>NC_047088.1:148821468-150237900 GCF_902459505.1 Geotrypetes seraphini
AAGGTGTTAAGGTATCAACAAGCTCAAGAAATATTAAAAATGGCAAAAGCAAATAAAAACTTGAATTATAAAGGATCAAAACTGATTTTAGTACCGGATTTTGCTAAATATACAGCAAACATAAGAAAACAATTCCTTACATACAGACAGCAGCTGAAAGAAAAAGGATACATATATGGATTATATTATCCATCCACTATGAGAGTATCCAGTGGAAATAAATCCATATACTTTCAAGACCCGGAAAAACTGAAAGAATTTCTGACACAAAAAGAACCTAAGTTTACATAAAAAACAGAACAATTCAGCTGAAGAAAGAAGAAAGAAGATGGAAAAAAGGGAAAATAAAGAAGATTATTAATAAAAAAAAAAATAAATAAATAAAAATTAAGATATAATAAATGTTATTAACTGGAAAAATAATTTATATTTATTGATATAGTGGATGCAATAATATAATATTATTTTATTAAATTAATTATTAATAAAATATTAGCATCCACAATCATTAATATTATAAAAAAAAAAAATAAAATAAATAAATAAATAAATAAATAAATATAAATAAAATATATAATTATAAAAAAAAAAATTTATATAAATTACATGTTTTAATCAAAATAGAAAATTTATTCAATCATATAGCATATTAACTTATTATGATTAAGGAATAATGAAATGATTTACAAAGAAATTATCATTAAAAATATTGATAGGAAAAATTTATTATTGATATATTGAGAATAAGATTAAAAAATGAAATATATTAATTTATTATAAAAACAATATTTCAATTCTGTATAAGAAAATTATAAATTTTATGAAATATATACAAGAAAATAATTTGATTATTGACAGGATTAATTAATAAAATAGATATCGAAAATAAAATTTTTATTTGAGTCAATTATTCAGTCATATTAAATTATAATGAAAAATAAGAAAATAAGTAACTGATTGGTTGATAATAAATAAAATATGAATTTATTATAAAACTTATTTATTGATATAAAATGTATATTTTATTCAACTAATTAATCAAATTAATTTATTATGAAGATGATCTACGAAAATGATTGAATTGCATTATTATTAATATTAATATTTATATATTTATATAAAAATGAATATATTTAATTTATATGAAGATCTATAGATATATATAGAGAAATAGAGCTATATTGTAATATGTTTATTTATTAAGAGTATAATATTACATGTATGCATGATATTGAATTTAATTTTATAAATCAAATATATATAATTCTCAGTAAATTTATAAAATATTATAGATTAAATGGATATAAATTTCAATTATATAAGGGTGGAAGTATAAAGAATGTATTGAATTTAGAAATATGTTTGTTTTTTTTGTAATAATATAATGAATTATTAGTTGCCTGGAGATGGAGATGTAGGTTTTGCATGACCAATGCGTGTTCCAAATCAGAATATGATAATGGGTGGGAGGGGAGGGGAAAAATAATGGGTGGGATAGGATATGAATTTTTAATGAATGTGCTAGGAGATAATCGTGTAAACTATCATAGAATATTGGTTAAAATATAACTATTAATTAGATGGATATAAAAATGTATTCGCTGAATGTCAATGGTTTAAATCATCCTATTAAGAAGAAGAAATTATTATCGTTCCTTAAAAATCAAAATGCGGACATTTACTTCATTCAAGAGACCCATCTTTCGGAAATTGAATCAAAAAAAATTATCTGGAGGTTGGATTTCTAAATGTTTATTTGCACCGGCTTTAAAGAAAAAAGCTGGAGTGGCTGTTCTAATAAACAAAAAATGTAATGCAGATTTTAAATTAATTAATTATGATCCCTTAGGTAGATGGGTACATATCGAGATGGTCCTGGGAAATACAACCCTGAACTTATTCAATTTATATGCTCCTAATACGAATCAAATGGAGTTTTTTAAACAAATTCAACAATTGCTCTTACCACTGGCTACATCTAATTTAATAGTAGCAGGGGATTTCAATGCTGTAATGGATCCGATTTTGGATAAAAAACCAAGTAAAGTTATGAAATCATTAGGCTTAGATAATTTGATAATATCTTGTGATTTAGTAGATATATGGCGAATTCTTCATTTTAATGATCAGGAATTTTCTTTTTGTTCTCAGGTCCATAAATCTTTTTCACGAATTGATTATATATTTGTTTCTAATAATATAGCGCAGCGTGTCTTAAAAGCAGCAATTGATTCCATTATAATTTCAGATCATGCTGGTGTGTGGATTAATCTTCAAAATTATGATGTTGAAAATTTTGATTTAATTTGGAGATTTAATAATGATTTATTAGCGGATTCAAAATTTTCTTGAAGACTTTAAAATAAAAATGCAAGAATTCTTTCAATTTAATGAATCAGATGATATTAATGCTGAGATCTTATGGGATGCTTTTAAAGCAACTATGAGAGGAAAATATTATTTCATATTCAACATTTATTAATAAACAAAAAAAAAACAATTTATTGAGATGGGAAAGCAAATTAAATTATTAGAAAATAAATTAATTGAGAAATGGGAAAATAATACACTACAAGAATTATTAAAATTAAAAGTTAAATATAATGAGATTTCTTCTCAAATTGTGAGGAAAGACATTTTCAACAAACAAGTACAATATTATGGAAATTCAAATAAAGCGGGGAAATTATTAGCAAACTTTCTAAAAGCAAAGAAAAGAAAATCTAAGATTATTGCAATTAAAGATACACAAGGTAACACACATACCAACACAAAAGATATTATAACACAATTATCTTGATTTTTATAAAGAATTATATACTTCCAATTCTTATAAAAATAAAGAACAAGACGGATTAACTTTTTTAAATTCATATATTGGACCAAATATTCCAGATCATATAAAAGGAAGTTTAGAAGAACCTATATCTTTAAAAGAATTAGAAACAGCATTGAAGTCTCTTAGAGCTGGATCCGCTCCAGGTGGAGATGGGTATACGGTTGAATTTTATAAATTTTTCCAAAATATCATATTACCACATCTGTTAAATTTGTATCAATATCAAATAAAGAATGAAAATATTTCTGGTACTATGGCAGAATCGATAATTGTAGTCTTACCAAAACCAAACAAAGATCCTACTCTGGTTTCAAATTACAGGCCTATTTCATTATTGAATGTGGATAACAAATTAATGGCTAAAGTATTAGCATTAAGATTGGCAAAAGCTCTCCCTTTCATTATTGATGTACATCAAACAGGATTTATTGCTAAAAGACATTCATCAAATAATACTAGATTAGCATTCCACTCATTAAATTTAGCAAAAAATATAAATGATCCAGTTTTTTTAATATCTTTAGATGCAGAAAAAGCCTTTGACAGAGTGGAATGGAATTTTATATACCAAGCTTTACAATGGTTTGGCATAGGATCCGGTTTTATTAAAATGATTCAGACATTGTATAGCTCTCCTGGAGCAAGATTATATATTAACAATAATTTATCAAATAGATTTAACTTGCATAGGGGAGTTAGACAAGGATGCCCTCTGTCTCCTTTACTTTTTGATATTGTCCTAGAACCTTTATTAATTGCAATAAACAAAACTAAGGAGATAAAGGGAATATCATTTACCAGTTTTGAATTTAAATTATCTGCATATGCAGATGATATATTATTATATTTAAGAGAACCGGAAACTACTATTCCATGTATACTTAATTTAATAGAAAAATATGGTACTTTTTCTGGATATAAAATTAATTGGAACAAATCTGAAATTCTCCCAATAATGTTCATTGTACCAAAGGATTATTTGACCCATATTCATTTATTTGGAAAGAAGATGGAATAAAATACTTAGGAATTATGATCAAAAACACAATTGAAGATACAGTCAAAGAGAATGAAAAACTTTTATTGAAAAAAATAACAGAAATGTGTGAGCAATGGAATCCACTACATCTTTCTTGGTGGGGAAGAATTCAAACAGTTAAAATGATGATATTGCCTGTGGTTTGTTACCAAATGAGTATGATTCCAATATTTTTTCAGGGGTCATTTTATAAAAAACTTAACAATGTTATTACAAAATTTGTTTGGTGTGGGAAAAGACCAAGAATCGCTTTAGTATCATTACAAAGACCAATTGTGGAAGGGGGGGGTAAATTTTCCAAATTTTTATAGGTATCATCAAGCCTATATCTTAAGACAGGGTATGTATTGGATCCTCCCAGACCTTTTAGAAAATGTACCAGATTGGCTATATTTAGAATGGCGGCTCCTGTTCCCTTTATATCCAGAACAGTTAATAACTATAACAATGCCTAAAAGATACAAAGATCACAGAATTTTATTTGACACTTGGAAAACATTGAGATATATCAGTAATTTATCATCAGAACCTATTGCTAAATCTCTAAATCAATCAATATGGATAAACTCCAGGATCAAGATTGGCGGATTTAAAATCGTCTGGAAGCAATGGATAAATGCAGGAATAAGAACATTGAATGATGTCATATCAGAAGGATCACTGCTTAGTTTTTCACAATTGCAAAATAAATTTGGATTAAATAAAACACAATATTTTAAATGGATGCAATTGAAGCAGGCCATTCAGGTAGGGTTCCCTGAATGGAAAAATCTAAATAATCAATATAGTTTACAGGTTCTATGTTTCCAGACGGATTTTTTGGGTCACCAAGCCGCAAAATGGTACAAATTGATATACGGATTTTTAAATAAAAAAAAAGAAAACAGGTCTTAGGGATATTTGGAGTATTGAGATTGGTCAGACAATTTCTGAATCTCAATGGCCAAGATTTTGGTCCTGGAGATTAAGATCTACAAGGTCAGCATCTATGAATCAAACATGGTTATTCTTATTACATAGAGTATTTTGGACCCCAACGCGCCTGCAAAAAATAGATAGTACTAGATCTAATAGATGCTGGCATTGTAAATTGGAAATAGGGACGTTAGATCATTTAATCTTTTTCTGTCCCTATGTAAATGCATTTTGGAATTCAATTTGGCCCCAAATTAATAAGTTACTAGAGAATCACGTAGGACTCTCATATGACACCATATTATTTGGAACTGCAATGAGAACTAAGAGTCCGATTTCAGCAAATAATAATAAGCTATTATTAATACTAACAGGAGTCGCCATGCAACAAATTACTCAAAATTGGAAAGACTATACCAAATTGAATTATACATTCTGGTGGAACTCTGTTTGTCATATTTATAAAATGGAAAAAAATATTAGCGATACAACAGGGAAATCTTCTTAATTTCAAGAAAATATGGCAACCATTGACAAATTATTCTAATGATTAGTTTCTTAGCACAATGATAAAAATTGTATATGAATGGGGTGGGATTTGATTAATTAATGGAAATATATTATATAAAAAGGGAGAGGGAATTATATTTTATATGTTATTGAATAATCTTTTTCATATTATATTTTAAATATATTATGAATTAATAATGAAAATATTTCAGATATGTAATAATTAATATATATTGTATGAATTAAATATTGTAAGAATGGAAAATTTATAAATTAAAAATTAAAAAAAAAAAAAACCCCTCCCCCCTTTTTATAAAACCACAATAGCAGTTTTTAGCGCGGGCTGGTGCACTGAATGCTTTACGTTGCTCCCGACACTCATAGAGTTCCCTGTCACCGCAGGAGCTCAATTTCCCCGTCGCAGCTAGTTTTGTCATTGTCCCTGCCCCATTCTTGTAAGCTCTGCCTTAACCACACAAGCTTCAAACGCCTATAATTTTAAGTGTTTGAGGCTTGTACAGGTGAGGACAGAGCTTACAGGAATGGGGCAGGGACAGAAAAAGGACTTGCCAGGACAGGACGGGAAAATGAGTTCCCGCTGGGATGGGGAAAAATTTGTCCCAGTGTCATTCTCTAGCGCAGAGCATTCAGCGTGCTGGCCTGCGCTAAAAACCACTATTGCTGTTTTGTAAAAGGGGGTGGGGGTGGGGTGGTATTAAGTACAGTAACCACTTATAAGTTAGATTCCCAAAATCTAGGTGCTAAGCTAGTATTCTTAATGGTAAATTTGTACCTTATTCCGTTATAGAATACTAATGTAAATCAGCTAAATTTAGGCTTGGCCACTTATGCTTGTTCTATGGCCAGGTGTAAAAGGCACACCAAAATGCAGCAGTTAGGCACCTGACTATTCAATAAAATGCATGCTTTAATAGTTGGAATGAACCAATTAGATAAAGGGAAGATAACCTATTAAGAATATGGGATAATTAAATCATTAAACCTACATCATTCAAAATGAAATAAATTGAAAGCCACTGTAGCTTATAATCTAAATAACCTAAATCAAAATATAAATGAACAAAGTATAATTGAAATTAAATTATAATCCTAATTGAGTATATAAATGTTTAAAAAGAACCGTGGTGGACATATAAATTATACAGACTTCAATCTTTGGAACCTCTTATGATGTATACCATTCCAAGTTCCAGTCTTGTATATTGTTGTAATCATCTATGTCCACCACCCCCTACCAATTAAACATCTTTTTAAATTTATTTAAATACAGTTATGTTAATCACTAAACTAAACTAAACTAAGCCTTAAGTTTATATACCGCGTCATCTCCACAGAAGTGGAGCTCGACACGGTTTACAGGAATTAAAAACAAAGAAAGGAACTCCAATGGAAGGAAGGGGGGTTTGGTAAGTAGGAGGGTGAGGGGGGAAGGGAGGGGGAAGTTACATTTTGGCGAAAAGCCAGGTTTTCAGATGTTTTCTGAAGTGTTGGAGGGAGGTCGAACACCGGAGATGGGCAGTAAAGCTGTTCCATAGCTCGGTGATCCTGAAGAGGAGGGATGTTCCGAGCTTTCCTGTACGAGAGATGCCATTTAGAGAAGGGAAGGATAGTTTGAATTTCTGAGTGGATCTGGTGGAATGAGTGTTCGAGAGCCAAGATAAAGGGAAGAGGGGAGGAAGGATGCCATGAAGAGATTTGAAGGTAAGACAGGCACATTTGTAACGAACCCTGAGGAAGACTGGGAGCCAGTGAAGCTTAGACAGAAGCGGGGAGACATGGTCGAATTTGCCTTTTGTGAAGATTAGTTTAGCTGCGGTGTTCTGAATCCGTTGGAGTCTGATAAGATTTTTCTTTGTTAGGCTTAGGTAGATGGAATTGCAGTAGTCAAGTCTGGAGAGAATGATGGATTGGACAAGGACAGCGAAATGATGCTGGTGGAAGCAGGATCTGATTTTCCTTAACATATGAAGATTGAAAAAGCATTTTTTTACTAGGGAGTTGATGTGGTCGTTAAAGGACAATGTAGAATCAATGGTGATTCCCAGAACTTTGCTAGAGTGCTCAAGCTGTAGATTGGAGCCAGAGGAAAGAGGGATGAGGGAGGGTAGATGATCCAATTTTGGGCCAAGCCAGAGAAGTTTTGTTTTGGTCTCATTTAGTTTCATCTGAACGGAGAGAGCCCAGGATTGGAGATTAGTTATGCAGGTTGAGATGTTTTCAGAGAGGTTGGTGAGGTTCGAGTCAGTTTCGAGAAGGACAAGGATGTCGTCGGCGTAGGTGTAGAGTGTCGCAGTGGTAGAAAGTTGGAGGAGTTTCAGGGAGGACATATAGACATTGAAAAGAATCGGGGATAGAGGTGAACCCTGGGGGACTCCGCAGAGCGGTTTCCAAGGAGAGGATGAGGTGCCATTCATGTTGACGAAGTAGGAGCGGGAGCGTAAGAATTTTGAGAACCAATCTAGGACTGTGGAGTTTATGCCAATATCGGAAAGTTGGAGGATTAGTATGTCGTGGTGGACAATGTCGAAAGCAGCAGAGAGGTCGAATTGAAGAAGGACAGCGAACTTGTTGCAGGCGTGGAGTAGTTGGACCTTTGAAATTAAAGAGGATAAAAGAGATTCAGTGCTATAGTTGGGTCTGAATCCATGTTGGAAGGGTAGGAGAATGGAGAATCTCTCAAGGTAGGATGAGAGTTGGGTGGCTATGATGGATTCCAGCATTTTGGTCAGAAGTGGAATGTTGGCTATTGGGCGATAGCTGGAAGGGGTGGAGGGGTCCAGATCAGCTTTTTTCAAGAGAGGGGATAGGGAAATGTGTCCCATTTTGGTCGAAAATAGGCCTGAGAGCAGGGCGGAGTTTAAGAGTTTGGTGAGAGATGAGATGGCCTGTGCTGGAATGTTCTCGTATAAGTAGGAGGGGAAAGGATCCAAGGTGCAGTTGCAAGATTTTAGTTTGAGGCAAAGTTTAGAGACTTGGGAGTCAGAAACGGGCTCAAAGGTAGTCCAGGATCTATCGGCTGGGATATGGTTGGCCTCGTTTAGATTAGGGGTGGAGGTAATAAGCACCAGAGAGTTGTAGGCAGGGGTTGGGGGAAAGGAGCATCGTAGGGTGGTTACTTTTTCATTGAAGAATGTTGCTAGATCGTTAGCAGATGGAGAGGAGGGGAATGAGGAGGAGTCGTGTTTAGAGGATATGGAACGCCAGATATTGAACATTAATCACATTAAATAATTATAGTTACTTGATTTATTGGATTTACTACTGTTTTAAGTACTTATAAATTATTGAAAGATAAAAATCACATGTATGAAAATACTAAATGGAATTTAAATTTTAATACCTATTCGAGTTCCCATGCTATAAATATTTAAAAATCTAAAGTGCAAAAAGTGCATATATATAAAAAATCTAAATAATTAATTAATTTGAGTAAATTTGATAATTGTGAACAGAACAAAATATATAAATTTGAAAGTTTAAACTAAAGTGTGAAAGTGCATATATATGAAGCCCAAATAGTTAAATGAATTAGTTTGAGTTAAATTTGATAACTATAAACAAAACTAAAAAAATTCCTAAACCATGCTTATACTTGAATCCTTATTGAAGATTGTGAAAAATAAATTATGAACTCTATAACTAGTATTTTCTACCTTTTGTTATCTCTGGTTTCTACTTTCCTCATCTTCGTTTCACTCTCCATTCCATCCAGCATCCACCCTCTTTCTCTGTCATCTTTCTGTCTCTACTCTCTCCCCCATGCTTTGGCATCTCTCTCTTCTCTTTTCCTTCCCTCCTTCCCACCCAACTCAACCCATGGTCTGGTATCTGCTTCCCTTCCACTGTGCCCTGGTATTTCTCTCCTCTCTTCTCCTTCCATCTCTCCCTCTCCCTCCATGCTCTGGCGTCTCTCCCCTCTCCTTCCATCTCTCCCTTCCCATCCATGCTCTGGTATCTCCTCTCTTTCCTTTCTTTCTCTATCTCCCCCTCCCTCCCTCCTGTCTCCCTGGTCTGGCATCTTTCTCCTTCCCTTCCCTCCCCCATCCCCTAGCATCTCATTCTCTCCCTCCATGGTCTGGAATCTCCTTTCCTTCCTTTCCCTCCCTCCTTTCCTTCCTCATGGTCTGACATCTTTCATTTCCTCTCCCTTCCCTTGTCTCCCTCCCTCCTTCTCCTCAATCGAGTGCAGTATTTCTCGCCCCCTCCCCAATCAGGTGCAGCATTTCTCTCCTCCTCCCCTCTCTCCCTCTCTTTGTCACTCTCCAGTTGGTAGCACAATGTTCACAATTTGCTGCTCTTGCTGGCATCAGGCCTTCCTGTACTTCCTGTTTCTGCAAAGGCAGGACCCAGCAGAGAGGAAGGCTCAACGCCGACAAGAGCACCAAATTATAAATGCTGCTGCTGCTGCCAGGAAAAAGTTCTTGATGCTGACGCCAGTCCTTGGAGGCATCGGCAAGCACCCCCTTATGGGCTGCACCCAGGGCATACCACCTTCCTGTCGTCGGTCCCTCCCCCCCCCCCTTCCTTGGTATACCACTGATTTTTAGCTTGGTTTAGTAAAAGGACCCTTTAGCAAATAATGTGCTTTGACACATGCACATTTGTAAACCTAACTCTTAAATTTCAAACTACCTTGAGTAGGAAAATATCTACTGTCACTATGGTGCTTGCTATGAGCTCAGGCTTGTGAGGTGAGTAATAAAATTTTAAATTCAAATCCAAAGATATAAATGTTTTTAAAATGAGAGCAAATCAATACCATATTCTGCAGTGCAAGAGTTCTGTGGTCTTTTTGCTCCATAGAACAGTCAAGATGGGGAAAGTTGTATTGGCATTTCTCAGGTGTGTTAGGCAGAGTCTTGGCCATTATGCAGTGGCTGTACTTCATGACTGGAGTTAGACTGCATGTGTACCAGATTCTGGAGAGCAATGAACTTTGTGATGTTTAGCAGAAAGCCATCACTGTAATAGCTGACCTGAAGAGGAACTGAGGAGTTGAGTTCTGTGGGCCCATAATCTAGTAGAGAGAGGCTGGAAGCCTAAAGAAGCAGAAATTGCTGTGGTTCAGTCCCCACAAACAAATGAGGGGAAGTTTATTTTCAGAATGCATAAGCCCAAGGCATCTCAAAAGAGGCTATTGAAAAGACTTTCTGGATAGTGCTGTAGTTTGGAGGCAACCATAAAATACTTATCTTCGTTTGCTTGAACAATGCATGTATCTTCTGAGAACAGAACAGTGCATATATGATTGTACAAGACCACCTCTAAACACATGGCCATCTTGCAACCACAACATGGCTTCTGGAAGAGGATGTTACTTTTTTTTCTTATCAACTTAATTTGAAGGAATTTACCCCCTCTTTTACTAAGGTGCTCTTGCGCATCTTAGTAAAAGGACCCCTTATTAAGCAGGCAAGAATTGCCATTTAAAAAAAATACTATGGTTTCATCTGTATGCCACATTCTCATCCAGTAGGATTGCATGATGATCAGAGGATGCCTTCTACAGTATGGCAAATCTATAAAAACATTAATAAACCAAATTGATTCATTACTGCTACTAACATTTTACTCCTCACAATTTTTTTTTTTTTTTGCTGCACTTGTTTAAATATTTATTCTTTCATAGCTGGGAAGAATGGAACCTTTACTTTCCTGTGCCAGTACTGTGATTGCTTTTTTTCAGATCTGAAATCTCTTAGATTCAATTGTGATTTTCTACTACAAAAAAAATATTCTTGCACTCTGGGTTTGCTTGTAACTTTTGCTTCACAATCAAAACACTCCTATAAATTGCTACACTGATTGTCTGTTTTGTTTTTCTCTTTCTGCACAAGCACTCCTATCTGGACAGGGAAACCTCCCTCCTTCTGAGAAACATTGCAGGGAAGCCTTCTCATTTGCTGACCAAGGTGATGCTTTGTCTTTCCACTTGCATGTCACCATTTCTTCATAGGCAGCATGGTCTTTATAAAGTGAATGTGAGCAACTGAAATGTTTAATAATAATAACAGCTTATATACCGCAGGACCGTGAAGTTCTATGCGGTTTACAAAAATTAAAAGATGGTACAGGTTGAATGAACTTAGCAGAGGAGAGAGATCGAGTAAACAGTTCAAGGTAACCGATATTGAAGAGAAAGAATTGTACGGGTCAGTTGTTTAGATACGTCAGGAACAGATGTGTTTTTAGGCGTGTCCTAAATTCCCTATAAGTGAAAGGTGTTTAATTGGCTGGTGTGAGTTCTGGCAAGATTTAACATTGGGTCAGGTTTGTGAAATACACTCTCCCTTTATGATAGACGAGGGGTCTCTAACCTTTTTCATGTAAACGGCTGCAATGTGAATACGAGAGAGTTTTTTGAGGGCCACCAAAAGATTTCAAGCTTATGCATACTACTAATTTTGTAAACTGCATTGACCTGCTTGTTCAGACTGGGCATTAAAAATTAATGCTAATATATCCTTGCGTATTCTAGAATTTATATTTTAAAAACTCACTTTATTTTGGATTGTCAATAGCAAATTTCATAAATGGAGACGCTTGACTAGCACACTTAAGAAATTGTTTGCAGCTATTATATCAAGTGGGCAAGATTGAAATTAACACACTCACAGGATTTGGAGAGCATTTCAGTCAACTATTTGGGGGCCTCATGTGGCCCAGGGGTCAATCATTGGAAACCACTGTGAAAGACAATAATCCTTAGAAGCTTGACCTCCTGAGGGCAGAGGTAGTGTGCATAACTAAAGCTTTCTAAACAGAAAAATTGAGAAAACTTGAAGCATTCCAGTAATGGAGAAGTGCTTGTAAAAAAAAAAAAAAAAATCTATAACTTTATAAAACAGCCTCTAAAGCAAGTGTTCTTCAATCTTTTTACACCTATGGACCAGCAGAAATAAAATAATTATTTTGTGGACCGGCATCGGTCTGTGGACCGGCGGTTGAAGAACACTGGGCTAAGTCGTGGGCCAGACCCCGCCCATCTCTACCAAATCTCCACCCCCAGACCCCACCCCCCAAAACAGTACTAATTGTAACACTATTTTTTCCATTCATTTTTCACAGATATACAATATAATCTTATTAACAACACATAATGGTTTACCACAAAATTAAACTACACAAAGTACACTGACAGCAGATGTAAATTCTCAAAATTAGCATAATTCAATCACTAAATTCAAAAATAAAATCATTCCCCCCTACCTTTGTTGTCTCCCTCCCTCCATGCTATGCCTTACCTTCTGGCCTGCTCACGCCTGGCCATTTTATGCCACCATCGGTGTTATCTTCAGGCCAGCTCCCTCTTCCTCACTGATGCAGTGCACAAAGCTGCGGGCAGCGGCTCCTTGCGCGTCCCGTGCCTCATCTGGAAGCCTTCCCTCTAACGTTGCAACGTCAGAGAGAAGGCTTCCGGTTCAGGCGCAGGGCGCGCGTAGGAGCCACTGCCTGTGGCTTTGTGCACTGAATCATTGAGGAAGAAGGAGCTAGCTTGAAGATAACTTCGCATCGATGGCACCGTGGACCGGCAGTTGAAGAACACTGTTTTGGGCCTGATGCACGTGCTGGCACTGTGGACCGGTAGGAAATTTCTGTGGACCAGTACTGGTCCACGGACCGGTAGTTGAAGAACATTGCTCTAAAGTACAGTTCATAAGAAGACCAGATTAGTGCTTCATTGTGAATGTATTGTACCTTCAGTGCTTGACGGCACATACCCACAGCATGATGGTATATATTTATAGACCTTGTAATTAATCAATTTCCTCTGATTTGATTGAGGTGATGCTCAGTGCGACTGGGAAGCAAAATCTTGGTAGCTTTCTTAAGAACTATTATAATTAAGAACAATATCATCTACGTAATGGTTACTTTAGAACAATTCCCTCTATGGGAATTGTGTGTCCTATATGCTAATTTTCCCAAAAAAGCCCTTATTCTCTTGACTTCTGCTTTATTCAGCTTTTACCTATGCTTCTTATCATAGCAAGTCCCTTTAAAATGTGATTTCCCTCTAAACAAATGCTATAAACTGCTTTTAATAGCATGGAAAATAAATGTAATTGGCTGCTTGTGTTCTTTTTTTTTTTTTTTTAAGAGGGCTGCAATAAATGGTTTACAATAAGCTTACTCAGGCAGTGATCTAACACTTTTGCTGGCAAATTTCCACTGAAGTGCTTTTTAGTCTCATTGATGGTCTTTCCCATTATATAAAGCAATTTTAAATTTCCTTTCAGGTATTCATTTAAAAGACTTAATATGGTTTATTAACTGTGGTATTTTTATTGTCTGTGAACAATTTGCATCTGTTACTCTGAACACTTCTCCCTTGGTATAAAGGTAGTTGGTCCTTAGAGCGCTTGTGCTCAGAAACACATTATGAGTTCATCATGTGTTTGTTAAGTCGATGGTAGGAGCATCGATTTATGCCTCCCAATGAAAGAAAAGATAGGTTTTACTGCCATTTACTGAGTTGAATACCAGTTCTAGCTTTGGGCAAACTAGATGGACTGTGCAGGTGTATATCTGCCGATATTTACTATGTTACTATGTAGCTATACTGGAGAGTGAAAAGAGAAAATAAACTTTGGGAATCGGAGTTTGACAATGAGATTTCTTGGGCAAAATCAATGCAAATATTTTTAACCAGAAGCTGGTTATGTCTTCAGATGTGGAAGTAATTTTATTGTGAAATAATTTCAAGGATTTTGAAATCATATTGCCGTGACCTTTTGAAAGGTTTGGCATTAGTTTCTTTACTACCATGCCATTGCACTAGAGCAGAAAATTTTCAGAACAACCCATAGCAAGGGTTTCTTCTGCCTCTTCTATTACAAACTATTATCTTATAATTTTAGTCCTTGTGTGAATGTGACTTGGAATTCTGTTGATGGTAGTAGGAGCACTGACTCTCATAATTAAATATCTCTAATGTGATATGATTAAGCATGGTATGTATATGTACATTTGGCTTATTTTTTTTATCCTGGTGCTTCTTTTAACCTAAGCACATGTGATTGCAAGTTAATTCAAAATATATGAAGATCAGTTTGGTCTTTACATCAGTAGGTCTTTCCTCAATTTGACTTCAAGTTGCCTAGAAGAGGTAAAAATGACAGGTGGCAAATGGTTTTCTGTATTTTGTTGGAGGGGGAGAGTAAGATTAGGTGAGCCATAGCCAAGGCTGCTCTCATAGGTGAGTTTCAGTATATAAGGTTGGAGGTTTAAATGGTCTACAGGGAACTATTTTGAGTAATCTCCCTTATTTATCTTGTGCACATTCAACATCTCCTTTATTCTATAACACAGTGGTTCTTAAACTTGTCTTGGGGGGACCCCCAGTCAGTCAGGTTTTTGAGATTTTCCTAATGATTCTGCAAGAGTGAGATTTGCCTATGAAGTATTTGTATTTATTTATTTATACCCGGCCTTTTCCATGATCTCCAAAGTCTCAAGTTTATAATGAATATTCCCACTGTCTTTTATCCAAGTTTGACCTTAAACTTCCACTGATTCTAATCGTGTTGTGTACTCAGTCACTTTATTCTCTAAGATATTCACTTTTTCCTTTATAGCAACCAAATCAGTCAATATTTCTTTACAATGGGAAGAAATCTGTTGGATTTGAGTCCCCAAAGAAAGCTTCAACGCTCCTATCGCGTCCCATATTGTTTCTAAGTTAACCATGAAGTTAAAACTATTTGTGGCTTTCCTTTTGTAAACCACTCATAGCTGAATCCATCGTTGTCTGCTCCATTAAGGCTGCAGAATTACTCTCCCTGCCACAATTCTAGAGCAGAGCTTCCTCGCTCTCACGTCCCAGCATCAATGAAGACGCTAAGTGTAATTGCGGCTGGTTCGGTGGGCTTCGATCTTCCAGAGAGAGACTAACTGCTTCAGATGAGGCTCGGAGATCCTCCGTCTGACGACTCCCTCCTGCCGAAGTTAATTTTCCTCCAGAGTAAAGGGTCCATGTTCCACAAACTGATCCATTGGGCCAGGTAACATTTCGGACCCGGCTCAGATGGAAAAACCAGGGTCTTTGACTTTCTTTTCTTCACCATAGAGCACAACGGTATTGTGGAAACCTCAGGCAGCCATCTTGTCCGAGCTCTGTGTCTTAGCATATAAATGCAAGGGGAATTTCACATGGGAGGGGAATAGGTGGGGGGGGGGTCACATTTCTGCACTTAGTTTATAGAATATTCTAATTTAAGCATGCAAATGTCACATTTAAGTGCTAGTATATAGCATGTACTAGCTGTAGACCTGATGTAAGTGCACACACATAAATGTGGGCAGGCCATTCTTGATTACACTAGTATTCAATAAGAACCATTACATCCTATAATTTTGGCTCAGAGCCCACACAAAGTGAACACCCTCCATAGTTTTTAAACTGTATCTCTTAAATTCTGAATATTTTACAAACTACATCAACAATATAATATCTCTGTAGATTACTGTAGCAATCTCTTATAGCCAAGCAAATGCAGAAACAACATCAGCAGGTGCCATTTTTCCAGTTGCATGTGGTTGTATCTATATGTTCTCGTGAATTGTCCTTGTCAGCTTTATAATGCAGAGTAGCTGTGTTAGTGCTATGCATTCAGTCCAACTTCTGCTGTTTTTTGGCTGGGTAGGGGATCTTTGGGGACTGGTGGCAGGAGGAATTGGGCACTCCTCTTGCCATGGACATTTGAGGGGGGGTGGCTTTGTGGGTTCTGGCAAGAGGGACAGAGTATCCCTCCTGCCGGCCGACTTCGCGGCTGGAGGGTTTCCTGCCGTGGCTGCTGAGCTGATCACGGCAGGGAGAATCCCTTGCCGCATTCAGCTCAGTGGCAACGTAATTTTCTAACCAGCACCTGTGACATGGACATTGGTTAGAGAATTGAGGTGGTTAGGTGTCTGTCAATCAGGACAGATACGATTCTATATAGGATGCATGTGTCCGATTCTCAAAAGCCGCTTAGGCGGCTTCTGAGACCGAGCATCCTATACAGAATCCGGGCTTGTCTCTCCTGACCATTTTGCCTCCAGGTTCTTTAAACTGAAGGCATTAATCCTGGTGGAAATTCTAGATTAAAACAGAAGGGGGATATAATGGGAGAATTGAAAATCTTTGATTAAACTCATAGAAATATTAAGCGTGCAAAATCATCGGACATTAGCTGGGAAATATTGATGCCTGTGCGGTAACCATATCAAATAACCTAATGGGACCCTACCTATCTGATTATGCTCCATTTGCACCCATATTTTGTAATCATGATTCTAGAACCATTTGATGGATGTCCTATCCTGTGCAGTTTTATAATAATTCTAGAGCTCAAGAACACCCAACTCTCCTATTTTTGAATCCCTGAGTAAAACAGACTTGGATATCTGGGGCTTTCTATCACACCAGATAAATTTCATCAAATTTGCCTGAAGGGACAGGTTGATCTTCTGGAGTATTTTGCTTGGAAGAAAGAGAGAGAGCAATCTAGGAAGAACATTCATTTTAACTGTATATATTCTATCAATGAAAAACACATTCAAAAAATACGCTGATGCAGGGACTAACCAATACTAATTTTAATTAATGGAGAAAAAGACCTCAGTACAACTAAAACATATCTAAAGGGACTAACCTGCCTTCAAAGTAACCTTATTTGAAGTAGGAGGCACATCCTTGGTCAAAAAACTCCACTGTAACTTTCCTGTCTTTATTAAAAAAAAGCTCATCAAAATCTCAAAAAATTGTACCAACCTGCCTATCCTATGTGCATACTGATTGGCAAGTGGACTAAGCATTTGAAAGATAAGTCTTGATTCGAAAAGGAAGTCACCCGTCTGGAGCAGTGATCTCCCGCCTTTTTCCATAAAAGAACCCCCAAAAAACCCACGCAACACTCAATCATCAAGCGCACTCAGCATCATCCATTCATACAAACCATTCACTCATATCCCAGGAAGCTCCCTCCCCCCTCCCCTCCCCCCATCCCAGGGCACTAAAGTATAGAAAGGGAAAGCAAAAGAAAAAAGAGAGAGAAAAGAAGGCTATAAAGAGTCAGTTAAAGGAGGCAAAACCCCTAGGGCCGGCCAAGAAACGGAAAATCAGTTCCCTGCTAAAAGGCCCCTGTCCCCCTCTCGTGCGTTCGACGGCACCAGGTCCCGCAGTCTCGCCCATAATCCAGCGTAATGTTGCTTAAGCACGCTCGTTGTTCTGCTTGGGATCGAATTTCAAACATAGCTACCTCTCGAAGCCGGCACCCCATGCGGCAGCGGAGGGGGCTCCTCAGACATCCAGTATGTCAAGATCAGTTTCTTTACTACTAAAATAGCATTATAGAGAAACCTGCATTGGGGTGTGGTGAAACCCTGGTCCTGGAGGGTGTCTGCAGACCCAGGAGTATGAACCCATAGTCCCATTCCACAGTGCGCTGCACCACCTGTTCCAACAAGGGGAGGGCTTCCCTCCACACATCAGTCGTGGGCACTCCAAAAAGGAATGTATGTATTTCCGGCACTGCTCTTGCATTTAATACAAAGACCGCTCTCCCATATTCCCATTCGCGCTCCCTCTGTGCCGTAAAGTATGCCCTATGAAGGATCTTATACTGGAGTTCCTGGAAGTCTGCTGATTTAGTGTAGGAATATATGTTGTAAAGCAGGGTGAACTGTGATTCAGAAATATCCTGCCCCAGGTCTCGTTCCCAGGATGTACGCACCGGTGTAAGTACCGACGTGACAAGAGACAACTTAAGGACACGATACCAGCGCGCCAGGGAATTTAGCGCGGGCGGTGGCCGAGAACAAGATATCCAGAGGGCCCCTGACCCAGGCCCCCGCCACTCCCCTACGTTCCGTCTCCCAGTAGTGACGAACCTGAAAATAAGAAAACATATAGCTCGAGGGAAGGCCCCACGCGTCCCGGACCTGCTGGAAGGAGGGAAATCCAGACGGAGACAGGTCAAGTACGTTTTCCATCAACCTACAACCCTGGGCCGACCAATGCTGAAATACAGATCCCCTGCCGGTGGGAACCTGGGGTTGCCCTCCAGGCGTACAAAAGGGGATATGTCCGGTGGTAGTTGCTGTCGTCGCCTCCACCAACGCCATGCCAGTCTGAACGGGCGCAGAAAACGAGAACAAACCGTATACGCCTCCCAGGATCATCATGTCGATGTATGAGGTTCATAAATTGAAAGGGGGCACTCCAGCTCGCCAACCATCCTCGAGGGGAGTAGCGGGGGCACTCACTATAGCCTTCGTGAATCCAACGGAGGAGGAGGCAACATTATAAAGCCGAATATCCGGGACATTAAGTCCCCCCAGTGATTTATCCAAGATAAGCTTGGACATCGCTATCCGAGGAGTGCGAGACCTCCAAACAAATCGAGAGATAGTAGATTTAAAGACAAGTTCATCCCTCCTGGTGAGCCAAAGTGGCATGGCCTGCAAGGGATACAAGAGCTTCGGTACCAGACTCATTTTCACTAAGGCCACCCGACCCAGAATCCCCAGCGGCAGGTCCTGCCAAGCTTGGCACAGTTTTGCGATGGCCTCAAGGGGCCGGCGGATATTTGCGTTGTAAAGCGTGGGAAGATCAGTGCTGAGGTATATGCCGAGGTATCTCATTGGTTTAGTCGTGGGTGCGATAGGCAACACCGCGTGCCAGGTCTCCGCCCGGCCCCCAGCCAGTAGCAGAAGTTCCGATTTACTACAATTAACTTGTAATCCCGACAGTGCTCCAAAGGCTCGAATCACCTCCAGAGCTCTGGGCAGATGCACGGAAACATGATCCAAGTAGAGTAAGATGTCATCAGCAAACAGGCTGATTTTGCATTCCTGTCCCCGTACCGCAACTCCCTGAATTGTCCATCCTGCCGGATTTTCGCCGCAAGGGGTTCGATAGCCAGTAGGAAGAGGAGCGGTGAGAGCGGGCACCCCTGTCTAGTTCCTCTCTGCAGACCGAAATCTTCCGTCAAACCCCCATTGATCATTAGGCGCGCCCTGGGGTTGTGATATAGGGCAGAAGCCCAGGCCAGAAAGCACCCGAAATCCGCCCCGACGTAAGACCCAAAAGAGATAATCCCAAGAGATGCTATCGAATGCTTTCTCCATATCCAGTCCCGCCACCGCCTCTTGACCCCCCCTGCCTACCCTGTCATGAATCGCTCCCAAGACCTTCATTAAGTTCATAGAGGCGTATCGACCCGGCACAAACCCAACCTGATCTGGGTGAATGAGATCGGGAAGAAGGCCATTCAAACGTCTCGCCAAAGTCGCAGCCAGAAGCTTAATATCCTGATCTAGTAGGGAGATTGGGCGGAACGACCCCACCAGATCCGGGTCCTTGCCCGGCTTAGGGAGTAGAACTATATGAGCCATGTTATCCGGAAAGGAGCCCCCTGATGTTGCCACTTCGTTATACATTGCACTCAGGGGCTTCGCCACCAGATCTTCTAGAATGCGGTAGTATTCGGGCCCAAACCCATCCGGGCCGGGCGCCTTTGCCAATTTAAGGGACCGAATGGTGACACGGAGTTCAGCCTCGGTAATCGGCAGGCTCAAAGATGCAGCCTGATCCTCCTCCAGGCGAGGTAGTGATAACCCCCTGAAAAAATCCTGAAGGGCCATCTCATCTAGCGGTCTCTTACCGTATAGAGTTTCATAGTACTTAACAAATTGTTCCGCAATTGTCTCTCCCCTTCATGTCGAGTGCCCCCAGCATCGCGGATTGCCGTAATAATTTGACGTTTCTTATAAGGTCTCACTAGGTTCGCCAGAAGTCTCCCCGTCTTCCCTCCCCATCTATGCAGGTTATACCGTTGAAACGCAAGGGTCTGCTCCGCTCTTTGATGAAGCAGAGTCTCAATACGGTCACGTATAGTCTTGTATTCCTGTCGCTCCTTATCCGAGAGAGAGGAGATGTGGGCCCTGCGAAAACCATGCAGCTGTCTCGTGAGTGAGAGAAGCTCAGCGCCCCGGGCTTGCGTTTAGCCGCAGTGTATGCGATCACATGCCCCCTCAGGACTGCCTTGGAAGCATACCAGTAAGATATTGGTCCAATATCCGGGGTGTCATTTGTAGCCTGGTAATCCGCCCATCGTGCCCGAAGATACGTCCGGAATTCCCGGTCTTGGTACAGGTGTAATGCCATTTTCCAAGAGGAGGCCTTCCTGCCAGCTGCCAGTGTCAGTGTGAGATCCACAGTAGCATGATCCGAGATCGTGGAATCCACTATCTCCGATCTAGTAGCCCTAGAGAACAGCCGTTGGTCTAGTAGTATATAATCCAGGCGGGCATAGACCTTATGTACATGAGAGTAAAGTAAACTCCGAGTCATATGGGTGTAGTGTCCGCCATACATCCACCAGACCTAAATGCTGCATCAGGAAGCCCACCCCCTTATTATCATGATCTCTCAGACTGCTCCTGGGAGGTCTGCAATCCACCCCCGGGTCTGCAGTGATATTCATGTCCCCCCCCAGAACCACCTGATAATCCGGGTAAGCCGAAATTAGGGAGAGAACAGAGGAGAAAATTTATGACAGTAAGAGTTGGGGGCGTACAAATTACAGAGTAACAGTTTTAAACCCCAAAGTTCCCCCAGCACAAGTACATATCTCCCCTCCCGATCGGTCAATTGTTTATGCAAGGTAAAAGGTAGTCTCTTGTGCAACAGTATCGCCACCCCGCGTTTCCTGCCCCCGGAGGAGGAGGAATAAACATCCCCAACCCAATTTCTTCGCAACTTAGAGTGTTCGATCTGAGTGAGGTGGTTTCTTGCAGGAACGCTACTTCCGCTTCAAATGTCGCAAGCTGGTAAGAATACGGGATCTCTTTACCGGGGACCTGATGCCATCGACATTAAAGGTTACAACTCTTAAATCAGCCATAACAGTGAGAGAGTAGCTCTATGCAGCACAGTAATCCAGAAGGAAACACCCCTCCCAAAGTGTGAACTCATCCATTTCCACCAGCCAAATACGCATTCGTCCAATACAAAAAGAATAAGTGGGCCCAGGCGAAGCCTCCCAGCTAAGCTTCGCTGTCCCTGTATTCTGTGCCCTCCAGACCACCCCCCAGACCCCCACCCTTCCCCCCTGCTCACTCATCCCATACACAACCACACGCTCCCATTCACTCCCCCCCCCTAAACTCTCCCTCCACCCTCCCCCCCCCATTCTTGCCCCCAGGCTGATCCCATCCCATCAGCATACAAACCCATACAGTTCCCCCAACCTGCCCGGAGCCCTCCCCCCCCACCCACTGAACAATACCCCTAACATATAGTCCCCGCAGTAATGCAAAACAGGAAGTTAAACACAAACAGTGAACAGTGAATAGGTGATACCAAGAAGTCCAAGAAAGTGCTCCAGAGCTGCCGCATGCCACTTCGAAAGGAATCCCCTCCAGCCAGGGCGGCCCGCACCAAGATCAAAGAGAGTCATCAAGGTTAGTGTAGCCGGCGGAGATACAGGAGTCCACTGGAAAGACGTAAGCACCACTCCCTCAATGCCAAGCGCGTATCACTCAGGCACTCCAGCCGCTCGGATTCGGGAATCATATCCAAGTCGAGGAAAGGAGCTCCACCACCGCAATAGCGGCTTGGTCTCACGGTCCGCTGAACGCTCAGGGATAAATTCAAAAGGACTCCAACACAGCTCCCAGGAGTACTGAGCCGCATCTGCAGGTGAGCCGCAAAGCAGCCACTCCGGTTTAGGGTAACATTAGGCAGGTAAAGTTGCCAGAAACGCCCTGGCCTCCTCTCCGCTGTTAAAGGTGAGAGTTTTGCCCTCATGCCAGACTCGGAGCTTCGCCGGATAGACCAGCGCGAATTTAACTCCTCTGTTGTGAGGTCAGTGCAGGAGGGCGCCATAAGCTTGCGTTGGGCCGCCACCCGCACAGAGTAATCATTGAATATAAGCACTCGGGATCCGTTGTAATCCAAGGTGCCCGCCTTTCGGAAGGCCCGGAGTATGAGTTCTTTTTCCCTCCAGTTAGAGTAGCGGGCTATGGCGGTCCTCGCCCTACCCCCCTCCAGAGGTCGATTTCCAATGCGGTGCGCCCGTTCGCAGGCGAAGGCCTCCGCTCCCCCCGACAGATTCAAGGTCTCAGGGAGCCATTTGCTGAAAATCATGTAGAGGTCCTGGTCACTCACCGTCTCCGGGAGCCCGACCAGCCGCAGGTTGTTCCGTCGGCTCCTGTTCTCCTGCTCCTCTAGGGCCGCCTGCAACTCCCGAGACGTCCGCGTGAGTTCTTCCACCTGGGCCGTCAGCGTCACACACGTGTCCTCCTGGTCGGACACGCGCTGCTCTACCTCTGTTAGCGCGTGGCTGTGGGAATCGAATTTCTCGTGCATTTCATCCACCGCTGATTGAATTTTATTCAGTTTATCTGCCAGCGCCGCCGTGACCGACCGCGTGATGTCTGTGATCCAGTCGCCAGCGGGGATAGTGAACGTGGCCTGCTCCGCCGCCATCTTGGAGGGGGTAAGAGAGGTTGTCCCGGGCGCCTTTCGTCGTTTTATGGGCATGCCCCGTGCCGCAACAGTCGCTCCCGAGGACCAGGAAGGGAAAAGCGGTCTGTTAGTCCCCGGTCCACCTGCTCGTTTCTGCCTTGGGGACGCTGAAAGGCCTGTAGCGCCCGTCACTGTAGCGGGGGTATGGTAAGAGCTCTCCGGCGCGCGACCACCCAGGCAGGCAGCACCACGTGGCCCCCCCCCCGCCTCTGCTTTCTCCCCCGAAGATGAGCAAAAAACTGGGTGGAGATCCCCTTCCTACCTGCTCGTTTCTGCCGCGGGGACTCAATATAATTAATATAGTCTTTTGATTCTATATATTCTTTTGTTACAAGTGTCATACAAAATCTTTTGAGATTTTGATGATAAACTGAGCTTTTTTGAATAAAGACAAGAGAGTTACAGTGGAGTTTTTTTGACAAAGGATGTGCCTCCTACTTCAGATAAAGTTAATTTGAAGGCAGGTTAGTCCCTTTGTGTTTGTTTTAGTTGTATCTTGGATGACACTGAGGTCTTTTTCTCCACTAATTAAAATTAGTATTGGTTGGTCCCTGCATCAGTGTGTTGTTTGAATGTGTTTTTGATTATAGATACTTTTTGTGACATTCAACTTGTGTGATTATTTCATCTTTCTCGATATTCTATCAAACCAGGTAAGGAACTGTCACTACCAAAGTTCCAAGTCCGCCTATATGAGAGAGAAAAGCTTTGGATAATTAGCAACAAACTGGTTATAATCTGGCCTCAACCAAACCCCCAGGTATTTCAACTCTCTGCAGACCCACCTGAAAGGAAAGGAAGATTGTGGATCCTGCTACACTATTAAGATTGCTTTAAGGTTAAGAGCCGCTGTCTTATTCAGTTTGACCTTAAACCCAGAAATCTAGGAATAGGCTTTCGGTTCACACAACTAATTTGATAAGGTAGTGATCAGAGAAGATTAGGACAATAGAACATCATCGGCAAATAAACTAAGTGTATGCTCTGAACCACCCACTCTAATTTCTCTGATATTTGGATATTTCTCTGATATTTGGATTGGCTCTTATAGCCACAGCCAGAGGCTCCATCACCAGTGCAAAGGGTACAGAGGGCAGCCCTTTTGCATTTTCCTAGATGGGTGAAACATATCAGAGCTCCCCCTCCCCCATTAATTCAAACACATGCTCTTGGCTTAGAATACAGTGCAGAAATCCAACTTCTACAGGTAACCCCTAATCCCATCTTAAGTAAGACCTGATCTAAAAATTTCCATTGAACCCTGTCAAAGGCTTTTTCAGCATCTATCTCCAACCTGAAGGACCGGAGAAGATGTTCATGAGAGTGCTTAAAATGGGTCTCTTCCACAAACACTACATGGGTCCCCAAATGAGTCAATTCCTGAAGCAACATCCATCTCTTTTGGAGTGAATTGAGGCAATTTATATTTAAGGTAACAATTTTATCATCAAGAGACATTGTTACTATGATATAAAACAAAAATAAAATACAAACAAAAAGTGAAAAAGCCTGCATGTACCTCTCTATTCCTGCCTTTAACAAGAAAACACAAAACCTTCCATTTCCATCAAAACAAGAAAAAGAAATACCAAACCCCCCTAAACTTCCTCCTAATCCCTTCAAAGACCAAATCTGCCCTCTCTTCATGCGATCCATAAACCAACAAGGTAGTCATCCCCCCAAGCCCCTATAGTCCACTAGAAAGCCAACAGGAGAATGAAAGATAAACCCAAAGAAAGAAAGGAAGCCTTCCCCCTGCCCCAAACCCCCAGCAAATATTCATCTGAACAGAATCTCACTACTTAATTGTACACCTATGAGCACAGTGCACAGAGGAAAACACAAATTAACATCCATCAACCAATTATATAAATAGAACCAATTAAAGGAAAGGACCCTAAGGTTATAGCCCATCAGACTATAAGCGATTGCAAACTAGTAAACCATGAAAACACTTGACCATGTTTCAAATATAGTAAGTTTCCAGGAAAATATAAAGCTCAGTTCATGTTTTATCACCATCTGGGTAATGCTGCAATTTTTTTCCCTTATTGTTTGACCCAGCACTTCATTTTCACACCAGAAGATGAAGCCACCATTTTTGTATCCAATGGCATATCAGGAGATAAGTTTTCAATTGTAAAGGCAGTTAGGTCTTGAGAAAATGACAGTTGCATCTTGAAATTGCAGAAATGGCAATGCAGAAGTTGCATCTTGAAACGGCTTTCTTAAGATCAGCTCCTTGTCTACAAAGTGACAGACTACAATGTCTTTAGGGAGACAGTCGGTCAAAGGGTAAAGAGCTGTGTGTGCTCTATCTAGCTCGATAGCTGGAGCATTTTTCATTTAGACCCAAGAGTTGATGGCACAAAGTCTGAATCACCACACTCCGCATTTTATTGTTTGCTGCTTTCCATGATACTATAGATATGTAAGTTCTGGCATCCATTATTTTCAGTGTCATTGAGTTTATATTTTAGATCTTCAAAGTACCTCTTCAGGGTGGAATATTTAGTTTACAAATCAAGAGCTGCTTCCCCCTACACTTCAAATTGAGCTTCCATGTTCTTGAATCTCATCCCAAGATATCTCTTATCTCTGTGGAGGGTATCGAAATGGATTGCCAGCTCACCTCTCACCTCTGAGCTCCAATCTTGGATTATGGAAACATTTCTTAAAATCTCTACTCAAGTTCAACAAATTTACTTGTTCCAGGTCTCCTTCATCATCTGAACCACTAGGTAAATCCCCAGTATGACTTGGAGTCAGAGAGTTAGGCCATGAGGCCCGCATTGATCATCGTCACAAACCATTTGTTGAAACTACGTTAGCATATCTTTGATATCATTTGATTTAGCCTTCTGAATCATAGTAAGTGTTATACGCAACCAGTATATCAGTAGAAATGCTATGTCTTAATCAGATGCAATGAGATTCATATTTTTGAATGGGAGAAGAGTCAGAAGTTCAGAATGAAGCATCCATTCAAAGATCTGATGTCACTTCCTTTTGAGCTGTTCGAGCACAGCCTTACTGCCTACTTCTCGGAGTTTTCCCTTGAGCACAAAAGATACGAGTTTAAAGCTTTAATTTCTAAGTGCTACAGCGCCATCTAGTGAACCAAATCCATTACCCCTGAGACAGGCCTCCAATTGGAGGCCGAAACATGGACCGTGTTGGGTCACTAAAGACAAAGGACATTATATTTATGTATTTATATATGTGCTCAGTTTTTAACTGAGTTCACATTAATAAACTTGTTGATTTCAAGGTTGATGTTCACAGTCTCACTCCCCATTTGGTTTTCTTTTCTTGGCCACTTCCTCCCAACCAGGCTTTTCTAATTTCCTGAGTTGGAGGTAATCTGAATGCCCTCTATATCCTTTGACAATAAATTCCAGTAGACTGATATATAGAAATGAAACAAAATATAAATGAAATAAGATAAGTCCAATAAAAAAGTATCACCTTATTTCTTTTTGTTTTGTTTTATACCTATATATTACCTTTAAAAGTGGACTAACACATCTACCACACAATTTTACTCAACAGACTGATGAAATTACAGAGAATGTTTTTCCTCTAGTATGTTTAAAATATGACTCTCCTTTCTCAGGAATTGCTAATAGTTCTTTGTTGGCTGAACCTAAAATGCAAGAGGGCTAATTTAAATCACAAGCTATGACTAGGTGCAGCTTTACAAATAAACGAGATCAACTTGAATTACACACAGTCCGTAATTGGAAAGCAGTACAATACCTGTAATATATGTGTAACATGCACATTGTATTATAAACTACTTGGAGTCAGTCCAGAGGGCAGCTATTTAAATGGTCAGTGGTCTTGGTCATAAAGCATAGGGGGACAGACTTAAAGACATCAAAATATGTATACATACATACATACACACTTTGGAAGAAAGCGGGAGAGAGAAGACCTTGGGAGAGACGATAAATACTTTGTGGCATAAATACACAGGAGGTGAGAAGAGACTCTGGAATATGGGGCATGAAGGTGATGGGGAAGAGACTTAGGAGGAATCTGTGGAAATACTCCTTCATGGAAAGGGTGGTGAATTTATGGAATGGCCTCCCAGTGCAGATGGTGGAGTCACTGTATCTGAATTAAGAAAACTTGGGACAAGAATATAGAATCTATAAGGAAGAGGAAAGAAGAGTAG
The DNA here is from genome assembly GCF_902459505.1 of Geotrypetes seraphini. Lineage (NCBI taxonomy): Eukaryota > Metazoa > Chordata > Amphibia > Gymnophiona > Dermophiidae > Geotrypetes > Geotrypetes seraphini. Next base: position 148,848,488 of record NC_047088.1, read on the forward strand.
ATGGTATAGATAGGCAAGTTGGATAGGGTCTTTATTTGGCTTAATTGTACAAGGGTAAATTAAAATACATTTCACGACTTTAATAGTAGCAACTGTGAGCAATTAAACATAACACTTTTCCACATAGTCCCTAAGAAAAACGACACATTTGTTGTATCGTTCAACTAACTTCTGCATTCCTACAGAGAAGTTTTTCGGCTGTTCCTGAAGCCAGGTGAGTACTGCTTCCTTTACTTCATCATGCTTTGTCTTTTGCTCTCTGAGTTGCAGTGATGCACCTATGTCTCATCGCCGGCGACAGATCTCTCCAGAATACTTGGATCTTCTTCATACCATCTCAGGAACTGGGTCGCAACCTGCACATGTTGCATTTGAGGATCAGTAAGCTGTTTGGGAACCTATCATGCACAGACTTTCCTGTAGCCCAAGTCATCATGCATTATAGCAAATGCAGATCCATAGCTGATATCCAAATTTGCAACCAATTGAGACACCGTTATCCGTCGATCTTCTCTAATCAAGGCACCTGCCCTGTCAATGTTCTCTTGTATGAGCTATGTTAATGGACCACCAGAACGATCTTTGTCAGTTACACCTATTCTTCCCGCTTTAAACCTTTTTACCCACTCATAAACCTCTTGTTGATTCATGGTGCTATGTCCATACTGAGTCAATAGCTGACAGTGAATTTCCACAGGTTTCACTCCCTCTGCCCAAGCAAATCCTCTATGGTCTGTTTCTTTTTTCTCCACTGTGTAGTTCAATAATATCATCTTTGCATGAGGTGACAGGAAGATAACAGGAACAGAATAACAAGTGATTTAGAATACTACTGTGACACTCAAATCAGAATGGTTGTTCCCACATATGTTCCTTAAGAAAACTGTTTTTGAAGACAAATGAACCTCTCTGATCAAAATGATTAAAGGCACTGAATGTGAAAACTGGGATAGCATTAGGGAAGGAATATGGATTCTTGTGCTTCAGAAGAAAATGGTGTGGATTCTTTGATAACTTCCTCTATTCATAAGGATATTTGTTGTATATGATCAACTTTTTTGAAGACATCGCTTTCTGTATACAGTCTCTTCCTCTGTAAACCGCTCTGAACTGCTTGTGGTATTGCGGTATTTAAAAAATAAAGTTATTATTACTCATGTACTATAGTACAGCCTAATAAAAGGGCTCAGAACCTTACAAATATTCTAGTATTCTCCAGAAAAATATGGTAATTGGAAAACTTTTTTTTCTGGCAGCATATTTTAAAGCAATAGCCAGGATAGATTAAAATAAATAGTATCCAAGGTGGATGACCTAGAAAAATAAAATCCTCCACTAGTTGTCCTATATTATAAAACATTTTCTTAGAGGGTATATTGAAATAAGAATTCCTAAGTCCTTTGCAATGCCGAATGATTGTTGCAGTCGTAAAAAATCAAGCATTTTCCTATTTGATAACACATCATCTAATGTACATATACCAGCTTGTAGCCAATGCTTCCAGAGGATCTTAGACTCGTCAATTTGAATCTTGGAGTTCAGCCACAAGGACTGACACGTGGATTGATGAATCAGGATAGGTATTAGGTTATTAATAAATGTTAATGTTTGCCATGTGAAGAATAAAATTCTATTGTCCTTATAAATCCTAGGTAACTTGATACTTAAAACATGACACAATCGCAATGGGGACAGGAGTTGACATTCTAATACCGTGTTTCCCCGATGATAAGGCAGGGCCATCAAATAAGACAGCCCCCCCTTTTTAAAAAAAATTGTAAAATAAGGCACCCCCCCCGCAAATAAGCCACCCCCCCCCGCAAATAAGCCACCCCCCCCCCGCAAATAAGCCACCCACCGATACCTGCGCTTACCCGAATCGGGTGGTACGGTGGGTGACTCCGTGTGGTCCCTCCGTCTACCGCGGGGGTCGGCAACCCGCGGCTCCAGAGCCGCATGTGGCTCTTTTCCACCTTGTCACGCAGGAATGCAACTTACAAGTCCGGCGTCGCGGCGGGAAATAGCCATGCTGAGAAGTGAGCTCAGCACTACACAGATGAAAGCCTTGCTTGCTGATTGGTCCGGCGGCACGGCCGCCAGACCAATCAGCAAGCAAGGCTTTCATCTGTGTAGTGCTGAGCTCACTTCTCAGCATGGCTATTTCCCGCCGCGACGCCGGACTTGTAAGTTGCATGCCTGAAAAAGAAATCATCCTGGCCGGGGTCGGTGTCATGCTCCGGAGATCTACAGCCTTCCTATCTCCCTCTCCCTTCTACCTGCTTCCGGCCACATCCCCTGCTCCGTGGCTCTCTTCGGCAACTCAGCAGCAGCGATCGACACAAGCTTCTGACGTCGGGGCCTACCCTCTGCGAGTCCCGCTTGTTTCAACTTCCTTTTTCCACAAAGGCGGGACTCGTAGAGGGAAGGCCTCGATGTCGGTAGCTTGTCTTGATCACCGCTGCTGACGAGTTGCTGAAGAGAGCCGCGGAGCAGGGGGATGTTGCCAGGTGCAGGTAGAAGGGAGAGGGCCAGATGCAGGACTCGTGGGTGAGGGAGGAGAAGAGAGAGGGGAGGGAAACAAAAGGAAATATTTCATACTGGGCTGGGCCGGAGTGGAGGGAGGGTGGAAAGACATTGAAAGGGTAAATAAGGCATCCCCCCGAAAATAAGCCCTAGAGCATATTTTGGCCTTCCAAAAAAAATAAGACAGTGTCTTACCATCGGGGAAACACGGTATTAGCCAATCCGGAAGATGCTCCATGTATTCAAGAAGGATCCAATACATACCCTGCCACATGATAAAAGCTTGATGGTACCAATAAAAATTTGAAAAATTTACCCCACCTGCTGCAATTGGTTTTTGCAAAAATACTAAAGCTATTCTAGCAGTTTTACCCAGCCAAATAAATTTAGTGAGAATTCCATTCAATTTATTATAAAAGGACCATTGAAAATAAACCAGCAACATACTCATTTGGTAGCAAACTACAGGCAATATCATCATGGGTTCCAATGCTCAAACATTTCTTTGACTTTTAGCAATAAGGATTTTTCATTTACTATCATTGTGTCTTCCAATGTTTTTTGAATCACGATACCTAAATATTTTATACCCTCTTCCTTCCAAAGGAATGGGAATGGATTAAATAATCCTTTTATACAATGCACATTTAACAGAAGAACTTCCAATTTGCTCCAATTTATTTTGTACCCCGAAAATTTACCAAACCGATCAATCAATTCCAGTAAATGTGGTATGGTAGACTCAGGATTCTTCAAATGAAGCAAAATATCATCTGCATAAGCAGAGATCTTATATTCCTGACCTGCATAAGGAATCCCTTGTATCTTCTTTGCCCTGTATGTTCTTTGCCTGTTGTATAGCCAACAACAAGGGTTCCAGAACAATATCAAAAAGCAAAGGAGATGAGGGACATCCCTGTCTAACTCCCCTCTCCAGATAAAAACACTCAGAAAATGTATTATTAATGTGTAGCCTGGCAGAAGGGGAACTATACAAGGTTTGAAGTCCATTCCACACGATCAAAGGCCTCAAGGATATAAGTGGTTTCAGTTGAAGCAGGCCATTCAGCAAGGGTTCCCTGATTGGTGCAATTTAAAAAATCAGTATAGCTTGCTGGGCCTATGCTTCCAGACAGATTTGCTAGGGCATCAGGCTGCCAAGTGGTATAAATTAATATCTGAATATTTGAATAAGAAACCAAAAACAAGCCTTAGGGACATTTGGAGCATTGAGACAAAGCAACAGATTTCTGCTACTCAATGGCCACAGATTTGGACTTGGAGAATGAGATGTAGTGTCAGCATCTATGAGACAAACTTGGTTTTTTCTGTTATACAGAATTTTCTGGACCCCTGTTCGTTTGCAAAAGTTAGATAGTTCTAAGTCTAATAGATGCTAGCATTGTCATCTCGATATAGGGACACAGGATCATCTATTGTTCTATTGTCCCTTGATACTTAGATTTTGGAGGTCTATTTGGGGTCAAATCAATATAATATTAGAAGTCTCACTGTCATTGTGATATAACGTAGTGTTGTTTGGAACACTATTAATGCCCAAGGGTCCAATAAATGCAAATAAGAATAGATTACTTCTTATAATGACAAGAGTTGCTATGCAGCTAATCACGAAAAACTGGAAAACATGGGATAGAATAAATTATAACTTTTGGTGGGAAACCATATGTCAAGTTTATAAGTTTGAACGTATGAACTCATTACAATTGGGACACTATAATAAATTTAAAGAGATTTGGGATCTATTAACAAAATTTTGTACGAATTGATCATTAATATTACCCTTTGATTTCCGAATGAGTGTTATGCACATCCAGGAAGGGTGGCTGGGAGGGGGGTGAAAGTACTTATATTATTTGATTGTAATTAGTGCTGTTTTTTGTACCAATTGTTGGTTAATCTGTTGCACTTTGTGTTGGCTTTTAAAACAAATAAAGAATTGGAAAAAAAAAAAGAATTCCTAAGTCCTAATTGAACAATTGTATTACCGTATGCAAGAAAATATAAAGTTTGATTGGAGAAAAAATCAAGATAATGTGAGTTAGAAAAGCTGAATTTATGTCTGCTGTGCTATGTTGCCCATTCAAGGTACCTTCTAGATTTTTCTGTTCTTAAATCTAAATGTACTGCAACTAATCACTTCTGTAGCTCCACTAGACACAGCGCTGTACCCAAACACATAAAACACAGTACCTGCTTGACACAGTTTATAGTAGTGCTGCCCGATTCAGGAAAAAAAAAAATTTCGATTCGATTCAGCCTATTGGGTATTTTATTTTTTTTTTTTCAAACATCCTGGTGGGTGTATTTTATATTTCATGAAAATACTCCACAAGTTATAGAATAATAATAATGATAACTTTATTTTTGTATACCGCCATACCCAGGGAGTTCTAGGCGGTTCACATCAATTAAACAGAGTTACAAGCGGTTCAATACCAATTGATCAAAGTTGTGGACAACGAAGTAGATGAGGTTGGAAGAAGTAGGAAAGAGTAGGTCAAGGGGGGTGAGGTAGTACAGTAGAGGAGGGGGAGAGGGTTTAGTTCATTAAGAAGGGGCATTAAGGGTCCTGGCCATGGAAGAGGTGGGTTTTGAGTAATTTTCTAAACCAATATATATCTAAAAAACACAATATGCTGTGTAATAGTAATAAATATTCATTAATATAAGTGAAGTGCTCAGTCACCAACCGATCCGTGCATAAAGTACCGTTAAAAGTACAAGTGCTGGTTGTACAACAGGGACCATCATAGCACTCACAGTCCCTAAACCTTCCTTATACAGTAATAATTGTCAAGAAGAAATGAAAAAACACTTATCTTCAAATAAGCAAAAAGAAGGTAGCAAATGCTTTGTTCAAATCCAGCGCTCGTAACAGATATCCATCTCAATTAAAGACTCCCCGATTTTGAAACTCCCCTAGCCTCCCTTCGACTCGAGTTTTGCAAAAAGGGAGCACTGTAAACAGAAAAAGTGCTACAGCTTAAAGATAAAAACTACAAACTAACTAAATTTCCAACTACACTTTAAACACTACAGTTCAACCAAAATTACCCTCATCTAATTTAAGTATAAATTCATAATTCTTAACTTCATATAAATCTTAATACAACTTACTCAGGTACAGGCTGGAGGCATTCTCCTATCCAAACTGGAGATCAGAGCAGACACAGGAGACTTCATTTTGCAAAACTTTATAGACACTCAACAGTCATTCATTTTCTCACAATCAGTCACACAATCAATCAGAGCGTGTCATGGAGGCTCACATGACACGCTCTGATTGGTTGTGTGACTGATTGTAAGAAAATTATATATTGGTTCTATATTATATATTGGAGTATTTTCATGAAATTGACCTATTAACACAAGTAATTACTATTTAACTCCTTAATATTATTGGGTTTATTTTATAGCCTCTTCACCCCCTTTGCCTTCTCTTAACCACACTGGTGCTGTGGTGTAAACCAGTGGTCTCAAACTCACAGCCCGGGGGCCACATGCGGCCCGCTAGGTACTATTTTGAGGCCCTCGGTATGTTTATCATAATCACAAAAGTAAAATTAAACAGTTTCTTGATCATATGTCTCTTTAGCTATAAATTACAATATTATTAAGAATTAGCCAAAAGGAAAAATTTATAAACTATAAAGAGTTTTACCTCATGCAAAATGGTAATTTCTTTAATAAGACATTAACTATTTTTTTCTGCGGCCCTCCAAGTACCTACAAATCCAAAATGTGGCCCTGCAAAGGGTTTGAGTTTGAGACCACTGGTGTAAACCAAATAAAAAAGATTTTTCCTCTCTCTGTTAAATCCTAGCTCACGTTTGCCTGTTTCCCCCTGAAGGCCTGCCTGTCCCACCCCCTCCCCTCCCCCCCAAAGGACTGCACACCACCACCCCCCTCCCGGAAGACCTGCGTGTTCCCCTTGGCCTCCTGCGCATCATTTACCTAGTATCAGCAGCCTGCAGAGAAGATTGCCGGTGCTAGCGATCTTTGCAAGCTGCCATAAGTCTTCGGAACTGTTTCATCTGCCGCGATCCTGCCACTGATGTCAGAGGAGGGGCGGGACCATGGCAGAGGAAACAGCTCCAAAGACCTATGGCATCTTGCAAAGATCACTAGCACCGGCGATCTTCTCTGCAGGCTTCTGATATTAGGTAAATGGTGCGCGGGAGGCCAGGGGGGAAGCCGGACACTAGCACTTCCCGACTGACCCTCGTCCTCTAAAGCAGGTGCGGCAGCAGCCGGCCAGCAAGAGGCTCTTGCTTGAGGGAGGGAGGGTCAGTTACCGAATCGGGAGGCCGATTTTTTTTTTTTGTTTGTTTGTTTTGTCTTTTTTAAATCAATTCACCTGAAGTGAATCAGTGAACCAATTTGAATCGGGCAGTACTAGTTTACAGTCTTCAAGATGAGCAAATAAGGAATTAAGGGGTTTCATTTATAATGGAATGATTAAAATTTGAGTAAATGATTAAAAGATGAGTAAGGGGTTAAAATCCACCTCAAAAAGATTTTAATAGGGACAGAAGTTGCGTATAACATACTGACAGAAAGTCTGTTCCAGGCATATAGTACTGATGAATGGAATTCCAGGGGAGGTATGTAGGGAGAGAAGTCTAAACTAAACTAAATCTTGGACTTGTATCCCTGAGAAACAAGACTCAACTCGGTTAACAATAGTTGTAGTTAATAGAGAGAATTGACCTCATGGAAACTTATCTGCTACAAAACACTGAAACAAAGTAGTTTTCAGAATTTTTTGAAAAACTTGAAGAAAGTAGGTCATTCCAAATTGCTGTTAGTAAATAGGGAAAGGAATGAACAATTTTACTGATATATCTGGCACCTTTTACAGTAGGGAAAGAAAGTTTAAATACATGGATAGTTCTGCAACTTGAAGATCTCGAAGAATTTAAAGCTAGAGGGACCAACAAATCAAAGATACTATGTAAGATTTAGCAGGCACATTTAAACTGAACTCTCAATCGAAAAGGAAGCCAATGTAAACTCCTTAACAGAGGTGACACATGGTTCTTTCGGCGATATTTTGAATTAACTGGAGTCTTTTTTCATTTCATTTGCTCAAATCCACGTAAATGGAGTTACAATAGTCTGGTCATTTTTGCTGTAGGTAAAAAAAAAATAAAATCTTATGATAATATTATCAGACTATTGAGGCAGATATCTACACTGATACTATCGGTATAAGAAGCTTGTGAATTTGGGGTGAAGCAAGGGCAAGCTGGTAAAATATATACATAGTGGCAATATTCCACCACTGTCCAAATATCTTATACATTTTACATAGGCCTGCTAAATAACAAGTCTAAACTAAACAGATAGTGCTGGCGTGGTGACCATACTATTCATATTTTCAGCACCATATAGCTGGCAGTACTGACTATAATGAATAAATTAAACACCACAGCTACAATTTAAGGGTTTGTTTGTTTTTAACTTAACGCTTAGCGCATGATGATGAAATTAGTGCACGCCAAAAGCTTGCATGTCCTATTTTGTATCTATGGGCCACATAGTACTTGGTGCATGCCAATGTCCATTAGCATGCACTATTCTTTACTAATAATGTCCTCATCATCACGCCGGTTAACTGCTACAATAAACCCAATATGTTCTGTCTTTAAAATAGCAAAAATAAGTATCTAAAAACATCTGAAGCAATTTGTGTAAAGATGCTTGTTTCTACTTGTACACTGACTCTTGGAAAATGTTTTTTCTCTTGACGATTATTTCTGATTTAGTTCATGATGGTGGCTCTTTCGTGGCTATGAATTCATCATGTTCAGCTTTTCCATGTTGTGTTCCTCAGATTTATTTCCTGGCATTTGTTTAACTCAAATCTCTCTCCTCAGGAAGAGCAGGCTGCCAAATTGAAAGCGGAGAAGATCCGAGTAGCACTCGAAAAGATCAAGGAAGCACAAGTGAAAAAAGTAAGTGATGTTCTGAGGATTTGTCAAGATCTTTTCTCATAGACACACAATGGGAGGAAAGCATTGGTAAATCAGACCCTGTGCATTACTTAGGTGGTTTAAACATGATAAAACTTCAGGTGTACCCATTACATATTTCTTGGACTCTTCACCAGTAGATATTTTTTCATGCAAGTTTTGACATAAGATACTCAGATTTGTATTTTCAACAACGGTCCTAATGTGGTTATTAATGCCGTTATGTTATAGCTTTAGTACTGAATATACATGAGAGCACATTTTAGGGAATAGTATATCCCATTTAAAGAATTGCATGCAGATGTCCACTGACCACTGTAAATTTGATCATATTACTCCCCTACTTAATACTGCTCACTGATTCCGTCTCGTACCAGATTTCCTACAAGATGCTACTGCTTGTTTTCAAAATACACATTGTTGATGCACCACCTTATCTTTCCAGATTTTGAACTCTTTACTGCCTATCCTGAGAGCTGCACTCTAGAGCAGAGGTGCCCAAATGGTCGATCGCGATTGACCAGTAGATCGCAAAGTTAATGCGAGTCGATTGCGTTGCCTTTGCGATCTTTTTCTCCCTGCTGCTTCCTCGAGCCAGGCCTGGGGCGTACAAGCACCGGACTCACAAGACTTCACCTCCGACATCAATTCTGACGTCGGAGAGGAAATTCTGGGCCAGTCAATCGCTGCCTAGCTGGCCTGGAACTTCCTCCCCGGCATTAGAATTGACATCAGAGATGGAGTCTTGTGGGCCCGGCGCTTGTATGTGCCAGGCCTGGCTCGGGGAAGCAGCAGGGAGAAATCAGCGTGGTGGCTTGGGGGGGGGCAGGGGGACAGAGAAAGAAGGAAAGGCAGGCAGGGGGAGAGAGAAAGAAAGGCAGAAAGAAAGAGGGGGAGAGAAAGAAAGACAGGCAGGAGGGGGGAGAGAGAGAAAGGCAGAAAGAAATATTGGCTTTACAGAAGAAGGAAGTGCAACTAGAGACTCATGAAATCACCAGACAAAAAGGTAGGGAAAATGATTTTATTTTCAATTTATTGATCAAAATGTGTCCGTTTTGAGAATTTATATCTGCTGTCTATATTTTGCACTATGGCCCCTTTTTACTAAACCGTGATAGTGTTTTTTAGTGCAGGAAGCCTATGAGCGTTGAGAGCTGCGTGGGGCATTCAGCGCAGTTCCCTGCACTAAAAACTGCTATCGTAGTTTAGTAAAAGGGGAGAGGGTATAATTGTCTATTTTTGTATAGTTGTTACTGAGGTGACATTGCATATTTTAAAGTCATCTGCCTTAACCTTTGAAAAAAAAACCCGAATACAAATGATAATTAACATTTTCTCTGCGTACAGTGTGCTCCGTGTTTTTTTAAATTTTATTATTGGTAGATCAATAATAAACTCTTGGCGTTACTCAAGAGGGTTCAGAGGACAGCGATGCGTCTGATAAAGGGGATGGAAAACCTATCATACGCTGAGAGATTGGAGAAACTGGGTCTCTCTTCCCTGGAGAAGCGGAGACTTAGAGGGGATATGATGGAGACTTACAAGATCATGAAGGGCATAGAGAGAGTAGAGAGGGACAGATTTCTTCAAGCTTTCAAATAATAAAAGAACAAGAGGGCATTCAGAAAAGTTGAAAGGAGACAGATTCAAAACGAATGCTAGGAAGTTCTTCTTTACCCAACGTGTGGTGGACACCTGGAATGCGCTTCCAGAGAGCGTAATAGAGCAGAGTACGGTACTGGGGTTCAAGAAAGGATTGGACAATTTCCTGCTGGAAGAGGGGATAGAGGGGTATAGATAGAGGATTACTGTACAGGTCCTGGACCTGTTGGGCCGCCGCATGAGCGGACTGCTGGACACGATGGACCTCAGGTCTGACCCAGCAGAGGCATTGCTTATGTTCTTATGTGTGCAGAGCAGAAAGATTGCTTAGAGCAGCCATTCCTAACCCAATCCTTGGGGCACACCTAGTCCCATTGCTGTACTGGGCAATGGTGTGCCCTCACCTAGAGTACTGCGTATAGCACTGGTCACAGTACATGAAGAAAGACACGGTACTACTCGAAAGGGTCTAGAGAATAGCGACCAAGATGGTTAAGGGGTTGGAGGAGCTGCCGTACAGCGAAAGATTAGAAAAACTGGGCCTCTTCTCCCTCGAACAGAGGAGATTGAGAGGGGACATGATCGAAACATTCAAGGTACTGAAGGGAATAGACTTAGTAGATAAGGACAGGTTGTTCATCCTCTCCAAGGTAGGGAGAACGAGAGGGCACTCTCCAAAGTTGAAAGGGGATGGATTCCGTACAAACGTAAGGAAATTCTTCTTCACCCAGAGAGTGGTGAAAAACTGGAACACTCTTCCAGCGGCTGTTATAGGGGAAAACACCCTCCAGGGATTCAAGACAAAGTTAGACAAGTTCCTGATGAACAAGAACGTAGGGCTGGTAGGGCTAGTCTCAGTTAGGGCACTGGTCTTTGACCAGAGGGCCGCCGTGTGAGCGGTCTGCTGGGCATGATGGACCACTGGTCTGACCCAGCAGCGGCAATTCTTATGTTCTTATATCCACAATGAATATTCATGAGTCAGATTTGCACACAGTTGAGGCAGTGCATGCATATATATCTCGTGTATATTCATTGTGGATATCCTAAAAATTTGATGGAACTGTAGGTATGTCCTGAGGACTGGGTTGGAAATGACTGGTCTAGGGTATATTGCACCTGCCCTGAGAAGTACACATGCACTTCCATTTATAAGCCTGGGCAATTTTGCAGATAGTATATATCTATTTGGTTTGAAAATGGACTCTTTTGGGGTATATTTTATATTATCATGATTAATTTTACTAAGCAAAGATCCAGTGTACTAAAATACTCAAATTCTATTTCAAATGTTAATGCATGTTAAAAGTGCAATTACAGCAGGCAAACTACATTTATATGTGATAGCATGATTAATATGCTTTTGTAGGTTTAATGTCATATCTGTGCTAATGAGGCAGTGAGATGCAAAACTATGCAAAATAGCTCTTAACTAATACCAATTAGAATAGCAAAAAAACACATAAGCAAAACTTCACATATATATAGATGAAAAAAAAAAATCTTACCTAATTTTTATCTACAGTCTGTAAGTAAAGTACACACATACATTTTCTTCTGCCTCATTTACATGGCATTTATAGCCACCATTAGTACACATTCATATGCACTAGTGGCATTTGTCCTTTAAATGGCTCGAGATACACTGAGGGAGTTTTTTGTTACCTGAAAAGGTTGTTTATCTTCAGATATGAGGGATGGTCGGGATAGAAGGTAGGAGTATTCCTTCAAAATGTCCTTTATTATATTTGTTTCCGGAATAAATTGTGCAGCTTCTGTTTGTTAAAAACTTTTGTTCTCTAAGTACGTTTCAGCTATTTGAGTTATTATGTTCATGCTTTATGAACAATTAACACTGTTATCCTGAGTTAAAACTGCACAAAAATAAAGATAAATAAAAGAAAAATTCAAGGTTATAAATATGGAGATATTAGAAGTACCTGAGGATTCATTACCTCCATTCACGCAAGTTTATTACTTGCCAAATAAAAATCAGAATCAGCAACAGGGAAAAAAAAGTCAAAAATCAATAAATGTATCAGCCTTACTTGAGTCATCAGATAAGGAACTTGCTATATCAGCAGCCCTAATAGTGACCTTAGCCCTTACTCTGGATAAAAATTGACTTTTGAGACTTTTCTTCAAGAACAAAGAAAGAAAATTTTTGGATTTCCAAGATACAAATGTTTCCTGATTTGGCAAGAGACACACAAAAGCGTAGAAAATAATTTCTTCTACTAAAACCTGGAGTTTTAGCTTTTTATCTTTGCCACCCCTGCAAGTGCATAATTCAGTATAATTCTCAAAAATATGTTGTCTTTGAGCTTTTCCAGCCGACGGCCTTTCTCTCTCTATCCCATCTGGAGAAGGAAAAGAAATGAGGGCTATAGAATGTGTTAGACGCCTGTATTTCAGTTAACCGTGCATCACGCTTCTTATGTTAGTTTTCTTTAATTATTCTGTTTATATTACATCTTGGATCTTATTGTGGACTTGAGCTGATTTAAGCTAATATTTACTTTTTTTTTTATTCTTCTTTGCTTTAAATCGCTTTCTGTACAAGTTTAATCTTGAATTGTATTTTTGAAACTTATAAATGAATAAATAAATTTTTTTTTAAACTTTTCTTCTCTAAGTATGTTTCAGCTATTTGAGCTATTATGTTCATGCTTTATGAACAATTAACACTCTTATCCTGAGTTAAAACTGCACAAAAATAATGATAAAAAAAGAAAAAGAAGAATTCAAGGTTATAAATATGGTAGTAAGTCTTTAAGAAAGCTCTAAACTTCCTCAAAGATATCTTAAATCTAATATATAATGACAAGCTATTCCAGAGAGTGGGAGCCTGAAAACTGAAGCAGAAACCTTGCTTGCTCTCAGATAAAGCAGTGAGAAGAGAGAGCCAATCAGATTAGTGGTTCTCAAACATTTTTTATTTGCAGCACACTGTAAAACATATGAAAATTTTTCCAGTGCACTTGTGCACAAATTAAAAAATATTAACTAAAATATGAGTAAAAGTAAAAAACTTCAGAAAGCTATTAATAACCTGGGGTTTTTTTTGGCAACTTTTTCAATATTAGTACGTATGAGACAGACATATCCTTATTTCATCTTCAATACATTGAAGTCTTTGTTTTTGCATTAAATGTTAGTGAAGAAAACCTTAATTCACATATGTAGGTAGAAAATTGAGATGCTAGATGTCATAAAAAATAACAGAAAAGCTGAGTTCAGTCATTCACACTGAATCTAATCTAATCTGAAATTATGTATCGCACTTATCCAGTACAGGTTCAAGGCGATTTACAAGTTAAGAAGCCATAATGAAGCATGGGGAATAGTGGATACATCATATTGTTCAGAAAGGATACAATGTTGCATTAGCTAGGGAAGCAGGAAGAAGATAACACCGCATGGAAGGCAAGAAAAGAAACAAGGGGGAGGAGGCAATCACAGGATTACAAATGGAAAAAGGGGAGTGCAAACAGCAAGTCAGAAGAGGTAACAATAGCAGACAGCTCTTAGCATCAATGGGAGGCTGAGTTATTTAATCTTACCTAAGGTAAGAAATTTATCAAACACAAATGTTTTCAGCCTTTTCCTGAAGGTGAGATAACTTCACTCTGTCCTTATTGATGTGGGAAGGTTGTTCCAGGTTCTTGAGGCTTTATAGGTGAATAGGATATTGAATATCTGTTTGTATTTCACTCCCTTGGATGATAGGAGGAGCAGTTGGTGCGTGTTGCTGGTTCTGGATGATGTGAAGGATAATTTGGAGACAAGTGGATTATTTGTTCAGGAGTGATGGTGTCAAGGGCATGGTAGACAATGTAGAAAGGAGGGGAAAAACCCAGGTGTGTCCCTTCAGGGAGGAATAAATAAAAAACAGTTAAGGGAAGAAATGCAAAGTTAGGAAACAGGTAAAGGGCATGCCCAAGAGTGACTTTACGGTACTTATGATTCTGATTATTAATATTTCAATTGTTCTAATGTTGTCTGACAAAGAATATTGACCCTATGTGTTAATGAGTACTGTGTATTGTACTCCCTATTTTGAGGTCCATATGCATTCCATATGTTAATACCACTTGTTAATAGATCACTTGTTGACAAGGGCTGTTTTATTGCATAGTGAATGAGCAGTCTGAATTTGCTTTAATGCAGAGCGCAAGCCCTTTTACTACACTGGAAATGTATGCAAGAGCAGTATTACATTACATTACATTCTGACTTATAATCCGTCAAAGCCCTTACAAGTTCATGGCGGATAATAATATGGGGTCCTTTTACTAAGGCGCGCTAACCAATTTAGCTTGCGCTAAAGATTAGCGTACCTTAGTAAAAGGACCCCTATATTTCAATTACTGGGAACAAATCCAGTTAAACATAATGCAATGACAAATATTCAAATAGAACATTAACAGTAGAAGATGATAAATTTCAAGATAAATTTTTTTAAACAAGAATGTCTTTAAGTTTTCTAAAAGCAGTATATTAACCTACTGATCTTATTAAAATAGGGGGATCATTCCAAATTAAAGGAGTTTGCCTTCTAAAAGAAGGATTCCTTCTATTGAACAAATGATCTAATTGCCTTTGGTGAGGGAAATTAAAGATAGAATTGCTTCTGTACAATATGACCTGGTTTTCCTGCTAGTAATGAAAACAATTCCACTAAATAATATGGTTTATCCCAGGACAAGCAGGCAGGTATTCTCACTAGTGGGTGATGTCATCAGACAGAGCCCCGGTACGGACGTCTCACAAGCACGTGTTGCTTGTAGAAACTTAAAAGTTTCTAGATGCCCGCACCGCGCATGCGCCGGTGCCTTCCCGCCCGGAGGTCCGGGCGTGTCTCCTCAGTTCTTTTCTTTCCGCGGAGCTGAGAAGTTCAACTTCATCATGCGCTAGCTGAATTCAGTTAAATTTGCCTTCCTTGTCCGCGTTTTCGCTTTCTTTTAATTACAGTTAACAGTACTTTTCTTTTTCAGTAAAAAAAAAAAAAAAAGAAGATTATTTCCTCCGGCGGGTCGAACGGGCCGGCCACGTGGCTCAGGCCCACTGGCTTCGACCTCGCGGCGGAGATTTTCCGGCCTATGTCCCGGCCAATCACCGGGTTTAAAAAGTGCAGCAAGTGCCAACGCGCGATTTCACTCACGGACCCTCACCGGCGCTGTTTGCAGTGTTTGGGCCCTGACCACATTCCGAAATCGTGCAGGCCTTGCTCTACCCTTACGGCACGCTCATTCAAGCGGCGTTGCCTATTGTGGGAATCGATGTTCAAGATGGACGCAGCTAAGGATCCCTCAGCCTCCACTTCATCTGATACCTCCCCGGTTCGGGCGAAACCGGTATCGACCCCTCCTGCATCGAGTGTGGTGAAACCGGCATCGTTCATCCCGACACCATCCACGAGCTCGACGTCGGTGCCTGCCCCGGTCTCCTCGGTTCAGGTACCTCTTCCTTCCACAGTGCCACCAGTGGTCATCAAAGTGCCGAAAGCTACTAAGCAGAAGCACTCGGCCTCGAAGGAGCGCGATGACCGTGCAGGAGGACCCCCTTTCGGTGCGGATCCCTCCTTATCGGCTTCGCTACGGTCCGTGCTGGAAGCTCAATTCGTTGAGCTCATGCAGACCATCGGACCCGGGCTCATCACTGCCATACAGGGTGACCTCCCGGTACCGGCCCAAAGGGGCGGTCCGCCCCCTCCCCCTCCTCCACACCGTTCGACCTCGAAAACCGACGAGGACGAACGGGGGAGGGCGGCGATGCCCATGCGGCAAGCCTCGCTTACCGATATGCCGCCATTAGAACCCATTACGCCTCCGCGCCAACATGGGACCAGACCTCCGATCGATACTCAAAGCCCTGGGCATAGTCAGGAAGAGTTCTTCCGTACTCCTTACCAGACTTGGGTAGCATCGCAAGAATCCGCATCGCAACCCCAGTTGCGATCCACCGCTTCCAGCCCTATCCACCACTTGGGGGCCTCGGGAGACCATGCGATGCACAGACGATCCCGATCCCCGTCCCGCCACCGAGACGGGCACCGATCAAGACACTCATCCTGGCACTCTTCACGCCACTCGGAGGTGTCACCGCAGAAAAAACTGCAACGTATGGGATACTCCTCCTCGGAGGTGTCCCCTCCGGAGGGACCGGAGTACGAGGAGACACCCGTACCCGATTCTCCTTGCCACTCCCCGATGTCCATGGATCCGGAGGCCTCTTCCTCCTCCAGCCCGTCCCACAGACCGACGCTGGCGGATCAATTGTCTTTCTCATCATTCCTCTGACAAATGGCGGATGATCTGGATGTGACCCTTGACACGGGCTCCCGATACTCCAAAGAGTACCTGGACACCATGCATTTACCTAACCCTCCAACGGAGTCGCTTCGGCTCCTCCTGCATAAATTGCTGGATCAGACCTTCATGCAGTGTTTCGAAACACCGTACTCCATACCGGCGATTCCCAGCAAACTCGATGCTCGATACCGCATCGTGCACCATAAAGGGTTTGAGGGCCCTCAACTCTCCCACCAATCCCTACTGGTCGAGTCCTCTCTTAAACGCTCTCATCCCTCCCAGGTCTACGCCTCTGTACCACCGGGCCGAGAGGGGAGAACGATGGACAAATTTGGTAGAAAATTCTATCAAAACTCCATGATGGCGTCACGGGTACTGAACTACAATTTCTTTTTCTCTTCCTATCTGGAGTTCTTCTTGCCGGTGCTCCGCAAGTTCACTCCGTTCATAGACAACCAAGCTCGATTCGAGTTCGAGGAAGTGATAGCCTCCCTCTCCCAATTACGCCTCCAGCTGATGCAATCCTCCTTCGATGCATTCGAACTCTCGGCACGTGCTGCCGCAAGCGCGGTAGCCATGCGTCGCCTGGCATGGCTCCGTACAATCGATATGGATCCCAACCTCCAGGACAGACTCGCCAACGTACCATGTGCTGGAGCTGACCTGTTCGATGAGTCTATCGAAACTGTTACCAAGAAGCTGTCGGATCATGAAAAATCTTTTCAATCCATCCTGCGGCCCAAACCCAAACCTCAACAGTCTCGACCTTCCAGGCCACCCCTGATTTACCAGCGGCGTTACATGCCCAGACAAGCGCCTGCTGCGAGACAACCTGCGAAGAGACAACCTCCCCAGAAGTCTCAGCAAAAACCTCAGCCACCGGCTGCACCTAAGGCTCCCCAGCCCTTTTGACTCCCCTCCCGGGAGCATAACCGACACCGTTCTGCACTCAGCCTATCCCATAGGGGGCCGCCTCCATCTTTTTTACCATCGATGGGAGGCCATAACCACGGACCTATGGGTCCTTACCATCATAAGAGAAGGATACTCCCTTCAATTCCATCGGGTCCCCCCGGACCATCCTCCAAGAGAGTATCCTTCAAGCTCGACGCAGACCGCCCTTCTTCTTCAGGAAGTCCAAACCTTACTTCAGCTTCGGGCTGTCGAGCCGGTCCCGTCAGACCAATTGAACCGAGGGTTTTACTCCCGGTACTTCCTCGTCCCGAAGAAAACGGGCGACCTGCGACCCATTTTAGACCTTCGGGCCCTCAACAAGTTCCTGGTCAAAGAGAAGTTTCGCATGTTGATTTTGGCTTCTCTATACCCCCTCCTTGAGCAGAACGACTGGTTATGCTCCCTGGATCTCAAGGAGGCCTACACTCACATCCCCATTCACCCGGCCTCCCGAAAGTTCCTCAGATTTCGGGTGGGAAATCTGCACCTACAATATCGAGTGCTACCATTCGGCCTATCTTCGTCCCCCAGAGTCTTCACAAAGTGCCTGGTGGTAGTGGCCGCGGCACTCCGGGACAGGGGTCTACAGGTGTTCCCATACCTCGACGACTGGCTCATCAAGGCCCCGTCAGCCCCAGAGGTCACTTCGGCGGCCTTGGCTACAACCTACTTCCTCCAGAATTTGGGCTTCGAGATCAACTTTTCCAAGTCTCATCTACAACCCACCCAGTCCCTCCCCTTCATCGGAGCGGTCCTGGACACCACCCGACTCCGAGCATTCCTGCCTCTGCAACGCATGGAGTCTCTTCTTCACCTCTGCCAGTCGGTGTCTACTCGCCAAACCCTACCGGCGAGACAACTGATGGTGCTCCTGGGCCATATGGCCTCCACAGTACATGTGACACCCTTTGCCAGACTCCATCTCAGGATCCCCCAGTGGACCCTGGCATCACAGTGGAATCAGACGTCCGATCCACTATCCAAACACATCTTAGTCACACCTGTTCTTCGGCAGTCTCTACTTTGGTGGATGACCTCTTCGAATCTATCCAGAGGTTTGCTGATGCACTCTCCCCCCCATCAGAAAGTTCTCACAACCGATTCGTCGAATTATGCATGGGGGGCCCACCTGGATGGTCTCCGCACCCAAGGATTCTGGACCAGTGCGGAAAGACTACACCAAATCAATCTACTGGAACTCAGAGCCATCTTCAATGCGCTCCAAGCTTTCCAACACCTACTTCACGACATGGTAATCCTCATTCGCACAGACAATCAGGCCGCCATGTATTATATCAACAAGCAAGGAGGCATGGGCTCGGCCCTCCTTTGCCAGGAAGCTCTACGAGTCTGGGACTGGGCGGTGCGCCACAACGCCCTCCTCAGAGCAGTCTACATTCAGGGGGAGAACAACGTCTTAGCAGACAAACTGAGTCATCTACTACAACCGCACGAATGGACTCTCCATTCCAGCCCCCTTCACCAAATCTTCACACAGTGGGGGACGCCTCAGATAGACCTCTTTGCGGCTCCCCACAACTCCAAACTGCCTCAGTTTTGCTCCAGGATCTACACCCCTCATCGCCTCGAGGCAGATGCTTTTCTACTGAACTGGGGGAAACAATTTCTATATGCGTTCCCACCATTCCCGCTGATCCAGAAGACTCTGGTCAAGCTGAAACTCGAACAGGCCACCATGATCCTAATAGCTCCTCGGTGGCCCAGACAACCTTGGTTCCCCCTCCTACTTCAACTCAGCAGCAGGGAACCAGTACCACTTCCAGTGTTTCCTTCACTACTTACTCAACATCAAGGATCACTGCTTCATCCCAACCTGCAGTCTCTCCACCTGACAGCTTGGTTCCTCTCAACGTAACCCCTCACCACTTCTCTCAAGAAGTGAGGGAGGTCTTGGAAGCTTCCAGGAAGCCCGCCACTCGACAATGCTACTCCCAGAAATGGACTAGATTCTCCTCATGGTGTGTTTCTAAATCAAAGGAACCTCAGCGAGCTTCCTTATCCTCCGTGCTGGACTATCTCCTACACCTATCTCAATCCGGGCTCAAGTCTACATCCATACGAGTCCACCTGAGCGCTATTGCGGCGTTCCACCAGCCCCTACAAGGGAAACCCCTCTCGGCCCATCCGGTGGTCGCCAGATTTATGAAAGGACTCTTCCATGTTAACCCTCCTCTCAAACCACCCCCAGTAGTTTGGGACCTCAATGTAGTCCTTTCCCGTCTCATGAAGCCCCCGTTTGAACCACTCAACAGGGCCCCTCTTAAGTATCTCACCTGGAAAGTGCTTTTCCTGGTAGCCCTTACGTCCGCTCGCAGAGTCAGCGAACTCCAGGCACTGATGACGGATCCACCATTCACAGTATTCCATCATGACAAGGTGGTCCTCCGCACTCACCCGAAATTCCTGCCTAAGGTGGTCTCAGAATTTCATCTCAACCAATCCATTGTACTTCCAGTATTCTTCCCTAAGCCCCATTCTCACCACGGAGAATCGGCCCTTCACACTCTAGACTGTAAACGTGCGCTGGCTTTCTACCTGGATCGCACCAAGCCACACAGAACCACTCCTCAACTTTTTATCTCCTTCGACCCTAATAAGTTGGGAAGACCCGTATCAAAGCGCACCATCTCTAATTGGATGGCGGCTTGTATCTCTTTCTGCTATGCCCAGGCTGGATTATCACTTCCTTGTAAGGTCACAGCCCATAAGGTCAGAGCAATGGCAGCCTCAGTAGCATTCCTTAGATCAACACCAATCGAGGAAATTTGTAAGGCTGCCACCTGGTCCTCGGTTCACACATTCACCTCACATTATTGTCTGGATACTCTCTCCAGACGGGATGGACAGTTTGGCCAAACAGTATTGAAAAATTTATTCTCTTAAGTCGCCAACTCCCCCTCCATCCCACTGAGGTTAGCTTGGAGGTCACCCACTAGTGAGAATACCTGCCTGCTTGTCCTGGGATAAAGCAATGTTACTTACCGTAGCAGTTGTTATCCAGGGACAGCAGGCAGCTATTCTCACGTCCCACCCACCTCCCCTGGGTTGGCTTCTCAGGCTAGCTACCTGAACTGAGGAGACACGCCCGGACCTCCGGGCGGGAAGGCACCGGCGCATGCGCGGTGCGGGCATCTAGAAACTTTTAAGTTTCTACAAGCAACACGTGCTTGTGAGACGTCCGTACCGGGGCTCTGTCTGATGACATCACCCACTAGTGAGAATAGCTGCCTGCTGTCCCTGGATAACAACTGTTACGGTAAGTAACATTGCTATCTGACCATATAGAATATTAAAAATCATAATACAAAGCTTAAAACAAATCCTTGCATTTACTGGGATGCAATGTAATTTAGTGAAATATGGTGTGATTCTATCATATTTAGAGATGGAAACAATTACCCTCACCACAGTATTCTGAACAGTTTGTAATATTTTCAACAATCCTTTAGCACATATTAAATAAAAAATATTACAGTATTAAGAAATCTTTTGGCACAGAAATGTATTTTGAAACATTGGAGACAGGAGTACCCACCTTCTGTGACAGAATGGAAAAATGAGATATACGCTTTGCTGTGTCTGGAGAGGCTCGACATGAAACGGGCCTCACCCATAGCTTGGAGGCAATTTCTTCAGATTTGGATGTCTATTTGAGACACAATACCTCACAGAGCCCATAGTTATTTGTTGAACATGTAATCTGGGGTGGGTTGAGGGGGGGGAGTGTGGGGATGGGACTTAGGTGGGAAGGGAACAGGAAATGTAAGTTGTTTTCAGGGACCACCATGAAGAACAAATACGAATGGTCCCAACTGTGCTCATTGGTTTGATTGTGTACAGTATATGTTTTGTTTTAGAAAAATAAAAATTTATATATAAAAAAGCACTATTACCGTAGTATATCTGGGAAAGAATAAGTGATTGAACCACAAGTGCAAAAAATCACTTATCAAAATATTTCTGAACTACCTGTAATTTCCTTAAAAAAAATATATAATTTTTTACTAACCAGATTAACTTGATGCACCAAGCTCAATAAATTATCTAACTGAATGCCCAAAACTCTAGTTTGCTTATCAAAAGTGTAATTATTTTGGCCAAAGTGTGATATAAGATCTGATCAGCTTGATCTTGTGGGTCTAGTCATAGAAACTTAATTTGTCTATATTTATCTTCAACTTATGGGTTGTAACCCATTTCTCTACAGTATCAAATACTAACTTCAATGCAGACCAATCAGAATCCTCATTATTAAAAGGCAAGAGAATACTGATATCATCTGCATAAATATAACTGGATACATTAAGGTTTTCAAGTGCCTTACCCAAAGATTGCATCATAACATTAACAATATTGGGGACAAGGGGGAACCTTGTGACACCCCACAACTCATTTTCCAACTAGTAGAGAACAGACCATTCATTTTCACTCTTATCAGTTGAGGGCAGGTTTAAGACTAAAAATGGCCAAAAAATGCTGTTATTCATATAATAAATCAATGCTGAGTCCCACATTGCTCCTTCTCGTTCACTTTCCTCCCCATCCGGATCCAACATTGTCTCTCTCTCCCTTCACTCTCACTCTCTCTCTCCTGCCTTTCCCAAACCCACTCTCCTTCCCATAGCCTATAGCAACACGGAGTTCAACAGACTTAAAGCCAAAAGAAAACAGCTAAATCAACAGGTTTCAGTATGTGAAAATTATATATTTATCCCTCATTGATAAGTCTTCAATTCAGTTTTATTCACCTGTCTCTCACTCTAAACTTTTGAAAGTTCATTAAAATAAAAATATTTTCATAAATCACTAACCCTTTCTATCCATGGAGAATGTTTTACTCAGGAATCAGTATTTATCTGAGGACAAGCAGGCAGTATATTCTTACTTGTGGGTGACATCATCCATGGAACCCCAGTACAAACAGTCAACAACTGTACTGTCACTTTAAAAACGTAAAGACCGCCCACATAGTGCATGCATTTGTGCCTTCCCTCCCGAAGCTGACTCGTGGTCTGCGGAGCTGAGAAGACTGGAAGGCGGCAAATGTTACGCTGATCTTCAAAAAAGGTTTGAAGGGAGATCCAGGAAACTACAGACCGGTGAGTCTGACCTCGGTACCGGGAAAGATGGTAGAGGCACTTATAAAAGACTGCATCATTGATCACCTCGACGGACACAATCTGATGAGGAGCAGTCAGTATGGCTTCAGCAAAGAACGATCTTGCTTGACGAACGTGCTGCACTTCTTTGAGGGAGTAAACAGGCATATAGACAAGGGCGACCCAGTTGACATTGTATATCTGGATTTTCAGAAGGCGTTCGACAAGGTTCCGCATGAACGACTACTTGGAAGATTGCGAGCCATGGAATCGAGGGTGAAATACTCACGTGGATTAAAAACTGGCTGGCGGATAGGAAACAGGGTGGGGGTAAATGGACATTACTCGGACTGGAAGAGTGTCACCAGTGGGGTGCTGCAGGGCTCGGTGCTTGGACCCGTGCTCTTCAACATCTTTATAAACAATCTGGACATAGGTACAATGAGCGAGATGATTAAATTTGCAGACGATACGAAGTTATTCAGAGTAGTGAAGACGCAGGGGGACTGCGAAGATCTGCAACGTGACATAATCAGGCTCGAGGAATGGGCATCGACATGGCAGATGAGGTTCAACGTGGATAAGTGTAAAGTGATGCATGTCAGTAACAAAAATCTCAGGTATGAATACAGGATGTCTGCGGCAGTACTTGAAGAGACCTCAGAGGAAAGGAATCTGGGAGTTCTGATCAACAAGTCGATTAAGCCGTCTGCACAATGTGTGGCGGTGGTAAAAAGGGCAAACAGAATGCTAGGAATGATAAAGAAGGGGATCATGAACAGATCGGAGAAGGTTATCATACCGCTGTACCTGGCCATGGTGCGCCCTCACCTGGAGTACTGCATACAGCACTGGTCGCTGTACATGAAAAAGGACATGGTACTACTCGAGAGGGTCCAGAGAAGAGCAACCAAGATGGTTAAGGGGTTGGAGGAGCTGCCGTACAACGAAAGATTGGAGAAACTGGGCCTCTTCTCCCTCGAACAGAGGAGATTGAGAGGGGACATGATCGAAACATTCAAGGTACTGAAGGGTATAGACTTAATAGATAAGGACAGGTTGTTCACCCTCTCCAAGGTAGAGAGAACGAGAGGGCACTCTCTAAAGTTGAAAGGGGATAGATTCCGTACAAACGTAAGGAAGTTCTTCTTCACCCAGAGAGTGGTGGAAAACTGGAACGCTCTTCCAGAGTCTGTCATAGGGGAGAGCACCCTCCTGGGATTCAAGACAGGGTTTGACAGGTTCCTGCTGAACAAGAAATGCGCTGGTAGGGCTAGTCTCAGTTAGGGTACTGGTCTTTGACCTGGAGGCTGCTGCGTGATTGGACTGCTGGGCACGATAGACCACTGGTCTGACCCAGCAGCGGCAATTCTTCTGTTCAAGTTTCTTTCGGTGCATCAAACTTGTGTATGTTTTGTTTGTATCTTTTGTTTGCATTTTTTTATACCTACCCTTACTACTTTTTTAAAAATTCTGTTTAAAGAATTTTCATTTTTCATATTCTTTTGTTTTGGGCCTTTGGGCTCTTGTCAACTTGTCTTCAGGCTGAGAGAGTCAAACCTTTTTTGGTCTGCCATCTGCTGGACCTCCCTGCACCATTGAGTCCTTTGAGCTCACGTCAATGGTTTTTCTTTCAATGTTCAAGGCTCCTAGCGACTTTAAGTGGTGCATTTGGTGTAATAAGGACCATTTCAGATACAGACCCACATAACTGGTGTGTCTAAGTCCTGAACACTGTGATATTTCCTGTCTACTGCACTCTAAACTGCAGAAACTAGAAAATTATAATACAAAAACTTTGTGTCATCTACATCAAGAATGGCTGGAGATTCCGACACCAGTGCTGAACATCTAGCAACTCCAGCATCGATATTGGTACAGATGATGACGTCTACTTCATTGGTGCTGCCTGCCTCAGGGGAACCTCGTAAAAAGGATAAGAAGCATAACCATACTTCCCCCTCTATGCATGCTTCAGCATCTTTAATGATGCACTATATGCATCTATGCACAGATGCTAGATTACCATCCTTACAGTTGGTGTCACCTCTGAAGCATGCTTCAACATTGAGGTCCCCAACGCTTCAACACAGAACTTCTGTGCCTAATATATTCACATTAACAACATTATTGGTGCCATCTCTGCAAGATCAACTTTGCATGCTGTTGCATAAGGAACTAACTGGGCTACTGCAGGTGCACTTGGTGCCAAATCCTGCTTCTAAACTCCCAGCCTCAACTCAGTCCAACCAATGCTGAAAGACACCATCAAGGCACTCGCAGAGTGGTTTAAATACAGGTACTTCATGCATTTTCCCCATCTGTCCTGGTGGGCTCACAATCTGTCTAATGTACCTGGGGCAGTGGAGGATTAAGTGACTTGTCCAGGGTCACAGGGAGCAGCATAGTGTTTGAACCCATAACCTTAGGGTGCTGAGGCTGTAGCTTTAACCACTATATCACACTCTTCTCCACAACTGGGAATCTCCGCTTCATGTCCCAGTAGCTCCATGAAAGTTGGACACACTTAACCGGATTCAGGTTTATCCTGGTTTTGACAGACCACAGTTAAAACAGCAGTCTCTAGTTCTGGAGTCCACCTTGAAAAATGTTCATAGTTCCAGAACTTATGCCAGCACTCCTCCTGGAAGAGAAGGCAGAACTCTGGATAAGTGTGGCTGGAGAGCTTTCAGGGCTCTATGCTAGCAAAAAGAATCCTGCACTATAATTTTTATATGACATTCTGTCTAAAGTCTCCCATATATAAAATGACTCTCTATGACCAGTATATTCCATTGGAGCATCTCTCTCTTCTTTTCAACATCTCATGCACGATCTCCTGGAGACCAGAAAGTATATGGTAAGTTCTACATTTGATACTTTTGACATTACTTCCTGCATCTCTGCGGTCTCCATAGCCATGGCCAAGTATCTCAGATCTCAATGCTACCTTTCAAGACAGTCTCTCTAATATACCTTGTTTAGCTAATGATTTATTTGGATACTGTATAGAGGAAGCCACACACAAAATCAAGAGGCATACTGACTGCATGACTACTTTGCCTTCCTTGAAATCTCACCAGTCTCAGCAACCACAGAGATATTCTAACACCTCCAGAAAGATCTACTTATTATCCAAGGCAAAGATGTCACCAGCCTTCTGCACCTACTCAGTCAACGACTCAAAGGCTCCCTAGGGAACAGAGGCAGCAAAAGACCTCTTCAGCACCTTGATTCAGTCCTTTTAACTACTAGAGAGCATTGTCAGTATTTCTCAACCTTTGCTCTAGATTCTACCCATAGGAGGTTGGCTTATCCATTACTATCAATGCTATTACTTAATATCATTGGATCATTGGGTCCTTCAAGTGGTCAGTCATGGTTATGCCCTTCGTTTACAGAAGAAACCTTTGAACCATCCTCCAAAGTGTCTCTTTTCAACTCTTAGTAGAAGACCCTCCTTTCCACGAGCTCTCAGCCCTCCTCCAGCTCAATGCCATAGAACAAGTTTCCCTGCAGGAGAGGGCTACTTTTGAGTCAAAAATGGCCCAAAAAATGCTGTTAACACATACCAAAAAGACCAGAGGTCAACATCCAATTCTGGACCACTGAGCTCTCAACAAATACTTGGTGAAAGAGAAGTTTTGCATGGTCTTACTGGGAACCTTGTTACCACTATTAGAAAAGAATGACTAGCTCTGCTGTCTAGATCTCAGAGGTGTACACTCTAATTTTCATCCTGCCTGCTCACAGGAAATACCTCTGCTTTCAAGTAGGAACATGCTATTTTCAGTACATTTCAGTACAAGGTGCTTCCATTTGGTCTGGCATCAGTATCCAAAGTTTTTACAAAGGCTTAGTAGTAGTAGTAGGAGGAGGAGGAGGAGGAGTATAAGCTGCACTCCTCCATTCATATAATTTTCACATGCTCCCTAATGTAGTCGATTGGTTGATCAAGGCCTCCCACGCCTCAAGTGACTCTCCAAACCACAACTGCTACGGTTCACCTTCTAGTGCTCCTAGGTTTTTCAGTGAACTACAAGAAGTCTCAACTAGAACCTACTCAAACTCTGGAATTTATTGGAGCCCTACTAGACACAATTCAAACTTGTGCCTTCTTACCACAAAGGAGACTTGACACGCTGATTCGTCTTGACCAGAAGGACTCCTCTTGTCGCTACATAACTTCAAGTCAAATTCTGTGAGTCTTCAGCCACATAGCCTCTACAGGCTTTTTGATCATCCAAGTAGCCACTTAGGACACTTTTTAGACTTTTTTTTTAAATTATTATTACCCCCTTAGAATTTGCTGGGACAGGGGTGGGAGGGATCCCTGCAGTCCTGGACCACCAGGGATTTAAAAGGTACACTGAGGAGGGGGAGGGAGGTAAAAGTTAGTAGAGTCGGCCGGGACAGGAGACGGAAGGGATCCCTCATGTGCCAGCCCACCAGGTCTCACGGCAGGCCCGGCAGAAACCTGCAACAGGTTTGGGAGGGGAGCGGGTCAGTGCTGACTCAAATATAAACCAAAACCCCCATTTTTTTGGGCCCAAAAATCTCAGTTTATGAGTTTATATGGTAATTACAAGTTGTTGATTGAGTTAATCTTTGTATTAAATTTGAAGAACCAGTATGTTTTATATTTAATAATGTGTTTTTACATGTACAGTCCAAAATAGTTTATAATCTTGAATCATTTTAATGTGCATATTCTAGGAAGCTCAGTACTGCATCAGCTATAATACCTTTTGTTTGCAAATCATTTATTAAGCATGAGCTGCAATTTTCTGTATTTTTGTGTCACCCATGTTTATAGGGACTTATAGAAAATTAAAATGACCCCTTCTGTACTCTTTTCTCCTGGTAGCTGGTGATTCGAGTGCACATGTCTGATGACAGTTCCAAGACCATGATGGTGGATGAGAGGCAGACTGTTCGACAGGTGCTGGACAACTTGATGGACAAATCTCACTGTGGCTACAGTTTGGATTGGTCATTAGTAGAGACTATTGCTGAGCTGCAAATGGGTTAGTGAGAATATTTATGACACTGATAATTTGTTCTGTAATTTACCACATAGAGTCCTAATAACCATGAAATGTTCAGTATCTACATGATATTAGAAGAATTTTCACAAGCCCTGCTAGTGTATAATTATTTGTTCAGAACCAAATCTCCATTATATTATAAACATTTCAAAAGATGGAAGCAACAGATGATAAATAGTCTTTTCAATTTTGGCTCTAGGTTCTAAGTAGATGCTGTATATTATAGATCAGGGGTAGGCAATTCCGGTCCTCGAGAGCCGGAGCCAAGTCAGGTTTTCAGGATATCCACAATGAATATGTATGAGATGGATTTGCATGCACTGCCTTCTTGAGATGCAAATCTCTCTCATGCATATTTATTGTGGATATCCTGAAAACCTGACCTGACTCCGGCTCTCGAGGACCGGAACTGCCTACCCCTGTTATAGATCAATAAAGATAATTCTTAGTAGCAGTCCCTTATACTTGCTGCAAAAATTCAGATGTATAGTATTTGTTTTATATAGTAATCACCTTTTGATGTCATTTTTAACTTACTTTAGGACAGTTTTTCTCAAATAAGTTAGGACTTGCCTCCTGCCATAATTTAACCACTAGATTTTTTTTCACTCCTAAGTTAGGGTACCACTATTCAGGTGAGCTTTACAAAGCTATTGGCATTTTTAATCAAAGCAGAAACCAAAGCTTTTCCCTGAAACTGACCAGCAAAATTAAGTTGGTAAAAAGACAAAATGGCTAAAAAGTGCTACAACTTTAAAATAAATATATATATATATATACACACACACACACACACACATCCCCTGGTATTTAGACCACAGAGACAGCAACAGGTTTTAAAGCTCATCCATATCATCTCTTATCACTTCCTCTCCTTTTAAGATACAGTGCTATGTGCATATCTCATGATTTCTTGAATTTAGATCCAGTCCTTGTTTCCACCAGCTCTGCCAAGAGGCTATTCCATGAACCCACCACTCTTTCCATAAAGAAGTATTTCCTTAGATTACTCCTGAGTCCATCCCCTTTCTTCATCTTTAATATAAATTTCAAGTTTTATTTTGATTTAATAAATCACTTATTCAAATTACTAAGCGAGTTACAGCCGAATAAAATAATTATACATTTAGACATACTATTTAAAATTAACAGTAATAGGTTGGACAGACAAGTTTACAAACTAATTGATACACAAGGAATGGAGGGGTAAAGTTACAATTCAATGCTTAGAAATGAAAACAGAGCCATGGAAAAAACATTAGGGAGAGAATAGTATAAACCTGAAAGGTAACTACTTTGTCATTTAAGGAAAATTTAAAGATTAAAAGCATCTTTAAAAAGGAAGCTAGTTATCTAGCTGATGTTATACAGATGCATACATCTGTGTGGCCTTTGTGCTCTAATTTGACAAAGGTATGCTTTGAACAGGCGAGGAGAGGTTCCTTTTCATTAAAGGAACCAGTACTTTTGGACCAGTGATTTGGAACTGTTTTTGAGGCAGGTGACCAGCACAGCAGTATTTTAGAAATAACTGAGGAGCCACCTCTTCTCCTGATACATACAGCCTTAATGGATGAAGCAAGATGAGTGACTGCTGTGTGATGCATATAATTCTGTATGCTAGGTTTTTGTTTGAGGGGAGGTTCTCTAGGGGATATAGTGAGATTGAGGAGGAAATTATTATATTATGTAAAGTGCTTGACTTTTTGGCAGTAATTCCCTCATACTGCATAACTGTACATACTAAATTCCACCAGGATGAGTATGATAGGCTAGTGGGGTGTTTCTAGTTAGTTAGAAACATAGAAAGATGACGGCAGAAAAGGGCCAAGGCCCATCAAGTCTGCCCACTATAGACCCTCCCCTTAAGATTAGCTAGTGTTTTGCCCTGACCCTCTTAGGGATCCCACATGGGCGTCCCATTTATTCTTAAAATCTGGCACACTGCTGGCCTCGATCACCTGCACTGGAAGCCCGTTCCACCGATCAATCACTCGCTCCGTGAAGAAATACTTCCTGGTGTCGCCGTGAAATTTTCCGCCCCTGAGTTTGAGCGGGTGCCCTCTTGTGGTTGAGGGGCCTCTAAGAAGGAAGATGTTATCTTCCACTTCTATACGTCCGGTGACGTATTTAAACGTCTCAATCATGTCTCCCCTCTCCCTGCGCTCCTCTAGAGTGTAGAGCTGCAAATTGTCTAGTCTTGCTTCGTACGGGAGACCTTTAAGCCCTGAGACCATTCTGGTGGCCATTCTTTGGACCGACTCGACCCTCTGCACGTCTTTGTGGTAGTGTGGCTTCCAGAATTGCACGCAGTATTCCAGATGAGGTCTCACCATGGCCCTGTACAATGGCATAATGACAGCAGGCTTTCTGCTGACAAAACTTCTACAGATGCAACCCAGCATCTGCCTTGCCCTTGAGGAAGCCTTCTCCACCTGATTGGCAGATTTCATGTCTGCACTAATGATTACTCCCAAATCTCGTTCCGCTGAAGTCCTGGTCAAGGTCTCCCCGTTCAAGGTATAAGCACGGGTTTCTGTTACCTAGGTGCATGACCTTACATTTTCCAGCATTGAAGCCCAGCTGCCAGGTTGAGGACCAGCATTCCAATGTGCGCAGGTCCTGCGCCATACTATCTTGTACATTGCCCTCGCTTACCATATTACATAGTTTGGCGTCGTCGGCGAATAATGTTACTTTACCTTGAAGCCCTTGAGTCAGATCTCCTATGAATATGTTGAAGAGGAGCGGACCCAAGACCAAGTCCTGAGGCACCCCGCTGGTCACCTCCGATGTCCCAGAGAAAGTACCGTTAACCATCACCCTCTGACGTCTGCCACTCAGCCAATCTCTGACCCATGCCGTCAGAGTCTCTCCTAACCCCATTGATTTCATCTTGTTTAAGAGTCTGCTGTGTGGGACGCTGTCAAAAGCTTTACTGAAGTCCAGGTACACTATGTCCAGTGAATCTCCTTCGTCCAGTCTTTTTGTTACCCAGTCAAAGAAGCTGATGAGGTTTGATTGGCAGGACCTACCCTTGGTGAATCCATGTTGATTGGGGTCCCGTAGATTCCCTTCGTTCAAGACCGTGTCCAACTGGCGTTTGATCAGTGTTTCCATGATTTTGCATACTATTGATGTCAGACTCACCGGTCTGTAATTTGCAGCCTCTGTCTTGCAACCCTTTTTGTGTAGAGGAACGACGTTAGCTGTTTTCCAGTCCAAGGGGACTGTCCCTGTACTCAGTGAGAGATTGAATAGTACGGCTAACGGTTCTGCCAGGACATCACCTAACTCCCTAAGCACTCTGGGGTGCATATTGTCCGGTCCCATGGCTTTGTCCACCTTGAGTTTTGTTAGCTCAAAGTAAACCTTGCTGGGTGTGAATTTAAAATTCCGAAACGGGTCTTTTGTGTTTGACTGTGGTTTCAATTGAGGGCCGGACCCTGGCGCCTCGCAGGTGAAGACCGAGCTGAAGTATTTATTTAGTATTTCTGCTTTTTCGGGATCTGATTCTGCGTAATTCCCGTCTGCTTTTTTCAGGCGTACTATCCCGTCTGTGTTTTTTTTCCTGTCACTGATATACCGGAAGAAGGATTTGTCCCCTTTCTTAATGTTGTTTGCTAGAGTTTCTTCCACTCGAAGTTTGGCCTCCCTGACTGCCGTTTTGACCTCTGTGGACTTGATCCTGTGTAGCAGTTGATCTTCGTTTTTCCCGGTGCGTTTGAAGGAAGCAAATGCGTTTTTCTTCTCCTTAACGAGACGTGAGATCTCTGCGGTGAACCACTGGGGTTTGTCCTTTCTTCGCTGTTTATGTGATGATTTTATGTAACGGCAGGTTGCCTCGTGTATGACAGATTTCAGGGATGACCACATATCCTCCACATTCTCTGTCTCCGTTTGGTCCTGGAGTGCCTGATGGACGAAAACTCCCATACGTGCAAAGTCTGTTCCTCGGAAGTTGAGTACCTTTGTTTTAGTGTTTGATCTATGGAAACCTTTCCTCAGATGGAACCATATCATGTTGTGATCGCTGGAGGCTAGCTTATCTCCCACGAAGATTTCTGAGACGCTTTCTCCATTGGTGAGTACTAGGTCAAGGATCGTTTGGGCCCTAGTTGGCTCCATTACCATTTGATTGAGGCGTGCTCCTCTTATGGAGGCTTAATAGCCTCTTGCTTCCGCTGGTTGTTGCTGAAGGTGTGCTCCAGTCTACATCCGGCATATTGAAGTCTCCCATTAGTACAACGTCCCCCCTTAGCGCGATATTTTCTATGTCTTCGATTAGTTCCGTGTCCTTGTCTTCCGGTTGTCTCGGAGGTCTATATACCACACCAAGATACAGGCATTTTTCTCTCCCTCTGGCCAGATTCACCCAGAGGGATTCCCCGGTGTACTTGACTTCCGTGATTCTGGTGGTTTTGATTCCTTCTTTAATGTATAGCGCTACCCCTCCGCCTAACCTGCCCTCTCTGTCTCGACGAAGTAAACTGTAACCCGGTATAGCCATATCCCACCCATGAGAGTCCGTGAACCAGGTCTCGGATATTGCCACCACATCTAAGTTGGCATTCACTATCTCGGTTTCCAATTGCAGAATTTTATTGCCTAAACTGTGTGCATTGACATACATGGCCCTCCATCCCTTGTGTTTGTTAGGGCTGTCATGCGTGCTATGGGTGCTTACCTTGGGCTCAAAAGGGCGGTTGTGTCTCGCCTCCACTGGATGATTCCTTACTGCTGTGGAATGTGAGTGGATACCCTCCCCCAACTTACCTAGTTTAAAGCCCTGCGAAGTAGGCGGGCTAGACGGTGTCCAAGTACGTTTTTACCTCTTTTGGTCAAGTGAAGTCCGTCTGGTCCCTGCAGTCCCTGGAGTGCCTTTCCATGGTCCAGGAATCCAAAGTTAATCTCAATGCACCAGTTGCGAAGCCACTCGTTGGTACGTTGGATGCGTTCTTCCCTGGCTCTTCCTCTGTCTCTAACTGGGAGGATGGATGAGAAGACCACCTGTGCACCCGTCTGCCTCAGCTTCCTACCCAGGGCTCTGAAGTCATCGGGTATGTTCTCTAAGGTGTTCCTTGCAGTGTCGTTTGTACCTATATGGATAAGAAGCATAGGGAAGTGGTCAGTAGGTTTTAGTATTTTATCGAGAGAGGTGGTGACGTCACGAATCCTGGCTCCAGGGAGACAGCAGACCTCCCTCGACTGCAAATCTGGTCTACAAATTGGACCCTCGGTTCCTCGCAGCATGGAGTCCCCGATGACTACCACTCTGCGCTCCTTCCGGGGGGGATGATCAGCGTGGTTTGGAGTCGAAGTTGTGCGCTGGGTGTCTTCCCGAGCTTCTTCCGCTACCTCCTCGGTAGTAATATCCTGCAAGACGTGGTATCTGTTGTTCAGATTGAGTTGTGGTGAAGAAGTAGAGCTGCCCTGTTTGGGACAAAAAGAAGAAAAAGGAAGTGAGAAAATGGGGGGGGGAGGTTTTACGTTTTCCCGTGGAGGAGGTTACCAGCTGCCAGGGACCGGTATCTCCTATCATTTCTTGCACCCCGATCGTGGAATTTATAATTGGAGACCTGGGTGTCTCGAGGATGGATCTGTCATGGGTCAGCTCTGCCAAATGGGAAACCTCCTTGATGGCTTCGTCGATGAAGACCTCATCCTCCCTGATGCTCCTCAAGCGCTGCACCTCCTCCCTGAGACTCCATAGTTCCAGTAGGATGTCCTTGTTCAGCTGCTCCATCTCCTCTGTCTGCGTAGAAACTGTGGCGTGGTTTAGGGGGGAGGTCTCGGTCTGCACCGCAACCTCTGCCCTCCGTCCAGTGCCATCCTTCTCTTTCTGCACCATCCCCTGGATCTCGCCGGACGTTGGCGTGATGAACTGGATGGTAGTCTTGGTACTCCTCGTCCTCCCTGCCATATCCAAAGGAAGAGAGATTAGGTGTAAAATAGAAAAGCAATGAGAATAGGGAGTTGCAGAGAGAATAGAGGGTGTCAGGAGAAGGCTATCTGCCTGGATGAGAGTGTGTAAGAAAAGCGTATGTGGAGAGAGTGAGTGTATATAAGAGTCTAAAATGTGAATGAAAATATTTTTTTTTTTTTTTTTTTTTTAGGTTTTAGAGTGTGGATACGGCTTACTGGAGGCCCTTCTCAAGGCCCTTGCCTCGCTGGTTCCCTGTGTCTCAGCACGCTGCTGCTGAGACTCCCAGCGCCTCCTCTCTCACCCGCTCTGCCCTCGAAGCCTGGAGCAGTGGCTGGACCGTCGGCCCGCCTCCTTTTAAGGAGGGGAGCCCGGGCGCCTACTGCTGACGCGGTGGGGGTGGGCGGAGCTACTCTCGCCTACCCCGACTCGATAGGATGTTTGCCACTCGCCTCGCTGGTTCCCTGTGTCTCAGCACGCTGCTGCTGAGACTCCCAGCGCCTCCTCTCTCACCCGCTCTGCCCTCGAAGCCTGGAGCAGTGGCTGGACCGTCGGCCCGCCTCCTTTTAAGGAGGGGAGCCCGGGCGCCTACTGCTGACGCGGTGGGGGTGGGCGGAGCTACTCTCGCCTACCCCGACTCGATAGGATGTTTGCCGCTCGCCTCGCTGGTTCCCTGTGTCTCAGCACGCTGCTGCTGAGACTCCCAGCGCCTCCTCTCTCACCCGCTCTGCCCTCGAAGCCTGGAGCAGTGGCTGGATTTGATGGTAATCATGATTAAAGATCTTAATAGTGATGCTTGGTCCTTCGTAAGTATAGATTTCAATGCCAAGTCTCCAAAGAGAATTATGGTTAGTGAGAAATTTTCATTCAGATGAAGTACATGACTAATAAAGTCCCAAATCTGAGACAAATATTTTTGAATGATAGGACAATAGTACAGCATATGATCTAATGTTCCAACTTTGTTGTCACAGGACCAGCATTTGCTAGGACAATCAGTAGATAGTTTAGTTTTTGAGTAATAAAACTGTTGATGCATAGGGTGACCAGGTTACCCATTCCAGAAGGAAGACTTTTTGGGCAGACCTGGTTTTAAAATTGCATCCCAAAGCAGTATAGTATTTGTAGTCCATGATTCTGTCTATTGAAATCAGTGCTTCAGGTCCCATAATGCACCAGGATGAGGTTGGCAGAAGTCCAGGACTGGCCAAAAAGTCTCCATTCTGGAATGGGTAACCTGGTCAAATAAATGATACAGGGCCCCTGTCTTAGCCAGTATCTGATGCTGCAATCTGAGGATACCTTTACCAGGTTTTCTAGCTGCATACAATTATTGTTAAAATTCTCCCTTTGTTTTTTTGAAGGATTATTTCTTGTACTTTCTTCAAAATTCAATTTAAAAAAGCTGAGTTTGCCTTAAATTGCAAAGAGTACACAATGGTGATGATGTGAGCATAATAACATGCTGTACTAATCCAGCTCTTGAATATAGTATATGAAAAAGCAAATATACTCTCTGGCTTTCAAGGACTGTTTTAGAAACCAATGAATTCAAAATGCCTGTGTGTACTTTGCTGTTGAAATTACAATTGGACAAGTTTTACGCCCTCTTCTTTGCAGCAAAGTCCACAAATCCTGTACATTTTACATGTAGGTTTAGCACAATTTCTCTTTCAAAGTTGCCCTGGGTATGAAATCTAGATGTTTGTGTGAGTAAATTTGCTGTGAAAAGTACCATAATGCACACAACTCTTGTTTAAAATATAAGCTGCACGTTATTTTTCACTCCCACTCAAAATGTAGCCCTGGGAACACTCAACAAAAATCTAATAGTAGGTAGAAGAACAATGACATATTCTTAGCCATATTTAGGGAGCACTTTTCAGCTAGCTAGTTAACAGGGATAAATTGCCATTTAACCACATAAATGCCTTTGAAAATTGTTTTCCTTTCTAATACTTAGACCACGTAACCCCCTATTACCAGAAACTTAATTGGTTGCCCCTGGAGGCAAGAGTCTTGTTCAAATTTACCTGTCTTTGTTTTAAATCTATACTTGGCTCGGCCCCCACATACCTGGTTGCACATTTCAACTTGGACTGCCCCAGCAGACCTACACGAAGAGTCCATATGTTCACCCATCCATCAATAAAGGTCTGCCGATACAAAAGATACCTAGACAGAACACTTGCTTTCCAAGCAGGCCAAATGAACAACTGGCTGAGCATCTTAATAACGCACGCTTCCTCCTATCTAAGTTTTAGAAAACTAGTAAAAACAAACTTGTTCAACCGATTTGTATCCTAATTGCTTCCTTTGCCCTATCGCTTTACTCCATCTGATTTTTACCACGTTCTCTCATTTCCTCTCTGCTCTTGGCCTACTGGAATTGATGTCTGTCCAGTGCCCCACTCTCGCTGATTGTTTGCAGCAGGCACCTGCTCTCTTTTTCCTGTATCCGCTTCATGTACTTTAATACCTTCTTGTATCTATCTTCGCTGATTGTCCAGCTCCTCTTATTGTGAACTGCCTCGAACTACTATGGCTTTGGCGGTATATAAGAATAAAATTATTATTATTATTTAAGGTAGGGATTTTTTATTTTTTTCAGTCAGGAGTACTCATACCCCTAGGACTACTTGAAAGGGTCATAGAAACATAAAAAAAATTTATTTTAATTATTTATTTATTTTTATTTCTATCCCGTCCTCCCAGTAGCTCAGAACAGGTGACAACTAAACATACACTATAAGTTAAGGGTATCACTGGTCAACAAAACATGGTGTACATAAGAGGGATTATGTCTGCTAGTGTCCGTTCAGTTGAAGAGGAGGGTCTTCACTGCTCTTCGGAATGCCATCAGTGAGTCCTGTGCTCTTATCTGTACAGGTAGCTGGTTCCATAGCTGAGGGATAAAGTGACTGTAAGAGCATCTACAAGCCGTTTCCATCTTGAGAGATCTTCCCAGGGGGATGCATAGTCGCCTCTAGGATTACTGAGAACACCTGCAGTTTGCAAAGGTGGTGAAGTACTGGAGGAGGGGGGATGAGTTAGATTACAAGAAAGTGTAGTCAGTAAGATGAGTGAGTCTAGTGAAGAACAGTGAACATGGTATGAGGGGGAGGTGAGGTGAAACTCAGTAGGTAAAACTGTGGGGATGAATGAGGCTGTGAAAGAACATGTAGAGAGATAAGACAAAAATGGGATACTGAAAGAGGAAGATACAGGTCTATGGTTTACTGAGATGTAAAAGATAGAAGATAAGAGGGTTTAGATGTACAAGTATTTCAGACCTGATGAAAGAGCCAAGCAAAAAATTCAAATAAATTAAATATAAGATAGAAGGAAATAAGATATGGAAATAGATTGAGAGAGAAAATGAAAGGTTCTGAGACACAGGTCTCTTACCAGTTGTCAAGTTGATGTATACAGAAGCTGGTTTAGGAACTAACAAGAAGGGGAGCTATTTTAGTTGTAGTCCTCCAGTAGCATGCAGAAGAGTGGTATTGGGGCCACTTGGCAATAGTGATCATATCATGATCAAATTTGAATTGATAACTACGGTGGAGACACTGGAGAAATCTACTTTATCAGTATTTAACTTTCAAATGGAAATTATAATAAAATGAGGAAAAGGGTAAAAAAAAGTTAAAAGGAATAATTTCTAGAGTTAAGCATTTAAATCAGGCAAGGATGATCTTTAAAAATACCATCTTGGAAGCCCCAACCACACATATTCCATGCACTACAAGGTCGAAAGAAGACCTGACATAGCTGGCATAATTAAAAGCTAGCATGAAACAGGCTGTTCTAGGCAAAAGAACAATTTATTTCAAAAATGGAAAATTGATCCAATTGAAGAAATAGGAAGTAGTATAAGCGTCAAGTTAGATGCAAAGAATTGATAAGGAAGATATGAAAAGAATTTTGCATAAAGGCAAAAATCTCATAACTTTTTTTAGGTACAGTAAAAGCAGAAAGCCTGTAAGGGAGTCATTTGGGTTGTTAGATCCTCATGGAGGAAAAAAGGCACTCAGGGAGAACATGAATGACTACATTAATTCTTTGTCTTTGCGGAGGAAGATGTAAAAGCTTATAAATGGTGTTTAAAGGTAATTTGAAGGAGCTGAAACTAATCTCAATGATCTTGAAATATATAATAGGACAAGTCATTAAGGTAAAGAGCAAAAAATCACCTAGACTGGATGGTATACGGCCCAGAGAACTGAAAAACTTCAAGAATTCAAAATGAAATTGCAGGTCTACTATAAATAATCTGTGATCTATCATTAAAATCTTCTACCATACCTGACAATTGGAGAGTAACTTTGGCTTTTTAAAAGTGTAGCAGGATTGATCAAGGAAATTGCAGCCCTGTAAAACAAACAAGCAAAAAAAAAAACCCAAACCTAACAAACATGTTTTGTTGATATTCACAATACTTTCATATCTAGACAAAAAATCATACTGGTCTTACAGCATAGGAGAACCAGATTCATATGTGATCTTGTGGTCTTTCCTTGGTAGGCAAAAAAAATGTCATGCTCTAGAACAGGGGTGTCCAACCTGCGGCCTGAGGGCTACATGCGGCCCAGTGAAGTATTTTGTGCGGCCCTGGTCGAAGGCGATGCAGTGTTTTCCTCTGCTACCCCCTGGTGTTTACCGTCTTGCCATCTCCCTCCTCTGTCTTGCTGCAGCATTTGCGCGTTTATGCGGCCCCAGAAACATTTTTTTTCGGCCAACGCAGCCCAGGAAAGCCAAAAGGTTGGACACCCCTGCTCTAGAATTAAAATGTTTAAGTTGGTAACATTGGTGTGTTTCCCTTTTGGCATTCCAAAGAATAACATTGAATGCCTCATGGGATACTGCTGCTGTTATAGTTGTCTAAATGAACATGGATCAATGAAGAAAGGACTATACCTCCAGCTTAATATATGATTAGGATAGAAAATCCATAGGGATCTTGATACCATTAGCTTAAAACATCTGAATCCTGTTGGGATTTTAGCAAATCTTTAACACAGTGTCTCTAGAAATAAACATTGTAAGACAGTGCAAATTTAGAACTAAATATAGTAAGGGGCCTCTTAGATCTATGCAGCTCATGCATAAACATCTGTGGTTCATTATGCAGAGGGAGCTGTAATAGTTTTGACTATCTGCTTTGCATACCAAAACTCCAGTTTGTTTTTTTCCAAACACATCAGTCAACTGCATAGACTTTCCTGCAGTAAAAGAAGTGTTACTGTGTTAGAATATAAATTATCTGAGAATGCTTTCCAAAAAAAAAAAAGTCACAAAAGAAGTTCATTGCCAAACCTGTTTGTAAGCTTTATTTAAACCAGATTTTCCTAAAGCTTTTAATTTTCCTACACTACAAGTCAATAAATAAAATTGGTATTTTATATTTTAGGGCTTTCTAAGCTTCATCATTAATGAGTTCTAAATAGGAAAAAAAAAATAGATGTGAAGTGTTAGCACTTCACCATGAAGCAACGGGAAACCTTTCACATTCCTTGAAGGTAACTAGCCATTTAACTCTTCCTTCCAATTTCCCAAGTTATCTTGAGTGTTCCACATTAATAGTTTTCCTTTTTTAAAAAAAAATATTTTATTGAGATGTTCATTGTGTGTGTACTGTGTATATTTGTATATATATATACTGTATACAGTATATACTCGTGTGTGTATATATAGATATAGATTTATATGAAATAAGAAAGGGTAAAGCAGTAATACAACATCCTAGAATAGTCTTGGCAAGAATTAACAAAAAATCATTCATTTGCTATCCCATACCAGGGTAAAACAAACACTAAAATTATCAAGTCTTCCTGATTTTAACTTGTGTACAAACAAAACAGTTGTTCTCCCCCACTGACAGGTGAGGGTTTCTTTATTTTGCATGTGAAGAAATCATTAAAGTTATTTTGTGGTAGTAAAGATGGGTGGAGGGATTGGGGGGGTGAAGGAAGGAAAAGAGATAGGGGGCCCCTCTTTAATTTCTGCCCTGGGTCCCAGCATGTAACAATAGCCATATTGTAATGGCTTTACTTACTATTTAAATGGTTAATACTGTATATGTCTAATTAGTGCCCAGGACCTCACCCAATTCCATACGGTCACCCAGTTAGATACTGTGTTGGGCTGAGAATTTGTGGGAGCCAGTAAGGAAGCCGCTCAGTGCCGAGAAGCAGCGCCAAAACACGCTGCTGCTCGTTTAGGTCAGATGGTGAAATTGGATCGCGCAGCCGGTGAACAGCGGGGCAGGAGTTTGGAAAGCTTGCTCCTACCCGCTGCACCTCCACCAGATCGGAAGAGGTGTGATAGGGCAGGGAAGAGGAAAGGGGCAGAGCCTGGCAGCGGCAGCCTTAAAAAATTCTGGGAGGGGGCATTGACCCAAATATAAACCGGGACCCCCATTTTGAGGCCAATTTTTTTAGCCCCAAAATCCCGATATATATTTGAGTATATAGGGTATTTTGTTATATGGGAGAGCAACTACTAAAGCACTGATTTGGAAACTCTTGACATGAGAGGAACACAATCTATTAACTGTGTGGCTTGATTTATTGTATCACCATATGGTTTATTTATATTTAGCTTGTAAAATGATGAACACATTGTTGGTTCCGTATAATATATAATTCAGAGCAATAATATTTCTACATTATGTAATGAGCTGCTTCCTTGCAAATATTGATTGTGATATCTAAGTAGGGTCCTTGAACTGGCATTTACTAATTCATCAGTAGTACAGCTGAGCCTGCAGATTTGTGCTGTTGTCAGACAAGTGCCCGGTAGTATAAATAAAAGGAGCCCTGTATTTAGGAGGTTATATACACTCTTGCATGTCAGTTAATAAACTGCAATATGCAATTTGTTTATACGTTTATACCAGACATGGGCAAAATATGGCCCGCAGGCCATATCCGGCCCGTTTAGGTTTTTAATCCAGCCCGCCAAATTTGTCTAGTGTCACTAGCTGAAATGCCTCATTTTTTGGGATCACATTATTTCAGAAGAAGGAGAGCCTGCGTTGGCGGTCCCATCCTGGTTTTGACATTGGTTCTCTCCGTGTTGACCATTTGTGCACGCCCCCTCTGCTGGTGCTCATGTCTCCGCGTGCTTTCCCTGTCCCGCCCCCTCCTCCTTCCTTCGCTCAGCACTCTCACCTTCTCTCGCCCTCATGCCACAGTAGCGGTTTAAGGATGCGAAGATGGCGAGCTGCAGATGCTGCTGGAGGAGGAGATCCTGGGCGGGCGGTGGGCCTTGCTTGACAGCTTCATGAACCTAGAAAGGGTAGCCGACTACTGCGAGAACAACTACATCCAGGTGGGAAGAGGTTGTGGCCTTTTGGCCTATTGCAAGTCCCCTTGGGATAGATATACGAGTGCTGCTTGGAGGGGAGCCTTGGCCCCCGAGAAGAGGATGGCAAGAGAGCAGTTTTAAAGTAATAAAATGCAAACTGAAAAAATCTGTGAATCTGTGCTTCAGTCAGAGGACAAGATGGGCTTTTTCCCTTTCTCTTCCATGCTGCTGAATCAAATGAGGTGAGGAGTCTATATCGGTGAGTGATTGGATACGTATGAGCATTATGTATATGTGACAGGGAAGTTTTGTAAACTGCATGAAGTAATTAATGAAGTAAGTCAGTTGATGTTGGGAAATTATGCCAATGTGTTTTAAATAAGATAGAATAGGAATATAAGTGAAAGTTTGGGAAGGTTTAACATTAAAAGAATTTTAGAAACTACAGAGATAGAGGTATAGTGAGGCATGGGGAGCAAGAGGGAAAGGCTCGCAGAAATGGCAATATCTGTTGGGGTGTTTCCTTCACACCTAAGGTTAGGCCTTTATGACATCACTAAGCCTGAACTATATTTCCAGCATGAACCATTGTCTGCAAGAAGAGAAAGAAGAAATCATCTTTGCTGTTTATGCCTGCCTGATGCCTGATGCATTATAGGTATGTACCAGAATTGTATTCTAGTCAAGGACATTCGACTATGCCTACATGCTCAGCCTATGTGAATCTTGGGGGAGGCATTGCTCCTGTGCTGTGCTTATCTTCGAAAGGCGCCTCTATTGCTCAGCCTGTGCGAGACTCTATACAGAAAGACCGTTCATCCAAGTTCTGTTTCTGGATTTGTCCTGAGAGGTCATCTGACGAAACCTAAGGAGAAGGTGGCCTATGATTAAGATATTTGGTGCTGAGGTGTAAGGGAACTTGCATCTTAACACTGGATTTTTCTGCACATCTTCCATAATAATTAAGACCTGAAAAGTACCTCTTGTGACTAAGCTCTCTGAGGAGAGTGAAAATAAAGGACTGCTTTTGAAACAGATCTGGTTTTTCATCACATAAGAAAACTGTTGCTGACAACCTAATTTACAGCTGTTCCAGTGACCAGACTTTTATTCCTAATCAAGAGAATTTATATCCTCCGCGCTGAGAAGAAGACGACTTCCATCTCCCTGAGTTTGCTAAGGCCTAATCTGATGGTGAGAACAAAGGAAATTATCTATATTTTCAGCTGGGGTTAGATAAAAGAATTCTATTGTTGTATGGGATAAGGAAGTGAAGTTCCTGGGGTAATAAGCTATTTTTAGATTGCTGCTAATCAAGAATTATTATTCTAAGGAATTATCTAGTGTGTGTAAGAATTAGTTACTCATTTATCTAGCAAAAGTTGTATGATAATTATGTACTGAGTTTCATTATGTATTCGGATATTTTGTGAACAATAATTAGTTATTATTTACTGCTGGCTTATGAATTATATTTTTCTATTTCTATAATAAAATATTTCATATAGCCTTGGTCTGTTTCATATAAGTAGGCAAAGATTGCTGAATCCAGAAAGGTGTTTATGGTGTATCCTAGATATGTGCATATGATTTCTTTACGCTACGCTAATTAGTATACCCATAAATCTACCTACATATCATAGCAACTCCTCATGCACCTTGGGTTGCCCCCCCCCCCTCCTCTGGGTCGCCTGGCCCCTCTGTCAAATTTAGGAACCCATTATGGCCCACAAGTTAAAAAGTTTGCCCACCACTGGTTTATACCCTAGTTTTTTTAGTGATTTGAAACTTAACTCCAGTGTGATTTCAGAGCAGTCTCTTCTGTCTAAGACGTTGTCAGTAGGTGTTTTCATTCCAAAGTTAAGTATCAATAATATTGATGCTGCTGAAATGGTAGCTCAGTAGTCAACAGCCTTAAAATCTGTTAGGACTGCATTTCTGAAGCAGTGACCTGCTATGCAGCAGTGCTCAGTGGCTAACACTTATCATATAATGATGAGAGATCAAATAAATAAACTGACCAAGGGAGTCTTATAAAGTAAAAGTGATTAGGCATGTCAGAAATTTTTGTTGTTGATCATCTGAAAGTATTAGTTCAAGTTAGTGTGTTGTCTGCCTTAGACTATTGCAACCTTCTGTGTGTCGGTTATACTGAATTTTCTTTTTTATGATTATAAATTTTGCAAAATTCTGCAGCTAGACTACTTTTTCAAGGTAAATGCTCAGAGAGAGTCAGCTTTGAGGAACACCTAACTTTTAAAATACTCCTTGTTGGAACTAAAGACATTCGATATTCACCAGCTGATCCTAGGAGTCTACTATTGCGTGCTTTACTATTGATTGCACTTAAAGTTATATTTACCAAATAGGATTTTTTTTTTATAGCCTTTGCCCTAGTTATATCTATGCCTGTCTTTTGTTTCTAATTTTTTGAGACACTCTCGAGCAAATACTATTACTCCATTCCCCCTTCATTAGTCATGTTGCTTAATAATAATAATTTATTCTTATTTACCACCAAACCATCAGTTCAAGGCGGTTTACAATAAGAAGAGATTGGACAAACAGTGAATTACATTCATGAGCATCAAATGTTTCTCAGAAAATATAAATTACAATTAAGTCATATATTTCTCAAACAAATAAGTTTTAAGAATTTTTCAAAATAAATAATAAGATTGAGCTTGGGGAATAAGAGCATTCCAACATGAATTCATTACACTAGCCTGAAATGCAAAAGCTTTTCCCAAGAATCTCTTGCTGCGACATGCTTTTACTGATGGGAACATAAACCAGCAAGTTCTTCATGTATTCTTGTTTGAATTATAAAATTCAAAGTGGGAAGAGAGGTAGGTTGGAGTCAGTCCAAATAAAACTTTAAAACGAATACAACCAAATTTAAACAAAACTCTAGCCTCGAATAGCAACCAATAGAGCTTTAGATAATAGGGGCTTACGTAATCATATTTTTTAAGGCCAAAAATTAAACGGACTGCTGTGTTCTGTACTATTCTAGACCTATTAAGTTTAGGCCCTCCCACCCACCCCTAGGTTCACATTGCATTTATAGTACTATTAATCACCCTCGGCAACCCTCCAGCTGATGCTAACAAGTGAAAATTATCACTAATTGAGGCTCCTATTACCAAACCTTTTATCAGGCGACCTTCTTGACTATCACCGATTCACCCTTTCCTTTACTGAAAAACTAATTGGCCTACTGGTAGAGCCACTACCTCTACACCTAGAGGTTGTGGGATCAAATCCTAGCACTACTCCTTGTGACCCTGGGCAAGTCAATTAATCCTCCACTGCCCATCACTTTGAATATGTAACTA
Source organism: Geotrypetes seraphini (assembly GCF_902459505.1). Classification (NCBI taxonomy): domain Eukaryota; kingdom Metazoa; phylum Chordata; class Amphibia; order Gymnophiona; family Dermophiidae; genus Geotrypetes; species Geotrypetes seraphini. The sequence goes on from NC_047088.1 coordinate 148,892,617, forward strand.
CAAGAATGCAATACATAATTCCCATTCCCTCTTCCCTTTCCCTTATTACTGCTAATTCAAAGTAACCTCTCCACCACATCTATCCTCCTTACCAAGCAGTCCTTACAATCCAGCACCAGACCCCTCCCCCAGGATAGTCCTTGACCCACATAGATCAACCTTGCCCCAGGTATCATTTCTCTCTGTCTATGGCTCCATAACACTTTCTTCTCTTGTTACTGACCTTACCCAATCTCTCTCTCCATCTCAAACCACTACTTTCCTCAAGTCCACATTGCCCACTTTTTGAATTCACCACTTAACCATCCCTTCTTTCACCCACCTTCTTCACATCTCTAAGGCTTTGTTTCTCGCCCTCATTCAACCTTCCCCATCCTGTCTGATTGCATCTTGCCTGCATCGCCATTGCCGCACCTCTCCTACTGTGTTCCACACTCTTCTACTCCTTCTTTGCTCACTTCTGGAGACATCAACCTCAGTTCTGGCCCTCCTACTCAACTCTCACCATACTCATGCAGATCACACCGCAACCTTTCCAACCTTATTTTTGTTCCTCTCCCTTTCTTCTCTCTTTTTCTCTCGTGCCTGTGGAATGCTCACTCTATCTCCAACAAGATTGCTTATGTCCACGATCTCTCATTCTTTCCATCTGCTTGCACTAACTGAAACCTACCTCTCTCCTGAAGACTGTTTCAGTCGCTGCCCTATGTCATGGAGGTTACCACTTCTCCCATACACCTTGCCCAGTAGGTTGCAGAGGAGGGATTGGGCTTCTACTCTCACCCTCCTGTAGATTTCAACCTCTTCATCTACCTCAGTCTCGCTGCTTCTCCTCCTTCAAAGTCCACCCCATCCATCTATTCACTCTCTTTCCTCTCCAAATAGCAGTCATTTATCGACCTCCTGACAAATCCCTATCTTCCTTTCTCACTGACCTTGACTCCTGGATCTCTGTCTTTCTCGAATCTGGGTCTCCTTCCTTTATCCTTGGTGATTTCAACATCACCAAGGATAAAGCTTTGATTCCTCCACCTCAAAGTTTCTTGCTCTAATATCCTCATTGAATCTTCAACTGTGCTCCACTACCCCCATGCACAAGGATGGCCATTGTCTCGATCTTGCCCTTTTCTTATAACTCCTCAATTTCCAACTTCTCCACCTCAGTTCATCCACTTTCTGACCATCATCTGATAACCTTCACAACTCAACGTCCTCCCCCCCCTCCCCCAGACACAACCGATCCTTACCAATACATTCAGGAATCTTCAGGCTATTGACCCATGCATTCTCTTTGCCACAGTCTCCCCTCGCCTTTCAAACACTATGCTATGTAAATCTGTCAGTGAAGCAATCTCTTATAATACTGTTCTCTCCACTGTTATTGACTTCTTTGTTCCTCCCAAGTCACGTCCTGTAAGATGTGCCAAACACTAGCTCTGGCCGTCCTCTAAGATCTAGTACTTAAGTTTCTGTGCCTGATCTGCAAAACATCACTGGCTAAAGTCCTGCACCCACACTGATTTTGTTCAAGTTCCTGTTGACCTCCTTCCAATCTGCCCTTTCACTTGCAAAACAAGACTACTATGCCTGCTTGATTGATTCTCTTGGATCCAGTCCTTGCCACCTCTCTACCATGTTCAGCTCTCAAAGTTCCCTCACATCTGACTTTTCCTTCACTTTCTCCCCAGGCTATGGTTGAGTACTTCCACAACAAGGTTCACAAGATTAACCATGAGTTCTTGACCAAATCGCCTCCGCCTCTCCCTCCTCCCGTCCGCCCCACCAATTCTCTGCTGACCCCTGCTGCCTTTTCTTCCTTCTCTGAAATCACAGAGGAGGAAACTGCACATCTCTCTTCCTCCAAACTTACCACCTGTTCCTCTTGTCCCATTCCCACCCATCTACTGATCACTATCACTCTTACTGTCATCCCCACTATCTGCCATACTCTTTACCTATTGCTGTCTACTGCAACTCTACCTGATGCCTTCAAACATGCCGTAATTACTGCTCCTCAAAAAACCATCACTGGACTCTACTGACCCCTCCAATTATCCCCCATCTCTCTTCTCTCCTTTATCCAAGTTACTTGAACATGTTGTTCCCCACCATTGTCTTGACTTTCTTTTGTCTTGAGCTATCCTCAAACCGCTTCAATTGGACTTTTGCACACTTCATTCTGCGGAAACTGCTCTTGCTAAAGTCTCTTATGAACTGCTCTTGGCCAAATCCAAAAGCCTCTACTCCATCCTCATTCTCCTTGATCTATCTGCACTGTAGATCACCGCCAACTCATTAATACACTGTTCTCTTTTGAATTTCAGGGCTCTGTTATTTCATGAGTATCTTCTTGTCTCTCCCATCACACTTTTAGCATATGCTCTAGAGCACAGTTCTTCAACCGCCGGTCCGCGGACCGGTATCGGTCCGCAGAAAATTCCTGCCGGTCCGCGCATGACCGGCGAGATCAACCTCTCCAATTTCCTGCCGGTCCGCACAGGACCGGCAAGATCGACGACCTGTAGTTTGCGCAGGGCCGGAGAGATAATGGGGAGCCTCCGACAGTGTGCTCTCTCCCCTCCCAGGGGCTCTCCTTACTTACAAGCACAGCGATTCAGGAAGGAAGCCTTGGGGCTTTTGCTGAGTTGCGGCCGCCTCTGATGATGCAACTTCCGCTTTCCTCAGAGGCGGTGCGACCCAACAAAGGACCCGAGGCTGCCTTCCTGAATCACTGCGCTGGCAAGTAAGGAGAGTTGCTGGGAGGGGAGAAAGCCACTGTTAGAGGCTGGGAAGCTGCTGGGCATGGTGAAAAAAAAGGGACAGCTGCTACTGGACCTGGAGAGGGATAAGGAGAGATGCTGCTGGGAAAGGAGTCTGGGAAGCTGCTGGGCAAGGGGAAAAAGGGACAGCTGCTACTGGACCTGGAGAGGGATAAGGAGAGATGCTGCTGGGAGGGGAGGAGGGAAAGGGAAGGGAAGAGAGTTACTGCTGGACAGGGGGAGGAGGAAAGGGAGAAGAAAAAAGGAAGGAAACAGCTGGCAGGGAGATTAGAGGAGGGGAAGGGGAGAGACAGGAATGAGATGGGAAGGGGAGGTCAGCAGAGAAATTGAGAGGGACAAAGATGTTAGATCTGGTGTAGGAGAGATAAAAATGAAGAGAGCAGTGAATCTGGAATGAATCATGTAAAAAGGAGAGAGGGGCATAGGCTGGATGGAAAGGGGAGAGGGGCATAGAAAGAAGACAAATACCATATGGAAGGGGGAGAGGTCAGACAGTAGATGGAAGGGGCAGATGCTGGATTGAAGAGACAGAGAAGACAGACGCTGGAAGGAAGAGAGTGAAAAGAAGATGAAAGCAGAAAACAGAGACAACAAAAGATAGAAACAAATAATTTTATTTCTATTTTGTGATTAGAATATATCAGATTTGAAATATATATCCTGCTAGAGCTGGTGTTAGACATAACTGTGAACTGCAAAGTCCAGGCAGTGGCTTAGGGCTCTCTCTGACCAGGGGGGCAGTTGCCCTAGTTGCACTCCCCTAACCCTATTCCTGCTATGTTTGACTGCGGTATTCTGTTAGCATGATATTTCTGTGTAGCATTCTGTAATAATTTGGCTTATTCGGTTTTCTTGATAGTAGAGGGGATATATGTGAAGGGGAGGGGAGACAAGGGTTTTGTTGATCCTTGCTCTGTATTATTTGTATTTATAAAATGACAATTGTACAGAATATTGTTTCTTTTTATACTTTAATAAAATACATTCAGTATAAAATCATAACTGAGGCTTGTGCGGATGGGATTAGATGGTTTGCGAGGACGGAGCTCGCAGAGACGGGGCGGAAACAGGGTTTTTAAATTTCAGTCCTAGTAGTTTGCCGGTCCACAAAATAATTTTTTTTTTCCGCCGGTCCATAGGTGCAAAAAGGTTGAAGAATACTGCTCTAGAGGATCCTCCTCTGCTGCCTTTCCACTATTAGTTGGCGCACCTCAGGGTTCAGGGGACCTCTTCTTTTCTCCATTTACACTACTTCTTTGGTGCTCTAATCTCCTCCCATGGTTTCTGGTACCATCTACATGCTGATAGTTCACAAATTTACCTCTCTATGCCCAACATTTCTACAGGAATCCAAGCTCGAGTCTCAGCCTACCTGGTTGACATTGCTACCTGGATGTCTCGCGGCCATCTGAAATTAAACATGGCCAAATCTGAGCTCCTTATCTTTCTTCCTAAACCTGCCTCTCCCCTTCCTCTATTCTCTGTTTCAGTGGATAATGCTTTCATCCTCCCTGTCTCGGTACACAACCTCAGAATCATCTTTGACTCATTCCTTTCCGTCTGTTAATATATCCAATAGACCACTAATACTTGTTGCTTTTTTCTATACAATGTTGCTAAAATCCAGACTTTCCTTTCTGAGCACGCTACCATGAACCTCATTCACACTCTCGTCACCTCTCACCTGGATTATTGCAATTTGCTACTCATAGGTCTTCCGTTGTGCCAGCAGTCTCCCCTTCAATCTGTTCAGAATTTTGCTGCATGCCTCGTTTTCCACCAGTGTCGTTATGCTCACGTTACCTCTCTCTTCAAGTCGCTTCATTGGTTCCCTGTCCACTTCCACATACAGTTCAAACTCCTCACTAGCATATTTTCTTTGCTGCTTCTCAATATCTCTCCTCTCCCTATACTCCACTCCAGGAACTCTGTTCATCTGGCAAGTCTCTCATTTGTTCCCTTCTCCTTTACTGCCATCTCCCGAGACTGTCCTTTCTGCCTTGCTATGCCATATGCCTGAAACAACCTGCCAGACTCAGTACATCAGGCTCTGTCTCTGGCAGTATTCAAATCCAGGCTGAAAGGCCTTTTTTTTTTTAAAGCTGCGTTTTTCCTAACCCTACCAACTTGTAAAGCACCATATTTATTTGTCCTGGGATAAAGCACAATTACTTACCGTAACAGGTGTTATCCAGGGTCACCAGGCAGATATTCTCGCAACCCACCCATCTCCCCGTGGTTGGCTTCTTTGCTAGCTATCTGAACTGAGGCCACACTGAGGAGACGAATGCCTTAGGTCGGGCGGAAGGGGCACACACGCATGCGTGGGCTAATCGCAAGCTTGAAGGTCTTCAAGCAAGTCTGCTTACGAAAACGTCCGCTAGGGGGTTCTGTCGGTGACGTCACCCACATGTTGAGAATATCTGCCTGCTGTCCCTGGATAACACCTGTACGATAAGTAACTGTGCTTTTTGTTGAACTTGTGTATTTCCATTAGTGGTGTGTTTGTTTTTTTTCCTAGTATGTTCTTTTGTAATCCACTCTGAAACTTTTGGTAAGACATGGACAATAAGGGGCTTTTAGGCACCTGGGCCAACCTGAGTCTTAGGCTTCCTTCCACCGTGCATTCTGGGATGCACTGAGAGTGGCCAGATACCAAAGGCCGCTCCCATAGGAGGGCCTTAGGCACCTGTGCCAATCAGGGCTTTAGGCCTCTCCCCGGTGCATCCTGGGATGCACCGGGAAGGGGAAGGACAGCCATTGTGAAGAGGCGGGCCTGGCAGCCAGAGGGAGTAGGCATCCCTCCAGCTGGCCTAATACAGAAGGTTCTGGGGGGGATGGTGCCTGGGTTGAGGGAGTCCGGGCCTGGGGTGTGCTGCGGTGGGGAGTTCGGGTTTGGGGGAGTACTGTCATGGGTTCATGGGGACCTGCTGAGCATCCCTCCTGCCTATCGTTGGGAGGAGGAGTTCAGGGTTTCTGGCAGGAGGGAGTGGCCATCCCTCCTGCCGGGTAATTTCAAGGGGGTTCAGGGTGACAGTGGGAGGGATTGGGCATCCTTCTTGCTGTGGACAGTGTCGGGTGGGGGCTCGGAGGGGGGGTGGGAGGGATTGGGCATCCCTCCTGCCGACCAAGTTTGCAAGGGGGGGTTCAGGAGTTCCCTGCCACAGTCGCTCAGATGATCGTGGCAGGGAGGTTCCCTTGCCACAATCAGCTGATGGAAAGGGATCAGGCGTGATTCTCTTAACAGCGCCTGTGACATGAGCACTGATTATAGAATCGGGACAGTTAGGCAGGGTTGGGCATCCGACCCTTAGGGCAGACACAATTCTGTATAGGATGCCAGTGTGCGATTCCTAGCTGCTTCTTAGGTGGCTGCAGAAACCAGCGTCCTATACAGAATTTCGCCTAAGTGTATATATTGTATTGTATATGCAAGCCCCAGTTCAGAGCTTAGCAGATGGCATCTTTTGTATTTTCTATACATGATGAGTTTAATTAGGGAAAACAATGATGCATCACCTGTCATCTCATTCTTAATTATTGTAAGAAATTGTGGACCTGATTTTCATTAGATGATGCATGCATTATTCCTTTATTAGAAGCACAGTACAATTTTATTTGGAAAGAGATGTAGGTTATTAGCGGGCTATAAGTGAGAAATGAAATAAATAAAAATTTGGGTCCTATGCTACCAGCGGACTAGGTCCTTTAGGTCTTTATGTGGATTATTTTTTCATGTGGTTAGTTTTATTGTATATTTGGAAGTTTGTTTCTTTCATTAAAGCCCATTACAAGATCATCGTCACTCCACAGTGTTTTCTTGGTTTTTCATGGACATGACTGAGGTCAGGTTAGCCTTAGTTGACAAGATCAGTGCATTACTGAGTGTCAGACCTGAATCCAAGTGATTAACCAAAACATGCGATTCTGTTCTTGAAGTGGTAAGATGGGTTACAGCCAATATACCAAGAATAGACAAAAGGATATTCACTGAGATTCTCCATCCAAAACTTTAATACATTTTGTTGCTAATTTTTTTCCCAGATTGTGAAGTAGAGGAGATAAGCATTTAAGCCTTTTTATTTGTTAACTTTTGAAATTTTAGTAGATTTACTTGCATTGCATAGAGCACCGATTTAATTTGTAAGTGAGGAGGTTTTTTTTTAATGCCTATGAGGTTTTTTTTTTACCCTGCTATACCAGTCACCTGTCATATGTACATGTTTTGTTTAATTATTATGAGTAGTATTTTTCTGCTTCCTTTTGTATTGGTTTCTATTAGGTCATTAGAACAGTAACATCCATGTGTGAAAAATAAGAGAATGTAAATTTGGTTACCCGTTGCCACTTGGTTTTGTATCTAGCCTTCAGTAGTAGTCCTCTTCGTTCACCTAATTGTAATTGGACAATAACAACATTGTTACTTCAGTTATTTCTCTTTTGGAAACTTACAGGTAATCCAGACACCAAAGGTATGCCACTAACCCAGGGGTGGGCAACTCCGGTCCTCGAGGGCCAGAATCCAGTCTGGTTTTCAGGATTTCCCCAATGAATATGCATGAGATCTATTTGCATGCACTGCTTTCAATGCATATTCATTGGGGAAATCCTGAAAACCCGACTGGATTCTGGCCCTCGAGGACAGAAGTTGCTCACCCCTGCACTAACCCATCTACCCAAGAGGTGAATACATATGTGAGTCTGAGTCTTGTTTGAATGGGAGCTATCACACAAATTATATCTTAAATAGGCCTCCTTTATGCAAACGTATACTCATTTTTGTGCTGTTCTGAGACTATTATCTGTACAATCTGTCAATGTCTGGATGAGATGCCAGAGTAATCTGCGGTCTTCAGCCCTGAAATAAGAGAGTCCTGTGACTTGAAACTGAACATTATACCACTGCTGTAGCATTGTCAGAGAAGACTCGGACTGCTTGACCCTACAGAGTTTTTGCAATTTCATCAGGGCAAGACGAATGGCATGCAACTCCAACTTGTTGACTGACCACTTTCTGAGAAAGTGACCAACACCCCTGATTCAGTTGACAGTTGCAATGAGCATCCCAGCCAAGGGGACTGGCATCTGTCATTACAACCACCCAGGAAGCTATTCGAAGAGGCATACCCTTGGATAGGGACTAAGAGCGGAGCCACCAATCCTTGCTGGCTCGAGCTTCTAGGTTCCGAGATAGAGACTAAAGTGTCCGTCTATAGGTACTAGAGTGAGAGCAACACATGCTGGAGAGGACGCATGTGGGCCCTCATCCAAGGAACCACATCTATTGTGTCCTCCACTGTGTTAGAAGTGCATTCAAATAAAGTGGAGAGGAGGTAATTCAAATTAGTGGCTTCATCACCATTTTAGTGAGTCTGCTCTAGAACTAGAAGTAGTAGATAAGAGAGGTGCAGTAATTCCTGCTGTACCTTCCTAAGTGTGAATTATGTTTCCTGCATTGTCTTCAAGCAGTACTTGTAAAATTAGTTATGTTCTTGTCATCACATGTCATTCTCCTCCCTGATCTTACTGTCTAGATCAGACATGGGCAATTCCGGTCCTCGAGGGCCGGAATCCAATCGGGTTTTCAGGATTTCCCCAATGAATATGCATTGAAAGCAGTGTAGGCAAATAGATCTCATGTACATTCATTGGGCAAATCCTGAAAACCCGATTGGATTCCGGCCCTCGAGGACCGGAGTTACCCATATCTGGTCTAGATATTTAATAATATCAAATGATATCTCACACATAATGTGACGTTAATTCCAACAGTGTAATTTTTATTTTTTTTTTGGTGCCTTTGGATAAGATCATTAAATTATTGTTAAAATAATTTTTTTTGAACTCTGGGTGTTCTGTATGCCCTGAACTTACTTATCCTATTTGCTATGAAAGAACTTCATAATGTTAGCAAGTTCACTTTATAAGGAGAGAGTAATTGTTTCACTAGTTTTGGGCAAAAGCTACAGTTGCTCAGAAGCACATGGTTCAGAATAAAGAACAGTAAAACCTTGGATTGCAAGTAACTTGGTTTGCAAGTGTTTTGCAAGACAAGCAAAACATTTTATTAAATTTTAACTTGATATACAAGCAATTGCAATACAAGTGCATACAGTATACTCACATCACAATAGAGCCAATGGCTCTTCTCTCTCTGGCACTGAAAGAGTGTAGTGACTTTTGAAAATGAAATATGATTTATAAATTTCATTGACTTATAAAAATACTCATATTGTTTTATGATCTTTAACTTTATCACATATTTTGCAAAAATCAGAAGCTAGGTTATTAGATATTTTATTAGGAATAGTGAACAAATATTAGCAAACTAGCAAAATAACTCCGTTTTGTCTGAATGGGTTTGCTGGAATGCTGTTTGCTTAGTAAGGAAATATGAAGAGATAGCTGTTGTTAAAATGCACAATTTATCAAATTTTAACAAGGTTTGGAGACTTTTAGATGACTATTGTCAGACTTCAGTTTAATTTACAGGTGCCTTTGTAGTAAATATTATGGGATGTTAATGTGGCTGTCTATATAAATGCAATTAAAAAAAAAAAATTTAAAGAGTGTACTGACTGTTCTTTTTTTTTTTGTATACTCATTTTTATTGAGCAAATGGTCAACAGCACATCAAGCATCACAGAAAACATTGCCATGTACGTAAGAATAAATACAAATAATACAGATGATACAAATAATACTAGTAGAGCAAGCTGAGTAAATCAAAGCATGAAATACATATCATAGCAATCCAGGCTCGAGAGAACCAGCACAATGCGAACGAGAAATCAGAGAGTTAGATAGCAATAGTGTCACATTGTGCGGACATGAGAAGAGGCGAGGGCACCATAAACCGAAATGCTCAAGGGTTATATGATAGAAAAGGGTTCAAGGTACCCCAAGCTGCGGGGAGAAGAACCCACATCGACACCCCCCAGGCAACCCGACACACTCTCTACCACACCAACCCTCAGGCATAGAAACATACACACAAACGTCCCCAACATCCCCTCTCTCACACACACACACATTCACCATACACTCGGGCAGTCAAAGAGAAATAGAGACAATGCAAGAAACGAGGAAAGAGAATAGGAGAATAATAGGGTGGAATAGAGGTATGAAATCAAGCGTAGAAAGGAAGAATAAAAAGATGGAAGGCAATGGTGGGACAGTAGTCAATCACTGACTGTTCTAAACAAGCAAAGTCTTGCAATATGAGTACATACAGTATACGCGCGTCACATCATCGCAACTGAGCTGATCGTTCTCTCTCTGACACTGCAGGAGTGTAGTGACTTCTAAATGAGCAAAGTTTTCCAATACAAGTACGTATAGTATTTTGTATTAAAGTTTTTGGGTTGTGGAACAAATCATCTGAGTTTCCATTATTTCCTATGGGGAAATTTGCTTTGATATACGAGTGCTTTGGATTACAAGCATGCTTCTGGAACGAATTATACTCGCAAACCAAGGTTTTACTGTATCTTCAAAAGAAGTTGCCAAAAATGCTGAAGTTAGAATATCTTAGTAGAGAGGTTGAAATAAAATGCCCAGGTGCATAAAGAACAACAATAAATAATTTTGTATTACCCCCATCAACTGCTACGTGAATTGTGAATATAAATAAAAAGCATATTTTAAATTGCATATATGCAAATGTCAGACTTAAAAAAAAATATGAGTGAGTTAAAATATATCATACTAAATTGAAGACATTGACACAATTGACATCTTGAAGGCATAATGGATGGAAGATAATCTATGGGATCCTGTGATACGAGGTTTGGTCAGATTGGTAGAGAGGAAGCATTTTATGTTTGGAATAGCATGTTGTCACATGTGGTAAAGTCCTGTAGGAAGCAAAATGCAATGTGGGATATTTAGGGATAAAAATTCTGTGCATGACGTGTGAAAGAATATAATGGTAAGAATGAAGAGTGAAATACTAACATATATTAGGAAGGCTAACAAATTTGGTTTCACAATAACAATGGGAAAGAAAAGACTGTCAGGAGAACAGAAGTAATAGACCTTTGCATAAGTTGTCTGGTGAGACCTTATTTGGAGTGTTCTGTACTATTCTGGAGACTATACCTTCCAAATAAAATGTAAATAGAATGGAGTCTGTCCAAAATGTAGCTCCTAAAATAATCGGTGATATTCATCATGAAGGTACAGACTTTAAATCTTAGCATATATACTTTGGAAGACATGTAGGAGAGATATAAGAGAGACAGCTTGACGGCTGAAATATCAGTTCTACATGACCAGACGCAGCGAGACCCAGAAGAATACAACAAGCATCATAGCCAGTACTTTAAAATTCTGTGCTCATTGTGCAGTGGTGGCCAAAAACACAAACACAATGCTAGAAAAGGAATGGAGGATAAAATGGAGAATATAATGCTTATGTATTGCTACATGGTGTGCAATTCTGGGCCCTCCCCCAAAATAGCAGAATTAGGAAAGATTCAGAGAAGGGATGGGGTGGCTTCCCTGTGAAGAAAAGCTAAAGAGGCTTGAACTCTGCAGTTTGGAATAGAAATAGCCTAGGGGACATATAATAGATGTCTATACAGTCATGAGAAGAGTAGAAACGGTAAATCCCAATTGGTTCTTTACTTTTTCAAAAAGTGCAAAGACTAAAGGACACTATGAAATTTAGTACATTTAATTTTAATTTTTTTTTGTAAATCTGTATTCATTTTAAAGCCAAAAATAAGTGCAATATATTATACAGTCATTTACATTTTAACAGCACTTAAATTCAATCAAAATTATATTCTACTAGTATTTTAGCCCTTTACATTAACGGGTGCTAGAATATGTCTGTCTGTCTGTCTTTATTTCTGTCTCTCTCTCCCTCCCGCTGTCTTTTTTTCTGTCTGTCTCTCTCCCTGGCCCCCTTTGTCTGTCTGTCTTTCTATGTCTCTCCCTGCCCCTGTGTCTTTCTTCTTTTCTTTCTGTCTCCCTTCTGCCCGCTGTCTGTCTTTCTTTCTTCCCCTCCATTTCCCTGTGCAGTAGCATTTCCCCCACCCTACTTCCCTGTGCAGCAGCAGCATTTTGACCCCCCCCCCACTTCCCTGTGCAACAACCACAGCAGCAGCATTCCCTCCCCCTCCATTTCCCTCCCCCACACCACTTCCCTGTGCAGCAGCAGTGTTTCCCCTACCCCCCTTTTCCCTTCCCGTGGTCTGGCCGGCTCCCTTAGTCCCTTGCCGCCCCCCTTCCCTTCAGGCGGTCCCGAAAAACCTGCCGACTCCAGCAGCATTTGCAGCATTCTACACACGCTGCTTTGGGGCCTTCTACTGCCCTGATTTACTCTGGCACGTCTCTGATGACATCATCAGAGATGCTGCAGAGCAAATCAGGACAGTGGAATGCCCCGAAGCAGCATGTGTAGAGTGCTGCAGACGCTGCTGGAGTCGGCAGGTGTGGAGTCGGGACCGCGGGAAGGGAAGGTGGGGCGGCAAGGGACTACGTGAGCCAGTCAGACGTCGGGAAGGGATGGGAGGGTCAGACAACGAAGAACTTACTTTTTTTAAGTTTAAAGTTGTTGCCACGGCTCCTCTCGATCTCTGCCAGCATCGGAAGCCTTCTCCGACGCTGATGCGGCTCATGAGAGGAGCCGACACCGCGATCTTGTAGAGAACAGGGAGTCCAGCGCTGGTGGCCAGTCCTGCCGGCGAGTGTAGTTAGGTGCTGTAAGGCTGGGGACTCGCACATGCGCACTCCTGCAGCCACAGATCTACTGATCAGAGATCACAGAAGCACGCAAGTAAGAGTGCGCATGCGCGGCTAGGGTTTTATTATATAGGATGACAAATACATATATCATCCCCCCCTTCTACTTATCCAAAAATTTGCACTCAAAATTAAAAAAAACAAATCTACCCACCTACCCTGGACATGTATTATCAAAGGGGAAAATCAACAATCACTCCTTATAGAGTTTTGTTAATGACTCCCAAATATCCATAAACTTCCTATAATGTCCCTATAATTTTTAATATTATTTATTGAAGAATCACATTGTTACACTACATGGAAATTTTAAAACATGTCAGCTCCAGATGCTAACAGTAACATTCTATGTTTAATTCTGTTTTTTTAATATGTTCCCATCTCATTGTAATTGCTCCCTTCCAGACCCTCTCCGCCCCTTGTGTTCCAGTTTCTCACACCCCATCAAACTTACATGATTGGTATAATCAGAGCGGAATAGTTCATTTAAAACATATTGGAGAAAATATTTTTGCACACAACCTGATTAGTGTAGCTGGTTTTTAAAAAGGTTTAACTAAAAACCTCCTGTAATACACTGTCATTGTACATCATGCAGTCCTTTATATTGCCGAATATAAATAAGCATCTGGACAGAATCTACATAGGTACAGAAATCTCTAGCTAAGTAAACTGTTTGGAAATGTATATGGTTGTGTTAAAAAGAAAACCTAAATCAAAACAAAGGTCCAAAAAGAGCAAGAGAGGAAAAAGTTTGAATGAGCTAAACTTGGGGAAAGTCACTACTTAAACCTGGGGATAAGCAGCATGGAATCTACTTTTCAGAATCCTGTCAGGTACTTGTAATATGTTTTGGCCAATGTAGGAAACAGGTTTCGGGGCTTGATAGACTTTTGGCCTAACCCAGTATGACAATTTTTACATTGTAAATTATATTTGAAACACAATAAAATTGTGACTAAATTCACTGTCCACGGAATGAAAATCATATACTCTGAATCTAGCATGTTTAATAGAAGGCCCTCTGAGTCAGGACTTCTGCTCCCTGTGTTGCCCAAATCAGGGGATTCAACTCAACACTGATGTTACTGAAACTCAGTGAAGATGTATTGTCTTAATGTTATATTTTGTACCTTTGGTTTTCCATTTTGGACAACTGCTTTAAATGCCTATTTCTTGTTCTCAACAGAGAGGATATTTGAAGATCATGAAAATTTAGTTGAAAATCTTTTAAACTGGACTCGAGACAGCCAGAACAAGCTTATATTTGTGGAACGTATAGAAAAATATGCACTTTTCAAAAATCCTCAGGTAATCTTACAAGCCATTTCTTTATTTATGTACTGTTTTTTTCCCCGCTGTTCATTTTCATGTTTCCAGAGAACTTGTGATAAGAGAGAGAAGATGAGGTTCCAAGAGTACAGGTTATATTGACTAAAAGCTATTAGGGATCCTATGTAGTAAAGTGTGAAATGACTTCATAAAAGTGTATTTTGTGCAACAAATTGTGCAAACACCTGGAAATATGCAAAAGTGCAGAGGGTTTTTCTGGGGTTTGTTTGTTTTTTTGCTATGTTGTGTGTGAGGTGCATTTCATTATGTGAAAGCTTATGTAAACTTTGCATTAATGAGCTACTGTGATGCAAAATTGTATAAAGCAATTCATTAGGGCCAAAAACCAATGAGTAAGCAAACCAAATCTCCATGAAGCTCAGCCCCTTCCTGAAATGCCACCTCCTTACAAAGTGATCTTTACTCAACCCAAGAAGCCTGAAGTCGATGAGGGCAAAAGTGATCATATCTCGCTTTCTTCAAAACGTGCTACTGACCCCTAGCACCAGGCTGTTTAGTTACGCCAATGACATCACAATTGTTATACCTTGTAATTCGGTTTTATCTTAGATTACCACAAAAATTGAGACTTTAATGGAAAGGATGAATCTTTGGATGCAGCAATTTAAACTAAAGCTTAACTCCGATAAAACAAAGTTTTTTGTAGCATCACCTAGTAAAACTCTCACAAACTTTCCATCAATATACATTCAATATCTTACGCTATCCATCCAACAATTAAAATACCAGGAATTGTCCTAGATCAATATCTCACTCTGAAAACCCAGATTGATGCAGTCATATGTAAAAGCTATTTCACTTTATGGAGATTATGAGTAATTAGAGCTTATTTCAAATTCTCCACTTTTAAATTACTGGTTCAGTCACTACTTTTGAGCCTTCTTGATTATTGCAATATCGTTTGTCTGTCAACTACTAAGAAAGAACTGTCGAGATTACTACTGATACAGAATGCAGCAGTTAGACTGATTTACAGATTGAAGAAATACGATCACGTTATATCATTTTATCGTGAACTGCATTGGTTGCCTGTGGAGGCCCAGGTGTTGTTTAAGCTGGGTTGCTTCTGTTACAAGGTTTTATATGGCGCAGCCCCTACCTACCTGGGCAATAATTTCTCCATAGCTATGCATAAATACAGCAGAAAAACTCATGCTTTGTTGAATTTTCCTTCTGCAAAGGACTGTAAAAGCAAGAAATTTCTTAATCACTCTTTAGCATCTCAGGCAGCTTTTCATGAAAAAGAATTTTGATTACTGTTGCTTACAGCTGATTCCTATAAACACTTTAGAAAACAGTTGAAAACCTATCTTTTCGCTAAATATGTGACCACCTAACTCACTCTATTCCATGGATCATGTTTACTGTTATAACCTTTTTTTAAACCGCGTAGAACTTTTTGGTAACGCAGTTAATAAGCACAATGTTATGTTATGTCTTGTATGGGATACACATACCTGCATATTGGCACATATACCGTATTTTTCACTCCATAAGACGCACCTGACCATAAGACTCACTCTAGATTTAGAGGAGGAAAACAAGAAAAAAAAAACATTCTGAACCAAAATTCTCCCTGCTAGGCTCTGCACCCTGTCCCCCCTCCCTGCCAGGCTCTGTACCCTGTCCCCCTTCTGATTGTCTAGTGGTAGACAGGGACAGGGCAGGCGGGCAGGCCTAGTGGCCTAGTAACAGGCAGGGCCCCCCACCCTGAGGCAAGCAGACAGGCAGGGCCCCCCCCCCCAAAGTGTATAATCTTTCTTCTCTTCTTCATTATCCATGTGTACCATTTCCTCCCCTTCCATTAAGTATCATATCTCTGTATCTTTATTCCTCCCCTTTCCAGCATTATTCCATGTCCCTGTCCATATGCTCCCTCCTCCTTCAGCATTTCTTTTCTCTGTCTCTTTCCCTCCCCATGTTAAGCTTCATTTCCTTACTCCTGTACTCCTCACCCCCACCCCGAGGCAGGCAGGCAGCCCCCTCCGACCTCTCCCTCGTACCTTATAGTTCTTCTGGCGCAGCTTGATGGGCCTGTTCCTCCATGTCCCGCCTGAATGCAAAGGGAGTCAAAGGAGTGGTGGTGGAGGCAGCTGAAACCCAGATGTATCGCCCAGCACTGCCTTGAGGGAAGGGAGGGAGGCAAGTTGGAGGCCGGAACCAGCTGCTGCTGCTACTTTTAACATAGCCGCTCACTCTCATCGGGGCCGGGCCGCCATGCCGACTCCCAGCAGCTGCCAGTTCCGATGGCTACTGCTTGCGCCTGACCCGTGGGGAGGGTGTGGGAAGCAGGACTTGCTGTATCCAGCAGCAGAGCGGCGCACAAGGCTGCCTGCCTGCCTGGTCAGCTGATGCGGCTGCCTCCTCTACTGAAGGGAATAGACTTAGTAGATAAGGACCGGTTGCTCACCCTCTCCAAGATAGGGAGAACGAGAGGGCACTCTCTAAAACTGAAAGGGGATAGATTCTGTACGAACATTAGGAAGTTCTTCTTCACCCAGAGAGTGATAGAGAACTCTTCCAGAGTTTGTCTTAGGGGAAAACACTCTCCAGGGATTCAAGACCAAAGTTAGACAAGTTCCTGCAGAACTTGAACGTACGCAGGTAGGGCTAGTCTCAGTTAGGGCGCTGGTCTTTGCCCTAAGGGCCGCCGCATGAGCAGACTGCTGGGCACGATGGACCACTGGTCTGACCCAGCAGCGGCAGTTCTTATGTCCTTCTTAGCGGCAGAACAGCACACAAGGCTGTCTGCCTGGTCCCACGCTACTTCCTGCGAGAACAGAAGCATTGCGGAACTAGGCAGGCAGCCTTGTGCACCGCTCTGCCGCTACAAAAGGAAAGAGGAGGCAGCCGCATCAGCTGACCAGGCAGGCAGCTTTGTGCGCCACTCTGCCGCTAGAGAGGCAGCCGCGTCCAGCGAGGGAGGGCACCAAAATTAATATAAGGAAACCGGGGGGAGGGGGGGTTCGGGTATTCGCTCCATAGGACGCACCCTTTTTTCCATCCACTTTTTTGAGTGGAAAAAGTGCATTTTATGGAGCAAAAAATACAGTATGCTGATGCGCTGGAAAAAATTAATTAGTAATGCTTTTACTTTATTGGTAGTAACTAAGCCCTACAGATCAACACTAAGCATCTGATGTAATAAGATATACAATAGAGCAGTGGTCTCAAACTCAAACTCTTTGCAGGGCCACATTTTGGATTTGTAGGCACTTGGAGGGCCTCAGAAAAAAAATAGTTAATGTCTTATTAAAGAAATGACAATTTTGCATGAGGTAAAACTCTTTATAAATATTTCCTTTTGGTTAAGTCTTAATAATAATATTATAATTTACTAGTCTTTAAGCCCGTTACATTAACGGGAGCTAGAATAGATGTGTGTCTGTCTTTCTTTCTCTCTCTCTCTCCTTGGCTGCTTTCTGTCTTTTTATCTTTCTTTCTTTCTGTCTCTCTCTTTCCTCGGCTGTCCACCATCACCCCCTTACCTGCTCCCCCTGTCGGGCAGCAGCCCTTCTCCCTTCGTTTTACATTTCCCCTGTCCAGCAGCACCCCTTCCCTGCTACCCCTGTCCAGCAGAAATCCTTCTCCCATCGTTTTACCTCCCCCCTCCTATCCAGCAGCACCCCTTCACTGCTCCCCCTGTCCAGCAGCAGCCCTTATCCCTTCGTTATACCTCCTCCCTGTCCAGCAGCACCTCTACCCTGCTCCCCCTGTTCAACAGTAGACCTTCTCCCTTCCTTTTACCTCCCCCCTGTCCAGCAGCACCTTTTCTCTGCTCCCCTTGTCCAGCAGCACCCCTTCTGGCTCACTGGCACAAACCTCATGTCCATCTCTCTCTTTCCCCCTTCTGTCCCCTCACTGAATCTCTCTCCCTCTCACCATCTTGCCTCCTCCAAACACCTCGCTGGCGTCCGCTCTCAGGCAAGTCGTTTTGGCCGCAGCAGATGAGCTGGAGCTGATTTGCCGCACATACCAGCATGCTTACGAAAGGCCATTAAGGCCAGTCTCCCATCTTCCTGCCCCCGAGCGCCAATTCAGTGCACGTGAACACTGCCAGCACATGCCCGCTTCCCAACGACCATCTCTGCGGTCCACTGCGGCCAGCCCTAGTGAGGTTTCTCTGGTGGTGGATGAGTGAGGGCAGGAGGGGGGAGTCACGGCGTGTTTCCTTCCTCCATCAATTGGCCACTGCCACAGCTAAGCACGCATGCGCACTCCTGCCGGCAAGGGACCTACAGATCATGGAAAATGGAACACGCAGGTAAGAGTGCGCATGCATGCTTAGCTTTTTATTATAGTAGATAAGCTAAAGAGACATATGACCAAGAAACTGTTTTATTTTACTTTTGTGATTATGATAAACATACCGAGGCCTTCAAAATAGTACCTGGCATGCCCCGTGAGTTTTAGACCACTGCAATAGAGCATTGGTTCTCAATCCTGGCCTGTGGGACTCCCAACCAGTCGAGTTTTCAAGATATCCCTAATGAATATGCATATGACAGATTTGCATATAATGGAGGAGACAAACGTGAAAATATGTTTGTTTATGTTTATTAAGATTTTGATATACTGCTCCCGCATTTTACTGACCCAAGCGGTTTACAATATAACAATTAAATAATGAAAAGAATTCCATTGAACATATTCAGATAGAAAAGATAGAGACAAGATATATACACATCCCAACAAGTAATCCATGAGGATAAAAACAAAGATTACCTTTAAAAAAATTAAATTATAAATTAAAAGATTGGACATTAATTAAATTAAAATAAAATAAAATAAAATAAATTCCAGTCAGACATTAGGTCCGCAGAGGCGAAAGGTCAAGGAGAAAAAGAGGAACCAACACTCAGCCATTCCCAACAGGGCTGTCCCACCGGCTGCACTGTTGCTGGCTTGAACAATTGGAGGCAGGAAGAAGAAGTCAGTAGCCACTAATGAAATTGGCTTATTGCTCCATTGCTGGAATGGCATATTCATTCACATAGTAATGTTTAGTGCCGACCAGTAGCACCTGCATCCAGCATCGGCTCTGCCTCGTCTCCGGTTTTCGCACTGCTCAGACTTTCCCCCTAATCGCTGTAACAATGTGATGGCTCCAATTGAACACCCAGCACTCGAGAGTCCTGGGCTGGTGTGATGCCAAGTCTGTGCCGGCAACCTGCCATCAGCTGCTCTGAATCCGGGCCAGCGCCACTGGAAAGCAGGGCAAAGGGACTGGTCTGGGGGTAAACAAAAGGCTTTTATCCTGGGTGCGGCGACCACTTTGGCAGCATCAATCTCCCCACCGCCACCCTCCTCAGACATGGTGTGGCTACCGGCAGTTCCGCCGGTGGTGTAAAGGAGCCGAAACCAGACCACTTCCATCCTCAACGAAGGAGACGACGTAAGGACCCAGTCCATCTTCCCTCAACCACCACCGTGGAACCAGTCGAGCATCAATGGTCAGACCGGAGAGACCAACGGTCAGACCAGAGAGACAGAGAAATGATTTAAAAACCAAATAAGAATGGCGGTCCCAGACCAAAGGAACAAAGTCCAAAAATAAAACTAATAAACAGAAGATCAAAAAAAAACTTAATAAAATAAAGGCAAGGCAAATGAAAAACAAAAATATGGGTCCCTGCTCGAGTCATACTTTGTTTACTGGTGAAGTTGTGATGTTGGTGAGCCATGCAAATACAGCTCCTGAAGACGCCAAGTGGCGAAACACAGTCTTGTGTTGAGCTGAATGTTTTATGAATTGAAGAACAGGACCTTCATGAGGACAGAGAAGCCTGCCGGTTGTGTTTAAGAAACTGTGATTCTCATGTGCTAGACTGTTGTGCAGCTCTCAATTTGAAGCCTCTCTGACTAGATGATCATGAACTAACTAAGATCCAGTTTTGGGTAAAAGTAATCACAAAGACTGTAGTATGTGTGTGAAAGTTGGGAAGTGAGTGTGAGTTGATGGGGATTAGGTTCACTGACTAAATTATTCTGATATTTATTAATAAATTAAGTATTGATAAGTTGTAGTGTAATGAAATGAATTGTGGGAGATAATATTAAAATTGAATTAAGATAATACTTGTTTGTATTAAAGATTTAATAGCTGGTTTTAAGAATTTGAGTTATGCATATTCTTTAGGGATATCCTGAAAACCTGATAAGCTGGGGGTCCCCCAGCCCAGGAATAAGAACCACTGTAATAGAGCAGTGCGCTAAGCTTCATAGAAACATAGAAACATAGAAATAGACGGCAGATAAGGGCCCACGGCCCATCTAGTCTTCCCACCTTAATGTCCCTCCCCTACCTTTGCCCTGTGAATAGATCCCATGTGCCGATCCCATTTGGCCTTAAAATCAGGCACGCTGCTGGCCTCAATCACCTGTAGTGGAAGACTATTCCAGCGATCAACCACTCTTTCAGTGAAAAACAATTTCCTGGTGTCACCTCGTAGTTTCTCGCCCCTGATTTTCAACGGATGCCCTCTTGTTGTTGTGGGACCCTTGAAAAAGAAGATATCTTCCTCCGCCTCGATGCGGCCCGTAAGATACTTGAACGTCTCGATCATGTCCCCCTCTCTCTGCGCTCCTCGAGCGAGTATAGCTGTAATTTGTCAAGCCGTTTTTCGTATGGTAGATCTTTGAGTCCCGAGACCATCCGGGTGGCCATTCTTTGCACCGACTCCAGTCTCAGCACATCCTTGCGATAATGCGGCCTCCAGAATTGCACACAGTATTCCAGGTGGGGCCTCACCATGGATCTATACAATGGCATAATGACTTCCGCCTTACGACTGACGAAACCCCTTCGTATGCAGCCCATGATTTGTCTTGCCTTGGACGAAGCCTGCTCCACTTGATTGTGCAGCTTCAGTGCACAATATTTTTAATTCACATGCTAAACCAGGGGTGGGCAACTCCGGTCCTCAAAGGCCAGAATCCAGTCGTGTTTTCAAGATTTCCCCAATGAATATGCATGAGATCTATTTGCATGCACTGCTTTCAATGCATATTCATTGGGGAAATCCTGAAAACCCAACTGGATTCCGGCCCTCAAAGATTGGAGTTGCCCACCCCTGTGCTAAAACTTTTACTAATGATCTAGTAAACTAATGGCTGAAACAAACAGCACACACCACTGTGGTGCTTCGGGATTAAAATGTTTCCATTTCTTTCAGTTCATGAGTGGGAATTGGTTCACTCACTGACAGGGAGGGAGATGCTTAAAAATTTGGGGGCTGATGAAAAGCCCAGATACTGATTCCCCTACCTCCACCCTTGAAAAATTTCTAGTTAGTCCAGTAGGCCCTGGATTCCCTAGCTTCATCCCCCCCCCCAGAGCTACCTCATCCAGGGGTGCAAGTGGATCGAGTTTTTACTCCATCAAAAAGTACAAAGGCTAGGGGTCACTCAAAGTTACAGGGAAATACTTGTAAAACCAAAGGAAATATTTTTCACTCAGAGAAGAGTTAAGCATTTGGTTAAAAGGAGTTAACTTAGCTAGTTTAAAAAAAAGGTTTGGACAAGTTCCTGGAGGAAAAGTCCACAGTCTGTTTCTGAGACAGAAATGGGGGAAACCATTGCTTGCCCTGGGATCAGTAGCATGGAATGTTGCTATTATTTGGATTATGGCCAGGTACTTGTGACATGGATTGGCCCCTGTGAAGACTGGATACTGGGCTAGATTGACCATTGGTCTGACCCAGTATGGCTATTCTTATATTCTCCATGGTGTTACTTTATCTACGGAGGCATACAGTAGCATAAACCTCATTGTACAGCCATCTTGGAAACCCAGTCTCTTCATAGAATGAAAATCATACACTTTGGTGAATCTGGTTTAGTGGCTGGCCCCCTGAGTTGAGTCTTCTGCCACATGCATTGGCTGAGGATGCTGCTGTGTTAGCCTCCATTCTGTGTTTAATCTGTTTTCTCAAATAGTCACTTCATTACTGATCCCTAAATCTTAACCAAAGACCTTTCTTGGTAGTGCTGCTGTTTGACTGAATACACATTTCACACATGCGTACTATCTTGTTACAGAACTATCTCCTTGGGAAGAAAGAAACATCTGAGCTAGCTGACAGAAATAAGGAGGTATTGCTGGAGGTAAGTAAAGGAGCAAAACTTTACTCTTGTACCTATAAATAAAGATAAAACCTGATTCTTAACTGATGTAACACAGAGGGGAAAGCTGGGGACAGATTGCTACTTATGCACTTTTTTCAAAAGGCGTGTGTGCATAAATCAACCTAGAACATTTGTGTGCGTCAAACAGCAGGTAGATTAATATGTATGCATAAGTTCCTTGGGATGGTTTACACGCATTTACAAAATTACCCCATTTGACTAATATAGTAAGGCCCGGATTCTCAAACCAGCGCTGGTAGGCGCCCATACCTCTGTTAAAAATGCCATCTAAATGGTGTTTTTAACCGAAATTTGAGGTCCATACTGGTGACTAGAAAATTGGCACAGAGTTGCGCCTATGTGGGTGCAATTCATGTGAAAATACATTTCTGGTGCCTATCTTTCACATTGGCACGATTCTGAAACTGGCGCCGATGCGTGATTGACACTAGAGAATGATGATATGGAGACAAATTTTCCCGTCCCCCGCGGAAACTCATTTTCCCATCCTGGCAAGTTCTTTTCTTGTCCCTGCCCCATTCCTGAAAGCTTTGTCCTCATCTGCACAAGCCTCAAACACTTTAAAATCATAAGTATTCGAGGCTTGTGCGGTTAAGGCTGAGCATACAAGGATAATTACAAAAGTTACAGGGACGGGACGGGGAAATTGAGCTCCTATGGGGATGGGGACAAATTTGTCCCCGTGTCATTCTCCAATTGACATACGATCAGTGGCCGCTTTTAAGGCAGCCGCCAATATTGGCATCGGTTCAAGAATCTGGGCCTAATAGTTTAGACACTGTAGTACTTTTCATCATCTTAGTGTTCTAAGGAGCTTTATAATAATAGTATATCAAGAATGAGTGTGTAGTCAAATCACCTTGTTCATTTCTGGCCTTACATTTAATTTTTTTGCCTTGGAGTGGTTCATCTCTTCTATTAATAGAAAAATAAAATGGGATGAAAAAACAATTCAAGCAACATTCAAAGGGACTTGTATATTTAATGGTGCTGCTAAATGTCTAAATCTACAGTATATATACTGAACACTGTGTTTCAAAAAAAATTATTCAAAGCTTGTTATCTGCATAACTGTCATAACTGGACTGATTTCAATAAAATTTGAGATATATCATCCTGAATAAATTTGTAATAAGCTACAGCAAATATTCAAAATGGCCGCATTGGCATGCACACATGCTTGGAGTTGTATTTTTCCACTGATCAAATGCAGCATCAATGACACTCTAACTCAAGTTGGCCTACACCTCATCCAGACTCTATTTGAGGTCGTCAGTGTCATAAATTGACATTTGATAAAAACATTGCTGCACAAGACCCCAAATCCTGTAATCAACAAGGTCCAAGTCTGGATTGTTAGGGGACCACACAAGTCTACTAAAATTAAATTTGGAGTCATTCTCTAGCAGTTGGATGGTTTCATGAGTATGATGAGTAGGTGCACTGACTTGCTGAAACATGTAAACGTTGTCAGTGGTAAGCTGAATGGCTGCTGGCAGTGGCTGTGATAGTAAAACTTCACGATAATACTTGCCATTTATCTTTGTACTTGGATCAATGAAGAAAAACTCTGTGTATCCCATTTTGGACACTCCAATGGAGACCATGACTGACTTGCTGAATGTTGTGCTTGCTGTGTATAAAATCGGTCATTTTGAGAGGTGTTAGGTGACTCAACCATGAAAATTTTCATGCCTGTAAACCAAATGAAATTAACAGTAGAGAATGACAGGGGGACAAAGCCTCAAATACTAAAGATTTTATATTTCAATATTTTTATTAAAAAGAAACAATAATCTGTAAAACTGTTTATAAATCACAAATAGAAAACAATAATAATGAGCAATTGAAATAACCCGCCTCTCCCTTCCACTACCCTCTACCTTTCCAACCCCAATAATATCTGAATTCTACTACCCCAAGGAACCCTACTTTTCCCTGTTAAGTGTCCCTAGTGGGGGAGACACATACCTTGTGAAGAACTGTTATGAGTTTTTAATCTGGGGATAAATAATAAGTCATTAATCTCAGGATTCAGTCTTGCTTGCCTGTCTTTCACAGTCCTTCACACAACAGAAAACATCCTCTCAGAAGACATACTGGTAGCAGGAATGTAAAAGATCCCCCTTGCAAGTTTTGGCTAGCAATTTTACTTGTTGTTCCAAAAAATTTAAAACATTGTTGTCTGCATCACATGAACATAAATAACTCTCCAATTCATTAACAATAGCCTTCAAAGAAGGCATTGTTCCATCAAAGTCGCTTCTAAAACTACTAACATCCATTTCATTCTTTTTGAGGAGTCTCTTCCGTAGATGTGATTCTTTCTGGGAATTTGAATTGTGGAAGATCCTGAGTTGTTAATGTTGATGGACTCGAGCTTTCCATTTTGGTCTGCTTTTGGTACAACTTTCTCAGAGATTTGGTTGCCTGCATTTTTATATTATCTGGGGAGATAATTAGGATTGTCTTTCAGATGTGGGTATGGAAGAGAACCAATACTGTGTAGTGGATGAATAGGCAAATACCGTATATACTCAAATATAAATTAGGATTTTGGGGCCAAAAAATTGGCCCAAAAATGGGGGTCCCGGTTTATATTCGAGCCAATACACCCTCCTTCCAAAATTTTTGCAGACCACTGCCATTCACTATGCCGCCCTCCCTGTCCTAGACTCAGGCTCATACCTCTACTGATGATCGTCGGTGGAGGTGCCGCGGGCAGGAGCGAACTTTCCAAGTTCCTGCCCCGCTGTTAACAGGCTTCTGTGAGTGTTTTCGGCCACACTGAGAAGCACGAGCAGGCTTGTGATTTTGCACTGCTGCTCAGTGCTGAGCAGCTTCCTTAATGGCTCCTGCGAATTCTCACTGTTTAAGTCTTCGATGTCAGATATCACTGTCTGGTAGACGCGTTCTTGTATCAGCCTCCAGATCCGGTAGTCAACTGGGTTTAGGTTTGGTGAATTCACAGGCTAGAGGTCTGGACCAATGAAGTCTGGGGTCTCCTGATGTAGTAGTTTTACAGTGTCCTTTGCCCGATGTGCTGGAGCATTGTCCTATTGAAAGATAAAGTAGTCTCTCAACATGCAATGAATTGCTGGAAACAGCTTCTGCATCAAGAGGCTGGCCTGGTAGTATGCGCCATTGATCTTAACCTCAGGATTTTTGAAGAACAGATCTGGGAATCCAAGTTTTGTGATTGCGACCGAGACCATGGATGATTGGCTGAAGGTCGAGCAGGTCCATAATAGGCGTTTGGCATCAACCTCATGCTTCAGTGTTGTTGAAGGCACATACAGGCAGTCATGCTGCGTGTTAATCAGTGGAGCTACTATAAATATCTTTTCATCTGTAAACCAGATGAAAGCTGATGCTATACTCCATGTGCTTGGTCAAAAAGGTGCTTGCACTGTTTCAGATGTGTGTCTTTGTTGTGTAAAGTTAACTCTTGGGCATGACGCTTTTTAATTTCAAATTGGCATGAATTATCCTGATCACAGTTGTCTGGCTTATTCCTGCTTATCTTGCTATTTGGCGAGTTATTCAGTGTGTTTGCATTGCATTCTGTCTCAGTACAAGATTGATTACAACGCCAATGTGCTGTTGTGTGCAAATCGAGCACAGTTGTCTACTGCCTGGCGTTCAATCCATAGTGCCTGTTGCTCAGATCATGTAGATCCAGTAGATCTGGATTTGGGCAGCCCTGGACTAAAAGTAGGAACCCTTTGCTAGTTTCAATGATTTGGAAATCAGGTAATTAACCGCTCTGTAAATATGCTGTAAATAAATCTTTTCACCAGTGAGTTACTGTAGTGAGGATAGGTTAGCTCTGTTTCAGCAAAACAAACAGCTCCACATCTGATATATGCAAAATGATTTCTGTTTTAAATTATTTCTATGGGACATGCCAGAGGATTTAGATGAAAGGAGGGGATTGGCATGTTGGAGAAACTTCTAGTGCACATTAAATCTGTGACAGCTGGAAAGAGATGTGAAAGTTTTGAGCATTTCTAGCCCTGACTTTTAAAATGTGTATTTGGGGGGATTTCTTTTCCCTTTTGCACACACTGCTTTCTCTTGAACAACATAGGAGAGAAACAGATAGTGACTCTTGACAGGTTAATATATTCTCTTATCTCAAAGTATAAGGAATAATCTGGCTTGAGTGTTGGTTGGAAAACACTTCTGGATCAGTGGAGGTCATTATACATCTATTGGAGAAATACATACAAGTAGTGAAGGCTGCAGCTCATATTTCTATCTTGCTAAATTTATGAAACCATTCATTCAGAGTGTATAAGAAGTGCTATATAAAACTCCCATGCATTTTTGTACATAAGTGAAATGTTTCTTGCAACTGGAACTTTAGCTCTATTCATTGGGGCATAGTTTTTTTTCATAGATTTCCCTTGATTTAAGGGCCCTTTGGCTGGATCCCATCAAGAATGACACAGGAATGAGCATCAAGCAATTGAAAGAAGCAGTGGAAAACACGGAAGCATGGTTGAATGGATAGTAGTAGTAAGGGGGGAATTCATCAAGGTGCAGTGAATGTTTTTCAAAGAAAAATAGAGAATAAAGGTACACCAGACAAATCCCAGCGCAAGAGTTTTATTTAAAAAAAAAAAAAAAAGACCCATAGATCTCAAACTCAAACCCTTTGCAGGGTCACATTTTGGATTTGTAGGTACTTGGAGGGTCACAGAAAAAATAGTTAATGTCTTCATAAAGAAATTACAACTTTGCATGAGGTAAGTACCTACAAATCCAAAATGTGGATTATCTGAAATCAACAGAAGCAATTAAAGAAATATTTATAAACTATAGTTTATAAATCTTTCCTTAACACCTGAAAGCAGTGCAACATGCAGAAAGTGAAAACCATCAAAGTATCAACTACAAGAGACAAGATTTTGGACCAACTATTTTGAGGCTCTCGATATTGTAAAGAATGATTCTTTATGGAAAACTTGTGCCTTAAGTGTTTGGTGGTCGCATCCGCAATCGCCTTCAGCTCTCACCTCCTCCAGCACCAGACACACACACAAGCTGCACTGCCTCCAGTGGTTACCTTACATAGAAACATAGAGTATGACGGCAGAAAAGGGCCGACGGCCCAACAAGTCTGGCCACTCAAGAACCCTTCCTCCTTTGAGGATCCAGCTTTTAAGCATTCCTCTGGAGCGACCCCACCTGTCTGTCGTTCTGGAACGTTGCCCACCTCACTGCTGTAACCTCACACAAGCGCTTTCCTGCATCTGTACGCGATTGTGAGGTGGAGTACAGACACAGGAAAGCGCTTGTGTGAGGTTAACAGCAGCGAGGAGGGCAACATTCCAGGATACGACCGCCAGACACTTAAGGCCCAAGTTTTCCATAAAGAATCATTCTTTATAATACCGAGGGCCTCAAAATAGTACCTGGCGGGCACTGCCATAGATGCACACAGTATTCATACAGATGAATTGCAGAAACACTAGAAAAGTACTACTCATCAGTGTAATGAATAAATAAATAAATAAAGCAAGGATGTTAAAAAAAAGTAACAAAGAAGTACTTAAATATGTATCAAAATGCTCTTGTAGGCAAAGAAACAGCCTTTGTGCATATTAAGAAGTGCAGAAAGAGAGAGTGTGCTTTGTACAAAGCAGTGTCAAACGTATATAAAGAGAACAATTTTTGTGAACAACAAATTAATATGCCAGTGTTCAAGGAGCTTGAAAAATAAAGCTTAAAAATGAATGATTCTACTGTAGACTAATTGCAAAGTGGAGGACAGCAATAAAAAAGAGAGAGTGCACTTTATATGAAATAGTGTTTAAAAAACAGCCTTAGGAAACATTAATTTTCTGTTGCTTGAGGCATATTATTAATTTTTCCTATAGCTGTTTTTGTTACATTCAAATAATTTTCAAACTTGTATAATTAGTAATACATGCAACACTCTCCACTGTGCTGGCAAATCTGGCCCTCATTGGTTTCAGGTTTTCTGGTGTTAGAGATATATTAGTGACTCTTTGCCAACTTGCATTCTAATATGTATCTTGCAAACCAAAGTACTCTACTACCGTGTTTCCCCAAAAATAAGACACTCGTATACTAATTTTGGGTCCAAAAACACACTAGGGCTTATTTTTGGGGATGTCTTATTTTTTTCATGTACAACAATCATCTCTCCTCTCCTCTACCCCAATTCTTCCTCTTTCTTTCCCCCCCCCCATGTGCAGCATCATTCCTCCCCTCTCACTCATCCCCTTGTACAGCAGAATCTCACCGACTCTCCCACCATGAGACTGACATACCTCCACTCCAAGGCCTCCTAAAGTAGCAGGGATGGGAGTTGCTGAATTGACGAGCCCAATTTTTTCAGCAAATCTGGCAGCACTAGTGTCAGGGATGGAGTCAGGGAGTGTCGGGAACATTCGGGGTGGGGGGGGGGCTTCAGGAGTCTTTCTTAATTAGGGCTTATTTTTGGGGTAGGGCTTATATTAGGAGCATCTTTAAAAATCATGCTAGAGCTTATTTTCGGGATGTGTCTTATTTTCAGGGAAACGGGGTATATATCAACATGATTCCAAGAAATATATTCCCACTATTGGAAGAGGAGAGAGTTAATATTTGAGATAAAGCCCACAGGGGCTACTGTCTAGCAATGTGATTGAGCTTTAATAAGATTTTACTCTTGTAACACCAGATAAGCTGTGGAGAGTGGGAAACAGTGACATTGAAATCTTTTCACCTTGGCTGACTTGACAGGTTAAAAGCAATTAAAGAGAACTGGCTGCTCAGGACAGTATACTGTCTATACATGCAGCCCATTGCAAACCCCTTAGTGTTCTTTAAAATGAATAGATTAATGGATGACTTCAGTAGGTTTATAAGTGCCATCATATGGGTAAGCAAGAAATGTGTAATAAAAATATCAGTGTACCAGCAACGTAAAGATGCTTAGTCACCTTTGTGATAGGTGTTGGAGATGTTGGAGAAGAAAAATAAAGAAAATTGTGCATCAGTTCATTTTATCAAGCCACATGAGGGTTTATTGCAAGTTGCAGTGGTAAAAACTCTGACGCTCACAGGAATTCTATGAGCATTGGAGCTATTACCGCTGTAGCCCACAATAAAAAAGAACTAACACAGCTTAATAAAAGGGGGGGATATTTTTAAGTTATTTCTGTAATAAAATATTTTTGAATCATAGTGAAAAGTATTATAAATGAAGATATAGGTTGTTTTATAATTCATGAATATGCATATTCATGAATAATGCAAGAAACACAGTGGAATTGTCCTAATCGGAGTGATGTGCACAAATAAAGTGTCCTTCAACTCATCTGATAATTCAAATGTCTTTATTCATTCAATAATTCATCCAATGACTCGACATGTACATGTTTCGGCCAAACAGGCCTGCCTCAGGAGTCTTGAGAGTCTTTAACAATTGTATGGAATAGCGTTATGTGTGACTATACAGTCACTCATATGGTTGCTACCGAACTGGACAATCTTCAGATACATGTACTGAATAAGCCACACTTTTAGAGCTTCCGATGTAGGTAAAGGTAAACGTGGAATCGGAGAATCTAAAATCTGAAAACAGACAGTCCTTGTCCACTTTGCACTTCTCGATTACAACGTTGATATCCTTCTGAATTTTCTCTTGCCTTGAACACATCTATTCAGGATTAATGACTGGGGCATTGTTGCTGGGAAGGAAAATTTTAGACCTTTAGCAGAAATGTATAGCGGCACTTGTTGTTTTCTAATGTCAGGGAGCTTTATCAATAGCCAGAAGTTGGAGGAAGAAATATAGTCCCCATTTTTTATAACGGATTTTGATTACTGGAAATATAGTAATGATAAAGACCAAAAAGAACAATTAAAAGATGCTTGGGGAAATCTCTGTTCCATACAACATGCACAGGTCCACTCTGAACTTCCTCATTTTCCTTGATGTGGACTTGACAATACCTATGCTGATTCTCTATCTGACCATGAGCATTGGTGGAGCTCAACAGTTCCAGTAGGCCGCAAATTCTAAGGTCAAAAACTGTCTCAAACAATTAAGAAAACAAGAAGCAGACCATATTAAGAATAGTAACTTTAATCAGTATACTCCCAGGAAGTTGTGCCTGATGTGGCCACATTTTAGAATATAAAAGCTTAAGATAGCCATACTGGGTCAGGCCAATGGTCTGTGTATTCTGTTTCCACAGTGATCAATCCAGGTAACAAGTATCTGGCAAAAACCCAAATGGTAGCAACATTCTGCTTTACCAATCCCAGGACAAGCAGTGCTTCCCCCATGTCTGACCCAATAGCAGACTATGGACTTTTCTTTCAGGAACTTGTCCAAACCCTTTTTAAACCCTTTTTAACCCATGTCAACTGCTCTTACCACATCCTCTGCCAGCGCATTCCAGAGTTTAACTATTCTCCGAGTGAAAAAATATTTCCTCCTGTTGGTGTTAAAAGTATTTCCCTGTAACTTCATTGAGTGTCCCCTAGTCTTTTTAATTTTTGATGGAGTAAGCAATCAGTTCATTTCCACCTGTTCTGCATCATTCAGGATTTTGTAGACTTCAATTATATCTCCCCTCAGCCGTCTTTTCCAAGCTAAAGAGCACTAACTTCTTTAGTCTTTCCACTTATGAGAGGAGTTCCATTGCCTTTATCATCTTGGTCGCTGCTCTTTGAACCTTTTCTAATTCTGCTATATCTTTTTTGAGATACAGCGACCAGAACTGAACACAATACTCAAGGTGAGGTCGCATCATGGAGCAATACAGAGGCATTATAGCATTTGTAGTCTTATTCACCATTCCTTTTCAAATAATTCCTTTTTTGGTCACTGCTGCATATTGGGTGGAAGGTTTCAGCATATTGTCTATGAAGCCACCTAGATCTTTTTCTTGAGTGTTAACATCTAAGGTGGACCCTAGCATCTGGTAACTATGATTTGGGTTATTCTTCACAATGTGCATCACTTTGCATTTGTCTACATTAAATTTTATCTGCCATTCGGATGCCTAGTCTTCCAATTTCCTAAGATCTACCTGCAATTTTTCACAGTCCGCATGCATTTTAACAACTTTGAACAGTTTATTGTGATCTTCAAATTTAATCACTTCACTTGTCATTCCAATTTCCAGATCATTTATAAATAAGTTAAATAGCACCAGTCCTAGTACAGATCCCTGCAGCACTCCACTACCCTCCTCCATTGAGAAAATTGGCCATTTGAACCTACCCTCTCATTTATGGCTAAAAAGCAATTCCTAATCCACAACAAAACAATGCCTCCTATCCCATGACTGTCTGATTTTCTCAGGAGCATCTCATGAGAAACTTTGTCAAAAGCTTTCTGAAAATCTAGATACACTACATCTTTATTACACCTTCAAAGAAATGCAGCAAATAGGTAAGGCAAAACCTCCCTTGGCTGATCCCATGCTGACTCTGTCCCAATAAGCCATGTTTGTGTGTTTCGTAATTTTATTTTTTTATAATAGTTTCAACTATTTTTCCCAGCACTGAAGTCATGCCACCAATCTCTAATTTATTCTAGGACAAATAGGTAGCATATTCTCAAATGGGTGTGAAGGGAATTGGGAGACTGGGAATGGAAGAAAATTCACTGCTATATGTGCATGAGTGCCCTGAAGTTGCTAACTTCAACCAATTGCAATATGTAATAATTTATCACACTTATTAGACCCCAGAAAAGGGCTGGATGAGAGGATCCAGAATGGTGTTGGACCATGGGGTAGAAAGAGATCAATGAGAAATACAGGGCAATAGGATATACCGTATTTTCGCGGATATAACGCGCGCGTTATACGTGATTTTACGTACCGCGCATACCCCTCGCGCGTTATATGCCTGAGCGCGGTATACAAAAGTTTTTAAACATAGTTCCCACCCCGCCCGACGCCCGATTCACCCCCCCAGCAGGACCGCTCGCACCCCCACCCCGAACGACCGCTCGCACGCGCTCCCACCCGCACCCGCATCCACGATCGGAGCAAGAGGGAGCCCAAGCCCTCTTGCCCGGCCGACTCCCCGACGTCCGATACATCCCCCCCCCCCCCGGCAGGACCACTCGCACCCTCACCCCGAAGGACCGCCGACTCCCCAACAATATCGGGCCAGGAGGGAGCCCAAACCCTCCTGGCCACGGCGACCCCCTAACCCCACCCCGCACTACATTACGGGCAGGAGGGATCCCAGGCCCTCCTGCCCTCGACGCAAACCCCCTCCCCCCAACGACCGCCCCCCCCCCAAGAACCTCCGCCCGTCCCCCAGCCGACCCGCGACCCCCCTGGCCGACCCCCACGACACCCCCACCCGCCTTCCCCGTACTTTGTGTAGTTGGGCCAGAAGGGAGCCCAAACCCTCCTGGCCACGGCGACCCCCTAACCCCACCCCGCACTACAT
Organism: Geotrypetes seraphini; assembly: GCF_902459505.1. NCBI lineage: Eukaryota > Metazoa > Chordata > Amphibia > Gymnophiona > Dermophiidae > Geotrypetes > Geotrypetes seraphini. The sequence continues at coordinate 148,925,085 of NC_047088.1, forward strand.
TACGGGCAGGAGGGATCCCAGGCCCTCCTGCCCTCGACGCAAACCCCCCTCCCTCCAACGACCGCCCCCCCCAAGAACCTCCGACCGACCCGCGACCCCCCTGGCCGACCCCCCCACCCCCCTTCCCCTAACCTTTGGAAGTTGGCCGGACAGACGGGAGCCAAACCCGCCTGTCCGGCAGGCAGCCAACGAAGGAATGAGGCCGGATTGGCCCATCCGTCCTAAAGCTCCGCCTACTGGTGGGGCCTAAGGCGCGTGGGCCAATCAGAATAGGCCCTGGAGCCTTAGGTCCCACCTGGGGGCGCGGCCTGAGACACATGGTCGGGTTTGGCCCATGTGCCTCAGGCCGCGCCCCCAGGTGGGACCTAAGGCTCCAGGGCCTATTCTGATTGGCCCACGCGCCTTAGGCCCCACCAGTAGGCGGAGCTTTAGGACGGATGGGCCAATCTGGCCTCATTCCTTCGTTGGCTGCCTGCCGGACAGGCGGGTTTGGCTCCCGTCTGTCCGGCCAACTTCCAAAGGTACGGGGAAGGGGGGTGGGGGGGTCGGCCAGGGGGGTCGCGGGTCGGTCGGAGGTTCTTGGGGGGGGCGGTCGTTGGAGGGAGGGGGGTTTGCGTCGAGGGCAGGAGGGCCTGGGATCCCTCCTGCCCGTAATGTAGTGCGGGGTGGGGTTAGGGGGTCGCCGTGGCCAGGAGGATTTGGGCTCCCTCCTGGCCCAATATTGTCGGGGAGTCGGCGGTCCTTCGGGGTGGGGGTGCGAGTGGTCCTGCCGAGGGGGGAGAAGAATCGGACGTCGAGGGGGGGCATCAGGCTTTCAGGATGGGGACAGGACTTCAAGGGGGGACAGGCAGACCTTCAAGGGGGGACAGGCAGACCTTCAAGGGGGGACAGGACTTCAAGGGGGACAGGCACGGAGAGGCGGGGCAGTGCACCGAAAGTCAGGGCGGGTGAACGGTGAGTCGGGGCAACCAGAGGAGAGTCGGGGCAGTGCACCGAAAGTCGGGGTGAGTCGGGGCAACCAAAGGAGAGTCGGGGCAGTGCACCGAAAGTCAGGGTGAGTCGGGGCAACCAGATGAGAGTCGGGGAGGGCGAAAGGAGAATCGGGGTGGCCAGAGGAGAGTCGGGGAGAGCGAAAGGAGAGTCGGGGTGGCCAGAGGAGAGTCGGGCAGCATGCGCGTTATATGCCTGAGCGCGGTATAGAAAAGTTTTTGTACATATCATCGTGATTTCTGCGCGCTATACCCCTGTGCGCGTTTTACAATGGTGCGCGTTATATCCGCGAAAATACGGTACTCTATGCTTAGCATCTAAGATGCCAATTGTGTGGCAATGGCAGGAACTATCCCACCTTCCATAAGCCTTCAGTGCGAAATAGTTCATGAAATGCAATAGTATGAAAACCTTGGAGTTAGGATGGAAAGAATGCTGAAGTGCATTAATACTGTGTTTAGATTTGTTCTTCTATATGGAGATGGTAAAAAGGAGATCGTTGGGAGAATGTTGCCATATTTTTATGGGGTAAAGTGTGGTTCTTAGAGGAATCATTTGAAAAGTGTCATGTATATGCTAGTCTAGTTTGACTGGAGAGTCTATTGTACATTATATGACTTGGACCAGTGTCTCTCAAACTTTCTTGAGCCGGGGCACACTAAAAGTAGTGGCCACGGCTTCAGGCACCCAGAAGTGCACGGACGTCGCCCTGATGACATCACACATATGCGTGACATCATCATGTTGACATCCACGCATGTGCAGAGGCCCTCCAGATGGGCCCTGAGATGCCAGTAGGAGGTGCCAGCAGGGAAGAGGGCCAGAGAGAAGGAGAGGCACTGGAGCCAGCTGATTGCCTACAGCAGTGTTTCTCAACTACTTCAAGCTAAGTACCCCCTAAGTCTAACAAATATCAACTGAGTACCCCAACCACAGACCTCCCTAGGCCCACCCAAACTCTTCCCCAGATCCCATCCCCTTTACTAATTGTAATGCAATTTTTTCCATTCATTTTTCATATACACACAATATACACAGCAGAAATAAATTCTCAAAACTGACACATTGCAACACTATATTGAAAATAAAAATATATTACCTACCGGCGATCCTCTGCAGGCTGCTGTAATTAGCTTTAAAGGTGAGACCGGGAGGCCAGGGGGGAAGCCGTAAGACGCTAGAGAGAAAGGAGAAACATGCAGGCCTTCAGTGAATCAGGCCAACACTGGCACTGTATCACTTAGGGAAGTCAGCTGGCAGGCGCCTCTCTTCCTCCTCAGTGTGCCATGGCACACTTGGGATTCTTTTTACGAAGGTGCATTAGGGCCTTAACGCGCGGAATAGTGCGCACTAAATTGCCGTGTGCACTAGCTGCTACCGCCTCCTTTTAAACAGGTGGTAGATTTTTGGCTACCGTGCACTAATCTTTTGCGTGTGCTAAAACCGGTAGCACACCTTCGTAAAAGGAGCCCTTGGAATCTCAGGAGTTACACTAGTGTGCCTCGGCACCCAGTTTGAGATACACTGACTTAGAAAATAAAACATAGTCAATAAGATTCACTCTGGAAGGTGGAATAGTTCCCTCCGCCCCCTCATTATTACTATAGCTACCATGTTCCCCAAAAATAAGACAGTGTCTTATATTCATTTTGGGTCCCAAAAATGCACTAGCACTTATTTTTGGGGATGTCTTATTTTTTTCATGAACAACAATCATCTCTCCCTTCCTCTCCTCTACCCCAATTCTTCCTCTTTCCTCTGCCCCCCCTCCCCCATGTGTAGCATCATTCCTCCCCTCTCATCCATCCCCTTGTGCAGCAGAACCCCACCGTGAGACTGACATACCTCCGCTCCGAGGCCTCCTAAAGCAGTAGGTAGGGATGGGGGTTGCTGAATTGACAAGTCAGAATTTTTTGGCAAATCTGGCAGCACTAGTGTCTAGGATGGAGTCGGAGTGTCAGGGGCATTTTGTGGGGGTGGCTTCGGGGGTTGATCTTAACTAGAGCTTATTTTTGGAGTAGGGCTTATATTAGGAGCATCTTTAAAAATCACACGGGCTTATTTTCAGGTAGGTCTTATTTTCGGGGAGACAGAGTATTACTAGTGAAAGTGTGTACAGATAACTTATTTATTTAAAATTATTTATAACCCGCCTATCCACAAACAGAAAGAAATGGGTTGAAATAGAATCTGCATTTTTTTAGTATGCTGTATTTATGTAATGACTGAAATGTTGGAGAAAGAGCTCTGCATGAAAATAATAGTAGTAACTGGACAGAAATAGATACAGATCCGGTATAACATATTTTAGTAACTACATGCAGGTGTATAATCTATATAACAGATATGACCATTGAGAAAAGGAAATGTGAAGTGAATTATCTTAAACAATAAAGTCTGGAGTAAAAGAACATTGCCAAAAGAAAGGAAATGCCCCAGTAAAGATCGACTTTTTTGCATGCGCTTGTGAGAATTAGAAGGGTCTCAATTCCACAGAATGATATCTGCAATGAGGCTCTCACACTGCTACCCCAAATTCCTCTTGACTTGCCCTTAAAATAAGATTGATCCTTACTGTGGCATTTCCTCTTTTTTATATTGTGAGTTTTCTCCCAGTATTAATTTTTTTATGCAAATAAAATTGAAGATGGGGCGGGGGGAGATGAGGAACAAAAAATGTTTCATTGTTACCCTGTCATCTGGGCTCTTTTTCCATAATTGCTATTGAAAGGTGTGTTGTATGCAGAAAAGCCTCAATAGTATTATCTGAAATTCACTCATTAAGCCTTCAATCGTACCTGCCAACCATACCTAAACAGTAAAATATATTTTCAAACGGTTAATTCAGATTAGTGGAGGACTGAAAAAGAAAGTCTGATAGTGGAGATGATCCTGACAAAACAATTACAGTATTTCTGATTTATTAATGTATTTTCCTTTATTTAGGAGTGTTTTTGTGGAAGCTCTGTTACGGTCCCAGAAATTGAGGGTGTGCTTTGGCTGAAGGATGATGGGAAAAAATCCTGGAAAAAGCGTTACTTTCTTCTGCGAGCTTCTGGAATCTACTATGTCCCAAAAGGAAAAGCAAAGGTGAGGTACAAAGGAAGAGCGCATGTGGCAAGCAGGGGGGGGGAGGGGGCAGAGATGAGGGTGGGGGAGGGGCGCCTCTTACCCTTGCTACGCCACTGCCTGTATACAGGTATATAGTATGTAAAGCACTTTGTAACCACAGAAAGGTAATATATCAAATCCCCACCCCATCCATCCCATCCCATGCAAAATTTTATCATGGTTCCTTATATCAGGAACCATTTGTTGTTAAAGACCAGAATGTTTGAATGCCGTTACAACATACATCATGAGGGGACTAGATTGGCTGGTGAAACATTGTGCAGATAAGGGGAATTACTTTAATGATTTTAAATGCACTGTCATTGACACGGCCCCTCCAACACAGCATCAGGGGGATTTTAAAACGAAGGTTACATCAAAAAGAGCAACAGTAGATTTTTCACCTAAACACTTTTTGGCTTCTTGTTTTGAATCAGCATGTTTTTTGAGATGGGGTTCCTGGAAGTAATAGTCAGGAAGTAGAGAGACTGAAGGGGAGGAGTTGAAAACACTGGTAGTTGGCATCCTGCTACTCCTAGCCACCATGGGGGGGAGAGGTTTGTCTGTGCGCAAATGTTTTGTGTATTTCCCCTGAAGCAGCTGGGGTTCCGGTGAAACAAGGCACCTTGTCAGGATTTAATAGAGTGAACTGTGATCTAATAGGAGTGAACTGGTGGATTTCAGCTGCAGTGATCAACGCGATTGGAGTCAGGAAGGAAGATGTTGAGGGAGAAGTCTGGTGTCATCAGATAAGTTTCCTTGTGCACATGGCAGAATTGTTTTGCATTTTGAGAAGTGTTTGTCTATATAATAGTGGGGTTTTTTTATGCCAATGATGTAAAGAGACAGTCTTGCTTACCTTTGTGTAATGTACAGTTGGTGGTTTTGAGGCTTTTTGTTTCTCCACTATCAGTTTGATGGTGGATCTTCTCTAATAGTTAATAACCTCCCGACAGGCATTTTGAAGACAGTTTTTCTGGGTTTTTGATAGAAACATAGAAAAATGACGGCAGAAAAGGGCCATAGCCCATCTAGTCTCCCCACACTAAAGATCCCCTTCCCTAAATTTATTCTCCCAGATATCCTATATCTCATCGATGTCCTTTTATCAGTTGCAATTTTTTGTTCAATGATTTGCATGTGTTTTGCATGCCATCTGCACTACCATCTAATGCAGCAGTATTACTGCTGATTTGCCCATGCTAAAATTTCTTAGCATCAGGGGTAAGATTTAACATAGGCAAATCAGGAGTAAACTTTTTTAAGGGGGGAAGGCAGAGCTAGCATTTATCGCATAAAAAGTGCATATAGCTCATGGTTTCATGATAACCTTTCTGCCTCTGAGAGAACCAGCTATTATATTGAGATGAGTCCTGGGGAACATCAGACTTTTATATTTATCATATTTGGTAAGTGATTCATTAGGAAGGCAAAGATGGCACCTTTACAAACGATATGCATAATGGGTTGGATCCAAGCTGTCTAAAATGTCATTTTCCATGGGTTAGTTTTCACACTTATTAATGCATTAGATTCTGCATGTTCTACCCAGCTTAATATTAGCTGAGCTGCATAAATATGTACCTTCAAAACAGGAAACAAGTTATGCATGCTGTGTTTAAAAATATTTTTCTGTACAGGATTATTCTGAATTAAAATATGGCCAGAGATTAGTGCCTTCAGTTATTACAATATTTGTATAATGAGGAAATTCTTTTACATAAAATGAATGAATGTAATCTTAATAATAATATTAAGGTACTTCGTGATGTGAAACACAGCTATTAGGATATTTCATTTCTGCGGCACATGATATTTTTGCAGGGTTACTGGTTCTCCCATTAATGCAGTGCTACTGTTTTGTTATTATAATGAGTCCCTGAACACAGTAATTTCTTCAAGGCCCTTAGTCCTTCAATGCAGAAAGCACATTCTAATAGTAAATCATGTGTTTCTTGCAGTGACTACTGTGTTTTGATAAGGGGAAGTAAATGGAATAATTCCCTAGGACTTTGCAGATGGACTGCCAGCTTTCTATTTCTAGCCAAAAGTGTCTCTCAAATTATTTTAATTAATTGGTTGATGCTAAGGTGATAGGAGAGATTGCACCATCAGAAATCCCTCACCTAGGGGAAGGAAAGTAAAGCTTTGCAAAAGCAGCCTAAGGTTTTTGTTTCAGTTGCTGATGCAGTTCTAAATGTTTTGGAGTCGATATATTTGGGGTTGCTGCCCTCTAGCGTGGCTGTTTTATTTTCAGTTTTTTTTACACCACTCTTACTCCTAATGTAATAAGAATTTTTAACATGGAAAAATCATCACACTAAAGTGTAACAGTGTGTATGAAAAAAGCTGAATCTTTTGCTGAATTTTGATGCAAGGCTTTTTGTTTTTTAAATTTCTCTTATGGCACTGACCCCTTCCTACAGCTCAGGGCTGGAGTAAAGATTCTAGTGTGAGACCAATGAGTCTAGGGTGAATGCAGCACTTTACCACTGATAACCCTTGTTGGCAAAGATCTCCGGTGGCTAAATGGGCCCCAGACTTTTCCTACCAACTTTGGACTGGGAAGCAAGAGCAACATCCATTCAGTCCTGCATATAGTATCAGCATTTTGAAATCTGTTAGCTCCTGACTAGAGAATGACACGGTGGTTGTTACTCGTGACTGGCCGAAACGGTGGTAAAAAAAATTGTCGCCGAGGATACAAGGAGAAGGCCATTCATCGCTTCGTGGAACGGTGAATGGCCTTGTCTCCGCAATTAAGGGAGGAAGTATGTACAGCAACTGATTGTGTGGTACAGCAGCTCCCTCCCTCCTTACAATCGATTGCTGCCACCATCCATCCAATCGCCTCCATCCATCCGAGCATCTCCTTCCCTCCCCACTCCCCCTTACCTTCGTGGCAATTTCAATTTTGTTTCTACAAGCAGCCAGAGTCTTGAAGTTTCATATGGCTGCCAGAAAGGTCTCCACTGATGCAAGTTCCCATTTCCAGTTGCATCAGAGGAGACCTTTTAGACAGCCACATGCGACTTCAAGGCTCCGGCTGCTTGTAGAAACAAAATTGAGATCGCCACGAAGGTAAGGGGGAGGGAGGGAGATGGACGGACAGCGGGAGGGAGGGGGCTGCTGGACCGTGCGAAGGGTGCTGAAAGGGGGTGGAGAGAGGAAGGGGGGTTGAGAGGAGAAGACACTGAAGGGAACTGGGGAAGAGAGAGAGGGGAGAATGCGCTGAAGGGAGCTGGCAACTGGGAAAGATAGAGTGGGGAGAAGACGCTGAAGAGAACTGGAGAAGAGAGAGTGGGGAGAAGACGCTGAAGGGAACTGGGGAAGAGAGAGTGGGGAGAAGACGTTGAAGGGAACTGGGGAAGAGAGAGTGGGGAGAAGACGCTGAAGGGAACTGGGGAAGAGAGAGTGGTGAGAAGATGCTGAAGAGAAGAAGACGCTGAAGGGAACAGGGGAAGAGAGAGTGGAGAGAAGACGCTGAAGGGATCTGGAGAAGAGAGAGTAGAAAGAAGACGCTGAAGGGAAATGGGGAAGAGAGAGAGGAGAAGACACTGAAGGGAAATGGGGAATAGAGAGATGCCAGACTATTGGGGGGGAGTGGAGGAAAGAAGATGGGTGCCAGACCAATGGGGGTGGGGTGGAGGGAGAGAGAAGGCAGACAGTGGATGGAAGGAATTGAATGAGGGGAAGATGAGGAAAGCAGAAACCAGACAACAAAGGTAGAAAAAAACTTATATTTCTTTCTTCTCAAAATCTACTTTTCCATGTCTTATCTTCCATCCCTCTCTCTCCTTCCTTCTCTTTTTCCATGCTCTGACATTTCTGTCCTTCCTTCCCTCCACCCCCCAGTAGTCCAACATCTTTCTCCTTCCCACCCTCCTCCCAGTGGTCTGACATTTTTCTCCTCTCCTTCTCATAATCTGGCATATCTCTACTACTACTACTATTATTTTTGTAGCGCTACCAGACTCCCCCTCCTTGCCTTCCATTCCCTGGTTATCTCTCCTCCTTCTTCTTCCCCCCACAGCACAGTGTAACATTTTTATCTCCTTTTCCTCCTTTCTGCCCCCTGCAGTCCATCTCCCTTCCCTTCCTCCTTTCTGGCCCCCCTTCCCAATCCAACATTTCTCTATCCTTTCCACCAGTCCAACATTTCTTTCTCTCTTCCTCCTGCATGCTTCTTCTCCTCCGGTCCTCCTTCCCTCCCCTCCCCTAACTAACATCTCTCTCTCTCTCTCCCTCCATGAGTCCAACTTTTCACTCTCTCCCCTCTCCCCCTTCCCTCCTTTGTCCTCCTCATCCATCTCGCCCTCTCCATAAGTCTTACCCTTTCTGCCTTCTGCACACTTTCTATCTCTCTCTCTCCTTGCCTCTTCCCTTCAGTAACATCCTTCTTTCCTATTCCCCAACCCATGTTTTCTTCCCATGCACCATTTCTCCTTCTCCTCCATTCCATGCCTCTCATCACTCTCACTCCTCCTGTAACAATTTTCCTTCTTTCCTTCCCTCCCCCAACCCCACTCATAGCTAATAGGCTATCTCCCCATCTACCATCTCACCCTCCCCCCCCAGTGTGTAGCATCTTTCCTTTTCCTCCCCTTCTGCCAAGTCCAACAGCACTTTTTCTCCCTTCCCTTTCTGTGCCCCCTGTCCAGCAGCACCTCTTCCTCTCCCTATGTCCAGCAGTACCCCTTCTCCCTTCCCTCCTCCCCTGTCTCTAGTGGCAGCTCACTGTGTGCTTTTAACTTGGCCACACAGCTGCCGCTAGCATTAATTTAGATGCGGTTTCATCACGCAGCCTCGAGGTCTTTGCTAGGCTGGCTTGCTTCTAATGAAAGAGGAAGTTGCATCATCGAAACGGACGACCTAGCAAAGGTCCCAAGGCTGTCTGATGAAACTGCGTCTAAATTATGTTTGTTTATGTTTATTAAGAACTTTATATACTGCATAATAGCCAAAAAAAGGATCCAAGCGGTTTACAATTTATATTTCCAAATAATTTAGAAAAAAACTCCATTCAAAAATAGAAAAAGAAAGAAAGAAAAAAGAACAAAAAAAAATAAATTTTAACACTTAATTTTATTATTGATATTTGATTGTTATAGAATCTTAACTAATTACTTCAAACTGAAAATATTCTTAAAAAAAAAAAACCAATAACTACATAAAACTGATTGCAATCGCAAACTCTTTTCTTCAAATTGAAAAGACCTACTGAAAATAATGTGCTTTTAGATCTCTTTTAAAATTTATATACGATTCTTCTTTTCTCAAGTCTATAAGCAAATTATTCCATAACCGTGGCATTAAATAAAAAAGCGCACAATCTTTAGTTGAGGCAAGATGGCCTTCGAGATATGGGGAATGGCTACCCTATTATCATTCAGAGATCGTAATAAATGTCTCGGTGCATAAAATAATACCAAGTTGGAAAGGTATGATGGTTGTAGTTGAAATAATGCTTGATGTGCCAACATCAAGATCTTAAATTTGATCCTAAATTCCATTAACCAGTGGAATTTCAGATACAGACGTGTCACATGGTCACGAATATATGCATGGCCTAACAATCGAATCGCAGCATTTTGTATTGTTTGTAGGTGCTTCAGTTGTCCTCCCCCTATACCTGCATATACCAAATTACCATAGTCTAACTTAGATAGCACAAAAGAATCCCAGCTGGCTCTAAGATGGCTTAGTGCCCCAAAACCTCTGGCAACCACAGATGAAACCTGTTCTTCAAAATTCAAATGACAATCGATTATGATCCCCAAATACATAAAGCTATTTACTAGTTTTATAATATAATTATTTAAGGAGAGATCTAATTGCGGTGTTGTCTTATCTCCTGAGATACAACATGCTGTCTTTGACATATTCAAAACCAATTTATATTCACTCAACCATTCTTCTATTCTTTTTAAACCATCAAAGAGAGGACCTAGATCTAATGTTGCAGGGGTTAATCTATAGACTAATAAAATGTTGTCTGCATAAATATATGTCCTAATTCCTGAATTAGTCTTGCCAAAGGGCTCAGAAATATGTTAAATAGAACTGTTGATAAGGCTGAACCCTGAAGTACCCCACAATTTAATAATCTATCCTGAGATTATGATCCCTCAGTGGCTACTTTGAAAGTACGTCCTCAAAGAAATGCTGAAAACCAATCCCAAATTACTCCTGAAAGGCCAATCTCTTGTAAAAAGTTTAACAAAAGACCATGATCAACTAAATCAAATGCTGAACTCAGATCTAATGATACTACCATAGCGAAATTCCCACCATCCAAAATTGAATGAACCTCATTAAGGAAGCCTGCTAACACTGTCTCAGTACTGTGCATTGACCAAAATCCCGCCTGTCTTGGATAAGCACATTAGTTGATTTTACGTAAGATATCAATTGTTCCAAGACTATCCGCTGTCAGTTTTGCAAAGAAGCAGAGATTAGAAACTGGTCTATAACTAGCTGGATTCAATATATCTAAGTCTTTATTCTTCAAAATCAGTTTAATAATTGCCTTCTTCCAACATGCAGGTACCCACCACTATTTAAGCTATTTTGTATCATAATTAAAACTAAAGCTAATAATCCATGTCTGGAACTCAAAAGCCATTTTGACAGGACAGGATCTAATTCACAAAAAGTAATATGCATTGTACCTAATAATTTTTCCAATTTTGATAAAGACAGCAATTGAAAAACTGACCAACTAGATTTCCCTAAATTTATATTTCTTTCTTCCAAATCATTCCTAACTGGTTCAGCTGGACTGATTTGCAGACTTTTCAACCTTGACTTTAGATCCAGAATCTTTGAACAGAAAAAAATCTGCTAATTCATCTGTCTCTGGCATTACTCTAGTCCTTTTGTTAAAAGCACACTTAGCTGCTGCTGCTGGTCTGGGGGTGCGGAGAGAAGACGAGGAAGGCAGGAGGAGTCCCAGGAGATATGCGATGGTAGCAGGAAGATGCTGCTGGTAGACATGCAGTGCTGACATGTGAACCTCTGGCCCTACAGGATGTGCCTCTCGTGGCGAGAGACAAGTCTGCTTGCCGGCACCTCTCTTCTTCCTCAGTGTGCCAAGGCATACAGTTTGCGATACCCTGGTGTAATGTGTGCAGAAGGGTATCCTGTTCTGTTTTTGTGTGTGTAATATCTAGAACAGGTTTCTAACTTGAAATTTCAAGACGCTTCTGATTATGGCTACTTACACACTTAGAGGCAGATTCTCTAAATGGTACTCAATAAAGATCGGTATTACCTCATAAGTGCAGTTGTATAAAGGATGCACACCCTTTATAGAACAGTGCTTAGTACTGATTCCCACGTCCTAACATTGGGCGCCAAGTGTACGCCTACTGGTGCTCAAGTTGAGCGTACTGAATCATTCTGTAACAACACACACAACTTTTTGCACACCTTTGAGTTGCACGCTATAGGATCTGGGCACCTGGCGTTACAGAAAAGCACACAGCCAAATGTGCACACAAATCCCACTTGGTGCCAATTAACATCAGTAATTGGTGGTTAGCATCCATCGTTAGTAGCTCATTAGCCAATTAAGTTGTGTGCGCATTTTGAGATTGTACCCAAATTTGGCCACCCAAACCTAGGTGCCATATATAGAATTTGAAGGATCATGCCGGTTTGTAATTTTGTTATCTTCTGTGAACTGAATCCTTTTTATTATATTTTTATTTTTAGGCTTCCCGGGATCTTGTATGCTTTCTCCAGCTGGATCATGTTAATGTTTACTATGGACAAGACTATCGGAATAAATACAAAGCCCCTACAGACTTTTGCCTAGTACTTAAGGTATTTATCTATGAAATTATTCTAAAGTCAGTCTTGACATGGCTCAGCACTAACACCTGCATTTATGAGAATGGGTATCACGGTATTCCCATACTGTATTCTAGAATTGTTAGAGTGGAAGGAGACAGGAAAGAACATAAATGAATTGTTTATGATATAGCAGATTTATTGGTACCTGGAAGACTTTTTGATAAAAAGTGACTTCTTGAATAATAGGTTAGGTTCAGAGCGAGTGAAAGAGAGGAGTAACATGAATTTAATACAGACTGATGCTGAATGATTGCCAAAGAAATTATTATCCCAGCCTTTCCTTGATACAACAGAAAGACCAAGTCGGAGCATAAAGTTTTCATTTTAATTCTCTCCAGTAGAATGCAAGCTTCCTGGGCCAAATGGTTTAGTCTAGTTTATTTTGAATTTTAAACAACAAGACTGCTATAGGAGGGGCCTTAGGCGCTTGGGCCAATCAGGCCCTAGGATCCTGTGGGTTGGGCAGGGAGGGGGCGGGCCTGCCTCATTTGGACAGAGGCGGGCCTGCTGGCCGGACGGTGCGAGGACCCGTCCGGCCAACTTGCAGGTAAGCCCGAGGGGGGTTCCGGGTGGGGGTCCGGCAGGAGGGGTTGGGCACCATCATGCTGGCGATCTTTGGGGGGGACCGTTGGTGGTTCGGCAGGAGGGGTTGGGCACCCTCCTACCGGCGATCTAGGGGGGAACCATTGGGGGGGTTCGGGGAGGGGTTTGGGGCATTTTGTTTGGGGGGGTCCGGAAGCCTCCTGCTGGCGATCTTTGGGGGGGGGGGGTTCTGTCGTCAGGAGAGGTTGGACACCTTCCTGCTGTGATCGTCGGGAGGTGGGGGGCCTACCGGCAGGAAGGGTTGAACACCTTCCTGCCAGCGATCGCGAGTTTTGTCGGAAGGAGAGATTGGGCACCATCCTGCCGAGATCGTCGGGGGGGTTGGGGGGAGACTGGCGTCTGCTATACTAATCGCAGCAGGGAAATCATTTGCTGTGATTAAGTATAGCGGCCTCGTCTACTTACCATGTAGGCCAGCATTTTGCTAGCCTACATTGTAAGCGTCTCCTGCTCTCCTAGGGAGACGTGTAAGGCTGCCTAGGTTCGCCTAAGGCTACCGCCTAGCCTTAGGCGGGCTTGTGGGCCTCCCTAGTCTCCCGGAGGCGCCTTCAATATTGGCAGCCTGCCTGGGGAGCATTTTTTTAGAAAATGTGCCTCCCAATTGGCTGATTAGACAGCTGTAGGACGCCTACAGCTGCCTACAATTGGGACGCATTTTGTAGAATCGCCCTAGGGCCTTAGTGAAATTGATTTTGATGCCTTCCATACCCTCGTTTATCAAGCAGTGCATTTTACTGAAAAGCAATCACTTTCAAGTATGTAGTCCATTGCTTCTGTCCCCCCTGGATGTCAAAAAAAAAAAAAAGAACAAAAACAAATGATGGGCACGTCCCTCTCTTGATTTCCCCTATTCTCCCCACCTGTACTCCAAGAATTCCCACTAGAGAATGACACGGTGACAAAATTCATCACCGTTCCCGTCCCCGTGGATAACCGTGGGAAATAATCCCATGTCATTTTCTAGTGTCTATTTCAACCTCAGTCCTTCTACACCAGCATTCTTCAAAGCAAAGTTTGTGGGTCAGTGGTTGTGGCCATTCATACTCTGATTCTTCCCTTTCTCCTTAAAGAATGACATGAAGATGGTTTCCCGTGGTTATCCGCGGGGACAGGAACGGTGATGAATTTTGTCACTGTGTCATTCTCTAATTCCCACCCCAAACTGAGGATTTATTTCCACCTCTGCTCATTTATATTAGAGTGAGTAAATTATCTTGTTTGCTTTGCATTTTTCTATTGGTTGTATCATCAGTTGTTCTATCCTTCTGATAGTTTTGCATAATTGGCTTTGGACTTTTATCAATTAAGGGGGCAATTTTAATACAAGGTTTCTACTTGTAAAGGAGGTAAATGTGCACAGCTTGCAGACAGACCTGGGTTTGGAGTTGTGAAGTACTTGTGTATTGTATTAAATAACGTATGTACATGCTTAAACAGCAATTCTATAACAGAACCCACATGAATATGCCACTCGCACATGTAAATGTACAGAATTCCAGTCTTTTCATGGGCAAGCATACGCATGCATATAAAGTGACAGATAAACAGCTAAGCGCTATTCTGTAAGGGTTTGAGTACTGACATAGGGCATTAATGCAAAGGGGCATTCACTTGGGAAGAGCATGGGCAGTACTGCTATTTATGCATGCAACTTACAAAATAATGTTAATTATGCATGCCTAGGTTTTAGACACCCTGATACCAGGTTGAAATGGTATAATATAAATGGAATCTGGGTACAGATGCCAATACAGGTCATGCAGCACCAGGACACCTAAAAAGAGGTGCCCACTCAGTGGCATAGTAAGGGGAGCAGGGGGGTAGACTGCCCCGGGCGCTATCTTAGTGGGGGTGCCGGTACCTCTTTAAAATCTTTGCCAGCAGGAACAACTATTCTAACCTGTTGCTCACACCGGCCTGCCTTCCTCTGACATCGCTTCCAGTAGAAATACGAGGGTGGGAAGGGAAAGTGTGAGTGTGGCAAGAGGGTGAAGAGAAGGCAGTACCGCCCCAAGCGCTTCCTACCCTCGCTAAGCCACTGTGCCTATTTATAAAATTTTATAACACTTTAGAGCAGTGATTCACAAACTGGGTTCCTGGGAACCCTAAGATTCTTTGAACTCTCTTCAGGGGTTCCTCAAGAAATTAAGTTACAAAGCCTATAGGAACATAATTATGTTTACATAATGAGGATTCCTCAGTATATGAAAAAACGTTTTATGGGTTCTGCCATAGTAAAAAGTTTGGGAATCGCTGCCTTAGAATACATGCACATATTTGTGTCAGCTTCAGAGCAGGTGTAAATGTGTGCAAAGATGTTTGCATTCTACTAGGGATGGATCTGGGTGCCTATTTATTTATTTATTTATTTTATAAATGCACATAGCCAACTATCTACCTTTATAAAATAGGTACCTTTTTGGATTTCTTATGTAGGTGTCCTTTTCTAAAATAAGGCCCCCAACCCCCAAATTCCCAAATTCTATAAAGTGTGCCTAAGGTTAGGTGCCTACCTTGGTATTCTTGGCTGATGTAGTGCCTAAATTAAAGCAATTGGTTAATAGGCTTAGTCGGCACCAATAAGAACATAAGAATAGCTTTACTGGGTCAAGCCCAGTAGCTTGTTTTCAAGGTGGCCAATTCAAGTTACTAGTATCTGGCCAAAACCCAAAGAGTAGCAACATTCCATGCTACCGATCCAGGGCAAGCAGTGGCTACTCCATGTCTTTCTCAATAACAGACTATGGACTTATCCTCCAGGAAATTGTCAAAAACCCTTCTTAAAACCAGCTACGCTATCCGCTCTTACCACAACCTCTGGCAATGCGTTCTAGAGCTTAACGATTCTCTGAGTGAAAAAATATTTCCTCCTATTGGTTTTAAAAGTATTTCCCTGTAACTTCATCGAGTGTCCCCTAGTCTTAACACCTCATAATTGCCATTAATTGGACTTAATTGAATGTTAGATGCCTAACTTATAAAATGCAATTCTATAAAAAGTATTGTAGGTACCTAATCCAAAGTTCCTACTTAAAAAGTGGGCGTGTTTTCGAGTTAGACACCTGTTTTTGATTAAGCCACACGTATTTAGGCCAAGAAAACCCTTGCATAAATATGGTACGCTTAAAGTTAGGACACCTAGTGATACCTAATGCTGCTTAGGTAGCGCTGAGCGTAATTCTATACAGTGTGCCTAACTTTTATAGAATTGCACATACTGCCGCACTAGGTGCTGATTTTTTAGGTGACCTATGAGGGGCATTCAATAATTTATCTACCTCAGTAGGAAAGAAGAGTTTTCAAAAAAGTTTGTTTTATTTTTCAATATAGTCCCCTGATAGCTCCATACACTTCATCTACTTTTCCTGCAATGACTTTAACCCATTTTTAAAAAATTCCTCTGTTTGACCTTCAAACCAGGACGTCGCAGCTTCCTTGACATTTCATCACTTGAAAGCCGCTCTCCACGAAGAAATTTCTTTAAAACTTGGAATAGGAAATAATCCGAGGGAGCCTAGTCAGGACTGTAGGGTGGATGGTTCAGCTGCTTGAAACGCACATTCTCGGGTGGGAGCCTGTGGTTATCGTGACATGTGCACCGGCTCATTGTCATGAATAAGCAGCATGCCTGCTGTGAGTTGTCCTCATCTTTTCTTCTTAATTGACTCCTGCAAAGTGATCATTGTGTTGGTGTAACTCTTCCCGGTTGTGGTTGTCTTGTGTGGCATGAACTCCAGAAGCAAAAGTTCTTCATCATTCCATGACTTTGTTTGCAGATTTTTCTGTCTTGAACTTTTTTGGGGTGGGAGATAACTTGTGCTTCCACTGCATTTACTCCATTTTGGACTCAGGATCTCTGTGATAGACCCAAGTCTCATCTCCATTCACCAAACAATGAAAAAAATTCACATGGTCTTCATGGAGCATATCCAAGTTCTCCTGACAGCACTGAAGCTTAGTAGCCTTCTGACATGGCGTCAGCATTCTGGGAACCTATCTTGCACTAACCTCGGACATGCCCAACTTTTCATGAATTATTCTCCAAACCCACCAAAGATATCTTTTTTCTTTTTGAGTTTGCTTGTGAAGCGAGTCAGATTAGCAACTAAAATAAGGCATGGTGAGAGCCAAATTTTTATAAAGAATTTTAGAGATTCAGCATATGTGGAGCAGATTATTCTCTGGAAACCACTGAGATATATGTTTGATCATGTTCAAGGGTTCTGTATTCTTGGACGTATCTTATAAAGGAATAAGTAAGATTGAAGCCTTCAGTATGACCTGTGAAGTACAGAGAAAATAAAATCTAGCATTAATCAGTGTTTGTTTCTATTAGCATTGGCATTTATATGGAAACATAGCTGCTGTTGGGATTTGTATCATATAGAATGTTTAAAATGAATTCTGTGGTTTGATAATACTGTATTCTGATGACTGAATTATTCTTAGTACTGCAGTGGAAGAATTATTCAACAGCATGGAGTACATGAATTTCTAATATTATATAGGTCATCAGATGAAATATTATATTATATTATATTATATTATATTATATAGGTCAACAGATGAAAGTTAAGAAGAAATCTAGGACTGGCTTAAAAATTAGGTTGAAGAGCCAGTCACCTAGGACACCAGCTGCTGAGATGTTTCAAAGAGTGGCTTTAACAAAAACAGCTGTGCAAACTCAAAGCTAGAAGGATGATAGGTTGCATAGGGAGAGGTAAGGCCAGTAGGAAAAAGGAGGTATTGATACCTCTGTATAAGACTCTGGTGAAACCTCATTTAGAATACTGTGTACAATTCTGGAGGCCACACCTTCAAAAAGATATAAAAAGGATGGAGTCGGTCCAGAGGAAGGCTACTAAAATAGTACGTGGTCTTCGTGATAAGGCGTGTGGGGACAGACTTAAAGATCTCAATCTGGGGGGTCACGTGGTGTCATGAGCGCGTGAGGACGTCTCCTCGCTCGCTCCGGGGCTGCCCTGCCGATTTTTCCCTAATATATGCTGACTAAACCCCGCTCTTCGCGCGCACGCCACGGATTGTGATTGCGCTAACACATGGAACAGTATCTCACCAGATCCAGGGATTTAATGCACGCTAAATCTGCCCGCAAGGATCGGGATCGGGTGCGGCCGGGTGACCCCAAAATGGCGGCGAGTCCCGCGGCGGCGGTATCGAGCCTGAAGGAAGCCGCATTGAGCGACATAAAGGAAGCTCTGGCCCAGGTCCTGGGACCGAAATTGGAGGTGCTGACCGCGCAAATCACTAATATAGAAACGCTGCTGGAAACAGCGTCGGCGCGCACCACAGAACTTGAACAGCGGGTCTCTTCCCTGGAAGACACTGGTAACACTCAGAGTGCCGACCTTCTTGCATTACAGGCGCAGGTTCGAGCCCAAGCTGATAAATTAGATGACCTGGAAAACCGGTCTCGTCGCTCGAACCTGCGCCTGATGGGTGTCCCGGAAACGCTCCCGGATCGCTCGCTGCCGGAATTGATGGAGGGGTGGCTGCGAGAGGAGCTGCCGCTTTCTTCTGCTGCGGGGCCTGTGCGCATTGAAAGAGCGCACCGCTTGGGCCCTCGCCCTGGCTTGGAAGCCAGACCACGTGTGGTCATCTTAAAGCTCTTAAACTACCGACACAAAGTGGAGATTCTACAGCAGTACAGAATCAAGAAAGATGCTTTGAAATATGATGGCTCCCCGATTCGCATCAGTCAAGACTACTCTATGGCCCTGCAGGAGAGGAGAAAGCCTTTCTATTCACTGTGTGCACAGTTGTCGGAGCTCAAGCAGAGGTTCCAATTCAACTACCCAGCTGTATTGCGGATCCAGCGAAATGGGATCTGGAAATCCTTTCACTCGCCAGATGAAGCGGCTGCATTTATCAAACTTCTTGGTAGCCCAGATTCGGGGGCTGACTGACTGAACTGTTCCTAGTCTTGCAGTGTGGTTTATTTGTGCTAATGGCTAGTTCTGGTTCATTAGCGGGGGGATTGTGTCTTTTGATGGGGCGGGGCGGCCCTGGACGGGACGTCTTGGGTGACCTCTTAGCTCCCACATGTGGGGGACGATTGGGGCTGTTGGGGGGATTTGGGGAAAGGGGGGGTCCTGGGTGGCAGCGACATTGTTACTAGTTTATTTTGTTTTTCCTTTTCAGGGTTGTCCTGGGCTAATTTCTTTCAAAGTGGTGAGGGTGTCTACAAAGTGTGTGTGTGTGAGTCTTGGGGTGGGGCTGGGCACCCTGGGACTCTGTTTTCCAGAACTCATTGCTAGCTGTGGTAGGTCTGGTGTTGGCCTCTGATGGGTGACCGGAAGCTGCGTATACTTTCCTGGAATGTATCGGGCATTACTTCCCCCGCTAAACGCACAAAAATTTTGTCTCAACTGAAACATCACTCGGCAGACATAGCCTGTCTGCAAGAGACTAGACTTACGGATTTAGAACACCAGAAATTACGCCGGGGTTGGGTGGGGGACTTGCATTATGCCTCCTCCCCTGGAAAAAGGGCGGGGGTGGCGATTCTATTTCGGAGGGGTCTGCAGTGTACAGTCCAGGTTCTGAGGCGTGACACTCAGGGTCGGTACCTTTTGGTGCGGGTGGTTGGATCTGGGGGGCCCTTTCGGCTTCTGGTGGGATATGGCCCTAACAAATATCAACACTCATTTTTTCAAAACTTGGTTAATATTTGTTTGCGAGATTCAGACTGTCCCCTGATTGTAGTGGATGATTTGAATCAGGTAATGGACCCGGGTGTAGATCGCTCTGGAGGAACGGGGTCATCGTCTGGGAGGCTGACTAGGGGGATCCCTTATCTTTGTCGAGCTCTGGGACTGGTGGATCCTTGGCGGCTCTTACACCCCACGGAGAGAGATTACACTCATCAGTCCAGAGCCCATGGTTCTTTCTCCAGGATTGATTATGCACTTTTATCTGAAACGCTGTTTGCGCGGGTCTCGGAGGCCACCATTGGCCCTCTTGAGGTGTCGGACCATCACATGATTTGGTTAGATGTTGCAGTGGGGGGCCCTGCGAGTTTGGGGGCGGGATGGAGATTCCCTGCGTACTTGCATGAAGACGTTCATTTCCGGGAATTTTTAATGACCAAATGGGAGGCCTATTGTTCCTTTAATGCGCAACACATAGAACAACCTATTTTATTTTGGGACACAGCTAAAGCGGTGTTGCGTGGAGATATTATAGCTTACGTTGCCTCTAGGACCAGACGCATTGCACATCGCATAGTTCACCTTGAGTGTCATTCGCGGCAGTTGAAACGTGAACTGCTGAATTCCCCGTCGGTGGCTACTAATGACATGTATAAAACGGTTTTGGCTGAGCTGAATACTCTTATACATGAACGCACGAAGAAACTGTTATTTTATAGAAAGTTTCGATTCTATAAACATGGAAACAAGACGGGGAAATTGCTAGCATCAGTAACAAAAAGCTGGTCGGGTTCTAGATATATTCCTATGATCCGTGAGACCTCGGGGAACATGTTGACCTCAGCAGTGGCAATTGCGGATTGTTTCAAACATTATTTTGAGGCCTTCTATGCTTCCCCGGGTCCCTATATGGGTCCTGATGTGAGTGATTACCTAGAGGACGCGGGGATGCCTAAATTATCTCCTGCCCAGAAATCTAGACTAGATAGGCCTTTACTCACACAAGAAGTGTTACGAGCAATACAAACATTGAAGACTTGTACGGCTCCGGGGCCGGACGGTTATTCTCCGGAATTCTATAAGATCTTATCTTCGGTCCTGGGGGAGCCCTTGCTAAATTATTATTCAGCAGTTCGCGACTGCGGTACATTTCCCTGCTATGCGAATGACGCTCTCATTACTTTGATTCCAAAGCCATCTAAACCGCCCACCGAGATTGAATCTTACAGGCCGATTTCGCTTTTGAATGTTGACATAAAAATTTTAGCTCGAGTACTGGCTGATAGGTTAGCGCCTTTGTTGCCTTCCATCATAGTGCCAGAGCAGGTGGGTTTTGTTCGGGAGCGGCACTCGGTTTTGAACGTACGGAGAGTGTTGATGGCGTTCTCGCGGGCACAGCATACTCAATGTCCGGGTCTGTTAGTTGGACTGGATGCGGCAAAGGCCTTTGACAAGGTTCAGTGGCAGTACCTCTTTCATGTATTACAGCATGTAGGACTCCCGGACAGTTACTTGGCCTTACTCCGACCGCTTTATTCAAGCCCCACCGCCTCGATATTAGTAAATGGAGTGCGCTCTACTGGCTTTGTTGTGGGTAGGGGGACTCGCCAGGGATGTCCTTTGTCTCCGCTGCTCTTCTTGTTGTACTTGGATCCTTTGTTGCGTACTCTCCAGAGAGATGATGAGATTGTAGGATTGTCCGAGGGTTCTGCCCAGTTGCGGGTGTTGGCATTTGCCGACGACCTTTTACTCACTCTGGGGGACCCACATCGATCCCTGTCTCGAGCGTTGGACATCCTTGACGAGTTTCATCTTTACTCTGGCTTGACTCTTAATAAGCAGAAATCCCTGGCTTTGCCAACTTCAGATACTGTACGTCGGGGTTGGCAGAGGGAATTCCCGTTGCAATGGGCTTCTTCTTCCTTGAGTTATTTGGGGGTGGTCATCCCTCGGGACCTGGATGGACTGTACACTGCAAACATCTTACCTCTGCTCCGTCGTACGGAGTCTACTCTTTCTAACTGGAGACGCCTTCCCCTGTCCCTTTCGGGCCGTGTTGCCCTCTACAACATGATGATCCTGCCCCAATGGCTTTATATCCTACAAATGCTCCCCCTCATGCTTTCCCCGGCACATGTATCTCAACACAATTCTCACCTTACCACATATCTATGGCAGGGGAAGCGGGCTAGGATTTCTTTATCCAAGTTGATGTTACCTCGTAGGAAAGGGGGGTTGGGTCTCCTGAGTGTTTCTAGATATAACCTTGCCTGCCAGTTACGACATATTCACGATTGGTTTTGTGATACTATTTTTCCTTGCCGGAGATTGAATGCTATTGTTTTAAACCCTACCATTTTAGTTATTTATTACATGCTCTCCACTTGCCAGACCTGCCACAGCTTCACTCGCATCCACTTCTGCCGGCCATGCGCAGAGCTTGGAAATCACTGTGCAGACTGTTGAAGATCAACTCCAGGGTGACGTCTTGCTTGCCCATTGCTGGTAATGGAGATTTCTCACCTGGTCTAGATTCTGGACCGTTTCATCGCTGGACTTCAATGGGACTTCAGTACGTCTCCCAGGCTGTACACCATACGGGACTTCCTATCTCCTTTCCCGATTTAACCACGCAATTCCACATTACCGCAGCTGACTGGTTTGCCTACAGACAATTACAACATTACTTGCGGAACTTGACACCGGCGGCGCTGTGTGAGGAGACCTACACTAAATTACACGAAGTACTTGGACTGACAGCACAGGACCTGATACCCCTGAAAATGTATCATGGGTTACTGCTAGACTGCTTGGGAGATTTAGACTTCCTGGCACTGGCCAGGAAATGGACGGAGGATTTGCGGGTGTCCATCACAGCTGAGATGATTCAAAAGGGACTTCGTTTGGGGAGTGCTTTACGCCTCTCTTCCATGGAGTGGGAACGCAATTATAAATTCATCTTGCGAGCCTTTTACCCCCCCAAGAGAGCTCATATAATGAGGATTAGTGCGGAGCACAGTTGTGGTAAATGCGAACAGCCCATGGCATCTTTTGGCCATATGTTCTGGACCTGCCCACTGGTGTCTGCCTTTTGGTTGCAATTGATATCTGCCGTGGCCCAGTTATGGGGGTGTTCTTGGAGACTACATCCGAGTTTCCTTATTACTTTACAAATTCGTTTCCATCCACCCAAGCCGGGCTGTTCAGCTTTTCTTAAGAGGACTATCCTGCTGGGGAGGAAGTGTGTTCTGTTGCAGTGGCTTTCTTCTCAGCCCCCGACTGTTCAGCAGTGGAGAGCATTAATGCTACAGCAAATGTTGCTGGAGCGCAAAGACATTGTGGACTTGTCAGCCAAGTCTGGCAGACTTTTTCGTCAATGTTGGTATTCTTTTAGTTTGACCTTTACTCCCTGTATTCGTAGACAACTCTGGGATGCTTGAGATGCTTCTTGTTTATTTCTCACTTTGGTTCTAGTTGCTGCTGCCTGGGTGGGGTGGGCGGGGGGTTTGGGGGGGATTGGGAATTGAGATGGTATGGAGAAAAAGTTTTGTTTGCTGTATGCTGTCATTTTATTCTCTTGTTCAATAAATATATTTACACATAAAGATCTCAATCTGTATACTTTAGAGGAAAGGCGGGAGAGGGAAGATATGATAGAGACATTTAAATGCCTACATAATATAAATATGCATGAGTCGAGTCTCTTTCATTTGAAAGTCAACTCTGCAATGAGAGGACATAGGATGTAGATAAGAGGTGATAGGCTCTGGAGTAATCTTAGGAAATACTTTTTTACGGAAAGGGTGGTAGATGCGTGGAACAGTCTTCCAGAAAAAGTGGTGGAAATTGAATTGAATTGAAGAGGGCCTGGGATAGGTACGTGGGATTTCTCAGAGATAGAAAGCGATAATGGTTACCGACTAGATGAGCCATTTGGCCTTTATCTGCCATCATACTTTGACCTGCAGGAAGCATTAGCTGTTTTCAGATAGTCCATTTAGCTGAATAAATAGCTTTTGAAATTTTCTGTTTGCCTATATAAACAATAATGTTAAATATTTACAAGTATGATGGCCAATTATGTGTTTTTACAGGCTTCTTCAGAGAGGGTTGGATTGATCATAATTGAATTCAATTATTGCAATCGCAGGTGTCTGTGGTCCTAAAAGTTAATTGAGATTTTAACTCCACTTTGCTGCCTTAATTTCTTCATTACTGAAATTGCCTTCTTTCCCCAAATTTATTCTCTATCCAACCCCCTGTTATGGACTGTAGGAGGGCTGTTCATTTAGATTTATATTATTGCATTATCTTTTATGATTATTTTATTTCTATTAAATAGCCTTAAATTATCTGTTCAAGTCATCTACTTGTGCAATTGTTATAATTGCATTAAATATTTAAAAAAAGTTAATTGAGGGGGCACTCAACACTGAAGATTCACCTCGGTATCTTAATACCCCTGCACTGAAGCAGCCTATGTGATTTTGACAGGTCATGCATTTACTCCTCTTTTGGTTAAAAGTTTTATTGGAACAACTGTCTTGGCATGGTAACCATATAGCTATATGCATATACAAGGAATAAAATCTTGGTCTGTTTTCTAACGTTACCTTCTTAAGCAAAAAAATTGTGGCTACCATGTTAGTCCACTTGGATATTTGGAAATACAGGTCAGCAAGTTGTGGGTGATAACGTTTTATTGAACTAACTTTAATATACCTATGATAAACTTATGAGATTTATCCTGACCTGATGAAGACATGATAACTCTTTAAAGATTATCACATATTTATTGTTAAACTAATAAAAAAAGGGATCACCTACTAAGAAGGGGTGCTGAAAAGTTCTCAGTCCAACCAAGAAAGAAATGACGTGGAGCCATGAAACTTACAAGTTATTCCACATATACACCTCTAAGTTCAAAACACTTGGCACATTGAGTCTGAAGTTTCTGTAACCCTTCTAAAATATACTCTGAAGTCTAGTCACTGAAATACTGCTCCGCTGCTGCAATCACCTCAAAATCACTTAAAAATCGTCACCCTTTCAAACTCTTTTTATGATTTGGAAACAGAAAATAGTCAGATGGAGCAAGATGTATGGTGAGTAGGGTGGATGGTCTATTCACTGAAACCCCAACTGCATCAAAACATCCATCGTTTTGCCAGCCTTGTGAGCAATTACATTGTCTTGTAAATAGAGAAATCCTTTCCGCAGCTTCCCTCTCCTTTTTTTCTTTCAATGGCACCTTTAATTGGCACA
Organism: Geotrypetes seraphini; assembly: GCF_902459505.1. NCBI lineage: Eukaryota > Metazoa > Chordata > Amphibia > Gymnophiona > Dermophiidae > Geotrypetes > Geotrypetes seraphini. The sequence goes on from NC_047088.1 coordinate 148,949,582, forward strand.
GCAAGTTACAGTAATATTTTGCATTAACTGTTTGGCCCCTGGGAAGATAGTCTGTCATTACACCACCTTACTGATCCTAAAACACTGTGGCCATGACGTTTCCTGCTGCCTTTTGGGTCTTGAATTTCCTTGGCCTTGGAGAACCTGAGTGCCGCTATTGCTTGGACTGTTGTTTGTCTCAGGATCATAGTGGTGTAACCATGTTTCATCAACAGTAAATAGTTGTTCCAGAAAGTTGGCACCAGCTCGCTAAAAATGCTGCAAAATCAACTTGGAAGTATCCACTCAACATCATTTCTCAACAGCATTCAAACATTTGGGCACCCACTTGCCTGACAGTTTCTGCAAACCCAGCTACTCATGGATTATAAACCCAACACATTCCCTGGATATTTATAGTGTCTCAGCAATTGTTTTAGCTGATTTTTGCTGATCTGCCAAAATCAGATCGTAGACATGGTCAGCAATTTCAGGAGTTGACAACGTTTGAGGCCTCCCAGATCTTGCTGCATCTTCGGTCTCGAAATTTCCATGCTGAAAGTTTGCACACCACTTCTTCACTATGGAGTATGATAGGCATTTGTCACTCAGTGTTTGCATCATACATTCATGGATTTCCTTTGGAGTTTTCTTCTGCAAGAATAGGAACTTCATGATGGCTCAGAGTTCCACACTTGAAAATTCCACACTTTCTGTTGACATGGTTCAATCAATGATCTGAAACAACGTCAAAACATAGCATTATGATTCTGCAAATTGGCACTTAGCAAAATAAAATAGCATTTTCTTCAGCTAGTGACAAAATAATGCTCAGAATTTAGGAAGATGGTTGGGCTGAGAACTTTTCAGTACCCCCTCTTAATTGTTGACTTAATTATTTTTATCATTTTGCTTTCTCTTCTCCCAGCTAAACAATGACACTTCCCCTTGCCTCACAAAGCAAGCCCTCCCTTCGTTATGCATATGAAAAGTTTCAAGTCTCACTTTTTCTCTCCTATAGCACCCTCAGATCCAGAAGAAATCTCAATATATCAAGTACCTGTGCTGCGATGATATCCGAACTTTGCACCAGTGGGTAAATGGCATCCGAATTGCCAAGGTAAACAATGTGCTATATTTTTTGCTATAAATTTTAGTCCAACCTAGGAGACAGCAGAACACCTCCAAACAAAATCTGGAGTCCTTCCTTCCCCCCAGCTCCCTAATTGCTGATGCTTCATTGAACAAATATTGGTCAAGCCATGACTTCAGTGGTTCACTCCATTCTACTTCCTGTTCTCTGACTTGTTATATAAAAGTGTATTTATAAAACGAATAGAGAATAATTTGCTAGCTAGTGTTAAACACACACAGTCGTATTTGTAAAGTTGTATCCATTTGACATTTTTTATAATTTGTTAAATGTAATGGACTTGGTTCTTACTTGTATATCGCCTTGATATCTATTGAAAGGCAGTATAACAAATTTTAATAAATCGAGCTCCTATTTGTAGGAGATGATTCGATATATAAGACTAAGAATTAGATTAGATAAATAAACAAGACTGGTATACTTTTCCATCAATCCTTACATATCACTAATTTGTCATTTTAAGATTAATGTTTCTTATATCTTTTCTCTATTATCACTCTTGATACATGTGATCATTCCTCACTGGGTGCTTTGGATTAAACTCCTTTCCGATGAATACTGTAAAATCCACCATTTCTATTTTAAGTGCTCATGTCCTTTTTGAAATGTCATATTGTTTTCATTTAGTATGGAAAGCAGCTATACATGAACTACCAAGAAGCACTGAAGAGGACAGAAGCGGCATATGACTGGACTTCTCTGTCTAGCTCGAGTATCAAATCTGGATCCAGCTCCTCCAGTTTACCAGGTAGAAATGAAATAGTACCTATAATACCCTAGAATAATGGTATAAGTGGAATTTAATTTATTTATCAGTCCAGAATTACCGTATTTTCACATAGATAACGCGCACCCGTGTAAAACGCGCACACGGGTATAGCGCGCAAAAAACACAAATTTATGTACAGAAATTTTTATATACCGCGCACACCCGTATACCGCGCATGCTGCCCGACTCTCCCGTCGCCGCCTGACTCTCCTTTCGCCCGCCCGACTCTCCTCTCCACCTTGAAGTCCTGTCCCCACCCTGAAAGCCTGATGCCCCCCCCCCCCCGACGTCTGATTCACGCTCGCACCCCCACCCCGAAGGACCGCTCGCACGCACCCGCACCCCCACCCTGAAGGACCGCTCGCACACACCCGCACCCTGAAGGACCACTCGCACCCCCACAGCCTCCCGACCCCCCCCCCATCATGTAGAAGCTCCTACCGGTGTCCTGCTGCTTCCTCTTAGCGGTCCCGACTCCCCGACACGATCGGGGCAAGAGGGAGCTCAAGCCCTCTTGCCCCAGCCAACCGCGGCACCCCTGACACGATCGGGGCAAGAGGGAGCTCAAGCCCTCTTGCCCCAGCCAACCGCGGCACCCCCGACACGATCGGGGCAAGAGGGAGCTCAAGCCCTCTTGCCCCAGCCAACCGCGGCACCCCCGACACGATCGGGGCAAGAGGGAGCTCAAGCCCTCTTGCCCCCCCGACTCCCCGACACGATCGGGGCAAAAGGGAGCCCAAACCCTCTTGCCCCGCCGACTCCCCAACTCCCCGACAATATCGGGCCAGGAGGGAGCCCAAGTCCTCCTGGCTCTTGCGAACCCCCCCCCCCCCCGCTAGTTTTTTCCTGGCCACGGCAACCCCCTACCCCCACCCCGCACTACATTATGGGCAGGAGGGATCCCAGGCCCTCCTGCCCTCGACGCAAACCCCCCTCCCCCCAACGACCGCCCCCCCAAGAACCTCCGACCGCCCCCCCAGCCGACCCGCGACCCCCCTGGCCGACCCCCACGACACCCCCACCCCCCTTCCCCGTACCTTTGTATAGTTGGCCGGACAGACGGGAGCCAAACCCGCCTGTCCGGCAGGCAGCCAACGACGGAATGAGGCCGGATTGGCCCATCCGTCCCAAAGCCCCGCCTACTGGTGGGGCCTAAGGCGCCTGGGCCAATCAAAATAGGCCCGGGAGCCTTAGGTCCCTCCTGGGGGCGGGGCCTTGGGCACATGGTCGGGTGGGGGGGAACTATGTAAAAAAATTTTTGTACAACGCGCTCACGCGTATAACGCGCAAGGGTGTGCGCGGTACGTAAAAACCACGTATAACGCGCGCGTTATATGCAAGAAAATATGGTACTTAATTTGCTTCTGGGTTATCCCTTCTTTTTGGGGCAGGGATACTGCTGCCTTCTGTTTCCTGGTTCACATCCTTCATTTTCATATACATCTCACAGTTGCTAAATGGGTGCTCTCTTCTGTATATTAAATACCACAAAAAATTATTCACATAATAAATATAAAATATTTAACCATTTTATTATTACATTTTTAAAATTTCATAATATATCATAAATTACCTAAGTCATATCACATTTCATACATCTAACACACAAACAGAGCCCACCAGTTCATCCAACCCTTAAAATTTGAAATCAAACTTGTACAGTTCCATTAAATCCCTGCCTCCTCAAAACACCAACCAAGAAAACAGATCCCTGAAATGTAATGTAATCTTACTTGTAACCTAACTGTAATCTATTTGTTATATTACCTAGAAATGTACAGTCATCTTACTATCCAATTGCAAGTTATATTACCTAGAAATGTACAGTCATCTTACTATCCAATCGCAAGTTCTTCCGGAATTTATCCAGCTTTCTCACCTCTTTTGTAATAAAAAAAAAAAAACTATTGTAACTTCACTGGAAATGACCAGTCAGCTCTTTTGTAATCCGCCTTGAACTGCAAGGTATAGGCAGAATAGAAGTCACTATTGTAATGTAATGTAAAATGTTCACCCGTATAACCATATGTTAGCAGCAGCCAAAAATGAATTGCACTTGATGTTTCTTTGTTGCTTATCAAGTTGTTCTTTACTGTTCCTTAATGCCACAAACGTGTTCTTATTTTATAGAGTCTCACTCAAATCACTCCAATCAATCTGACAGTGGACTCTCAGACACCCAACCAGCAGGACATGTTCGTTCACAAAGTGGTGTTAGCTCCATCTTCTCAGAAGCCTGGAAACGTGGCACTCAGCTAGAAGAAGCCAGCAAGGTAACTAGTATGTTGTAGAGCTAGAACTGAACCCTGACAAGAGGAGGAGACTTGAAGAGGAGATTTAGCTCTCTCCAAGTTTTCTGCAAACGTCTTAAAACCTGGCTTTTCTCAAAAAATGTAAGTCTCCCTCCAACTTAGGAATCAAGGAAACTCTTATATCTTGGCATCCCAAGTCCTCTAAATTTTCTTCACACTTCTACCTCTAACCCTCTGTTGTAGTTCCTTCCTATTTCTCCTACTGTAAACCGTGTCGAGCTCTACGAACGTGGAGATGATGCGGTATACAAACCTAAAGATTAGATTAGATTAGATTAGTTAAATGCATGACTAAAATCCATTTTGTAGGACTAATTTAATCATCTTTTCTCCTAATCTGTTGCATTACAAATAGTTGTCCTAGAACTAGATGGATTGCAGCTGGTTCTAGCAGAGTTCAGAGGCATCCTTCCCCAAATACAAGGTGCTTCAAAGCCTTGAACAGACCAGATAACTCAAGAAAAAGTATCTGACGTGTATGTTCAAAGGGAAAAAGTAATATTCATTCTTTACAGTATTTTGTTAATGGGTCCCAAACATCTCTAAATTTCTTAAAATGCCCCTGTTGAATAGCTATAGCATGCTCCATTTTAAAGATGTGGCATAAAGAGTTCCACCAAAAATTATAACATAGCCGACCCCAATTATTTGTAATATGCCGATGTATGTCCAAGATGGGGGGGGGGGATAATTTTTGTTTTCTTAAAACTGAAGATAATTGTTGGGTTTTTGGGGGGTGGGATATTTGATTTGAATTAGTTTCTGATAGAATATTAAGTGATCTTTACGTGTAAAATGTTTTCATCTTATATTGCACTTAGTGAAAGTTTTAAAATGTATAAAGAATTTAAAAAAAAGAAAAAGTATCTGAAATATGACAGATGCAAAAAAAAAAAAATAAAGGAGACACAGTACACAAAAATCTAAAGGTGCTGTTAAAGGATCCCATAAGATCAGAAAACTCTCATCAAGGGCATTAACTTGTGGTCATATTTAGAGGAAAACATAAAGATTCAGTATTTACTGGGGGTCCTCATTGGGCAGGAATACATACCAGCTATAACATAATATAAATCTTTATATACCGTGAAAGCCTTTTAGTTCTAGGCAGTTACAAAAAAAAAAAATGAATACAACAAAGAATAAAATTGTCATCATTAAAATTAATTGAACCATTTGTATATGAGGTGCTAAAGCACATAGAATTTCCCTAGCTGTCCCAGATTTGGATCACAATCTAAGCTAAGGTGTCTCTGAAGTAAATGGTATGGAAAAAATCAGTATCAAGAGCACAAAAAAAATGAAGCAGAAAGAAAGCAGAATGTAAAGAAAATAAAGTGAAGTCTTTAAAGATCATCTCATTAGCCTGATCAATGAAGCAGGAAAGACCTAACGGCAAAAGGCAGCAGGCCAAGGAAAGAAGGCAGGCCACAGAAGATCCATCAATGTCTCTGCTGCAGCCAATGGAAAAAGACGCGGGGCTTCACAGCCAACCACCCTCGCCAGATAGAGGAACAGGAAGGAAAGATGGTTTTTGATGTAGGCTATCAGGGCTTTCCGCCGTTGATGTAGAAAGGAGCCGAGAACACCAGGCAGGGCCAGGGATATTCAGACATCTACCGGCTGCACAGCTGGTCGGGACCACATACACACGGTGTCTGTCTCCCCCCCACCCTCCCCCTGATGGCAGAACTTCCCAGACTAGCGGACTGGCTCCAGAGTGGGCTGACTGTGCTTTCCTCTCCTGCATATGGTGGAATCCACTCAAAGCCATCCTCACCACCAACGCGCAGCTCCAATGCCCATCTCAGCTCAGTGTCCTCCATGAAGCACTGTCCTCGCTGCCCCAATGAGCCACCTGGAGAAAACAGTGATCTCCCACTGACATCAACATTGATCTTTACTACATTGCCAGACACCAGAAATAGAGAGGCACGATCCTTCAAAGGAAAAACAACTCAGTCTTAGCTCCAAAGGCAGGTAGGAGGCCTGTTACTGTTATTACAGTTGAGCCATTAAAATAACAGTCAGTCAAGAAGGCATAAAAAAAAATGTTACATAGTGCCCTCTAAAAACAAACAGCCAGAGCAAAAGAATAGAAACTAAGCAAAAAGATATGAAAAAAATAGAAATAAAAACAAAATGAGGCAGACGAAGGAAAGAGGCACCACCACCTACAACCTAACCTGGCGCCATCTTGAAAAAAAAAAAGAAAACACCTGTAGCTCCACCTGGGGTTCAGTGCTACCTTGACCCAATGCAACAGCTGGTTAGCTGAGGTCACAGCACCGGGTAGCAAGTGGAATTTCCCTAGGTCAAGGTACACTTCCTACCGAACTCACTGCAAGAATAAAACGTTGCAATGGCTCTGTTTGGTGTGAGTTTCAGTGTTCACCTGGTAAAGGATTACAACTTCACAAACACCATTTCAGAATAAATTAGATTTTATTGCACAGAAAGAAGATAAAAGTGCATTGCAAAAGATTAAAGTGCTGATTCAGATTAATGCTGTTCGTACATGATATTTTAAAAACATTCTTCACTTAAAGTGCAATATTAAATATGCTATTTTAGCATTGTAGCAGAATTTAACAAAAGTGCATTGTCTATATGAGGACCTGTTTAGAAAGGAGAGTTAGTGTAATACAAGGGAAGGGTCTTAAGCACTTGACAAAAACCATTACATTTTCTGAAGTACTATTTGTTCTGGGGAGAGGAAAGGCTATATATATTATCATAATTTCAGTATGTGGTTCAAAATCTGATATAAAAGTGTTTTTAGATGTAGTAGGGTTAGGGCCATATATGAAACAGAAATTTTTGCTGTAGATATGTCCCTGTTTGAGTATTTTTCTGTGACAGGAAAAATAAGTTAAGTAAAAAATTTGGCATTTATATTAGAGCAAAGGAGAACAATCTTCCCTCTAAGCAAGTGGTCTCAAATACACAGCCTACGGGCTGCATGCGGCCCGTCAGGTACTATTTTGAGGTCCTCAGTATTACCATTGTTCTGGAATGTTGCCCGCCTCACTGCTGTAACATTACGCAAGTGCTTTCCTGAATTTGTACATGATTGTGAGGTGGGGTGGAGAGGCCAATTGCGTACAGACACAATTGCTTGAGGTTACAGCAGTAAGGTGGGCAATGTTCAAGAATGTAAGGTAAAAACAAAGAAAAACTGCAGACAAACATACAAAGATGCAGGCTAAATTTATTATATCAAAAATTTGAGTGCGTTTAGCATTACCACCTTAAAACAAACCAAAGGACCCGACACAGTCCGTGTTTCGTTTAACACGCCTTCATCAGGGGTCCCAGCTTGATAAGGTAGCAAATAAAACCACAAACAAAAAAGAACTTTAGCCTGTGCGAGTGAGAAACAATAACCGAAGGACGGTCTCTGTGTAAACTTCTGCCTATAAGCCCCTGTAATCACTGCATTGATATTTAAAGATGTGCACTCCCCTATACACCCCCAAAACCCTTTCTTACTAGTATATAAGTGACTCCTGCAGCTATAAGGGCTATTGGGGTGGTAGATAAGTGGGTCTAGAGAATTCTGGAGGTGGTTTGGGGGGCTCACCATGCCCTATAAGGGAGCTGTAGTGAGATGAAGACAGGGCACCTTTTTTGTGAAGTTCACAGCAATGCCCTGTAAGGTACCCCACTATTTAGGTGCCATGTCTGGGTGTTTAGTCCATCACTTTGCAGACCCCTCCCATGTCCAACAGGGCTTGTTCTATGCGTTATGGACTAAGACGAAAAGTTAGACGAAAATGTGGTATAAAGATGGACGATTTAGCGACTTGGATGATCAGATCCGCAGGACGTATAATTAGATGATTTTCGAAAGTAAAAAAATTTTGGACGTATTTTTCTAAAGTGTCCTAGGATGTTTTTTACTTCGACTTGTGAGTTGGACGTAAACGGACTTAGACGTCCCTTTCGATTATGCCCCTCCATGCGTTTTACAGTAAAAAATTTAAAAAGGGGTCCAGTTAACAAACTATTAATGACATAACTTAAATGAGACAATAGAATAGTGGGGAGAAATATAATTTGAAAGAAAGAGAGAACAATTAAGTATAATAACAAGGGGAAAGGGAAAAATCAATTTTGGTCCTGACCTGGCTTCCTCGGATTATTTCCTGGTCCGAGTTTTGAAGAAATCTCTCCATGGACAGCAGTTTTCAAGTGAAGAAGACATCAAGGAAGTTGTGACATCCTGGTTTCAAGGCCAAATAGAAGAATTTTTTTTCAAAAGGGGTTAAAGTTATTGCAGGAAAAGTGGATCAAGTGTATGGAACTATCGGGGAACTATATTGAAAAATAAAACAATTTTTTTTTTTTAATTCTTTGCTTTCCTACTGAGGCAAATAAATTATTGAATGCCCCTCATATTGTGGGGGGGGGGGGGGAGGAGGGAAGGGATCTGCTATTATTTCTGGGTACACTTTGGATGTTTGGGGCTAGACCTGTTTTAATAAGTGCCAAAAGGGTGCCCAAACTGACTAGATGATCACTGGAGGAATATAAACATGACACCCTTCCCACACTCCCCCAGTTATTACTGATACCCGCCATTCCTTCCAAGATGTGAATGAAACAGTACATACCAGCCTATATGACAGCTTCAAATGTTATGGCCAGTCCTAGTAGAGCAGCAAGCAGCTTTCTGGAGTAGCCTAGTGGGTGATGTAGTTAACTATAGAGTTGGGGACTCAGGCCCATATTTCACTCTAACTACCTCACCTATAGTAGAATATATGAGCCTTCCAAAATCCCACTGTACTTAAATATAGGTGAATATAATTGATACCTGCAGGCATATGGCTATTAGCGTGGTGTACAGTTGGGTCCAGAAGGTTTTGAGTGGGTTTTGGAAGGCTCACCATAAGGGGGTTATGGTGAGATGTGTACCTGGGAACTTTTATGTGAAGTTCACTGCAGTGCCTGCTGGGATATCTGTGTGGCTAGTATATCTTTATTAAAACTTGATGTACTGCTGGGTGGCCAAGCATAACGTCATAGCGATGTACAAAGGCAATAAAACAGCAATACAGCGACTAACAAAGTAGTACAATAAAAACAATCACATAAAATCCTATGCAAACTATGGTGAAAAACAATGTGCCCTGTCTACAGATGCTACCCCCTTCTATATCCCAATAGCTTGTTCTGTGAGTTTTTCATTTGGACATGTGTGTTTTTGTTTTTTTGAAAATGGTTCAAAAATATAAATGCACAGAGCGCAAACAAATCCGTTTTTGAAAAGAAAATAGATGTTTTGCTGTTTGAGTGATGATATTTGATGAAGCAACCTAATTTCAACAATTTACTTAGGAATCTAGTGTTGTGTACTTGTATGTTAGGTTTGTTTTTTTCCTATTTTCTTCAGTCTTTACAGATGAAAATTGTCTAGGACAGGGGTGTCCAATCTCGGTCCTCGAGGGCCGCAGTCCAGTCGGATTTTCAGGATTTCCCCAATGAATATATATGAGGTCTATTTGCATGCACTGCTTTCATTGTATGCTAATAGATCTCATGCATACTCATTGGGGAAATCCTGAAAACCCGACTGGATTGCGGCCCTCGAGGACCGACATTGGACACCCCTGGTCTAGGAGGTATCTGCACCAACAAGTGCAAAGAATTCATGAAAAAGTTTTCTGTTTTGGCCTTGTTCTCCATGAGTACCCCTTTTATTCCTTGGTCATCTAGTGGTCCAAATAACTTCCTTCACAGGTTTTTGCTTTAAACAAACTTGAAAAAATTTTACTATGTGATTTTATCTCTATGGCAAGCCTTAACTTTTCAGTGCCTGTACTTTTTGTTATTGCTTTCTATTTTCTGAAAGACATCCTTTGCACTTTAATAGCTTCCTCCAACTTCACCTTTTAACCATGCTGGCAATGACTTGTTGTTCCTTTAACCTTTTTTAATGGATAGAATACATTTGGTTTGTGGTTCCAAGATGGTATTTTTAAACAGTGTAATCACCCCTTGCAAACCTTTAACTTTGGCAGCTGATCCTTTAAGGGGTTTGTTTGTTTTTTTCTATTTTCCTTATTTTGCCATATTTCCCTTTACATGTAATTCTACTGCAGTAGTTTTTCTTAAGGCCTCATTTACTAACGTGTCAACTAATTAATGTACATAATCTTAAGTACTTAATGTAACATAACATAGTAACATGGTAGATGACGGCAGATAAAGACCCAAATGGTCCATCTAGTCTGCCCAAACTGATTCAGTCTAAAAATTTGTTGGTTTTTTTCTTCTTCTTCTTTGCTATTTTTGGGCAAGAATCCAAAACTCTTCCCGGTACTGTTCTTAGATTCCAACTATTACCTTAAGCACCTAGATGATAATTCTATGAAATCATTTTCACAAGTATATGGCAATATATCTGCAATCTAAGATTTTTTATAAAATCATTGAACAAAAGTACACATTACATGTTTATTTATATAAATCTCAACTCTGCCCAAACTGTACCCCAGAACATGACCAGTTTATAAAATACATGTGATTTCATATAGTCTACATGCATACGGCATGTTTACAACTCCCCACCCCCCAAGCAGGTGAAAATGTAAGTGGGTGTGGGTATGATAGAGGTCTATAAAATACTGAGTGGAATGGAACAGGCAGATGTGAATCGCTTGTTTACTCTTTCCAGAAATATTAGGACTAGAGGCATGTAATGAAGCTACTAAGTAGTAAATTTAAAACAAACTGGAGAAAATATTTCCTTGATTCAGCTTGTTATCAAACTCTGAAATTCATTGCCAGAGAATGTGGTGAAAGCAGTTAGTTTATTATGGATTAACAAAGGTTTGGAAAATTTCTTAAAAGACTATAAGCTATAAGATGGGAAAAATGCAAAGCTTATTCTTATGATAAGTAGCATAAAATCTGTTTTATTCCTTGTGATCTTGCCAGGTACTTGTGACCTGGGTTGGTCATTGTTGGAAACGGGATAGTGGACTTGATAGACCTTTGGTCTGTTCCAGTAGGGAAACTCTTGTTCCAAGTTAGAATTTAATTTCATTTTCCAGTGCTTCCACCTTCATCCATATATATGTAATATCCTTTACAAACACTGCTTTTAAATCAGTTGTAGTTTGAATCCTTGTTTTCATCTCCTCCTAAGTAGATTAAACCTCTGTGATTTCCCCGTGAACAAGATTAATTTAACTTCATGCTTTTGAACTAAAGACTCCAGCATATTAATCTGAGGAACTAAGACGTTATCTTAGCCCACAGTCACAGTCACCTCCTAAATGACTTCTAAATTAAAAGCAAACTCTGTATCAGTAGAAGACTGAAATCAGTAGGTTTGTGGAAGACAAACCTAGTACAACAATAGGCTCCTTTTTCTTATCTAACCCAAACCCTCTTGAAGGTGGAAGAATAGAATAATAATAATAATAATAACAATAATTTTTATTCTTATATACCGCCATACCCAGCGAGTTCTAGGCGGTTTACATTAATTAGATTAGGATCCGCATAGAAATGTAGAATTACAACAAATTTATCGGATTTACAACAAATTTAGCCAAACTTGGCAGACGAAAAAGGAAAATTTACAACAAATTTAGCCAAACTTGGCAGATGAAGAGGGAAGAATTACAACAAATTTATCGGATTTACAACAGATTTGGCCAGACTTGGTAGATGAAGAAGGAAGTGGGTAGAAGAAGCAGGGGGAGATAGGAGCTATCGTGAAGGAGGAGAAGAGCCGGGTAAGGGGCCCTGAGATTATCTGAAGGGTCGGTTAAGGGTCTTGTTTGCTGAAAAGGTAGGTTTTGAGTGATTTTCTGAAGTCGAGGTAGGTGGGGGCCTCGAGTATCATTTGGGCTAGCCATGGGTTCATCTTGGCTGCTTGGAAGGCGAGGGTTTTATCTAGGAATCTTTTGAGTTGACAAAGCTTTAGCGAAGGGAAGGCGAACAGCTGAATTCTGCGGGATTTCTTGTTGGTGCAGTGAAGATTAAAGTGGGGAGTGATGTATCTTGGCGAGAGACCATTTATCGATTTGTAGCATAAGCATGCGAATTTGAAAAGAACTCTGGATTCAAATTGCAGCCAGTGAAGTTGGTGGCAGTATGGGGTGATGTGTTCCCATTTCTTCAGGCCATAGATGAGGCGAATGGCGGTGTTTTGGATCATTTTTAGTCTCCTGGTGGTTTTCTTTGTGGCGCTCAGATAGATAATGTTGCAGTAGTCCAGAATGCTGAGAATGGAAGATTGTGCTAGTAGGCGGAAGGAGGTGTCATTGAAGAATTTTTTTATGGTACGGAGTTTCCAAAGTACCGTGAAGCATTTCCTGACAATGAGGTCTGTGTTGTTTTCTAAGGATAGGTTTTTGTCTAGGATGACTCCCAGTATTTTTAAGGTGTGTTCTAGGGGGAAAGTCATTCCTTTCAGATGAATTGTGGTGTGTTTGATTTTTTCCTTGGGGGTGGCTAGAAAAAATTTTGTTTTGTCAGGGTTTAGTTTCAGCCTGAACGATAGCATCCAACGTTCAATCTGATTGAAAATATTTGTAATGTAGTCAAGTAGTTCTGGTGTGAAATTGGTAAGGGGGATGGCTATTGTGATGTCGTCTGCATAGATGAAAAATTTGAGTTTGAGGGTGTGAATGAGGTTGCCTAGGGAGGCCAGGTAGATGTTGAACAGAGTGGGGGATAGGGGGGAGCCCTGCGGGACGCCACAGGTGTTATCCCAGCTATATGAGATAGTGTTGTCCTTGAGTACCTTGTAGGATCTATTTTTTAGGAACCCCTGGAACCAGTTGAGGACCTGATCGGATATGCCAATGTGTGACAGGCATTCGAGGAGTATGGTGTGGTCGACCAGGTCAAAGGCACTGCTTAGGTCTAGCTGTATGATCAAGGCACTTGAGCCTAGACTGAAGAGCGTGTGAAGATAGTCGAGGAGGGAGGCTATTATGGTTTCGGTGCTGTGGTCCGCGCGAAAGCCTGATTGATTGTCGCTGAGGATGTTGAATTTTTCTAGGTATGTGGAGAGTTCAGTCTTTACCACCCCTTCTGCTATTTTGGTGAAAAGGGGGATGTTTGCGATCGGTCTGTAATTAGATGGGGAATTTGGAGATTTTTTTGCGTTTTTTATAATTGGGGTAATCAGAATATGACCTTGCTCTGGTGGGAAGTTTCCTGTGGATAGTAGGTGGTTGACCCATGTCATCATGATTGCTTTAAAGTGGCATGGGGCAGTTTTCATGATGTATGGTGGGCATGTGTCCAATTTGCAAAAGGAGTGGGTGTATTTATTGTAGTAAGTGTTAAAGGTTTGCCAGTCTATTGTTGAGAATTGTTTCCAGCTAAGGTCTGTTATGGATCCTGGGTTTGGGTTAGATGTATCGGTTCCTCTGCTTCCAATTAGAGAGCTGCACGGGAACAGGGATGATGGGAATCCTACGGGACCCGCAGGTTCCCCCTTCAGGTCACGGGGATCCCATGGGGACGCCCCGTAGGGTCGCGGGGATCCTGTGGGGACGCCCCCTAGGATCGCGGGGTTCTTGCGGGGTTGGATGCACTCGAGCCGCAAGACTCGTCTTCTTTTCCCTACCTGCCCTGCCGCAGCACACAGCTGACCCAGAAGTCTTCCACGATGTTAGTGCTAACGTCGGAGGGAGGGCTTAAGCAAAGCCCTCCCTCCGACATCAGCGCTGACATCGGGAAGACTTCCGGTCGGCTGTGTGCTGCGGCAGGGCAGGTAGGGAAAAATTCAAGGCAGTGGTGTACCGAGGGGGGGTGGGAGGGGGAGATCCGCCCCGGGGCAGCCTTAGGGGGGTGCAGAGCTGGCCAGATCCCCTTACCTTCGTGGCGCTTTCCTCCGACCGACTGACAATAGGCCCAGTCCGACAAAACTCCCTGCCCTGTAGCCACAAATCTAAATTACCTTCTTACAGCAGCTGGATTCAGGGCAGGGAGGTTTGTTGGACCGTGCCTGTTCTGTTGTCGGGTGGGTGGGGAAGCGCCACGAAGGTAAGGGGCAGGGTGGGAGAAAGGGAGGAAAGGTGAAGTGGAGAGGAAAAGACGCTTAAAGGAAATGGGTAAAACTGAGGAGAGAGAAGGATGCTGAAAGGACATGGGGAAGACAGAGGAGGAGAAGGACACTGAAAGGACATGGGGAAGACAGAGGGGGGAGAAGGATACTGAAAGCACATGGGGAATACAGAGGGAGGAGGACGCTGACAGGACATGGGGAAGATGGGGGAGAAGAACGCTGAAAGGAAATGGGGAAGACAGAGGGGGGAGCAGGATGCTGAAAGGACATGGGGAAAATGGGGGAGAATGATGCTGAAAGGACATGGGGAAGACAGAGGGGGAGAAGGATACTGAAAACACATGGGGAAGACAGAGGGAGGAGGACGCTGACAGGACATGGGGAAGATGGGGGAGAAGGACGCTGAAAGGAAATGGGGAAGACAGAGGGGGAGAAGGACGCTGAAAGGACATGGGGAAGACAGGGGGGAGAATGATGCTGAAAGGACATGGGGAAGACAGAGGGGGGAGAAGGATACTGAAAGCACATGGGAAAGACAGAGGGAGGAGAAGAACGCTGACAGGACATGGGGAAGATGGGGGGAGAATGACCTTGAAAGGAAATGGGGAAGAGAGAGTGGGGAGAAGATGCTGAAGGAAATGGGGAAGAGAGAGTGGGGAGAAGATGTTTAAGGGAAATGGGGAAGAGAGAGTGGGGAGAAGACGCTGAAGAGAAATGGGGAAGAGAGAGTGGGGCGAAGACGCTGGCAGGGAAGAAGACAGAGATGCCAGACTATGGGGGAAGCGGAGGGAAGAAGATGGGTGCCAGACCAATTTGGAACGGGGGAGAAAGGGAGAGGCACAGTAACAGAGCAAATGGAAGATGCAGAAAGAAGAGAGATAGTGGATGGAAGGAATTGAATGAGAACATGAGGAAAGCAGAAACCAGGCAACAAAGGTAGGAAAAAAATTCTATTTCTTTTTTGCTTCAGAATAAAATAGTATATTAGTTGTGTTGATAAAAATTTATAAACATTAGAGGCTGTGGTAGAAACCCGTTTACAAAGTATGTATTCTTCCCAATTAATATTTCCAAATTAATAAAGTCTCTTTGCTTATTTGTAAATGGGTTTCTACCAGAGCCTTTAATTCAGTAGCATAATTAAATGAAATAACTATTTCTGAAGTTTATAGGGACGGGTGGGGATGGAGGAATTCCTCACGGGGACGGGTGGGGATAGGTGGGATTCCTCACGGGGACGGGTGGGACTTTGACGGGGACGGGTGTCCCCACGCAACTGTCTACTTCCAATGCCACTCATTCCATCAGCCTCAAGTGTTTTGACTCACCAACTGGGAGGATTCTCACTGCAACAGCCTTTCTAGTCTTCCCCCCACTTCAGACTGCCATCACAATCACATTATTGCTGAGTAATGTTGTAGTTTAGGCTGCCAGAGAAGTTCCCAGATGTGACAGGGAAATATATGCTCTTCCAGGCTCAGTGATGAATCACTGTCAAGTAACAATGCTGGGCTACTAAGCCTTGGTATTGAAAGGCAATCACTATCTTGATTCCCCCAAAGTAAAGTTTATGGCATTTTTTACCTCATTCTTTCTAAATACAGTGGTACTTCGGTTTACAAGTTGCAAACTTGGTGCCTCGTAAACCGAGCGCGCCTGGATTTGCGAGCGCCCCCCCCCCCCCCTGTGAACCAGCACCCTCCCCCCCGCAATCCGGCACCCCCCCCGCCGCCATCGGGCACCACCCCCCCCACCCCCGCCGCGACCTGAGGTCCCCCCAACCCACCCGAACCCTCTTCTTACTTTGATGTAGCCTCCGCACCGGCACCAGCATGTCCTGTGCTGTGCTGTGCCGGTGCCCGAAGATCTGCCTCCGATGCTGGACCTTGAGCATGCGCCCATGCTCAAGGCCCAGCACCGGAGGCAGATTTTCGGGCATCGGCACAGCACACGACATACTGGTGCCGGTGTCGAGGCTACATCAAAGTAAGAAGAGGGGTTGGGGGGACCTAAGGTCGCGGCGGGGGGTGCCCGATGGCGGCGGGGGTTGCCCGATGGCTGCGGGGGGGGGTGCTGGATCGCGGGGGAGGAGGGTGCCGGTTCGCGGGGCCTTCGGGGGGAGCAATGCCGATTCTCATGGGGGGGAGCAGCGCTGCTGGCCTCGGGGGAGAGGGGGGGGAGGGGGGAGGGTGGGAACCTATCAAAGCGAGTTTCCATTATTTTCTATGGGGAAACTCGCTTTGATAAACGAGCATTTTGGATTACGAGCATGCTCCTGGAACGGATTATGCTCGTAATCCAAGGTACCACTGTACATAGAAACATGATGGCAGATAAAGGCCAAAGGGCCCATCCGAAGTAACCATTATCTCATCTTCTCTCTAAGAGATCCCACATGACTATCCCAGGCTTTCTTGAAATCAGACACAGTCTTTGTCTCAACCACCTCTAGCAGGAGACTGTTTCATGCATCTGCCACCCTTTCTGTAAAAAATAATTTCTTTAGATTACTCCTGAACCTATCACCTCTTAACTTCATCGTATGCCCTCTCATTCTAGAGCTTCCTTTCAAATGAAAGAGACTCAACTCATGCACATTTACATCACGTAGGTATTTAAACTTTTCTCAAGTTCACTATCGTAGTAACAATTAAACAAAAAATGTCACTCACCAGCAGTGGGATACCTTTCTAAGATCTATCATTGATGATTTACAGCTGGCATTCTTATTATCATTGGCAAAAAACTCACACCCACAGCACAATGTTAAAAGATCTAAAGAGGAGGAAACACCACTACTGTGCACAGTATTACATTTTCTTTTTAAAACTTTTTATAGTTCATTTTTATCATTTTATCGTTTTATCATTTTCATAAATAGAAATGTTATAAAGGTACAAAAAAGCTGAAAAACCAGAAGCAAAAATACTTAGCTCTGGCGCCAGAGAACGCTACTGGAAGAGATCCGCTGGCATTAGAAAAACAACTTCTTTTCAAAGGTGTTCCTCAGCCTCTTACAGTAAACAGTCAGGTCCACAGCAGAGCCATAAAAACTCCTCCAAAAAGCACTCGTTTCACCAACAATCCTTCGGTATCTTCATGGATTCTCAAATCAGCTTCCACCAGTCAGCACTTTTTCAGTTGATTTGAAAAAGTGCTGGCTGGTGGAAGCTGATTTGAGAGTCCCTGAAGAAACCAAAGGATGTTGCTACTCCTTGGGTTTTGGCCAGATACTAGTGACCTGGATTGCCCACTGTGAGAACAGGCTATTGTGCTTGATGGACCATTGGTGTGACCCAATAAATCTATTTTTATGTACCAATCTTGCAGTGTTCTGTAATCAGAATCTTACTGTCTTCCCTCAGCACAGCCTCTTCTTCTCCAGTGCTGAAAATATTTGACACCTCATGAACCATTTCATCAATGTACCTCTCATTCTCACAGATGCTTCTCAGTCTTGCCACCTCCCCTCTCAGTTCCTTTACTTCCTTCATGAGAGATTCAAGCTGCAGACATTTTGCACATGGAACCACTCCCTCTGCCTGGGTAACATTTTCTGTCTGCACAGAGACAGAAGTTGTAACCTGAGCAGCAGCTTTGGTGATACAATATTTCCCAGCCATACTGTGGTACAGAAGTACTTACACCTGGAAGAATAAAGAAAGGGCAGAAAAATCCTTGGGGTGGGCGAGAAGGAATTAAATTAACACCAGAGTCTTTCCTCAACAGCTATTTGTGACCTTATCTGATTTTATGCCCTGAAATGCAACCTTAAGCACTAATCTAGGCTAAAACACTGTTTTGTATTAAACTCTAATAGAGACTCTAAAGCAGTGTCTCTCAAACTGTGTGCCAAGGCACCGTGGTGTGCCCCAAATAGATTCCAGGTATGACCCAAAAAGATTCCAGAATTTTACTTTAATTTTAAAAATTCCCTTCATAAGTATACATGAGAATAGATTACATGTACATCAAATTTTATGAATGTCTGTGTGTGTAAAGATACAACCGCCCAGATAAGCATCATTTATTGATGTGATAGTTTTCAAGGACCAAATGGCAAGTACTGTAATTTTAGTTTTATTTTTTATGCAGCAGCTATCCTAACTTGAGCAACAAATCAATCAAGGCTAGCTGTTTGGATCTTCTTATCTTTGCAAATTTGGATTTTCAGCTCTGACAGAAATTAAATAAATTTTAAAAAGCCAGAACTGCAAATGGTGGATGATGAAATGTGTGTTTTCTTGTCGACTATCGAGCCGCATTTTGGGTTAATTTGCATTCAAAAACAAGTACATCCATTGCTTTGATTATCAATTCTATCTACTTTAGTTTCACCGTTGTTACCATTACCCATACTGAGCTTAAAGAACTTTAAATAAATAACTCTCAAATTAAATTTTTTATTGGTTTTGCAATTTTATAATTTCAATTATAATGTGCCGCGAAAAACATTTGCTCCGTTTAGTGTGCCAGAGCTAAAAAAAAGTTTGAGAAACACTGCTCTAAAGGCTACACTATTGCCGAACTGATTTTGCTGAATTAAAAAGAGAACTACAATGATATAACCTACTGAAGCCCAAGTTTACCTTTCCTAGACAGTAGTTCACAGGTTGCGGTGAAAAACTATCTTTAATGCTGAGTCTCTACAATCTCTCTCTTAGAACCAGGCTTACTGAGGGTTAGGCACTAGACCAGCATTCCTCCTCCCTTCCATATTGAATCTCCTTATCACTCCTTGAAACCTGGAATTTTACATCAGGAATTGTTTGAATTGCTAAGTAATTTCCATGTATTTATAGATGTGAGTTTTAGAAAACCAACAAATAACTTATTTTTTTACATTTGGTTAATCACATCTTTGAAAATGTTTGATGCAGCCAATAGGCTGCAGGAAAAATACTGGACTCAAGGTTACTAAGGCACTGTCTCTGTAGCTACTGCTCCCGCCTCCATTTCCCTTGTACCCCATTGGTCAGACATTCCTAAGGAACCTTAGTCAGCAAATAGCTACAGAGAAAACCAGGACTGTAGGTTGATTGGTCCTGTTTCCTCTGCAGCTTATTGGCTGGCTAAGGAAGAAACTCTACAGTGTAGAAAGGGGTTGTAAGGGAAAGAAAGGCTGAGATAAGATATATGGAATGTAAAAGGGAGAACACAGCTGAAGTTAATATGAGCTGGGGGAAGTATGGAAAGTGATATAAACATAACTGCAGCCCATTGCTGAGACATTCCTAAGGAAGCTTAGCCAGCCAACAGGCTGCAAGCAAAAGCATGATGAAGGATGTTGTATTATAACCTATTGGTCCTATCTTCTCTGCAGCTTATTGACTGGCTAAGGAAGAAGACCTGCAGTGTAGATAAGGGGTTCTGAGGGAAACCAAGTGTGCAGTCTCTTTTTATATTTTGTTTAGTCAAATTTATTTTGTCTTTCTGTACCTGTTCTCAAAATGAATTATAATAAAATACACATGTTCATTATTGGCAATTTTCATTTGTGGACAAGATACTCTGTGGAAGTCTCATACATTTTTACTGCCACATGGTAAAAATTACTCTCAGCATAACAAGACTGCCTTCCAATGAAAATGTTTTCTATGGTCCTGTCACCCTCTCTGTACTGTTTGTGTTTTTTCCTATTGCCTGTCTTAGGTGGCCAAAGCGAAGCCCAGCACTAAGGTCTGCAAACCCATGATGTTTTGTACAGGGCAGAATTAAGGTTAGGGATGTTACTTGAAAATGCATTAATTTTGGTGGCTCATTATAACCTAAATCCTACAAACTAACCCTTCATAAAGAGCCTAATAATTTCCTGAATATCTGTTTTTACCCCTGAGCCTGTTGTATAACTTAATTGTTTTAATTTTGCCAAGTTAAAGTACACCTGCTTTCATTATAACCTCCCCCAATTTGAATTTAAATTGTTTAATAGCAACTGGAATGCAGAGCAAATTTCACATTTCGTTTTTATGTGTTATATCATATATCTATGGCACCAATCTAGGCTAAATCATTAAGGAAAAGAAAATAAGGGAATATAAATAACACAATGGGGCCTAAATTACAAAAAATAAATCATATTTGTTGAGAGATGATCAGCAAGGAAAAACATACATCAATATTAAGCAAAGGTATTCAAGAGGAAGCTAAAATCTACGTAGCAAGATTCTGTTATACTGAAATTCTGACAGCCTCTTATGTTGACTAGCTCCTATTATAATGGATAACGAAACATAAGTTATCTTATTAAAAGTTGTGAAGTATCAGGGCACCTTTAACCAATCTGATTGCTTAGCAGATGGAATTTTCTGCTTGATTATTTGTAGAATGTCACAAGTAGCTGGGGCTTTGTAGAAAAAGGTTCTATCTCATTCAGTTTGGTGCAGATAGAATCACTTCCTTAATTTTAGTTACCATGCCCGGTTCTGCAAGATAGCATCCTTTACACAGTTTCTCTGAAAAAACAATTATTTTATTATGGTAAGCAAAGCTTTCAGTGTCTGTGCTGCCTTCAAATAGGAGACAAAAAAATGCTGTAATTCATAACAACAATACAGAAATTTAGATGTAATTACACTTGTAGATGATTGGGTGTATCCCATAGTCAGCATAAGAACATAGGAATTGCCATATTGGGACAGACCAAAAGTCCATCAAGCCCAGTATCTTGTTTCTATCTGTGGCCAATCCAGGTCACAAGAACCTGGCAAGATCCCAAGGAGTGAAACAGATTTTATGTTGCTTATTCTAGGAATAAGCAGTGGATTTCCCTAAGCCATCTCAATAATGGCCTATGGACTTTTGTTTTAGGAAATTATCTAAATGTTTTTAAAACCCTGCTAAGCTAACTGTTTTCATCTCATTCACGTCAACGAATTCCAGAGTTTAATTACACATTGAGTGAAGAAATATTTTCTGTGGTTTGTTTTAAATTTACTACTTCGTAGCTCCATCGCATACCCCCTAGTCCTAATATTTTTGGAAAGAGTAAACAAGCGATTCACATCTACACTTTCCACTCCACTCAGTATTTTATAGACCTCTATCATATCTCCCCTCAGCCGTCTCTTCTCCAAGCTAAAGAGCCCTAGCCACTTTAGCCTTTCCTCAAAGGGAAGTTGTTCCATCCCATTTATTATTTTCATGGCCTTTCTCTATATTTTTTTCTAATTCTATATCTTTTTTGAGATACGGCAACCAGAATTGCATAAGGTATTCGAGGTGCGGCCGTTCTATAGAGCTGTTTTCCGTTCTATTCCACTCCCTTCAATACAATACAATACAGTGTTTTATATACTGCAGTTTTCTGCAAGGAATCTATGCGGTTTACAATAAGATTTAGATCAGGCTCTTGAGATTACAATTGCTAGAAGGAGAGTTGGTTTTAGAAGGAAGGAGTAAAAGATAAGAACGAGGCTATAGAGAGAAGAAATATGTTTTTAGTTTCTTCCGGAATTCAAGGTAGGTAGTGGGTTGTCTTTGGTATGTTGGGCAATTTGTTCCAAATGAGAGGTCCTTGGTACTCAAATGTAGCCTCAGATATCTTCTTCCACCGTACTTGTTTAGGTGATGGGAAGGATAGTTTTTAGCATGGCGATGTGTGCCAATTGAAGGAGGAGTGTGGGACTTTAATATCAGAAGTTAGTCCCTCCACATTTTTTCTGGAGATCACTTTATCAACCATGTAGGCTATCTTGAACTGGATTCTCTTTTTCATCGACAGCCAGTACAGATTTGCCCTCTCGTATTGATTCCGTTTGAGGATTAGTCTTGCAGCTGTGTTTTGTAGTAGTTGTAGTCTCTTGCATTCTTTTTCTGCAATGCCCCACAATATAGTGTGTTGCAATAGTCCAGATATGGTATTAGAACAGATTATGCTACTGTCCTGAGACTAGTCTTGGTCAGGACTGGTCTAATTGTCCTCGGTTATCTCATCTTAAAGAAGAATTTTTTCACTAGAGAGGTGATGTGTGTTGAAGGTTAAGTTCGAGTCTAGAGTAACTCCTAGTACTTTGGAGGAATTTTTTAATCTTTAGACTCGCACCTGTGGATAGTTCTAGTTCTGTGCTAGGCAGTGAGTCAGTCTTCAAACCATAATATTCTTGTTTAAAATTTGTTTAGTTTGAGGAAGTTTTTCATTGTCCATGCACTTAGTCGTCAATAATATTTTTCAAGTAATTTAGCGTGCTATTGAAGCATTCTTTGGCTATACAGAGAATGAAGATATCATCTGCATAGGAGAAGATGTGATCCTGAGTCGAGAGCAGGCTATTTCCCAGTGCTCTTAAATAGTGTGGTTGATAGCGGTGAACCTTGTGGAACATCGTAGTTGGCCTTCCATTGTTGGGATCTCTTGCCATCTTTCCAAACTTCATATGTTCTATTTGTTAAGAATTGTGAAAACCATTGTATAGTACCACACCCTGTACTCCAAGTTTATTAATTTGAGAAGTAAGAGAGAGTGGTGTACTGCATCAAACACTACAGAGATGTCAAATTGTAGCAATATAGATTGGTTGCCTTTGCTGAGTTGATATCTTATTTTAGATGTTGGTTCAAGTAACAGAGATTCAATGCTGTGCCTTGGTCTGATGCCATGTTACGATTAGTACAATCTGTGAATTTAGCTAGTTGCATACTTTAAGTAGTTTGGCAGGCCATATAATCTCTGCTACAGGCCTGAAGTTTTCTACTTTGGTCAAGTCAAGGTTTGCAGCTTTAGATATAGGTGTCCCTGCTATAGCTGATATTGTTTTGAGATAGAGTCCATTTCTAAGTATGTGTTTACTAGGTTTGCCAGCCATAGTAGAAAGTTAGGGAGGGGGGGCATGAGTTAATAGACTAGCTGGACATATATCTAAGTAACCTTGTTTTTTGGATATTCTCTTCAGCCAGTTTAAGATCTCTTGTGTGTTGACTGGGGTGAATTTTGACTAGCATCTGTCATCTGGAATCCCTTCATTCTCATTGTATTTGTTGGGTGAAGATTTATGTTATCTTCTGGGATGTATGTGTGTGATGTCCTCACGATTCTGATTTTTTCTTGAAATTGGTATGCTAGGTTGTCTACGTCCAGTTGTTGTTATGCTGGTCTGTCTGTTATATCTTTTGTGGAGATTAGTGAGTTGTAGATTCTAAAGAGACATTTGGAGGAATTTTTAGATTGGGTAATCAGGTTATTGTAGTATGACTTTTTTTTTTTCTTCGGTTACTGCTGATTTGTATTGTTTCATTTCTTTTTTTCCTCCAGTTAATGTAGAGTTCTAGTCTTTGTTCTTTTTTTCCAGATTCTTTCCGTTCTTCTTACTTCTTCCTTATGGCCTTTAGCTGTTCTGTGAACCATGGGTTAAGAACATAAGAAGTTGCCTCCACTGGGTCAGACCGAGGTCCATCTTGCCCAGCGGTCCACTCCCGCGGCGGCCCATCAGGTCCGCGACCTGTGAAGTGGTTTCTGACCACTTCTATAACCTACCTCAAGTTCTATCTGTACCCCTCTATCCCTTTATCCTCCAGGAACCTATCCAAACCCTCCTTGAACCCCTGTACAGAGTTCTGGCCTATCACATCCTCCGGAAGCGCGTTCCATGTGTCCACCACCCTCTGGGTAAAAAAGAATTTTCTAGCATTTGTTCTAAACCTGTCCCCTTTCAATTTCTCCGAGTGACCCCTAGTGCTTGTGGCTCCCCACAGTTTGAAGAATCTGTCCTTATTCACTTTCTCTATGCCCTTAAGGATTTTGAAGGTTTCTATCATGTCCCCTCTAAGTCTCCTCTTCAGGGAGAACAGCCCCAGCATTTTTAACCTGTCAGCGTATGGAAAATTTTCCATACCTTTTATCAGCTTAGTCGCCCTCCTCTGCACTCCCTCGAGTACCGCCATGTCCTTCTTGAGGTACGGCGACCAGTATTGAACACAGTACTCCAGGTGCGGGCGCACCATTGCGCGATACAGCGGCATGATGACTTCCTTCGTCTGGGTTGTGATACCCTTTTTGATGATGCCCAGCATTCTGTTTGCTTTCTTTGAGGCTGTCGCACATTGCGCCGATGGTTTCAGTGATGTTTCGACCATCACCCCCAGGTCCCTTTCCAGGTTACTCACCCCTAGCAGTGTTCCCCCCATTTTGTAGTTGAACATCGGGTTCTTTTTCCCTACATGCATGACCTTGCATTTCTCTACGTTAAAACTCATTTGCCACTTTTTTGCCCAGTCTTCCAATCTCGTTAGGTCCCTTTGCAGGTCTTCACAGTCTTCCGTGTTTCTAACCCTGCTGCAGAGTTTGGTGTCATCAGCAAATTTGATAACCTCACATTTTGTCCCTGTCTCCAGATCATTAATAAATTGAACAGTAGAGGTCCCAGCACCGACCCCTGCGGAACTCCGCTCGTGACCCATTGCCAATCTGAGTATTGGCCCTTGACTCCAACCCTCTGTTTCCTGCCCACTAGCCAGTGTTTGATCCATCGGTAGATATCCCCTTGCACCCCGTGGTTCCACAGCTTTTTAAGTAGCCGTTCGTGAGGTACCTTGTCGAAGGCTTTTTGGAAGTCAAGGTAAATGATGTCTATGGATTCTCCCTTATCCATCTGACTGTTTATTCCCTCAAAGAAGTACAGCAAGTTCGTGAGGCATGACCTTCCCTTGCAGAAGCCATGCTGGCTTGCCTTCAGTTGTCCATTGTTTTCTATGTGTTCGCAGATTTTGTCCTTTACCATTGCTTCCATCATCTTTCCTGGAACCGAGGTCAAGCTCACAGGCCTGTAGTTTCCCAGGTCACCCCTTGATCCCTTCTTAAAGATGGGCGTGACATTTGCTATTTTCTAGTCCTCTGGGATCTCCCCAGTTTTTAGGGAGAGGGAAGTTACATATTTGGCGAAGTGTCTCTGTTATTTCGTTTCTCAGTTCTTTTAGTACCCTTGGGTGGATGCCGTCCGGGCCTGGTGATTTGTCGCTCTTTAGTCTGTCTATCTGTCTGAGGACATCCTCTTTGCTTACCTCTAGTTGTACCAGCCTTTCGTCGTGTTCTCCGTTTATAATCACCTCGGGTTCTGGGATATTGGATGCTGTTTCAGTTTTCTTGTTTATATTGGTGCAGTCTTATCTCGAACCTTATTTGCTAGATTTTGCCAGGAAATAATGCCTTCATCTATTGGCTCTAGTGTTTCATTAATTTCTATCCAGAATTCTTCTGTTGGTATTTCCTTATAATTCCTAACATTCTATTTGCTTTCTTAGCAACCACCACACATTGAGCAGAGGATTTCAATGTATTCTCAATAACACCTAGATCCTTTTCCTGGGCAGTGGCGCCTAAAGTGGAGCACTGCATCATGTAGCTATAGTTCTTTTTTTCCATATGCATCACTTTGCACTTGTTCACATTTGCAATTTTGATGCCCAGTCTCGCAAGGTTCTCATGAAATTTTTCGCAATCCTCTTGCAACTTAACAACTTTGAACAACTTAATGCTACTACTGGAAATCAGAACAGTAGTGGAGGTGGCAGCGGGAGGGAGGTGCGACCATGTAATTGCTACAGTCCTGGAAGTGAGCGACCAAGGAAAATCTTTGAGCAATGCTCACTAAAAGTTTGAGCAATCGCTCACCTTAGATGGAACATAGCTTGTAGGTATTGAACATGTTCATAAAATTATGTTGGTAATGGTATCTTGGCTCAGTTCATATAGCATGGCACCTGCCATATCTGTCAAAAAGATAGAACATAATTATTCCTACATGTAAAAAGAAACATGAGGTGAATAACAGGAGAAGAAAATCAGAGCTGAAAAATCAGCTTCCTTTAATTGGTTCATGTAGTTTCCCCTATCCCCTCAAAACACTTTTTAGCTTTCTCTCCTTGTGCTGCTTTTAGCTTAATTTTACTTTCAATTTAACATGTGGCAGCTTTCACTATTCTCCTTATAATTGCATATTATATTTCTTAGTTTGGAGCAGGTCTTAATGGGGTTTTTTTCTCTCTTCTTGCAGAACAGAATGGAATCTATTCATCGGCCCTTTGCTTCACTTATGCCCCCTTTATCCCCTCAGGCAAAGTCGATTATCCCGCATGCTACTTCACAGCCATCCCCTCCTGCCCCACCCCCTCCTCCTCCCCCACCACCACCTCTCCCACCACCACCACCTCCTCTTCCCAGCCAGTCCACAACCCCTACAGTCTCAACACCCACATTGTTTGCAAAATATAGTACTATAACTAGATTGCAGAATGCCTCTCAGTATTCTGGGTTGCAGTTCAAACCACCTTCTATTAGCCAGCAAATTTCACCACATTTGCATTCAGGAAAACCTCATATGATGGTAACACCTAATGGCGGAATTCCTCCGCCTCCTCCCCCACCTCCCCCTCCCCCTCCTCCTCCACCAGGATCAGCTATGGCAATGCTAAAACCAGCACCCTGTACATCATCTGTACCACTATTCACTCCTCCACCACCACATCTAAAAATGCATCATATCCAGGAAAATTTTTTTCAGATTGCTCCTCCACCTCCATCTCCACCGCCACCGCCACCTGCCCCACCACCACCACATCTGCTACCAGCACCTTCAGGACCCCAAGCTCCTCAAAAACCTTTTCTAACAATCCCACCACAGACTGTTTCCAAGACTACATCACCTGTTAGCCAAATTCCAACCCCTATCCCTATTCCTTCTGTTCCATCAGTGAAAAAGCAGCAACATTTATCAGCTTCCCAGACCTCACCACCACCTCCTCCAGCTCCTGTTGTTGCAGGACCCATTCCTCCCCCAACTTTACCAAAACAGCAGAACTACTCTGCCAAGCCCCCCCTTTCTCCACAATCACCTATGCCATCCATTGTGAAGCAGTTAGCTAGCCAATTTCCATCACCACCACCACCTCCTCCTCCTCCAGAGCCTCAACCCTCAAAGCCAGTCCCATCAGGTATGGGTCCACAGTCCCCTCCAGCAGTCAAAGCTAAGCCTAAGTGGCAGCCTGGTTCTGTTCCCTCTCCTGAATTTCCACCCCCTCCACCTGAAAGCAGCCTAGTATTCCCACCCCCCCCCTCTCCTGCTACTTCTCCAGCTCCTCCATCACCATCCACTCCCGAAAAAATTAATTCTCCAGTCAAAAAGCCTGGCAAAACTTCCAGCCCTGGAGGGAAGAAGCCACCACCAACGCCACAGAGAAACTCCAGCATCAAATCCAATAGCTCTGCAGAGTACCATGAGTCTAAGAGGCCCTCTGTGGATAATCTTGTCAGCAAATTTGTGCAACCTTCAGATCCTCCAGGATCACCATCCAAGGATTCACTGCCACCTCCTGCAGCTCCTCCGAAACCTGGAAAACTCAGTCTTTCTGGGGTGAATCTACCTACAGTTTTTCATCAAGGAGGCTCTGGGAAAACACCAAGTTCATACATGTCAGCAAAGGACCATGTTGTAGAATTTCCTTCTCCCCCTTCTGATTCTGACTTTCCACCACCTCCACCAGAATTAGATCTCCTCCCTCCTCCACCAGTGGATGCACCAGCTCTGTTTTCAGGCAGTACTGCACCAAAAGTTGCTGTTGTTAATCCTCAGCCTCAGACATGGTCTAAATCATCTGTAAAGAAAGCTCCACCACCAACACGCCCAAAAAGAAATGATAGTACTCGTTTGATGCAGACAGAAATAATGGAACCACAATTACCGGTCAACTCTCAAGTGCCCACATCACCTAAGCCCAGCCTTAGTGTGCAACCGGGTTTCTTAGCTGACCTGAATAGGACTCTGCAGCGTAAATCTGTTACTCGTCATGGCTCCCTTTCTTCTGCTCGTGTGTCCCGATCAGAGCCAACAGCCACAATGGATGATATGGCACTTCCTCCACCACCACCTGAACTGCTAGGTGACCAGCGAAAGGCTAGCTGCTATGGAGGCAGTCATATATCAGGTTATGCAACATTACGAAGGGGGCCACCTCCTGCGCCTCCTAAAAGGGACCAGAACACCAAGCTTTCTAGAGACTGGTAATCAATCTAAGATAAATTGACTTTGCATATGGTGGGTTTAAAAGTAATTCTACAATCAGCTTGATGAACTGTACAGAACATGTAGGAGCTTCTGGTATGATAAGACTAGATCAAGAGAAATCGCTACTGATAGTAGCAAAGGGTAATTCTATACATTCCCCTTTTCATATGTAGAGCTCTGTAAGGTAGGAGTTTGAGGGAGGCAGGCAAGCAGGCATCCTCTGTTTCAGTTGTCTTTTATCTTACTAATGGATAGGACCAAAAATGTTTCTTACTTTTTCTGCATTTATGAAAATATATTTTGTAGTGTATGTCAGCTTGACATGGCTGTGCATGTATTACAAATGTAGGTATATATACAATACATATAAAATAAAAATAACCAGAATGTTTTTTGTATACCTTGTTTATTTTTCCAGTCAGCTAAAAGATGTTAATAAATTTGATGCTAGTTGGAATTTCAGCTTAGACTGCTTAAATTGTTTTGGACATAATTAATGTTGGTAAGCACTTTCATTTTCCAACTCAAGCTCAGCTGACCAAGTCTCTTTTAAATTTGAAAAGATCTTGCAGGTACTATTGATGGGTGACTAGATAATGGAGTACCAAAATAGGTGGTATTTATACACTGCCATTTGAAAAATTCAGACTTATCATACTTAAACATTCTGGTCATTACACTACTGAAAAAAATATGTCTGAAATGACTGTTGGGTGCATAGTGGCTTAGAATATAATGCATTTGTCTTTCTCATGACTGAAATTACAATTGATTCTGAGAATTTTATTCATGAGTGGGGTATATGCACATTGCAAAATTTATTATATTTTATAATTTTGTAATAGAACAGACTAGAGGGGAAATGTCAACTCCATGTAAGCCATTTGGGAACCTGAATTTTGGAACAACTTGATGTGGATTTTCCCAAGGCTGCTAATGTTTTCTTTTTTTGTGCAGTTTTTATATGTAGCCACAGATAAGCACAGTATACCGAAGTCAACTTTTTATTTATATTGTGTTGGGTTTTCATGTCTGCAGTGTGTTGTAGTGCAGGCTATAAAATGAAGATTTTATACTTGGGAAATATTTGTAGTGTACAAAAGTGACCAGTGTTTTATGTGACCTTGTTTCATGTATTATGGGGAAACCTTTCAACTTCACCATCACTTGCCTATCTTGAAGTAAAAAAGGGCTTGACTTCTCAGCTCCCAAGAATAAAATACAGACCAGGTGGAATAACTTTCAAGTCCTGCTAATGGGGATAGTACAAAGAGTTTTTCCATTTGTGTTGTCATGATATTAATATTGAGCTTGAAATTCTGGAGCCACGTTTTTTAGAAACCTCAGTGAGAACAAAAAGGAATTGGTGCATAAGCAAGATTTGAACATATCTGAGCTGAGGACTGACAATGAAATGCTTCCCCAAAGAACATACACACACACACTTCTAATAGAAAAATAACTTTTTTCTTGGGCTTGTTTGTCTCACAAGCTTTCTTTACCCTTGCTACTTCAATAATTCACTGATTGACAAAGGTTAAGGATCTCTTAGAAACACTACCAACTCCAGTTTTAAAGCCTACTGTTTTTGTATTATACGTATGATGTCCTTTTCGAGTACCAGACTTTGTGATAATATAGTACGTAAGTGGTCTTGCCTACTCTGTATTTATACAGCACAGTGTAAAATTATGCTTATCTCCCACAAAGGCATACTGTACTTTTGTTAACCCACAGGTTTGAGATTCATGATACAAATTGGATCAAATTTGTGGATAGGAGAAACAATTCACTGCACTGTAGAAGAATGTTCCCAAATTAAAAGTAGCAAAAGTCTGCTTTTCAAAGAGAAGGTGCTAAACCATTAGCCTTCCCAGAAGAGTTTGGATTTAATTGAAGACACTCAAACTATTTCCTGGAAATCTTGAATTATTTTTTATAGTATGGTTTTAGACCATGAAAATGCGCCACTCTGTGCTTTATAAGTCAATGCAGATTCATGAGACTATTTTTGTATCTTTTAAACTGTTCACAACGTTGTGTTAAGATTTTTGACCATTTTATGCTCAAAGTGTCCTTAATTACATTTGCATCCGTGAGTGAAAAATTAAGCATGTATAATTTCATCTGACTATCTTTATAGTAGTAAGGTTATCATCACTTGTTGTCTATTTTAGGTGATGGATAGCGAATGTGTGGTACTTTATGCCCAGTTCTACTGGCACTAAGAGTCATAACTGAAGATGACCTGTTAATTTTAAAAGCTTGGCACTTCATGCGACCTCAACTGTAAAGTATTTGGTAGTTAACTGATATAGTAATAAGATTATAGTACTGAATTTTCCACCACTCTGCCCCTGAGAAGTTCACCTAACAGATTAATCTTTCCATAAAGTAAGCAGATATGTAGTTTCACTGGCCATTGTAAACTATGTGTTAGCCCCCCTAACACCAGAAAAATTTGCTGATTTGTTTCATTCTCCTGAACCCCCAATGGTGTGCTTCAGCCATGGATTAGGATAGGGAGCATTACTAGAATGAGGAAGAGGGCTGAATGCCTAAAATCAAAACTTAGTTGGAAAATACATTGTACATTGGTCTATGAATGCCAGGAGGGGAACAATATTCTACATCTTTTGCTTGCATTAGATTTGAATTTGAAAATAAACTAGTAACCATTTGTGTGTGAAAATAGTCTTAATGCGATGAGTTTTGTAAGGTACACAATTTTTTTGTTTGATCCATCAGTTTCCTTCTGTTCCTTTGAATTTTCAGCTCATTTGGAGCCAAGGCTGAGATCTTTTGATGAGCCTTGATTCATAATTACCTGGGATTTTCCCCTCTTTAATTATCTTTAGGTCAGTTATTGCAGTGAGTCCTCATCTAGGGATCATGAACCAGGACCTTTTCAAGATTGCTGTAATTGTGGGCCCTAAATCCAGCTATTAGGCGTCACCATTGCACAATGCCTGACTTCCTCCCTCAACAGGTGATGTGACTACGTGTACTGCCTCTGCAGCACCTGAGCCAGGAATCAAACACCAAATCTTCTGCTGAGCTACCAGGCTTGCCAGTTATAGATAATTCAGTATCACATGTATTTACACAGCAAACAGCAATTCCATTTCATAATACACATAATACCTAACCATGTATCCTATTGTTAACTTCGAACTGAAATATCTATTTTAGACAAGATGTTTGCTTTTTTTAATTTCTATTTTGCATCAGCTTCATACTGTAAGAGACTACTTTGATTCCTTTTTACACGTGATCCAGGCCTTATAAGTTTCAAGGCTTGATTAGTTTAACTATCTATACAGGAATAACAATGTGAGTAATCTGAGATGATTACAGACACTTCAAAATACAGCTAATGGCCATGCACACTGATTTGATTCTGCAAACCCGTTATTGATGAAGAACCACTGACTCCCCATTCCATATAGAACGGTTTAAAATTCTGGTCCTTGTACATAAGTCAACTTATCTTTGTTGATTACTGTGTTCTCTATTTGAAAAGAAATTCACACTACCACCACCATCAGTGGCTAGATACGCTAGTACATGCTTTCTTTTTAAATTGCACCAATTCTCTGGAATGCTCTCGGAACTGAATTTGCTCTCACACAATTTAGGGCCCTTTTAAAAGCACATTTTTATACACAGGCGCTTGGCCTACACTAACATACATTGAAAGAGGAAGGTTGCTGTACAATAACGTGGCTGTATCTGTGTTGAGTAAAATGATAAGCTTCCTGGTTAACTAGGTGTAGTGTGTATATAAGACCCATTTTTGAATTATGATTGAATATGGGAGTGTGCTTTGGTATGAATGGCTAAGTTTTTTAGCTGATTAAAAACAGAGTTCTTTTCCTTTCTTTTAAAATATTTTATTGATTGTACACCGATCTGACATGCTTATTGAGAACGGTATATCAAACACTAATAAACCATAACTTTTACAGGATTGACATTGAATCTTAGGGCTCCTTTTACGAAGGTGTGCTAGGGCCTTAACGTGCGGAATAGCGCGTACTAGCCGCTACCGAATCCTTTTGAGCAGGCGGTAAATTTTCGGCTAGCGCACGCCATAGCACGCGCTAAAAACACTAGCGCACCTTCATAAAAGGAGTCCTTAGTTTAATAGCTACAGCCCAAACTGTTTCAGATGACCTATAATCCTGTGGCAGTTGTTCCTAATACTGTACTATTCCACCAGATCCTGGTAGAGTATCACTTTATGCTGGTTGAGTGATAAATGTTATTTCTCTGGAGACAAGCAGGGGATATGCAGGCACACTTGGTGGATTCCGCTGACTGAGCCTGTGTGCCGGTGCTCTTCCCTAGCTAGGTAAGCTTTTGAGTTTACTGGGTATGTGCAGGAGTCCCTACATCTTTAGCCCCTCCCCTCAGCCTGTCAGTTTTTTCTTCGACCACTCCTGACAGGTCGCAGCTTTCCCCTCACTCTTCTTCACAAAAGATTTCTTCATTTAATAAGATTTAGTTTAAACTTTTCCCTTAGATAGAAAAAAAAGATTTAATAAATTAATAAAATAGAGGGCTTGAAATGTTAAACCAAGTAGCTTTACAAAGACTACTTAAATTTCTTTAAAAAATGGATAACAGCAACAGTCCACGAGAACAGAGAGGACTTTAAAAAAAAAAATTTTAATACCTGTAGCGTAAAACGTTGATGAATACTTTTTTCTCTGGAGCGCCGGTTTCTTGCAGGTAGTTGGTAGGATCAGGAGGGCGCTTTTCAGCAGTTGATGGAAAGCTGCACAGAGGCACTTCAAGCCGCACCATCAAAGACATCCATTAAATTGCATTCTGCACCACTTGCTCCCTCCCCCCCAAGGTCCTGTTTTGGTACCACAAAGGGGGAGGGAAGCCTACCACCACCTTCGATGCTGTCTAAAAAAATTTTTATTTAAATGAAAAGAAATTGCAAAATCGGCAGGCCAACAGGAAAAGAAGCTCCCATCGCTGGAATGCTCTTAAACTCCTTCACCTTTGGCAGCATCATCTTTGACACAGAGCTCTACTTTGCAAGCGGTAGTGGCTCTCTCTCAAATTCAGAGGTGCCGCTGCAGAACATGGTGTCTGGAGGTGGTGTATTAAAGATGAAAAGCAGTTATTGACAAGTCTTAACAGAGCAGCTGCCCTCCCACACCAACTTTCAGTGATGGTGGCGGAGATCTTGGGTAGGGCTAGGTCTCCAGTTTTGGGACTGATGCCCTCCCCCTACAACATGGAGGAACCTGACAGCAAACAAATGGCCTGCAGTATTGAAGATGTAGCAGGTGCTAGCTGATGGAGATTCTGCTCCCTCCCCTCAAGGTCCTGTTTCGGCCTGCTGGGAGTGAATTATCTGCAATGACATCAACTCAGCAGAGGAACAGTACAGACGGGAGAGGCTTTCACAGGCCTAGTCTCGGACTCGCGGTCCTCCTAGTGTCAAGTAAGTAAGCACTATCTGCAAACTCTGATACACTGTCAAGACTCATGGAGTGGCTTTGCCTCACACTCTATTTTTATTTTCACTTTCCTCAGTCCAGAACTGGATGAGCACCCTCATCAAAGGAACTACCTCCCCCTACTCAGGACTCACAGTAGATACTGCAGGGGTGGGGGGTTAAATTCAACAAATGCTTCAGGTCCTACTGCCCTAACATCTGTGATTTGGGTGCAGAAGGGGGTGCGGTAGCTTCGTTCAGGAAGAGCCAGATGAAAAACAAACCACTGCTTTCATTTCTCAGTATTGAGCCTCCAATGTTTTTGGCAGGTTCTTAGAGATTTCACATTTTCAACCTGTTTAATTTTAGATTTTCTTCCTCCGGTTGATTTCTGAGTGTAATTAACTTATATTCAACACAACGAACCCCCTCCAACTAATGGGAGAACCTTCTCTCCCGCAATTTGAGGGCACGAGCCTCTCATTGTGACTTA
Organism: Geotrypetes seraphini; assembly: GCF_902459505.1. Lineage (NCBI taxonomy): Eukaryota > Metazoa > Chordata > Amphibia > Gymnophiona > Dermophiidae > Geotrypetes > Geotrypetes seraphini. Next base: position 148,983,780 of record NC_047088.1, read on the forward strand.
TCATTTTTTCTATCATTAGCTATTCCAGTAATTCACTGTCAGTGACAAGTTCAGGCACAAACAACATATTTACTGCATTTATTCACTTTTTGTGCAGTATGCCACACACTTCTTGCAGCTGCTATAGAAATCTGTCATTCTATATACAGTATATTATCTCTATAGACATATTTTCCAACTGCTCTAGATTCATCAGAGATTTACTTAAGAGTCACATTCAGTGCAGGCTTACTGATGCAACTCTCTCCACATAACCATGCTTATTTACTAGTACTCTTTGAATTTCATCTGCTGCATTAGCTATGTGCTTTTTAGCTTTTTATTTTCTGAACAGCATTGGCTTGCAGTATTCTCACCCAACGCAAGAACCATATGTTGCTGTTGGATGTATAATGACCAGACTTCTCTATCAATAATCTCTTTCAGTTTGGAGATGAACAGCGGTACCTCATAACATAGATAGCAGACTAGGTCTTCTTCAGTACAGCTTATCAAATACTTCAAGAACCTGGCATGGCTATGAAATAACTTAAATATTCTCTCAGTATCTTCCAGTAATGGCTCCACATTTACACACACAATGCCACTTCCCGTACCTCCAAGACATTACGGTATTCCTTTTTTTACCTAGATTCCTTTTGCACTCTAGTATATCCTTCTCTTGCTAACTCCGATCTGTTCCCCTCCTTTTTCTTGGTGCTTCACAATTTTCAGCACTTTTTTCCATTCATGTTTCTGTCTTCCTCGAACTTCTTTCCAGTGACACATATTTTCTGGGGTTTTTCTTATACGTCACTTTACTTGTCTTTAGGCATGCCATGGCTCAGACATTCTGGATTAATTCACGTAGATCAAATTACAATATATTACATCAGCTTTGATTACTTTATTTACTTCCTGTCAGAACCCCTCAACACGTTAGAGGCTTTCTACACTTGTACATTTTCATATATGAAGCCATATTTTTTGTCTCTTCATCCTCTAGTCTCCAGTTTCATGATGACATTCTTCTTACCAAATCAAATCAAAGGCATCCTCCAGTGGTTTTACGATCTTACTGTGATAACTTCCAGTCTGGTGTGATAACTTCCAGTCTTCAGCCAAAACATATTCATCTTCTCATTGGGGAAGTATTTTTTCTTATTCCTCTTACATCGGTATGCTGAGTCAGAGCACTAATGCCCTTGTTTCAGATTCAACTTAAACCACATGTTGCACTTATACGTATCCTCACTTCATACTTCGGTTGCCCAAAACCTCACAAAGATACTTTTGGGTTGAATCACTCATTAGATACTAGCAGGCTTTTCATGCCTTTCACCAAAACCACTTTCTTTACAAAGCAAGAGGATGGTATTCCTTTCCTACGCGCCTTCAGTGCCAGCAATAATAACTTCGGGAACCCATCTACATTCCATTCCCTCTCAGTCCAACTGTAAACCAGCTACTTTCTCCTCAAGCCAGACCTTTATATCCCTTCATGGTTACATAGAGACTCATTCTAAACTACCAAACCTCAGACACCTCCAAAGGACCGTCTGTTAACTTCTAAATACTAGAAAATCAACAAACAAGTGGTGACCTGACATGTGCTCATTGCGAACATTAATAAAATAAAATAACAAAAAAGTCTGGTTGACAGCATGGATATTGAAAGTTCGCTCTTAGCTCATTTTTCCACTTGCTCAACCTGTGAAGACATTTCTTCCTGCAGCAATGTGCCCTTCTACTACCAAGTTTCTATCAATCTAAATGGGAACGTTTTTTCCATCTGGTTGTATGATCACCAACAGGTTCCTCTTCATTCTCCATTTCACTACATTTTATTCTGCCTTCTACATTTGTCAAATGCTGGTCTCAAATCAAACTCAGTCATATTTCATCTTCTATTTTGATCTCCCATACTTTGGTGGATACTAAACCTATTTCACTCCACACTCCCTCGTTTTATGATAAGTCTTACTAATCTTAGGCTTCCAATAGGAGACCCTCCTCTAGCGTGTGACCTACATTTTGTTTAGATCACTCAATGCAGGCCCCTTTTGAACCATTAAAATCTGCTTCCATTATGTTCCTTACTTCGAAGATAGTTTTTTCTCACAGTTTTCACTTCAGCAGAAGATTTAGTGAACTTCAAGCACTACCTGTAGTTACTTATTATCCTTATCTCAAACTTTTTTCCTTACAAACTCATCCCAGATTCCTTCCTACAGTTGATACGATTTTTCATCTCAGCCAATCTATTACCTTTGTTTTTTCCTCCTCCGCATTCCTCTCCAGCAGAGCAAGGACTGCATTGGACACATTGGACTGCAGAAGAGCATTACTTTTTTTTAACTCCAGCAACTGTTCAGTTTCGACAGACAAACCAGCTTTTTCCTTACAATCCAGCTACCGAGGAAAACAGGCAAAAAAAGAAAAGAAAAGAGCTCTCTTCTCTTGGATAGCACACTGTATTTATTTTTTGCTACACAGGAGCATACCTGAACCCTTCTGACTCAATTGAGGCTCAGAGTACAAGCTACAGCTTCTGCAATAGTGAATTTACCATCAATTTTCATTCAGGATATTTGTAAAGCTGTATCTTGGTCCGCATTACATATGTTCACAAAGCACTTGTATGGATCAGAGCTTACCACCAGATGTACGTTTTGGTCAATCAGTCTTCTGGAAATTGTTTGCACTGTGACTGTTTACCGCCACCCAAATCCTTTAAGGTTGAGACTCAACAAGTGTGCCTGCATATCCCCTGCTTGTCTCCGGAGAAAGCAAAGTTGCTTACCTGTAGACAGCAGGGGAATGCAGCCACACTTGCCCGCCTTCCATCCCCTCGTCTCATTCCTTTCCTTGCTAGAGACAAAACTGATAGACTGAGGGGAGGGGTTGTAGATATAGGGACTCCTGCACCAGTAAGCTCAAAAGCTTACCTAGCTAGGGGAAAGAACTGGCACAAAGGCTCAGTCAGCAGACTTCACAAACAAGTGTGGCTGCATTCCTCTGCTGTCTATGGCGAACACCTGTTACAGGTAAGCAACTTTGCTTTTTCATAGCAAGAACTGAAGCAGCTGCATCCATGTATATGTACTATTATAATCCTGCTGTGTCCTGAAAATAAGAGACAGGGATTCTTTAACCTGGATCTCTGCTAGGAATGCAGAACCTAATGATCTAGGGCAGGGCTGATTAACACCTGTCCTCGAGGGCCGCAATCCAGTCAGGTTTTCAGGATTTTCCCCAATGAATTTTAAGGCAATATATTTGCATTCACTGCATCCATTGTATGCAAACAGAACTCATGAATATTCATTTGGAAAATCCTGAAAATCTTGACCTGGCGAGGGCCGAGGTTGGACACCACGGATCTAGGGGTCGGCAACTTCAATCCTTGAGGGCCACATCCTAGTCAGTTTTTCAAAACTTCCACAATGAGTATGCATAAAATCTATTTACATACAATGGAAGCAGCACATGCAAATCAACTCATGTGTATTCATTATGGAAACTCAACTGTGGTTGCCCACCCCTGAACTAAATCATAAAAGCCAAAGTAAATATTATTGGAACCTCTGCACAAGCCAAGCTTGCATGTGTGTACTAAAAATGGAATATGATTTTTTTTTTTTTAAAGTTTGTTTACAATTGCTTGTTATAATAGAACTGATTTAATTTCCTGGGCCTAATTCAAACTATGTTTGAGGCTACCTATCATATAGTGTCAAAAATATGTTAACTAGCACAGGTCTGTAATAGCAGATCAGAAGGGCCAATTTGGCATTTGCTGTGAATAGCAGTCCAGTAGGTAGACTAATCTGTACCAGATTTAAAGTAGTTGCAAAGTCTTCCAATCTTGCTCCACATCTCTCCCCAAAGTATTTTCAGAGCACATCTTAAATCAGAGAGGACAGGGAGGTCAAAAAGAACTGATTTTTGAAGTTTCACATAGAAGAAGTTGATGGAAAAATAAAACAAATAAAAATCTGTGTATATGAGGGATCTCAAAGTCCCTCCTTGAGGGCCGCAATCCAGTCAGGTTTTCAGGATTTCCCCAATGAATATGCATTGAAAGCAGTGCATGCACATAGATCTCATGCATATTCATTGGGGAAATCTTAAAAACCCGACTGGACTGCGGCCCTCAAGGAGGGACTTTGAGACCCCTGGTGTATATGAAAGAGCAGTTTGCAATTGACTAGTTCCACAAACCAAATTGTTTAGAATGTTGGAGTCACCTGTTCCTTTCAATCCAAAATCAATTAGCATAAAATGTTAATAATTCCTTTGAACATCAGTTGATGGTGAATGTCCTGTTTGTTGATGCTTGCAATTGTTTAAATATTTAGTATGACCTTTGAAAATACATTAGTATAATGGGTTTTTTCCTTTGTTAATTTAAACCTTGACACATTTATAAAGTTTTCAATACCACTGAGCTGTTGGTTCACTGAAATATAAGGTTTCATTAATTAAGAGCTCAACCTTTTTGCAAGCTTAATGAGCTGCAATGTCATCCTGTTGAAATATAAAGTATTCAGAAATGTCTGGAAGTTTCTGCTGCAGTAGGATGTTTTTGGATTGTTTGGAAAAATGTTGGTGGTCCTGTGTTTTCCAGACACTCTGTGAAAAAATTAGGACACCACATGAAATATTCAGTTCTCTCTTAAGAAATGTTTACATATTGATGTCAAATCTTTTTTTTTATTTATCTCTTGAAAAGAAAGTGATGTAATTGCAGGTAAACAACAAAATTTTTCCTAGATTTACTCATGAAACAAAAGATATCCAAAAAATGTGTATTCTAACAGGAATAAATTAGGTCACCCTACACCCTAATAGCTAGTGTTACCCCCTATGGCTGAAATAACTGCAGTGAGACGCTTCTAGTCTCTGTCTGAGGAAAGTTTGTACCACTCCTCAATGCAGAATTCTTTCAGCTGTGAGATGTTTGAGGGTTTCTTGCATGCACAGCCTGTTTCAAATCACCCCACAGCATCTCAATGGAATTAAGATCAGGGCTTTGACTCGGCCACTCCAGAACTCTCCATTTCTTAGTTTTCAGTCAGTCCTTGGTGGATTTACTGGTTTGTGTCATTGTCATGTTGCAGCTTTAGCTTTAATTTTCTTACAGATGGTCTCACGTGTTCCTCAAGCACCCTCTGATACACGGTAGAATTCATGGTGGATTCTATGATAGTGAGCTGGCCAGGTCCTGCTGCAGCAAAGCATCTCCAAACTATGACACTTCTACCTTCATGCTTCACAGTTGGTATGAGGTTCTTTTCCTAGAATGCTGTATTTGGTGTACGCCAAACATGTCCTTTTTTCTGGTGTCCAAATAATTCAATTTTAAACTCATCTGTTCATAGAACACTATTTCAGAGTCCTGTTATTTGTCTGTGTTCTCTCTGGCAAACTTCAGTCCGGCCTTGCTGTTTCTCTTAGAGAGCAAAGGTTTCCTTCTTGAACACCTCCCATGCAAGTTAAATTTGTGCAGTCTCTGATTGTAGAGGCATGCACTTTCACATCAACAGTAGCAAGAGCCTGCTGTAGGTCCCGTGATGACATTTTAGGGTTTTTGGAGACTTCTTTTAGCATCTTGTGTTCTGCTCTGGGGGTCAACTTGTTTGGACAGCCAGACCTGGGCATGTTGGCAGTTGTTTAGAAAGTCCTTCACTTGTACACTGTTTTCTGGACCGTGGAATGGCTAATGTCAAATTCTTTCGAGATCTTTTTAAATCTCTTACCAGACTTTTATAAGTTGCTACAATCTTCTTTCTGAAGGCCTCAGGTAGCTCTTTTGATTTCACCATGTTGTTCACTGCAGCAGTCATGAGCACAATAACCCAAATGTTTGGAAGTTTAAGTAGGGCAAACCTCCTTCAAAATGCTGAGTAACGATATTCTAATCATGTGCACCTGATGTGATACAACTGTGTGTAATTTGAGACACTTTAAGTGGGATGATATGTGGGGGGGTCCTAATTTATTCCTCAGTTAGAATACACATTTTTGTGGATATCTTTTTTTTCATGAGTAAATCAAGGAAACGGTTTGTTGTTTACCTGCAATTACATCACTTTCTTTTCCAGAGATAAATAAAAAAAAGGATTTAACATCGATATGTGAACATTTTTTAAGAAAGAACTGAATATTTCATGGGGTGTCCTAATTTTTTCACATGACTGTATATGGAATTGTTCAATGTGAGCTGAGGTCTTCCAATTTGCTGTTGGTGAAAAGGGAACAAAATTGGTCATTAATGACCATAACTAGATGCCTGATCTGCAATCCTTTTCAAACAGGCAAGAAGAATACCAAGCCCTTCTTTTGTGGTGGCAAAAGGTAATTTCCAGTACAATAGGGATGGTATGCTGAGCCATAGGGTTGCCCATCTGTTCTTACAAGCATGCTTAAGATGTCAATCACAGCTTTTCAACTCCTCCTTTTCCATGGTCTCTGCTACCCCCTTCAGTTCTTCCTTCTGTAGGTGAGCATGAAGGTGTCTTTCTGATCTGTTACAGTTATTTCTTTGTTTTGTGGTATCTTTTTCAATTTTTCACTTTATTCATGGTTTATGTGGCTTCAAAAGATTGCTATGCCTGCTTGGAGAGGAGCAGACGTTTAAGTCTGCAGCTGTAAGGTGCATCCTTTGGGGATCTGTACAGCCAGCCTGCTGAAGATCTTTGGAGCTCAGGTTTCTGGGCCCTTAGCACTTGCTTACTTCCTTGACTTGGTCAGGAGCTTGAGCACAGGCTGTTAGGCATCAATAGCGTTAATTTGGGGCACTCACGGTGCCAGCTGCAGCTTTGTCACCCCCCCCCTTTTTTTTTTTTTTTACTGTGTCCGCCGAGCAGTCTGAAGATCTTGGTGTGGCAGCTGACCAGCAGCTTGAGGCAGAGAACCCCTCCAGATCCAGCTACACATTAAAGGAGCTGAAGCAGGCTGCAGCACCATTTCCCCAGGTGTTTTGACTGTTTCTGCAGTTAGGGTTTTTTATCCCCCTCCTCTAAAATCCTTTTTAAGTTTTTGGTCAGCCCTGAAGTGTTTTAAGTCATTTATTGGTGCCAAAAATGCTGCTGCAGGGCCATCTTGGATTTCCCCAATTTTTTCTAAGTTCTCAAACTTCTTCAAAACACCTCATTTTGCCTCAAAACTCATAAGGATGGAGTCCTCAGATCCTAATACCCCTATATCATGCCTTCTTTGCACTGAATAGGTGGCTGAAGACTGCCCTTGCGCCATGTGCCGCACGGTGTGGCAAGGCTTCGAGTTTAGCCCCTCCACAGGCCGAAACATGTATATGTCGAGTCATAGTTATTGGATGAATAAAAGGACATTTAGACAATAGATTGTGTCCAGTCTATTTAGGACAATTCCACCCCTTATTTTGCGTCTTTGCGTTTGTGGAATTGGTTCCCCTGTTCCATATACCCCCACTTTTGCCATTACTCCACCAGCACCTCTACCCAGAGAGCCTTTCAAGGTTCCAGACAGAAATTCTCCAGGATCTGGAGGAACCATGGTTCAGGTTCCCACTCTACAGTACCAGCTAAAAAGTAATCCGTTCTGAGCTTTTTGGGAAGGACAGGATATAAATCTAAATAAATAAAATCAGACCAATCCTCAAGCCGCCCCTCTGAAGAAAGGAGGTTGGCTCTTGGACTATCTGGAGGCCTGGGAACAGATAATGACCGACAACTGGGTCCTAGAGATTATCAGAGAGGGTTACAAAATATAGTTTGCTTGCCCTCTCTCCGACTGGTTTGTGGATTCGTTGGCAGGCAGGCCAGATATGGCAAAAAAGGATCCAGGCAACATTGCGAAGGTTGCTAGATATTCAGGCCATAGAACCTGTTTCTCCAGAACACTCTGGCTCCGTCAGATACTCCCTATACTTTGTCGTGCCCAAGAAAGGCTCAGAAGAGTTGAGTCTCATCTTGGATCTCAAACATGTCAACACGGCCCTGAAAAGTCCTAAGTTCCAGATGGACACCATAGTGGTGAAGCCAGGAGAGTTTCTAGCTGCCCTAGATTTGATGGAAGTTTACCGTCACATCCCAATCTTCCCAGAACACAAAGTTCCTCAGATTCCATGTGTTGGAGAATCACTATCATTTATCAGCACTTCCCTTTGGTTGGCAACAGTGTCCCGGACTTTCACTAAGGTTATGGTGGTGGTGGCCGCTTATATCTGCTGAGCGAGTTGGCACATGCACCTGAGTGGAAGGAGAAAAGGTGGTGGGGTCAGTTGTGGAGAGGTTGCAGAGTCTGTGTTGGACTGTGAACTTTCGAAAGAGCCACCTGGTTCTGACACAGTCCCTGGAATATCTGGGGGTCTTGTTCAACACAGCAGAAGGGTGAGTCTTTCTTCCAGAATTATGTAAACAGAAGCTTCTCAGTCAGATTACAGACCTGTTGGCCAAGACAGAGCCTACTGTGTGGCATTACCTTCAAATCCTTGGGTCAATGGCGGCTATGATAGAGGTGGATTCCAGGTGTCCATGGTATGCGGATTTTATACGATTACAAAAGGAGCAAAGTCTCAGACTCCAGATGCATCCAAACTTGCTCTTGCAGGGGCCGATTGCCCTAGAACAGGGGTGTCAAAGTCCCTCCTCAATACTCCGAAGAAGTCATTGCTACTCTACTTCAAGCTAAAAAGCCAGCAGCGGTTTCAGCATATGCATGGGAGATGTTTCAGCTCTGGTGCAACAAAGAAAAGTTAGAGCCAGGCAATTCCCCCACCTCGTCAGTACTGGCATTCATCCAAGAGGGCCTTTACAAGGGTAGTGGTATCCCTTAGAGTTCAAGTAGGGTTCTCATGCTTCTGGGACCAAGAGAAGAGAGCTTTGCTAGAGGCCCACCTGGACATAGGTTCTTAAAGGGTGCTCTGAGTCTACGGCCCCTGATTTGAGATCCGTTTCCTTCCTGGAATCTTAATATAGCTTTAGAGGGACTCAGCAGAGCTCCGTTTGAGCCCTTACAAAAGGCTTTCCTCATAGATCTGTCAGTCAAAGCAGTCTTCTTGGTGGCAATTACTTCTGCCAGAAGAGTCTCAGAAGAGCAGGCCCTGTCGTGTAGCAAGTCATTTCTCAGGTGTGACCTTGCCTAGGTTTCACCCCACAGGGTCCAAGAAGAAAGACCTTAAGGTTTGGACAGGATAGTCCTATTGCATTGCCTGTGGATAACGAGTTTCATCTTTTAGATCATTTTTTTTGTGTTAACCAATCAGGCAGGACAAGGCATACCCACTTCCAAGGCTACCACCTCCAGATGAAATTGCAGAACAATATTCTCTGCATACATTGGTTATGGCAAACAGCCGCCTATCTTGTTGAAGGCACATTCAACAAGAGTGGCCTCTTGGGCAGAAGCAAGGGCAATTCCTCCTGAGATTAGTAGATCTGTATCCTGGTCCTCCCTTCATACTTTCACCAAATTCTACAAGGTGGACATAGCACAGGAGGATACCACTTTTGGGTCTTCAAGTGTTACGTGCAGGCTCATTTCTCCCACCCTAGTCTTTGGGGACTGCTTAGGTACGTCCCTATGAGTCAGCATACCATCCCTATTGCAGTGGAAAAAGAGATTATGTTCTTACCTTGATAATATCTTTCTAGTAGATAAGGATGGTATATTGAACTCTTTACTCAGCAGTTTATCTGATGCGCCTGCTTTCTGACTTAAGCTTAATGGTCAGCTCCATAGCTAAGTTGTTACTGTCAGTCACACTATTAGATTATAAAGAGTTTCTATATAAGATTACAAGGGAGGAATGGTTGAGCTCCATAAATGTTTGAACTTATGTTTCTCATTTAACTTGTATTTTCTTACATTCATTATTCCTCTCAGAGGCTTGTTAATATTTTAACTATACAGTAAGACCTTGGTTTGCGAGCATAATTCGTTCCAGAAGCATGTTTGTAATCTAAAGCGAATTTCCCCATAGGAAATAATGGAAACTCAGACGATTCGTTCCACAATCCAAAAACTTTAATACAAAATACTGTATGTACTTGTATTGCAAGACCTCACTCGTTTAGAACAGTCATACACTCCTGCAGCATCAGAGAGGGAAATGCCATCAGCTCAGTTGTGATGATGTGACACGTGTATACTATATGTACTCGTATTGCAAGACTTTGTTCGTTTAGAAGTCACTACACTTTTGCAGCGTCAGAGAGAGAAGAACCATCGGCCCAGTTGTGGTGATGTGACACTTGTATACTGTATGTACTTGTATTGCAAGATTTGCTCATTTAGAACAGTCACTACACTCCTGCAGCGTCAGAGAGGGAAGAACCATCAGCTCAGTTGTGATGATGTGACGCGTGTATACTGCATGTACTCATATTGTAAGACATTGCTTGTTTAGAAGTCACTACACTCGCAACATTAGAGAGAGAAGAACCATCGGCTCAGTTGTGATGTGACGCGTGTATACTGTATGTACTCGTATTGCAAGACATTGCTTGTTTAGAAAGTCATTACACTCTTGCAGTGTCAGAGAGAGAAGAACCATCGGTTCAGTTCTGATGTTGTGATGTATGTATACTGTATGTACTTGTATTGCAAGACATTGCTTGTATATCAAGTTAAAATTTAATAAAATGTTTTGCTTGTCTTGCAAAACACTTGCAAACCAAGTTACTTGCAGTCCAAGGTTTTACTGTATTACTGTTTATTCAGTGATTGTTTAAATTCATATGAGCAGATCAGACCCTGGTTTTGGAGAATTCCACATACCCCTCCTTCTCCTGTCTTCTTCTATAGGGCTGTCGCTAACTTTGGTATGAACTGAAGGGGTCAGCAGAGACCATGGATAAAGAGGAGGAGTTGAAAAGCTGTGATTGACATCTGCAGTATACTCGCAAACAAAGATGATCAACCCTATGGTTCAGCATACCATCCCTATCTACTGGAAAAGATATTATCAAGGTAAGAATGTAATATCTTTATACAATTCACTGGTCAGTTTTCCATAGGACTGATCTGCTAAAGACTGTTACCATGTTACTGCGCATTGACATTTTAAGTAAGAGGGCCCATTTTGCTTATTGTAAGCTGTGTTAGTCGGCCATAACATGCATTTATAGCAGCAACATTTTAGCAAGGCAAAATAGGAAGTTGAGGTGGGGCAGGAAACAGAAGGGGGAAGGATTTGATGTTAGCTGCATACATCATGTGGAAATTGCTGCCTCTGCTGGTGATCCTGTGAAGAGCCATGCCTGTTAAGGTAAATGTGGGGATAGGCAAGGGGAGAGAAAGCAATGCTGATTTTGGCTCAAAGTAAAAAGGAAAAAAAAAAGGTTAAAATTTTAACAAATTAATTGAGTGAAAAGGTGTGGTAGCCATGTTAATCTACTGGGATAATATTTAGAATTAAATAAAACAAAGCAAAAAGAATAAGAACATAAGAATAGCCTTACTGGGTCCATCAAGCCCAGTAGCCCATTCTCTTGGTGGCCAATCCAGCTCCCTAGTACCTGGCCAATCCCAAGGAGTAGCAACATTTCATGCTACCGATCCAGGGCAAGCAGTGGCTTCCCCCATGTCTTTCTTCTTTGTCGCATTCGCTACGCACCTTCATTCTGAGATTTTGGTTCAGGAAGGCAATTTGTTTGATAATTTTCATTGCAGTTTGTCCTAATCCTTATTTACCATGGACCCCTGAGGAAGGCGTGTTGTCCAAAACACGGACCGTGTTGGGTCCCTAGGTTGGTAATAAGGTTGTATATTCACTGCAATTCCTTTGGTTTAATAAACATTGCCTTCATCTTGTACATAGCCTGCAGTTTGTGTTTTGGTTTTTGCTTCTTGCCTTATTTACTGCAGACTTCGTTGGATTTTCTTTTGTGCTGTTTCTCAATAACAGACTATAGACTTTTCCTCAAGGAAATTGTTCAAACCTTTCTTAAAACCAGCTACGCTATCCACTCTTACCACAACCTCTGGCAACGCGTTCCAGAGTTTAACTATTCTCTGAGTGAAAAAAATATTTCCCTGTAACTTTAGGGTGTACCCTAGTCTTTGTAATTTTTGACCTACTGCACTCAGGATTTTGTAGACTTCAGTCACATCTACCCTCAGCCGTGTCTTTTCCAAGCTAAAGAGCCCTAACCTTTTTAGTCTTTCCTTTTTTTATTAGACCAACTTAGGCGGTGTACAAAAAATGTTAAAACCATCTATTAACTAAAATACAGCTTAAAAACACATAACAGCACTGTGGGCCGGTGTGGTAAATGCTCCGACATTCATTGAATTCCTAGAGCATTGGAACATTTACCTCGCCGGCCTGCAGTAAAATGCTGCTTAGTAAAACCCAACGTTAGTGCATTGTTTGAATAGCTTTTGAAGGTGACCCTTCTTCCTCAGATCATTTCTCCCCATAATGTCTTGTTAGGGAAAAGCATTTGCTTTAACTAGGCCTTCTGAAACAGATCTGTTTCACCATTCCGAATATTCCAGAATACTTTGTAAACTCGTCTGATTGGTAAGTTGTTACTGCTTTTGGAAGCTCTACTTTGTACTGGGCATAAGAGATTTTTCTTTAACAAGCCCTACCAGATGAGATTTTATCCATGCAAATAATGAGTTAGAAGCAGGGGAGTGTGAAAGTGGTTACCTGGCATGAAGAATTATTAGAAACTATTTGAACTGTTATGACATATGCATTAATTGGAAGACTACTGTAAAGTTTCATGGCTTCAGTGTGAGTTTTTCAAAGGAAGACATATGTTCAAGCACTATTTTTTTGTTTGTAAAATGTGTTCCGTGCTATATACTGTTTATTGCTTTAAAGAAAAATTGCACATTTTTATTAAACAGGACTGCCTTTTTCTTCTCTCCTCACTTTAATAATTAACTAAAGTCAAAGCTCTTGTCTTCTAGTTGGCAAGGTTTTGTCTATATAAATATTATATATATATATGTATAAATCTACTTTTATAAGCATGGGAGAGAGGATGTAATATTGCATTATAAATTGTTCAGTATAAAATTATAATATAAAGGATTATGCACAACTTAAATAAAGATGTAGTCAAGTTTAATAGTCTTGTTTGGTTTCTTTAAGAACACATTTTCATATTCTTGCATTATAGAAATACTTTTGCACTAATCCCAAATCTGGTGGTTCCCAAATCAGGTCTGAAGCACCCCAGCCAGTTGGGTTCTCAGAATATCTACAATGAATATTTATGAGAGAGATCTGCAATAATTCCTCCACTGCAGGTAAAGCTCTCATGAATATTCATTGTGGATATTCTGAAAAACCAACTGGCTGGGGGCAAGGCTGGATTAAAGGGTAGACCCAGTAGGCAGATGCCTCGGGCCTGAGGTCAGAGGGGCCCATGGACTGGCATCTTCCATCTGTCTTTAATAATAAAACCCTAAACGCGCATGCGTACTCCATTTGCGTGTTCCGTGATCAGTAGGTCCCTGGCAGGTAGGAGTGCGTATGCATGCCTAGGGTTCTGTTTTCCTGTAAGCCAGTTCGTCATCGTCGCCCCCCCCCCCCCGCCGCACCCGAACCCCCGTTGACCCTCCCGCCCAGAGCGCTGCGGATGCTGCCAGAGCCAGGAGGCCCGTTGGTCAACTCGCAATAGGAGGGTCAGTGGGGTCAGCTGCACGGCTGCGGTACTGGTGGGGAGAAGATGGAAACATGCTTCTCAAGAGTTATACTGCAAAGGGGCATGGGAGGCAGGCAGGCTGGCTTCGGAGGGTGGGGGTGGGACAAAGTATGGAAGGCAGTGAGGGGGACATAGTAAGGGGCACTAAGGACATAGGACAGAAGCACTGGGGGCACTAAGGACACGGGAAGGAGGCGCTGGGGGCATTAAGGACACGGGAAGGAGGCACTGGGGGCATTAAGGACACGGGAAGGAGGCACTGGGGGCACTAAGGACACAGGACGGAGGCACTGGGGGGCAATAAGGACATGGGAAGAAGGCACTGGGGGCACTGTTTTCTGTATCAGCACCGCAACTTTGGAATTCATTACCGTTACAGTTAAGAGATGTAAATAACTTAAGTGATTTTAAAAAGAATTTAAAATGCTTTTTATTCAAGGATGCCTTTAACTTATAATTTACTTCTGAGCTCTCTCTCATTCTCTTTCTTCTTCTTTTCCATGCTTTTTTCTTGAATCTTTTTTATGTTGATATCATTTTCATTAATGTATAAATTTATTAGCTCATTATATACTTGTTATGTAAATTCTCCCTTTTTTTTTTTTTTTGAAATTGTATTTATTGTATAAATTGTTAGTTTTATAATATCTTATATGTCATTTCCTATTTTAGTATTATGTTTAATTATATGTTACTTTTATACATTGTAATTCGCTTAGAAACAATTTTAATTAAGCGATTAATCAAATATAAATAAAACTTGATAAACTTGAATTAAGGACATGGGAAGGAGGCACTGGGGCCACTAAGGACATAGGAAGGGGTACTAAGGACATGGGAAGGAGGCATTAAGGACATGGGAAGGGGCACTAAGGACATAGGAAGGGGGCCATGGAGAGACAGGCAGGCATGGCGCAACAATGAAATACAGGCAGGCAAGGAGCCAGGGAGACAGAGACAAAGAAAGACAGACAGATAGGGGGCCAGAGAGAGACAGACAGAAAGGGTGACAGACAGCGTCCACTCTAGCACTCGTTAATGTAACGGACTTAAACACTAGTTTCCCAGAATGGCCTGACATTGCCCTCCTTCCTACTCACCCTCTGCTCCATCTCCCACAGCAGCAACTCCTATCAGGTGTCTCAAAGATTACTATACCTTGTCAAAGAAGTGGACCCAGAACATGGCAGAGAGAAAGCTCAAAGGTAGCTGGCCTGTGTTGCTGCCATGTGAAATAACCTCTGCAGACTGGAAGGGAGAGGGAAAACATTGGGCTGTGCTGGGGAGAAGAGGAAGAGATGCTGGAGGTCTGTTAGCCCCAAGGTATTCCTCCAGAGAGACATTGAAACAACTCACATGCAAATGAAAACATTTTACCAGGATGTGCTAGAAGTTCCATGGGTTATGCACAAAAGTCATTGAACATTGACCTGGTGATGGTAGCTTCATGTTATTAGAAATAATTGAAACTGTGCACTTTTTCCCAGTGAAAAGGGAGGGGGTAGCCCCTAAGGAATGAAGCTTATAATAGGGGTTTCCCATCCCTGCAAAAAGTCTTTTAGATCATTTATAGCCAGTTATTCATTTGAGGTTTCTTTTAATATTAAAGTGTAGCCTGACAATGTGCCTGCTTCCTTGGAGCCAGTTCTGTGGGTACCTGACTGATTGAGCAGTCCCAATACTAAGCAAACCTTGATTTTGTCTTTTGGCTTTAGTACCCCACAATCATTTTGACAAGTTAGCTCCTATGGTCTGCTCTGTAATTTTTCAACTGTGCGCCGTCTTGGGTGAATCTCTTCACAAAGATAACATAGTAACATAGTAGATGACAGCAGATAAAGACCCGAATGGTCCATCCAGTCTGCCCAACCTGATTCAACTTAAATTTTTTTAATTTTTTCTTCTTAGCTATTTCTGGGCAAGAATCCAAAGCTCTACCTGGTACTGTGCTTGGGTTCCCACTGCCGAAATCTCTGTCAAAACTCACTCCAGCCCATCTACACCCTCCCAGCCATTGAAACCCTCCCTAGCCCATCCTCAACCAAAAGGCCATATACAGACACAGACCATGCAAGTCTGTCCAGTACTGGCCTTAGTTCAATATTTAATATTATTTTCTGATTCTAGATCCTTTGTGTTCATCCCACGCTTCTTTGAACTCAGTCACCGTTTTCCTCTCCACCACCTCTCTCGGAGCGCATTCCAGGCATCCACCACCCTCTCTGTAAAGTAGAATTTCCTAACATTGCTCTTGAATCTACCACCCCTCAACCTCAAATTATGTCCTCTGGTTTTGCCATTTTCCTTTCTCTGGAAAAGATTTTGTTCTACGTTAATACCCTTTAAGTATTCGAACGTCTGAATCATATCTCCCCTGTCCCTCCTTTCCTCAAGGTTATACATATTCAGGGCTTCCAGTCTCTCCTCATATGTCTTCTGGCGCAAGCCTCCTATCATTTTCGTCGCCTTCCTCTGGACTGCTTCAAGTCTTCTTACGTCCTTCGCCAGATACGGTCTCCAAAACTGAACACAATACTCCAAGTGAGGCCTTACCAATGACCTGTACAGGGGCATCAACACCTTCTTCCTTCTACTGGCTAAGCCTCTCTTTATACAGCACAGCATCTTTCTGGCAGCAGCCACTGCCTTGTCACACTCTTTTTTCGCCTTTAGATCTTCGGACACTATCACCCCAAGGTCCCTCTCCCCGTCTGTGCATATCAGCTTCTCACCTCCCAGCATATACGGTTCCTTCTGATTATTAATCCCCAAATGCATTACTCTGCATTTCTTTGCATTGAATTTTAGTTGCCAGGCATTAGACCATTCCTCTAACTTTTGCAGATCCTTTTTCATATTTTCCACTCCCTCTTCGGTATCTACTCTGTTACAAATCTTGGTATCATCTGCAAAAAGGCACACTGTTCCTTCTAACCCTTCAGCGATGTCACTCACAAACATATTGAACAGGATCGGCCCCAGCACTGAACCCTGAAGGGACTCCACTACTCACCTTTCCTTCCTCCAAACGGCTTCCATTAACCACCCTCTGGCATCTGTCCGACAGCCAGATTCTAACCCAGTTCACCACTTTGGGTCCTAACTTCAGCCCTTCAAGTTTGTTCAACAGCCTCTTACGAGGAACCATAACAAAGGCTTTGCTGAAATCTAAGTAAATTACATCTAGTATATGTCGATCCAGCTCTGGTCACCCAATCAAAAAATTCAATCAGGTTCGTTTGGCACAATTTACCTTTTGTAAAGTCTTGTTGCCTCGGATCCTGTAACCCATTAGATTCAAGGAAGTACACTATCCTTTCTTTCAGCAACACTTCCATTATTTTTCCAACAACCGAAGTGAGGCTCACTGGCCTGTAGTTTCCTGCTTCATCCCTGTGACCACTTTTGTGAATAGGGACCACATCCGCTCTCCTCCAATCCCCAGGAACCACTCCCGTCTCCAGAGATTTGTTGAACAAGTCTTTAATAGGACTCACCAGAACCTCTCTGAGCTGGGATGGATCCCGTCTGGTCCCATCGCTTTGTCCACCTTCAGTTTTTCAAGTTGCTCATAAATACTCTCCTCCATGAACGGCGCAGAATCTACTCCATTTTCTCGTGTATCTTTGCCAGACAATCTTGATCCTTCTCCAGAATTTTCTTCTGTGAACACAGAACAGAAGTATTTGTTTAGCACATTTGCTTTTTCCTCATCACTCTCCACATATAGGTTCCCAGCATCTTTTAGTTTAGCAATTCCATTTTTCATCTTCCTCCTTTCACTAATATATCTGAAAAAAATTTTGTCTCCCTTTTTTACATTTTTAGCCATTTGTTCTTCCGTCTGTGCTTTCGCCAGATGTATCTCTCTCTTGGCTTCTTTCAGTTTCACCCTGTAGTCCTTTCTGCACTCCTATTCTTGGTTTTTTATATATTTCATGAACGCCAACTCTTTCGCCTTTATTTTCTCCGCCATTAGTTTAGAGAACCATATTGGCTTCCTTTTTCTCTTGTTTTTATTGATTTTCTTCACATAAAGGTCCGTAGCCATTTTTATCACTCCTTTCAGCTTAGACCACTGTCTTTCCACTTCTCTTATGTCCTCCCATCCTAACAGCTCTTTCTTCAGGTACTTTCCCATTGCATTAAAGTCTGTATGTTTGAAATCTAGGACTTTAAGTATCGTGTGACCGCTCTCCACTTTAGCTATTATATCAAACCAAACCGTTTGATCGCTACTTCCCAGCTGAGCACCCACTCGAACATTAGAGATACTCTCTCCATTTGTGAGGACCAGATCCAATATTGCTTTTTCCCTCGTGGGTTCCGTCACCATTTGTCTGAGCAGAGCCTCTTGAAAGGCATCCACAATCTCCCTACTTCTTTCCGATTCCGCAGATGGAATATTCCAGTCCGCATCCGGCAGGTTGAAATCTCCCAACAGCAGCACCTCCTCTTTCCTTCCAAACTTGGATATCCACAATCAGATCCTTATCAATTTGCTGCGATTGAGTCGGAGGTCTGTAGACTACACCCACGTAGATAGAAGTTCCATCTTCTCTTTTCAGAGCGATCTATATCGCTTCTTACTCTCCCCAGGTCCCTTGCATTTCGGTCGCTTGGATATTGATCTTTACATAGAAAGAGCTACTCCTCCACCTTTTTGACCATCTCTGTCCTTCCTAAAAAGATTATATCCCGGTATGTTCGCATCCCATCCATGAGATTTACTAAACATGTCTCTTTGATAGCGATAATATCTAGATCTGCCTCTAACATCAGGGCTTGCAGATCATGAACTTTGTTGCTTAGACTGCGAGTATTTATGGTCATCGCTTTCCAGCTATTTTTCAGCGGTAATCTCCTTTTTCTTATAGATTTTTGTTTCGTTTCACTTTCCATTGCAATGCTAAGAAATGAGTTGCTGATATTGTTTATGTTGCAATCTTTACAACTATCACATCTTTTCTTTTGTCCTTCATACATACACCACCTCCACCTTCTAGTTTAAATACCTAGAAACATATTGTCTAAATTTCTCTGCAAGGTTTCTTTTTCCTGCTGTAGTAATAAGTAGCCCATCAGTGCAATATAGCTTCCTGTCCTTCCATGTATTTCCCCATCCTCCTATGTACCTGAAGCCTTCTTGATGACACCAGGCTTTGAGCCATCTATTAAAGTCCTCTTTGGTTTTCACTCTTTCCTCTCCCTTTCCATATGCAGGCAGTATTTCAGAAAAAACTAAAGTCTTTACAAAAGGTTTCAAACCCTCACCAAACTCCCGAAAAGCTTTCTGTGCTGCAAGTGTGGAGTTGTTGGTCAGGTCATTTGTTCCTAGATGGATAACATCAGTGTTAAAATCCTTAGTTTCTTCCTTAATTATAATCTGTATTTGCCTGGTACTCCTGGTAGCTGAGGATCCTGGAAGACATTTCACTATTTTGATCTCCTCGCCTTGTGTTCCAAGGTTAATGCCTCTGATGATAGAATCCCCCAACAGTAATAGTTTTCTGTTTTTGGCTTTTTTATTTGTGCTTAGGGTGCGCTTGTTCTGTTGAATTACCTTCATTGGTTCTAGTCCCACCTTCCTTCTGTTTTCTTGAGTATCGCAGTGCACTAGTGGAGCAAAGGAATTTTGTAGAGGTAATATTAGTGAAGGTGGATGTTTCTGTGTTACATGTCACAGTCTTCCTGAGCCTACTGTGACCCATTTATTCCTGGGCTGTTTTATTCTTTGAGGTAGAGGTGGTAAGTTGGTATAATTTTGTGGAGTGATGGAAGCTACTTTAATTGTATTCAATTCCTGTTTAAGTTTGCAGAGCTCCTCCTTAATACTAGCAAGTTGAAGACAGATGGGGCAAGCCTTAAGCCTCCAAATAGTGTGTCTTGGAATTAAAGCACCACAGTGATTGCATAGAATAAAGGTCATGTTGATTGGTTGTGAAGTGACTTGATTTGAGTAGTCCTGATTATTTGGGTCTCTATATATGAACAGAAGTCCCTGGGGTGGGTGGGACTATAAGTCTTACCCATAGTCCTATGAAGAGGAAATAAGATTTAACAAAGGAAAGAGAAGGGTTTTTTTTTTTTTAAGTAAGAAACAGGGAGGAGAAGAGAATTAAGCTGATATAATGCTGAAAAACAGTGAAAAGAGCAGAATATGAAAGCTGAGTAACTTAGCTTTTAGAAGTTCACAGGGCAGACTTATTCACAGCACTGTCCCAAAGGTAGTTAATAAATCTAAATAGATGCAGAAGCATGTCAGTGGCATAGCTAGGATTGAATAGACTCCTTTGCTAACATTCCCCTAAATAGCAGGGAGAAGAGAGAGCAGGTTCCATTCAGTGCACCAGACAGGGAGTGAAGGTTTTTGAGGTTAGTGTGTGTGATTGATATCCGAGGTAGAGAATGACATGGGGACAAAGATTTTCCACTTCCTGTCCTGTCCCCATCTCTACATCATCCCTGGGGCTTTGGCTCTGTCCCTGTCCCCATGAACTCTTATGATTTTATATTTAAATATTTTTATTAAAGTAGAAAAAGGAACAATATTCTGAACAACTTTTTATTAAATCACAAATAGAGCCTTCCATTTTGAGCTGGTTTTGGTACAACCTTCCCAGATAATCAGTTGCTTAGGTATTTACATCATCTGGGAAAGTAATTAGATTGTCTTTCAGACATGGGTGTAGAAGAGAATCTAAACTGTATAGTGAACAGGAAAACAAGTGTCATTAAATGCTGGAAATGTTCCTTAATGCCATCAATGTTGGATGAATCTGTTGCAGTAACCGTAAGATGCAAGTTCAGCTGCACTAGGTGGTGATGAGGGAGGAGATAGAACTTGGATGGCTGAAGAGCCCACAGGGCCTGGAGTGACAGGGCCAGGGGACCCATTGTACTTGGGTGCCTAGGGCCCACCAAAGAATGAATCTTGTCCTGGCTGGAGTGCTTCCAGAACCAGGTTTGGGAACCACTGTACTAATCTGTTCAGATAGTCTTACAGATACTTTTTCATATCGAGGTACCCACATAGGAGATTGTGCCAGATTCAAGTTTGTCATTAACTGCTCCCACCTTAAACTATCCCAAATCATTGTGGCATGCACTCTAAAAACAAAATACAATAGACAGCATAAATTGAAGGGTAGATTTAACATAATAGCCTTACTAGATCAGACCAATGGTCCATCTAGCCCAGCGGTCTCAAACTCAAGAGGGCCGCAGAAAAAAAATAGTTTATGTCCCTATCGAGGGTAGAGCTCAGGGCAGAAAAGCTCGCATCCTGGAGATGAATGCGTGGCTAAGTGGATGCTGTCATCAAGAGTGTTTTGGCTTCCTGGACCAAGAGATAATTTTCCAAGGACTGCTGAGCAGGGATGGCGTGCATCTATCAAAGAACAGAAGTGGCAGGCTGGCTAATCTACTGAAGAGGGCTTTAAATTAGAAGTGATGGGGCAGGTTGAACAAAGCTTCCAGATGAGTATAAGCCCTCAGGTAAGTAATTACTTAATACCTCTACACAGATGGGAAAAGGGGGCAATGTCTGGAAAGCAGTATATACTAATGCTCGAAGTATGGGAAACAAGATTCTGGATCTAGAAGCTGTGATGGAAGAAGAGGAGTTGGATATAGTGGCGATCACAGAGACATGGTTCACGGAGAACCATGACTGGGATGTAGTTATACCGGGCTATAATCTGTTCAGGAAAGACAGAAAAGGAGGGGGAGCAGCATTATATGTTAAAGATCATATTAAAGCCATACAATTGCAGGATCTGCAGGGCAAGAAAGAGGCACTATGAATTTGGAAAGAGGGAATGGTGAATATATTTACATTGGTGTGATATACAGACCTCCTTCACAGATGGAAGAAGTGGACAGATTTAATAGTAGACAGTATGAATATATCTAAAACAGAGGAAGTTTTACTAATAGGTGATTTTAACATGCCAGATGTGATGTGTAATTGCTGCATTTCTAAGATTCTGTATGCAGTAATTTATCTGCATACTGTAAATCGCTGATTGTCCAGCTCTCTTCAGTTGTAAACCGCCTAGAAGTCGCAAGATTATGGCGGTATAGAAGAATAAAGTTATTATCATTGCGGGGCCTTCTAGAAGTAGGGAGATCTTGGATTCTCTACAAGGAGAACTGTTCCAGCAGTTGGTAATAGAATCCACATGGGAAGGCATCATACTGGACTTAGTGCTTACAAATGGAAAGTGTTTCTGATGTTACATGAGTGATCATCTGGCATCCAGTGATCACTGCATGGTACGGTTTAATATTAAGATGGGTATAGAGAGGGCTCATTCAAAAGCAAAGGTTCTGGACTTTTAAAAAAACTAACTTTGTTCGGATGGAGGTTTTCATCAAAGAATTGTCTGGTTGGGAAAGTCTGGAAGGAGTGGAAATGTGGTGGACAAAACTGAAAGGAGCGATTATAAGGGCGACAAACCTTTTTGTTAGGCAAGAAGGTAAAAGTAAGAGGAAAAGAAGGCTGCTTTGGTTCTCAAAAGTAGTAGCTGAGAAGGTAAGGAATAAGAGGTTAGCTTTCATAAACTACAAAAGATCGCAGAAAGAGGAAGACAGGCAAAAATATCTGGAAAAGTTAAGAGAGGCTGGTCGTGTAGTCAGGAAAGCAAAGATGCAAATGGAAGAAAAAATAGCTGACACAGTAAAATGGGAGACAAGACATTTTCTAGATATATTAGTGATAGGAAGATGTACAAAAGTGGTATTGTGAGACTCAAAGGTGAAGGGAGGAATATGTAGAAGCTGATAAAGAAAAGGCCAAATTGCTTAACAGATATTTCTGTTCTGTGTTCTTGGCTGAAGCGCCGGGAGCGGGACTGCAGGAAACAAATGTGAATAAGGATTGAGGAGTAATAGACCTTGATTGATTTTCAGAGAGTTGTGTTTGTGAAGAGCTAGCTAAAATAAAGGTAGACAAAGCAATGGGGGCCGCATGGTGTACAACCTAGAAGGCATTATAACATTCTCAACCTTGTCTACCATCCCTTTTCTAATAATATTTAGCATTGTTTATTTTGCTTCCACCACATGTTGGACAGAAGGTTTCAGCATATTGTCTACAATGACACCCAAATCTTTTTTTCTGGCTGCTGACCCCCAAGGCGGACTCTAGCCTCTGATAACTATGATTTGGGCTATTGTTCCCAATGTGTATCACTTTGTGTGTAAATCTGTACTGTACAAATACAAAGAATATCTATCTTTTACAGGTCCCCCTAAAAATCAAACAGATCCTTAATTTCAAATTTAAAACAACATATAAAAGAGACATAAGTGTATAATAATGCCAAAATATTTTTGACTAATATAAAAACCTGTGCCAAAAGTGCTATACTACCTTCTATCTAAGTGGATCTCATTATTTGGTTTTCCAAAAAGCAGTGACATCCTTTCTTTAAAAAATACAACAACAACAAAAAAAACGTATTGGAGATTGGCTGAACTTTTTTTTTCCACAAATTTAGAGGTCTTTTGACTAAGTTGCAGTAAGCACTAGCAAGTGTTTACTGCAATTTAAAAGTACTACTGAGGGACATGTTCAGGTCCCACAGTACTTTTGGGATCAGCACATGTTTCCCATGCACTAAAAAATACACATTTTTTTAGCGTGAGGAGCATGTTTGGTGGTAGAGAGCAGGTATGCCCTGTGCTAATTGGTTAACGTGTGGACATTGGTACACACTAACACAGGAGCATTTACTACATTTCTCCCTCCGAATCCGCAGTTTCAGTATCTGCAGATTCGGTTATTCGTGATTTTTTTTTATTTTTGAAACAGGAAATGCTGCATTCTGGACCTCCCCTCCTCCCTCCCCCCGCCATTCCGGACCTTACCTGGTGGTCTAGCGGGCTTTTGGGGCAGGAGCGATCTTCCTACACAACTGCCCTGTGCAGATCACTGAGACAAAATGACTGCGAGGAGTTCCCATTGTAGTCTCGAGAGACTACAGGAACTCCCCGCAGCCATTTTGTCTCAGTGATCTGCAAGGGGCAGGAGCATAGGAAGTATGGGCTGGAACGCCGGGGGGGGGGGGGGGAGAGGGGGAAGGCAGGAGGGAGGCGAGGGTGGGTCAGAGCCAGCCAAAAAGTTATTTGTGATTTTTCAACATTCGCGGGCCGGATCTGCCCCTAACCCCCATGAATATTGAGGGAGAAGTGTACCTAGAAAATAGGTGACATATATGCTCATAATTAGCATGGGGCCCTTTTATAGCTATGCTAAAAAGTGACCTCAGCACATGTGAAACCCACATGCTAAAAATAGCACAGGCCACCTTTTAGCACAGCTTTGTAAAAGAGCCCCATAATGATGTTTAGCGGGATTTACCCTGATTTCTTAGAGCTAAATTCACTAAAGCTTCCGATCCTGTACCGATGATCGAAAAAACCAGTTTTACTGATTTTGCAATCGCTCCCTGACCCGATTCACTAAACAGCTTCCCAATCAATCTCTTATCCGATCCGATCCACCCATGCAAATGAGGGGAAATGGCATGTAAAAGTAGGAAGCGATCGATTCACTAAGCAGAAGAAGAAACACCGATTGGGTTTGCTGATCCAAAAAGAAGCGACTGCAGAGGACCAGTCGCTTACTATCCTTGCCGACTCTCGTGCCCAGAAATATCAGTATTGAAATTACAACCCCATATAAAACAATATTAAAATTAAAAATAAAACTTTAAAATAACTTTACATATGTGTAAGAATTCATTCATGTGTAAGAATTCATTCCTGGTTTATATATTCTGTAAAAAGCGCATTGCAAGCCCATGGGTTTAGAGAATGGCACGAGGAAAAAATTTGGCCCTGTCCCTGCAAACCACCTGATCCCATCTGCACAAACCATCTCCCATCTGTATCTGTATACTCCCTCCTGTGTCCGGCATTGACCCCCCCCCCTCCCCGTGTCCATATAACATCCCCATATATCTCACCTTTATGTCTCTGTCCCTATGCCCCCCCATGCATATAATTTCCCCTCTGTTTCTGTTACCTTCCTGTATCCAGATTTCCCATCTCTTCCTCTTCCACACCAATGTGTGTCTCTCCTCTCCAACCCCATCTAGCTTCTTTCCCTTTCTCCCCACACTTCCAGCATCTAGCTCACCTGCCTGTCCTCCCCTTTCCTGCTGTGGGTTCAATATTTGTCTCCCTCTTCATCCCCTTGGCCCAGCATCTCTTTCCCTTACACTCCCTCCTTCCTACTGTGAGGGAACACGTGAGTTCCTACTTCCTACTGTGAGTGGTCATGGATCGCACGGTACAGCAGCCCCCTCCCTCCCAATTGCCGAGTCCCATCTTGCTCCCTCCCTTCCCCTCACCTTATGTGTCGAATTTAATTTTTATTCTCCCAGCAACACGCTTTCAACAAGTCTCCTCTGATGCAACTTCCAGTTGTGTCAGAGGAGACAATTCAATGCAAGCAGCCACGCGCACACGACTTTTTGAAAGCATGCTGCTGGGAAAAGAAAAATTAAATTCGCCACATAAGGTGAGGGGAAGGGAGGGATGGAGATGGCGGGATGCGGCGATCAGGCGGAAGGGGGCTGCTGGACCTTGTGATCTATGACCACGCGCGTTCCCTTACTTCACTGTGACGACAAAACCATTCACTGCTCCACAGGGTGGTGAATGGCCTTGTCCCCGTCCCTGCAGTGACCACTATTTTTTCTCTCCGTTTCGGTGGGTTACCCGCGGCTAGCCGCGGATAACAGCCACCGTGTCATTCACATAACTTACACTGAGTTGGATGACAGGGAAGGCTGCGGGAGACCCTTGATAAAGCACGGGAGTGCGAAACATGTCGGGCCGTCTCTTCTGCATCATGTCAGCTTTAAAGATAAGTGGCTTTAAGCATTAAATTATGCTACTATAGTTTTAAATATAAAAAGTTTACTGAAATTACAAAAAATGGAAGCACAAAAGTTATATTCATAGGCCGGTGATGAGTACCACGTAATTCTTCCCGTTATCAAGTCACATATAGAAGTGGAGTGGTGGGGCTGAGGCCTCCATGAATATTAAAGTGTTTATTACCTTTTTGATATTCGGGATTTGGTTTTGAACATTCTCTAGTTTAAAGCATGTTCTGTTCGATAAATGTCCATAGTCTGGCTACACAAAAATCTAATTCACTGCATCAGTCACAAATCATTCCTTTTTAAAAATGTCCAACTAGTAGGGCCAGCAAAAGTAAACTGCAGCCACCCCTCCCCATTTCTTTTGCGCTCGCTTGTGCTTTATGGGCAGCTCATTTGATGCCCTCCAATGATGTGTGGAAATAAACCCTGCCCACTAACTACGTAGTGTGAAACGCATGCATAAATTGCATCAATAACCAACAAGGATACTCTTCACATGTGTTTCGATTGCTCTTACAGCGATCCGTGGGATCGCTATAGGGCGTGCGTCCGTCCGATCAGATCATT
This sequence comes from Geotrypetes seraphini, assembly GCF_902459505.1. Lineage (NCBI taxonomy): Eukaryota > Metazoa > Chordata > Amphibia > Gymnophiona > Dermophiidae > Geotrypetes > Geotrypetes seraphini. Next base: position 149,009,875 of record NC_047088.1, read on the forward strand.
TGCATGTAGAATATGTTGTGAATCAGTCGCTTGGCAATAATTGGCCAAAAATCACCTAACAATCCAGTCAGCAAGTTTAGTGAATTGGGCCCTTAGTCTGGAATCAGCATAGAACTTTACAATATTTGCAGAATATGAGAACACTTGTAATAATTGTCATTCAAGTCAGTAAATTACAATTGACTGAAAACCTGCTTCGTCTACGAAAACGCGCTAGCATTTTTTAGCGCAGAGAGCTGCACGGAATGGCCTACGCTGCTCCCAACGCTCATAGGAACTCAATGAGCATCAGGAGCAGTGTGGGCCTTTCAGCATGGCTCTCTGCGCTAAAATCCACTAGTGCAGTTTCAAAGAGGAAGTCAATGTAAATGTAATGTAAAGCTGATGTAAATATCAAGTCCTTGTGACTTATGCACTAAAATTTAAATTAGCATTAGTCTCCCAATTATTACCCTCAAATTAAGATATGGCAAGCCACGGAAAAGATAAGAAAATAAAAATATATACAGGAAAACAAAGTAAACAATTAAGAACATAAGAATTGCCACTGCTGGGTCAGACCAGTGGTCCATCATGCCCAGCAGTCCACTCACAATGTGGCCCTCCGGTCAAAGACCAGCGCCCCGAGACTAGCCCTACCTGCATGCGTTCCGGTTCAGCAGGAACTTGTCTAACTGTCTTGAATCCCTGGAGGGTGTTTTCTCCTATGACAGACTCCAGAAGAGCGTTCCAGTTTTCTACCTTACGTTCATACGGAATCTATCCCCTTTCAATTTTAGAGAGTTCCCTCTCGTTCTCCCTACCTTGGAGAGGGTGAATAGCCTGTCTTTATCTACTAAGTCTATTCCCTTCAGTACCTTGAATGTTTCGATCATGTCCCCTCTCAATCTCCTCTGTTCGAGGGAGAAGAGGCCGAGTTTCTTTAATCTTTCGCTGTACAGCAACTCCTCTAGCCCCTTAACCATTTTAGTCGCTCTTCTTTGGACTCTTTCGAGTAGTACCTTGTCTTTCTTCATGTATGGCAACCAGTGCTGGACGCAGTACTCCAGGTGAGGGCACACCATGGCCCGATACAGCGGCATGATAACCTTCTCTGACCTGTTCGTGATTCCCTTCTTTATCATTCCTAGCATTCTGTTCACCCTTTTTGCCGCCACTACACATTGCGGACGGCTTCATCGACTTGTCAATCAGAACTCCCAAGTCTCTTTCCTGGGAGGTCTCTCCAAGTACTGCCCTGGACATCCTGTATTCGTGCATGAGATTTTTTGTTACCGACATGCATCACTTTACACTTATCCACGTTGAACCTCATCTGCCATGTTGATGCCCATTCCTCGAGCCTGATTATGTCACGTTGCAGATCTTTGCAATCCCCCTGTCTTCACTAATGATAAATTGTAAAAATGAGAATGAAAGGGGTCATAAATTTCTATACTCGCATAGTGCTGTGTATATACTTCTCTTGTTATGACATCTAGCTATTCAACTGAAAACACTGCACAGTCACACACAGTAAATCCTGAGTCAGTCAATTCACATTAACAGCTTATCAGACCCATGGCCAGAAGCTGACTGATCAGACTGCTGATTATTTAATTCAATTACAAACAATTTTTCTTTCCAACCCACGTAATATTGCAAAGAAATAATGGATGTCATGGATGTCTTTGTCTGAGAGCAGAAATTTTATGGAATAGGACTACAGTTGCTATGGGGAAAAGGCACAATCACATTGAAAAATGAGCACAATCAGACTGGGAATTCTAGAGAAATGAGATTCCCCCCCCCAAAAAAAAAAATGGCCCAAAGCATAGTATATAGTTCTGTGAAGAAGTTCAAGCTTTTGCAAAGTAGAAACTAAGTTAGTTAAACCCAGCTGTTTCAGGAATTGCTCCTTTTAAAGTGCCTCTCACAGACATTATTCCTGCCAAGCCCTGAAAATGCTCTCCTTTAGGTGAAAGATGTACATGGGCATTAATGCAGCCAATGGGCTGTAGAATGCGGTGCTAAACCTCTCACAGCATTCTAACTCGCCTAATTATTTTTTTTTCAACACAGAATAATAGTGTGCAAATTAACATGGACTTAAATGTGCTGTCAGAAAAAAGGAACAGCATACAATGCCACAATAACAAGCGGCTTTTTGCTGCTTCATGTGTGACCTGTTTCTTTTCCTGTCAGTGCACAAGATCCAGTTTCAGCTAATGGCACTAACGGCAAGGATGGCATTACAAAAAAATTAATGCTGTGAAAAATTCTGCCTAATTTGTCAAAGTAGTATATACAGCAAACTAGTTATATCTGTAATAATTCAAATTGCAGAATGTTTAATGTCTTATATGTAATTTCCCAGCAGTAGTATAAATATACATTGCTCCACTATCCCCAACTACGATTCTTTAGCTGGCTCCTGCCCACTCTATCTCTTCTTTCTCTCTTAGCTTTCCAACTCTTCTCTCTCTGCTACATATGCCAGTTTTGGAGCTAATGTATTACTACTGCCCAACCAGATTTCCAGCATTGTATAAATCTCATTTACTACTGTCCAGACAGGTGCCATTTTATGAAGAGCATGGGAACTGAGGCCGTTATCTCAGTGTTTTTACATAAGTGATTATTCCTACAGCTCAAGGGACAAATGTAAAAGAGGACATTACATCTGAGCATTCCCATTTGCTACAAAAGTACCCAAGCATACACAGTACTGTGCTTTCAAGGTTTTTATTACTTGTAACAAGAGTTTGTAGTACACAGCAACAATCAATTCCAAGTACAAGTGAAAATTTTTTAAAAAATAATTCTTATTTCAAGGAAGCTTCATGGCACACAATAAAAAATATATATAATTAAAACACCTTCCAGATGACACCAGATTTTGGTCCAAATAAAATAAAAACCACACACACGTAATTAATATGGTGAGTGTAAGTGTAACAAAAATTGCTGTTCCTATAAGCTTGTTTCCCCCTAACCCTGCTTTTATCTTGGATTTGGGAGGTTTTAATACTATAAATATTTTTTAATAGATACTCTCATCATCTTGTCACAAGGTTCCCTTGTGCTTTCTTCCTGGAGAAACAAGCAACTGTCCTGCAGGATCATAAAGAAATCCTTATTCTGAGCCCCCTACTGGTCCCAGCAAAAATAGGAGTGGTGCTCTATGAATGTCTTTAAATATATGGGAGGAGGGAAGTTTAGAAGTTTGTACTGTGTTAATAAGGGCAGTTCCAGGCACATCCAAAAGCATACATCACTCACGGGCATAGTCTTGCTCAGAAACAGATACCTGAACAAAGGAAATACATTTAAAATGGCGATTTTATAATTTATATAATATACAAACATTTGTGCTCTTTACTGCAAGTCAATGAAAATACAAAATCTCTTTGAAATTCACTGGTAACATATGAACCTAATGTTTTGAGAAGATATGAATGATCAGCTTTGCTGTAGGTTTAATGCCGTTACCTATTCTTCAGGGGTATGGCTACAGTCAGGGGCATGTTCTCTGAACACCCACCTAATAACCTTGCTGCTACAGACTAGGATGATAATAATGTAATGAGTAGACTTCTTTCTGGGAGCTTGTATTTCCATTAGAAGTTCCATCTAGAAAACACATTGATACTTGTTTTGGTGGATGAAACCAAATATATGACATATGTCATGTAGTTTCATAAAGCACAGTTACTTACCGTAACAGGTGTTATCCAGGGACAGCAGGCAGATATTCTTTACGCATGGGTGACGTCACCGACGGAGCCCACGGTACGGACCTTTTTACTAGAAAGTTCTAGTTGGCCGCACCGCGCGTGCGCGAGTGCCTTCCCGCCCGACGGAGGAGTGCGTGGTCCCCAGTTAGTATAAGCCAGCTAAGAAGCCAACCCGGGGAGGAGGGTGGGACGTAAGAATATCTGCCTGCTGTCCCTGGATAACACCTGTTACGGTAAGTAACTGTGCTTTATCCCAGGACAAGCAGGCAGCATATTCTTTACGCATGGGTGACCTCCAAGCTAACAAAGAGGGAGGAGGGATGGTTGGCCATTAGGAAAATAAATTCTGAAGTACAGATTGGCCGAAGTGCCCATCCCGTCTGGAGAAAGCATCCAGACAGTAGTGAGTAGTGAATGTGTGAACTGAGGACCAGGTGGCCGCCTTGCAGATTTCCTCAATGGGTGTGGAATGGAGGAAAGCAACAGAAGCGGCCATAGCTCTTACCCTGTGGGCCGTGACAGCACCGTCTAGTGACAGACCGGCCCGAGCGTAACAGAACGCGATGCAAGCTGCAAGCCAGTTGGATAGTGTCCGTTTAGAGACCGGTCGACCCAAACGATTCGGGTCGGTCAGGAAGAGCTGAGGGGACAAGCGGTGAGCCCTTGTACGATCGAGATAGTAAGCTAGGGCACGCTTGCAGTCAAGACTGTGCAATGCCTGTTCTCCGGGATGTGAATGAGGCTTCGGGAAGAACACAGGCAAAACAATGGACTGGTTGAGGTGAAAGGCTGAGACCACCTTTGGAAGGAACTTTGGATGGGTGCGCAGAACCACCTTGTCATGGTGAAAAATAGTGAACGGTGGATCGGCAACCAGTGCATGAAGCTCACTAACCCTCCTGGCAGAGGTGATGGCAATGAGGAAAAGAACCTTCCATGTCAGAAATTTGAGCGAAGTTGTGGCAAGAGGCTCAAAGGGAGGCTTCATGAGGGCAGACAAAACCACATTCAGGTCCCAGACGACCGGAGGAGGCTTCAGAGGTGGTTTGACGTTGAAGAGGCCCCTCATGAATCGGGAAACCAGAGGGTGAGCCGTGAGAGGTTTTCCTAGGACAGGCTCATGGAATGCCGTGATGGCACTGAGATGGACTCTGATTGAGGTAGACTTGAGGCCTGTGTTGGACAGGGAGAGTAAGTAGTCCAGGACAGTTTCCACCGCTAAGGAGGTGGGATTGTGATGATGACGGAGGCACCAAGAGGAAAACCTGGTCCACTTCTGATGGTAACATTGGAGGGTGGCCGGCTTCCTGGAGGCGTCCAAAATGAGACGGACAGGCTGAGACAGATTTCCTGAAGAGGTCAGCCCGAGAGAAACCAAGCTGTCAGGTGGAGGGAAGACAGATTGGGATGTAGTAGAGACTGATGTTGCTGTGTAAGTAGAGTAGGAAACACAGGTAGAGGAATGGGCTCCCTGGAGCTGAGTTGAAGTAGAAGGGAGAACCAGTGTTGACGAGGCCACCGGGGAGCTATGAGGATCATGGTGGCTCCGTCCCTGCGGAGTTTGGATAAAGTCCGCAACATCAGAGGTAGAGGAGGAAAGGCATAGAGGAACCGATCCGTCCAGTCGAGAAGGAATGCATCCGGGGCCAGACGATGAGGAGAGAAGAGTCTGGAGCAGAACTGGGGCAGCTGATGGTTGTGAGGAGCTGCAAATAGGTCTATCTGCGGGGTGCCCCAGCGAGCAAAGATGGAGTGGAGCGTGGGAGGATCCAAAGTCCACTCGTGAGGTTGAAGGATGCGGCTGAGATTGTCGGCCAGGGAGTTCTGTTCGCCCTGGATGTAGACAGCCTTGAGGAAGAGACTGCGGGCCGTGGCCCAGGTCCAAATGCGAAGGGCCTCCTGACAAAGGGGGCGAGATCCGGTGCCGCCCTGTTTGTTGATGTAGTACATGGCAACTTGGTTGTCCGTGCACAGAAGCAGAACCTGAGGGCAAAGAAGGTGCTGGAAGGCCTTGAGAGCATAGAACATGGCTCGTAGTTCCAGGAAATTGATGTGATGGAGACGCTCCTGCGGGGTCCAAAGACCCTGGGTGCGAAGGTCTCCCAGGTGAGCTCCCCATGCATAAGGGGAGGCATCCGTGGTGATGATCATGGAATGCGGGGGCAGATGAAAAAGAAGGCCCCTGGAAAGATTTGAGGAGTCCAACCACCATTGTAGAGATCGCTGAAGAGACGATGTCACAGAGATGGGATGAGAAAGAAGATTCGAGGTCTGTGACCACTGGTTGGCCAGAGTCCATTGAGGTGTTCTGAGGTGGAGTCGTGCCAGGGGAAGCACATGTACCGTCGAGGCCATGTGGCCCAGGAGGACCATCATTTGTCTGGCAGAAATGGAGTGATGAAGGAGCACCTGACGACACAGGCGTAGCAGAGTTCGCTGACGATCGGAGGGGAGAAACGCCCTCATTAGTGTGGTGTCGAGAACCGCTCCGATGAACTGAAGTCGCTGTGTGGGAAGCAGATGCGACTTGGGGTAGTTGATCTCGAACTCCAGCAGATGGAGGAGAGAGATGGTATGATGAGTGGCTTGTAGCACAAGTGGAGACGTAGGTGCTTTCACTAACCAATCGTCCAAGTAGGGAAACACCTGGAGGTTGTGAGACCTGAGGAAGGCCGCCGCCACAATGAGGCATTTGGTGAACACTCTGGGAGATGATGCCAGGCCAAAAGGTAGCACCTTGTACTGATAATGGCGATGGTGCACCTGGAACCGTAGGTAGCGACGTGAGGATGGATTGATTGGGATGTGAGTGTAGGCCTCCTTGAGGTCCAGGGAACATAGCCAGTCGTTCCGAGAGAGATGAGGGTACAGCGTGGCAAGGGAGAGCATTCTGAACTTCTCCTTGACGAGACACTTGTTGAGGTCCCGGAGGTCGAGAATGGGACACAGGTCTCCTGTCTTTTTTGGAACTAGGAAGTAACGGGAGTAGAATCCCCGGCCCCTTTGTTCCAGAGGTACTTCTTCGATGGCATTGAGTAGAAGGAGGGATTGGACCTCCCTCAGGAGGAGGGGGGTTTGAGTTGAAAGAGAAGCAGACTCTACGGGAGGATTGTCTGGTGGAAGAGTCTGGAAGTTGAGAGAGTAGCCGTGGCGGATGATGTTTAGGACCCACTGGTCCGATGTGATGACCTCCCAACGGCTGATGAAGATGCGGAGCCTGCCTCCGATTGGCTGAGGAAGAGGCAATGAGGGTGGAAGACCGGCTAAGCCCTGGAGAGAGGAGTCAAAAGGGCTGAGAAGGTTTGGCAGGAGGAAGAGCCTTGGCCGGTTGGTTAGACTGGACACGAGCCTGGGCGTGCTGGTGTTGGCGGGCCCGCCTGGGTTGCTGTGGAGGTGGATTGAGCGGCCTAGCGGAGAACCTGCGCTGGTATGAGGTCTGTGGCCTGTAAGGGCGAGCAGGTGGAGCCTTTTTCTTAGGTTTAATGAGAGTGTCCCATCTGGTCTCATGGGCAGAGAGTTTTTGCGTGGTGGTATCCAGGGACTCTCCGAACAATTCATCACCAAGGCATGGGGCGTTGGCTAATCGGTCTTGATGGTTGACGTCCAGATCAGAGACCCTGAGCCAGGCTAGGCGGCGCATGGCCACGGCAATGGCAGATGCACGGGAGGTGAGCTCAAAAGAGTCGTAGATAGAGCGCACCATAAATTTTCTTAATTGAAGCAGGCTGGAGACATGCTGTTGGAAAAGTGGGACTTTATGCTCTGGCATGTACTTTTGCATGGCGGAGAGTTGCATTACCAGATGTTTGAGGTAGAATGAAAAATGGAACGAGTAGTTGTTTGCCCTGTTGGCAAGCATGGCATTCTGATAGAGCCGCTTGCCAAACTTGTCCATAGTTTTGCCCTCTCTGCCAGGAGGGGTGGAGGCATAGACACTAGAGCCCTGAGTCTTTTTTAAAGTGGACTCCACCAGGAGAGACTCATGAGGGAGTTGGGGTTTATCAAATCCTGGGATTGGTATAACCCTATAGAGGCTGTCTAATTTACGGGGAGCCCCAGGAACAGTCAACGGGTTCTCCCAATTTTTATAAAAAGTTTCCCGTAAGATATCATGCACGGGCAACTTTAGGAACTCTTTGGGAGGTTGATCAAAATCTAATGCCTCCAGGAAAGCTTGTGACTTCTTAGAGTCAGATTCCAGTGGCAAAGACAAAGCACCCGACAACTCCCTGAGAAATTTTGAGAAGGAAGATTGCTCAGGTTTAGATGCGGTATCGGGTGCCGAAGGCTCTTCGTCCGACGACGATGCATCCTCCTCGGTACAGGTGGGGGGATTGTTCCCATAGGTCCGGGTCTCTGACATCGGTATGTGCGTGTCGAGAGACTGGAGTGGAAGGCTCGGCATGGTGAGTTTTAGACAAAGATTTGCCTGAGCGTACCGAGACGTTACCGGGTGATGTAGACCTGTGTCTGTCTCGGTCCCGAGAAGTACGGTGCCGATCAGAGTCGTGAGGAGACCGGTGCCCTGCCCGGTCCCGAGGAGGATCGGTCGTCGTCAAGGCCATAGCCTCGGCATGGGAGTGGAGATGCGGTGCCGAGAGAATGGGCATGGAGGAGTCCATAGGTACCGAGGGAGTGGATACCGGTTGGACGGTATGGGGCTCGGGCCGGTCTGGTACCGAGAGCAGCGGTGCCAAGATAGAGGGTAAGAGCTGCTTAAGTTGCTTGTGGAGTTGTTCCTGCAACTTGTCCTGGAGGATGGCCGCAATGCGGTCATCCAGGGGAGGCACCGGAACCACTTTTTTCTTCTTTGGTTCCATAGGTGCCGCTCTACACTCCGGCGATGAGGGGGCCGATGACGAGGCACTCACCGAAATCGGAGTGGAGCGTTTTTTGGCTCGGCGTGGAGCCGAAAGGACTGGTGTCGTCCCCGAAGAGGGAGGGCGCTCAAGGGTGGAAGGCTTCTTAGCCGGCTTACCTGGCGCCGGGGGTGCCGATGTCGACTCAGGCGGTGTCGAAGTGGTCGGTGTCGATTTCGACGGTGCCGCAGATGAAGAGGTCGAATCCATAGTCGGGCCGGTGCCGAAAAGTAGATTTTGTTGGATTTGACGATTCTTCAAAGTGCGTTTTTTAAGAGTGGCACAGCGGGTGCAGGAATCCGCCCGATGATCCGGTCCCAAGCACTGTAAGCACCAGTTGTGTGGATCAGTGAGGGAGATCGGGCGTGCACACCGCTGGCACTTCTTAAAACCGGGCTGCGGGGGCATGAATGGGAACACGGCCTCTGCAAAATCAAACCCCGAGGCCTGGATCGTGCTAACAGGCCCCGCCGGGGCAGGAACGAAAAATAAATCAAAAGAAAGAAATTTTTTTTTTTTTGTAATAGAAAGAAAAAAGCACCCGAAGGTGAAAAAATCGAAAAAAGAACGCGAGCGGGAAGGCAAAAAGGAGTATTTCAACGACGTTGAAAAACACACGTCTTCTTCGCTCCGCGGAAACGAAGAAACTGGGGACCACGCACTCCTCCGTCGGGCGGGAAGGCACTCACACACGCGCGGTGCGGCCAACTAGAACTTTCTAGTAAAAAGGTCCGTACCGTGGGCTCCGTCGGTGACGTCACCCATGCGTAAAGAATATGCTGCCTGCTTGTCCTGGGATAAAGAATGTAATGCTTTCTCTGTCCTGCTTAGACTACAGATATTCTGCAGTCTGTGATAGAACCTAGAATAGTGGTTGATGTTTTTGTAAAATCTCTGCACTGCCTTTTTGTAAACTACAGCCCAGATTCACTAAAGATTGTGATTCAATTGCTGTTGGCTGATTCTCTGGCTGATTTTGAAACAGTGATTCACTATCTTGTTTGCATGCAAATGATTTGTAAGGAGGTGCAAATCATTTGCCTGCAAACTCCCCGACTCAATCGCTCAATGAGCGATTGAGTCGTAGAGCCCGACAGTAGTAACAGGCTTCTGTTGCCTTCTGAACTTATGGCAGAAGAAGATGCCTGGTCCCTCCTGCCATCAGCCCCCTCCTCTCCCATCTGTGGCAGGAGGAACACCCTCCCCCCAGCAAACACCCACAGGCACACCAAACACCCATGCTTAAAAATATGGCAGGAGGGATGTCCACTGCTCCTGTCATCGGCCCCTCTCCTTCCCTCTCTCCCCCCAAAAATTACAGGAGGAATGCCCACTCCCTCCTGCCACTGGATGGCAGACCCCCCCCCTCCCCCATAGCTTTAAGATGAGGGCAGAAGGGGTGCCCCATAAAACCCTCCTCCTCTGATGTCATTGTGGGAATACTGAAAAACAGATTGGCAAGGCACACCTCCAAGCAAAAGTTGAGAAAACACCCCTATCCTTATTTAAATTTTTACTTCCAAATTTTTCTATTCCATTTGTATGAAGTACAAAAAATGAGATCATATCTAAAAGGAAAGAAGACACATATTCAAAAGAAGAGCTACATAGTTGTTATCCAAAGTAGAAAAGTATTCCCAGTCCTCATCAAATTTTACCTTATAATTTTTCATTTTTCCATCTTATAAATCATCCAATTCTCATTGTGCCATTATGTGATACATGGCAGGGAAGAATGCCTGCATTCACTGGCTATAACAGATTGAGGAGTTAAAAATAAACCATTTATCATACATCTATACTGTATACTGCACAAAGAAGGGGAAATAGTCTGAATATTAACACCCAGTAACATAAGGCTCAAATGGTACAAGATTTCCTGTTGGAAAAAGGACTAAATTTGCTTCCAAAAACTTTGAACAGAAGGGCATTCCCACAAAAGATGTGGAAAAAAAAGGTCAAAATCTTCTAACCCCCACACTTAGGGGGTGATATAATGCCTAAATAAAGTCACACCTGTGTAGTTAACAAAGCAGTGAAGATTGAATATCTAAATGCCTTCGTTGTTTAAGCTGTAACTTTACAATGAAATTTAAGGGGGAGAGAGAGGGCCACCAAAAGGACTCCTAGATATAACTGAAGCAATTCCCTTCTGCGCTTCTGGGTAGCCCTAGTAACATCAGAAAATATCCCAACCTTTAACCTTACACTTCAAAAACAAGTGGAGGGGCATAATCGAAAGGGACGTCTAAGTCCGTTTACGTCCATTTCGCAAGTCGTCCAAAGTTAAAAGAGTCTAAGACACATTTTCAAAAGATACTTCCAACTTTTTTTTACTTTTGAAAATCGTCTAATTATACATCCTGCCGATCTGATCGTCCATGCCGCTAAATTGTCCATCTTTATACCACATTTCCATCAAAGTCCAAAATGCCTAGAACAAACCCTGTTGGACATGGGAGGGGTCTGCAAAGTGATGGACTGCACACCCAGACATGCCACCTAAATAGTGGGGTTCCTTACAGGGCACTGCTGTGAACTTCACAAAAAGGGTGCCATGGCTTCTCCTCACTACAGCTCCCTTATAGGTGACGGTGAGCCCCCCAAACCACCTCCAGAATCACCTAGACCCACTTATCTACCACCCCAATAGCTCTTATGGCTGCAGGAGCCACTTATATGCCAGTAAAAAAGGGTTTTGGGGTGTATAGGGGAGTGCACGTTTTAAGTATCAATGCAGTGATTACAGGGGCTTATGGGCATGGGTCCTCCTCTCTATGGGTCCATAACCCACCCCCAAGACGACTTAAGCTGCCTCTGGGCTGGACGACTAGGCTTTCCTATGCCAGGCGGCCAGGTGATGATGGTCTGGAGGCTGAAATTTAAAGTTGTGAATAAAAATTTTAGGGGGTTGGGGGGGTCGGTGATCACTGGGGTAGTGTGTGGGAGTCTGTGTTATGTATTTTCAGTGCTTATCTGGTGAGTTTAGGTGGGTTTTTGTGACTTGGTCTAAGTCACAACGTCCAAGTTCCGTCTAGGCTCTGTTGTTAAACTTTCAGTTATATATGCTGTACGAATAAGTCTAAACCGGCCCTTGTCCCGCCCTCGATACGCCTCCTGAAACACCCCGTTTAGCTTTGGACGTTGAGCGGCACTATGAAGGCCTAGGTCATTTAGAAATACGTCCAAAACCTAGTTTTATTATCAGCGCTTGGACGTTTTTGAGAAATGTTCGTCCAAGTGCCAACTTAGGCCGGTTTTTGGACGTTTTTCTCTTTCGATTATGAGCCCCATAGTGTTTATAAAGACAAAGCAGCCAATATTTATCAGATATCAATGTCGGAGAAAATCACCATCGTAGTTTCTAAATCTGGTTTGTTGGGGGGCAGGGGAGGGGGTTTCCAGCCTCTACAGTCAACAGCTTTCCTAAATGTAAATCTATATATCTTGAGCACATTGGGTGCTGCCCCTCACCCCTGTTCAACAGAGCACTGGATATCAACCTAGATCTCAGGGTCTATCTGACCAGTCAGGATTTTTCAGGATATCAACAAAGAATATGCATAAGCAAGATCACAATGCATTAAAATCTCTCATATGCATATTCATTATATTAAACATTGTTTGTGTTTAGATCAGGGGTGTCCAACCTATGGCCCCGTTAAGTATTTTGTGCAGCCCCAGTTGAGGGCGATGCAGTGTTTTCATTTGCTGCCCCTGGGTGTTTACTGTCTTGCCAGCTCCCTCCTCTGTCTTGCTGCAGTGTTTGCGCAGCCCCAGAAACGTTTTTTTCAGCCAAAGCGGCCCAGGGAAGCCAAAAGGTTGGACACCCCTGGTTTAGATGATCTTCTACCTGCTTACGTTGATAATGTTCTTGAGTAACTACTAGATTTCCTTTTATTAATATTTTTCTTCTTTTATGTGCCTATGCCACTTTACTGTAAGCATTTTATTGCTTATTGGCCTTTTGTTCACTTTGTAAAATTAGATTTTTAAAAATGTGGTAAATTCACCAGTCAGTTGCAGATAAACAGCATTAAGAAGCTAAGGGTTAAAAAAAAGTGCAGCTCATGTGCTACACATAACCCAAATATCCAATGGTAGCATACTGAGGGCAACAATATTTGTATTATAATATCAAGCAATACACAGTAGTAAGGCTAAGGAAAACACTGACATTAGGAAAGGACTATTATTATGCCTCTATATGGTCCTGTAGTATCATAGTACCATGGATATTGAGTGCAATAATGTTTGCCCAATATAAAAAAGGATACAACAGAACTATTAAAAAAAATAGCAATACAAAATGATAAAGGAGATAAAACAACTCCTACCAGGAAAGGCTAAATTGCTGAGGAAGAGACAATAGATGTCTATAAACTGATGAGGGGTTAGAAAAGGTAAATAGGTGTTGGTTATTTACTTTTTCAATCTGTAGTAAGTATATAAACATGGCCTCGAGCTTATAACAAATTAAATATACAAATTATATCTATATACAGTAGAACCTCCATAGTTGACCACCCTCCTTAAGTTGACCTAATTTTCATAGATCGGACATGTACAACATGCTCCATAGAAGAATGACCTCTATATGTTGACGTATCTTGACCACTTGGACTGTGACACACAATATTAATTTACCTTCTATAACTTGACCACTTGAGTCCACTCTACACCAAAGGGTAAAAGGTGTGGGCTATGCCCCTTATTTGTATTATTTTTTCTTTAGTGTAAAGTTCTTTTTTCATTTTTTATTACATGTTGGATTAGGCATAACATCCTGTTATCACATGTTGCTGAAGATGTTTTAAAGGTGAAGAACTAGTCTGAATTATAGGTACATCCTATAATTACTGAAAAATTTTACAGTTAATCGAGACATGATGGTCCAAAGGAAAGAACTAAGAGCTAATGTTGAAGGAAAAGGTTGATCATCAACATTTTCTGGAAAGCAGTAACCAAAGATGGCGGAACATTTTGACTGAAATATAGCATAAAAGTGCATGAAGCAGCTCATAAAAGTGCAAGAATCAAGTGAGGATGGCACAGAAATTGTAGAGACTCCAAATGAGGATATTGAGAATCTGATAATGCAGTTGAAGTCATTTGCTTTGGAAAAATGTCCCGGTATGCTGAGTGGTATAGCCAGCATTGAGTGATTTCTCCACTTACCTTTGTAATAAGAATAAGAAACAGACCAAGATTGACTCTTTTTTTTTCTCAGAAAGAATAATTAATCCATGCGAAAACAGTAAATGTATTTATTTTGGCTGATACTGTAGGTATGATTTCATATGATATTCTCTAATGAAAGCAGTACATGTACATATCAGTACAGTAGACCTACTTCCTTATGTTGACTAGTTTGTTAACATCTCTTGGGTGGTCAACTTAGAGGTTCTACTGTATATTTTTGCTTTGTACATAACTGAACTATGAAATGTGTTGTCAAAGGATAGGGTGAAAGCAAGTACAAGGAAGAAAAGAAACAAAAGGGAAGGACTAAAAAAAATTTTCTAAAACTTCCTAAAGGAAAAGTCTATAATCCATTAACAATGTGAATTTGTTGATACATATTCAGTTTATTATACACACTAACCCAACAAATTAACACCTGTTCAGTCAATTAGTGTATGTTGAAGTACAACAGCATTTATTGAAAAAAAAAAAACAACTCCTATTGAAACATAAAATGAACCCAAAACGCACTCAAACGGTAGAGAAAACCAGAAACAAATTTTTTTTCAGCTGTGCACAGCCACTGACACTCAACAAAGCCACTGTTTACCCCTGGATATGATGAGCATGGATTAGATTTTCAGGATCATGCCATGTACTTGGAACATGGATTGACAACTGTCACAGAGAAGATGCTGGACTTTGGCTCCAACACCAGTAAAGCATGCCTTATATTTTTAAGCAAGAAGCCTAATTAACAAAATCATTTAGGGGTAATTTTAGCCTGAAGTAGGCCAGGCTATTTTTTACGTGTTGAAGATTTTTTCCTCATCTCCTCTTCTCTCGTGATGTGGACTCATATATTTCATTTTCTTAATACTTGTAAAAATACTGCTGAAAAATTTCTCAATTTTTAATATCCCTGAGTTGATGACTTATAGAAAACACAAAGTCATAGTCAAGATATTAGAGCAGTGGCCATACTCTAGTCCTCTGGCTCATGCTTTTAGGCTACACTTGTCCAGTGGCATAACTAGTGTGTAATTTTTAAGTGTGCAATTTTGAGCCATCATGAAGTTCCTATTCCTGTAAAAGAAAACTCCAAAGGAAATCCATGAATGTATGATGCAAACTGCCCAGATTTTTATCCTCATAGATCTCACATCTGAGGCCCCAGATTTTTAAGACATCTTTCTCAACCTCAATTTTCTGACACTTATCGCACCTATAAGTTTCAGAAATTCCTCAATATAACATTGAATGACAAATGCCCATCATACTTAACAGTGAAGAAGTGCAAACTTTCAGTGTGCAGATTTTGAGACCGAAGATGTAGCAGGGTCTAGGAGGCCTCAAATGGTGTCAACTCCTGAAATTGTTGACCATGTCCATGACCTGATTTTTGGCAGATTGGCAAGTATCAGCAAAAACAATTGCTGAACCACATACAGGTATCCAGGGAACATGCTGGGAGTATAATCCCCAAGCAGCTTGATATGCAGAAGCTATCAGTCAAGTGGGTGACCAAATGTTTGAATGCTAATAAAAAATGGCATCAAGAAGACACTTCCAAGTTGATTTTGCAGCACTTTCAGTGAGCGTTTTGGAACTAGTTACTGTTGATGAAACATGGTTTGTAGTGAGACAAAACAACAGTCCATGCAATGGCAGCACTCAGGTTCCCCAAGACCAAGGAAATTCAAGATCCAATAATCAGCAGGAAAGTTCTTGGGATCAGGAAGCTGTTGTAATGACTAACTTCTAAGGATAAACAGTTAATACAGAATACTACTGCAACTTGCTGTGCCAATTAAAGGAGGCACTGAAAGAAAAAAGGAGAGGGAAGCTGAGGAAAGGAGTTATTTTTTTGCAAGACAATGCACCTGCTCACAAGGCTGGCAAAACAATGGATGTTTTGACACAGTTGGAGTTTTAGTGCATACACCATCCACCCTACTCACCAGATCTTGCTCCATCTGACTAGTTTCTGTTTCAAAACCTTAAAAGGAGTTTGAAAGGGTGACAATTTTCAAGTGATTCAGCGGCGATTACAGCAGAGGAGCAGTATTTCAGAGACCAGACATCAGATTATATTTTGGAAGGGTTACAGAAACTTCAGACTCAATGTGCCATGGGTGTTGAACATAGTGGTGAATATATGGAACATGATGTAAGTTTCATGGCTTCAGGTCATTCCCTTCCTGGGTGGGCTGACAATTTTTCAGCACACCTCAATAGACCAGCTTTGGAAAACAGATATGCTTTTAACTTTTTTCAAAAGTCTAATTTCCATTCAATCTTAATTGGAGAGAGAAATAATTCCGAAAGGACACCATCTAATAGAGAAGCCAAGAATTGTCTCACCAATTCAGTTTTAAAACCTTAGGGAACCATAAAAGAAAGGTGTTTCATGTATTTTTAACATCATGAAGTAACATTAAAATATTAACAATCTGAACTTAACAGTAATTCTGATATTTTTATTTATTCTTAACCAACACTCAAAACCATGGTTTCAGTTTTCTTCAGCCTGGAGAACAGATAGAGCTATTATAGAGGTCTATAAAATACTGAGTGAGGTGGGGCAGGTAGATGTGAGGCACTTGTTTACTCTTTCTAAAAATACTAGGACTAGGGGGCATGTAATGAAGCTACTAAGTAATAGATTTTAAACAAACAGGAGAAAATACAGTATTTCTTTACTCAATGTGTAATTAAACTCTGGAATTTGTTACCAGAGAATGTGGTGAAAAATCAGTTGTCAGCCTTAAATTACTGAATGCTGGTTATCAGTATCTGTGCTGGCCTACCAGTGTCAGCAAAGTACTCTGGGATATTATATTAAACAATCTAAAAACTCCTGCCCCTAATTCACATATCTTGAGTATCCAGCCATCCTAGATTTCACAAGAAGATATGTTAACTACCAGTACTTGAATGGAACAAAAGAAGCCAGACTGATTACATCTACCATTTTTGCAAGAGAATCACATCTTCCTTATCAATTAAGGGCCTTATTACGGCACAGAAAGATGCTGATATGTTAAGATCAGTATTTCCTAATAGATGCTAATTTTAAAACAGAACCCAAATCGATAAAGGCATGCTGCAACACCTTGATCTCTCTCTTGCTTATCTCCCTCTCTTGGCCCGCTTCTCTCCCACCTCACAATAAGACACACACCCAAGCACATTCATTCAGGTAAACCACATGCTCGCTCTCTGCTCTGGGAAAGCCACATTTTCCTATACACACAGTAACTCTATAATAAAATATATTTCTGTACATTAGTATCAAGCATATGTATGGTGTATCTTTCTTCTAATAAAGCAAAGAGATTGTGGAGAGTCGATATCCAAGATGAAGGCTTTATTCAAACCAATAAATAAATAATCCATATAATGTCTAGGGCCTGATCTCTGGTAAAACATATGGACCCAACACAGTCCGTGTTTCAACAGCATAGTCTTCTTCAGGGGTCCTATGAATAGACTATATAGTTATGTATGTCTTAATGTGTGATTAGGAGAAAGAATAAAAAAATACAAAGTTTGTACCAATCAATGATTAGTGCTGTGTGTTTACTGAGAGAAGTACTATCTTAATTCTTTTTCTTTTCTCTTAGTAAACACATGGCACCTTTCTACATGATTCATTTCACCTTCACCCTCTCTTCATTTTTTGTTTCCACCTCTCCCCTATGTTCTGTCATCTCTCTCTTCTCCTTTCCTTCTTTCCCACTCCACCCCATGGTCTGAAATCTCAATCTCCTTCCCTCTCCCCCCATGCCCAGGCATCTCTCTCCTATCTCTCCCTCCTTCTCTGGCACCTCTTCTCCTTCCTTTCCCTCTTGTGTAGCATTTTATGGCTCCTTAGTTTTATTTCCCTCCTCCATGCCCTGGCATTTCTCTCCTCTCCTTCCATCTCCCCTCCCACTCCATTGTCTGGCATCGGTCTCTTTCTCCCTCCCACTCCATGGTCTGGTAGCTCCTTTCTTTTCCCTCCCTCCCATGGTCTTGGCATCTCTTTCCTAGCCTCTCTCTTCCCTGGTCTTCCTTCTCCCTCCTTCCCTCTCTCCCCAATTGGGTGCAGCAGCATTTCTCTTCCCCTTTCCCCCCCATTGGGTGCAGCAGCAGCATTTCTCTTCCCATCCCTCCCATCTCACACACCTGTTGGCAGATTCGCTACAGACTAAGGCAAGTTGTAAGCTTCCCTCCGTCACTGACCTATCTTCCCGGGAGATAGGTCAGTGATGGAAGGAAGCTTACAACTTGCTTCTCTTGCTTGATTCGGACCTTCCTTATTTCCGGGTCCTGCCTTCGCGGAAACAGAAAGTAGGCAGAACCCGGCAGCGAGTAAGGCCCTGAAAGCAAGCAAGAGCAGCAAGTTTTAAGCTTCCCTCCATCGCTGATCTATCGCCCGCCTTAGCCTGTAGCGAACTCATGCTCCAGGGCTCTAACGGTAACACTGTGCGTGCCAGCTTCCATTCTTTTCCCTCCCCCGGGACGTAACTTCTGGTTTCAGAGGGAAGAGAACGTAAGCCGAAATACACAGTGTTACCGTTAGAGCCCCGGAGCAAGGGTTCAAGTCACTTGCTGGCATTTTTTGTTTTTTTTTTAAGTCAGGCAGGAGTCAAACACTGAACTTTCGGCAGCTCTTCAAGCTGTGCCGAGTCAGCCCGGGAAATCCCCAAGCCAGTGAAAGGGTTTTTAAAAAATGTTGAGCAGCGGCGGCAGCAGGATTCACGACCGAGATGACAGCCGGGCAGTCATCTAAATTAGCTGGGCGGAGCGCCTGGCTAAAAGGCACTAGGGAGAACAATGTATACTTTTTTAAATATTGTGTACATGTTTCATGAACTACTTAGGTTTAAGAGGGCTACAAATATTTTTAAATACTACATGGGTGTGTTTCTGTGTCCCTTGAAAGCAGTGGTTCCCAACCTTGTCCTAGACCACCAGCTAGTCAGGTTTTCAGGACAGTCCTAATGAATATGCCCATCAACTCCATTATATGCAAAACTCCTGATTGATGAGGCCCAACTTTAGTACAATAAGAGGTGGTCAGAGCATACCGTGAGTGATTTCCTTCACTCGCCAGCACTCCAGCTGCCCTCTCCTGCCCGGTCATTCGCGGTCGGAAAATACCATGAATGACTGGGACTGCGAATTTGCAGGGGAGCACTGTACCACCTTTCAACAAGGAACAAATCAAAACAGTTTGTATTACCTCAAAATAAATCAATGAAAGAAACTACAGATCATTAATAGAATAGAGGAAAAAGTAATATGAAACAGAGCTCTTTCACTGCCAGTCCTAGCTCCTACTACTTCTTGAAGGCCAATCCAGGTCACAAGTATTTGGCAGAATCCCAAAGATTAACGAGATTCCATGATGCCAACCCAGCCTTTCTCCACGTCTGTCTTTTTAATAGTGATTTATTGACTTTTCTTCCAGATCCTGCTGGTAGTAGGCCAACTTACTCCAGAGGAGAAACAAATGTTATAATTGTGTCTGCTATTATGAATCTAATCAACAGTCTTATATTCCACTATTTTTAAGTTCAGATTCAGAGTGGATTACAAAAACTACCCTACATTAAGGAGAGCACATATACTTAATTATTGCATAAAGGGATAAAATATCAAGAATAACATTTATCAAAAAAGTTGGTCTTTAAAATTTTATGAAAAATATCCAGCAGTGTTTGTGTAGGGATTTGGGGGTTCCAGCAGGAGGGAGTGGGCATTCCTTCTGCCAGTTGACTTCATATTGGGGGGGGGGGGGGGGGGGTTCTACCACAGCCGCTCAGCTGATCAAGGCAAGAAGATTTCCTTGCTGCGATCAGCTCAGCAGCCATGTCTATTTGAAATGTAGATAAATAAAATGTATATCTGGCTTATGAAATAAATTAATTAGATTTTCACATACACTCAGAATTGTGAGATTTGACCAAGAGCAGTAGCTCCTATAGCCAAACCCACCGCCCCATCACTGTGTATGACTTTTTGAAAAAATTTTAAAATGAACGTGCTATTCAAACAATGAAACTATTTTTCAATGGCAAAAGAAAGGAAAAAATTTCCCATTTAGCTTTCAAGTATTTCAACAGGTCTTGAAACAGTACTTGAAAGCTAAGTGGGAATTTTTTCCTTTCTTTTGCCATTGAAAAATAGTTTCATTGTTTGAATAGCACGTTTACTTTAAATTTTTTCAAAAAGTCATACACAGTGATGGGGCGGTGGGTTTGGCTATAGGAGCTACTGCTCTTGGTCAAATCTCACAATTCTGAGTGTATGTGAAAATCTAATTAATTTATTTCATAAGCCAGATATACATTTTATTTATCTGCTTTTGTATTGAGAAGTCTTATCCAGCTATATAGCATTCAATTACTTTGACTTCCTAGTCTTTTATGTTATGATAGAACATACTTCTCCACTTAATCTACACATTGTGACTTATTTGAAATGTAGGCCAGCATTTTGCTGGCATAAATTTCAGATGTCCGACACGGCTCTAGGGAGATGCTTAGGGCCGCTTAAACTCACTCAAGACCACTTCTAGGCAAAACCACACCCAGCCTTGGGGAGCTTAGGTGTCCCTACAAGTCTCCCTAGACTTGCGAAACTCCTACAGCGTAGGCTGCTTGCCTTGGGTAGGATTTTTCTAAAAACATGTGTCCCAACTAGCTGCCAGACAATGGTAGGCTGCCTGACAGACAGTGGTAGGCTGCCTACACTACTGCCTACAATCAGGACGCCCATTTATAGAATCAGCCCCTTAGTTTTTACTTTGGAGAGACAGACTTTACAGTTAGTTAATCTTGATCAATCTGGAATTCCTAGTACTTGCCCTAGCCCAGGGGTAGGCAATTCCGGTCCTCGAGAGATGGAGCCAGGTCAGGTTTTCAGGATATTCACAATGAATATGTATGAGATGGATTTGCATGCACTGCCTCCTTGAGATGCAAATCTATCTCATGCAGATTTATTGTGGTTATCCTGAAAACCTGACCTGATTCCGGCTTTCGAGGACCGGCATTGCCTATCCCCTGGCCTAGCCTATTGGATTGTGATTTGTAGTGAACTTTATGGTGCCTAGTGGAATACAAATGATTGTATTGTATTTTAGGAAAAAAATGAATGAACAGTTCATGGGAACAAAGATTCAATCTGCCTAATCTTTTTCAAGAGATGCAGAAGAACCAGAAGGATTGTTTGGATTTAAAGCTAAAGATTCTAGCCTTAGGAGAAACTTTTGATTTGAAATTTCCTTGTAGATATTTTGTGATGTTTAGAGGTAAACAGTTTATTTTATTGGAACATAATCACTTGCTAAATTTCTTGTGGCTAGAGGAAAAGCTAATATACTATATATGTCTAAATCAGCTTAGAGCTGCTTAGAGGCGGTATACTGTTAGCGATTTTATTTCCTTATTATTTATGTTTTGGCTCTATAACTTTGTGTACAAAATGTTGATGCATTTATTTTTCCATTTTGCCTGTATATTTCTGGAACCATTAAAAGTTAATAAAGAAAAAATAAACTTAGCCCTAAATGATAAATACGAGTATACAGGAAATTAAGGACATCACTTTCACTCACAAATTGCAGGGTGGTACATCTAAATTCCAACTCTGAAACAGCTTGAAATGTATTCAATTCATGCTCCTGAAATAAGAAACACACATGAGGTGGCATGCACTCTATTAGCTACTTTACAAAGGGAACAGAGAGATTTTAGAAAGGAAGCAGCTTTAGCAACATCAGTGTCTCTCGCGTATATTCTGATTAGATATTGTCCCTCACATATGCCATGTGTACACTTTCATGTTCATTTTTAAGCAATAGCTGCACAAACCTAATCTAGTGTTTGCTTTCTCTTTTTCTTCCTTATTTCCTGTGTGTTTAAGGTTTACAACTGGAACCTTACATGACAAAGAAGATAAAGAAAGACAGAAACTCCTGGGAATCCACTAAATATGATACTGAAATTATGGTTCAGAATTATATAGTATTATACTGTATAACAATCCCAAAAAGCAAATAGAATTTTGTGGTCCATACAGAAAGTCATTCCCAACATTGTTTCTGCTACTGTCTGATTTATGCATAAAATATTGCTTTATGAAATAAAAATGTATTATGAAACTAGTTTTATGGAAGAATCTTTCTGGAATGGTGCAAAAATTATTTAGGGAAACAGAAGAAGACAACTTCCCAAAACTTGGAAAGCAGAAAACAAATAGGGAAGGAGATTCTTGGTGTTCAATGCCTTTTATCACAAGACTCGACACGATCGTGTTTCGGCCCAAGAGGGCCTGCCTCAGGAGTCTGTAATCAAATGGTTGTAAAATCACTGTCCTTATAAGTCAATTATTTAAAAACAAGAAAAAAATGGCTCTTGACAGCCTGCACGGCTATACCGACAAAGAAGTTTGCTGCAAATATGTGCATAATTTCCTCTGAAAGCTCGTTCAGAGGAAATTGTGCACATATTTGCAGCAAACTTCTTTGTCGGTATAGCTGTGCAGGCTCTCAGTGCCATTTTTTCCTGTTTTTAAATAATTGACTTACAAGGACAGTGATTTTACAACCATTTGATTACAGACTCCTGAGGCAGGCCCTCATGGGCCGAAACACGATTGTGTCAAGTCTTGTGATATAATAAAAGGAACTGAACATCAAGAGTATCCTTCACTGTTTGTTTTCCACAAAAATTATTTAAACATGCCATTCCAGAGTGAATGAGTCTAGTACTGTATCTTTTATCAGTTATTACTGGCTGTAGCTATAGCATATACTGTACATTAAATTCGATCATATAAAATGATCTCGAACTAAGGCTGTTTAAATTTGAATGCCCAAGAGAAGAGCAAATCAACATAGCCCTACTATATATCATATATTACAATTTTTTCCTCTACTTTTCCAAAACATATACCTTTGAAATGTAGAATTATAGCCAAAGACATTAGACAGAGGGCTCCTTTTACTAAGCTGTGATAGTGTTTTTAGTGCGCGCTGAATTGCCACGTGCGCTAAACTCACGCTACGCGGCTAGAACTAACGCCAGCTCAATCCTGGCATTAGCGTCTAGCACGAGGGGCAATTCAGCGCGCGCTAAAAACGCTATTGCAGCTTAGTAAAAGGAGCCCGGAGTGTGAGCCAACCAGGACAGACAGGGAAATATGCTTCAGTACCTGAATGTACACCATTTAGATTATAAGTGGTATATAAATACTAAATAAAAATAAAAAAATAGAACAGCCAAACATCTAAAAAATATGTTTAGCACAACTCTCCTCCCCTTTCAAAATACACTAATTGGTCTTTCAAAAGAACATCATTTGGAAGCAAATTTAATTACAGCACCCAAAAATGACAATTACAATCACTATCTACTGGAGGAAAAATAAGAAACAACTTACTCCCAGTGTCATCTAATAGGATCTCGTAGTAAAATGTTACTTTTCCTGACACAAGTATGGACACTAAAAATTTGCTAAGCATTCCCAGAGAGGTGTAGAAGTTCACTATGAAACAGGTCATTCGAGGTCTGATGCTTCAGACAAGAAACAATGATCCAAGGCAAAAAGGCAAGGCAAAGATAGAAACCAAAATTTAATACACATTATCTTTACTATAAGAAAGGCACTAGAAAACGCCTCTCTAATCTTAATGCTGACTGGCATTACATCATCCATACAATGTCTTCTTCAGTTTTCTTCATTCTTTGACCCCAATGCTCTGAAGAGATAATACTGCTTTCTATTGTATAAGAATAGCTTTGTTTCAAAGACCTTTTATAGTGTATTAATATTTGCTGCAAAGAGGGAAGAGTTAAAGAGATTAGGTTCTTACCTTGTTTATATGTTTTCCAGTAAATAGATATGTGTCATTCTGGGCAAGCAGGTTATTTCCCCATGACCGCAAACCTTTACAGAAGGAATCCACCGGATTTTTTCTATAACCCTACTGCTATCTACAGTTAGTCTTCAAGCAAACAAGAGCTGAATTCAAGAAAGCTTTGGACAGGCATGTGGGATCTCAGAGAGAGGAAGAAATAATAGTTACTGCGGATAGGCAGACTGGATGGTCTATTTTATGTTTCTATGTTTCTTCCATAATCAGGTAAAGTAGGGATATGAGAAAACCTCACAACTGGTAAGTCTGTTTTGCTCAAACCAAGTAACTTAAAACTATGAACAATCAAACAGATTAACAAAATATGCCAGCAGAATTATCAAAGGAGCTCAAATAACACCCTAAAATACATGAGCAATAAATTACTCCTTTTGGCCTCAAAGGACTGACTTGGAGAACAACATTCTTAATGAGACAGTAGGCAGGTGCGGGAAAGAAAGAACAGGTCAGGGATCTACTGGAAAAGATAATAGCAAGATAAGAACTTAACCTCTTTTTCCAGTACAATAGGTGTGTCATTCTAGACAAGCAGGATGTACAAAAGCAGTCCCATTAATCTAGGGCGGGATGACTGCACCAGAACATAGCCTGAGGACCCAAAGGCAGAGGCTTCGCTTGATGCCACATCCATTCTATAGAACTTAGCAATGTATGTAGAGTGGACCAAGTTGCCACCCTACAAAACTCAGTTGGATCGACTGCCCTAGCTTCTGCCCACAATGAAGCTACACTCCTGGTCGAATGCACCTTCACAGAAATGGGGGACTGTTTCCCACAAACAGTGTATGCTGACAAAATGGCCTGACGGATCCACCTGGAAATCATGGCCTTGGAAGATGGCACACCTCGCTTAACTGGATTAGCCAACACAAAAAGATGGTCACAGAGCCTAAACTTGTTGGTGACCTCCAAATATCAAAGTGCTCTACTCATATCCAACTTCTTTAAAATATGGGCCTGTTTCTTGGAACCTGTGGACTAGAATGCTGGCAATCGAACTTCCTGATTGACATGAAATGTCAAAACCACTTTTAGCAGGAAGGAAGGAACAGTATGTAAATAGATTCCTGTGTCAGAGATCGTAAGGAAAGGCTCCCTTCAAGAAAGAGCCTGGAGTTCCAAGACCCATCTCACCGAGGTCATAGCCACCAGAAACACTGTCTTGAGCAGCAAAACCATCAGCGACACCTTCTTCAGTGGCTTGAACGAAGCTTTGCTGAGACTCCGCAGAACCACATTAAGATCCCATGAAGGGAATGTGGCTTTGACTGGAGGTCTGATGCGCAGTGCACCCTTCAAAAATCTGGCTGTGTCTGGATGAGACACCAGCATAGATCTGCCGTCTTGAGCCCTGAAACATGAGCCCAGCTACTTGGACCCGAAGGGAAATCACCGTCTCTTGTCAAGGCCAGCTTGGAAAAAAGCCACCACCACAGAAAACAGAGCTGAAACCGGCTCCACCTTTTCCTAATTACATCACTGCGGCCAAGTCTGCCACACCTTAGTATAGGCCGATACAGCTGTTGGCTTCTTAGACTTGAGACGAGTTATATTGACCACATCTGAGTACCCCTTATGTGCTAACACTTCGCGTTAAAGAGCCATGCTGTAAGAGCAAAGCAATCCAGATCTTCTAGGCACACTGGACCTTGGGAAAGAAGATCCGGATGGACCTGAAACCTGAACCTGTCCGAAGACGTACCAGATCTGCGTTCCACAGTCTGCATAGTCAGTCCAGAGCTACAAGAATGGCCTTTCCCCAATGACATGCAATCCTTTGAAGGATTTGGCAAAACATGGGAGAAAGACGTACAAACCACACTCTGTCGCCATAGCTGGACCAGAGTATCCAGGCCCACACTTCCAGGCTTGTATCTTTGACTGAAGAATCAGTCCACCTTTTTATTCTTTGCTGTAGCCATGAGGTCGAATTGTTGTTAACCCCAGTGGCGAACACTGTCTTAGAATGCTATCTGTCAGCGTCACTCGCCTGGATCCAAGGTCTTCTGCTGAGGAAGTTCTACCCAGGTGAAGAGCAATCGGGCCTCCAGATACAGATGAGCACTCTTGGTGCCCCCCTGGCGAATGACATAGGCCATTGCTGTAGCATTGTCTGAGAAGATCCAGACTGCCTCGCCTTCCAGAAACTTCCATAGCTTCACCACAGCCAAATGGCCTGGAGTTCCAGTTGGTTGATCGACCATTTCCTCTGAGTGGGCCAATGATTGCAATGAGCTCCCCAGCTGTGGAGATTGGCATCCGTCATCATGACCACCCAAATGCTATCTGAAAGGGCATGCCCCTGGTAAGAGATTGAGGGCTGAGCCACCAATCCATACTGGCCCTGGCTTCCAAGGCCCAAGCCAAAAACTTCTGTAATGAGTGTCTAACTTCTGTAACGAGAGACCAATACATGAGTAACACATGTTGGAGAGGACACATATGGGCTCTCAATCAAGGCACATCTAATGTGGCTGCCAATGAACCTAAGACTTGAAGATAGTCCTATGCTGATGAAGCTGGTTTGGTGAGGAGGCACATGATATGAGAGCAAAGCTTCTTTCTACGTGTCTCTGGAAGATAGACATGGCCTGCAACTGTGTTGACCAAGACATCCAGATATTCCAGGGATTGCGTCAGAGACAAATGACTCTGGGCTAGATGCACTAAAGTCTCCAATTTTCTAATGATCACCGCTAAACTAGTTTGCCGACCCAATGCCCAAATGGCTCACTGTGTGGTTTTCCATTTGGTCATACATTATCCAATTCTGGCATGCAAATGAGGTCATTAATATTAAAACCATTCATCAGATTGATGGCCTAACATTACATGTCAGAATCAGATTGGTATTACCGACCTGAACCATGACAGGTCTGCCTGTTTTTTCTTTGTTTTTTCCTATGGACACAATATCTGTCTACCCCCCCCCCCCACGAAAAAGGACGTGCCACCCCCTCCCCGAACCAAAATAGAGGCAGGAGGGATGCCCACTCCCTCCTGCCGCTATAAACCCCCTTGTACCAGCCAAATCACTTCAATAAAAATTGGCAGGAGGGATGCCCACTCCTTCCTATTACCGGATTGCTAAAATCCAAGATGGCCATGTAAGGATTTAGGTGC
The DNA here is from genome assembly GCF_902459505.1 of Geotrypetes seraphini. Classification (NCBI taxonomy): domain Eukaryota; kingdom Metazoa; phylum Chordata; class Amphibia; order Gymnophiona; family Dermophiidae; genus Geotrypetes; species Geotrypetes seraphini. The sequence goes on from NC_047088.1 coordinate 149,036,688, forward strand.
CAAAATAAATTTTTAAAAATAACACACTAAATAAAGGTCAAAAACTGGCAAATTTAAGATTTTTTAGGAGAGGGAACATAGGGGAACAAGCACAAAACAGTGAAAACTTCATTTTCTGACCTCTCTGATTCACCTCACAGGCTGTAACAGCCTTACTCATTGTGACCTGTGTTGGCAATGTGCTGCAGCCTTCCTCAGCTCTGAACAGTAGCTGGAAAGGGAGAAGAAATCACTAGAACGTCTACTCCAATGCTGATCTTTGGGTGCCACAGTTGAACATAGTGTCTGACTGAGCTCCCAGCCCTGACTGACAGATGCGTAACTAGAAGAGGGAAATAAAAAAAAAATGTTCCAGCACCATGTGAGACACCAATAAGCCTCTTACAGATGCCTGACAGCCTGCACTCAAACCTCTGCCAAGCAATAGGTGAACAATACTAACTGGGGATGGCCCCGAGCTCCAAAAATGCTTCTGCAGGCTGTTTCTTTCAGTTTCTTTCTGAAAGGCATGTTAATAGTACAGTGACACTGTATCCTCACAGATTTGACTCACAATTTTGGATTGTCATTTACCTGTTTGGGGATTCCTGATGCAGGTTGTCTAGCCAAAACACGGTCCATCTCGAGTCCATGATCTGCTTCATGTGTTTATAATTGACAAGACTATTGTGTGCATGGATTTTATGTTTGGTTGCTAATAAAGTGGGTTTTGAAGACCAGACATGCTCTGCTCTCATCTATTGGACCTCTGCAGACTGGCCAACAGGTACCACAAGGGATTTGCCTGTCAGCTGCAGACCACTGCTGGTTCAGAGTTGGACTCACAAACAGGGAAGCTCCAAACACTGAAAAATCAAACAAATCTTCTGGCTTGCGTTCAGAAGGGAAAAAACTGTAGACGGCAGTAAAGCTCTCAGTGAAGAAGGAAGGTTATAGAAAAAATCCGGAATGGATTCCTTCTGCACAGGCTTGCAGCACATGGGAAATAGCCCACTAGTCCAGAATGATATACTTATTGCACTGGAAAAGTCCTATTCTATCTGAATAACTTACAACCAAGGAAGTGTTTTGTGCCATTATCTAGTAAACATTTCTTGTTCTTCAGTCATTCAGTATCAGATACTCTGACATCAGAAGTAGCATTTCTTATAAATCTATCATGTGGTCAACCTTATGAAGCCAATAAGTATATATCTATCTTACTCTGGCGCAGTATGTAAATGTCACACTGTGCAAGATATCTGTATACAGAATAAAGTCTTAGAATGAATAACATAAGCAGTTCCTGTAGCTGAACATTCTAAGTATTTTATAAATACTAATACTGACTCCATGATAGTTGGCAGTATAAGAACACTGAAGAAACTTTGTGCATTTTTGTGAATACAAGAAGCTAAGGGTCCCTTTTACAAAATCACAGTAGCAATTCTCGGTGCAGCAAAAGTAACACAGCCCACAGGAATTAAATGGGCTGCATCACATTTCCCATGCAGAAATCGCAACTACAGCTTTGTAAAAGGAGCCCTAAGTGTTTTCTATGTGTTTCTTTTGTGGCTTTTTTTCTTTCTCCCATTCTTTTATACATATTTTTTTAAAAACATAAAAAATTAGGGAGGGGGAACAGTAAATGAAAATTAGAAACACTACTCTCACTATCTTTATTAACAGCATGCAATCTATGTACTATTACACATATTTTAAAAAGTGGCTCCAATTATTTTAGGCTTTGATGGTCCACAGAACTCAAAATTGTACTAACTAAAAAATAAGCTTAAAACTCAATTTTCTTTACATTAGATCTGCACAGTAAGACAGAAAATCAGCAAGAACTGACAAACCCCCTCCAAAGCCATTCTAGAAGATGAAAAAAAAATGTACACTTGTTATTAAAAGTGAAAGCGCTCCTAAATTACTTCCACATAGAAGTGCTTCTTTCTGTGCATTTGAGTTTGGTGGAAATACACACCACACACGTATATGGCAAATTTATTCTAAACCTAGAAAATGTCTCCCTTTACAGCTCACAGGAAAAACCATAGGATTGGTCAGTTCAGACTAGCATCTCTCACTCCCTCTCCCCTTGTCAAAGCTGTAGACCATATGTAGTTATTTTTAAAAATAAAAGCAACCTTGATGAAAATATGGTAAACTATACCAAAGGTTATTTGCAAAGTTCCTATCTACTTATTTGGCTTCAGTGCTGGTTTTATGACCAATTTCTTAAAAATAAAAATACAAACAAGGATCAAAAACAAAATCAATGAAATGATCTGGAAAACTGTCTGTGTAGAAAGTGTGAAAGCAAGTAGCATTACAATACAGAAATCTCTAGGACTGAAAGCCAAATATAGTGGATGAGCAGTCATTTCACTTATACAGTTTTCTGCATCTGATCATTCTTCTGAAGTGTCACCAGCAAGATGTGACAAATGGACTCATCCCTTTTATTCACATTAACTTATTTTGCTAATAAACAGAAAAAAGCATGTTTACTGGGATTTACAATCAACAATTGCCTTTTGTGTCCCAGTGCAATTTAGCAGCTAACTAATCTACAGTTTTCATTTGATTAAATTCAGCTTATTTGACTTCCAAAACCAATGTTGTACTCTCTCTCAACTGCTTCTAGATCATCAGTTCCCAAATCTGTCCAGGCTATCTACAATGCATGCTACTGAAGCAGTGTATGAACCTATACATTGCAGATATCCTGAAGACCCAACAGCAGGGTATACCTTGTTTAGAAATCTATGTACGATTGATTTTTGCATACATTGTTAATACTTTCAGAGGCCTGAGTTACTGTGCATATTTTTATTCTGTTCATGAGCCAGTACAAAGTACAGGACAACCCTTTACTGCTGTGTGCACAATTTAGGATAGAAGGAAACTGGAAGCGATTACTCACTCACTCATAGTTTAGCTTATGTGTTAGAAAATATCCTATTGTAAAAGGATCCAGAAAAGGGCTTATTATATAATCAACTTTTACAGCAGCACTTTTCCTAAATATTTAGTGACTACAGCAAATGATACTGTATAAGCAGTTTGACCAATGATTTCAAATTTTGCAGTCATAAAAAGGACTGCATCTATAATGAAAAGTGGCCAGGATTGCTGCTGTACCTACAGACTGAATTTTATGTCATAATTCTTTGGTGTAAGCAAGTCAGGAAACCAGTGCATTCACTGTCCACAATACACTGAAATCCTGACTTCTCACCTACATTTTGCTACACTGTTCTTAGAAAGGATAGATACCCATGAAAAATGAATCCAAACTGTGTTGGTCTTGTTTGCTCACAGCAAAAGCTGTAACAAACTTACATATGTCTAAAAATTAACTCTTTCAGCTGCCTTGAAAATCCAATTGCAAGTGAATCTGTGTGCAGGAAGAAAGGGTAACATCCATTAACTGGTCAGGTTAACTCCCAAGCACTGTCAATCTGGAGTTCCCAATGCTAGGAGTTAGTCCACTATGTGCAGTTTGCTCCTGATACGATTTCAGATTTGTTCTTCTTCCAAAAAAAGTACCAGTCTAAATATGACAATACTAATGTGCCATCATTCCTTGCATCCCCAGTCCATCTGTTAAAAAATCATTTTATTCGACCAATCAACTTTATACGATGAATAGTTGTGTAGCTGCTGACAGCAGCAGGAAGATCATTTGTTCAAACAATTTGTATCACTTCTTTAAATCATGAAAACCATGTTTTTCTTTAAATCATTATTCTTCAATCAGTTCACTTTGGTGGCTCCCATTCCCCCTCCCCCCCAAGATTGGCATAAAGTGGGTGAACCCTATCAGGCTCTTATTAATTGACGTGCACCCCTGGGGTTTTCACTCTGAGTAGTGCATGATGGATTCCACATAGTTCCCAGGGAAAAGGCCCGTCACTCCATTCATTACACCTTCGTACCAGCCATCGTCATTCTTCTTAATGACGTAGATGATGGCTCCTTCCTGGAAGGAGAGCTCATCCTCCTTGTCTTTAGTGTAGTCATAAATTGCCACAACTGTAAAATAACAAAATGTCAAGCAAAGGAAAAATGAAAGAAAATGCAACATATCACAATCAAATAATGTGCCTTAGGGTGGTCCAAAAAAAAAAAAAAAAATCAAGTTCATGGGACATGACCTCCACAAGTCTATTTTTGTTCTATGTCTGACCACTGTTAAGAAAGCCAAATTATAAGCCTTCTGGTGAACAGTTAAAAGGTCGCTCAACAAATTTTTAATATATAAAATTCAAGTACAGAATTTATATTAATTTTCCATCTAAACCTGAACACATGGAAAGAGGTTGAAATACATACTGTGTTACTTACAGCTGAAAAGTTTGTTAGCCTAATGATTTATTATGCACTGTTCAATGTTCAGTGATGATAGGTAATTAATGTCATTATTCCAAAGTAAATACAAAATGTTGCGTGTGAATTAGTGCTGCCCGATTCAGGGAAAAAAATTTTGATTCAATTCAGCCTATTGAATCGATTTTTCGATTTGATTTTCCTGTCCAATTGGGTGTTTTTTCCAAACATCCTGGTGGGTTTATTTTATAGCCTCTTCACCCCCTTTGCCTTCTCCTAACCACACTGGTGCTGTGGTGTAAACAAAATAAACAAACAAAAAATACTTTTCCTCTCTCTGTTTCAAGTTTATTTGTTATTTGATTAATCGCCTATTACAATTACTAAGCGATGTACACATAATAAAATAAATTTCTAAAATGTACATAAAATAAAGGGTAACGTTAACAAGGGTATAAAATCCTGTTAAATCCTAGCTCACATTCGCAGTCTAACACCAGCTCTGGAAGGATACACATTTCAAATCTGACATATTGTAATCACAAAACAGAAAATAAAATTGTTTTTCCTACCTTTTGTTGTCTGGTCATTTTTCAAATCATGCTGTTCCATGTTGGTCTGGTTGTCTTTTGATCAGGCTCTCTTTCTTTCTTCTTTCTCCGTGCTAACCATCCATCTTCCATCTCTGTCCTCTCCTTCTGTTTCCCTTACTTTGCCCGAAGGTCTGACATCTTTCCTATTGTTCATCTCCATCCACCGCAGCTGCAGCGATGGACTCCCACCATCCACCATCTCTCCTTTTCTCAACTACCCTTTCATCCAGCATCTCTTTTCTGTGTCCCTGTCCCTATTCTCCTCTCCAGCACTGTCCCCCTTGTGTCCCTATTCCTATGCTCCCTCCATGCCCAGCATCTTATCTCTCCCCATATCCAGCTTCTTCTTTCTCTCTTCCTTACCTCCCTCCTGTATCGCCTTCCCCAGGTACAGGCTTTCTCCTACTATCTCTCCTGCCATCCTGCACCCTGCCCACCTACTTTGGAGTAGTATTGTTTTACCACTTATTTTGTTTTATTTTATCATTCAAATTTCATTTAAATTTCTCCAGAATTCTATTGCTTCAACGGTTCTCTCTCTGCATCTATTCTTATCTCCCCTCTTTTTTCAACCTTTCAAAGTCCTTTAGATCATTGTAATCTTATTAGAATGTTTATTTTCTTATTTTTCTCATCTATTCTCTATTTTATTTCTTTATTACTCTACTAATTGTCATTTTTCCAGGTACTTTAGTTAGATTGTGAGCCTTTGGGACAGTAAGGGAATTTTTAAGTACCTATTTTACTTATAATTTTAGTGCACCCTATTGTCTATTTTTCTGTAAACCGCTTAGAATCCTAACGGAGTTTAGCGGTATATAAGAAATAAATTACATTACATTAAATTACATTATCTGTCCCTCTTGTACCCTTCCCCTTGTGGTCTTGTATTTTTCTCTCCCTCTCTCCATTAGTCTAGCACCTCTCCTCTGCTTTCCTCCCCTTCTTTTTGGTTTGGTCTCTTTCTTCCCTTCACTTCACCCCAAGTCTGGCATCTCCCCTCCCCTCTCTTACTCATTCCTCCTGCTCCCTCTGCACAGGCCTGCCTCCTGCCGCGAAGGCACTCTTTCTCCTCCTCCCCCCCCCCCCCCGCAAAGGCCTGCCCCCCCGTCGAAAGCACTCTTCCTCCTCCTCCCCGCCACAAAGGCCTGCTCCCCCCACAAAGGCACTCTTCCTCCTCCTCCCCGCCACGAAGGCCCGCTCCATCCGCAAGCCTGCATCTTCCCATAGCTTCCCCACTCTTACCTTAAGGCTAATACGGCAGCCTGCAGGATCGCTGATGTTATAGCAATCCCTGCAGCTGCCCGTCTTCCTCTGCCACAATCCTGTCCCCGACGTCAGAGCAGGGGCAGGACCATAGCAGAGAGAACGCATCGCTGAGAATAATGGGCAGCTACAGGGATCACTATAGCACCAGCAATCCTGCAGGCTGTCGTATTAGCCTTAAGGTAAGAACGGGGAAGCTGGGGGGAAGATGCAGGCCTTTCTGACTTACCCTCCCCCCTCAAGCAGGAGCGGAAATGGACGGCCAGCAAGAGGCAGCGCTGCCGCTCTTGCTTTAGGAAGGCACGGGAGAAGGGTCAGTCATCAAATCAGGATGCCAATTTAAAAAAAATATTGAATCAATTCGTGAACTGGGCAGCACTAGTGCAAATGCTGAACTGCATTCAGTCAGTATTCATCAGCATGGATTTGAAGCAAATTGGATAGGTCTTTTTGTGCTGAGCAACAAGGCGAAGGCACAGCTGCTTCTGCTCCTCCTTCTTTAACATAAGAACATAAGAATTGCCATACTGGGGCAGACCAAAGGTCCATCAAGCCCAGTATACTATTTCCAACAGTGGCCAACCCAGGGCCAAAGTACCTCATTCCATCAAGTTGTTAAACAGATTTTATGGAGCTTATTCTAGGAATAAGCAGTGGATTTCCCCAAGCCATCTTAATAATGGCCTATGGACTTCTCTTTTAGGATATTATCCAAACTCTGCTAAGCTAACTGATTTTCCTACATTCTCCGGCAACAAATTCCAAAAATTACATGTTGTGTGAAGAAATATTTTCTCTGATGTGTTTTAAATTTACTACTTAGTAGCTTCTTCACATGCCCCCCAGTCCTAATATTTTTGGAGGGAGTGAACAAGCGATTCATATTTACCCTTTCCACTCCACTCAGTATTTTATAGATCTTTATCATATCACCCCTGAGCCATCTCTTCTCCAAGCTGAAGAGCCCTAGCCTTTCCTCATAGAGAAGTCATCCCATTCCATTTATCATTTTCATCATCCTTCTCTGTACCTTTTCTAAGTTGACTATAACTTTTTTGAGACATGGCAACAAGAACTGCACACAGTATTCAAGGTACGGCCATACCATAGGGTGATACAAGGGCATTATAACATTTTCATCTTTGTTTTATCATTCCTTTCCTGATAATTCCTAACATTCTATTTGCTTTCTTAGCCGCACACTGAGCTGAGGGTTTCAACATATCCTCAACAATGACACCTAGATCCTTTTCCTGGGCAGTGACTCCAAACAGAACCTTGCATCATGTAGCTATGGTTTGGGTTCCTCTTTCCCACATGCATTACTTTGCACTTGCTCACATTAAATGTCATTTGCCATTTGGATGCCCAGTCTCCCAAAGTCCTCTTGCTAGTTTTCACAATCCTCTTGCCATTTAACAACTTTAATGCAACTCTAAAGCAAATTTACCGTATTTTCGCGGATATAACGCGCACCATTGTAAAACGCGCACAGGGGTATAGCGCGCAGAAATCACGATGATATGTACAAAAACTTTTCTATACCGCGCTCAGGCATATAACGCGCATGCTGCCCGACTCTCCTCTGGCCACCCCGACTCTCCTTTCGCTCTCCCCGACTCTCCTCTGGCCACCCCGATTCTCCTTTCGCCCTCCCCGACTCTCCTCTGGTTGCCCCGACTCACCCTGACTTTCGGTGCACTGCCCCGACTCTCCTCTGGTTGCCCCGACTCACCGTTCACCCGCCCTGACTTTCGGTGCACTGCCCCGCCTCTCCGTGCCTGTCCCCCTTGAAGTCCTGTCCCCCCTTGAAGGTCTGCCTGTCCCCCCTTGAAGGTCTGCCTGTCCCCCCTTGAAGTCCTGTCCCCATCCTGAAAGCCTGATGCCCCCCCTCGACGTCCGATTCTTCTCCCCCCTCGGCAGGACCACTCGCACCCCCACCCCGAAGGACCGCCGACTCCCCGACAATATTGGGCCAGGAGGGAGCCCAAATCCTCCTGGCCACGGCGACCCCCTAACCCCACCCCGCACTACATTACGGGCAGGAGGGATCCCAGGCCCTCCTGCCCTCGACGCAAACCCCCTCCCCCCAACGACCGCCCCCCCCCCAAGAACCTCCGCCCGTCCCCCAGCCGACCCGCGACCCCCCTGGCCGACCCCCACGACACCCCCACCCGCCTTCCCCGTACTTTGTGTAGTTGGGCCAGAAGGGAGCCCAAACCCTCCTGGCCACGGCGACCCCCTAACCCCACCCCGCACTACATTACGGGCAGGAGGGATCCCAGGCCCTCCTGCCCTCGACGCAAACCCCCCTCCCTCCAACGACCGCCCCCCCCCAAGAACCTCCGACCGACCCGCGACCCCCCTGGCCGACCCCCCCACCCCCCTTCCCCGTACCTTTGGAAGTTGGCCGGACAGACGGGAGCCAAACCCGCCTGTCCGGCAGGCAGCCAACGAAGGAATGAGGCCGGATTGGCCCATCCGTCCTAAAGCTCCGCCTACTGGTGGGGCCTAAGGCGCGTGGGCCAATCAGAATAGGCCCTGGAGCCTTAGGTCCCACCTGGGGGCGCGGCCTGAGGCACATGGGCCAAACCCGACCATGTGTCTCAGGCCGCGCCCCCAGGTGGGACCTAAGGCTCCAGGGCCTATTCTGATTGGCCCACGCGCCTTAGGCCCCACCAGTAGGCGGAGCTTTAGGACGGATGGGCCAATCCGGCCTCATTCCTTCGTTGGCTGCCTGCCGGACAGGCGGGTTTGGCTCCCGTCTGTCCGGCCAACTTCCAAAGGTACGGGGAAGGGGGGTGGGGGGGTCGGCCAGGGGGGTCGCGGGTCGGTCGGAGGTTCTTGGGGGGGGGCGGTCGTTGGAGGGAGGGGGGTTTGCGTCGAGGGCAGGAGGGCCTGGGATCCCTCCTGCCCGTAATGTAGTGCGGGGTGGGGTTAGGGGGTCGCCGTGGCCAGGAGGGTTTGGGCTCCCTTCTGGCCCAACTACACAAAGTACGGGGAAGGCGGGTGGGGGTGTCGTGGGGGTCGGCCAGGGGGGTCGCGGGTCGGCTGGGGGACGGGCGGAGGGTCTTGGGGGGGGGGCGGTCGTTGGGGGGGGGGGGTTTGCGTCGAGGGCAGGAGGGCCTGGGATCCCTCCTGCCCGTAATGTAGTGCGGGGTGGGGTTAGGGGGTCGCCGTGGCCAGGAGGGTTTGGGCTCCCTCCTGGCCCGATATTGTTGGGGAGTCGGCGGTCCTTCGGGGTGAGGGTGCGAGTGGTCCTGCCGGGGGGGGGGGATGTATCGGACGTCGGGGAGTCGGCCGGGCAAGAGGGCTTGGGCTCCCTCTTGCTCCGATCGTGGATGCGGGTGCGGGTGGGAGCGCGTGCGAGCGGTCGTTCGGGGTGGGGGTGCGAGCGGTCCTGCTGGGGGGGTGAATCGGGCGTCGGGCGGGGGTGGGAACTATGTTTAAAAACTTTTGTATACCGCGCTCAGGCATATACCGCGCGAGGGGTATGCGCGGTACGTAAAATCACGTATAACGCGCGCGTTATATCCGTGAAAATACGGTAATTATCTCACTAGTTATTCACATCTCTAGATCATTGCTAAATATGTTAAAAAGCAGAAGTCCCAGCACAGACCCCTGAGGAACCCTACTATTTAAAACTATGTATATATAGGATACAGAGATCAATTGTAAACTCACAAAAATACCTCTCGTTACAATCTTCAAATTCTCAAGAAAATGGAAACAGTGATGAAATATTCTCTTATTAAACTTATCTCAAATAATCTTGCGCTTAGAAAAATTTCTTCAAAGAGGAGAGACCTCAGATCCCCGTGCGTTGTCAGTGCTTAACTGAACAACCGCACTGGACAGGGAACTAACCTCATCAGCACTCTCCCCCTCCTGCCTAATGATACCATAAAATGTCTGGACTCTCAAAAATCAAAACACAACAGAACACAAACTGCAGATATGTACAAGATGCAGGCGTTGTTTATTGATCCAAAAATAATGCAGTGAATATACCATCTATTTACCAACCAAGGGACCCGACACGGTCCGTGTTTCGGATAACACGCCTTCCTCAGGGGTCCTAATGAATATAAATATTAATTCTAATACGATATAATAAATGTTTAGACATGACAGATCAAAATAGTGTGACATAGTGATAATAGATGTGTACCATACAAAAATGTGAAGATGTGACATAATAATCGAGTGATAATGTGTGACAAAGTGTAGATCAAAACCAGTATACCTATGTAGATATGAAGTTTGCATATCAGGTGAAAGTGTGTTGCACAATATATATATAAAAGAAAAGAGGAGACCAGAATCCCTATGTGGATATGAAGTGATATTAATAATACATAAGAACATAAGCAATACCTCTGCTGGGTCAGACCTGAGGTCCATCGTGCCCAGCAGTCTGCTCATGCGGCGGCCCAACAGGTCCAGGACCTGTGCAGTAATCCTCTATCTATACCCCTCTATCCCCTTTTCCAGCAGGAAATTATCCAATCCTTTCTTGAACCCCAGTACCGTACTCTGCCCTATTAAGCTCTCTGGAAGCGCATTCCAGGTGTCCACCACACGTTGGGTAAAGAAGAACTTCCTAGCATTTGTTTTGAATCTGTCCCCTTTCAACTTTTCTGAATGCCCTCTTGTTCTTTTATTATTCGAAAGTTTGAAGAATCTGTCCCTTTCTACTCTCTCTATGCCCTTCATGATCTTGTAAGTCTCTATCATATCCCCTCTAAGTCTCCTCTTCTCCAGGGAAGAGAGACCCAGTTTCTCCAATCTCTCAGCGTATGAAAGGTTTTCCATCCCCTTTATCAGACGCGTCGCTCTCCTCTGAACCCTCTCGAGTAACGCCATATCCTTCTTAAGGTACGGCGACCAATATTGGACGCAGTACTCCAGATGTGGACACACCATCGCCCGATACAACGGCAGGATAACTTCTTTCGTTCTGGTTGTAATACCCTTCTTGATTATGCCTAGCATTCTATTTGCCTTCTTAGCGGCTGCTGCACACTGTGCGGTCGGCTTCATTGTCATGTCCACCATTACCCCCAAGTCCCTTTCTTGGGTACTCTCATTTAATAACATCCCTCCCATCGTATAGTTGTACCTCGGGTTTTTGTTTCCCACATGTAATACTTTACATTTCTCAACATTGAACTTCATCTGCCATCTCGTCATCCATTCCCCTAGTTTGTTCAAGTCCCTTTGCAATTCTTCGCAGTCCTCTTTAGTCCGAGCTCCACTAAATAGTTTGGTGTCGTCTGCAAATTTTATTATTTCGCACTTCATCCATGTTTCTAGATCATTTATGAATATATGAAATAGCAGCAGCCCGAGCACCGAGCCCTGCGGGACCCCACTCGTGACCCTCCTCTAGTCTGAGTATTGGCCCTTCACTCCTACCCTCTGTTTCCTACCCGCTAACCAGTTTCTGATCCATCTATGTACGTCTCCTTCCACCCCATGGTTCTTCAGTTTCCGGAGTAGGCGTTCATGAGGCACCTTGTGAAAGGCTTTTTGGAAATCTAAATATATGATGTCTATGGGGTCTCCTTTGTCCATCTGTTTGTTAATTCCTTCGAAGAAGTGCAATAAGTTCGTTAGGCACGATCTCCCCTTGCAGAAACCATGTTGGCTGGTTATCAGAAGTTCGTTTCTTTCAAAATGTTCATCGGTGTTTTCTTTTATCAGTGCTTCCGCCATTTTCCCCGGAACCGAGGTCAGACTCACCAGTCTGTAGTTTCCCGGGTCACCTCTTGATCCCTTTTTAAAGATGGGCGTAACGTTGGCTATCTTCCAGTCCTCCGGGATCACGCCTGTTTACAGGGATAGATTGCAAATTTGCTGCAGTAGTTTCGTTATCTCCTCCTTTAATTCCTCCTTCAGAACCCTTGGATGGATTCTGTTCGGACCCAGGAATTTGTCAGTTTTTAGTTTTTCTAGCTGCCTGCGTACATCTTCAAGGCTCACTTCCATGGATGTTAATTTTTCTGCTTGGTTTCCATTGAAGAATTGCTCAGGTTCCGGTATGTTGGATGTGTCTTCGTTTGTGAATACAGACGAAAAGAACATGTTAAGTCTTTCTGCCACTTCTTTCTCCTCCTTCACCACTCCCTTCCTGTCTCCGTCATCCAGTGGTCCCACCTCCTTCCTAGCCAGTTGCTTCCCTTTAACGCAGGGGTCTCAAACTCAAACCCTTTGCAGGGCCACATTTTGGATTTGTAGGTACTTGGAGGGCCTCAGAAAAAATAGTTAATGTCTTATTAAAGAAATGATAATTTTGTATGAGGTAAAACTCTTTATAGTTTATAAATCTTTCCTTTTGGCTAAGTCTTAATAATAATATTGTCATTTATAGCTAAAGAGGCATATGATCAAGAAACTGTTTGTTTTATTTTACTTTTGTGATTAAGATAAACATACCGAGGGCCTCAAACTAGTACCTGGCGGGCCGCAAGTTTGAGACCACTGCTTTAACATATCTAAAGAACGGTTTGAAATTTCGTGCTTCCCTGGCTAGCCTCTCTCTTGGCTTTTCGAACCACTCGGTGACATTCTTTTTGATACTTCCTGTGCTCTTTCCAGTTCCCCTCAGTTTTGTCCTTTTTCCATTTCCTGAATGAATTTTTTTTATTGCCTATCGCTTCCTTCACTATTTTAGTTATCCACGCCGGGCCTTTTGTTCGACTCTTTTTGCACCCCTTTCTGAATCTGGGGGATATACTGTAAAAAAATAGATAAAGGTGAAACATGCAGAACATAATGTGAAAAGAGTGTCACTGAGTAAATCAAAACAAAAAAAAAACATAGAAAGAATGAAACTATAATAGTGCATCATGCTAATCTCATACTTAAAATTATGACTATATAAGTGAAGTAGTGATGTGTAAATGGAAAATGACTAAAAAAGAGACCTACCATGGTGGGTAAGGTATAAAACAAACCGCAAAAGAGAGATAATAAACTATCATAAAAGGAACATAAGGTCAAATTAACTCCAAATAAGATAACATAAGGTACAATCAACACCAATTTTAGAAAACATATTATTATATACTGATGTAAACAGTAGCAGCTAGACATTAATGCCTGTATGAAAATTAAGTACATGGTGGACCATATTAGGCCCATAATATTAAACTAAAAAATATAATAAAACATGATATTTTATTTCTGACAGATCATAAAATCTATTAATAATTTGGAGTTTAAAAAGTTCAAATTATGTATACAAACATGCTTAAATGATAATGTTAGATTTAATCACCATATAACAGTTTTTGATGCAAAAGGGATAATTGCATGGATCTTAAAAAACATTATAAAAGAATAAGCTCCAATGGTTCAAACATAAACTAGCTAACAATAACATATATTTGACTAGTACCTATAGTTAAAATCCTATGCACATAATAATGTTACAATGTCATAGTAATGTCTCAAAAAAAGGTGCCAAGCTATTTTAATTGTGACCTTTCTTTAGAAATAGAATAAATAAGTAAATATTAAAGAGGTAAGGATAAATTTATACTGTCTTAGCGAATCAATTGAGGCATTGATATGAAGTGTCCTAAACGGATCAGTTAAAAAATATATAGAGCAATGGATAAAAATTTCATAAGAACTCAAACATCTCAAGCTGGATGAGTATCAGTATGAGACGAATATTAAAAAAGCGATGTGCGTCACAATAGCATTAAAAAGGGCACCGCAGCGGACTACAGTAACAGGTAAAACTTTGTGCGTAGTGATGAAAATAAAAATGAAAAAGATAAAAAGTGAAAATATGACAAATAATAAAGGGTGACTTTTCTGCAGTAGTACTAAAATTGATACAATCAAAACTTATTTTTTTTAAAAAGATGTAAAAAAGTTTATGCAGCCGTAGCAAATTGGTAAAAGCTTTAATAGTATAATTTTCTACATTAGCGAATAGGATAGAACATCGTCAAGGGGATAAAATTGTATCAAGACTGTGAATTTAAAATATCATTAAATCTCCAAACATTAGCAAACTAAATTATGTACTTACCAACCGCCTGTGTGAAACGAATGTCAGAAAGCATCTACTTCACAATAGCAATGAAAAAGACGCCGCGGGTAGTTCTGATTCTAAATGATGGTCTATTTTAAGCGTGGACCATAACTATTGGCTGATAAGCATGTGTTTAAAGATACGTCACAAGTACAACCCAATAGCAATGAGAAGACACCGTGATGCACATCCAAAAAGAAAAACAAGAGTGAAATATGGATGAAAACGATTGGCTAAAAAGTAAGTCTTATAAAACGTCACGACACCGGTCCGTGGTAACAAATATGTGTCAAAACTAAAACTTGTCTGAAACGTGGAATGATATTAGTGGACATATTCTAAAGGTCTATATAGCTCAACGGATATAAACTGAAACTAAGATAGGTGGACATATGCAAAGAAAACTATGTATCTATCTGTGATAACTGAAAATTGTCCAAAAACACATTGGAAAATACAAAACTGATGACCGTATGCTGTGGAAAAGCAAACACCAAAAAAATGAATCAATAAGGGAGGCATTGTAAAGCGGGATGGAAACCATGTATGGAAAAAAAGTAGTAATGAATTACGGTATGACAGATGAAAACATGATTGACCAGATCAAGAATTGTAAACATATTACAGCTAATACATGACTATGAGCTTATACATAATTAAATCCAAACTTATAATTAAAACTTATATGACAGACCCATGAAAAAATGAATATCTAAAACTTAAAGGGTGACATAGCATTCAAGTACAACTAAAACATCAATCTATTTAAACACATTATGACAGTGTAGCCATCGGTAAAATGAATTTATGAATCTAAAAATATAGATACAGTGGTGCCTCGCATAACGGACGCCTCGCACAGCGAACGCTGCGCATAACGTACTTTTTGTCTTGCTCCCTATAACGAACTTCGTTTCACACAACGAAGTCGCCCGAGGGGCCCGGGGGGGGGGGCGGAACTACTCTCGCCGCTTCCTAATGTGAGCCGGGAACAGCAGCACCCTCCTGTCTGAATGCAGTGTTCCATCATCTCCCTCCACCTTACCTTAGATGCCGAGTTTTCCGGCTTTCTTTTTCGGCCAGCCACACACTTTCAAAGAGCAGCACATGCGCGCATGCTCTGTTGTTCAATCTTCTCCTCTGACGCAACCGGAAACCGGAAGTTGCAGGAGAGGAGAACATTGATCAACTTCAGCAGCTGCGCGTGCACAGCTTTTTGAAAGCGTGCGGCTGGGTGAAAAAGAAAGCTGGCAAACTCTGCATATAAGGTGAGGTGGAGGGAGGGAAATGTAGGGCTGCAGAACGAATTATTTTGTTTTACATGTATTCTTATGGGAAAACAGGGCTGCAGAACGAATTATTTTGTTTTACATGTATTCTTATGGGAAAACGCGTTTCACACAACGAACGTTTCACATAACAAACTTGCTCCTGGAACGGATTAAGTTCGTTGTGTGAGGCACCACTGTATAACATCATAAGCCTATAGGCGGAATGGCCAAAAGTACATATACAATGGTATGTGGATTATATAGAGTGACATATAAAATGGTATGAGGATTATAGAAAATGACGATAGTCAATCTTGAGGTTCAATACAGCAGGTGTGATAGTGTCCAACTCAAAAATTGCTCTCTGTTCCGCTTGTAATAGTCTTATCAATATTACCCCCTCTCCAGCTAGATTTAAAAGTCTTAAACACCACAAACCGGAGATCGTTGATGGTATGAGCTACCTAATCAAGCTAAGTTCTTTATATGAATTTTTTGAGAGTCCAGACATTTTATGGTATCATTAGTTGATGAGGTTAGTTCCCTGTCCAGTGCGATTGTTGAGTTAATCACTGACAACGCACGGGGATCTGAGGCTTCTCTTCTTTGAAGAAATCTTTCTAAGCGCAAGATTGTTTGAGATAAGTTTAATAAGAGAATATTTCATCACTGTTTCCATTTTCTTGAGAATTTGAAGATTGCAACGAGAGGTATTTTTGTGAGAACCCTACTATTTACCCTTCTCCATTGAGAATATTGACCATTTAAACCTACTCTTTTCTTTCAACCAGTTTTTAATCCATAATAGGACATTACCTCCTATCCCATGACTTTCTAATTTCCTCAGAAGTCTTTCATGAGGTTCTTTCTCAAATGCCTTTTGAAAAGCCAAATACAGAACATCAACCATCTCACCTTTATCCACATGTTCATTCACCCCTTCAAAGAAATATAGTAGATTGGCGAGGCAAGATTTCCCTTAAGTAAATCCATGTTGGCTTTCTCTCATTAATCCATGCTTATGTACTGTCATTTTGGGCTAGATTCACTAATGTTAACAATCATGTCCTGAGCAGTTTGCGACCACTTTGTGACACTCGATATGCTTGGTATAAGTAATATATATTTTATTAATAAATCAGTAACAGCTTACAAGAATAAACCTTTCAGCATATGGAGTAACAGAGCATAGATGGGTACATCAAGCCGGCTTGACGAAACCTCGTATCTGTTCTGTCTACATAATCATAAAGACTATCTTTAATACATTTTTGACAGCCTGAGGCCACGTTTGTGTATGTTACATTTTCAGTTTCTATTGGTTACTCACAAACGTCATCTTACTTATCAGTTTATTGATTGGTTAACAATTTTACTTTTCTTGAGTCATATGTCGGGAAAATAGCTAGATTTTTAGTAAACAACAAGGGCGTCACGCGCGGTATGTCATTTTAATATCAAGGTCATCAATTTTTCCAGTAAGGGTCAGCCCATTTCAGGACTTTCCTTGTGTAATAGTTAATTTTATATTCTTGGTCAATGGTATGTGCTAATCCTCTTATGTTTGCTTCCTTATTTTTATGATACTTTCAGCAGATGTCCATGTTAGTTGCTATGTGAAAGAATAAGTTCCACTTGACTTGCTTTCTCAGCATTTCACTTTGCTTGACTTGCTTATCTCAGCAAGAACAGATTGTATAAAAGCTGACAGTTTTATTCAGGGTGTAATCTTAGGCCTTTAAACAGTATGGGCCTATTTCTATCATTCTCCGAACTGCTACAACTCAAAAGACAATGTAGACGACTAGAGAGAAAATCAAACTCGGATCATACAAAATCCGCTTGGAAAAAAATCAACAAACAATACAAATCACAATTAAAGGACAAGAGAAAAGCACACTACACCAACCTAATAGGCACTGAAACCCAAGACACCAAAAAACTATTCCAAATTCTAAAAACCCTAACCAACACCAAACCCTACCTGACCACTAACAATGCTACCCCCCTCAGCCACTCTATTAGCAGAACACTTCCAAAATAAAATTACCAATGCAAGAGCTACCCTCAATGACACCTCTACCCATCCTTACGAATTCACAATTCTCCCCATAGATAGAGATTCTACTGCAGCAGATAGAATATGGTCTCAATTCCCCAACATACAATGGCCAAATTCAACAAATACTACAAAAAATACAGCCATGCATCCTGTGGCCTCAACAACTGTCCACCATATCTCCTAAAAACATCCAGCACAAAATTCCGCGCTCTTCTTCTAAACTGGATAAAATTTGCTAATAAATGGCCACTACCCTACCAACCTCAGTGAAATCATCATCACCCCGATCCTCAAAGACCCCAAAGGACCGATAGACCAAACAGCCAACTACAGACCCATTGCCTCTATTCCACTCTCCGTCAAAATAATAGGACTAGTTGCCAAATTCCTCTCCAATTACCTAGAAAACCATAACATACTCCATCCCACACAATCCGGCTTCAGAAACAACTTCAGCATGGAAACACTACTAGGATCTCTCTTGGACAGAGCCAGACAACATCTCAGCACAGGAAAAAAAATGATGCTCATACAACTAGACCTTACCGCTGCATTCGACTTGGTGGACCATAATATTCTACTACAAATCCTGGATACAATAGGTATCACAGATAAAGTATACACATGGTCTGAAGGATTCCTTAAATCAAGAACCTATAGAGTAAAATCAGACAAACAAAAATCTGAACCTTGGTCAAACCCCTGCGGAGTTCCCCAAGGATCCCCTCTATCCCCGACTCTCTTCAATCTCTATACAGCCTCCCTCAGCTCTCACAAGGCATAACCTCCTATAGCTATGCCGATGACATTACCAGTCTCATACCCTTCGATCAACCTGACCTCTCCATGACGAACACAATATACCAAACACTAAAATCAATAGCAACATGGATGAAAGATCACAAACTGAAATTGAACCCAGATAAAACGAAATTCATCCTCCTAGAAAACAACAAAATACCAACCATAACCAACATTGAAATCAACGCAATCAACTACTCCATACAAACCACCCTAAAACTGCTAGGAATAACTATCGACAGATGCTGCACCATGCAACCGCAAATCAATAAAACAATACAAAAGTCATTCTTAGTCATGAGAAACTTAAGACAAGTTCGGAAATTCTTCGAGAAAACTCAATTCCAGCTCATAGTTCAGTCCTTAATACTAGGCCTACTTGACTACTGTAATATCCTCTACCTTCCATGCCCTACAACCATAACAAAACAACTACAAACTATCCAAAACACAGCTCTAAGACTCATCTATTCATTACAGAAACATTATCACATTACAGAAGCATATCTCCAATCGCACTGGCTTCCGATCCCAGCAAGAATTTAAATTCTACTGCCTACTATTTAAGACTTTATACGGAGACAGTCCAAACTACCTGAATAACCGCCTCATCCACAACACCGCAACCAGACATAGGAAAACTCACACCCCATTCTCATACCCCCCAATTAAGGAGGTCAAACGGAAAAAACTATATGATGGCCTCCTGGCCACTCAAGCAGCCAAACTAGACAACCAAATCGCCAATCTACTGACGGCATCCCTCGACTACAAGACTTTTAGAAAAGAAATAAAGACCATACTCTTCAAGAAAACTCTGAAAAAAGAAATAATACCGCAAGTCTCAAACTCCACCTCTCACTAAAGCCAACTACCCCAAACAAATAACCTTACATCTTGGGTAATTCTTTTGAACTGCAAGGTAATGGTGGAATAGAAATCCCTAATGTAATGTAATGTAATGTAATGTAATGTAATTCTGGGGATTTTCAGGGGGCCTACCTTCACCTCCAGTATCATGGAGGTCTTAAAGTTTTCACCTATACACACCTGTATAGGCCTTGTCTTCCCCTTCCGTCCTCAGACCCCAATCTGATTCATTAACCTTCCTCCCGATCCGATCCTGATCTGTGCATGAAAATGAGGGGAAGGGCATCCAAAAGTAGAAAGGCAGCGATTCACAAAACAATTTCAGCAACAACAACTGGGCTGCCCGATCAAAAAAGAAGCGACTGCTGAGGACCAGTCACTCACATCCCTGCCGACTTTCCAGCCACTCTTAAGAAGCAGTTTCTCTCGAATCAGCTGAGGTACATCTCCTGCTCTCTGCCGCCCCTACTCTCCTGCCGTTGCCACCCTTCCTTGCAGTGCAGCCCTGCTTTAAACCTGCAGGTTAAAACCACTGGCTCACAAGTAAAAGCAGCTCCAGCTACATTCATAAAAATGTGATGAGTCCATAAGAAGGAGCAAACGTGCAGACGGAGGAAGAATGGAGACTTTTATTAGGGAAAGCAGTGGAGAGACCCAGGCAACTCACAGGTAACTGCAAATTAAAGCTTGGAAGCCATGGCCCAAAATTCTCCTAACACCGCCGCTGGGACTGCAAAAACATTAACCCAGCATAAGCGCAGAGCTTTACTTTTTTTTCCTGATTGCAGCCTCCCCCCCCCTCCTTCCTTACGCGGAGAGCATACGTAGACCATCTACAGCAGGGGTGCCCAACGCGTCGATCGCGATCGACCAGTAGCTCAGGAAGGCAACGCGAGTCGATCGTGGAGCCTATCCCGGGCTCTGTGATAGACTCGTGTTGCCGTCCTGATCTACGGGCCGATCAGCCTTCCTCTCCAGTTTTCTTTCTCCCTAGGGCCTTTTAGCTGGGCGATCAGCCCAGCTGTCATCTGCCGCTGAACAAAAAACCGGGTCCTGCCTTCACGGAAACAGAAAGTAGGCAGGACCCGGCAGGAAGAAGAACAAATGCTTGTCTCCCGCATTAGCCCGTAGCGAACGCTTGCTTCAGGGCTTTCAACATGTGCGTGCCGGCTTCTCTTCTCTTCCCTCCGAAACCGGAAGTTATGTCCGGGGGGGGGGGAGGGGAGAAGGGAAGCCGGCGCGCACATGTTGAGAGCCCTGAAGCAAGCGTTCGCTACGGGCTAATGCGGGAGACAAGCATTTGTTCTTCTTCCTGCCGGGTCCTGCCTACTTTCTGTTTCCGCGAAGGCAGGACCCGGCAGCATTTCCCCTAATAGGTCGATCGCGATCTTGGGCTGATCAGCCTTCCTCTTCCCGATGGCAGAATTGACGTCAGGGAGAGGAATTCTGGTTGGCCGAAGCAGGGAGAGCTTGGGGCCTGTTATTGGTGGCGTTTGGGTCCTGGTCCCCGATGGCAATGGCAGTGGCAGTGGCTTGGGGGAGGGGAGGGAGACAGAAGGAAAGAAGAGAAACAGAAAAAAATGAAAGGAAGGCAGAGAGAAAGAAAGGGCAGGGAAGAGGAAGGAAAAGTTGGGGGAAGAAATGAGGTCTGGAGGAGAAGAAGCATACAGGCTAAAAGAAGGGAAGAAAGATTGTATGCACAGTCAGAAGAAGAAAGTGCAACCAGAGACTCATGAAATCACCAGACAAGGTAGGGAAAATGATTTTATTTTAAATTTAGTGATCAAAATGTGTCTGAATTTATATCTGCTGTCTATATTTTACACTAAGGTCCCCTTTTACTAAACCGCAATAGAGGTTTTTAGCGCAGGGAGCCTAGGAGTGTCGAGAGCAGCGCTGGGCATTCAGCGCAGCTCCCTGCACTAAAAACTGCTAACGTGGTTTAGTAAAAAGGGAGGGAGTATATTTGTCTATTTTTGTATGGTTGTTACTGAAGTGATAGTGCATAGAGTCATCTGCTTTGACCTCTTTGAAAACCCTGGAATAGGAATGATGATTAACATTTTCTATGCGTACAGTGTGCGTTGTGTTTTTTTAAAATTTTATTGTTGGTAGATCATTGTGACTTGGTCATTTAAAAAGTAGCTCGCAAGCCCAAAAAGTGTGGGCACCCCTGATCTACAGGGAAAGAAGATGGTCTGCGCATGCATCAGGATCACTCTGCAGCGAGCCATGTAGTCGGTGTGGGGCGTGCCTCCGATCGCCCCTATTTGCTTAAGGATACGTTGTTGATCAGCCAGCCTGTCACGGATCGGATAGGATTGGTGAGCTACATAAGCCAGCCCTTTGTTCTTTATAATAGTCTCTATCATTTTGCCCAGCACCAATGTCAGACTCACCGGTCTATAATTTCCTGGATCACCTCTGAAACCCTTTTGAAAAAACGGTGTCACGTTGGCCACCCTCCAGTCTTCCAGTACCATGCTGGATTTTAAAGAAAAATTACAGATTATTAATAGCGCTGCAAGTTCACTTTTCAATTCGATCAGTGGAGTCACTGACTGCTTCAAATACTGGTAGTTTGGGTCATCTCTCCAGTTTACAGGAGCTTTAAACTGAAATTGTTGAGCCTTTTCTTGTCCATTTGTGTCAAGAACTAGAGAATTACACGTGGACAAATTTTACCCGTCCCCATAGGAACTCAATTTCCCCATCCCGTCCCCGCAAGTTTTGTCATTTTTATTCAATTTTTCTATACGGTTCTCCCACAGGAGCTCAAAATGGTTTACATGAATTTATTCAGATACTCAATCATTTTTCCCTGTCTGTCCCAGTGGGTTCACAATCTAGCTAATGTACCTGGGGCAATGGGGGGATTAAGTGACTTGTCCAGGGTCACAAGGAGCAGCGTGGGTTTGAACCCACAACCTCAGGGTGCTGAGGCTGTAGCATTAACCACTGCACCACACTCTCCCCTCTTGTCCCTGCCCCACTCCTGTAAGCTCTGCCTTAACTGCACAAGCATTGAACAATTGTGATTTTAAAGTGTTTGAGGCATGTGCAGATGAGGACAGAGCTTGCAAGAATGGGGTGTGGACAATGAGACATTTTACCAAACTTGTGGATTGTGGAAGCTGAATGTTTGCCACCATCTTGGACTTAAATAGATAACTGAAAACCAAATAATCAAACTTTCTGCTCTGCAGCAGTACTAGTACTAAGTTGTTATTATTTAAATAACAATAAAACTATTATCAATAACAGCTTCAAAGAATAGCTATTTAGTATCAAATCAAGTAAAGTTTCACATTGTTATGAATAATCAGCTGCATTATGAGGATCCTGTAGGACCATGAGCAACCTCTAAATTTGTCCCTAACTACTTCAAATTTTAATCAAATCTTATCTACATGAGGTAGAACATATTCAGAATTGTGGAGGCCTGTTCTACTAAGGCTAAAATTTTACCATAGTCTTATGGACCACCCTAATGTGCCTTCAGTTAACATATAATTTCTCCATTCCATACATTTTATAGGAAGTACAAAATCTGATTTTGTTCCTTAATATACAAAATATGAGAACCAGAATTTCAGACGAGTTATTTAATTTTCCCCCAATTCCTTAGTGGTAGCAGCTGAATTCTTCTAGCCTCAGTTAGCATTCTGATATCCAAATTCCTAGGGTTATGACAGTACCTTAAAATTACTATCCAGCATTAGCTGGTGTCAAAAGAACAATTAACAGTGGAAACAAATTTGCACTATGTTATAAGAAATTCATATTCCTGGTATTCAAGGTACAACTAAGACCAGGGGGAAAAAACCCTATGCGTCAATGACTGAAAACCTCCCACATAAAACAGGAGATGATTCTGGGATGATTTCTCCCTAACACTGGGTTTTACTAAACAGCGCTAAAGATTTCTATCATGGGCTGGCGATGTAAATACTCCGGTGCTCATAATGAGCGTCTGAGCATTTAACTTGCCGATCTGCACTAAAAAGAGATTATGTACTTATCCTGGTAAGCTCTTTTCCAGTAGATAGATGAGACATTCTAGACAGTTATTTCCCTATACCCGCGTGCTGCTGCAGAAGGAATCCACTCCAGATTTTTTACTCTGCCTCTGTTGTACTTCACTGGGCTCTCTTGCTCCACCTTCAGTTAGTACCCAAGCATGTAGAGCCACCCAATACATGTGAAGAGGCACCCATAGCAACAGGCTTAAACAAATTGTTCTGCTTAAAACTAACTAAATAGTACCATTAACCACCAACACTGGCTTCAATGAAACTCAGAAACTACTGTATATACTCGAATATGTCGATCCGAATATAAGTCGAGACCCCTTTTTTCCCCAAAAAGGAGGAAAAATGGTTGACTCGAATATAAATCGGGCGACTTAATATTCAAGTGCCCTGCCCGGCTTTGCACTCAGTCCCCCCTCCCAACGTCAGGCACTGCACCCAACTCCCTTCCTGCCAGGTACTGCACCCAACACACCCTTCCCTCCCTCCCCTGTCAGGCTCTGCACCAAGCACCATTCCTTCCCCCCCCCGGGTCAAGCTCTGCACCCAGCACCCTTCCTTCCACCCTGGTCAGGCTCTGCACCCAGCACCCTTCCTTCTCCCCCCCCCATCAGGCTCTGCACCCAGCACTCTTCCTTCCCCCCCCTCATCAGGTTCTGCATCCAACACACTTCCTTCCTTCCCCCCTCCCCTGTCAGGCTCTGCACCCAGCACCCTTCCTTCCTCCCTCCCTCCCCCCTTTCTCCCTCCCTCCCCTGTCAGGCTCTGCACCCAGCACCTTTCCTTCCTCCCCCCATAACGCTCTGCACCCAGCACCCTTCCTTCCTCCCCCCCCACCTGTCAGGCTCTGCACCCAGCACCCTTCCCTCCCTCCCTCCACTGTCAGGCTCTGCACCCAGCACCCTTCCTTCCCTCCCCTATCAGGCTCTGCACCCAGAACCCTTTCTTTCTTCCCCCTCTGCACCTTCCCTCCCTCCTAGGCTCTACACCTTTCTCCCCTCCCTGCCCTAGCCTCATACCTCTACAGCCAATCCTCAGTGGAGGTGCAGCAGGCAGGAGCAAACTTTCCGAGTGCCTGCCCCACTGCTAACCAGCTGCCGCAAGTTTTTTTGGCCACTGAGTGGCACAAGTAGGTGCGCGATTTGGAGATTTGGGATCGGTCTTGTCAGCAGGCAAGCTTCAAAATCACTTCAAGCACAATTTACCCGAAAAGTCAATGAAATTATATCAAATTAAAATAATAAAATGGGGAGAAAACTATGCAGAGATGCAGCTGCTTTGAAAAGAACTCCCAGGTATCCCAGCGACTGCGTGATCATCAGATGGCTCTTCCTGAAGTTAACAATCCAGCCAAAGTCCTCCAGCATCTCAAGGACGATCCTGGAGACCTTTTATTGCATGTAAATCACTATGACAATCATCACCATGGTGAAGGTCAGGGACACTATCACAAGCCCTAAAGGCAGAACCGAAAAGTGGTAATGCTGATCCAAAATATGAATAAAAAAATTGCAGTGGGCCAGAATAAAGGAAATGTGCAAATGTGTGTCCATGAGATCCAGAGAGGCAAGAAGCTCTCCTGGGGCCACTGCTGTAATGACTGAACGCACAGCCTCCATTCGAAAGCGTGGAACCTCGAGAGCTGCATTCACAAGCTGAAGATTCAGAATAGTCCTCCAATCTTCTGAGACTTTCTTGGGCACAATAAAGTATAATGTATAGACCATCTGCCTGAGCCCGAATGTTCAGGCAGCACTGGCTCTATAACTGGAATATCCTATAAGAAAAGGAGCATCCCTCGGCCTGGCGCCATTCTGCCTCTTCAGTAGGGGCTGCAGAACTGGAGGTGGAAGGCTGGGAATGCCTGTAGCTATTATACAGTCAGCAATAGCCCTGTGAAGATATCTGCAACATGACACTTGCTTACATTCGCAAGCACTGTGAGCCATGAAATTAGAATGACCAGAACCCCAGGAGGATCTAGGACCTTCCCAGAATCCATGAGGTCGAGCCTTGAAAGTGGAAACACCCGTCCGCTATCTAAACCAAAGCATTCTGCGAGCAGAGATGGAATATACTGACACCTTTCCCAAATCCACATACGGTTATACAATGCATCTGCCATATAATCTGCCCCTGCCATAAAAGATTGAGGAGAGGGAACTACCAACTCACTTTCTAGTGTGCGCATTTGAGAAAGACAAGGCGTAAGCGAGAAAAGCCTTCACCGAAGCAGCATTAACACTTAAAGAAGCTGTATCAAAGAGTTTCCTAAGGACCACATCCACCCGGCGATCCTGCATATCCTCTAACACTACATCATCCACACTGGGGAGAGAGGTGCATTTATCCACTTGTGCCAAAGAATACACTCTAGACTGATCCAAAAACTGCTGACACTTCTGTGCCAGAGGATACCAGCATGACATAACTCTAGCAATGTTCAGAGCACCATCTGGAGAATCAACTGCTCTAAGACCAGAACACACATATCAGGAAGCCAGGGGAAGGTAGCAGATTGCAAGCAAACACCATAAAGCCAGGAGGAAGAAGTGGATGGAGCCGGCTGAGTGGCCAAAAACAACTCCTTCAAAGATGCGGAAATAAGGTCCAGCAAAGCTGCAAACACAAAGAAGGGCAGAATTGTGAAAGCATTTCCAGGCTCCAAAAACCTCAAAGGGATCCACAGACCCAGCACACAGTCCCTATCTCCCATCCCAGAAGTGTTGCACTTGCAAATAAGGGGTCAGCAAGCAAGTCATCCAAATCAGGAACCCCCAGATCAGGGTCAGGCAGAACAAGCACAGAGGAAAGGTGAATTGAAGACATGTCGAAAGGAGTAACACCACTGAGAGACACCATGAAGGTTGATTGGTACTACACAGGGATAGAAGAGCGGTTCTGAGATGCAAACCATAAAATTTCAAAAATTATCTGGCTCCAGGGGCTCAAAGAAATCCTACAGTGACTAACATTTGTGTTTCCTAGGCTGTGAAGGATCCGCAGTCTGGCAGACAGAATTACCAGCTGTACCGAGCCCCGAAAGACACATATGCTGCCCTGCTGGGCTGAGCACTTGATCACCTGCTTCAGCTGTACCCCCCGGCATGTAGCGCAAGGCTCTAAAAACACTAAATATGAACAATCCTGGCAAGAATCCACATGAGGAGAGCCTAAAGACTCCATTCCAGCAAGTTTCCAGGTGAAATTTGCAGATTGCTAAAAAAACAAACAAACAAGATGGCCGCCATCAAAAATTCACACCAAAATCACAATATTTTTCACATTTCCCAAACTCTAAAAACAGCAACTTTAGGATTTTTCAGGAGGAGAAACATAAAGGAACATTTAGAAACACTCAAAACTCCACTTTTCTAACCTCCCCCAATTCCTCTCACAGGCTGTCAGCCAGCGTATTCACTGTGACCAGACAAAATCTGTGCTGTAACCTGCTTTCAGCTCTCTCACAGTAGCTGGATGAGAAAATTCACTGCTACAATACTGAGAAAGGATCTGTAAAGCTGATCTTCGAGCTGCCAGTCAGTCAGACTCCCTATGTAATGTAATGTAATGTAATGTAATTTATTTCTTATATACCGCTACATCCGTTAGGTTCTAAGCGGTTTACAGAAAATATACATTAAGATTAAAAATAAGAAAGGTACTTGAAAAATTCCCTTACTGTCCCGAAGGCTCACAATCTAACTAAAGTACCTGGAGGGTAATAGAGAAGTGAAAAGTAGAGATAGAGGAAAAATAAAATAAAAATAAACATTTTAACAAGACAGCATTGATCTAGATACTTTGGAAGGTAGAAGAGAGGAGAGAAGGAATAGATGCAGAAGGGAGAACCGTTGAACAGTAGAATTCTGGAGAAATTTAAATGATAGAAATAGAACAAAACAAAGACAAAAGGCAAAACAATAGATAAGATTAAAGATAGATCATAAGCTGGAAAGAAAAATAAAAATAAAAAACTTTGTCTTCAATCCACGGTTTCAGCGTCATTGATGAAGTGGAGCAAGTAAGTTTAGGTGGAGGGATAACGTTTCCAGAAAAAGGGCTGACAGTCCCAAGATGCCTATGTCTTCTCCCCTGCGATGGTCTCCTATCCATGTATTCCTTCCCAGACACACTGCCCGTGTCTCAGCCGCTCCAAGGAGGCTGCCCCAGATGAGGCTCACGGTGATTGCAGGATTTTCTCCTCTGCGGGAAAGCCGCCCGGATCTGATTGTTGGTGTGTGCTGACGCCGCTGGAAGCTTGGTAGGTGACTCTCGGTGTGTTTCAGAAAAATTTTGGTTGTGTTTTGCAGATAGGCAACGGCGGCTATCGACATGAGAGGTTCCAGAGCATTGAGACATTTGCCAAAAATAGGGACCTAGAGTGGGACCTCCGAAGAGGGATGTC
Organism: Geotrypetes seraphini; assembly: GCF_902459505.1. Lineage (NCBI taxonomy): Eukaryota > Metazoa > Chordata > Amphibia > Gymnophiona > Dermophiidae > Geotrypetes > Geotrypetes seraphini. The sequence goes on from NC_047088.1 coordinate 149,064,357, forward strand.
CGGATGAGGCCAGTGAGGCCAAGTAGGCCTAAGACAGCAGGGCCAAAAGCCGGGATGACAAGAGGCTTGGTCACTGCCGACACAGGCACCGACCTCCATACAGTGATCAGAAAAGGAGGTGGGCTCAGAGGAACAACCAAACACAGTTCCAGTGGAGGAGGCAATGACACACCCGGAGCACCACTCTGCACCCCAGTCCTCTCCCGTTTCCTCCACCTGGCTCCCCGGTCCTGAAGCCAAACCTGCACTCCTGTCCCTGTCATATCCAGGCTCACCGCCAGTTCCTCCCCCCGCTCCAGTACAGTCCAACAAACACATCTGGATAGTGGATCTTGCGGAAAGCTCCCTTCAGCTCCTCCAACTGCAGGCTGTCGACAGTAGTGCGGCATCTGCGCTGCCCTCGCTTCAGGAGCCCTGCTCGATCGTAGCTTCCGGCCGCCCGCCCGGGATCCGCCTCCTCCTTTTTCGCTCCCAAATAGGGGCAAATTGCAGCACACAGCCATCTGCACACCGGAGCAAAGGATTCAGACCAGGTCTTCCACTACCTCAACCAGGACAAGGTCTCAGTCTGGTCTCTCCAGCTGCCACCATAAAGTCAATCGAACTACAAGTGCAGGGCCCTTCAACTGCCGAGCTGGATCCAACGGTCAGTCATAACACAGTAAGTGATTTGAAAAATAAATATAGAACAGAGGAAAAGAAACTCAGAAAAAGAAACTAAGAACAAAGACAAAAGCAAAAATTAGAAATCAATAATAAAAATTATATAAGACAAAAGAAAAGAAAAAAACAAAAAAGTAAACAGGAGATGGAACAGTAGATGACTTAACTGTCCGCCATCTTGTTAGATGTTAGAGTGGCAACTCAAAATCTACAAAATCCTGAGTGCGTAGAACGAATACAAGTAGATCGATTTTTCACTCTGTCAAAAATTATAAACACACGGGGACATTCGAAGTTACAGGGAAATACTTTTAAAACTAATAGGAGGAATTTTTTTTTTCACTCTGAGAATAGTTAAGCTATGGAAAGCATTGCCAGAGGATAGTAACATAGTAGATGACCGGCAGATAAAGACCCAAATGGTCCATCCAATCTGCCCAACCTGATTCAATTTAATTTTTTTTTTTTTTTTTTTTGCTATTTCTGGGCAAGAATCCAAAGCTCTGCCCGGTACTGTGCTTAGGTTCCAACTGCATACTGTCTCTATCAAAGCTCACTCTAGACCATCTACACCATCCCAGCCATTGAAGCCCTCCCCAGCCCATCAGCCATATACAGACAGTAAAGCCCAGTACTGGCCTTAGTTCTTCAATATTTACTATTATTTTCAGATTCTAGATCCTCTGTGTTCATCCCACACTTTTTTGAACTCTGTCACCATTTTCCTCTCCACCACCTCTCTTGGGAGTGCATTCCAGGCATCCACCACCCTCTCCGAAAAGAAGAATTTCCTTACATTGCTCTTGAGTCTCCCATCCCTCAGCCTCAAATTATGCCTTCTGGTTTACCATTTTCCTTTCTCTGGAAAATATTTTGTTCTAAGTTAATACCTTTCAAGTACTTGAACGTCTGAATTATATCTCCCCTGTCCTTCCTTTCCTCTAGGCAGGGGTATCAAAGTCCCTTCTCGAGGGCCGCAAATCAGTTGGGTTTTTAGGATTTCCCAATGAATATGTATGAGATCTATTAGCAGTGCATGCAAATAGATCTCATGCATATTCATTGGGGAAATCCTGAAAACCTGACTGAATTGCGGCCTTCGAGGAGGGACTTTGACACCTGTGCTCTAGGGTAAACATATTCAGGGCTTCTGGTCTCTCCTCATACGTCTTTTGGCGCAAACCTCCTATCATTTTCGTCGCCTTCCTCTGGACCGCTTCAAGGATGTGGTAAGAGCAGATAGTGTAGCTGGTTTAAAGAAAGGTTTGGACAAGTTCCTGGAGGAAAAGTCCATAGTCTATTATTGATAAAGACAGGGGGAAAGCCACTGCTTGCCCTGTATCGGTAGCATGGAATATTACTACTCCTTGGGTTTTGTCCAGGTATTAGTGTCCTGGATTGGCCACCGTGAGAACGGGCTACTGGGCTTGATGGACCATTGGTCTGACCCAGTAAGGCTATTCTGATGACTACACCTCTACCCCTGCAGACTAACAGATGTGCACCGAGATGGGCGGAGGTGCAACGAAACAGCCAGCACCCTGCGAGACCTCACCAAGCCTCCTAAAGGTACCTAACAGCCTGCACTCGACTCCTGATTAACAGAAGGTGAAACTACATAAGGGACGGCCCAAGCTCAAGAGAAAACTATGAAGGCTGGCTAACAGGTACCCAGTGGGATCGGTCTGTCAGCAAGCAGAGCTTCAAAATCCCTTCAAGCACTAATTTACCTGAAAAGTCAATGAAATTATATCGAATTAAAATAATAAAATGGGGAGAGCTTCACAAACACTCCTGCAAGCACGCATGCAGAAGGAAAGAACTGAAGCTGAAGCGCCCAGTGAAGTATAACAGGGGCAGAGTGAAAAATCCAGAGTGGATTTCTTCTGCAGATGCACGCGGCTATAGGGAAATAACCCTACTGTCTAGAATGTCTCACCTATTGCACTGGAAAAACCTCTAGCGCTGTTTAGTAAAAGGATCCCTAAGTTAGTAATATCCCTGTAGGACGGTAGTTTAGATAACATACTATAGGCCTAAGGTTTAAGCCATGTCATACATGTGTTTAATGCATGCTAACAGCTCAGTACCATATTTAATGTTAAGTGTGTGATATCTGCTGTGATGGACATCTAATATAAAAGTTCGTATTAGGGAACGTGTTAGCCACTAAAAGCAGCAGATAATATAATGCAGTTAATTATACCTCCATAAGTATAGCCAATGTCATTCTACGTATGTTATCAGGCAAACCGCTAATGCATGGTTACCAATCATTGGCCCCCTTTTATCAAGCCGCCTGTTTTTTTATCGCAGACCGCTGCAGTTAGAGCACCGAATTCCTATGAGCGTCGGAGCTTTTACTGCAGTGACCCACAACAAAAAACCCTTACATAGCTTAATAAAAAAGAGGGTCATTGTGTGTTAACAGCATGGTTACCTTCCCAAAGTGCTGAGAATGCCCCCAATAGTTAACACAGAAGCTGTGTACTTAATACACTTTAATTCTGGCTATTAGTATGCAGTTAAGTGCAAAAGATATGACGAGTTATTAAAATAGTGCTTTGCATGATTTATAAGAGCAAGGAGGTATTAATTAAATGAAGCTATACAGAGTGCTTCTTGTAGAGGTCAAACTGAAAACTTTTTTAGCCTTAAGCCATTAAGAGAGCTTTTCACCTTCCTCTGAAAAATTAAATGAAAAACAAGTTGACAATAGCAGGTTGTTTATACTATAAGGGACACACATCATAGGCTTTGCTCATATGATAGTGCTGGGGTTTTTTTGCGCCATAAATTTGTTTAAAGAATCTTCCAATAATCCACTGACAAGACTTTCATCACACCAGTAAAGCTGTTAGTATGTGTAAAGTATACTTTACTGTTTTAAAACAGGTTCAGCAAGAACCTACATCACACAAAGGTGTATACTGCAATCTCAGTTGAATCTAGACAAGCAATACAGTACAAGTGAACTTTTGGTGTTCAGAAACAGTATGATCACTAAACAAAAAGGTCATTTGATTTTGTCTCTGAGCAGCCTGTTCAACCTGCTAGGTACAGTATTCTAAATACTCTTTTCTCAAATTTGAGAGGAATCTGGAACATAGAGGATCTAAACAGCAAGACAATGGAAAATAAAATGGTTGACATTCCAGAAGGATTATAATACATAAACCTACCCTTTTCTAAATAGGTCCTTGGTGCCCAAGGTGGATCTTCTTCAGCATAGGGATCACTGTATTCTACCACAGCTGCCTCCTCTTCTTCATAATCTTCAGGAGGTGGGGGTGGAGGAGGGGATTCATCAAAGACTGTTTCATCAACAGGTGGTGGAGGCGGTGGAGTTTCAGAAACTAAAAAAAAACAATTGAAAATCATCACTCTCTTTCTCTGAACATAGTACTGTAGGTGCAAGTCTTGCTATTTCAAAATTTACAGCCTTTCGCAAACAAGTGCTAAAAATCCTTACAAGTGCACCATTTCTACAGATCAGTGGTGTACCCAGCATATGTGACATAAGGGGCCAATCATTTTTAACGCCCCTCCTCTATATAAAAAAAACATAATTTTTAGTAAATCCACAAGTTGCACCTAGGAAAAGGCAGCAGAGAGCACTAGAACATCAATACAACTATTGAAAAACTAAATAAGCCAGATTAGTGCAGATCAATCCTGCACAGTCAATGGCTAACAGAAAACTATGTCTTTCATACATACAGAACACAAACACCTTCGCCCAGTATGGAATAAATAATTATAGTAAGTAACTGTGCTTTATCCCAGGAGAAGCAGGCAGCATATTCTCACATGTGGGTCTCCCTAGCTTACTATGATGGGATGGAGGGAGAGCTGGCCATTAGGAAAATAAACTGCAATACTGCTCGGCCAAAGTGACCATCCCATATGGAATAATATTCCAGACAGTAGTGTGATGTGAATGTACTGAGGACCAAGTAACAGCTTTACAGATTTCATCAATAGGAGTTGAGCGAAAGAAAGCAACTGAAGCTGTCATAGCTCTGACTCTGCGGGCTGTGACACAACGTTCCAGTGACAATCCAGCCTGAGCATAACAGGAGATACAAAAGGCCAACCATGTGGAAATCGTTCTCTTAGATCTGGACGTCCCAACTTGTTAGGATCAAAGGAGATGTTCTATGCAGTTAAGTTCTCACCAAATAGTAGGCCAATGCTCATTTGCAGTCCAGAGTGTGAAGAGCAATTTCCCCAAGGTGCCCAAGAGAATGAGGCTTAGGAAATAACACTGGGAGAACAATAGATTAAGGTGGAATTCTGTAACGACCTTTGGAAGAAACTTGGGATGGGTGTGAAGCACCACTTTATCATGGTGGAATACTGTGAAAGGAGGATCCACAACCAGTGCTTGAAGCTCACTGATTCGTCGAGCTGAAGTAAGGGAAATGAGAAAGACCACTTTTCATGTAAGGGACTTGAGGTAAGGTTCGAAAGGAGGTTTCATCAATTTAGCAAGGACCACATTAAGATCCCAAACCACTTGAAAAGACCTTTCATGAATCTGGACACAAGAGGATGAGCAGTGAGAGATTTACCATCAACTGGTCTGTGAAAAGCATTGATAGCACTGAAATGAACTCTAATCGAAGTGGTTTTGAAACCTGAATTGGATAAATGTAGAAGATAGCCTAATACTGAAGATACAGAGGTGGATTTAGGTTCATGATGATGAAGAGCACACCAAGTGGAAAACAGTGTCCATTTTTGTTGGTATGACTGCTTCATTGATGGTTTTCTGGATGCTTCCAAGATTAATCTGTCAGGCTGAGAAAGATGAAGGTCAGCCAATGTTAGGCAGAGGTACCAAGCTGTCAGGTGCAATGCTGAGAGACTGGGATGCAAAAGAGATCCGTGATTCTGTTTGAGAAGAGGCAGGAAAATTTGAAGAGGGATTGGTTCCTTCATATTGAGTTGAAGTAGCAGGGAAAACCAGGGTTGTCTGGGCCACCAAAGAACTATAAGAATCATAGTGGCTGATTCCTGCTTGAGCTTGACAAGCATCTTGAGGATGAGAGGAATTGGAGGAAAAGCGTACAGAAACTTGCGAGTCCAATCTAACAGAAAAACATCCGCTTCCAGATGGTGAGGAGAGTACTGCCGGGTGCAAAACTGGAGTAGCTTGAGGTTGTGGGGGCAGGCAATCAAGTCTATCTGAGGAGTTCCCCACTGAGAAAATATGGACACAGAACAATCTGGTTGTAGTCTTGTGAGACCACAGGAACTCGCGGCAGCCATTTTTTTATGACTGCTCTGCACGGGACAGCAGCATAGGAAGATCACTTCTTCCCCGCGTCACTGCTAGACCACCAGGTCCAGGGCAAAAATTGCCAATAACCGAATTTGCAGGTACTAAACTCGCGGATTCGGAGGGAGAAGTGTAATAGTAGTAGTATAGTAACATAGTAAATAATAGTAGAGAGAGCAACATGATCCATCGAGTCTGCCCAGCATCACTAAGATCTACAGTTTTTCTAGATCACTTCTCATGTCACCCGCATAAAGGCAATTTTTTGCTTCTAATCCTTCAAAGATATTACCAAATCTATAAATCTTTATGAGAATCTCAGAAGGGCTAAGAGATGAGGAGAAATTAGGGTCTACCTGCTAATTTTCTTTTAGTCCTTCCAGAATGACACAGATGGATGGGTTTACGCTCCTTTACCAGCAGGTGGAGATTTAGAACACACTGAATTCTATCAGCAGTACAATTGGGCTATGCAGTCCCTCTTAGAATCAGCCTGACAAATAGCCAAGCAGGAACTAACTGATCAACTGTAAGAACAGAAACTCAAAATATATATATATTTTTAAAATATAAATAGAAACACAACTGTTGGAAAAAGGATTGAAGCAGGCAACCAACATGAATCCCAAAGCTCACCAGCTAAACCAGATGAACTAAATTGCACTGCTCTACAGTAAACATCCCAATCTTCAAAAAGGGATCGAGAGGAGAACCGGGCAACTATAGACCTGCGAGTCTTACGTCGGTTCCTGGGAAAATGATTGAAGCACTAATAAAGGATAGCATAGAGCAACACCTGGAAAATCACGACCTGATGAGAGCTAGCCAACACGGCTTTAGGAAAGGGAAGTCATGTTTGACTAATTTACTTCAATTTTTTGAGGAGGTGAACAAACAAATTGATAGCGGTGAATGTAAAATTATGTCCTACCTGTTAATTTTCTTTCCTTTAGAAGTAGCAGATGAATCCAGAGACCAATGGGATACCTCACATCTACCAGCAGGTGGAGATAGAGAAACTGATTAACAGGTGTACTTATTTGCTGGCACTCCTCTTGTCTCATCAGTATAGCTCCTTGCCCAAGCACATTTAACCATCAATAGGTATAGCATGTAAAAAACTTCTTTCCCAGAACACATCGCAACCAGCAATGATACAGAATATCATCATTAAGAACACCCAATCAATAAAAGTCGCACCCGAAAAAACCAACGACCAAATACCAGAAAGGGTGGGGCTCTGGATTCATCTGCTACTTCTAAAGGAAAGAAAATTAACAGGTAGGACATAATTTTACATTCCTTAGCAAAGCAGCAGATGAATCCAGAGACCAATGGGATGTAGCAAAGCAATCCTTAATCTGGGTGGGGAGTAAATGTCGCCTTCGCAACGACCGAAGCATCACAAAAACCCCTACCGCATGTGCCCGCACATCCATGCAGAGCCGTGGAGAGAAGGTACTCTCGGAAGACCAGTTAACCTTGAGACAAATTACCTCCAAAGCACAACCTCTGGGCCGAGCCCACGAAGCAGCCATCGCCCCAGCGGAATGGTCATGAAGTTCAATCGCCACCCGCTCCCCTGCCAGCAGGCAAGTATAAAGAATGTCCTCCTGGACCATTGAGCGAGGTAGGCATCGGACGCCGCCATACGCCTGAGGCGTCCCTTGAAGAATCCCAAAAAGGAGATATAAACCACTAACAGTTGTAAGAAACCGAGCTCGCGGAGAACGCTACATACGTTTCAAAAAATGCAGTGAATAAAAGTACTGCCTCCACTATCTCCTCCCAGGAAGAAGGAAGGAAAAGCGAGCATGATGTAAAAGAAAGGATGACACCCCCCTAGAAAGAAATAGTGGTACCATCCGAACTGACACCCCATATGACGGAAATAAGGAATAGGAATCCCCGTTGAATAAGGCCTGCAACATCGCAACTGCAAAGCTGAAGCCATGGCCACAAGGAAACCCATGGTCAACCGCACAGCTCCCTAGAGTCCCAAAGGACAAGGCTAAAATGAAGCTATCAGGAACATAGAAGAAGTACGTGAATGAATTACCCCAAACCGGGCTTTCTAAGAGGCGCATGAATATTCCGCCTTCTGTTTAGGAACTGAACTACAGGAAGCTGAGAAGTCATCGAAGGGCCCTATACCTAGTTCCTGTCACAAGCCAAGAATGGCAGATGAAGCTGAAGGGAATTGAACGCTATGCCATCGGCAATATACCTGTGCTACAAAGGAACTCAGGAAGGGTGCAACTGTTGAGAAGTATTCAAGAAAGGAAAAACCTCCAAAAGGAAGCAGAAGCCACAGGATAAGACGTCTGTAGCGCCTGGATAAGAGAAGAAATAACCTGCTTCTCATTACCCTCACACGCCAGTGAAGACTCGCTCAAAAGTTAGGTCGTAATACCAAAGTAGTATGCATATCCATGTTGATCTCAAGCAAGGAGAGCAAAGCCGGAGATAAAAGGAAACTTCTTAGTCCAGCTGTCGAAAGGCTCATCAGATCCACATAGCAAGGATGGCGCAACCAAGCCAGAGATTGTACAAATACTGTGCCCCGAAAGCAAGCTTGAGATGGCAAATCCAAGCTCTCATCAGCCAGGGGAAAACACTGAAAAAGAGAAACCAGAGGTGAGAAAGAGGCCACACTGTTACACCCTCTAACTCCCGCTTCCTGTGCCCGTCTAAGAAGCTAGGAAGCATGGAATTGTGAGACGAGGCCATGAGGTCAAGTTCCAGGAGATCTCACTTCCACAAAAAAATGGAACGCCTGAGCCAAAATTCCCAACATCCAGGATGTGGAAGATATCACTATCATTAACGTCTACACTTCTAGAGCGTACACCGTGCTGTACACTGTAACATCTAATAAATGGGCCATGCTCAGATTTCGCAGAGAGAAAGACTAACCAAACTCTTTTCCTGACCTGAGAAACGATCTGCCAACAGAATAGAAAGATGAGGGTCCACCCATCGAAGTAGAACAACTACTGTACTTGGCAACTGAGTACATCACCTACTGCCCAAGCTGCAGAGAAATACCCCCATCATAATACTGATTGAAAGGGTCCTCAGCGGCATTCCGGAAGAATGGTCTGAAGCTCCAGAAAGGAAGCTTGACCATGCTCAAGAGTAGAAGAAGGAACCAGTATTAAGTCGCCTCTGAAGACCCGACTCCTGAAGCTGAGGATGGAAGCCACCGAGCCCCCCAATCTGACAGGCCTGAATGGTCGGTGGTCATGAACTAGTCCAGGAAAAGACCGAGGTATGCCCTGGAAAGACAATCTTGCTGAGCCCCAAATTCATACAAAGCTATGTAGGCGAAGCATAGCAACTAATAGGAGCCCAGAGCGACCGAGAACCACTGGAACAAAAGCGGCTGTTGAGCCTTAGAAGGGAAAGCAAGCCGAGGTTCCCAGAGGGGTTAGCAAAATGGATGCTAGAATCTGAACAGAATCCCTTACTCTTAGCCATGGTAAGCGAAGAACGCCAATCTGAGATCGAGACCCCACACTCAAGTCTCTGGAAAGAAATACATGTCTCTCCTATAAGAAGAACCGCATCAACCCGATATACCTATAAAAATTACAGGAAAAACAAAGAGCAATGCAAATTTGAAGATGCGCATGTAAAGAACTGAAGGAAAAGATACCACCCACTTCGTGTCAGTCAAAAGACCCGACTGGAAGTCGTCCGAATCAAGCAGGCAGTCAAGCAGAAAACAGATAAATAGTCTGGCAGTGCCAACGAACCCTTAGGTAGGCGAAATGGAATGTGCCAAAACCGAACGCGCTGCTCCAAGAGAGGCAGGCAAACCTAGTGCTGACTCAGAGTCCATAGAGAAAATGTAAATATCTTCCCAGGTTGACTGCAGAAATGGGTAACCCTGAGAAACTAATGCAGCCGAATGGAATCCAGCCTGCCCATAGCCCCCGTCTTGGCCACCCACTATTAAGTGGTACCCTAAAAACTACAATAACTGTCCCGAGGACCAGCAACACTTCAAAGAGAAACGCAAAACAGAGAGACTCCATGAACGAACTGGAAACGTGAGGAGGATGCAAAGGAAAGACAAGGCGCACCAGGCGCAATCCAGAAGCAGCATCCGCCTCTCCAGAGAAACGAGCTGTACATGGCCGCAAACAGACCAGGTTTCCACTCCAAAAGAGAGCTTAAGGGGAGAATTAATTGGGCATACCGTGCCAGCTACCCTACGAACTCGCAAGCAGAGGATCTCGCCCTTAGGGATCAGCAGCCACTTAGACCATGCTTCTAGAGCGGAAGGCCGTCTAGCTTTTTTTTTTTTTTTTTTTTTTTAAACTAGACTTGAACCCTCCGCCACTTCTTTTGGAGCCATATCAGCTCTACTCCTTAGCTGCGGCTGAACCTCAGCTCCTTGTTACTAACCTAGCACACAACCCTTGCGCCACCCAGGTTTTCACAGACAAGCTGGCCCACAGCAAGAAGAAAAGAACCATCAGGCCTCAAGAGAGACCTCCAACTCGGAATTCCTGCATACTACCCTGAAGAAACATGTCTAGAGCACAAGCAGGCGGACGCAGCACACAGGCAGAAGGCCTAAGGAAACCTCCAACATCGCCGCATGTTATCGGAACCCCGAGTGAAGCAATGAACCACACGAATGATACACTGGCACGTCCTTGCCACCTACTCCACCTTGCTGTTCGCCACCCATAAGGCAGCAAAACCAAGCGTAGGCAGCCAACTCAGGGCAGAAATTTAATGTGTAAGTGCATAGGTATATAAATGGACAGCCCCAAATAACAACCAGTTGCCATTTCTCTTTTTTTTTTAAGAGACGCATGTGGAATAACACCCCAGCAAATTGAGCACTGCAATACGGGGCAAAGCTGATTTCAACAGGGCTGACGATTCAACCTAGCACCCCAGTACCAGGAAAATCGTTATAGCACTACCAGATACCAGCCGCGTGGCTCCAAGGCACCAAGGAAAACAGACCCCAGGCAGAATCCTTACCATACAGTCATCCTGGGAGATAATAGGATAGGACTGCACCAAGATCCTTAAACTCCCTGCTGCTGATCTCCCTCAGTGGCAATTTGCCTGTATCGCCTCAGTGCAGGGAGAAGCTGCAGCTGAGAAACCAAGCATGGGTCTCCCACTCCAGCCACCTGAGGCACAGCCAGAAGGCTCCTCAAGAACAGCCGCCGGAGAAAAACTTTCACAGGGAATCAAACTGATCCGGCAACAGCAAATGTCACCCACAGCCGCATCAAATTGCATTACCCTCTTTTTTTTTTTTTTTAAATAAGAAGAACAGGGAGACTGCGGGGAGCGCCGAGAGAAGTCAGCTGCCGAACCGACTCCGAGGATGCAGCGGCGCCCCCGCCAGCATCTGAGTCTTAGCGCGAGTCTCCTGCTCGCTGAAAAGGCACCGGCTCCGCAAATATGTCCATGCGTGCAACCGGAACCCCGCCGCAGCCTATGCCGGGTAAACGGCAGCTGAAGGGAACAGGCCGGAAACGGTAGGGCCCTCCCGACCAAACATTATCACAAGCCCGCGTCTCCCGCGCGCGGGAAGGAACCGGCTCGGCCAATCGCGCCCCATTTTGAAAGTTGGAGCCCACCAGGCGAAAAATAAATCTCAAACACGAGCGAACTGTCCCAAGTGCAGTGAGTCAGAAATAAATAATCAAGGTGGCAAACCACGCGACTTCACAGCCGCAGTTTCCACCGAATTTACAACCCACAGAACTCAGGACACCAACCAAACCCTGCAGTTCCAAGATAAATGCAAAAACAAAAACTCACTAAGAAATATAAACCACAGTTGAAATACAAAAAGAAATACTCACAACCTTGTCAGCAGGGCTGGCAGACGCCGGCAGACACCGGCCGAGCCCCACAGGAAGGGCCCATGCATAAGGTAGGTCTCTTTCATTTTTTATTTTTTTTTTATAAGGGAAAGAAGAAAAAAATTAGAGACCAAATTAAACCCTCTATCATTGGAGGGAGGGTGAGGCAGGGACAAGGGGGGGCCCAAGTGTAACCTCTAAAGCCGGCACCATTTAGCCAGACACCCCTATCTCACTGAAGAGAAAAATCTCAACAGGAGAAATAGAATGGCCGTCTCACTGAAGAGAAAACCTCAAAAGGAGGCAATAAAGTTCTAGTCACAGCCAGAATCCAGGAGCTAGTTGAATAGCGACTTCCACCTGCTTGGAGATAGAGAATACTGATGAGACAAGAGGAGTGCCAGCAAATAAGTACACCTGTTAATCAGTTTCTCTATCTCCACCTGCTGGTAGATGTGAGGTATCCCATTGGTCTCTGGATTCATCTGCTGCTTTGCTAAGGAACTGGTGGATATAATATACTTGGACTTCCAGAAAGCGTTTGATAAGGTTCCCCACGCAAGGCTTCTGAAGAAACTACAAAGAAAAATGCAAAGTGATGCACCTGGGTAAGAAAAACAAGGAACATGAATATAAAATGTTAGGTATGACACTGTGCAAGACCGAACAAGAAAGGGACCTGGGGGTACTGATAGACAGGACCCTGAAGCTGTCGGCTCAATGCGCAGCGGCAGCAAAGAAAGCAAATAGGATGTTGGGCATGATAAAGAAGGGAATCACAAGTAGATCGGCGGACATCATAATGCCGCTTTACAGAGCAATGGTCAGACCACACTTGGAGTACTGTGTTCAACACTGGTCTCCCTACCTAAAGAAGGATATAACCCTACTGGAGAGGGTGCAAAGGCGAACCACGAAGCTTGTAAAAGGTATCGAGAATTTGAGCTACAAAGAACGCCTCGGAAAACTGGGATTGTTCACCCTCGAGAAGAGAAGACTGCGAGGAGACATGATAGAGACTTAAAATACTAAAAGGATTTGACAAAATAGTGCAAGAAACATCGTTATTCACATTGTCAAATGTGACTCAGACAAGAGGTCATGGACTGAAACTGAGGGGCACCAGGCCCAGGACAAATATTAGGAAGTTCTGTTTCGCACAACGAGTGGTGGACGCTTGGAACGCTCTCCCTGAGGAGGTCGTGATGGAGACCAGCATTCTGGGATTCAAGAGCAAGTTGGATGCACACCTTCTTGCAAATCACATTGGGGGATACGAGTAAACAAGGTTTCTCAGCAGGGAACACCTGGCTTGGCCTCCGCGGGTGCGGGTCGCCGGACTGGATGGACCTAGAGTCTGATCCGGTGAAGCCATTTCTTATGTTCTTATGTTCATAGTAAAAACAAAAGTAAAAAGACAAAAAACGTTCAACAATCCCACAGAAAAAACCCAACTCTTCATATCCACAAAAAAAAACCCCAAAAAACAATGGATGGGTAGGTTCTGTGCTGCTCTGGAGGGACTAAGACAAAGACAATTAGTAGGTAGGACCTAATTTCTCCTTCTTTAGCGTCCCTCCAGACTGGCACAGATGGATGGGACGAACCAAAGCAATAACTCGCTCACCAAAACCAGCATCCCGATGTGCCTGGACCATCAACTCAGTAGTGACGCACAAAGGAATGCAGAGAAGACCAGACTGCCACCCTAAAAATATCCACCGGGGGGCACAAGTGAACTCTCCACCCAGGATGCCGCCTGACATCTCATAGAACAAGCTTTATGAAATCAGGAACTGACTTCTGAAGAAGATACACTGAAGTGATAGTTTTCTTAATCCAGCGTGCAATAGAAGCTTTAGAAGCACCTTCTCCCTTACGACTGCCTACTAATAGGTCAAAAAGATGATCCAACTTCCAAAACTCTTCAGTTCTTTTCAGATAGGCATAGAGAATTCTGTGGACATCCAACTTGTTTAACTGCCTCTGTTTAACTCACCCTCCCCTCCATTTTCTGATCATCCAAGATCAGAAGGGAAACTGTCTGATTCACATAAAAAGGGGAGACGACTTTCAGGAGAAAGGATGGAATAAGCCAGGGGTAGGCAATTCCGGTCCTCGAGAGCCCCAGGCAGGTCAGGTTTTCAAGATATCCACCATGAATATGTATGAGATGGATTTGCAAACACTGCCTCCTTGAGATGCAAATCTATCTCATGCATATTTATTGTGGATGTCCTGAAAACCATGACCTGCCTGTGGCTCTCAAGAACTGGAATTGCCTACCCCTGGAATAGGCCATAGAACAACACGCTCTCTGGAAAACTCCAAGAAGGGAGCCCAACAAGAGAAGGCCTGCAACTCTGACACACGTTTCGCTGAAGTAATGGCCACAAGAAACACCGCTTTCAAGGTAAGGTCTTTCAACATGCAGGAACTCAGAGGCTCAAAAGGAGGACGAACTAGCACCAACAGGACCAAACTGAAATCCCAGGCTGGAATCAAAGGACACACAGGAGGATGCAGTAACTTTGCTGCCCTTAAAAAACAGATCACATCAGAATGAGAAGACAACTGCTGTCCACACATCAGGCCTCTAAAAGACAACAAGGCTACAACCTGAATCCATAACGAGGACCAGGTAAGGCCCCTCTCAAGCCGATCCTGCAAAAAATCTAGGATGCAAGGTACAGAAGCACAAAGGAAAAACACCGCCACCACAGAACACCAGTCCCTCATACACACGGGAAGTCGAGGATCTAAAAGAGACCACCCTATTATAGTATCCTTTCTTGCTTATGCGCTCCCTTTCAAGAGCCAAGCCACAAGATAAAAGGGACCCGGATCAAACATGGAAATGGGACCCCAGTCAGAAGGGTGTCTGACAGGGGCAGAGGAAGGGGCTCCACAACAAGTAAACAAACCAGATCCCTGTACCATGGGTGCTGTGGCCAATCCAGAGCCACAGAGCCTGCATGATGTGCAATGCAAAGAATTCTGCCAATCAGAGGCCATGGAGGAAAGACATATAGCAGATTGTCCATGTCCATCAGCCAACATTATATCAGAGCATCCAGCCCATCGGCCTGAGAATCTCTGTGCCGACTGAAAAATCTCTGCGCCTTAGGAGTTGAAACATGTGGCCATGAGATTCATCATCAGCCAACCCCAAGACTAATCAGATCGAAGACCTCCATCCCCAGACACCACTCACCAGGATCCAACATAACAACTTAGGAAATCCGCCTGGATATTATCCACTTCTGCAATGTGTGACACTGAGATGTCGAGCAGGTGAGTCTCGACCCACTCCATGAGAGGGGCTGTTTCCTGCACCACCAGATAACTCTTGGTTCCCCCTGCCAAATGGCATAGGCCATCACTGTGGTATTGTCAGAGAAAACCTGAACAGCTTTGCTCATCAGGAAGGATTGGAAGGCCGCAAGTGCCAACTGAATGGTTCTGGTCTCCAAAACGCTGATAGACCACAAGGCCTCCTCCGGCGACCAGCTGCCCTGAGCTGAATGACTGAGACACTGGGCTTCCCAGCCGAGGAGACTAGCATTTGTGAGAACTACTATCCATTGGAGCTGATCAAGACTCCCTCCCTGGATTAGAATGTGGGTCTGGAGCCACCAATGCAGACTGTGACAAGCTAGACCGCAGAGAGGAACCAGCGTGTCCAAATTGTGGGACTGTGGGAACCATGTCTGAAGAAGAGTATACTTAAGGGGACACATATAAGCATGCGCCTACTGAACCACTTCCAACAAAGCTGCCATAGAGCCTAAAACGAAGAAATTCCTGCACCTGGGAACAGCAAGAGCCCATCAGAGATCAAATTTGTGACTAATTTCTGCACCTGTGCTTCGGGAAGAACACCCTCTTCAAACTAGTGTTGAACAGAACTCTGAAATACTCCAAGCATTGAGACGGGTTCAAGTGACTCTTGGCAAGGTTGACTATCCAGCCCAACGACTGCAGCAACTCCACTAAGTGGGTTGTGATGCACGTGCACTCCTAGAAGGACTTTGCTCGAATCAACCAGTCGTCCAGATACAGGTGAGCCAAAATGCCCTCTTTGCGTAAGGCTGCTGCCACCACTACCATAATCTTGGAGAAAATATGGGGGGCCAGACCAAACCGAAGCGTGCAAAACAAAGTGTCATCCCAAAATCGCAAAGCAAAGGAGCCATTAATGATGAGACTCCTGAATGGGAATGTGGAGGTACAGCTCTGTCAGGTCAGGGGACGTGAGAAACTCCCCAGGCTAAATAGACGGGATCACGGACCTTAGGGTCTCCACATGAAAAGAGGGGACCCAAAGCACCCAGTTTACCCCCTTGATATCCAAGATAAGGCAAAAGGATCCCTCTTTCTTGGGCACTACAAAGTAAATGGAATATCATCTGGGGTGGTTCTCCTTAGGGGAGACTGGAATTACTACCTTGAGATTGAGCAAGCTCGTTAGAGTTTGATGAAATGCTTGTTTCTTTCACAGGAGCCAACAAGGGAAGAAGAGGAAAAGATCTGGCAGGGGCCGATCAACTCAAGAGCATACCCATCGCAGATCACCTCAAGGACTCACTGATCCACTGTGATCTCGGTCCAGTGCTGGTAAAAGTCCCTCAAACAGGCTCCCACAGGAACCGGGAAAAGAGGAAGAGAGACTGGAAGAGTCATGGCCTCCCCAGCGTGCACCCCAAAAGGACTGCAAAGACTGGAAGAAATAACCCCTGGAAGAGAAGGCTACAGAAGACTCCCTGCCCGGATAGTATCAGCGGAACTCTGGGAAATGACCTCAACTAGAATCTCCTCTATTGGACTGCTGAGGCTTGTCTTCTGGCAATTAAGACACTTTGGAATATCCTAAATCAGTGTTTCTCAACTTCTTCAAGCCAAGTATCCCCTAAGTCTAACAAATATCAACCGAGTACCCCCACCCAAGCTCCACCCCATACTCCACTCCCATAATAATAGTACTAATTGTAATACAATTTCTTCCATCCATTTTTTTTATATACATACAATATAATCTTATTAATATACTATAATGGTAATCACAAAATTAAAGAAACACAAAGCACACTACGCAGAGAAAATGTTAATTATCATTTATATTAATTTTTTCAAAGAGGTTAAGGCAGATGACTTTAAAATATGCAATGTCACCTCTACAAATATCACACTTTAAAAAAAATAGACAAATATAATGCAAAATATAGACGGCAGATATAAATTCTCAAAACTTATGCATTTCAATCACTAAATTGAAAATAAAATCTTTTTCCCTATCTTTGTTGTCTGGTGATTTTATTAGTCTCTGGTTGCACTTTCTTCTGACTGTGCATCTAACATTTCCTTCTTTCTGCTTCCTGCACACTTCCTCTCCTCTGGACCTCATTCCCTTCTCCAATCAACAGCTCTCTCTGTCCTTCCACAAGTCCAACTTTTCTTCCTCTCTCCACCATCCCCATTGGCAACATGTCTCCCTCTTGCTCTCATTGTCCATCTGTCTTTCTCTCATTCTCTCCCTTGTTGCAAAGAGAAAGAGACAGAATTCCATGGTGCATCTCTCCCACCCCCCTCTACTCCCACATCCAACATTTCTCCCTCTCTCATTCACTCCCTCCCCCCCTCCCCCGGATATTGTGCAGCATCTTTCACCACTGCCTATCAGCCCCATGCCCAACATTTCTCCTTCTATCACCTCTCTCCAGCACATGTCACATCTCTCCCTCCATCACAATGCTCAAAATTCCTCCCCCTTGCATCCCTTTCAATCTGGCCCACTGTTCCTTCTCCACAACCATATCCAACAATTCTCCCTCTCATCCTTCTCTTCCTCATACATCTCTACCTCTCTACCTCTCTCTCTATGCCCATACAATTTTCCTCTTTCTTCTATTCGCCATGTGCACCATCTTTTTCCCTCTCACTCACATACTCATGCCCAACAATTCTCCCTTTCTATTCCCTCCCTTCCTTCTGTGTCCCAAGTTCTTATCCCTCCCCTTCCTCCATCCATCCACATGTATCTTTACTCTTCCAGCCATGTGCATCTCCTCTATTTCCTTCTATTCCACTTTACTCATTTGCACCTTCCTCTCTTTTTCTCTTCATCCATGTGCATATCTTCCCTTTCTCTTCAGTTTCCCTTCCCTCTTCTCCAACCATGTGCATTTCCTCTTCTTTCTTCCCTTCCTCTCTATCCCATAAGCATATCCCCTTCTCCTCCATCCATGTCCAGCTTTTCTCCACACCCATCTATCCAGCTAACCAGTCAGCCTTACCAACTCTCTCCATTTCAACCATATCCCTCAGTCCAACATCGCTCCCCTCTCCACCTCCACCCCCCCCCCCCCCCCACCCCAGCAAGTCAAGCATTTCTCCTCCTCTAACCTTCCTCCTTCTGCTGCCCTACCACTGCCTGACCCGGAATCTGGATGTCACACAGGGCCAGCATCGGCGCTAACTTCAACGAAGAGCTTTCACGTCCACGCACTCGGGAAGGTTCTGTCAGCTCCACCCACTTTGACACGTTTGCATCAGACAGGTCGTGCCAACAGCGGATAGACTCGAAGGCTCTGCATCAATTAAGCTAGCACCAGTGCAGGGCCTTGAATAGACTCCGAACTCCCTGACAGGCAGCAGGAGGGTGTCAGAAGACGATGGGCTCTTCATCGCTGGAGTTAGCTTGGTGATGGCCCAATTTGTTCTTCGCTACTTCCTGATCCACCAATGCCCAAGTCATTGGTCTCCCTATCTAACACATGCTCAGCCCACCTGAAGAATACCCTGGCCACCAGACAACCACAATACACCACCTGGCCCACCAAGGCCACTACATCAAAAATCAGAGAGGAGCCTCCATCCTCCAGTCTGGGGGATCTCTCAGAGCAGAGCAGGAATGGTATGCCTCTTAACAATGGCCAAGACCACTGTGTCTACTACCAGTGGACGTAAGGAGTCTCTATCAACATCAGGAATAGGATACAAATGGATCACAGACCATGCCAGGGTAATTTGGGACTTTCCACTGTGCTTTCGCGACATCCTGGATAGCATGATGCATGGGAAAGTAATGTTGAAGTCACCCAAATATCATGAAGAAGAGGATCCACCACTCAAGGGGGGTCTCTCTAGCATCATCCTCAAAATACCAAACAGAAGACACCTGGAGAATGAGCTCCCACAACTCTTCCTGGTGAAAAATGCGGACCACCGAAGTCCTCCCCAGCGCGCAACTCAAGACACCCAGTTGCCCACGTCATCCGCATACTCCCCTTCCCCTTTGAGGGTCCTGAAGGTTATCCAAAAGACCCAGGTCCTCATTTACAGATAAGTTGTCTGCCAGACAAACCTCATCCTCCCATGAGAGGCGCTATTACTCAGGTGGGGGAGGGGACAAAGAAAGCGCCGGCTCCAAATAAATTAACCCACCCCCTTGGACATGGCCGAGACCCCGGAGAGAGAGCCAAGATATCAGCCAAGTGCATACAGTAAGCCTTGTGAAAAGGAAGCACAAAATCTGGGGGAAAACCCACGGCTGGAGAGGAATTATGCTCCATTACCCAGTTTCAAAAATAATGTATATAAATGTATTTTATGGTGAAACTTTAAACAGATAAAACAATCCAAAATATATTTGTGTTTCCAATCCAATTATTTTCCAGAAAATACGTATCTTCTCAGTGTTGAAGTGATCTAGCCCAGTATCCCGTCTTCACAGAGGCCAATCCAAGTCACAAGTATCAGGCAAAAATCCAAATAGTAGCAGTATTTCATGCCATTGATCCAGGGCATGAAGTGGCTTCCCCCCTGTCTGTCTCAACAGCAGACTATGGATTTTTCCTCCAGGAACTTGTCCAAACCTTTTCTAAACCAGCTACATTAACTGCTCTTACCACATCCTCTGGCATCGCATTCCAGAGCTTAACTATTCTCTGATTGAAAAAATATTTAAAAGTATTACTCCGTAACTTCATCAAGTGTCCCCTAGTCTTTGTAAATCTTGATGTAGTAAAAAATTGATCCACTTGTTCCCGTTCTACAGAACAGTTTTATAGTACCTTTTCAAAGAGTTTCTTAGGCATACTATCTTTACTATTTTATGTATGTATTATTGTAATCTGATTAGTTTTTAGGAGGACAATAAGTCTCTTAAATAAATACTCAAGATTTTGTAGACTTCAATCATATCTCCCCTCAGCTGTCTCTTTTCTAAGCTGAAGAGCCCTAATCTCTTTAGTCTTTTCCTCATACGAGAGGAGATCCATCTGCTTTATCCTCTTGGTCATTCTTCTTTGAGCTTTTTCTAGTGCTGCTATATCTTTTTTGAGATACCAGAACTGAATGCAATACTCAAGGTAAGGTCTCACCATTCAGTGATAGAGAGGCATTATAACATTCTTAGTCTTGTTCACCATCCCTTTTCTAATAATTTCTAGCATCTTGTTTGCTTTTTTGTCCCAGTATGGCAACTCTTATGTTTTTCTGTTCTCCTAGCTTTGCTGTTCTGGTCCTGACCCCAAGTACCAGTTCAAAAGGTAACCTAGTGATGCTAACTTGTTCAACGATTACATATGCAATATTGTAAATGCTGAATTAAGTGGCCATAAATGATCAGGAATTCTGTTCATGCTCAGAGAGCTCTCCAAGAATTCCTTAGGAAACTTGAAAAATGTTATCAGTGTTGATGCTGTCACAGTGACACATATGAATAGAAAATTGACCTTTTCATCTTCATAAAAAGAGAAATTTGTAAAATATTTGGATATCTATTTTGCATATGAAAAGTTTACATTTTACACTTTTTTACCAAATGGTTATAAATTAATGATGTTACTCTGTATTTCAAAGGAAGAGGCAAGACCAAGATAAATCACAAGTCATGCTTCAAGGAGCCTCTACCAGTACCCCCAAACTGCACCACCAAGACACAAGAAGCAGCAAAACTTACTGTTTTCTTGGACTCTGGCCACAAATCCCATAAGAGGCAACTGTGGTGTTACCTGCAAAATGGAGGGAGGCGGTGGTGCATGTGACACTGCATGAAAGAATGAAAATAACACAGTTAAAAAGTGGTTTAAGATAAAGAAATAGGCTTCTTTAAGCTTGTATCAAATATGCTTCATTGTTTTAAGTGGCAAACACATATAAAGACATTTCAGATTAGATAAATAGATACTGAGGAATTAAGAAGATATTAAGTAGTGCAGTTAAAGATTCACTGCATGTACTTTGCTACAGTTAACTAAATAAACGCATCTAGTTAACATTAAACTAGTCCTCTGGAACAAAGTTATCTAGATATACAAAACAATACCATTTTTATTTATATACCGCAAATACCTCAATGAACTTCACTGAAGTTAACATAACAAGAATTGGAGACAATGTCCAGAATTATAATCTAAAAGCAGTACGAATTACAACAGATGAAATTATCCCTTTAACAAATATTCATTAAACAAATAAGTTTTCAAAGACTTCTTTAAAATCTTATACCGTATATACTTGAATATAAACTGGGATTTTGGGGCTAAAAAATTGGCCCAAAAATGGGGATCCTGGTTTAGATTCGGTCATCCCCTATTGACCACCCGAAATCCTCCAGGACTTTTTGCAGGTCTGCCTTAGGCCGGGACAGGAGGTATCCCTTCTGTCTCCTGCCCTGGCTGACACTAACAATTACCACCCTCCCTCGCGAATCTCACGAGAACTTGCGGCAGCCTATTAATGAGCGGTGCAGGGCCGGCTGGGAGCATGAAAAGCTCGCTCTTGCATGCCTGTCCAGGTGCGCTGCTGACTACTACCTTTAAAATGAGGATTTCAGCACATACACGCTGGACCACCAGGGAACTAGGTACGCGAGGGAGGGTGGTAATTGTTAGTGTCGGCTGGGGCAGGAGACGGGAGGGATTCCTCCTTTCCCGGCTTACCACTAGGTGATTTAAGTTAAGGGGCTGTTAGTGGAAGGGAATTTGTTTGGATTGGGAAGTGTGGGGTAGGGATTGGGTGTTGTCGGGGGTTAGCATTTGTGATTGGGGGAGAATTGCCACAGCACCTATCCTGACAGTGCCTTGCACTACCAGGCAGCTGGTAGCACAGCTGCAGTTGTTACCTCTTTTTCAGGTAACGGTACGTTCAACTGCACCATCACCAATCGTGACAGCTAGTGCATGTTATTGAACCATGTGCTAGCTATCACTGCTGGCTGGGTTAGAGGGCAGAGGGGAGTACAGGACAATCAAGCCATTGTAACATCACTGATGAGGTTGGCTCTTTTTAGGGGGAAGAGGGTACAGGGAAGGAAGGTGGGACAATGTTCAGAGCCTGGCAGGGAGGGGGATCAGTATTCAGAGCCTGGCAGGGAGGGGGGCTGAGTGCAGAACCTTGCAGGGGAGGGCGTGACAGAGGGGGACAGTGGGTGCAGATCCTGGCAGGGCATGGCACTTGAATATTAAGCCCTCGACTTATATTTGAGTCAACCATTTTTTTTATTTTTTTTTTTTTTTTTTTTCCTCCTTTCGGTGGGGAAATGGGGGTCTCGACTTATATTCGAGTATATAAGGTAATTATTCATTAACATTACATGGTCAGGTAAATTTTTCCAAAGTTTGGTGGCTTGGAAAGCAAAAGTGGTAGTAAATATTCTCATATACAGTGGAACCTTGGTTTACGAGCATAATTCGTTCCAGAAGCAAGCTCGTAAACCAAAATACTCGTATATCAAAGCGAGTTTCCCCATAGGAACTAAGGGAAACTCGCTTGATTCGTTCGCACTCACCCCCATCCCCCGAGGCCAGCAGCGTTGCTCTACCCCCCAAGAACCAGCATTGCTCCCCCCCACGTGATCCACCATCCCCCCCTGCTCGTGGCGCCCCTCCCCCCATGACCCGGCACCCCCCGCTCACGTTGCACCCTCCCTCCGCCACGATCTGGCATGCCCCAGGCACCACCCACCCACCTGGTCACATTCCTTACCCCCATTTGGCACCGGCACCAACGCACAGGACATGCCGGTGCCCGAAGATCTGCGCATGCTCAAGGCCCAGCGCGAAGAAGGAGGCAGATCTTTGGGCACCGGCATGTCCTGTGCGTTGGTGCCAGTGCCAAATGGAGGTAAGGAATGTGATCAGGTGGGTGGTGCGACATGAGCGGGGGGGTGCCGGATCCCAGGGGGGGCGCTCGTAAATCGAGGCATGCTCGGTTTCCGAGGCGCTGATTTTGCAAATGTTTTGCTCGTCTTGCAAAACACTCGCAAACCGGTGCACTCATAAACCGAGGTACCACTGTACTTTGTTCCTCTCACTTTTGGGAATCGAATAGGAGAATTCTGTCTTAAGCCATGTAATCTTACTTCTGAATAACATGACAAAGGAGACATATAAGAAGGTGCTGCTCCATGATAAATTTTAAACAACATACAGAAGAATTTAAACCGAATTCTGGCTGAAGCCAGTGAAGCTTCAGCAGATATGGTGCAATTCTATCTTTTTTTAAAATTCATAAATCAATTTGTAAAGTTTGCAATTTCTGTAATATGAATTTAGGACAATCTAAATAAATAATGTTACAATAATCTATCAGCAACAGAAACAAAGATTGAACTAGTAAGTGAAAATGATGTTGATCAAGATACTGTATAATTCTCCTCAATTTCCAAAATAACCCAAAAGATTTCTTTATTGTTAAATTGACATGAGATTCTAATAGGTTACTATCAAAATGAAACCCTCAAATCCTAATTACTATATTTAGTAGATAATCTTTCCTATCAAATGACAAAACAGTTTCTTGATTACTTATATTGGGAGGATCTACTATTAACAGTTTGCTTTTTACTTTATTTAATTTCAGTTGAAATTTCACCATCCATTGATCTAGTAAATTCATGCAATTACATTACATTACATTAGGGATTTCTATTCCGCCATTACCTTGCAGTTCAAGGCGGATCACAAAAGAATTATCAAGGATGTATTACAAGAACTTACTAGAAAAAAAAAACCCCCAAAAATCCCAGTTTGGACATTTTCAAAGAGAGTAAGAATTGTGTATGGTTATTTGTTTGGGTAGTTGGCTTTAGTGAGAGGTGGTGATTGAAACTTGTGGTGTTATTTCTTTTTTCAGGGCTTTCTTGAAGAGTATGGTCTTTATTTCTTTTCTAAAAGTCTTGTAGTCAAGGGATGCTGTCAGTAGATTGGCGATTTGGTTGTCTAGTTTGGCTGCTTGAGTGGCCAGGAGGCCAACATATAGTTTTTTTCCGTTTGACCTCCTTAATTGGGGGGTATGAGAAAGGGGTGTGAGTTTTCCTTTGTCTGGTTGAGGTATTGTGGATGAGGCGATTATTCAGGTAGATTGGACTGTCTTCGTATAAAGTCTTAAATAGTAGACAGTAGAATTTAAATTGTATTCTTTCTGGTATTGGAAGCCAATGTGATTTGAGATATGCTTCTGTAATGTGGTCATGTTTCTTGAATGAGTAGATGAGTCTTAGTGCTGTGTTTTGGATAGTTTGTAGTTGTTTTGTTATAGTTGCAGGGCAAGGGAGATAGAGGATGTTACAGTAGTCAAGTAGGCCTAGTATTAGGGACTGAACTATGAGCTGGAATTGAGTTTTTTCGAAGAATTTCCGAACTTGTCTTAAGTTTCTCATGACTGAGAATGATTTTTGTATTGTTTTACTGATTTGCAGTTGCATGGTGCAGCATCTGTCGATTGTTATTCCTAGTAATTTTAGGGTGGCTTGAATGGGGTAGTTGATTGCGTTGATTTCAATGTTGGTTGTGGTTGGTATTTTGTTGTTTTCTAGGAGGATGAATTTAGTTTTATCTGGGTTCAATTTCAGTTTGTGATCTTTCATCCAGGTTGCTACTGATTTTAGTGCTTGGTGTATTGTGTTTGACATGGAGAGTTTTGGTTGATCGAAGGGTATGAGAATGGATGTGTCATCTTTCCTCATCTGCATATATGTTTAGGCAGATAGTGCTAAATATGTAGTTTTATCTGCTTAAATTGAAGTCATGAACCTGGATATCCAAAACATGATCTGCTTTTAATAGGTCAACAATTTCATTCATCATTATATTATCTATCAGGTCATATTGGGAGTGAGATAGATGGCAGGAGCCTATGGGAGACTTTTACAGCTTGTGAGACCTATTCCTACATTTTGCTTGTGCAAACTGGTTTCAGTTCAGATGCTGAGATGCTAATGTGTGGCATGTGAGTGTATATTCTCAAGGACACTAACCAGTGCTGGAAAGACAATGAACAGTGCTGAAAGGAAAATGTAAGTCAGCGAGATACTCCATCCGGGAACCTAAGAACTGATAAAGTGATGCTGTATCTGTGTGAAGAATGGAAACTTCAAGAAGAAGAAAGTTCTAGAAGCTATGCCAGTCCAGGGCCCCCAGAGAAGAATGGAGGCATGGACTAGGAGAGGGAGTTAGATAGGCATTTGGATTATCCAATAGGGTGGTACACATAATAGCCAGGGGAAGGTCTTACTAGAAAAAGATACTTTCTGTATAAAATCCCCATGCTGTGGCAGAGATTCCTTAGAGAAACTGCGCCATGCTTACAGAAAGATGCCGGCACTGTTGGTATGAGGTTTTTTTCTCTCCATTAAAACACTCGCAAACCAGGTTACTCGCATACCGAGGTTCCACTGTATTTGTAAGATGTATTTAATAACCCTTTAGTAAAATAGACCACCAGTGGCTTACAATTATTTAAAAAATACATAAAACAAAATAAAAAGAATACCAGCTTCAGCCTTAATAATAAATTAACAGAGTCAGGTAGCACCTTAAAGACTAACCAGTTTTGAGACATGAGCTTTTGAAAACCAGAGTCCATCTGACATTTCCTCTCTTCCCATTTTCATTCTTAGACTGATCTTTTCATCTCTTTCAACCACTTTTTTTTCTGCCTATCCACTTCTTGCTCAGCCTCTCTCCTTATGGATTCTCTCTCCCCCACCCACCCAAACAGTGCAGCATCTGTCCTCTCCCCATCCCTACTAATGCAGTCCCCCTCTCCATTGTGACAGGAGGAGCAGAGTTGCAAATCCCCAGTATACCTAATAAAATCTGAGCTGCTCTCCTTCATTGTGTAGTGGTAGCCTGCAGCATCTCTTGAAATAAATAAATACATTTCAAGTGCATCAGAAGTAAAATCAAAAGAAATGTCACTGGTTGAGCAACCTAGCAAAGGAGTATAACTCAACCTTAGGGTTTTGTACTGCTGGGCTTTCCTTACAGCTGCTGCGAGTTCTGAACTGAAAGTTCTTCTGCATTTTGGGAAGAAGGCAGGAAGAGGAAAAGGTGCCAGCACTGTGTACCAGAAGGTACCAGCTGAAGAAAATCATCAGACAGGGTTAGGATCATGATCTTTTATTAATAAACTGGGAGTAAAAGGAAAAATATCAAAGTCCAAACTTTTGATAAACTATCAGTTTTACTTATGTAAAATATGAGTCTGGATAAAAGCTAATCACTTGAAACTGAATATCAAAGACACAAATTTTGCTATTATCCAGTGCTACCCTAGTTCAGATTTACCTGAGGCTGATGCAATTCAGATACTGGATAAAATTCAAAATCTGGAAGTCATGAATTGATTCCTCACTTACACTGAAATTTCAGGTACAGAAGATCATCAAAAATGTATTTTTAAAACTAATAATTTTGAAAAGACTAAAACATCCGTTATCACCTATTAATTTTCATACAGTGATTCAAACTATTATATTTATGCTTTGACTGTTAATGGGGTGTTGTTAGAGATTCATAAATACCAGCTTAAAGCTTTACAGATGGCACAAAATTCAGTAGCATGGGTTTTAATGGACTGTAACTGTCTTGCTCATATTTCTCCAATCTTGAAGGAATTCTACTGGTTTCCCACTGGATACAGAATAAAATTTTAAAGTTCTCTGAATGGGCAAACCTCCACAGTAGATGCTACAAAACTACGTATTTACCAGCCAGCATGGTCATTAAGATTAGCTAATGAAGTGCCATCCCAATAAAGTCATTAATCTGGATGAATATCAGGCCTTAATTTTTTATGCTGCTGGCATATATATATATATATATATATATATATATATATATATAGTATATGTATATATGTGTGTATGTGTATCATATATAATAAAACACTAAGCGCGCATGTGCACTTGCGCCGCATGTTCCCTGATCTGTCGCGGCGGCAAAAGTGCACATGCGCGCCAGACAAGCTTCCCTGCTCTCCACCTCACAATATGGCCCTACCGGCCGAAGTGTCTTTAGACGCTGCCGCAGCAAGGCAGTGCAGAGCAGCGGCTGCCAGGAGGAGGCCGCGGCGGCTTGAGGCGAAAGGCGGGGCGACGGCTGCCAGCCGCTTGCACCCCCTGCCCTCTTCATCGCGGCTCAGGAGAGACGTGGCAGTGCAAGGCCTGGATGTCACCGCCGTGCGATGCGACGCCTGCGCGCTGCAGTAGGGACTCTAGAGGAAGTGGCTAGAAGTGCAGACACCAGCTCCCCGCGACAGGGCAGAGGCCCCGCACCAGAGTGAACTCACGCTGCCACCCAGAAATCCCCCACCTCTGCTGACCCTTGCCCCTGCCTGTCCCACAGGGCACTCCTGGCAATCCTGGCCCACAATAGTCAGCCCAGACCCAAGGCAGAGGAGACACTGGAACACCAACAATGCAACAGGTACTCTAATGATGCTGGAAGGGGTGGAAATAGGAAAGGTAAAAGGGGAAATGGGAATATTGGTAGGTAAAAAGAAGGGAGAAGGGCTAGATTGTGGCGGTATAGAAGAATAAAGTTATTATTATTGATGGACAGGGGGAGCAGGGAAGGGGTACTGCTAGACAGGGGAAGGTAAAAGGAAGAGAAATGGGCTACTGCTGGACAGGGGGAGCAGGAAAGGGGTTCTGCTGGACAGAGGGAAGGTAAAAGGAAGGGAGAAGGGCTACTGCTGGACAGGGGGGAGAGACAGAAAGAAAAGACAGAAAGAAAGGGGGGCAGGGAGAAAGAAAAAAAGGCACACATACAGAAAGAAATGTCTAAGTCTACACATCTATTCTAGCACCCGTTAATGTAACGGGCTAAAAAACTAGTATAAATATATATATACATATGTGTGTGTATAGATATATATATATATATACATATACACACACATAAACATATACTAGAATATGTGTCTGTCTGTGTCTCTCCCTGCCTCTGTCTCTTTCTTCCTTTTTTCTGTCTCTCTCCCTCCCACTTTCTCTCTTTCTTTCTATCTCTCTCCCTCCTGCTGTCTGCCTTTCTTTCTTTCTGTCTCTCTCCCTGCCCGCTGTCTTTCTGTGTGTCTGTCTTTCGTTCTCGTGCGCTGCCTGCCTGTCTTTCTGTCTCTCTCCAGGCCCCCTTCTGTCTCCCCCCCAAAGCAAACCAAGATTGCTCCATGGCCCTTTCCCTCTCACCCCCCCCCCCAATCCCCTGTGCAGCATTTCCCTCCCACCCTTCCCTGTGCAGCAGCATTTCCCTTCCCCCCACTTCCCTGTGCAGCAGCAGCATTCCCCCGACTTCTCTGTGCAGCAGAATTTCCACCCCCCACTTCCTTTTGCAGCAGCAGAATTTCCACCATCTACTTCCCTGTGCAGAAGCAGCATTCCTCCACTTCCCTGTGCAGCAGCATTCCCCCACTTCCATGTGCAGCAGTAGCATTTCCCCCCTTCCCTGTGCAGCAGCATTTCTCTCCCTTCCCTGTGCAGCAGCAGCAGCATTCCTCCCCGTGCAGCAGGGTAGCAGCATTTCTCTTTGTCGTTTATTGCCGGCTCCCTTGCTGAAGTTATTTTGAGTTCAAAGCCACCGCTGCAGCTCCTCTCACGATTTGTACCTGTGTCAGAAGCCTTCTCTCTGACGTGACATCAGAGAGGTTTCCGCCGCAGGTGCAGCTCATGAGAGGAGCTGCCGCGGCGGCTTTGAACTTAAAAATAACTTTGGCAAGGGACTGAAGAATAACTTCAGTAAGGGAGCAGGCCAGACTGCGGGCCGCAGAATAGTATCTGGGGGGCCACGAGTTTCAGATTGTTATGTTAGACGGAGTGAGGGCAGGAGTCGCCGCCATGGTCGCTGTCTCCGTGCTTAAGGTGCCTCCGCATGCGCAGAAGGAGCCAGCGTCACCGAGGGAGGGCGATGGGGAAACCACTGCTGGCTCATTCTACTGCGCATGTGTGGCATGGCAGGGATCACGAAGACTGAAGTGCACACGCACGCTAAAGGTTTTATTATAGCGGATATGGACATCAGTTGCTTACTAAAATGAGACAGATGAAAGGTTTTGTAAAGTTTAGAAGAAAATTAAAAACCTCTCTCTGCACAAGTTAAGGATGTAGACTTTGCAGGCGGACTATGAAGTCAAGAAACTTCGGGTCCTTTTTACAATGCTGTGGTAGTGATGCTGCTGCTGTAAATGCACCAAAGCCCATTCAATTCCTATGGACTTCAGCGCATTTACCCTGGCAGCATCGCTACAATGGCTTTGTAAAAGGGGCCCTTGGTGAAGAATTGGACTGGTTCAAGCCAAATGTGGTATTTAGTATTTAATAAATTTTGTTAGCTGGAATAGATTTTTTTTTGCTCTGTCTTATCTTGGTAGTGCATGTTGTGTTTGTAATGTGTATTTAATTTTATTATGGATTTAATTATTTGTACTCCACTTAGAACTGGTAGCGATAATGTGGAATAGAATTTGTTTAATAAATAAAATAAAGCAGGGGCTTTCCCATTTTGAGTAAATTATACCAGTTTAGCTTTTAAGGATCATGATTTGCCTTTATGTTTATTATGTGTAATATTGGAAAATTAAGTTCTTATCTTTGTTAACCTTCTTTCTGTAAGTCCCTTACTGAATCAATACAAAAGATATTTCACCTCAACCCACGAACCAGAACTTGTGGAAATTCACACATTTTCTCCATGCTCCTCCTACTTAGCTGAGGAGTAGAAAACCCCCTAAAGTGAAGCCCCAAAGTCACCAAAAAATACTAGAACAAAGAACAGGAAGAAAAGGGGCATAGGGAAGCACCTCACCATACAACAGCATTCTGTTCTGCTCTGCAAGATAAAACAACAATTTAATAAACAGACAACAATAAAAATGGTAACCTGGTAGCAACATGAAACCAACCTGTTGTGTGCTACAAGCACAAACCGAAAACCTGCAATCGAGAGAGATACATATTCGCTCATACAGAAGAATCTCCCACAGAGCTCATCTGCTGGATGAAAGATACTGAACCCTAAAGGAAGAAACTTCCAAGGAAGAAACAGGCAGGCGATACAGAGAAAGATGGAGTAGACAGAGGTATTGATTCTGTAAAGGCTTTACAGAAAGATGATTAACAAAAGTAAGAACCTAATCTTCCATTTTTGTTATGTCCCTTCCGGAATCAATACGAAAGGTGACAGAGCAAAGCAATGACAGAAGAGCCTGCCCACAACACCGAGGCCTGAAACATGGCATCAGAATTGGCCACCACATTCACTCTGTAAATTCTGTATGAAGAGATGACCAAGTGGCTGCTCTACAAATTTCACCTAGATTAATCACTCGAGAATTTGCCAACGAGGCAGTGACACCTCTGGTCGAATGAGAACATAAGAATAGCCTTACTGGGTCAAACTAATGGTCCATCTAGCCCAATGTCCCGTCTTCATGGATGTCAATCCAAGTAACAAGTACCTGGCAAAAACTCAAATAGTAGCAGCATTCCATACCACCGTTCTACGACATGCAGTGGCTTCCCCCATGTCTGTCTCAAAAGAAGACTATGGACTTTTCCTTCAGGAACTTGTCCAAACTTGTCCAGCTACATTAACCACTCCTACCACATCCTCTGGCAATGCATTCCAGAGCTTAACTATTCTCTGAGTGAAAAAATATTTCCCCCTATTGGTTTTAAAAGTACAGTCAAACCTCGGTTTACATGTAACGCAGTTTGCAAACTGTAACTCGCAAACCAAGCATTGACTTGATTTGCGAGCCCCCATCCAACCCCGAGAACCGGCAGTATTGCACCCCTCAAGGCCACCGTCGCTGCTCCCTCCCTTCGCGATTGCCTCCTCCCCCCACTGGCCCTGTCCTTACCCGTGCGCCTCCAGTGATAGAAAGTGCCTGCTGCCGGTCTGCTGCTGGGCACTGAGCATCTGCGCATGCTCAAGGCCTTCTGGATCTCACCCTCTCCAAGATTCTCATGAAACTCGAGATCTCATGAGAATCTCAGTGAAGGTGATATCTAGAAGGCCTTGAGAATGCATAGAGGCTCAAGGCTCAGCAGCAGACTGGCAGCAGACACTTTCTATCACAGTGGCGCACGAGTAAGGACAGGGCCGGTGGGGGGGGGGGAGGCGATAGCAGTGCCTGTGGCTTCAGGGGGGGAGCATGGGAGTCGGGGTGAGTCCGGCAGGAATGAGCTAGCACTCGAGAGTCACGGCGGAGGAGGTAGTGGCATCCAGGGGTGGGGTTAGCGTCCGGAAGCAGCAGGGCTAACGGTGCCTATCTGGGCTTGGTGGCGGTTTGATTACAGCCAGCACCCTGGAGGTGGGGCGCACCATCACCACCCACACAACCCGCAGTGAGAGGCAGCGAACAGCAGCAGAGGCCTCCCCAAGAGAACTGGAGGAGCTGCGTGGATAGGTCTGTGGCAGAGGCAGCGGTGGAGGCATCGCTAACAGTAATTAAGTTTTTGGGGATGTGGAACGAATTGTTCTAGTTTATATTAACTCTTATGGGAAAAGTTGCTTTGATATAAGCATGCTTTGGATAACGAGCATGCTTCTGGAACGAATTATGCTCGTAAACCAAGGTACCACTGTATTACTCTATAACTTCATTGAGTGTCCCTTAGTCTTTGTAAATCTTGATGCAGTAAAAAATATATACAGTGGAACCTTGGTTTACGAGCATAATTCGTTCCAGTCTGTAGTTTCCCGCTTCATCTCGACAACCACTTTTGTGAAGGACTACATCCGCTCTTCTCCAGTGCCACGGAACCTCTCCCGTCTCTAAAAATTTATTGAACAAATCTTTAAGAGGACCCACCAGAACCTCTTGGAACTCCCTCAATATCCTGGGATGGATCTCATCCAGTCCCCTACTTTTGTCCACCTTTAATTTTTCAAGTTGTTCATAAACACTTTCTTCTGTGAACGGTGCAGTATCCATTCCATTCTCAGGTGTAACTTTGCTGACCAATTGTGGTCCTTCTCCATGTTTTTCTTCTGTGAACACCGAAGTATTTGTTTAGAACATTTGCTTTTTCCTCATCACACTCCACATAGCGATTTGTACCTTCTTTCAGTCTCGTAATTCCATTTTTTGTCTTCCTCCTTTCACCAATATACCTGAAAAAATTTTGTCTCTTTTTATATTTATAGCCATTTGCTCTTCCACTTTCGCCAGACGTATCTCTCTCTTGACTTCTTTCAGTTTTATCCGATATTCCTTTCTGTACTCTTCTTGATTTTTTTAAATATTTCACGAATGCCAATTCTTCACCCTTTAATTTTTCTGCCACTAGTTTGGAGAACCATATCGGTTTCCTTTTTCTCTTGTTTTTATTTATTTTCTTCACATAAAGGTCAGTAGTGCTATTTATTGCACTTTTCAACTAGGACCACTATTTTTCCACTTCTCTTATGTCTCCCCATCCAATCAGCTCTTTCTTCAGGTACTCCCATGCTACTGAAGTCCACATGTTCAAATCCAGGACTTTTGTGTTGTGTAGCCATCCTCCTCTTTGGCTGTTATATCGAACCAAACTGTATGATGATCACTACTTCCCAGATGGGCCCCCACTCGGACATTAGAGACACTTTCACCATTTGTAAGCACCAGATCCAGTATTGCTTTGGGTTCTGTCACTGTTTGTTTGAGCACAGCCCCTTGATAGGCATCTACGATCTGGCTACTTCTTTCAGATTCTGCAGACGATTCTTTCTAGTCTGTATCCGGCAGGTTGAAATCACCCAACAACAGCACCTCTCTTTTATTTCCCAACTTTTGTATATCCATAATCAGATCTTTGTCAATTTGCTGCGATCGAGTGGGAGGTTTGTAGACAATATCCAAGTGGATAGAAATATCATCTTCTCTTTTCAGAGCGATCCATATCGCTTCTTCCTCTCCCCAGGTCCCTTGCATTTCAGTCGCTTAGATATCAATCTTTACATAGAGAGCTACAATGGTGCTATAATGGAAAAGATTGTTTTACAGGTAGTTTCTTATACTATTTGGCACATGGAGGGAACTGTAAGAAGAGACTGTTGAGTCAATAAAAGCATCCTCGAGGTAGTATATGGCATCAAAAATCTGTCAATGAATGGCAGCAAATGATTGGATTGGACCTTGAACATGATGAATAATATTTTTAAAATAATCCTGTGTGCTACTGGCAACCAGTACGCATCTTTCAAGAAAAGTGTGATGTGATCACAATTTTTGGTTTTGTAGATGATTTTAACTGACATATTTTGTATAATTTGAAGCCTTCTGATTTCCTTTTATGTGATGCCCTGATAGAGCTGAGTTGCAGTAATCTAAATGAGATATCACTAATGAATGAGTAAGAATTGTAAGAGATTTGGTGTCTAGAAGAGAGTGTAAGGAGCAGATCATTTTAAGTTTGAAGAAACACTTGTGAACTACTGAGGTAATCTGTTTATCCAAGGAAAGTTTATCATTGAGGATGATACCTAAAAGCTTTATGGCTCATAACAGCTCTAAGACTCATGAGAATACAGATTTCCAAACATAATCTGAAAATAAAAAATCTGAACTGAAGAATGATTGTAGAGTTCTGTGTTGGAGTTTATATGGTACAATGATTCATTATAAAAATAAATAGCAGTTGGACAAAAGGTTCCAGGGATCTCCTCTTCTAGCTGCAACTGTTGAACATAAGAACATAAGAATTGCCGCTGCTGGGTCAGACCAGTGGTCCATCGTGCCCAGCAGTCCGCTCACACAGCGGCCCCCAGGTCAAAGACCAGTGCTCTAAATGAGTCCAGCCTCACCTGCGTATGTCCCAGGTTAGCAGGGACTTGTCCAGCTTAGTCTTGAAACCCTGGAGGGTGTTTTCCCCCGCAACAGCCTCCGGAAGAGCGTTCCAGCTGTCCACCACTCTCTGGGTGAAGAACTTCCTTACATTTGTACAGAATCTATCCCCTTTCAACTTTAGAGAATGCCCTCTGATTCTCCCTACCTTGGAGAGTGTGAACAGTCTGTCTTTATCTACTAAGTCTATTCCCTTCAGTATTTTGAATGTTTCGATCATGTCTCCTCTCAGTCTCCTCTTTTCAAGGGAGAAGAGGCCAAGTTTCTCCAATCTCTCACTGTACGGCGACTCCTCCAGCCCCTTAACCATTTTAGTTGCTCTTCTCTGGACCCTTTCGAGTAGTACTGTGTCCTTCTTCATGTATGGTGACCAGTGCTGAGGGCGCACCATGTCCCGGTACAGCGGCATGATAACCTTCTCCGATCTGTTCGTGATCCCCTTCTTTATCATTCCTAGTATTCTGTTCGCCCTTTTTGCCACCACAGCGCATTGTCCAGACGGCTTCATCGACTTGTCGATCAGAACTCCCAAGTCTCTTTCCTGGGAGGTCTCTCCAAGTACCGCCCCTGACATCCTGTATTTGTGCATGAGATTTTTGTTACCGACATGCATCACTTTGCACTTATCCACGTTGAACCTCATTTGCCATGTCGATGCCCATTTCTCGCGCTTGATTATGTCACTTTGTAGATCTTTGCAATCCCCCTGTGTCTTCACTATTCTAAATAACTTTGTATCGTCCGCAAATTTAATCACCTCACTCATCGTACCAATGTCCAGATCGTTTATAAAGATGTTGAAGAGCACGGGTTGAAAGAACAGTGTGAAGAGGTAAGGAAGATAGACATGCCTACAGTGAGAAGGTCAGCTTGGTGACATGCTGTTATACCTAGGGGGTAAATGAACTCAGCATAATACGTGACATGTATCCTCAAGTCTGCTTATCTGACCTCCTTGTCCTGAGTGTTACCTTGACAACACCAAAAGGACACATCCTGGCTTCCTTTGCCTACGTGTCGCCTGGATAGCATCAAAGAGACAGCAAACTGCAACACCTCCTTGCTTATCTGACATCCTGACCTCCTTGATCTCCAAAGGACAGTAAGACCAGATGGTTTCTGCAATAAGCTTGCTTATCTGACATCCTGACCTCCTTGATCTTCAAAGGACAGTAAAACCAGATGATCATCAGTAAAGACAGATGGGAAACCCGGGCTCTGCAAACACCTCCTGGGTAACATCAAAAGGACAGGGAAACCAAACAAGTATCTGCTATCTTGACCTCCTTGACCTAGGAGTTGTCAAAACAAATAACAAAGGACCAGTTCCAGCTGTCTTACTAAGAGGCAAGCAGTTTTCCCAGCTTTTCACCCAATATAAAAGACGGGACTTGCCTCTAACCTTAGAATCCATGACGTCTGGAGGGAGAATCCCAGAGGTCTAAAGGGACAGCCCATATTGACCCTCCTATCAATTGCAAGGATTCCCGATTGTGAAGGATGGTGTTGCCCAGAATTACGGTGAAGTTATTTAATTCTTATATATATATAATAAAGTGTTATTGTTTATGCTTTATATTGTAGGTGTGCTTTTTTGAGTGTTACTGATCATCCCATTTGACAGAAATAAGTGGCAGAACAAATTGGTACCAGAAGTGGGGTTGATCAATGTGGTCAAAAAAGCACCAGAGAAAACAAGGGGTTGAGGAGCAGGCTCCCAATCAGTGTTCCAGCTAAGCTGCGTTGGCCTGCGCTCACGCACAAAATATTATATCGCAGCGCACAAGTTTCTCTTCACAGCGCACACACGCGTCGCAAAGGTAAGGGGAGGCTATAACAGCTCCTGCAGCTCTGCACTTCCCCACAATTGCCATGCTTCGGTTCCTCTTCTTCCTTCCTTCCTCCCCCCCCCCCCCCGCGGGACCCTGCGGCACCATCAACTCTTACTCCCTCTAATGTCGGCCCTGCAGCTCCAGACTTCCTCGCACCTTCTCCCCTCCCCCTTTGGATCGCTATTATTTTAAATGTTATAGCCGCAGAGCTGTATCCATCAGTGGAGATGTCTAACCTCGGCCTGCCCCGGAACTCTTACTGCAACAGTGACTTCCTGTTCCTGCCTAGACGGGCGGCTGCTGCAGTAAGAGTTCCGGGGCAGGCCGAGGTTAGACATCTCCACTGATGGATACAGCTCTGCGGCTATAACATTTAAAATAATAGCGATCCAAAGGGGGAGGGGAGAAGGTGCGAGGAAGTCTGGAGCTGCAGGGCCGACATTAGAGGGAGTAAGAGTTGATGGTGCCGCAGGGTCCCGCGGGGGGGGGGGGGGGAGGAAGGAAGGAAGAAGAGGAACCGAAGCATGGCAATTGTGGGGAAGTGCAGAGCTGCAGGGAAGAGTGTTGCGGTACCCAGCTGGAGGGAGAAGGAAGATGAGGGAGGGAATTAAAGGAGATGCCAGGGCTTGGAGCATAGGAGGAAGGTATGCCAGTCTAAGGGAAAAGGAAGGGGGAGATGTGAGAGCATGGAGGGGGAACGAAAGATGGAAGAAAAGGAAAGGAGAGAGATGCCAGAGAATCAGGGAAGGGGAGATACCAGACTATGAGGAGAGGTGTGGGAGAGGGAAGGCGAGGAGAGAGATGCCAGACCAATGGGGTGAAAGGAGAGATGGAAGGGGGAGGCATACAGGTTCTGGAAGGGGCATAGAAGGAGAGAAGATGCCATATAGGGGAAGAGAGACGGCAGACAGTGGATGGAAGGAAGAGAGTTACAAGAAGATGAGGAAAGGAGAAACCACAGAAGACAAAGGTAGAAAAAAATTTCTATTTATTTATTGCTTTAGGAGACATGTGTCACTGTTTCTGTGAAGCATTGTATGCAGAGTCCAGCTTCTTGCTGGTTCAATTTAACCTTTGTCTATGTATTTTTATTTTATCCCCCCTTTTACAAAACTGTGAAGCGTTTTTAGCACCAGCCTTGGTGGTAGCAGCTCTGATGCTCAGAATTTTATGAGCATCAGAGCTGTTACCTCCGTAGCTAAAATCCACACTACATATTCCTTACTAGGCGAAGGTGTTTTCTGTGTTCTGTGTGTTTTCTGTTAGGATTGACGGTGTAGGATTGATCTGTGCTGGTCTGGCTTGTTTAGTTTTACAATGGGTGTATTGATGTACTGCTCACTGCAATATGTAAGATGCTGCCTTTTCCTAGGTACTCATGTGTGACGTGTGGTTTGTTACTAAAAATCATGTTTTTCTTACAGATGGGGGGGGTGCCAAAAAATGATGGGCCCCGGATGTTACATATGCTAGGTACGCCACTGTATGTAAAGATACCAGAAAGCTGGCGTAGCAAAAACTTCTAAGTTTTGAGTATTTAACCCTCCCACAATCTCACGGGCACTCGTTTCAAGTTTATTGAGATTTTGATTTAAACGCAATATCAAATATTTTCAATGCGTATAACAAAAATAAATTTGGGGAAATAAATAAAACCATTTGAACCAGTGTTCCCGCTAAGCTGCGCTGGCGCACAAAATATTACATCGCAGCGCACACGTTTCTCGTCACAGCGCACAATCGGAAGAGGCGTACGGCAGATGGCAGGGCGGCGAGAGGAGAATCGGGCGAGTTGGCTCATAACTTGCTGGCGCCCGATATTTTTGGCTCACGGTGAAAAAAGTTTGCTCACAACACCCGCCCGCTTAGAGGGAACACTGCTCCCAATCCCTCCATTCCGAATGGGAATGACAGTATAGGTAAATTAATGGCCACTGAATGGTCTGTAGAAGCAGGATTAAGTGAATCCTGTACTTTTGGAAGTGGGGATCCACATGAATTATGTGCCTCCTTACAAAAGGTGAAAATCTCAAAAGGAGAAGAGCAAGAAGGAATTTCTAGACAAGGAAGGATGATTTTGTCAGACTGGAGGAATTTGCATGAAGCTAAACAGGAATTACAATTGAAATTAGAAGAGCTGGAAAAGAAAAGGTATAATCAACAGCATGCCATTACAATGCTACAATGTCAGAATAAGTTGTTAATGGATAAGGTAGAAACCTGATATGCACGATATAAATACAAGAAACGGAGGTGGAAAGTGAGTTACAGAAAAGTTAAAATCTTAATTTATCATCTGCCGGATGATTGGAATCCAAACAAACGGGATGGGAATATTTGGGATTCAAATTCTAATAACAGTGAGGAGGATATATGTGTTGAAGGAGAGCAGGCAGAAAGTTTAGAAGCAAAGCCTGTGAGGAAACAAAGATTACAGGGAAATCTGCAGACAGGAGAAAATCTAACTAGAAATAATGTTATGGAGGATGTTACTCCACAGGAAGTCATGGATACGATGGCACGCTTTACACTGCAGCCTGGGGAACCACTAATACAATGGGTAATTCGGGTGCAGGAGATGGGCGCAGCAGGGATTATGTGGGATGCCACAGATGCCCCTAAATTTGTTCAAATTAGTCAAGAAGTAGCAGTACAAAATGCGTTACGGGAGGATCCTTATCCTGCAAATAATGCCCAATGGTCTTTATTAGAGATAATTAGTAGGGGTGCCACGAAGCGATATCCACTTGAATCTGATTGGCCCTCAAATGATAAAATTTGGTATACATTAAAAGATGCTCAAATGAAAATTAAGGAGGAGACTATGAAGGTAGCCTTAGTATTAGGTCACACTGACATATATATGTCATTACCTTTTACTGTGTCCATGAGAAATAAAATTATTAAGTATGCTGCACCAGCATACAAACAGGTAATGATAACTTTGTTGATCAATCAAATAGACAGGACTATTTTGGAAGCCTTAGAAGCGGTTCGACAGTTAGGATATTGGGGGGACTGGGGACCTCAAAATACTTTTGATAAAAAGAGAAAAGGACAATCCAATTCAAACAGGGCTAATCGGGTGTCTCGGAGGAATATGTTTTTGGCATTAATAAAAGATGGTGTAAAGAGGGAAGAAATAGATGGAAAAGATACAGGGACATTAGGGGAAATGTACAAAAATAGAGGACTGGGAAAGAAATCTATATCTCAAGCACAAATGAACAAAGGAGAGAGGGA
Organism: Geotrypetes seraphini; assembly: GCF_902459505.1. Lineage (NCBI taxonomy): Eukaryota > Metazoa > Chordata > Amphibia > Gymnophiona > Dermophiidae > Geotrypetes > Geotrypetes seraphini. The sequence goes on from NC_047088.1 coordinate 149,103,329, forward strand.
GGATATTTTGGTGCCAACGGCTCCCCCTGAGGAAACTGCTTCCATTCTTTATCCTGATTTAAAAGGGTGGAAGTGTTGGGAGGATCAATAATGTGAATGCCGAGCCTCAGTGTTTGCCTGGAACAAATTAGAACAGCGTCCGCAGGTAGAGATAAATATTTAGTAGAAATCTGGGGAGCAAAAGGTACAAGCTGTAGTGGACACTGGGGTGGAGGAATATAAATATCAGGATTGGGGGGAAAATTATACAAGCAGGAAGAAAAAAAAAAAGTAGACAAATTTTAAAATTGGACAATTACCAATTTGGGAATATACTGTATTAATCTATGGGATTCCTTAAAATATAATAGGGCTAGATATCCAAAAAGGGTTAACATTACAGCTTTCCGATGGAATCTATAGTTTTGGTAAATTGCCAGACATTCCTATGAGATCAGTAGTGGTGGGGAAACCAATAGTAGTACCGATCTCCACAAAAATTGTAAACATGAACCAATGCATTTTTACTATTCCTATAGTGGAGCAATGTCCAGAACAATTTGCATTCACTTAGCAAGGGATGCAATATACATATACCAGACTACCACAAAAATACTTACATAGTCCCACTTTCTATCACAAGATTACAGCAGAAAGTGGGCAAAAGGATGCCGAGAGGTGATAGAGAAAGTTAAACAGAAAATTGTAAACTTCCCTTCTCCCCAAAGTAAAAAACAGACTTGGGCCTTTTTTTATTCTGGAGGCAACATATTTCACATCTGGGGTAACATATGGGGTAGGTTGGACAATAAAAAAGTAGAAATATTGCTAAGTGACCTTTATAAAGTATAAAGTTTTGTTAGATAGTATAAGGAAGTTGCACTCCAAGTGATTTTACAAATGTGTCTTTTACCTCAAGCACTAACATTGTGAACCACTGTACCTGCACGTAAACTTCTCTTGTATGTTTTATAGATGAAAAAGTCCCTGCTTGCATTCTCTTATAATTGTGTGACAGAGCTATGAAATGGAAGAAGATAGAAAGAAGACCAGCTTTCTGTAGAGCAATTAACTTAAGTTTCTATTTCTCTTTCTTTTAGAAGCTTAGCATCCAGATATGGTCATGAGAACCAATTTCACTGTGCTATATTTAAAATACTTCCAGCACTGTGACCTGATAGTGGGAATCCAATGGATACCAAATTTGTTTATGACTCTTTTGATTAATAGTGTGCTTATTTACAGATTAAATTCAACCTTAAATCATTGCCGATGGAAGAAAGCATGCCGGAGCTCTGTGTTTGTCTGTTTCTGTTATGTGTTGTCTGTTTTAGCTTATGGGGTACCCCAACAATTCACATTGGCCATTTCCAGAGTTTATTCCACCCCTTCTATTAGTCCAAATGGTACCATATCCCTTTCCAAAAAAGATTCCCCCACATACAAGAAAATTTCTTATGAAAACCATGCTCACAATGATTTTATGCTATGGCTCATACAGCCCAATGATAATTTAGTTAGGGGTTATATTATAAGAGGATATCTGAAGAGAAAAAATGAGAAAGCTTTATACCTGGTAAAATGGTGTTTATTGGTATTTGATATTTGCTAAATAAAATAAAAAATGGTCTCTCTTTATTTAACTTACCAGGTATAAACAGTGCAGTGCACATCTCTGACATAAGTTATTTTGGTATTACATTCTGTACGTGTGTATGGTCTCTCTTAAATGACATAATAATTATGTCCAGAACATAAAAAGGTGTATTTTCTGAATGTCCTACAGAATACCTTTAAGTGCATTAGTGTTGTTTCTCTTATCTCACACAAATACTACCTTACACACAAGTATTGTATCAAATGTTATCACATTCTGTACGTGTGTATGGTCTCTTTTAAGTGACATAATAATTATGTCCAAAACATAAAAAGGTGTATTTTCTGAATGTCCTACAGAATACCTTTAAGTGCATTAGTGTTGTTTCTTTTATCTCAAACAAATACTACCTTACATACCAGTATTGTGTCACATGTTATCACATTCTGTACATAAAGTAGTTTTTCTTTTTTTTTTTCTTCTCGTTTATCCACAAGGGGTGTTTAATGTAACTAAAGCATTGAAGCTAAACAGTCATGATGAAATATTTTCCTTGGAAAATCACGTACTGGGAAATGTTATTCCATATAGACTTTCATCCCTTTGTGATAGAATTGGTCAGCTCTGCTCTCTTATTCTTATGATTTGGCTAACATGCTGGGTTAAGAGAAAGTTTCACCAGATCAAGAAGATGATGACACGCAACCAGACATACAGTGCCGTGCCATGACGCTATTATGTGGCACCGACTTGGGAATAGAAGTGAGCCTATATCCTGCCACTTCACATTAGGGCTGGTCTCTGGGGGTGGTGCACGTGAATCTTACATGAGTGAAGGCATGTGCGTGGCATAGCAAGCCTATTGAAACTGGAACATAGCCAGACCCTAACCAAAGCTGCTAAGAAAAACGGGATACCAGATAACTGCAGTGATCGTTGGTGCTACCCTAAATGTATGTAAGCCATGAGTAAGAGCACAAATATAATATTAATAAGATTATTAATTTCCATGATTCCCTATACGTGATACTTTCAAGTAAAATGCCTAATTAGCAAGAAATATTAGGGAATGCAAGAATACCAGGTTTAGAACATAAGGAAATAATTTATGAAGGGAAAATTAATTTTCCCATTTTACCTTTACCTAAATGTAGAATAAATACTATTGTTTCTGAAATACTGGCTGGCAAACAAGCATATTTTGGCTCCAGAGTAGCAGATGTATTTAGATGGGAAGGTGAATGGGTGCCAAATACTGTACATAATTATGAACTAACGCTACGATATGATCAGTTAATGTTACATGTCGTTAATGATATCACAAAGAATTAACTTTATCGCATTGATTTAAAACCACATCACATTCTGTACCCTTAGATAGAAAATGGTGTAATTTTGAAATGAAACAATGTGTCCTTTTACGGTGATGCCTTTGACATTGGGACCCCAATTAGGGTTTCCCCTTTATCATGGGCAACAAATAGATGAACAAAATAAAACAAACGTGTCATTCTATGAACCATGTTCTTTACAATTTGTGCCAAAGGACCATTCCACCGCAAGGTTATACCTTCATACAAGAAATATCACATAAAAATGTTTGTGTTGCTAGCAGTACTGTTGAACTTGTGATTCCTGCTAGTCAAGCTCCCTTTTCAGTATGTCTACAGTATGTTAGTGTGTTGCAGTGGGCAAATAATGCAACTTATCATTTTTATGAACCCTGGATATCAAATGTAAATATTAATTTTTCCTTTGCCGAGGTACTTACTCCAATTATTTTAATACCATCTTTAAAGAAAGCCATGCAAAATATAGCAATTCTAAATAAAGCAAAACAGCAATGTAACCTTACTTTGCTATACGAACTTTGAAATACTAACTTGCATTCTGTGGCAAATCTTATTGAAGCTGCCACTATACTCCATGGGTGGGACTAAAGGCAGTGCTATGGCACAAAAGGTGTTTCTTCATTTCTTACTCTATAATTTTGTTTAAGCTATCCTTATGTTAACATTTCTTAATTGTGGGTTTACCTATTATATATACAAACGGCACTCTCTCCCTTTATTCGGAGGACTTCTTAATTGTGAGGTGCAGACTTGAGTATCCAGGGGTGGAATGTTATACCCAGGGGGTAAATAAACTCAGCATAATACGTGACATGTATCCTCAAGTCTGCTTATCTTACCTCCTTGTCCTGAGTGTTACCTTGACAACACCAAAAGGACACATCCTGGCTTCCTTTGCCTACGTGTCGCCTGGATAGCATCAAAGAGACAGCAAACTGCAACACCTCCTTGCTTATCTGACATCCTGACCTCCTTGATCTCCAAAGGACAGTAAGACCAGATGGTTTCTGCAATAAGCTTGCTTATCTGACATCCTGACCTCCTTGATCTTCAAAGGACAGTAAAACCAGATGATCATCAGTAAAGACAGATGGGAAACCCGGGCTCTGCAAACACCTCCTGGGTAACATCAAAAGGACAGGGAAACCAAACAAGTATCTGCTATCTTGACCTCCTTGACCTAGGAGTTGTCAAAACAAATAACAAAGGACCAGTACCAGCTGTCTTACTAAGAGGCAAGCAGTTTTCCCAGCTTTTCACCCAATATAAAAGACGGGACTTGCCTCTAACCTTAGAATCCATGACGTCTGGAGGGAGAATCCCAGAGGTCTAAAGGGACAGCCCGTATTGACCCTCCTATCAATTGCAAGGATTCCCGATTGTGAAGGATGGTGTTGCCCAGAATTACGGTGAAGTTATTTAATTCTTATATATATATATAATAAAGTGTTATTGTTTATGCTTTATATTGTAGGTGTGCAGTGGCAGAACACATGCCTACAGTGAGAAGGTCAGCTTGGTATGGTTACAACAAGTCTGATCTACAAGCTATATTCTGCAGTGAAGAGGAACAGGAGAGAATAGATGCAGTGGAAAAGATATCGACACAGCTTTGAGACAGCAGGGTAAAACCCCCAAAACACCATCCATCAGCAATGAGGCAACTACATTCACCCAATTACCTGAAAGGAGTTCTAGAATCTCTGAGCCTCCTCTTACCTGTACCATGACAATAGCAGAGATCAAGGCATTTCCCAGCAAGTCCATGGTGGTTCCAGACTGGCTATCCCATATCCAGTCCATAAAAAGATGTGTAAAAATGACAACAGAGGCTGTTTATGTGTACAATCAGGAGAGGAAGGAATGGGTCAGATGGTCAGCAGGGAGCTCATGAGCCAAATCAGAAGCAAACAAGATATGGCCTCTATGCTGGACATTTTTTCCCCAGCTTTATTCAAAGATTTTTCAACAGTAACATATAATAAAGAATTTTAATTGAGGACATAGTGTATACATATACAATAACCTTATAACAAATTATATCCTTCCAATTCCTCGCCAAATGTTCCAACAACTTATATATCCTGTTTCCCTGAAAATAAGACCTATCCCAAAAATAAGCCCTAGCATGATTTTTAAAGATGCTCCTAATATAAGCCCTACCCCAAAAATAAACCCTAGTTATGATCGACTCCTGAATCCCCCCTCCCATGTTCCTGACACTCCCTGACTCTATCCCTGACATTAGTGCTGAAAAAATCGGATTCATCAATTCCACCCCTGCTGCTTTAGGAGGCCTCAGAGCGGAGGCATGTCAGTCTCATGGTGGGAGGGTTGGTGGTGTTCTGCTGCACAGAAGGATGGGAGAGAGGGAGGGATAGAAAGATTCTGCACAAAGGGATGGGTGAGAGGGGAAGAAAGATGCTGCATATTGGGAGAGGGGAGAAAGGAAAGAGGAAGAATTGAGGTAGAGGAGAGGGAGTGATGATTGTTGTACATGAAAAAAAATAAGACATCCCGAAAATAAGCCCTAGTGCATCTTTTGGGCCCAAAATTAATATGACACTGTCTTATTTTCAGGGAAACACAGTAGTAGGTACAACAATCATATCCACCTTAATTACTATGCTCCCTCCACTGAACATAAATATCCCAAATTTTGTGAAATTCCTTCAGGGGGCCCCTTCTATGAGCAGTCAATTGAGATAAACACACATAATCAACCTTATTGGACAAGGAGATCATATTGGGAGCATGGTGCATCTTCCATCCTCTGGCTATTAAGAGCCTTGCAGTTGTAAAAATATGAACAGCCCGGTAATGGGTCTCTTTTGACATCTAATCTAATCTTCAGTTTATATACCGGGTCATCTCTCGTTGGAGCTCGACTCGATTTACAAATAGTCAAAAGACTAGAATGTATAAAAAAGGTAAGGAATAAAGCAAAGTTTAAAATTAGAGATTTATCATAAAAAGGTCTTTCACCGGAAAATTCAACAAACATTCCACTTTCTTGGAAACAAATACAGTAGTTCATGTCCAGAAAATTACCAGTAAGGCATCCCAGAAGGAAGAAATATGTGGACAATCCCACCTGAAATGCATATAAGTAGCCAAGTGCTCACAATTATGCCAACATTTCTCATTCCCAGATTTGTAAATTCTGAGGAGCCTCTCAGGTGTATAATACCACTGATAAGAGCTTGTAGCCATTCTCCAATAAAGGAGTGACCATATTAAATTTTAAGAGGCCCCTGAGACCTTGTTTCCAAGATTGTTTCATGAATGATTTCCCCAGGGTTAGTTCTCATCAAGCAGTACAGCATGACACAGGGTTGTAGTGAGACACCGGAGCAAAGTAAAGATGGGATATCCCTCCTCTACCCATACCTGTCAGCAAAGCTATTTCCAAAGGATGTTCAAACAAATTAAGCTCCTTCCCAGCCTTACCACTCATGAATCACTCAGTTGTTGGATATTGGAAAAATGATCTACTCAGTTTTCCAAATTCAGCTCCTTCCCAGCCTTACGACTCATAAATTACTCAGTTGTTGATATTGGAAAAATGATCTACTCAGTTTTCCAAATTCCTCTTGCAATTATACAAATGATCTCAATTTCCCCTTTTGCCATATTTGACTTAGAGCACAAAGGGAGTAAGATACCCACATGCAGTATGTATTATCAGTAGTACTCAGCACAAAATCTGGAGTATATTGAATCAGGATAATTTGGAAATATTGTCTCTAAGGGAACACCTTGTCTCTGTAACGTATCCATTCTTCTAGATGACTATTCAGATATGGAGTTGTTTGACGCAGCTTGGACATTGACAGCCAAGGAATCATTCAGAGTGGCAGGGACCCTGCCCAACTTTGCAATAGGGGCATCTATGGTTTATATATTCTATGCCACCAGTATGAGGATCCCCTGCAAAAGAGCTGCCGAATGATATATACGGAAATTCGGAACCCCCCATACCTCAAGTGTCTTTAGATTGATATAACATCTGTCGGATAACCCTGGGAGGCTTTCACTTTCAGAGGAATGCAAAAGCCTTCCTATTTAATGAGTGGAAGAAAGACTGTGGAAGGGTAAGCGGTATGGCCATGAAAAGATATAACAGCTTGGGTAATAACACCCAAGACATGTGTAGAGTTTCCCAATTAACCAACTCCTGAAAGAGTTCACGCAGTTTAGCCACAAAATTCACTCTAAAGTTGAGTTTTGGTCAGATAGATCCCTAGATAATGAATTGAATATTGTGCCTACCTGAGCAAATAGGAACGCAGGATCTGGGGGTTTTTTCCCCCCAATCTTTAACATTAATACCACAAATTTTCGATTTCTGCATATTAAACCGAAAACCGCTCCATACGCACTCAGGATTTTCTGCACCGCTGAAAGAGATTGCCAGGGTTTACTCAGCGTCAGCAGAATATCGTCCGCAAAAAGCATTACCCAATGGTCCAATCCTCCCCCCATGATCCCAGTGATTTGGGGATCCGTCCAAAATAGATGTGCCAATGGTTCAATTGATAACGCAAAGAGAAGGGGGAATAAGGCACATCCCTGTCTTGTCCCATGGGCTAATTCAGAAAGGATGGTAGATGCATGGAAGAGTCTCTCAGAAAGGGTGGTAGAGACAGATACTGAGGAATACGAGGAAATACTTTTTTACATAAAGGGTGGTAGATGCATGGAACAGTCTCTCAGAAGAGTTGGTAGACAGATTGTGTCTGCATTCAAAAGGGCCTGGGATAGGCACGTGGGATTTCTCGAAGAGAGAAAGAGATAATGATTACTGGGGATGGGCAGACCAGATGGGCCATTTGGCCTTTATCTGCCATCATGTTTCTACTCTAGAGAAGGTGTTATGGATAGGGGAGATGTATGTATAATCCCTTCCATCTGGATTAGCCTGCCTCCAGAGATCACAAAGCCTCCCACTTCTGACATAAACTGTGAAATAGCTCCCAAAATGGGGTTGGGTGTTAAATTAAAATCCCCTCCCACCAACAAAGTGTTTTCTAAATGGTGCTGTAGAAGATTGGTAAGTTGGTCAAAGAAGGGGCCCCGATCTACATTGGGGGCATAGACATTGAACAAAGTAAAATATTTACCACCCAATTTCAATACCAATAAAATACATCTACCTTCTTATCCAGGATTACTTTATGATGTTGCCATTTGCAATCCTTGCATATTAAGATGCCCACCCCCGCTGTCTTTGATTTCCCAATACTGGTAGCAAGATAACGATGAGGGAATTTTGTGTGCCGGAGCAAATATGCATATTTGGCCAAAAGATGGGTTTCTTCTACCAGCTCTATATCCGCCTGTAAGTGGGTAGCTTCTTTAAATAGGAGGGTCCGCTTGGGGAGTTCAACCTCCGCACATTCAGAGACAATTTCAGGTTAACCATTTAAACTCTCGCAAAGTACAATATGTTATGCTAGAAGAGACTCAGAAGCGGCACTGCTCAAGAGAATAGTCCAAATTATGATAGACCACCTACTACTTCCAATATGAGAACCTGGCTTCCCTCCCCCCACTTCCCTTCCCCCTGCCCTCTCCCTCCTCCCATTCCCCCCATTTATTCACTAAACAAATGTGAACCCTCCCTGGAAAGGGTTCTCCAAAGAAAAAGTGACATCCCTCTGTACCTCCAGCTATACCTTCATAAAACCCAAATTAGTGTGATACCCAAAAAGACAAAAACATAACATAGAAATCTATCATTACAATAGTCATCCCCTATTGAACTGATTTGACATTGATTACTTCACCCCCTCAATCCAAGCAATAAATCAGATATCTCAGAAATCAACTCCAAACTGATTACAATTAATTCATGGCTTCAATAGAATATGTTATCGTTAAATAACAAAAAAAACCAAAATGTATTGGTTTCCAGCCTCGGATACTGACTGTCTAGCTCAGGGATCTTCAAAGTCCCTCCTTGAGGGCCGCAATCCAGTCAGGTTTTCAGGATTTCCCTAATGAATATGCATTGAAAGCAGTGCATGCACACAAATCTCATGCATATTCATTGGGGAAATCCTGAAAACCCAACTGGATTGTGGCCCTCAAGGAGGGACTTTGAAGACCCCTGCTCTAGCTGATACTATCAAGATAGACTCCACCCCAGTTCAATTAGACCAGGGGTGTCAAAGTCCCTTCTTGAGGGCCACAATCCAGTTGGGTTTTCAGGATTTCCCCCAATGAATCTGCATGAGATCTATTAGCATACAATAAAAGCAATGCATGCAAATAGATCTCATGCAGATTCATTGGGGAAATCCTGAAAACCTAACTGGATTGTGGCCCTCAAGGAGGGACTTTGACACCCCTGAATTAGAAACTTAAGGTAAAAATACTCTGAATCATTTTGGATCAAAACCTTTCTTTTCACCAGCAAATCAGCTCAGTAGTCAGTAAATGCTTCTACAAGTTAAGCCTAATTACTACTCGACTCAACCTCTCTAAATATTCTCATCCACTCCCTAATCATTTCCAACATCGATTACTGTAATACCCTCTACCAGGGTATAAATCAAAGAGATACGCAGACTACAAATCTTACAAAATACTGCAGTTAAACTTATCTACCATGCAAAAAAAAATGTGACCACATCACTCCGCTTCTACGTGATGACCACTGGCTTCCAATCCTTCATCACATCACATTCAAAATTCTACTTCTTACCTATAAAATCAAACACCATATTCCTGCTTTTATAGACAAATATTTAATCCCCTACGTTTCAACCCGTACACTAAGCTTAAATTATCAAGCTTTGCTTGTTGTCCCCTCCATCCGCAAAATCTTCTACACCACCACCAGAAAATCCATCATCTCAGTCTCAGCACCCTCATTCTGGAACACTCTTCCCCCTGCATATAAAACAAGAGTCTTCCCTCACATTATTCAGGACAAAACTCAAAACATTTGTATTCAAGGATGCTTACAATACCTAATCCAGGAGCCCTTTTCTTTCCCTGGAATAATTTTCATTTCAGGTTTTCAACTCCAAACACCTCTTTAGAGACGAATTAACTCCTAATGTTCTATCCATCCCCCTCCCTCCTTTATATAATTTTTTATCTCAATATATTCTTTACCACCTCTTGTACGTTCCTGTAATGTCATGTCAGTCTCAAGTAATACATGTGCCCTCCCCCCTCCTCCACATTTAATTATCATGTGGTGGATTTTTTTTTAACTCTTGCTTTTAAATATTTTTATTGACTGTATATCAAAGACGGTATATCAAAGAAATAATAAACTTGAACATAAAGCAAACAGTTAAAGAGAGAAACTAGTGATTGCAACTAAGACTCATCTTAGTCACCCATATACTGGGCTTACTCAGAGAAACTGAGCTCCCTTCATCCAGCTCAGAAGCTTGAAAGCGCTCCAGTTAAAGTAAGCCAAGAAAGGCTTCAGACACAATCCATCTCTGTAAATTCTAGTGAAAGCAGTCTCATGTGTTAAACTAAGCTCCAGACATCTGTCGCGCGAGGTGGCCTTTGCCCCGGGATACAGGTTGCCATCACGGGTGTGCATGTTTCAACTTGGGAAGCATTGATTAAAGCACCCCACTAGGACCTTGTGATGTTACTGCCAAAGCAGCCACTCCCAGAAACAATCTACAAGCCTCCTCCATTGGTTTAATTTTATGAAGTCTGCCCTCAATGTAGAAAAGTAAAGCAAAGGGGTGCTGCTATCTGTATCGAATATCATTTTCCCATAGATGTGAAACGATTGCTCGCAGGCTCATCCTCCACTGAAGAGTGATCACTGCTAGATCTTGGTATAGTTCGATCTCCAGAGAGTCCCAGGTGATTGCCATTTGACCTCTGGCTTTGGTCATAACTTCTTCCTTCATTTTATAGTCCTTAAAACTAGCAATTATGTCTCTAGGCTTGTTTGCTCCAGGCATGGCCAGGGATATGTGTGCTCTTTACAAGAGAATGGACTCAGGTGAGAACGAGTGGGCGTCATCTGAGAGCAGCATGGTCACCATCTGCTGAACTACAGTTTCACAATTGGAGTAAGATGTATCCTCTGGAATGCCTCTAATCTGGATGTTAGCCCGTCAACTTCAATTTTCCAAGTTATCCACTTTATCTAATAGTTGAAGTTGAATTGCTCGTGAATCTTGAAGTTGTGTTTGTAGCTGTTCGAGTGAGTCAAGCTGTTCCTTAAGGTGGGTTTACACCTCTTCCATGCAGTGCCCAAGCTCTGTGATTTCCCCTCTCAGGTTCGCTGATAAAAGCTGTGAGTTCTTCCCTAACGGCTTTAATATCCATTTTGATTTAATGGAGCAACTCTCTGAATTCGCCCCTGGAGTCGCTGGAGATCTGTTCCCCCAGCTCTATCAGTGGCTTGGGTATGGTAGGCCCAACTCCATCTGCCATTTCTGTGAGCTCGGCCATTGCAGGTTGAAAAGCATAATCCTTCAATGTCTTGCATTGCGGTTGCTGGTATAGCACAGGAGAGTCAAATCCAAAATCACAAAACGCAAACGCAAAGGAGTGGAAAAGTCCAAAGAAGACAGGTGAACTCAATATATTTCACGAACACCCTTTATTTCTTCAATAAAACATTCAACAACTCGACATGTACATGTTTCGGCCAAATGGGCCTGCCTCAAGAGTCTACAATCATAGACAGACATATTAATCACAAAGCATAATTCATAACCATAATGACTGAAAATAATTCTAAAAAAATAACCTGTTAAAAAAAGTCATACACCAAAAAAGAGAAAAAGAAAAAAAGGAGAAATTTCATCAAAGGAAGAAAATATTAACGCATCATGAAAAAAGAAAATAAGACAAATTAAATAAACTAAAAACAACGCACCATCACATGCACATCACATTAAAATTTTTTAAAAAAATACATCCTATCTAAACATACAAAATCGTAAATATATATATGATGACAGAAGATAAAAACCAGTAAATGAAATGAAAACATAATGTAAAACCCCTAAAATACTATAACAAAAGAACACACTACTATAAATATGGTTCAATAAACACACACTAATATGATAATGGATCGCCACTTCCAGATAAATCATTGAAAATTAATATGTATTGCTTCATAAGCTAAAAAGTACATTTGCATTTTTAAAAAACATGAATAAATATGTATGAATATTATACTAAAAGATCTCAAAACTTCTTTTCTAAAAAGCTAATAGCAGCGAATTAAGCATGAAAATATATTTTAAAAGCATCAAAGCGTGATCACCTAGCTCAAAAAAATAAATAAAATAAGTTCTACATCACTAATAAAGTACAGAAGATCATGACATACCTCGCAAATCTTGTACTGGAATGAAAAAGTTCACATAAAATAGTTCATTCAGACTTGCACTGATAGCTTAAAAAAGAAAAATACTTATAGCATTAAAAGAACAAAATTGAAGCAACATAATCATATTCAAATAAGTGAAAACACCATAATTTTAAAAATAAACTGACAATCAGTAACTATAATTAAAAGTATAAATGTAAAAACATGAAACTCCAACACGGGAACAAATAGACGAACTGGCCAATACATAGCCAGTAAGCTCTGTGCTTGAAAGCTTTTTAATAATTAAATTAACAAAAACACAAAACCAAAAAAAGCCATGAAAAATTATATGGGAGGGATAAACAATAAGAAAATTCTCCCAGCGATTCTAAAGACCAAAATAAACTCTAAAAGCTAATCAAAAAACAAGGCAGAACCAGCGGGCAAAAAAGATAAAAGCAAACTTAAAACCAAAATTAAGATCTTGCAAAATAACACAAGGCTGCCAAGCGCCATATGCCACTGCCGTCATGAAACCCCAATTAAACGAAAGGAAACTGGCTAAAAGAATTGCATGCAACTTACTTGAAAGCGCCTTGTAGAAAAATAAAACACCATCATTAACAAATGCATCCAACGAAAAAGGAGCCGCTGCAAAACCGCCGAGTTAAATACGTGATCATCAAACGTGATGACGTATTGATCAAAAAAAGTGCCACATGATGGTGTCATGAAACCCTAAAATAAAATAAAATAAACTAACCCGAAAACCACAGAAAACGGTAAAAAGGAAAAAACAAAAGATAAAGATACAAATACAGGACTTAAATCAAAAAAATACCAAAAAAACTAAGACTATAAAACGTAATGACATCATTGATGCTACGTAAAAACATAATGCATCTGACTGATCTTGATCGAAAAAAATATAAGACCAAAAATGATCAAAGAGCCTCAAAAAAAGTGTTAAATAAGCCGATCAAGCTTCCTAAGTACAGATAAACATAGGGCCTAAAGCTAGACTCAAAGTGCAGTGCTGTCACGGCCCCAACAAGGGGACATAACATACCTTAAAAGGAGGAGAAAAGTACTGTACTCAAATAGCCTACAACTAAAGCTTCAATGGGGGGAAGAGGGAATAAAACACCAATCAAAATAAAATAAGTAAGTAAACAAAGGTAAATTAAAACATGATTACTCTCAATATTATGAATCAAGATTTTAAAAACAAACAAACAGCTATAACCAAAATAAACTAAATACAAGGTTCAATAGTCTGACCGCTTATCAGGATCAATTAGTAACAAAGGACTTTAAATAAAAGGTCTGAGATCCAACTCCATATTAAGGCCATGTGGTATCACTGTATTGAACTCAAAAATAAAACGCTGTTCCTCTTTTAATAGAATTATATCTGGGTCTCCACCTAACCTTAATGACTTTTAAAAACAAAGAACTTCAAATCATCAATAGAATGTCCCTTATCGTACCAGTGTTCAACAATAGGTGCACTCTGTACATTCCTACTGATGCAGCTCCTATGCTCTAATATTCTGGTCTTGACCATTCGTTTTGTTTTCACAATGTACCATTTCTTGCATGGACATACTATCGCATAGATAACGTTGTGGGAACTACAATTGCTATAATCCTTCAAGCTGACCAATGTTCTTTTACATGGGTGATCATAACTGAAGACAGACATACTATGTTTGCAAACTGAGCAATGGCCACAAGGGACATGGCCTAAGGGTCCATCAGTATCCACAACAGGTCAGGTAGAGTGGACGGAACCAGCATATCCTTTAAGTTCCTATTTCTAGAGAAAGGAACAGTGGGTGTCATATCATGAAAACGATGATGAGTCTGTAAAATGTGCCAATTCTTTTTAATAATACCTTGTATTTAGTTTATTTTGGTTATAGCTGGTTTTTTATCTTGATTCATAATATTTAATTTGTCTTATTTTCTTTTTTCATGATGCGTTAATAATATAGTCGTCTTTTGATGAAATTTCTCCTTTTTCCTTTTCATCTTTTTTGGTGTAAGACATTTTTTTTAACCGATAGGTTATTTTTTTAGAATTATTTTCAATCTTTATGGTTATGAATTATGCTTGTTATTAATATGTCTGTCTATGATTGTAGACTTCTGAGGCAGGCCCTTTTGGCCAAAACATGTACATGTCGAATAGTTGAATGTTTTATTAAAGAAATAAAGGGTGTTCATGAAATACATTGAGTTCACCAGTCTTCTTTGGACTTTTCCACTCCTTTGCGTTTGTACTGTAGTTGCAATATTTCACCACTTGCATCAGCAAAGAACTTTAGAAGAGCAATGTGAGAAATGTGATGCCCCCCACACCTTAGATGACTTTGCTAGGGGATTATTGCTGAAGGTCTAGCGAGCTCCAGGCTTAAGCTGCCATCATGGTTGGTGATGTCACTTCCCCCTCTTTGCTAGACATGAAATACAAGTATCTATGAAGGTGACAGGAAAATCATCATTATACTGGAGAACAATGAGATACTCCTGAGGAGAAAGTCTCATATTTCAATGTGGAAGGCACAACACTTCTAATGTATACTTTTAAATCTTTGCATTAGTTTTTGAATGTAAAAAAACCCCAAAAATCCATATAATAAAGGGAAAAAACACTCTACAAAATTATCTAGTAGAAAAGTACTGTTTTACCTGGGTTCTGGCTAAAAAAGGGTCCACCGTTCATTTGGTTCTGAAGATTTGGCTGGGATGTGATTGATGGGGGACGTCGGTAGGGCAAGGAGCCTCCTATTGTTGGAGGGTTGTGCCGAGTCGCAGGTCTGTTCATACTGTAGAACTGCACAGGGTGACCTGGAATTGTGAAAACTTAGATTAGCAAAATACCAACAAGTAGCTACATTCAACCTGAAAAGTAACACAACTACTTCAAATCTGAAAGCAGGATATTACAATATTTCATTAAAGCAGTCTCTCAAACTTTTTTAGCTCTGGCACACTAAACGGAGCAAATGTTTTCCACAGCACATTATAAATTATAAAAATGCAAAACCAACAAAAAAAATAAATTTGAGAGTTATTTATTTAAAGTTCTTTACGTTATGTATGGGTTATTGTAACAGTGAAACTAAAGTAGATAGGATAGAATTGCTAATTAATGCGATCGATGTGCTTATTTTTGAATGCAAATTAGCTCAAAACAGCTCAATAATCAACAAGCAAACACACATTTCATAATCCTCCATCTGCAGTCATTTTCTTTTTTTATATAGAAACAGAGAAACATGATGGCAGATAAAGGCCAAATAGCCCATCCGCAGTAACCCTTATCTCTTTCTCTCTCTGAGAGATCCCATGTTCCTATCCCAGGCCCTCTTGAATTCAGACACAGTCTCTGTTTCCACCATCTCTTCCGGGAAACTGTTCCACGCATCTACCACCCTTTCCGTAAAAAAATATTTCCTAAGATTATTCCAGAGCCTATCACCTCTTAAATACATCCTATGTCCTCTCATTGCAGAGTTGACTTTCAAATGAAAGAGACTCAACTCATACACATTTATATTATGTAGGTATTTAAATGTCTCTATCATATCTTCCCTCTCCTGCCTTTCCCCCAAAGTACATATGCCATGATGAAGGCCACACAGCATTTTAGTAGCCTTCCTCTGGACTGACTCCATCCTCTTTATATCTTTTTGAAGGTGCGGCCTCCAGAATTGTACACAATATTCTAAATGAGGTCTCACCAGAGTCTTATACAGAAGCATCAATACCTCCTTTTTCTTACTGGCCATAACGCTCCCTATGCAACCTAGCATCCTTCTAGCTTTAGTCATCGCCTTTTCAACCTGTTTGGTCACCTTAAGATCATCACATACAATCACATCCAAGTCCTACTCTTCCATCGCAAAGATAAAAATATCCAAATGGTAACAAAGCCTTGATTACTTTGTTGCTCAAGTTAGGATAACTAGAGAATAAAATATAAAAATAAAATTACTTGCCGTTCGTTTTCAATGAACAACCACGTCAAAGAATGATGCTTGTCTGGGCGGTTGTATCCTTATGCACATAGACACTCATAACATTGACAAAAGATAGACTTGTGTATGCAATTTACGTCATCTATTCTAGTGTATACTTATGAAGGGAATTTTTTAAAATAAAGTTAAATTCTGGAATTTCTCGTGGCACACCACTGTGCTTTGGTACACAGTTTGAGACACTGCTTTAAGGCAACACAATACTGAGATTGATAATATACAGTTAGATTACTCATACGAAACAAAACTATACAAAAAAGATTACCGCTGAAAAATAACTGGAAAGCAATGACCACAAATGCTCGCAGTCTAAGCAAAAAAGTTCATGATCTGCAAGCCCTGATGTTAGAGGGAGACCTGGATATTGTTGCTATCACAGAGACGTGGTTCAGTGAATCCCATGGATGGGATGCAAACAAACCAGGATATAATCTTTTTAGAAAGGACAGAGATGGTCAAAAGGGTGGAGGAGTAGCTCTCTATGTAAGGATTGATATCCAAGTGACTGAAATGCAAGGGACCTGGGGAGAGGAAGAAGCAATATGGATCACTCTGAAAAGAGAAGATGGAACTTCTATCTATGTGGGTGTAGTCTACAGACCTCCGACTCAATCGCAGCAAATTGATAAACGATCTGATTGTGAATATCCAAAAGTTTGGAAAGAAAGAGGAGGTTATACTGTTGGGAGATTTCAACCTGCCGGATGCGGACTGGAAAGTTCCGTCTGCGGAATCGGAAAGAAGTAGGGAGATTGTGGATGCCTTTCAAGAGGCTCTGCTCAGACAAATGGTGACGGAACCCACGAGGGAAAAAGCGATATTGGATCTGGTCCTCACAAATGGAGAGAGTATATCTAATGTACGAGTGGGTGCTCACCTGGGAAGTAGCAATCAAATGGTTTGGTTTGATATAACGGCTAAAGTAGAGGGCGGCTGCATGATACCAAAAGTCCTAGATTTCAAACGTACGGACATTAATAAAATGGGAGAGTACCTGAAGAAAGAGCTGTTAGGATGGGAGGACATAAGAGAAGTAGAAAAACAGTGGTCTAAGCTGAAAGGAGCTATACTTTATG
Source organism: Geotrypetes seraphini (assembly GCF_902459505.1). NCBI lineage: Eukaryota > Metazoa > Chordata > Amphibia > Gymnophiona > Dermophiidae > Geotrypetes > Geotrypetes seraphini. Next base: position 149,120,695 of record NC_047088.1, read on the forward strand.
TGAAGAAAATAAATAAAAACAAGAGAAAACGGAAACCGACATGGTTCTCTAAACTAGTGGCGGAGAAAATAAAGGCAAAAGAGTTGGCATTCCTGAAATATTAAAAAAAAACCCTAGAAGAAGAGTACAGAAAGGACTAACAGGTGAAACTGAAAGAAGTCAAGTCTGGTGAAAGCGCAGGCGGAAGAGCAAATGGCTAAAAATGGAAAAAAGGGAGACAAAATTTTTTTCTGATATATCAGTGAAAGAAGGAGGATGGAAAATGGAATTGCTAAACTAAAAGATGCTAGGAACAGATAGGTGGAGAGTGATGAGGAAAAAGCAAACAAATACTTCTGCTCTGTGTTCACGGAAGAAAATCCTGGAGAAGGACTGAGATTGTCTGGCAAAGTAACACAAGAAAATGGAGAAGATTCTGTGCCGTTCACGGAGGAAAGTGTTTATGAACAACTTGTAAAACTGAAGGTGGATAAAGCGATGGGACCAGATGGGATCCATCCTAGGATACTGAGGGAGCTCAGAGAAGTTCTGGCGGGTCCTCTTAAAGATTTGTTCAATAAATCTTTAGAGACGGTAGAGGTTCCGCAGGACAGGAGAAGAGCGGATGTGGTCCCTCTTCACAAACGTGGTTGTCAACATGAAGCGGGAAACTAGACTGGTAAGCCTCACTTCAGTAATTGGAAAAATATTGGAAATGTTGCTAAAGGAAAGGATAGTGAAATTCTTAGAATCTAATGGATTACAAGATACGAGGTAACATTGCTTTATTAAAGGTAAATCTTGTCAAATGAACCTGATTTAATTTTTTGATTGGGTGACCAGAGAGCTGGATCGAGGACATATGCTACATCAGGGCTGTCCAAGTATGGTCCTCGAGATCTACTGGCAGGCCAGGTTTTCAGGATATCCACAATGAATATGCATGAGAGAGATTTGCCTGCACTGCCTTTTTGGTATACTAATCTCTCTCATGCATGTTCATTGTGGATATCCTGAAAACCTGGACCGCCAGTAGATCTCGAGACTGGACTTGGGCAGCCCTGTGCTAGATGTAATTTACTTAGATTTCAGCAAAACCTTTGACACGTTTCCACATAGAAGGTTCTTGAACAAACTTGAAGGGCTGAAGTTAGGAGCCAAAATGAAGAACTGAATTAGAAAATGGTTGACGGACAGATGCCAGAGAGTGGTGGTTAATGGAAGTCGCTCAGAGGAAGGAAAGGTGAGTAGTGGAGTCCCTTCAGGGTTCGATGCTGGGGCCAATCTTGTTCAATATGTTTGTGAGTGACATTGCTGAAGGATTAGAAGGAAATGTTTGCCTTTTTGCAGATGATACCAAGATTTGTAACAGAGTAGACACCAAGGAGGGTGTGGAATACATGAGAAAGGATCTGCAAAAGTTAAAGGAATGGTCTAATATCTAGCAACTAAAATTGAATGCAAAGAAATGCAGAGTAATGCATTTGGGAAAGGAGCAATGTATGCTGGGAGGGGAGAGGGACCTTGGGGTGATACTGTCAGAAGATCTAAAGGCGAAAAAACAGTGCGACAAGGCCATAACTGCTGCCAGAAGGATGCTGGGCTGTATAAAGAGAGGTGTAACCAGTAGAACAACAAAGGTGTTGATGCCCCTGCACAGGTCATTGGTGAGGCCCCACTTAGGGTATTGTGTTCAGTTTTGGAGACCGTATCTGACAAAGGACACACAAAAAGGCTTGAAGCGGTCCAGAGGAGAGTGACGAAAATAAGAGGTTTGCAACAAAAGACATATGAGGAGAGACTGGAAGCCTTGAATATGTATATCTTCGAGGAAAGGAAGGACAGGGGGGCATATGATTCAGACGTTCAAATACTTGAAAGGAATTAACGTAGAATAAAATATTTTCCGGAGAAAAGAAAATGGTAAAACCAGAGGACATAATTTGAGGTTGAGGGATGGAAGACTCAAAAGCAATGTAAGGAAATTCTTCTTTATGGAGAGGGTGGTGGATGCCTGGAATGCGCTCCCAAGAGAGGTGGAGAGGAAAACAGTGACAGAGTTCAAAAAAGCGTGGGATGAACACAGAGGATCTAGAATCAGAAAAAATAGTAAGAATTGAAGAACTAAGGCCAGTACTGGGCAGACTTACACAGTCTGTGTCTGTATATGATCGTTTGGTGGAGGATGGGCTGGGGAGGGCTTCAATGGTGGGGAGGGTGTAGGTGGACTGGAGTGAGCTTTGACGTCGACTTCAGTAGTTGGAACCTAAGAACAGTACCAGGCAGAGCTTTGGATTCTTGTCCAGAAATAGCTAAGAAGGAGGAAAAAATAAACCCAACACATTTTTAGATTGAATCAGATTGGGCAGACTAGATGGACCATTCGGGTCTTTATCTGCCGTCATCTACAATGTTACCTCAAGTATTATTCTATTGTCTACTATCCGTAAGTTCAAGGGGAAGAGTGGGGGTGGGGAAGCATGAGGACTTGGATAAGAGTAGATTCCAACCCCTTCCCCCAAAAATTTTGGGCTTGAACATCTCTTGGAAGTTCTTGTTGAACTTTAAAAAAAGAATATAGTGGAACCTTGGTTTACGAGCATAATTAATTCCAGAAGCATGCTCGTAAACCAAAGTACTAGTATATCAAAGCGAGTTTCCCCATAGGAACTAAGGGAAACTCGCTTGATGCGTTCCGACCTCCCCCCCACCCCCGAGGCCAGCAGCACTGCTCCACCTTACCCCCCCCTCGAGGCCACCGGCGCAGCTCCACATCCCCCCCCTGTGATCCGGCATCCCCCTCGATTACATCACACACACACACCCCCCCCGCCACGATTTGGCATCCCCCATGCACCCACCCACCCAAACACATTGGCTTACCCCCAACGCACTAGACATGCCGGTGCCCGAAGATTTGCAGTCTTCCTTTTGCTGGGCCTTGAGCATCTGCACATGCTCAAGGCCTTCTAGTCTCACTCTCTCTGAGAAAGTTTATACTAAAAAGTAAGTGCGCTGCTTTTCATACCTGTGAATTTTTATATTTTGCTTGTTTTTGTCTAAGATATGTTAACCAACCTAATTTCTATTATGTCTGCAGACAATTTACTGCACAAGATCAGTAAAAAAATCTGTCCAGCAGACTTCAAAGTGCATAGAAGCATTATTTTGGTTGTAACATTGGCGACCAAGATAAAGCGTGGGCACATCATGTGTGCTGCACTGTCTGCTATTCCGGATTAACATAGTGGCTAAATGGGAAATGGAAGATGCCTTTCGCTGGACCCATGGTATGGTGTGAACCAACAAATCATCACTCAGCCTGTTATTTTTGCATGATAAAAACTGCTGGATTCACAAAGAGGAATAAATCAAAAATTGTGCGTCCTGATTGCCAGTCAGCAATTAAACCCGTTCCTCATGACTCAGAGAATCCAGCTCCAATTCTTCCTTCCACATCTACAGACTTTTTTATCTCGTACTTTATTTTTTACATTAAACCGTTTTTTTATATATGCATATGTTTCTGGTTTGAATCGGCATGTCCATGTAACTTTTCCCAGGCTTGTTTTAAGTCTGTATTAAACTCACGCCACTTTCAGTTTTGCTTTTACCGTGTAAAGCATAGTGTGGATTTTACTGCTCAAGGTTAAGAGACTTCTGCTCCTCTAATATTACCTTCGTTAATATTTTAGTCGGTCTTCTCAGTTTTACAATTCTGGTTTGTTTGTTTTTCTAAAAATACAGTCCTTTTAGCTGTTGTTTTTTTTAAATCTGCATCATTTCAGCAAAGGTACTTCATAACAGTTTTAGCGTTCAGTCAGTCCGCCTTTCTCTCCAGTGCACTTTCTTTGCTGGTATTTAAGTATATTTCTTCCTTTGATTTTGGCGAATTCTACCTGGTATTTCCTGTCTTGATTTTTTTTCTATCCGTTCTGCACACTACATTTGCATTTCAGCCTGACTTCAACTGCAATGTTCCATGCTTTTTTGTAATTGCCTTATGTTGGTTTGGCTTTCTTATGATGGTTCCTTATGCTAAAAATGACAATCCGTTATGGTTTTATTCTTTTGACTTTGGCACTTTCTACTTGGTATTTCTGGTCCTGATACTTTTTCTTTTTCTATCTACTTTGCACATTTGCAATTCAGCCTAACTTCCATTGTAATGTATCATGCACCTTGTTCTATTTGTATTTTACATTTGTTCTTTGCTTTTGTTTCATGTTGGTTTGGCTTTCTTATGAGGACTCTTATGAAGCTGCCTCTCCATAATGCTTTTCTAACCATGTGTGGGGTTTTTTAATTATCTATTTTGGCGCTATGTCTTTTAATTATTCATTTTGTTTTATGAAGATGGATCTCTATGATGTTTTAACCACGTGTGGGCTATTTTAATTATCTATTTTGGTGCTATTTCTTAATTATTCATTTTGGCGTTATGTTTTATTTATGCATTTGGTTGTATTACTGCCTTGTGTTTAACATGCATTTTATGCTTTAATTATGTATTTAGTTTAATATGTTTTACATGTATAGTTTCATGGTTTTAAATGGTATATATATATATATATATATATATATATATATATATATATATATTTAGCATACCTTTATGAAATTATTTTAATTGTTTTCATATGTTGCAACTCTTCCCATAGTGTCCCCAGAATACAGCAGTGAGGCTGCTGGAAGGTCTAAAGCAGTGGAACAATGAGATCCCTACATTTCAGTCTCTGCTGATTTAAGTCCTTGTGCTGGCCTTTAAGACAGTTGTTCTTAAACTTGTCCTGGGGGACCCCCAGCCAGTCGAGATTTCACAATATCCCTAATGAATATGCATGAGGCAGATTTGCATGCCTCTCACCTCTATTATATACAATGGTGGTATATTTTCCATTGAGAGTTTGTTTTTATTTCTTTAGGTAGGGCGGGAGGGAGGGGATTAATATTTTTATTTTAGATGATTTGGAAAGATGTTCAAGTGTTGGTTTGAAATTATAATGATTATATTTCTGTACACTTATTGTATGTTTGAAAATGATTCATGAATTTTAATTTCAGTAGGGTGGGGGGTGGGGATATATACTTTTGTTCTTGATGATATGATTAAGATTTTCAAATGTTATATTGAAATTTAATGGATATATTATTGTACACTTGTTTATGATTTTAAATGAATAAAGAATTAAAAAAAAAAAAAAAAGAACCACTGCTTTAAAGTATTACAGGGGGATGCACCAGTGATGGTGGGGGAGCTGGTGCATGATTATTCTCTAGCCCAGTGTATCTCAAACTGTTTGCCTCCTGAGATTTCAAGTGTGCCGCGGTACACTGAGGAGGAAGAGAGGCACCTGCCAGCTGACTTCCCTACGCGGTACAGCGCCAGCACTGCCTGATTCGCCAAAGGCCAGCTTGCATCCCCCTTCTCTCTAGCGTCTTCTGGCTTCTCCCCTGGTCTCACCTTTAAAGCTAATTACAGCAGCTTGCAGAGGATTGCCAGTAGGTAAAATGATTTTATTTTCAATATTGTGATTGAAATGTGTCAGTTTTGAGAATTTATATCTGTTGTGTATATTGTATGTATATGAAAAATGAATGGAAAAAAAATTACATTACAGTTAGTAAAGCGGATGGGATCTGGGGCAGAACTTGGATGGGCCTAGGGAGGTCTGTGATTGGGGTACTGTTGATATTTGTTAGACTTAGGGTGTACTTAGCTTAAAGTAGTTGAGAAAAATTGCTGTAGGCAATCAGCTGGTGCCAGTGCCTCGCCTTCTCTCCAGCACTCTTCTCTACTGGTACCCCTTACTGGCGTCTCGTGGCCCATCTAGAGGGCCTCTGCACATGCGCAGACATTGAAGTGATGATATCACGCATATGATGGCGACGTCCGTACACTTCTGGGTGCCTCAAGCCATGGCTACTACCTTTAATGTGTCCCGGCTCCAGAACGTTTGAGAGACACTGCTCTAGCCTGTTCCTTGTAAGTGGTAATTTTGTACAAGATTATGCTTTTCCAGACTACATGTTAACAGGACTTAGCAGGCAATAGTTTCAGTCTTGTAAGGTATTACCTTCAGAAAATTAGATTGTTGACAAACATTAAAATCTTTCATAAGCAAGGTTTTAGAGGGAAGAGTTAATACGATGTGGTGGTTGTAATTATAACTGTCTATTTTGTAATGTACATTGCTGTTTTATGACTATTAATGCTGTTTTAAATCACCGCAATAGTGTTTGCTAAATTAATTAAAGTCTCAAGAGATTTGCACTGTCATACAATCCATATGGTTACACACACACTCACCTGCAGGAGGAGCAGAAGAGACAGCAGGGGGAGTTGAAGCTGTGAAGCCATCAGCAAGAGGATGGGCTCCTACAGTAGCAGCATCTGGGGTGGTGGTAGAGGAGGGTGCAGTAGCAAGAGAGACAGGGGTAGGTGTAGAGGTAGCAGGAATAGGAGAAGTGCCGGCAGAACTAGCAGGGGCTATGTGAAAAGAGGAGGAAGAGATGATGTTAATAAGGAAATCATGTTAGTTGAATGAGAAAAGCTTTCAGCTTACTTAGGTGTTAGATATTGCATGCTTCTGGGTTCAGCAACCTTTTTCAAACCAGTCCAGCTGGTTAATATAGTAAAAGAAATAACTCTGCAATGATCAGAGTAAAAAAAAAAAATAAATTCCCTAAAAAGTGCATTACTTTGTGCTAAAGACTTTTTCCAGGAAAACCTCAATATGCAAACTGTATGCTTTAGAATTCATTCATGTTATCTGCTCCTTATAGCACAGGAAAACTTAAAAATGCATTTAACCTTAATTAGCTTTTTCCATATGTATTAAAAACAGAAATATAAAGAAGAGTCCACATATTAGGCACCGTATAAATTAAACAGAACTTTAGATCACTGAGAATTACTTTTAGAAACTGAAGATTTCTTTAGAGCATTATTGCTTCAAGAGTGCTGTAAATGCAAATATTTTGGCCAAGATCAAGTGTGTCTCACCTATTTGCTGAATATGATCCCTTCTGAAAAGAATTAGTATAACGGGGAGGGGTAGAGTGGGGTGTTAACAATCTTGCTACCTAAACCAGTACTGGGAACCCAAGAATATTAGAACCATTTCTAACCAAGGGGATTAAATCTCCTTCTAAAACAATCCCCAGAAATCTATGTAAGAGAGAATCAGAAATGTTTGTACTATAAAGAGCTCAATCTGGGTCTAAGGTCACAATTAAAAAAAGAACAACTATCTACAAATATTTGTAGAAAACTTCCACTGAAATGCAGTGGAAATAAGATCACGGAGCTTAGTACCCTGTGAATCTAAACGCTTCTTCTCTAACCATCACCTAATGCACAATAAGAAACAAAGTACCATACAGAGTATAAAATCAGAACTCAGTTAATCCATTTTGCTACTAAAAAATAACTAAAGACTATTTAAGCTGTCCAGTGAATAGAAATGTTTGCTATTCAGACTCAGTAACAAAAAAATGGTCAAAGTGAATGTGGTTCTTTGTTTACCAAATTACTGGAAGGTTTAGTTAATTTAGAATTAGTAAGTTATTTGGATAAATTTAATATCATTAATGACCATCAGTCGGGATTTAGAAGAGGATAGTACGGAGACCGTCTTAACTTCAATGCTTGATTATCTTCATGGTCTATTTAGCAAAGGCACTAGTGCCTTAATTCTTCACCTAGATTTTAGTAGTGCCTTTGATCTAGTAGATCATGAAATATTGTTGAATTGTTTAGACACAATAAGACTTTCAGGAAGGGTCTGGAACTGGTTTCAAGGTTTTTTTTTTAAGAAAAGATCTTATCAAGTGATTTGTGACGGTAACTATTCTCATTCATGGAGCAACCCATCTGGTGTGCCCCAAGGTTCTCCGCTATCGCCTACCTTATTCAACATCTACATTTCCCCTTTAGGACATTTATTACAGTGTTTAAATGTAAAATTTTATATATATATGCAGATGATATTTCTACTTTAATCCCTCTAAATAATTTTAACACTGAAATTTTAAACCAGATATCTTCTATTATGACTCAGATAGAACAGTGGACAATTAATTTCAAACTGAAACTCAATACGGAAAAGATCAAACTTTTCTTGGCTAGTCCCAACAACAAAATAACAAACTCATTGCTTCATCTTAATGGTCATGACCAGTGTTCCCTCTAAGCGGGCGGGTGTTGTGAGCAAAATTTTTTCACTGTGAGCTAAAAATATCGGGCGCCAGCAAGTTATGAGCCAAATAAATATGTTGTCAAAGTTGCTGATACATGAGGACGAGGTATTCAAAGGAATTTTAGGCCTACACGCTAAATTAAATAACGTTAAATAATATTTTTAAGAACACAAAACAACGCATTAATTCTTGAAAGTACAAAATTCTTTATTTTTTTTTTTTTACCAGAAAAACTCAAATTTATTTTAAAACAGCTGTCACTAACACTACCAAGATTATCAGGGGGGACTGGGAGGGAGGGGAAATCTAATTTGAGGCAAACTGTTTTAATTTTTCAGAGATTGTTATAACATGTACTCCAAGCATTAGAAAATATAGCGAAAATGTTATTTTTTTGCATTATAATGTTCTTTTGCCAAAAATCAACTGACATCCATCTGCCTTCTGCTCTCTCTCCCTTCTTCTCACTTCCATCATCTGTCCCCTTCTCTCTCTCTCTCTCATCTCCTCCATTCCATCATCTGCCCCTTCTCTCTCTCTCTCTCTCCCCCCCCCCCCAACTTCCATCATCTGCCCCCCTTCCCCTCACCTTTGTGGGTCACTTTCTTTCCCCTGAGGGTGGCTCATGTCACAGGGGAAGCTTTGGCCGAGCAGAACCGCTTGATTGACAGTGGAACTTACTTGATTGATGTCGATGCTGGGGCCCGTTGCCGTTTAAAGGAAAAAAAAAAAAGGTGGAAAAAAAGGAACCTGTAAAGGCGAGAGGAAGGGAAACCTCCAGGACAGCTGCTTTTTTGCCCTCCTTCAGCGGCCCAAGAGTTCAGACCAGCAGCGGCAGCTCTGTATGCTTTTAACTTCGGCACAGAGCTGCCCCTAATCAATAGTTTAGCGCGGTTTCATGAGGCAGCCTCGGGGCCTTTGATAGCCGGCCCGCTTCGATGATGCGATGTGGGCCGGCCTAGCAAAGGCCCCGAGGCTGCCTTATGAAACCGCGCTAAACTATTGATTAGGGGCAGCTCTGTGCCGAAGTTAAAAGCATACACAGCTGCCGCTGCTGGTCTGGAGGTGCGGAGACAAGGCAGGAGGCAAACGCGGTGGAAGGCAGGAGTCCCGGCGAAGGCAGGAGTCCCGGCACAGCGACTGCAACAGGAAGTTGCAAGTCAGCTGACGCCGGCCTTTCGTTGCGGCGGGGACCGAATCCTTCGCGGACCGGCAAGATTTTGTTTGCGGACCGGCGGTTGAAGAACTGTGCTCTACACTGTGTGCGCTGTGACGAGAAACTTGTGCGCTGCGAGGTAATATTTTGTGCGCCTGCGCACCCCAGCGCAGCTTAGCGGGAACACTGGTTCATGACTACCTGATTATTAAATCTATCAAAATTCTGGGAGTCACACTAGACCGACATTTAACACTAGCAGAACACACGAATTTAGTGGTACAAAAATGCTTTTTTACATTGTAGAAATTAAGAACCATAAAAAATATTTTGATCCTTTATCGTTCATACTATTGGTGTAGGCATTAGTTTTATCTATTTTAGACTATTGTAACATAATCTATTTAGAAGCATCCCAAAAAATTATATGGAAATTAAGGATAATTCAGAATACAGCTGTTCGATTGATTTTTGGTTTAAAAAAGAACCACCATATTATCGTTTACTTCATTAGCTGCCTTTGGAAGCAAGAGTATTATTCAAATTATCCTGTATCTGCTTTAAGCTAATATTGGGATTGTCTCCAGCATACCTTTTTCCTCATTTTGTGTTTCATAGACCATCAAGAGAAACTAGAAACTTCTACTTATTTGCTTATCCAAAAAGTTAATGGGTGTAGATACAAGACCTTCTTATATAGGACCCTAGCATTTCAAGCTGATAGGCAACAATCTTGGTTAGGTAAATGTATTCAGCAAGCTATATTATCCTATTGCAGTTTTCGGAAATTAATTAAGACCACTTTGTTCGATAAGTTTATTACTTTAGTGAGTTTTATCATTGAAATTCTATTTTACAATATTTGTATTTTTTTTACTGTATTATTGTATTTTGCTGATTGTCCAGCTCTTTTTAGTGTTAACTGCCTAGAACTTTTGGTTATGGCGGTATAAAAGAATAAAGTTGTTATTATTATTATTATAGTATATACCCCTAAGCTATATCCTTGGACAGTAGAAAGGATTCACCTTTACCAAAAAGTCAGGGGTGGGATTTGAACTGCATTACTAAGGGTGTGGTTCATTTGATTCAATGCCCTTGCCCAGAGTACTATGTGGGAAGTATTGTACAAGAAGTGCAAATTTGAATTATTGAGCATCTTAACAAATTGCGACGGAAGTCATGGATGCTCCACTTATCAACCATAAGATACAATTGAACCGTGCAGTAACTGATTTGAGATTTACTGTTTTGGAGAGTCTGAAGATAAAGCTACATGGAGATGATTTTACCTCATATTTGTGGCATAGAGAACAACACTAGATTTACAGTCTTAACATGGTTAGTCCGGGGGGGGGGGAGGGTAAATAAATTAAATGGTGGACATTTAAAAAATAATTTCAAAATAATTTTCATGACTGCTGTTAAGGATCCACTTTTTCCGTATATGTGACTTGAACCATAGTATTGACAGAGTAAATCATCTGATTTGGTGCTTTTTCCCAGGGCACCACATGGGTTGTCTATAACAGTGTTTTTCAACCTTTTTACACCCGTGGACAGGCAGAAATAAAAGAATTATTTTGTGGACCGGCAAACTACTAAGACTGAAATAAAAAAAACACATTTCCGCCCCGTCTCTGCAAGCTCAGTCCCCACAAACCATCTGATCCCATCCGCACAAACCTCAGTTATGATTTTATATTGAACGTATTTTATTAAAGTATAAAAAGAAACAATATTCTGTACAATTGTCAATTTATAAATATAAATATACAGAGCAAGGACCAACAAAATCCCTGTCTCCCCTCCCCTTCACATATATCCCGACTACTATCAAGAAAACTGAACAAACCAAGTTATTACAGAATGCTAAACAGAAATATCATGCTAACAGAATACTGCAGTCACACATGACATGAATAGTGTTAGGAGAGTGCCCCCCCCCCCCCCGGTCAGAGAGAGCCCTAAGCCAGCTGGAAGCTAAAGAAGCACTGCCTGGGCTTTGCAGTCCCCAGTTATGTCTCTAGCAGGATATATATTTCAAATCTGATATATTGTAATGACAAAATAGAAATAAAATTATTTTTTTCTACCTTTTGTGGTCTCTGCTTTCATCTTCTTTTCACTTTTTTCTTTCCAATGTCTGCCCTGTCTCTTCAATCCAGCATCTGCCCGTTCCATCCACTGTCTGCCCTCTCCCCCTTCCATATGTATCCAACTTCTTTCTATGCCCCTCTCCCCTTTCCATCCAGCCTGTGCCTCCTCTCTCATTTTTACATCATTCATTTCAGCTTCACTGCTTTCTTCATTTTTCTCTCTCCTACACCAGATAAAGCATCTTTATCCCTCTCTCATTTCTCTGCTGACCCTCTTTCCAGCATCAATCTCTCTCTTATTTCTCTGTCTCTCCCCTTTCCCTCATCTGATCTCTCCATTCCACCCTGACCTCCTTCCCCTCCTGTAATCTCCCTGCCAGCTGTTTCCTTCTTTTTTCTTTCTTCCTTCCCTCCTCCCCCTATCCAACATTAACTCTCTTCCCATCCCTTTCCCTCCTCCCCTCCCACCAGCATCTCTCCTTCTACCTCCCTCCAGGTCCAGTAGCAGCTCTCCCTTTATCCAGCAGCTTCCCAGCCTCCAACAGTGGCTTCTTCTCCTTCCAGCAGCTCTCAGAACTTGCCTGCAATAGTGATTTACTTAGGCAGTCTTGGGTCCGTTACCACCTCTGAGGAAAGGGGAAGTTGCAAAAGTGAATCACTGCTCTGGCAAGTACAAGAGCTGCTGGGAGGGGAGACAGCCACTGTTGAAGGCTCATCATGATCTTGCTCCTGCGCGCCCTGCACATTCACGACCACCCCTCCCCCAAGCTGGCACAAACAGCATTGCACTGCAGGCCCTGTCGCCCAAGACAAGCCAAAGGCCCCTACCCGCCACATCCCGCACGTGGGCAGACTCTCAGCACAGACGCTGCCGATGGCCCCAATCCACACGCTGACCCTCCGCACATGCTGACCATCACCCTTCTACCTGCACCTCTCGCCCTTCCATCTGCACCTTCCCCGCGGCCCTCTTCAGCGACTCGGCAGGGGCAGCTATCAAGACAGGCTGCCACCATCGGGACCGTCCCTCTCTGAGTCCTGCCTATTTTGTTTCAACTTCCTGTTTCCGCATAGGCGAGACTCACAGAGGGAATGCCCCCAACGTCGGCAACCTGTCTTGATCAACCGAGGTTGGGAGGAACAGCAGATTTCCGCAAACACCACCGGAAATTTAACCGTGTCATCTTGCCGGCCCTGTGCGGACCGGTAGGAATTTTCTGCGGACCGACACTGGTCTGCGGACCAGCAGTTGAAGAACAGTGGTCAATAAAAGGTGTTTGTTTGTTTTTAATGGCATTTTGTCATACCCTGCAACATGTAGCCTGTCTCTTTAGAAACTTTTTGAATGGAAATGTCTGTCAGCTGCTCAATCACATTATGTCAGAGCCTTTTAAAAGCCTTCAAGTGTTTTGTTGTTGTGGAAGTCTCAACAAGAGATATACACAACAGGTTCTCTCTGTGTTTCTGCCCGAAGATTTCAGCCTGGATTCTCTATACCAGGGGTGCCCAAAAGGTCGATTGCAATCGACCAGTAGATCGAGAAGGCAACGCAAGTCGATCCGTGATAGACTCGCGTTGCCTTCGCATTCTACCTGCTTCCCAACATGGTAAACAGAAGCACTGGGATGACCAGCTTCAACCCCACACTCGATGCCAATTCTGACGTCAGAGAGGAAGTTCTGGGCCAGTCAATCACTTCCTGGCTGGCCCGGGACTTCCTCTCTGACGTCAGAATTGACGTCATGGGGAAGGCTGGTGGCCCTGCGCTTCTGTTTACCGCGGCAGGAAGCAGGGAGAGCTCACAACTCGGCAGCGGGCAGCTTGGAGGCCTGTTCTCCGATGGCGGTGGCTTGGGGAAGGGCAGGGAGAAAGAAAGGGGGCAGGCAGGGAAACAGAAAGAAAAAGGGGAGACAGAAAGAAAGGGGACAGGGAAAAAGAAATAAAGGGGAGGGGCAGGGAGAGAGGAAAAAAAGTTGGGGGAGGGAATGAGGTTTGGAGGAGAAGAAGCATACAGAAGGCTGAAAGAAGGGAAGCAATATTGGATGCACAGTCAGAAGAAGAAAGTGCAAACAGAGACTCATGAAATAACCAGACAACAAAGGTAGGAAAAATGATTTTATTTTCAATATAGTGATCAAATTGTGTCTGTTTTGAGAATTTATATCTGCTGTCTATGGCCCCTTTTACTAAACCGCAGTTTACTTTTACTAAATAGCAGTTTTTAGCGCAGGGAGCCTATGAGCGTCGAGAGCAGTGCAGGAAAAATTTAGCAGAGCTCCCTGCGCTAAAAAACGCTATCGCAGTTTAGTATAAAGGGAGGGGGTATAATTGTCTATTTTTGTATAGTTGTTACTAAGGTGACATTGCATAAAGTCATCTACCTTGATCTCTTTGAAAAAACCCCGGAATATAAATGATAATTAACATTTTTTCTGCGTACAGTACTTTGTGGTTTTTAATTTTGTGGTTACCATTGTTGGTAAATCATTTTGATTTGGTCATTTTAAAAGTAGCTCGCAAGCCCAAAATGTGTGGGCACCCATGCTCTATATGGTGCCATATAGAGAACTGCACCTCCGGGAAAGATGGGCGCTGGAAATGTAGGGCCAGCGCTTATCTGTCATGAATTGTACCTAAACACTTTAGGCCACCTATTGCTACTTTCAGCATTAGCCACGTCCACAGTGGCATTAGGTGGCCTAAAGAACCTATGGAGGCGTGATTCTGTCGCCCATTTTTTAGGAGTTGGTAGGTGCCTTGAAACTCAGTTAAAAACACTGTTTAAACAGTGGGTTTTTGTTGTTGTTTGTTTTTTGTTTTTTTTACTGAGCTTGGGTGCCTACCGGCATCTAAAAATTTGGCACCGATTAGAGAATCCGGGCCTTTTTGAATAGTGGTGTGATAGGCATTTTTAATAATGTTTATCTGACTATTTTTCCTTTTTTTTACAGCATATACAACAGAGACAGGAGTTCCCTGAAGCAGGCTATCGAAACATAATCCATGTCGGGACCCCTAACCCACAAGGTTTTTTATTATTGAAATTGCAAAAAAAGAAAACAAGGAAAAAAAAGTTAAATTGATGTATGTGATGATTACACATTTGTAGCCTGAAAAGCAGAAGAGGATAAATTCAAACCTTTGTTTTTAAGCACACACTATTATTACCTATCAAAAGTGGTTGCAGAGATGAAGCAGGAAACTATAGGCCAGTAAGCCTCATTTCGGTTATTGGAAAAATAATGGAAGCATTACTGAAAGAAAGGATAGTGAAATTCCTAGGATCTAATGGGTTACAGGATCCAAGGCAACATGGTTTTACTAAAGATAAATTGTGTCAAATAAATCTGATTGAATTTTTTGATTGGGTGATCAGAGAATTGGATCAAGGACAAATACTAGATGTAATTTACTTAGATTTCAGCAAAGCCTTGGACATGGTTCCTCATAGGAGGCTCCTGAATAAACTTGACGGGCTGAAGATAGGACCCAAAGTGATGAACTGGATAAAAAACAGATGCCAGAGGGTGGTGGTTAATGGATTTCACTCAGATAAAAGAAAGGTGAGTAGTGGAGTGCTTCAAGGAGATATGCTGGGACCAATTCTGTTCAATATGTTTGTGAGCGACATTGCCAAAGGGTTAGAGGGAAAGGTTTGGCTTTTTGCAGAAAATCTAAAGGCAAAAAACAGTGAGACCAGGCGGTGGCATTTGTCAGAAGGATGCTAGACTGTATAGAGAGGTGTAGCCAGTAGAAGAAAAGAGGTGTTGATGCCCCTGTACAGGTCATTGGTGAGGCCCAACTTGGAGTATTGTTTTTAATTTTGGAACCCATATCTGGCAAGGATTTAAGAAGACGAAGTGGTCCAAAGAAAGACAACAAAAAATGGTATGAGGTTTGCACCAAAAGATGTATCAAGAGCCTGGAATTCCTGAATATATATATATATATATATATATATATATCCTAGAAGAGAGAAGGGACAGGAGAGATATTCTGACTTTCAAATACTTGAAAGGTATTAACATAGAACAAAATATTTTCCAGAGAAAGGAAAACAGTAAAACCAGAGGACAAAATTTGAGGTTGAAGGGTGGCAGACTTAAGACTATTGTTAGGAAATTCTTCTTTATGGAGAGGGTGGATGATGCCTGGAATGCCCTCCTGAGGGAGGTGGTGGAGAGGAAAACTGTGACAGAGTTTAAAAAAAGCATGGGATGAATACAGAGGATCTATAATCAGAAAATAATGGGTATATATTAAAGAGCTAAGGACAGTATTGGGCAGACTTGCATGGTCTGTACCCCATATATGGCCATTCAGTTGAGGATGGGATGGGAAGAGCTTTGACAGCTAGGATGGTTTAGATGGGTTGAAGTGAGCTTTGACAGACTCCAGTAGATGGAACCTAATCACAGTACTGGGCAGAGCTCTGGGTTTCTGGCCCAGAAATATCTAATAAAAAGGACAATTTAAATTAAATCATGAATTTAGAGTATACAGTTGGGCAGACTAGATGGACCATTCGGGTCTTTATCTGCTGTCATTTACTAAATTACATAATTTGCATCAAGATTTACAAAAACTAGGGGACACTCGAAGTTAGAGTAATACTTTTAAAACCAATTGGAGGAAGTATTTTTTCACTCAGAAAATAGTTAAGCTCTGGAACGTGTTGCCAGAGGATGTGGTATGAGTGGTTAATGTAGCTAGTTTAAAAAAAGGTTTAGACAAGTTCCTAGAGGAAAAGTCCATAGTCTGCTTTTGAGACAGACATGAGGGAAGCCATTATTTGCCCTGGATTGGTAACATGGCATACTGCTACTATTTGGTTTTTTTGCTAGGTACTTGTAACTCCTCTGGTATGTTCCACTCCATGTATGTTAATTTGTAACAAAACAAGGCAAGCGGTCCACCAAAGAATCCAACATTGGTCTACTGGGCTAGATAGACCATTGGTCTGACTAAGTAAGGCTATTCTTATATTCTTATGAAACTGCATTACAATTAGTACTATTATTCTGGGATGGGGTCGGGGCAAATTATGGCAGGTTTGGGTAGAGCTTGGGCGGTTGGTGATAGGAGGTACTCGATTGAAATTTGTTAGACTTGGGAAGTACTTGGCTTGAAGAAGTTGAGAAACAATGCACTATGTAACCAGTTCAAGATTCTGGGAAGGAAGTTGAAGATGAGGACTCAGAAGATAGCATTCTCAGAGATCCTACCAGTACCGAGGGCAGATGTGAACAGGCAGGAGGAACTACAATCAATAAATGCATGGATAAGGAGATGGTGTGAGGAAGACGGGTTCCACTTTGTGAGGAACTGGACAACGTTCTGGGGCAAGAGCAAGCTCTTCAGGAGAGATGGACTGAGCGCAGCGGGAACTAGACTTCTAGCAAACAACGTCAGGAGAGGAATAGAACAGGATTTAAACTAAGAAGAAGGGGAAAGCCCGACAGTCAACCAAGCATCGATGATTCGGAAGAAGGTATCCTGTGAAGATACTAAGGGGAAAAAAGGCTGGGAAGAAACAATGGGCAAATTACAGGAGTTGACTAACCCAGAAGATGAGGTTAGAAGGATTGCAGCACAAGAGAAGAAACTAAAGACTGAAGCACAGGGAAAGGAAATGAAGACAACAAAATACTAGGATCTAAATTGCATATATACTAATGCAAGGAGCCTAAGAAACAAAATGGGGGAATTAGAAGCCATGGCCAATGCAGAGGACATAGACATCACTGGAGTCTCTGAAACATGGTGGAATGAAGAAAACAACTGGGATACAGCACTGCCGGGGTACAAGCTCTATCGCCAGGACAGGTCAGGACAGAAAGGAGATGGAATAGCCCTATACATAAAAGAAAGCATACAATCGACAAAAATGGACACAGCAGAGACGACCAACAAGCTGGAAACCAGGAACAAAAGGGCCTGAAATAAAGATGGGCCTATACTATCGTCCACCCAGGCAAACCGGAGATATCGATGAAGAAATGGAAGCCGAGATGACGTGAGAATGCAAAAGCGGTAACATGGTTATTATGGGAGACTTCAACTATCTCGGGATAGACTGGAGTCTTGAAAGCTCAAAATGCGCTAGGGAGACAGAATTCCTGGAGGCTACATGAAGCAGCTTGTTAGAAAACCAACGAGAGGAAATGCCACTCTGGATCTAATCTTAAATGGGTTAAGGGGACCTGCAAAGGAAGTGGAAGTAGTGGGACCGTTGGGAAACAACTATCTCATATGATCAAGTTCAAGGTTGAAGTAGGAATACCGAAAGGAAAGAGAACCATAACGACTTAACGACTTCAGGAAAGGAAACTATGAAGCAATGAGGGAAATGGTAAGGAAGAAACTTAGGAACACTTCCAAGAAATGGCAAATGGTAGAACATGCCTGTTCTTTTTTCAAGGACACGATGAGCGAGGCGCAAAATCTGTATATCCCCAGATTCAGAAGGGGTGCAAAAAGAGATGAACAAAAGACCCGGCGTGGATAACTAAAATAGTGAAGGAAGCGATAGGCAATAAGAAAAATTCATTCAGGAAATGGAAAAAGGACAAAACTGAGGGGAACTGGAAAGAGCACAGGAAGTATCAAAAAGAATGTCACCGAGTGGTTCGAAAAGCCAAAAGAGAGTATGAAGAGAGACTAGCCAGGGAAGCATGAAATTTCAAACCGTTCTTTAGATATGTTAAAGGGAAGCAGCCGGCCAGGGAGGAGGTGGGACCGCTGGATGACGGAGACAGGAAGGGAGTGGTGAAGGAGGAGAAAGAAGTGGCAGAAAGACTTAACATGTTCTTTTCGTCTGTATTCACAAACGAAGAAACATCCAACATACCGGAACCTGAGCAATTCTTCAATGGAAATCAAGCAGAAAAATTAACATCCATGGAAGTGAGCCTTGAAGATGTACGCAGGCAGCTAGAAAAACTAAAAACTGACAAATTCCTGGGTCCGGACCGAATCCATTGAAGGGTTCTGAAGGAGGAATTAAAGGAGGAGATAACGGAACTACTGCAGCAAATTTGCAAACTATCCCTGAAAACAGGCGTGATCCCGGAGGATTAGAAGATAGCCGTTACACCCATCTTTAAAAAAGGATCAAGAGGTGACCCGAGAAACTAAAGACCAGTGAGTCTGACCTCGGTTCCAGGGAAAATGGCGGAAGCACTGATAAGACAACATCGATGAACATTTTGAAAGAAACAAACTTCTGATAACCAGCCAACATGGTTTCTGCAAGGGGAGATCATGCCTAACAAACTTATTACACTTCTTCGAAGGAATTAACAAACGGGTGGACAGAGGAGACCCCATAGACATCATATATCTAGATTTCCAAAAAGCCTTTGACAAGGTACCCCATGAACGTCTACTTTGGGAACTGAACAACCATGGGGTGGAAGGAGATGTACATAGATGGATCAGAAACTGGTTGGCGGGTAGGAAACAGAGGGTAGGAGTGAAGGGCCACTACTCGGACTGGAGGAGGGTCACGAGTGGTGTTCCGCAGGGCTCGGTGCTCTGACCACTGCTATTTAATATATTTATAAATGATCTAGAAACAGGGACAAAGTGCAAGATAATAAAATTTGCTGACGACACCAAACTATTTAGTGGAGCTCGGACTAAAGAGGACTGCGAAGAATTGCAAAGGGACTTGAATAAACTAGGGGAATGGGCGACAAGATGGCAGATGAAGTTCAATGATGAGAAGTGTAAAGTACTACATGTGGGAAGCAGAAACCCGAGGTACAGCTATAGGATGGGAGGGATGTTGTTGAAAGAGAGTACCTAAGAAAGGGACTTAGGGGTAATGGTGGACATGACAATGAAGCCGACGGCACAGTGTGCAGCGGCCGCTAAGAGAGCGAATAGAATGCTAGGTATAATCAAGAAGGGTATTACTACCAGAACAAAAGAAGTTATCCTGCCGTTGTACCGGGCGATGTGCGTCCGCATCTGGAGTACTGCATCCAATATTGGTCGCCGTACCTTAAGAAGGATATGGCGTTACTCGAGAGGGTTCAGCGGAGAGCGACATCTGATAAAAGGTATGGAAAACCTTTCATACGCTGAGAGATTGGAGAAACTGGGACTCTTTTCCCTGGAGAAGAGAAGACTTAGAGGGGATATGATAGAGTCTTACAAGATCATGAAGGGCATAGAGAGTGGAGAGGGACAGATTCTTCAAACTTTCAAAAAAAAGAACAAGAGGGCATTCGGAAAAGTTGAAAGGGAACAGATTCAAAATGAATGCTAGGAAGTTGTTCTTTACCCAATGTGTGGTGGACACCTGGAATGCGCTTCCAGAGGGAGTAACAGGGCAGAGCACGGTACTGGGGTTCAAGAAAGGATTGGACAATTTCCTGCTGGAAAAGGGGATAGAGGGGTATAGATAGAGGATTACTGCACAGGTCCTGAACCAGTTTGGCCGCCGTGTGAGCGTACTGCTGGGCACAATGGTCTGATCCAGCGGAGGCATTGCTTATGTTCTTTTGTTCTCTTTTCAACATTTGCTTTCTTGGTCACATTTTGTCTCCCCTTTTCCTTGCACTCTGCCTTTGGCATGTGTGGTGTGCAGGACACCAAATCAGGATAACTATTTCCTGGGGAGCATGAGGAGGAGGATCTCTCCCATTTAGATATTTAGTCATATGTTTTAGTCATATGTTGTCTTTTCCCCTGCTTTATATCTGATGCTTGTTGATTTCTCTGGAAGACTTTCCCTTTTCTCTTTCTATCTTTTTCAGACAAGCTCATGTTTTACTCTTTGGGAACAGGAGACAGCAGTAACTGTCTTCTAGAGACAGGACATTTGCTTGCCACTTAGAAAGCTATTAGTCCCCAGTTCATGCCCTCTTCCTAGCAAGAAGAAACAAAGTTTAACTCTTACCTTTTCCGCTTTTATCTTTTAAAGAAGCATATTTGTGTTATTTTGGGTTGGTGTCTTTCTAAATTGCCTAATATTTCCTTTTACAAAACAATTCAGAAAACCGTAATACAGTGGTGCCTCACACAACGAACTTAATCCGTTCCAGGAGCAAGTTTGTTATGTGAAACGTTCGTTGTGTGAAACGCGTTTTCCCATAAGAATACATGTAAAACAAAATAATTTGTTCTGTAGCATAAAATATGCTAAGATGACATAAAAAAAGATAAATTTTTGGTTATTATTTTTATTTAGATACATCTAAAAACATAATTGTTTTTTAAAACAACACACATTTTTTAAATTTAAAGACAGACTAAGTAGAGTCTAATTTTACAGTGAGAGGGCAGAGTCTCAGCGGCAAAAACTGGGACTTAACTGTTCATTTTTTTTTTTTTTCTACCGTGTTTCCCCGATGATAAGGCAGGGCCATCAAATAAGACAGCCCCCCCTTTTTAGAAAAAAATGTAAAATAAGGCACCCCCCCCGCAAATAAGCCACCCACCGATACCTGCGCTTACCCGAATCGGGTGGTACGGTGGGTGACTCCGTGTAGTCCCTGGCACCCCCGACACGATCGGGGCAAGAGGGAGCTCAAGCCCTCTTGCCCCCCCGACTCCCCGACACGATCGGGGCAAGAGGGAGCTCAAGCCCTCTTGCCCCCCCGACCCCCCGACACGATCGGGGCAAAAGGGAGCCCAAGCCCTCTTGCCCCGCCGATTCCCCAACTCCCCGACAATATCGGGCCAGGAGGGAGCCCAAGTCCTCCTGGCCACGGCGACCCCCTAACCCCACCCTGCACTACATTACGGGCAGGAGGGATCCCAGGCCCTCCTGCCCTCGACGCAAACCCCCCCTCCCCCCAACGACCGCCCCCCCCCAAGAACCTCCGACCGACCCCCAGCCGACCCGCGACCCCCCTGGCCGACCCCCACGACACCCCCAACCCCCTTCCCCGTACCTTTCTGTAGTTGGCCGGACAGACGGGAGCCAAACCCGCCTGTCCGGCAGGCAGCCATCGACGGAATGAGGCCGGATTGGCCCATCCGTCCCAAAGCTCCGCCTACTGGTGGGGCCTAAGGCGCCTGGGCCAATCAGAATAGGCCCGGGAGCCTTAGGTCCCTCCTAGGGGCAGGGCCTGAGGCACATGGTCGGGTTGGGCCCATGTGCCTCAGGCCCCGCCCCCAGGAGGGACCTAAGGCTCCCGGGCCTATTCTGATTGGCCCAGGCGCCTTAGGCCCCACCAGTAGGCGGAGCTTTGGGACGGATGGGCCAATCCGGCCTCATTCCGTCGATGGCTGCCTGCCGGACAGGCGGGTTTGGCTCCCGTCTGTCCGGCCAACTACAGAAAGGTACGGGGAAGGGGGTTGGGGGTGTCGTGGGGGTCGGCCAGGGGGGTCGCGGGTCGGCTGGGGGGGCGGTCGGAGGTTCTTGGGGGGGGGCGGTCGTTGGGGGGAGGGGGGGTTTGCGTCGAGGGCAGGAGGGCCTGGGATCCCTCCTGCCCGTAATGTAGTGCAGGGTGGGGTTAGGGGGTCGCCGTGGCCAGGAGGACTTGGGCTCCCTCCTGGCCCGATATTGTCGGAGAGTTGGGGAATCGGCGGGGCAAGAGGGCTTGGGCTCCCTTTTGCCCCGATCGTGTCGGGGAATCGGCGGGGCAAGAGGGCTTGGGCTCCCTTTTGCCCCGATCGTGTCGGGGAGTCGGGGGGGCAAGAGGGCTTGAGCTCCCTCTTGCCCCGATCGTGTCGGGGAGTCGGGGGGGCAAGAGGGCTTGAGCTCCCTCTTGCCCCGATCGTGTCGGGGAGTCGGGGGGGGCAAGAGGGCTTGAGCTCCCTCTTGCCCCGATCGTGTCGGGGAGTCGGGGGGGCAAGAGGGAACCAGGCGGAGAGAGGGCAGTTAAGCGCAGTGCCTGCGCGGAAGGATGCAGCTCGGGCGACTTCGTTGTGTGAAACGAAGTTCGTTGTACGGATCAAGACATAAAGTTCGTTGTGCGCAGCGTTCGCTGTGCGAGGCGTCCGTTATGCGAGGCACCACTGTATTTGTCTATTTGCTCCCTGGAGGCCAAAATTGTCAGGGTGAACTGACCTGTTAAATTGTCCACTCTCTGGACCTGGAAACTTGCAACCTTAGGATTTTTCTTTCACACCACTGTACAATAACTACTCCTTTTACTCTATGAACCAGGCTGGAGGTTAAAAGGAGACAGTATTGATTCACCAATTTAGGAAACACAGAAGATGGAAGAATGAGGAATGTTAAGGTAAAAGCTATCCTTGTTTCAAATGAATTCCATAATTTTGAAAGGAGAAAATGTACAATACAGAATAAACCAAAGTTGGAAAACCAATCCATTAAGATGTTCTACACTACTGATTTGAAATTTCTTTATGGATGTTATTTTCTATTAAGTAGTATAATGTACATTAACAAAATAGACTCTTGAAAGATAAAGTGAAAACTATGATCTGTAGTTAAACATGCCTCCGTCTCAGCAAACCACAAAAAAGCAAAATTTATTTTGGTGAAACTCATAAAACACTATTTGCCAAAATACAGTCCTGGGGAATCTACAACAGATCTTGTTTTCAGGGTAAACAAATAGCACACATGTGCAAATCTAATGATACTGTAAATATAAGAAAAGTCAGATCCATTTTTCATATAGCCCTATGTCAGAGAACCAAACACATGGTGGCATTTTTTTTCCGTCTATGGGGGTGCTCTCAGGTCTTTTATGCTGCATTGTTAAAATAACCTAAGATAGCAGCAGCTGCATTGAATCATTGTAATTAACTTGTTTACCTGGATAAACACTTGGAGGAGATGGGGTAGGAACAGCAATAGGAACACCAACACTACCACTTCCACTGTTCTCTCGACTGCTGCTTCGACTACTTGGATGACTTCCACCACTGCTCCCGCTGCTACTGAAGTAATTGAGGGAAAAGTAAGGCATATAATATTTTCTTCTGGCCAGAAAGTTTTACCAAGTTTACATATTAAAAATCTTCACTTTGCTACCAGATGGTTTCTTAACCTATATATGATGGATTATGGGAGGAAGTTATCAACATAGGCTACCACCAAAATGAGTTATGTTAGCACAGGGTCTCATTTTATGCAGCGAGATCCTGCGTTAAAATCACATGGCTTGTAGTAAAATAACCCATCTTAACACAAGCACATGTTAATAATTTTGCCCTTTAGCTCTTATGTTTCCTCTAAATCTGCAACTAGCCAGTTAATTTATGCCTCTGGTGACTCATTCAATGTTCTATCTAAGGACCAAGTTCAATGTGAGCAAAAACTTTTTTTTCGTAAGCAAAAGACTGAGTTGATGTGAGCAAAAATTTTCCATTACATTATACATACTGTGCAATACAAATTAAGAATTACAAATGGAAATTACAAAATGAAAAATAAGATAAAGAGATTATGTCCTTACCTGGATATCCTTACAAGCAGATAGGCATGTCATTCTGGACAAGTGGATTATCTTCCCATGACCGCAAGCCATATGTAAAAGTAATCCACTCCAGATTTTTTCTATGATCTTCCTACTTCACAGGGAGCTCTACTGCCTCCTGCGGTTAGTACCCAAGCAAATAAGAGCTCCATCGAAATAATGTGAAGTTAGGAAACATGAAAAACTTCCCAAACAAATCTACTGTTCTGCTCAACTATAACATATGAATAATCCATGAACAAGCAACAGCCTTCAAAGCTCAGGTAGTACCGCTGTAGATGCCATAAACATATTAAACAGAATTCCTCAGGGCTCAAAGTGCTGAGTAGCATCCAAGATAAAACTTGAAGAATAAACAGAATGAGACTGTAGACAGGCGCAAGAAGGACAGGGTGGGAGTCTAAAATCCATTGGAAAAGATATCAAGGTAAGGACAATCTTTTTCCAGTGCAATAGGTGTGTCACTCTGGACAAGCGGGATGTACAAAAGCAGGCTGACTGCGCCGGCCCACAACACGGAGGAAACAAAAAGCAGGAGTCCTCGTTTGCCACAATGTCCACCCTGTAAAACTTTGTAAAATGTGTGTAGAGTGGACCAAGTCGCAGCTATACAAATCTCAGCTGGAGAGACTGCCCTAGAAATTGTGGCCATGGAGATAGGACAGGATTAATTCTCCAAGGGCCCCTAGGCACACAAGTACACTGGGCCCCCTAGCCCTGTCCTACACACGCCCCACCCCTAGTTATTTACCTGTTTTCTTATTTACTTCTTTATTTCCATTTGTATTTTTTTCTTTTATTATAAAATTCAAAACAACAAAGATTACCATACCAGTGCTAGAGTACAGTTTTAGTTCTATGCAAGCCCCAAACATCTCTGAACAAATCTCCTCTTCCTTCCCTTCCCACCTACTTGCCCAGGACTAACTCTGAACCCTTTCAATACATATATAAAAGTGTTAAAATGTATTGTAAAGCAGTAATACTATTTAAAACTTAAGTCTTTATTAATAACCAAGTTTGCAACTTCTCTCAACTGCCTCACTCTATGCCGTCCAACTTTAACCCATATGTATGTATAAACAACCAAATCTGTAACTCCTCTGGTATGTTTCACTCCATGTATGTTAATTTGTAATAAAACAACAAGGCAAGGCAAGCGGTCCACCAAAGAATCCAACATGGAACAAAAGAAGATTGATAGACAATAAGGAGATTCAAATCAGATTTATTCAAGGTGCTCCCAGGAACCATGCCTGATGCATTTCGCCAAACAAGGCTGGTCAATGCTAACAGAAAACCATGTCTTTCATTCACACAGAACATAGAACCAACATCACCCAGTATGGAATAAGTAATCACAAACTAAGCCCCCCCCCCCTTTTTTTTTTTTTTTTTTTTTACAAAAGCATGGAAGAGGTTTTTAGCACTGGCTGGCGGGCTGAATGTTCTGCACTGTTCTGACGATCATAGGAATTCTATGACCATCAGAGCAGTGCAGAGCATTCAGCATGTTGGCTTGTGCTACAAACCAATGGAACGGTACAGTTTAGGTGGTGAAGAAATATCCCCCAATACTTAACAAAATATAAAGATAGCAGATGCAAATTTGAAAAAAAGAGAAATAAACCACTACAAATTAACAAATAAAAATCAAACAAAAAAATGGAAAATAAGATAACACCATTTTATTGGACTAATACATTTTTTAATTAGCTTTCAGAGGTCAAATCCTCTTTCCTTAGGTCAGTAAAGTATACTGATGTTACAGTAACCTGTCCTCCTGACCTGAGGAAGGAAAATTTGGTCTCTGAAAGTTACTCAAAAATGTATTAAAATTAGTCCAATAAAATGATCACTGTATTACCATTTTCTATTTATAAAACATTTATCAACACAGCTACAATACTACTTTATTCTATAGTAAAAAAATTAAAAAATATAAATTTTTTTCTACATTTGTTGTCTTTATTTTCATATAGGCTCTCTATCAGTTGAATTATGTGTTTGGGTATTCCCATATGCACTAGAGTTCTCCACATTTTATTGTGATCTACACAGTCAAAAGCTTTGCTGTAGTCGATGAAGCAAAGGTATAGGGGATTTTGATATTCTTTGCTCTTCTCCAATATTCATCTAACATTGGACTAGGACTCGAGCATGAGTTGATGGCACTTAACAACCTTTGGCTCCCAGTTTCTGCTTTCCTCATCTTATCATTTTCTTCCATCCATCCACTGTCTGCCCCTGCCAGAAACTGTCTGCTAACCCCCTTCCATCGTTCCATTTCTCCTTCTGCCCTCCCCCCACACCCTTGGTCTGGCATCTCCCTCCTTTCCTTTAGTCCTCAGTTTCCCTCTTTTCACTGTGTCTGCCCACAGATTGTCATCCCTTTCCTTCACCCCTACACGATCTCACTAACTCTCTTATTCCCATCCAGCATATGCCCTTTTTCTTTACCTTCTCCTTCCATCCAGAATGTGGTCTCTTTCTCCATTCAGCATCTACTCTCTCCTCTCAGCTGACAACCAATGTCTGCCCTCTTCTCTCTCTCCTTTCTCCCCACTTCCATCAATGGCCCCCTTCTCTCCTTCTCTTCCTCCACTCCATTCTATCGCATTATCTTTCCCCCTCACCGCTGCTGCTGCTTTCCCACAAGTTCTCCCCACTTCCATCATCTATCCTCTTCTCTCTCTCCTTTCTCCCCTCTTCTCTCTCTCTCCCCACTTCCATCATCTGCCCACTTAACCTCTCCCTCTAGTTGGCCCATCTCCCTCCCTCTCACCTTTGCGGGTCACCTTTCCGATGTTTTCTTTGTCAAACAGGCTTCAGCATCGACGGCAAATATTAACCTGCAAGTGGTGTTCGGCCCAAAGCTTCCCCTCTGATGCGAACCGCCAAGGCAGAAACAGGAAGCTGCACCAGAGGGGAAGCTTTGGGCCGAGCTTGCAAGATAATACCATGTTTCCCTAAAAATGACAGTGTCTTGTATTAATTTTGGGTCCAAAAAACAAATTAGGGCTTATTTTCGGGGTATGTCTTATTTTTTTCATGTACAATAATCATCTCTCCCTTCCTCTCCTCTACCTCAATTGTTCCTCTTTTCTTTCTCTCCCCCACAAGTGCAGCATTTTTCTTCCCCTCTCACCCACCCCCTTGTCCTTCCTTCTGCAGCATCTTTCTATCCCTCCCTCCCATCCCCATGAAGCAAAACCCTTGATCAGCATATTTCTATCTCCCCTCCCTCCCATCCCCCCCCATGATGCAGAACCCTTGAGCAGCATCTTTCTATCCCTCCCATACTCCCGTGAAGCAGAACCCTTGAGCAGCATCTTTCTATTCCTTCCTCCCATCCTCCCCAATGAAGCAGAACCTTTGCAGTTTCTATCTCTCCCTTCCCCCGTGAAACAGAACCCTTGCAGTTTCTATCCCTCCCATCCCCCCGTGAAGCAGAACCCTTGCAGTTTCTATTCCTCCCATCCTTCCATGCAGTAGAACCCTTGAGCAACATCTTTCTATTCCCTTCCCGCCGCATAGCCGAACCCCCCTGACCCTCCCATCTTTCCATCTCTCCCTCCCATCTGAAACCCTCCGACCCGCCGACCGCGAGATGACAGACATACCTCCCTCAACAGCAGTGTCGGCAGCACTCTAAACAGGCTGCTTTGCGGCCTTCTCCCGCTGGTGATTCCCTCTGCTGCATCACTGATGATATAATCAGCAACGTGACAGTGGGAAGGCCCGGTGGGAGGCCGCAAAGCAGCCTGTTTAGAATGCTGCTGACGCAGCTGTTGAAGGAGGTATGTCGTCGTCGTCGTCTCATGGTCGGAAGATCAACGAGGATTCGGCTGCGTCACGATGGGGTACTGCTACTGACGAATCCAGCAATGGAATCGGTCGCGAAGGTGAGGGAGATGGGTCAGTTAGGGGGAGGAATGCCCAGACCGAGAGGAGCCAAACGGCCCTAAAGCACCACATCAGCAGGCCCTCCTGACATTTTCAGGCCCTAGGCATGTACCTACTGGGACTACCCTTTAATCTGGTCCTGCATGGAGAGACTCCCCTGGAATTTGCTGGAGAGACTGCCCTAGAAATTGTGGTCTTAGAAGCAGGTGAGCCTCTCTTAATTGAGTGAGTCAGAACAACCACATGGACATAAGTGTCTAAATTCATTGGTGACCTCTATATATCGAAGCAGCACTCTTCTCATGTCCAACTTCTTCAAAATGCGGTCTTGTTTCTTAGAACCTGTTGACTGGAAGACAGGCAAGTGAACTTCTCAATTAACATGAAATGTCAAAACTACCTTTGACAGAAAAGTAACAGTGCATAGGGAGACTCCAAGATTTTAAGGAAAGGCTCACTATAAAAAAGAGCCTGGAACAAAGACTCGTTGCACTGAGGTTACTGCTACCAGGAAAACCGCCTTTAGCTTCAAGTCCAAGAGGGACGTTTCTTCCAGGGGCTCAAACGGAACTTTAGGGAGGACTCGCAGAATCACGTTAAGGTCCCCAGAAGGAAATAGTGGCTTGAATATTGGTCTGATGCAGAGAGATCCTCAGTCTAGTAGACTGGCACCTGTCATAATGACCTCCCAGGACTGTGAAGTTCTATGTGGTTTACAAAAAATAAGATATACAATTGAATGGGAGAATTGGCTACCAAAGTATTTGTCGAATAGGTATATTTTTAGATATCCCCTAAATTCTAAGTAGGTACTGGAAATTATGAGCAATCGATAAACTTCTTAGACCTGAGAAGGGTGATGATAACAACTTCTGAATATCTTTTGCGCTCTAACATGTAACACTCAAGAGCCATGCCATAAAAGCAAAGCGATCTGGATCCTCATGAATACTGGACCCTGTGAAACGATGTCTGGATGCACCAGCAACTGGAGACTGTGGCCTGTTCACAGATGCAGCAGATCTGTGTACAATGACATGCGAAGCCAATAATGAGCTACTACCATTATCTTTCCCTGATGAGTCGCAATCCATTCAAGGATGCAGCCTAACATGGACCAGGGAGAAAAGACATACAAGCAGGATGCCGAGGCCACGGCTGGACTAGAGCGTCTAGACCCTCATTTGCAGGCACGAATCGTCGACTGAAAAAACTTTCTGCTTTCTTTTCCTTCACTGTCACCTTGAGGTGGATGACCTAAGCACTGAACAATGGCCTGAAATGCTGCTGCTGACAGTATCCACTTACCTGGGTCCAAGGTTTGTCTGCTGAGGAAGGCAGCTTGAACATTAGCCACTCCTGAGACAGGTGCTTCTGATAGCGCCAGGAGATGAGGTTCTGCCCAGTGAAAAAGCATGTGGGGTTCCAAACAAAGATGCACTCTTGGTGCCGCCCTGGTGATAGACATACGCCACTACTGTAGCATTGTTGTAGAAGACTGACTGCCTGACCCTCAAGAGTCTTCTGCAATTTCGTCAATCGAATGGCACACAGTTCTAGCCTGTTGATCAACTAAGTCATCTGAGAGGGCGTCCAATGCCTCTGAATCATATGTTTGCATTGAGCTCCTCAGTCTAGTAGACTGGCACCTGTCATAATGACCTCCCAGGAAGCACTACGAAGAGGCATGCCCCCTGAAAGGGACTAAGGATTGAGCACAAATCCACACTGGCTTGAACCTCCAGTGTCTAGGGTACACTTCTAAAAGGTGTCCTTCTGTAGAGACTAGCGAGAGAGTAACGCATGTTCTAGAGGACATATGTGGGCTCTCATCCAAGGCAACACATCTATTGTGGCTGCCATGGAAATCAGGACCTGAAGATAGTCCCACACTGATGGAGCTGACTTGTCCAGAAGACAAGAAATCTGAGAGCACAGCTTCTGTCTGCATGCCTCTGGAATACAAACACCGCCAGTAATCGTGTCAAAGAAGACTCCCAGGTACTGCAGGGACTGAGTTGGCGTCAATTTGCTTTTCTGGTAATTTATAATCTAACCCAGATTCTCTAGGACTTGGCTCACCTGATCCACAGTCTGCCAATCCTCAAACAATGAGGGGTCTCTGAACAGCCAGTTGTCCAGGCAGGGATGCCCTTGCAGTCCTATCTTGCATAGGTGAGTTGCTACCATAACCAGTGTTCCCTCTAAGCGGGCGGGTGTTGTGAGCAAACTTTTTTCACCGTGAGCCAAAAATATCGGGCGCCAGCAAGTTATGAGCCAACTCGCCCGATTCTCCTCTCGCCGCCCTGCCATCTGCCGTACGCCTCTTCCGATCGTGCGCTGTGACGAGAAACGTGTGCGCTGCGATGTAATATTTTGTGCGCCAGCGCACGCCAGCGCAGCTTAGCGGGAACACTGGTTCAAATGGTTTTATTTATTTCCCCAAATTTATTTTTGTTATACGCATTGAAAATATTTGATATTGCGTTTAAATCAAAATCTCAATAAACTTGAAACGAGTGCCCGTGAGATTGTGGGAGGGTTAAATACTCAAAACTTAGAAGTTTTTGCTACGCCAGCTTTCTGGTATCTTTACATACAGTGGCGTACCTAGCATATGTAACATCCGGGGCCCATCATTTTTTGGCACCCCCCCCCATCTGTAAGAAAAACATGATTTTTAGTAACAAACCACACGTCACACATGAGTACCTAGGAAAAGGCAGCATCTTACATATTGCAGTGAGCAGTACATCAATACACCCATTGTAAAACTAAACAAGCCAGACCAGCACAGATCAATCCTACACCGTCAATCCTAACAGAAAACCATGTCTTTCGAACACACAGAACACAGAAAACACCTTCGCCTAGTAAGGAATATGTAATCACAAACTAACCCCTCCCTCTTTTACAAAACTGTAGTGTGGATTTTAGCTACGGAGGTAACAGCTCTGATGCTCATAAAATTCTGAGCATCAGAGCTGCTACCACCAAGGCTGGTGCTAAAAACGCTTCACAGTTTTGTAAAAGGGGGGATAAAATAAAAATACATAGACAAAGGTTAAATTGAACCAGCAAGAAGCTGGACTCTGCATACAATGCTTCACAGAAACAGTGACACATGTCTCCTAGAGCAATAAATAAATAGAAATTTTTTTCTACCTTTGTCTTCTGTGGTTTCTCCTTTCCTCATCTTCTTGTAACTCTCTTCCTTCCATCCACTGTCTGCCGTCTCTCTTCCCCTATATGGCATCTTCTCTCCTTCTATGCCCCTTCCAGAAACTGTATGCCTCCCCCTTCCATCTCTCCTTTCACCCCATTGGTCTGGCATCTCTCTCCTCGCCTTCCCTCTCCCACACCTCTCCTCATAGTCTGGTATCTCCCCTTCCCTGATTCTCTGGCATCTCTCTCCTTTCCTTTTCTTCCATCTTTCGCTCCCCCTCCATGCTCTCACATCTCCCCCTTCCTTTTCCCTTAGACTGGCATACCTTCCTCCTACGCTCCAAGCCCTGGCATCTCCTTTAATTCCCTCCCTCATCTTCCTTCTCCCTCCAGCTGGGTACCGCAACACTCTTCCCTGCAGCTCTGCACTTCCCCACAATTGCCATGCTTCGGTTCCTCTTCTTCCTTCCTTCCTCCCCCCCCCCCCCCCCCGCGGGACCCTGCGGCACCATCAACTCTTACTCCCTCTAATGTCGGCCCTGCAGCTCCAGACTTCCTCGCACCTTCTCCCCTCCCCCTTTGGATCGCTATTATTTTAAATGTTATAGCCGCGGAGCTGTATCCATCAGTGGAGATGTCTAACCTCGGCCTGCCCCGGAACTCTTACTGCAGCAGACGCCCGTCTAGGCAGGAACAGGAAGTCACTGTTGCAGTAAGAGTTCCGGGGCAGGCCGAGGTTAGACATCTCCACTGATGGATACAGCTCCGCGGCTATAACATTTAAAATAATAGCGATCCAAAGGGGGAGGGGAGAAGGTGCGAGGAAGTCTGGAGCTGCAGGGCCGACATTAGAGGGAGTAAGAGTTGATGGTGCCGCAGGGTCCCGCGGGGGGGGGGGGAGGAAGGAAGGAAGAAGAGGAACCGAAGCATGGCAATTGTGGGGAAGTGCAATCCCCCCAATGCGTCCCCTTACCTTACCGACGCGTGTGTGCGCTGTGAAGAGAAACTTTGCGCTGCGATGTAATATTTTGTGCGCGAGCGCAGGCCAACGCAGCTTAGCGGGAACACTGACCATAACCATCACCTTGGTAAGGGTGTGAGGAGCTATCGCCAGGCCAAAAGGTAGGGCTGAAAATTGGTAATGATTTTCCAGGACATGAAATCTGAGAAACTTTCTGTGGTCTGGGTACATAGGGATATGTAAGTAGACCTCTGTCAGATCCAGAGAGGCTAAAAACTCTTCTGCGTTCACCACTGCTATTACTGATCAAATCATCTCCATTATTTGTTTACTCCTTGTTCATGCTCTTGATGTAACTTCGCTGCATTCCTGCAGCCTCTCTTGTTATAAACCATCTTGAACTGAAAGGTATGACATTATTATTATCTAGGACCAAATTCAATGTAGGACTCAAATGCTTTGATGCGAGTACTTCTCTAAGTATTATGCAATGAGTCCACATTGCAGCCAGAGCTTTTTTTTCCGAATAAATGCTTGTAATCCTCTATAACAGCCTGACATCGAATAACCACCATCCGTACAGACCCCAAGACACTTTGTCCACTCTAAATTATTTTCAGTCATAAATATAATTTAGGAACTCAAACAAGTCCTGAGCCCTTGCACTTGCAGTTATTTTATTTTTACAAAAAAATAAGTTCTTCCACAGCGGCATTTTCATCTACAAAACGTACATAACAAATCAAATGTGCATCCTTATTATTTGTGGTCTCATCCAACTGCAAGCCAAATTCCCTTTCTTTTAGTTTTTCAATCATTGAGGTCTTCTGACATACAGCCATGTGAAAAAATTAGGACACCCCATGAAAAATTCAGTTCTTTCTTAAGAAATGTTCACATAGCGATGTCAAACCTTTTTTTTTTTTTAAATCTCTGGAAAAGAAAGTGATAATTGCAGGTAAACAAAAATTTTTCTTGACTTACTCATGAAACAAACGATATTCACAAAAATGTCTATTTTAACTGAGGAAGAAATTAGGACAGCCTACACCCTAATAGCTAGTGTTACCCCCTTTAGCTGAAATAACTGCAATGAGACACTTGTAGCCATCTACCAGTCTCTGACATCGGTCTGAGGAAGTTTGGCCCACTCCTCAATGCAGAATTCTTTCAGCTTTAAGATATTTGAGGGGTTTCTTGCATGTACAGCCCATTTCAAATAACCCTACAGCATCTCAATGGGATTAAGATCAGGACTTTGACTCGATCATTCCAGGACTCTCCATTTCTTAATTTTCAGCCAATCCTTGGTGGATTTACTGGTATGTTTTGGGTCATTATCGTGTTGCAGGGTCCAGTTCCACTTCAGCTTTAATTTTCTTACAGATGGTCTCACATGTTCCTCAAGCACCCTCTGACACACAGTAGAATTCAGCAAAGCATCCCCACACCATGACACGTCCACCTCCATGTTTCACAGTTGGTATGAGGTTCTTTTCCTGGAATGCTGTATTTGGTGTACGTCAAACATGTCCTCTTTTCTGGTGTCCACATAATTCAATTTTAGACTCATCTGTCCATAGAACACTATTCCAGAAATCCTGGTGTTTGTCTACGTTCTCTCGCAAACTTCAGTCTGGCCTTGATGTTTCTCTTAGAGAGCAAAGGTTTCCTCCTTGCATACCTCCCATGCAAATTAAATTTGTGCAGTCTGATTGTAGAGCAGTAGCCAAGAGCCTGCTACAGGTCTCATGATAACATTTTAGGGTTTTTGGAGACTTCTTTTAGCATCTTGCGGTCTGCTCTGGGGATCAACTTTCTTGGATGTCCAGACTTGGGGGCAAGTTGGCAGTTGTTTGGAAAGTCCTTCACTTGTGCACTATTTTCCGGACCGTGGAATGGCTAATGCCAAATTCTTTCGAGATCTTTTTAAATCCCTTACCAGACTTATAAGCTGCTACAATCTTCTTTCTGAAGGCATCAGGCAGCTCTTTTGATCTCACCATTGTGTTCACTCTCACCGCAGCAGTTATGAGCACACCAAACTAAATGTCTGAGGTTTAAGTAGGGCAAACCTCCTTCAAAATGCTGAGTAACAATGTTCTAATCATGTGCACCTGATGTGATACACCTGTGTATGATTTGAGCCACTTTAAGTAGGAGGATATGTGGGGGTATCCTAATTTATTCCTAAGTTAGAATACACATTTTGTGGATATCTTTTGTTTCATGAGTAAATAATCAAGGAAAAAATTTTGTTTACCTGCAATTACATCACTTTCTTTTCCAGAGATAAATAAAAAAAAGATTTGACATCGATATGTGAACATTTCTTAAGACAGTACTGAATATTTCATGGGGTGTCCTATTTTTTTTACATGACTGTATGCTGAATTCTCCAACTGATAGTATTATTAGATAAAGGTACATTTGAAAGTACTTTCCTTACAGATCATAATGTTCACAATATCTACAGCAGCAGGTAGAATCAGTTGTTCTGCAATGGTATAGGTTTTTCTCTTTTTTTTTTTTTTTACACTTAGCAACTATATGCAACCTCGTATGAGGATAGCAGAGCATTGTTTGATATTGACAAATGTTGAGAAAATGTACCTTGCTGTTCTTTTAATTCTTTTAATTTTCTGGTACAGAAGTCACGAGTTTTATTCAACGAGTATGAATGATTAGTTTCTAAATAACACTTTAGTTTACATGGCAGCATAGACTGGCGCCAAAATTTTCAAACATACTACACATTGCGGTCTTCTCCATTAACATTTGTCGATGTGAAGCCAAAGTCCAAATAACTAGCATTATATTTATGATATTTTCTCTTTTTTGCACACCCGCTACTTGTTTGTGGTGCTTGCTCTTCATTTTGTGCTGTCGTATGTTTATTAAAATTCAATAAAAACTTCTCCATTTTTAGGGTTCTGAAACAAATTTTAATAATTATGTTGATCAGAACTTGACACACAAAAAGACGCTTAATGATAATACATGTCAAATACTTCTCCAACAATCCACTTACATTCAAATAGGAGGTCACTAGGCATGTGCACTAGTCTCTCCCAGTGATTACGGTACATTCACATGATAACAGAAAACAAACTGTTTTACTGGCTATAAACATCAAAACAGTAACTAACGAATAACCTGAAGATTCAGTTGTAGTATTTTTATTTCTATATACTTTTTAATTTCTTAAGGTTATAAAAGATATCTAATATAAGAATAATCTGTGGCTCCCCTGTATGTCAGTCATGGCTTCCCAGGGAACCACGGCCCAGTTTGGGAACTGCTGTTATAGAGAAATGTAGAAGATGAGTATGTTGAAGGCCTGAAGCCTGTTGTTCCTTATATTTTAAAACTAAGTACTTTGAAGATAGAGAAATTAAATATTAAAAATTCATGGCTCGCTAGGTTTGGTTGAGGAATTTGATTGTTCTGCTACATGAGAAGAGAAGGATAGGCTTTGAAAGGAAATGGAGGAGCTTCAAGATCCAGAAGAGGAGGAAATCAGAGCTGTTTGGTCCATCGAGGAGCAATCAGGATGAGATGCAGAGTCTTAGATGATTTTCTGAAGGACCCTGTCAGAAAGGCATGTCAGAGTTCCTCACCCAAGGAATAGTTGAGACATCATTCAATGTCGTGTTGTGCTGGTTGGAGGGAACAATATTGTGGGCACTTTACGTGGTCCATTGAGGTAAAGAGGTCTATGACTGGGTTCCCCATTGCTGGCCCAGTGTTTAGAGAACTGCACTGTCTAGGGACCACTTGTGAGGTTTAAGTTTGTGACTGAGTGAATTCGCTAATACCATTGATTGACCTGACACGTAAAGTGCTTGGAAATCCACTTGGAGGGACAGAGCAAAGCACTAGAGGTGGTATGCCTCCCTGCAGAGGAACAGGGATCTGCCTTGCTGACGTAGAATATTGCTACCTGTTTGTATGGCTAGAAGGTTCATGGAGCATAGAACATGGTGCATAGTTAATGTGTAGATATAGCTCTGCTGGGCCCCCATTGACCCTGGGTCTTGAAGGGGCTGAAATATGCTCCCCAGCCTGTGTTGGAGGCAACTGACATAATGGTAAAGTAAGGCAAAGGAGGTTGGAACAGGTAACCCCCACTCCTTGAGAGGAGAGAGGATCCACCATTGAAGAGACTCTATGACTGAGTTTGGTAGTGGAATGTGACCAGAGAGAGATTGGTTCACCATTTCAAGGACTGAAAGATGTGGCCATGTGACCTAGCAGGTGTAAGATAAGGTACGCAAGTAGATGTGGAGAACTGCTTGGGTGTAGTGCCTTACTTTGGGCAGGTAGGTATGTGCTGTGATGGTGATTATGTGAGCACTTATAATGTGAGCAAAGTGCTAATTGATCAGGTAAGGAAAAAACAAAGTGGTGATTCCTGTGCAGATGCGCTGCTACCACTGCTGGGTCTTTCATGAATACATGTGGCGCCAAAGAAAAGTCAAAGGGTAGCATTTTTTTATTGGAAATAGTGGCTAGGAACTTGAAGCGAAACAAGTACCTATAGGTGAGATGAAAGGATATGTGGATGTAGGCATCCCTGAAATGTAAAGCGGCCAACTATTCGTTGGGTCTCAGAAAAGGGAGGACAGTTGGGAGTGAAAACATCCTGAAGTTTCCACGCTTGAGGTAAGCATTTAGTGAACAGAGATCCAGAATGAGGTGGCCCTGTTATTTTCATTCCCTTTTGGAATATAGGAAGAAATTTGAATAGAAGTCTTTATTGTGCTGATATTCGGGTACATAAGAGATGCTGCTGCTGGGTCAGACCAGTGGTCCATCGCGCCCAGCAGTCCGCTCACGCGGTGGCCCTTTTGGTCAAAGACCAGTGCCCTAACTGAGACTAGCCTTACCAGCGTCTTCACTACTCTGAATAATTTTGTGTCATCCGCAAATTTAATCACCTCGCTTGTTGTACCTATGTCCAGATCGTTTATAAAGATGTTGAAGAGTACTGGTGACGCTCTTCCAGTCTGAGTATTGCCCATTCACCCCAACTCTCTGTTTCCTATGCTCCAGCCAGTTTTTAATCCACATGAGTATTTCTCCCTTGATTCCATGGCTCACAATTTTCCAAAGTAATCATTCATGCGGAATCTTGTCGAATGCCTTCTGAAAGGCCTTCTGAAAGTCGAAGACTTCTGAAGTCCAGATATACAATGTCAACCGGGCCACCCTTATCTATCTGCCTGTTTACTCCCTCGAAGAAGTGCAGCACCTTCTCAACTGCGTTGTTCTGAATGAGAAGGGACAGTTCTGCTGTCAGAAGCTGAATATGGTGATGAGAGGTATTAGGAAGAGCTCTGGGTTTAGAAGTTATGGCTTTTATATGGCATACCTTTAGATGAAGTCTGAGATGCCAGTGGAGGGAGAGGACAGTGAGGCCCGCAGGAGCCTTCTCTGCTATTGATGGCTTAATACTTCTGTCCTCTGAGACGATATCCTGGCTGATACTCCTGATCTACCAAATAGAGATGTTCTAGGTCCATGTTTTACCTTGTATCTTAAGGTGAGCAAAAAATAGGGGTTCTTGCTGAAGGAATGAAAGTCTATATTATGTTAAGTATAACAATTTCAGAAAAAGAAAATGAGTGAGATATACTCATTAAATATCAACCGCTTCATAATATGCCCTTGTTCAACAATGTATTTGAGAGGGCTCTGAACATTATTTTTTTTTAACTAATGTTATAGCTATACCAGTGAAAAGATCTGAAATATGGGTGGCAGATAGACCATATGATCTATCTAGGACAGCGATGGCGAACCTATGGCACGCGTGCCAACTGTGGCACGCGAAGGCCTTGCAGCTGGCACGCGCAGGGCCGCCATCAGGGCAGTACTACCAGGGGGTGCACAGGAGAGAGAGCTGAACGGGGACGATGGGGGACCCGCGGGGTTAAATATAACTCGAGCCGCGAGGCTCGTCTTCTACTCCGACTGCCCTGCTGCTCACACAGCCGATCGGAAATCTTCCCCGACGTCAGTGCTGACGTCTGAGGGAGGGCTTAAGCAAAGCCCGCCCTCCGACGTCAGCGCTGAAGTCGGGGAAGATTTCCGTTAGGCTATGTGTGCGCGGCGGGACAGGCAGGAAATAGAAGACAAGCCTACGTGGCTCGAGCTACATTTTGCTAAAGTTGCTAAGATGGGCTGGGAGACAAACGGAGAACACAAAAGGGGGAGGGAGTGCGTTTTGGACACAAGGCATGAACTTGGGAGAAAGGAAGGGAGGGAAAGAGATGCTGAGGTGGGGGAGGGAATGAGTTTTTGGACACAGAAGGCATGAACTTGGGAGAGAGGAAGGGAGGGAAAGAGATGCTGAGGTGGGGGATGGAATGGGTTTTTGGACACAGAAAGCATGAACTTGGGAGAGAGGAAAGGAGGGAAAGAGATACTGAGGTGGAGGAGGGAATGGGTTTTTGCACACAGAAGGCATGGACTTGGGAGAGAGGAAGGGAGGGAAAGAGATACTGAGGTGGGGGAGGGAATGGGTTTTTGCACACAGAAGGCATGGACTTGGGAGAGAGGAAGGGAGGGAAAGAGATGCTGAGGTGGGGGAGAGAATGGGTTTTTGGACACAGAAGGCATGAACTTGGGAGAGAGGAAGGGAGGGAAAGAGATGCTGAGGTGGGGGATGGAATGGGTTTTTGGACACAGAAAGCATGAACTTGGGAGAGAGGAAAGGAGGGAAAGAGATGCTGAGGTGGGGGAGGGAATGGGTTTTTGGACACAGAAGGCATGAACTTGGGAGAGAGGAAGGGAGGGAAAGAGATGCTGAGGTGGGGGATGGAATGGGTTTTTGCACACAGAAGGCATGGACTTGGGAGAGAGGAAGGGAGGGAAAGAGATGCTGAGGTGGGGGAGGGAATGGGTTTTTGGACACAGAAGGCATGAACTTGGGAGAGAGGAAGGGAGGGAAAGAGATGCTGAGGTGGGGGAGGGAATGGGTTTTTGGACACAGAAGGCATGAACTTGGGAGAGAGGAAGGGAGGGAAAGAGATGCTGAGGTGGGGGATGGAATGGGTTTTTGGACACAGAAAGCATGAACTTGGGAGAGAGGAAAGGAGGGAAAGAGATGCTGAGGTGGGGGAGGGAATGGGCTTTTGGACACAGAAGGCATGAACTTGGGAGAGAGGAAGGGAGGGAAAGAGATGCTGAGGTGGGGGAGGGAATGGGATTTTGGACACAAGGCATGGACTTGGGAGAGAGGAAGGGAGGGAAATAGATGCTGAGGTGGGGGAGGGAATGTGTTTTTGGACACAGAAGGCATGGACTTGGGAGAGAGGAAGGGAGGGAAAGAGATGCTGAGGTGGGGGAGGGAATGTGTTTTTGGACACAGAAGGCAAGGACTTGGGAGAGAGGAAGGGAGGGAAAGAGATGGTTGTGTACACGGGGAATAGAAGAAAGGAGAATTTTTGGTCATAGGGAGGGAGTGAGGTACAGACAGTGGCATACCAAGGTGGGGGTGGGGGCAGTCTGCCCCGGTTTTACACCCCAAGGGGGTGCACAGCTGGCCACCCTCCAGTGTTCTCCCTAGGCTGGCAAACTGCGTTTCTTTAGCCACTTGAGTGCCACCGCCGCCATTCGGAACAGGCCGGTGCCAAGTTCTCCCTGCTTTTCCCTGTGGGGCCGCACGCGTCAATTCTGATGTCGGAGAGGACGTTCTGGGCCAGCCAATCGCTGCCTGGCTGGCTCAGAACGTCCTCTCCGATGTTAGAATTGACGTCGAGTGGCGAGAGTTGGTCGGCCCCGTGGGGAAGAGAAGCAGGGCGAACTCGGCGCCGGCCTGTTCCCGATAGCGGCAGTGGCAGCCTATTTCCCAGTGGCGGTGGCAGCATTTTCCCAATGGTGGTGGCATAGGGGAGGGCAAGGAGAAAGAAAGAAAGGGGGGGACAGGGAGCCAAAAAAAAAAAAAAAAAGAAAGAGGGCTGGGTGAAACAAAGAAAAATGGAGCACGGAGAGAGAGAGAAAGACAGACATACAGAATGAAAGGGGGTATGGAGAGAGAGAAAAAGAAAGAAGGGGCAGGGTGAAACAAAGAAAAAGTTTGGGGAGGGAATGAGGTCTGGAGGAGAGAAAGCATACAGGAGGCTGAAAAAAGGGAAGAAATATTGGATGCACAGTCAGAAGAATAAAGTGCAACCAGAGACTGATGAAATTACCAAAGGTAGGAAAATGATTTTATTTTCAATTTAGTGATCAAAATGTGTCCGTTTTGAGAATTTATATATGCTGTCTATATTTTGCACTATGGCCCCCTTTTACTAAACCGCAATAACGTTTTTTAGCGCAGGGAGCCTATGAGCTTCAAGAGCAGCGTGGGGCATTCAGCGCAGGTCCCTGCGCTAAAAACCGCTATCGCGGTTTAGTAAAAAGGGAGGGGGAATATTTGTCTATTTTTGTATAGTTGTTACTGAGGTGACATTGCATAAAGTCATCTGCCTTGACCTCTTTGAAAACCCGCGGAATATAAATGATAATTAACATTTTCTCTGCGTACAGCGTGCTTTGTGTTTTTAAAATTTTATTGTTGGTAGATCATTTTGACTTGGCCACAAAGGTAAGGGGGAGGGAGGGGAGCTGCTGAAAGAGTCTACCTTGACGTGGTTGCAGGCTTACAAATCTTTTGGTCAAAGAGTGCGGCGACAGAGAAAAGTATGTGTGTATTCGGCCCATGAATGAAATCATTAAAACATTATAAATTGACATGAAAACCAAAGGATTGTGAATCAAATTGATTCTCTGACAATACAAAGATTCCAACCTTTAAAAATGATGTTACATAGTTCAGGCAACTTTATAAAGAGTTTTTAGATACTAAAATCTTGTTATTAAGGTTTAATTGATGTGCTGGCACTTTGAGGAAATTCTTTGGTTTTGTGCGGCAGTTTGGGCATTCGGGCTCAAAAAGGTTAGCCATCACTGATCTAGGATGAATAGATAAATAACTAGATAGATAGATAGAGATTGGATTGATGTACAATAATCTATATATATTGTTTGTTTAACCTGAGCTGAAGAAGGATCTGTCTTCAGAAATATATTGGAAATTATATTAAGAGGGAAAGGCATCACTGTTCACCACCTTTTGTTTAAACTATACAATTGGATGAAAAAATTGCATATGGATTCATGATGTTCTCCTTCAGCATGAACCTTGTCCTTATTGTCATTTATTCAGAAATATAGTTGAGAGGGCTCTATACCCTCTGGTGAACCTTCTGAATAAATCCAATGTACTACATTCAGAACAGTTCAGTTTCTAAAATATAGAAAACCAAGGGCTGATAAAGACCAAATTACCTATCTAATGTCAATTATCAAAACACAGAATTTGCTGTATTACAAATGAGACTCATAATAATCTAGACACAGGTATGGTGTTATGAGTACTGTAACAGATTTAAGGTTAGCTAACAGAAAGCAAATATGTAAAATACTAATTTTAAAGAGAACATGATTAGAAAAAACTCTCTCACTAGTTCTGTACCCAGCTAGAGACTGCTCCTTTTGAGCAGATTGAAGTATCCTGAAGATACCCTATGGGAGATACCACAGGGCAATTCTGTTTAGGTGTCTCTCGGTACACTGATCCACAGGTTAGGAATGACTGCTTATTTGTACACGGAAAATACATATGCTGATTCTTCAGATCCCTCAAGGTAGAATTTTAGGTATCAGCTATAGGTTAAAACTCGGTAAAAGCAGCAGGAATGTTTCTGGGTTACCCAAAGGAGGTTCTCCATCCCTTAGGTTTGGGAGACTTACCGTTCACCTTCAGTGACTTCTTACTAGATGAGGGAAAAGGACTGCAACGTCAAGGCTGGGCCTTCAGGAGCATTCCCAGTACTTTAGAGGCATAATGAGGAAACAGAAGGCCTCGGTTTTGCCTCCAGCGTGGGTGCCTTGTTATCTGGTGGAGAAGGGCTTTAACAATTAGTGATTTAGGATGGCTGGCGCCCCCCACAGAGATTCTGAGGTTTCTATTTTGAACATATTTTTCAGGCCATCAGAGTGCATTGGTTCACCTCCCTCAGTGGTGCCAAAGCAGGGCCCTGGGGGGGGGAGAAAGGCCTTACCTTCTGTTGATGAGAGAGATCCAGTGGAGCAGGGGAAGGGCTGCGAGGCTGGAACCGAGTCAGCAGGAGTCTTTTTCTTTGTTATCTGGTAGCTGGATGAAGAAGATCGAGAGGAACCCTCAAACATTGGCAAAGTGCTGGTCAGCTGTGAAGGGGTGTCTCTGTCAGGGGTCTCCACATGTTTTCTGCTGCGGGACACTCCGACAGTAACTGCCACTTTCACTGGAATCTGTTGTCAGCGAGTGGCAGTTCACCTCCCCCGATGGTGCCAAAATAGGGCCCTGGGGGGAGGAAACTTCTGAAGCAGTTGTGGGAGCTTTCTTTGATGACAAGTTGGTGGGAAAGAAGGCTGCTGCACTACACTTCAGGCCACTAGTTTGCACATGTGTGAAAGTCGCTGGGTCCTAGAACCCGCTGGATTTGCCAGTTAAATATTAAGTTAAAAAAAAAATATGTCCCATGGCGGTTTTAGTTTTCCTTTTCTTTTTTCTGTCAGTGTCTTCAGAAGAAGCCACTTAATTGGAGATGACTAACCTAGTGCTGAAAACTAACTTTTTTTTTTTTTTTTGCTTTTAAGTAAATTGAAGATAGTTAGAATTAAGGGGTTAATTCAAGTTAGGTTTGTCTTTTTTTAGATATTGAAAAATAAATGTTTTGTGTGAGAGAGAAGGGAGAGCGGTGACCTGATAGGAGGGGCTAAGAAAAAAACTGACAGAGGGGAGGACAATTTAGAGATATAAAGAGAATGGCTAAAAATGAGCCTCTCTGGATGATTATCACAAATCTCCAAAGTTTCTGGAGGGACTACTAAGGACTAGCAATCTTGTAGGATGGATTGAGAACTTGGGGGGGAGGGAGGTCCTTAAATGAACTAACTAGGAAGATTGAAACTTTAGAGACATCTAATAGTTATTTACCATATTTTTCATTCCATAAGACGCATTCCCCCCCCCCAAAAAAAAAAAAAAAGTGGGTGGAAATTTAATTTAATTTAATTCTTATATACCGCTAATAACCGTGAGGTTTCTAAGCGGTTTACAAAAATGATGCATTAAAAGATACAATAAATAAAAATAAATAAGATAGGTACTTGGAAATTCCCTAACTGTCCCAAAGGCTCACAATCTAACTAAAGTACCTGAAGAAACAATTTATGAAAAGTATATTTTTATCTTTAAAGACAGAGGTAGAGATAGAGATAGAAATGAATATTCCAACAAGTAATGAATAAATAAGTTAAAGATAGAATTAAAATAATAATTAAAGTAAATAAAAATAGAGATAAAAATAAGTGGAGAGAGAAATAAAAAATAAAATATATTAAAAAAAAAAAAAAAGCATTAAGATCTGATGTTAAATGATCATAATAATGTCTTTGTGTCTTATGGAGCGAATATAACTATTTTTTTACACATACCTGGTACCTTTTTTAATTCTGGTGGTATAGCGGTGTATCGGCAGGAGCAAGCTTTCCACACTCCTGCCACTCCCTCACTGGAATCTGCCTCATCAAATCTTGCGGCCAGCGGCACACAAGGCAGGAGCGAGCTTTTTGAGCTCTAGCCTGGCCGCGTACCGCTCCCTGACTGCCGTCAATTCTCATGAGACTTGCAAGAACTGACTGCAGCTATTCAGGGAGTGGTGCATGCCAGGCTGGAGAGTGAAAAGCTCGTTCCTGCCTTGTGCACCGCAAGATATGATAAGGCAGCTGTCCAGCGAAAGAGGGGAAGGAGCACGGAAAGCTCGCTCCTGTCGATACACCATTGGACCACCAGAATTTAAAAGTACCGGGGAGGAGGGGGGAAATTGTTAGTTGGCTGGGATGGATCCCTC
The DNA here is from genome assembly GCF_902459505.1 of Geotrypetes seraphini. Classification (NCBI taxonomy): domain Eukaryota; kingdom Metazoa; phylum Chordata; class Amphibia; order Gymnophiona; family Dermophiidae; genus Geotrypetes; species Geotrypetes seraphini. The sequence continues at coordinate 149,164,518 of NC_047088.1, forward strand.
CTGTTCCGGCCTACCACTAGACCACCAGAGGGGGTAAAGGGCAGGGCAGTAGGACAGGGTACAGAGCCTGGTAGGGAAGGGGGGGACAGGGTAGGGAGCTTGGTAGGGAGAGGGGCTGGCTGCATAGCCTAGTACAGCAGGGAGTGAAGGGGGCTGGGTTCAGAGCCTAGTAGGGAAGGGGGGAAAGGGTGTAGAGCCTGGCAGGGAGTGAGGGGGGCTAAGTATAGAGCCTGGTATATTTTATTAAATATATTAGTACACTATGTTTTTTTTGGTTTTCCTCCTCTAAACCTAGGTGCATCTTATAATGCGAAAAATAAGGTAGTTAAGGGAAATTCATGGTAGAAAAGCACACTACAAAAAGATGGAAAATTCTCCTCGTGCTAATAATTTAAGTTTTTGAATTTAACTTTGTTTAATTGTTTAATATCTGATAAAGGAATATTGAATCAGTGTGTTTCCTTTTTTTTTTTTTTTTAAATACTGCACTCCGATTTTGCTTCTTTTCCAAATATCCTTAAAGTATATTCCCCTAGTTCTAAAAAATTGCATGCTAAGTGTAAAGTTGTGCATCCAAAGTTGTACATGCAATTCCCAGAACATGATCAGTTGTGTGCATAGCTTAATATAATAAACAACTGATTATTTATTGTAACCAGCAGTAACTGGCATCAAATGGTATTAATTGACTCAAATGTCCACCAATTAGATCATACAGTATATGCATCAACTGACCTTAGTCTGTATTCTGTAAAGAAAAGATATTTATGTGTAGCAGGTGTTCTCTGAAGATAGCAGGAATATTCTCGCATGTGGGCGACTTCATCCACGGAACCTGGTACAGACACTGCCACTTTAAATCTTTAGGCAGTGCTCATATCGCGCACGTGCTGATGCTTTCTTGTCCGACATCTGCTCACAGGACCATTAGGTCAATAAAATAGCTAAGAAACCAACTATGGGAGGAGGGCGGATTGTGAGAATATATGCCCGCTGTCCTTAGAGGACAAGCAGGCATATTCTCACATGTAGGACTCCCCAAGTTGCCAGGATCATGACTCTGGAAAAGGTTAATATATAAACATGAGCCTAGCAAAATCCAATAGGGCCAGAGGGAAAGTTGGATCTCAAGAAATGAAAAGACTTTGCAGAACTGCTTGTCCAAACTGATCGTCTCTTCTAGAGTTGTGTTCTAAACAGTAATGAGAGCTAAATGTATGGATTGAGGACCAAATAGTTGCTTTGCAGATGTCTTCATCAGTTGTAGAGCAAAAATGTGCTACCAGGGCGCCATAGCTCGGATACTGTAGGCTGTTACATGGCCTTGCAGCATCAACCCAGCCTGAGTGTATGCAAAGGAGACACAGTCCTCTAGCCAAGTGGAGATGTTTTTTTTGGATACAGCAACTCCTAGACTATTAGGGTCAATGGCTACAAAGAGCTGGGCGGATCCTCTGAGGTTTATACCAGTCCAGGTAGTATGCCAGAGCACTCTTGTGGTCCAAAGTATAAAGGGCTACTTCTCTAGAATGGGAAGGTACATATGGGAAAAAAAAACCAGGCAATACCAGTTGAACTGGTATTCTGAGACTACTTTAGGAGGAATTTGGGATGTGTTCAAAGGGCTACTCTATCATGACAGAATCTTGTATAGGCAGGATCCAACACAAGAGCTTGAAGTACACTCACACCATGTGCAGACGTGACGGCTATCAAGAAAATGACTTTCCAAGTGAGGAGTTTGAGAGAGCAAGATGTAAGTGAATCAAATGGAGATTTTTTAAAAGCAAAGAGAACCACGTTAAGATCCCAAGCAACAGGTTGAGGCTTGATAGGTGGTTTTGTATGGAACAGGCCCCATTTCATGAAGCGGGCCACAAAGGGCTATACAGAAAGAAGCTTCTTGTCCAGGTGGGAGTGAAATGCACTGATAGAGCTTACATGAACTCTAATCAAACTGGTTTTTAGATCAGAATTACAGAGGTAGAGAAGATAGTCAAAGATGGATAGAAGTGGATGTGCAATAGGCTCCAGAGAATGCAATGCACACTAGGAAGAAAATCGTGTCCACTTGAAATGATAACAGTGCCGAATGGAAGGTTTCCTAGATGCTTCAATGACAGCAGAGACCGCAGCCAAGAGGCAGAAAGAAGTTAGCTACTCGGTGAAAGAAACCATGCTATTAGTGCTAACGAGTGGGGGTTGGGATGAAGTAGAGACCCTTTGACCTGATTGAGTAATGTTGGAAATAGTTGTGGTTTCCATGATTTATTGACCGACAGCTCTAGGAGGAGTGGAAACCAAACCTGGCATGGCCAAAGAGGTGCTATGAGGATCATGGTGCCTTGATCTTAGCAAAGTTTAATAAAGTTAAATGAATTTATCTGCTTTCTGTGGAGGCTTATCATTTGGTTCCATTGAACTTTATATGTCTGCAGCACTAAATTTGACAATTTCCTGTTGATGAGAAGAACTGCTTAGCCAGTTGATATAAGTGGAGGGTTTTTTTGTGACCAATGATGAGAGAGAGCCTATTAGGCAGCTGTGATGTGACATCCTGTTTCTTTTGAAGTCTTTTTTCTCCACTTTGAACAGAGTGGTGGCCAGTGGTATTCTTTTCCCCAACAGAAGGAAGTTGTGCTTGGATAGTTGGCTTAAATATACAAAACCCCCTTGTGCAAAACACTGCCGCAGCTACTATTTGGCATTTCATGAAGATATAATGAGCAGAGACTGGTCTAAAGAGAAAGACTTTGTATTGGAAGTACCGAGAACCTATGCAGAAGCATAAATACTTCCTGTAAGCAGGCAGGATGGATATGTGCGTGCAGACTGAGATCTAGACTGCAAAGCAAATCTTTTTTCTAGTAGGGGTAGAAGGATTCATAGAGGGAGCATGCAAAACTTCTCCTTCAGCAAAAATTTGTTTGGGCCTCAGAAGTCTAAAATAGGTCAAAGGCCTCCAGTCATTTTTGGCATTAGGAAATACGTCGAGAACCCCTGGCTCCTCTCCTGCAGAGGAACATGTTCTACTGCATTTAGCTGAAGAAGGGCCTAGAGCAGGGGTGTCAAAGTCAGTCCTTGAGGGCCACAATCTAGTCAGATTTCCCCAATGAATATGCATGAGATCTATTTGCATGCACTGTTTTCATTGTATGCCAATAGATCTCATGCATATTCATTGGGGAAATCCTGAAAACTCAACTGGATTAAGGCCCTCGAAGACCAACTTTGACACCTGTGACCTAGAGAGTTCTTGAAGGAGGGTCTTCTGGAGGGAGTTGAACAGACTCTTTTGGTGGGCTATTTGGAGGCTTTCCAATTAAATGTAGGACTAAGCCCTTAGTGATGACTTGAAGCACCCACTGATGTTGTGACTAGAGTCCAATGCTGGTGAAAATGAATCAATCTGCCTTTAATGGGGAGAATGGGAGGGAAAGTTAGAGGCATACTGGCAATACTCTCTAGGAGAGTCAAAAGGACATCTGCTGTTGGACTGAGATGGACTAAGAATGAGATTTCTCTATCTTTTGTTGCTTTGCACAAGGTCACTAACCAACAGCCTAGAAGACGAAGATGACTGATTGTAATGTTTCAAGTTGCAGTAGTACGATCGTAAAGATCAGGCGATCGACCGGTAGCTCGCCAAGACAAAGTGAGTCGATCATCTAGGACTAACTTTGCCTTGGCGATCTATCGGGCCGATCAGTCTTCCTCTCCCCGATGTCAATTCTGCCGTCAGAGAGGAAGTTCGGGCCAGCCAATCGCTGCCTGGCTGGGCGGAACTTCCTCTCCGACAGCAGAATTGACGTCAGGGAGAGGAAGACTGATTGGCCCGAAGCAGGGAGAGCATGGGGCGTCGTCGACGTAGGCTTTGGGGCCTATTATCCATTGGTGGTATTTGGGTCCTGTTCCCTGATGGCAGTGGCAGTGGCTTGGGGAAGGGCAGGGAGAAAGAAAGAAAGGGGGCAGGCAGGGAAACAGAAGGAAAGAAGAGAAACAGAAAAAAAGAAAGGGGGCATGAAGAGAGAAAGAAAGAAAGGTCAGGGAGAGAGGAAGAAAAAGTTGGGGGAGAGAATGAGGTGTGGAGAAGAGGAAGCATACAGGCTGAAAGAAAGACTGGATGCACAGTCAGAAGAAGAAAGTGCAACCAGAGACTCATGAAATCACCAGACAAGGTAGGAAAAATGATTTTATTTTAAATTTAGTGATCAAAATGTGTCTGAATTTATATCTGCTGTCTATATTTTACAATATTTTACTAAACCGCAATAGTGGTTTTTAGCGCAGGGAGCCTATGAGCGTCGAGAGCAGCGCTGGGCATTCAGCGCAGCTCCCTGCACTAAAAACTGCTATTGTGGTTTAGTAAAAAGGGAGGGGGGGGTATTTGTCTATTTTTGTATGGTTGTTACTGAGGTGACAGTGCCTCTTTGAAAAAACCCCGGAATAGGAATGATAATTAGCAATTCTATGCGTACAGTGTATGTTGTGTTTTTTTAAAATTTTATTGTTGGTAGATCATTTTGACTTGGTCATTTTAAAAGTAGCTCGCGAGTCAAAAAAGTGTGGGCACCCCTGGTATAGATGGAAAAGAATATCTTCAAGAAGTCTGAGAGGTTTGAGGATTAGACAAAGTCATCATGATGTCTGTGCATTTATTTTATCAGCCATTTCTTCAATCTTTTCTCCAAACAGAGCATTATCCTTGCAAGGCACATATGAAAGGTGTTTTTGGACTGAAGTTTCCAGATCAGAGACTGTGAGCCAAAATAAATGGTGCACATCTATTATAACTGCAGATGCTTTAGAAGATTCATCAAGTGCACAAAATATGCCTCTTGCTAGGAACTTTCTCCTCAAACTGTAAAAGTTGTTTAAGCAAGAATTTTAAATAAATGGAACAGTATAGATGATTGAAAAATGTGTTTATCCTAGAGGTGCAAAAGCATAGGACCTTGAATTGAGTAAGCTTTTTACAGCAGATTCAACTACTAGAAAGTGATGTTGAAGTTGTGTTCTCTTTAACCCTGGACACTTTTGTATTCTGTACATTGTGTCAATATTTTTAGGAGTTACTTAGACTGACAGAGGGGGTCTCCCGGGTCTTAAATAGGGTATCTCTCATGACCCTTTGTAAAAGCACCTTGATACATTTTATTTGGTGGTGATTCATAATCAAGAAGCTCAAAAACTCAGAACGAGGTTCTTCATCTGTCCCCATTTTATTTTTTTAAAATTTTATTTTATTAATTATAACTTTTTCACATGTATAACAACTTGTTTAAGGAAATACAGAGCCATAATCCAACATGAAAATAAATCTAAGTACAAACTAAGAAGTAATAACAATCTTATAGAAATAGCTCGCTCTTAGACCACAAACAGAAGGAAAGGAGGAATCAAAATTACCAAGAGATAAGTTACAGGAAACTATTTAGGAAAAGGCTTAATATGTCAAACCCTTCCCCTCCCACCCCCCTTACTAATTATTTGAACCAGACACTCCATCTCTGATAAAACCCTTGAGGTCCAAAAAGGATCTTAGCTGATCGGTCGCATAAAATATATTTCAAACCTATATATTTAATAATACAATTGCAGGGGTAGGTTAACATAAAGGTAGCACCCAATTTCTTTGTCTCATCTTTCATTGCAAGAAATAACTTGCGCCTTTCTTGGGTTAATTTTGTTATATCATAATATAACCAAATTTTTTGACCACAAAATTGTGAAACAGAGCTTTTGAAAAATAATCTCATTATTAGAATTATAAGACCTTGCTCAAATATAAAACTAACAATCAGTGTAGCTCTCTCTTTAATATCAGAATACGAGCTTTCCAAAACTGCCATTAAGGTAAACAGGTAAACTATCGGACACAGGTAATCCAATTGCAGGTAATTCTTTTGTCTCAACGTTTTTCTTTGATGCAGACAAATAGAATAATTTATTTATTGGTGGCATCTGATCAGCCGGAAACTTCAAATTTTCTATAAGAAATTTTTTAAAGAGCTCAGTCGGCGACATAGTAGAAATTTTTGGAAAGTTCAATACTCTCAAATTCAGGCAACGATTATGATTTTCAATTATCTCAATCTTCCTTGAGGCTAAAGATTGTTCTTTAATAATTGTAGCAATACAGTTTTTCAAAGAGACAATCTCAGATACAATTTTATCAAAACATTCCTGTTTCACCTTTTCAACGTTTAAAGAAAAAGAGTCCACTTTATTAACCAGTACCTGTACATCAGAAGAGGTTTTATCCACCTTTTCATCTATTCTCCTTATGGCCTCCAATAGAGTTTCCAGAGTTACCGCAGGGTGTTTAGCTGAGGTTCCCAAACCCTCACCCTCAGCATTCTACCGTCCCTGCGCTCCAGCCTGGAGTGTAGTTTCACCCGTTACCTTCTCCAGCGTCACTCCCCCTCCTCTCCGGAGAAGGAATCGCTATTCTGCCCACTCCCTGGACAGAGCAGTACAGAGATCATCAGCGGCAACAGTGATGTCTGGAACTCCAAAGACTCGGGTGCTCTCTCACTCTGAGTCTGCATGGAAGTCTGCCATCATTGGGATGACTTAGGGTAGGCTCTTGTCCGTGATTCAAAAAATTACTGCAGTGTCGGTGAGGAGGTGATATGCAAAGATTACAGCTCTCTCACTACTCCTTTTCTTTTAGTGTGGGGCATGCTTCAAGAAAAAACGCAAACAGCATCTCAGAGCAGCATCACAAGGTAAAAATTTTAGAAGAAAAAATTCAACGATCAGATCACAGCCGCTAGATATCCGCCATCTTAGTTCCTCCTCTACCTACAGGTTTCAAGGTTTTATTGCCCCAAGAGAAAAAAAGAAACAAAAAGAAAAACAGTCGTCACGCAATAAATTTTCTCACCATAGTCCCCCAAAGATCTCCCAAAGGAATGCCCCATTGGCTTGGCCTTTTTCACCTCCCTCCCCCGAGTGACATTACTCAGGGGGTGTGGTTAAGATCGTCCGGCAACATGAGCTTCCCTCCAAAGTTCTCCCAGGGGCAAGTAAAGAGGAGCCATTAGAAGCAGGTAACAGTTCTCAGGTAGCAATTCTTCCAAATAAACCTCTATCTTTCTCCAACATTGGCTTGGCATTTTTCACCTCCCTCCCCCGAGTGACGGGAAGACAGGGTTGACGGTCAATGTAGAAGAGGTATGCAGGCAGATCGATAGGCTTAAGAGCGATAAATCCCCGGGACTGGATGGTATTCATCCGAGGGTCATCAAGGGACTATAGCTGAACTGCTTCAACTAATAGCCAATCTGTCGATCAAATCGGGAAAGATTCTGAAAGACTGGAAGGTGGCAAATATTACGCCGATCTTCAAAAAAGGTTTGAGGAGAGATCCGGGAAACTACAGACTGGTGAGTCTGACTTCGGTACCGGGAAAGATGGTAGAGACGCTGATAAAGGACCACATCATTGATCACCTTGACAGACACATTCTGATGAGAACCTGCCAGCACGGTTTCAGCAAAAGCAGATCTTGTTTGACAAACTTCCTGCACTTCGAGGAAGTAAACAGGAAGATAGACAAGGGCGACCCAGTCGACATTGTATATCTGGATTTCAGAAGGCGTTAGACAAGATTCCACATGAACGACTACTTCGGAAAATTGCGAGCCATGGAATCGAGGGTGAAATACTCACGTGGATTAAAAACTGGCTGGAGCATAGGAAACAGAGAGTGGGGGTAAATGGACAATACTCAGACTGGAAGAGCGTCACCATTGGGGTACCGCAGGGCTCAGTGCTTGGACCCGTACACTTCAACATCTTTATAAACGATCTGGACATTGGTACGACGAGTGAGGTGATTAAATTTGCGGACGATACGAAGTTATTCAGAGTACTGAAGAAAGAGGGGGATTGCGAAGATCTGCAACATGACATAATCAAGCTCGAGAAATGGGCATCAACACGGCAAATGAGGTTCAACATGGCTAAGTGTAAAGTGATGCATGTCGGTAACAAAAATCTCATGCACAAATACAGGATGTCCGGGGCAGTACTTGGAGAGACCTCCCAGGAAAGAGACTTGGGAGTTCTGATCGACAAGTCGATGAAGCCGTCTGCGCAATGTGTGAACAGAATGCTAGGAATGATAAAGAAGGGGATCATGAACAGATCGGAGAAAGTTATCATGCCGCTGTACCGGGCCATGGTGCGCCCTCACCTGGAATACTGCGTCCAGCACTGTTTGCCGTACATGAAGAATGACATGGTACTACTTGAAAGGGTCCAGAGAAGAGCAACTAAAATGGTTAGGGGGCTGGAAGAATTGCCGTTTAGTGAGAGATTGGAGAAACTGGGCCTCTTCTCTCTTGAAAAGAGGAGACAGAGGGGACATGATTGAAACATTCAAAATACTGAAGGGAATAGATTTAGTAGATAAAGATAGATTGTTCACCCTCTCCAAGGTAGGGAGAATGAGAGGGCACTCTCTAAAATTGAAAGGGGATAGATTCCGTACAAACGTAAGGAAGTTCTTCTTCACCTAGAGAGTGGTGGAAAACTGGAACACTCTTCCAGAGTCTGTTATAGGGGAAAACACCCTCCAGGGATTCAAGACAAAGTTGGACAAGTTCCTGCTAAACTGAAACGTACACAGGTGAGGCTGGACTCATTTAGAGCACTGGTCTTTGACCTGGGGGACTAAGCAGCAGCAATTCTTATGTTCTTAAGGGAATTGCTAAAAAAACAAACAAACAAAAAGAATTATGAAGAAAACAACAAAATACTAAAAGGCACACAAAAAAAACTTCTAAGTTTGATGTGCTGAAGAGATACAGCTTCTTAGTGCCACTGAAAACTAAGAATTGATGGTCCCACAAGCTAACATCAGATGGGAAGGTATGACACATGTGCAGTATGGGAACTGCCTAAAGATTTAAAGTAACAATGAACTTGGCAGTGTCTGTACCAGGTTCTGTGGACGGTGTCACCCACATGTGAGAATGCCATGCCTGCTTGTCCTTGGAGAAAATGTGCACACAAAATCCATAGTTTGACCAAGGAGCACTATGGTGGGTTAGGGGCATGCCCGACTTGCGCACATATGTTATAGATTACATGGAGTTATGCGCCTGCCTACAGGCATAAGTACACCCAAAGTTAGGTCCATAAATGCAGACTTATGCTAGTATTCTAACACAGCAGTTTTGGACAGAACCAGAATGACCCTTGGCACCTAAATGTTTGGTACCTAATTTTAGGCAACCTTTCTTGAATTTACTCTATAATGTTTCTAGTTCTATTGAAAGAAACATGAATAGAATTCAAACAAAATTTAGGATATAAATTTAACAGAATTTTTGGAGACCTCCATCATGGCTCAGTCATACAAGTTTTTTTCTGATCTTTCTTCTAGAAATTTCATAGATTAAGATCTAAGGCATTAGAACTAGGAATGACGCTTTTCTTAAGTTTCCAAAGTGGTGGCTAGGATTCTCTCTTTTTTAATTTTTGAATCTAAGAGAGATAATACAAGCACAGGAGGAGTTGATCAAAATTCAAAATATGGAGAGTGATGGTATTAAGGGCAAAAATATTATTCTGCATTATACCAAGTTCACATTTTTTTCCATTATTTTGTACTTGTCTTTAATTTTTTTTCTTTTGAAATGTGTTCCTACTTTCTATTTATTGATTCAGCGATTTTAAGTCTGTTGTCTAACTGATCTGAATCAGTGGCATAGCCAGACCCAGTATTTTGGATAGGCCTTTCCACATCTCTATTCCGGAGATACAGATACAGGGGTTTTTTTTGTATACCCTTCCAACATCTTTCCCCACCATTCTGGCATCTGCCCTCTGAGCAAGGTTGCCCAAGTGGTCAAGGATACACTGACCAGAATAGTGGCCCTGAAGAATACGAGATACTATGTACAGCCTAATGCAAGAGAGGGTGTGAGGTGCTGAAAGAAATTAAACAAAAAAAAAAAAAAAGACACACTACAAAGAGACTTAAACAGCAAGGTCAGACACAAACTGGCTAAGGCTGGAACATGTTGAAACTGACAAAGAGGAATTTGACCTGCAGGGAGTAATGGATGTAAACCATAAACAGGGGATGTCCAGTAAAAGCAGATTTGCTTAACTGTTAACCCCGCAGTTTCTTTGTAAATGTAAAAATAATGAAAACTTAATAGAAGTAAAATGAAATGTTCTAGGCAAGAAGTGCTATATGCACATAGATAGAGAAATGGTCAAGGTTAAAGTATAAAGTTATGAGTGCAACTAAGCTGCTGATTTGTAGGGTAGTGTGTAAAACAGAGTACAGGGTGCCGAAGATATAGTGCCATGTTGCAAAACACTGAAGTAATGTGTGCATAACAAACCTAATATGGGAAGTTAGAGACAGGAAACTATATAAACTTAAGGTTTAGATTAGATTAGAGGTACGTTAGGCTAAGAACCAGCTTTGCTACCCTACAAGATCTGTGTGTGTATAGCCAAGGACGGTAAAATTATGGTCATACCTGTTAATTTTCTTTCCTTTAGAAGCAGCAGATGAATCCAGAGACTAGTGGGTATAGCTCACATCGACCAGCAGGTGGAGATAGAGAACTGATTAACAGTTGGCCTTAAAGCCTGGTGTTCCTTCTGTTGATTCAGTTATGCACTTTGCCCAAGCATCCCGAAAGGAGAATGAGCAGCCACAAACTCCATTCCAGTAAAAAATGTGTCTTTCTCTTCTGAATACCATTGATATTTTCTCTCTTTTTTTATTTTTTTTTTATTTTAATTGATTTGATTTTTGTTTTTGTTTTTTTTTTTTTCAGTCATGAACGAATACACTTACCAACTATAGCCCCGGCTACCCTAATGACATAAACACCCTACACACAGCCCGTGCACTTGGGGAGGGGCTCTGGATTCATCTGCTGCTTCTAAAGTAAAGAAAATTAACAGGTATGACCATAATTTTACCTTCCATAGCAAAGCAGCAGATGAATCCAGAGACTAGTGGGATGTAGCAAAGCAAACTCAAACTGGGTGGGACGCCAATGCCACCTCTGCCAGCACTGCTGCGCCAAAACTCGCCTCTGAACGGGCCGCTACATCTAACCGATAATGCTTTGAAAAAGTATTCCCTGACGACCAAGTGGCCGCCCGGCAAATCTCCTCTAATGACATCCCCCCGGACTCCGCCCAAGATGTAGCCAAAGCCCGAGTGGAATGAGCATGAAGGTGCTCCGGTACCTTCTTCCCTGACAACACATACGCCGAAGCAATAGTGTCCTTGACCCAACGCGCAATGGACGCTTTAGACGCTGCCATCCCTTTGTTTTTACCCGCGAACGCGACAAAGAGATGGTCCGACCGGCGAAAATCATTCGTCACCTCCAAATAATGGAGAAGCATACGGCGTACATCCAGTAGCCGTACCGACCAAAAACGTTTCCCCCAATCATCCTTCCTGAAGGATGGCAGGAACAAACACTGGTTCACATGAAAGGACGAAATAACCTTAGGCAGGAAGGACGGCACCGTACGCACCGTCACCCCAGTCTCCGAGAAACGCAAAAAGGGTTCCCTGCAAGAAAGCGCTTGCAGCTCCGATACTCGCCTTGCAGAAGCCATCGCCACCAAAAAAACTGTTTTTAGTGTGACATCTTTCAACGTGGCCGCTGACAGGGGCTCAAAAGGTGCCCCCTGCAATTTCCCAAGGACGAGCTTAAGGTTCCAAGTTGGACAAATTCGCTTAACCGGCGGCCGGATATGTTGAACCCCCTTGAGGAAACGCACCACGTCCGGCTGCGATGCGAGAGCCGAGCGAGCCACCCGGCCCCTGTAACAGGCAATGGCCGATACTTGAACCTTTAAAGAGTTATATGCTAACCCTTTCTCTACGCCCTCCTGCAGGAACGCAAGAATAGCCGGCAGAGAAGCATGGAAAGGCGCAATTCCGTGTCTTCCGCACCATGCCTCAAAGATTCTCCAGACCCTCGCATAGGAGGCTGACGTTGAAATCCTCTTAGCCTTAAGCAGGGTGGAAATCACCCGTTCTGAATAGCCCTTCTTTTTCAGCCTTGACCTTTCAATAGCCAGGCCGTAAGACCAAAGCGGCCCGGATCTTCCATTAATATTGGACCCTGAGTTAGCAAGTCCGGAGTTACCTGGAACGCTACCTGCTCGCCTACCGACAGCAGCATCAGATCTGCGTACCACGGCCGCCGTGGCCAATCCGGAGCCACCAGGATTACTCTGCCTCGAAAGCGAGAGATGCGTTGCAACACCCGCCCTATCATGGGCCAAGGTGGGAATACATAAAGAAGGGAATTCGGAGGCCACGGGAGAGCTAATGCGTCCACCCCCTCCGATCCCTGGTCCTTGCGTCTGCTGAAGAACCGAGGCACCTTCGCATTGCGGGAAGAGGCCATGAGATCCATCTCTGGCAACCCCCAACGACGGACTAGCAGGCCGAACGCTCGAGCCGACAACTCCCATTCTCCCGGATCGAGAAGAGTTCTGCTGAGGAAGTCCGCCTGCACGTTTTCGTGCCCTGCAATGTGTGCCGCCGACAGAAGCGGAACATGCACCTCTGCCCATCGAAACAAATGTCTTGCCTCTTCGGCTAACTGCGGGCTCCGGGTACCCCCCTGCCGATTGACATACGCGACCGCCGTGACATTGTCCGAAAAGATCCTGGTCGGTCTGTCGTGAACTAGGGCCTGAAATGCCCGCAACGCTAACCGGATCGCTCTCAACTCCAGCAAGTTTATGGGCCATTGAGCCTCCTGGGAAGACCAAATTCCCTGCACCGATGTCTGCATGCAGTGGGCTCCCCAGCCCTGCAGGCTGGCATCCGTCGTAACTACCACCCAATCCGGTGTGGCCAACGGCATGCCCCTCCAAAGATGCAAGTCCTGGAGCCACCAGCGCATGCTGTGAGCTGCTCGAGGACTCCACTGGAGACGCACATTGTAGTTCAGAGAAGCTGGGGACCAGCGAGAGAGCAGAGACTGCTGTAAGGGTCTCATGTGGCTCCGGGCCCAGGGAACCACCTCCAGAGTCGCCACCATGGAGCCCAGCACCTGTACATAATTCCAAACTCGAGGTCTGAGCGACCCGAGAAGGAGGCGAATTTGAGCCTGCAATTTCTCCCCCCGATCTCGGGGTAGAAACACCTTCCCCAGAGCCGTATCGAACCGTACCCCCAGATGCACCAAAGATTGCGATGGGGACAAAACACTCTTGGGAAAGTTGACAATCCACCCCAACGACTGAAGGAGAGAGATCACTCTCTGCGTCACCGACACACTCTCCTGCCGGGATGAGGCGCGTATCAACCAATCGTCCAAGTACGGGTGTACGCGAATCCCTTCCTTGCGTAGAAAAGCGGCTACCACCACCATGACTTTGGAAAATGTGCGGGGAGCGTCGCCAGGCCAAAGGGCATTGCCCGAAACTGAAAATGTTGGCCCAGAATCGCAAACCGCAGATACCGCTGGTGCGGAGGCCATATCGGAATATGGAGGTACGCCTCCTTGAGATCGAGAGACGTGAGGAACTCTCCTGGTCTCACCGCCACAATAACCGAGCGCACCGTTTCCATTCTGAAATGGCGCACGCTGAGGAATCTGTTGACCCCTTTGAGATCCAGCACAGGTCTGAAGGACCCCCCCTTCTTTGGTACAATGAAGTATAGGGAATAGATACCGCGGCCTACCTCTTCCGGGGGTACCGGTACCACCGCCCCCAGATCGAGCAGCCCCTGAAGTGTCCTGCGGACCTCGGATCCTTTGGCCGCGCCACGGCACGGGGATACCAAGAAAGAATCTACGACGGGAGCAGCGAATTCTAATTTGTACCCTTCGTGAACAAGGTCCAACACCCATTGGTCGGACGTGACATTGGCCCACTCCGCCCGGAATGCCGAAAGCCGACCCCCTAAGGGCAGGGCGGAGGGAGCCAAGCCCCCGTCATTGTGGAGGGCGACTGGCTGGGGTACGGGCTGACTGCCCTGAAGAGGGTCTCGCCGTACGAAAGGAACTTCTCTGCTGAAACCGAGGTCTCGAAGCAGAGAACGGGCCAGATGCAGACCTGGAAAAAGGTTTACCAGCCCTGGCCCGCCTAACATCCCGGAAACGCGGTCTAGACGATGCGGCCCTTACCGGGGGCCTAGCCCTGTCCTCGGGTAAACGCTGCGTTTTGGTATCTCCAAAATCCTTTACCAGTTTATCCAACTCCGTTCCAAACAATAAACCCCCTTTAAACGGGAGTCTCACCAGCCGGAGCTTGGACGCTGCATCGGCCGCCCAATGACGGAGCCACAAGGACCTGCGTGACACCACAGACAGAGACATCTGTTTCGCAGACGCCCGAATAATATCATACAAGGAGTCCGCCAAATAAGCCAAGCCTGACTCCAAATCAGCCAGTTCCGAAGGGATAGAACCCCCCGACTCCAGCAAATTATCTGTCATTCCTTGTGACCACTGCAGACAAGCCCGCGCCGCGTAAGAACTGCAGATTGCGGCCTGTAAGGTAACTGCAGCCACTTCAAAGGACATCTTAAGGGATGCTTCAATCTTTCTATCCTGAGCATCCTTAAGTGTCACGCCCCCTTCTACCGGTAAGGTAGTTCTCTTAGTCACCGCTGCTACCAGAGCGTCCACCTTAGGCAACCTAAACTTGTCCAGTTCGGTCGGATCGACCGGATACAAGAGCCTCATGGCCCTTGCCACTCGCAAACTGGCCTCCGGCGCCTCCCATTGCGCCGATATCAGCTCCTGCATGGCCTCATGGACCGGAAAGGCCTTAGGCGGCCTACGGGTACCTGCCATCAGTGGGTTACCGGACCCCTTGGCATCTTCCTGAGCAATGTTCAAACTCTGCAAAGCCTTTGAAATAAAAGAAGAAAGCTCCTCTCTATGGAACAACCGGATAGCCGTAGGGTCATCCCCCTCCCTACCCGGGATACTCTCCGTGTCCCAATCCAATAGCTCCCCTTCCTCCAACGACTCAGGCAGGGAGAAAGGTGACCTGGGCAAATTATCCACCGCCTCCGCAGACACTAGCCTGCGCTTCTTAGCCCCCTGCGACTGCCCCGGGGATCCTGCTGCCCCTGCAGTGGGTCTAGCCTCTTTCCCCTCCCCCCCCGTAGAGGTAGAGGGTACCGCAAGGGACCGCCCGGCCCCCAGCCCCGGCTGGGTAGGCTGCGAGCTCTGTAATTTAAATGCCTGATGGAGCAACATCACAAATTCGGGCGAAAATGCCCCCCAGCTAAGAGGCACTCCCCCGCCCTGCTCCGCGCCGAGGGGAGGGGCCGCGCCGGCCTCCAGCGCTCTCTCCTCTGCCCCCGCCGCCTCACACTTGTCATCCGTGGCCGAGTCCTGCAGTAACACTGCATCGACTCCGAGCGGCGGGGACATTGCGCAAGACTCCCGTACCCGGGACATGGCCGCCTCACAAGCCGCCAAAAACGGGTCGTCTGCCGGTGCTTCCAAGCACCCGGCAGAGCAAGGACCCGACCGTGTTCGGCGCTTCCCGCAGCGCGAACACATCTGACCAGCCTCTGCAGCCATCCCCCCTCGGCCTGACCAAAAAGCTCCGACGCGGTTTGTTTGTTTTTTTTTCACACACGCGGCGAACGCCCCCGAAAGACGACTCCGCCCCCCAAGACGCCCGGCACCCGGGATACGCGACCGCACTCGAGGAAGGCAAAGAAAACACTCACCCGGTCCGCCGCTTACCCCCGAAGCCAGGCAATCGTTGGTAAATGTACTGGAAGCCGAGTTAACCACTGCCCGGCTCAGTACTAGCAGGAAGGCTCCATATTTTTTTTTTTTTTTTTTATACTGGAATGAAGAAGCCAGCCAATATCCTGCACCTGGAAAGGAACCCCTCTATCCAACGGAGGGGAGGGTGGAGCAGGGACCTGGGAGGGCCCAGGTGTACCTCCCAAAGCCGGCACCAATCAGCCAGGCACCCCCACCTACTGAAGAGAACTAGTCTCAACAGAGGAATCCTAACGGAACACCCTTCAATCTATCCTGCAGCAGGCAGAGACCAGGAGCTAGAAGGATAGCTCCCACCTTGCTGGGAGATAGAGCAAAACTGAATCAACAGAAGGAACACCAGGCTTTAAGGCCAATTGTTAATCAGTTCTCTATCTCCACCTGCTGGTCGATGTGAGCTATACCCACTAGTCTCTGGATTCATCTGCTGCTTTGCTATGGAAATTTACAATCTCTGGATGTTCGTTGCAATGTGAATGTGAAGGAGAGCTAATTTCTCATCATGGTTGTGAACTGTGCTTTATGCTCATATCATCTTTGGCCCATCTTGCTGTCTATCAAGGACCTTGCACAAGAACACTATTCATTATTCCACAGCATGAAAAAAGCCCCTGCTGGTCTAGGTCTGATTGGTCCTCTAGGGTTACCTGGCACACCCTAAGAATCTGTTGGCTATCCTGAGTTACAGCAGAACAGAGTAGATAAAAGCACCCTGTATAAGAGTGTAGGGCTAGAGAGAAATATTCTGTGCTCTGTATGCTAACTACAAGCCTAAGAACTTTCCCTGTTATGGCCTATTGAATTACTAACCTTTTTTCATTGCCTTTTGTACTTCACTGCATCTCTTTGATAAAATAAACCGCTTGAATTCGAGAACTGTAACAGGGCATTATTTGGTCACTATTTATTCTGTGAAGAGCTTCTTGCAGCTGGCCTTTCACCTCCTATCTCTCATGGTCGTCCTTCCCCAGTATACCTTACAAACATTACTGGCACCTGCAGCGATTTAGTTTTTCTGCCAGCCCTCAAAGGCTTTCCTCTGCCAGACAGAAAATAGGAAGCGACATCAATGAGGATAAGGTGCCCACTCAGGCCCACCCATAGCTTGCCACTGATCTATGTATTACAAAAATTCATTAAATATTAAATGCAAATAAGCAGGAGATGTTTTAGAAAGTGCAAATGAAAAGTAGACACTTAGTATTCTAATAGAGGAGAAATGTTACTTTGCTTTTAAATGAAAATGTAAGAAGATAGAAAAATATGAATAATTTTGCTTGGAGAGAGAGACAGAAAATGAACCAAAGATGTGTACATATTGTTTGCTTTGTCTCCTGATTTAAATCAGAAATGGCAAATTCATTTTTTGAGGGTATAAAACCTATGGGTTATCAGGATAGCCCTAATGAATATGCATGTTACAGATTTTTATACTCCCGAGGCAGTATGCATAGAAATCCATTTCATGCGAAGTCAAAGGTATAAAAATCTGACTGGTTTGAGTCCTTAATGATCAGAGTTTAACAAGCCTGAATAGTTTCTCTTCATTTAAGACTTATGACTTAATACTGTGTGTTACATTTTCAATATCTCTTTTCAGCACATATCTCAAGCTGCTCTTCAAACACTACACTTTTGGCATGCTATGCATCTCACCTTTGTATACTGAATAATTTAGTTGGACTGCACGTGGAAAAAATTAAATTGTGTCAAACACATTTTGCACCTATGTGAAGAGAATACCTGTATGTGCGATTCCTCTGATTTACAGATGCTGTTCTTACAGGGCTCTGCTGCTGTGAGGGAGCTGTATTACGTGTAGGGCTTGGTACATAGTCATTTGGTACCACAGGGGGTCGTACTGGTTCCAGTGTGCGATAGGGAGAATGTCGCCTATGTAATAACAAAAGAGATGTATTTACTTACAAACATTTAAAGACTGCCTTCCTGGAGTTCAGCCATTCAAAACAGTTTACAACAACAACATAAAATATAATAAACAATACAATGTCAAACAAACAAATTAACACAGAAGACTATATCTGCCTCCTGGGCCCCACCCAGCTATCTCCTATCACTGTCAATCAAATCTGTGGGAATAATGCTTTTAACTACTTCCTAAACCACAAATGTTTTGTTTCAGAACACAACTCCAAAGAATGTCTAATTCATAGTGGGAGCTGCTAAAGAGAATGCTCTAGTCTGCCAACAAGTAAGCCATTACCCCTCAAAACAAACACTTAACATTGAAACCTTTGACAACCGCAATTTGCATCCTAGAATATACCAGATCAACTAACCCCATATATTACTGTAATTCACTTTAATTGGACATTCCATAAATGTTATCTATGATCTCTGTAGCTCATTCAGAATAGGCATAACAAGGGATCATTACAGAACACCCCACTTGACAGCACTGCACTGGCTTTTGATTTTAATTAAAGTTTTTGGTTAATATGTAAGGTATTACTTCAAGATGCAATCAATGGTCTTAATGTCTAGACCATCTAGATTGTGGAGATATGAGAGGACCCAGTGTCTTTCAATTCCATCATTAGTGAAGGTACATTTTGCTGAAACATAAAATTTTATTTGTATACCGCAATACACCTTAAGGGTTGATGCAGTTAACAAAAATTAAAGACCGTACATAGGCGGTGAGGGTACAGATACAATCAGTACAATACAAATACAATCAGTACAGTACAAATACAAGGAGCAGTAAGATCTAGTGCCTTTTCTATTGCTTGTCCTTTTAAGTGGAGCAGGCTTCCTACTATCTTAGATTTTTGCCTACACTATGCAGTTAAAGAAACAGCTCCTACCATCTCACTTGCACAGAGACAACTGAGGAACTGGAGGACAGTTTAGTAGGATGGGAGGCAGAGCAAAGGAATACTAATGAAGTTCCTTACAAGAATTCTCACGAGAAGGGATTGACTACCCACACATTCAGCAATGGAGTATCTGTTGCACTAGAAATTAGGGTAGCAATGTCTTTATTTACATCTGTTTTTATATCTGTTTAGCTAGACCATTTTAAAGAGATTTACTCTGACCCAGATAGGACAGCAGCAGCTATCAGTGTGATAAATTGTTTTTGTTGTTAGGTGCCATCGACTCGTGCTCGAGTCCTAGCGACTTGATGAATTGCGAATCTAAAAAGAAATTGGTTTTGTGCTAGTTTGAAAGGTCCTCCAGCATCATCCCCATGGTTCTTTTCAACATGTCCAGCTATCTGATTGCAGGTCGCCCTCTTCGCCTGATTCCTTCGATCTTCTCAAACATGAGGTCCTTTTCCAGTGATCTCTCTCTCTTCCGATAGTGTGACCAAAACAAGACAGTTGTATCATCATCATTTAGGCTTCGAGCGACATAGCTGGTTTGATCTCTTCCAGAATCGATCTGTTAGTTCTTCTGGTGGTCCCCAGCACACCTAAAATCCTTCTTCAGCACCAAAGCTTAAATGTTCCATAGTGTCCAGTTTTCGCATTCGTAACTGACCACTGAGAAAATGAGTGCATGGACAAGTCTTATCTCGTTTGGCGTATTGCATCCTTGCTTTTGAATACTTTAAATACTAAATTGTTTTTATGGTTCATGAGATTGTTCTGCTCTGATTTTATAATATTTTGTTTTAGTGTATTATGCTTAGGACCTACAGTAGGTGGAATATAAGGCGAGACTGGAGTCACAGCATGCTTTAAAAGTTAAAAAATAGCTTAAAAACTTTGTCCAATTTTAAAAGGCAACTTATTCAGGCTTATCAGAAAGGGACAAACACATTCCCTTTCACTTAGCCTTGTCAAAAATCTTGAAGTCATACTGTAATATCTACAACCTCCTCAGAGTTGAGGCTGGAAGGCCCACATACAAATCATTACCTTAGTCTAACATTAGGACAGATGAACACATGTTTTTGATTAGAGATGCAGAATAAACTATTCTCTAGCCCTGCCCTCCCCCCACCCCCAGCAAGCTCTCTAAGTTGCTTATGCATTGTGTCAAATATTAGTGGCGTCACAGACCCAATAACCCACCCTATTTCACTGTCTATGCTAAAATAGTCAAAACTAGTATCTGTACCCTAGTACATAAAATCATACTTGGCTGAGAGTATGTTAAGTTATCCAACAAATCTGTTTCATATTATACATTTTGAGACACCCTAGCAATTTGTGCTGAAGGGTCCCTTCCTGTCCAAATAAACATCCAAATTCCTAATACTGTCCTTAATCAGAATAGGTACGCCCTCACCTGGAATACTGCGTCCAGCACTGGTCGCCACACATGAAGAAGAGCATGGTACTACTCAAAAGGGTCCAGAGAAGAGCGACTAAAATGGTTAGGGTGTTGGGGGAGTTGCCGTACGGTGAGAGATTAGAGAAGCTGGGCCTGTTCTCCCTTGAAAAGAGGAGACTGAGAGGAGACATGATCGAAACATTCAAGATAATGAAGGAAATAGACTTGGTGGATAAAGATAGGTTGTTCACCCTCTCCAAGGTAGAGAGAACGAGAGGGCACTCTCTGAAGTTAAAAGGGGAAAGATTCCATACGAACATAAGGAAGTTCTTCTTCACCCAAAGAGTGGTGGAGAACTGGAATGCTCTCCCGGAGTCTGTTATAAGGGAAAACACGCTCCAGGGATTCAAGACAAGGTTGGACAAGTTCTTGCTGAACCAGAACGAACGCAGGTAGGGCTGGTCTGTTAGGGCACAGGTCTTCGACTTGGGGGCCGCCGCGTGAGCGGACTGCTGGGCGCGATGGACCACTGGTCTGACCCAGCAGCGGCAATTCTTATGTTCTTATCAGAGAGGTCTATAAAATACTGAGTGGAATAGAATGGTTAAATGTGAATGGCTTGTTTACTCTTCCCAAAATATTAGGACTAGGGGGCATGCGATGAAGCTACTAAGTAATAGATTTCAAACAAACAGGAGAAAATATTTATTCACTCATTGCATAATTAAACTCTGAAACACAATGCCAGGGAATGTGGTAAAAGCAATTAGTTTAGCAGGGTTTAAGAAAGGTTTGGATAACTTCCTAAAAGATAAGCCCATAAATCATTAAGATGACTTGGGGAAACCCACTACTTATTCCTAGGATAAGCAGAATAAAATCTGTTTAACTCTAGGTACATAAAGCACAGTTATTTACCTTAACAGGCGTTATCAAGGGACAGCAGGCAGATATTCTCCACATGTGGGTGACATCATCTACGGAGCCCCGATTGGACACTCTCGCAAGCAAACTTGCTTGAAAATCTTCAAGCTTGTGAGAGTACCGCGCATGCGCGGGTGCCTTCCCGCTCAAGCTAGGGGGCGCGTCTCCTCCTCGTGGCCTCAGTTCAGATAGCAAGCAAAGAAGCCAACCCCGGGGAGGTGGGTGGGTTGGGAGAATATCTGCCTGCTGTCCCTGACGTGAGCGCAACAAGAAAGACCACTTTCCAAATGAGATACTTCAGATGAGCCCGATCGATAGGTTCAAAAGGAGGCTTCATCAACTGAGCAAAGACAACATTGAGATCCCACACCATGGGAGGAGGTTTGAGGGGAGGATGAATGTTGAAAAGGCCCTTCATATACCGGGAAAACACCGGATGAACTGAAAGCGGTTTCCCCTCAAGCGGCCGATGAAAAGCCGCAATGGCACTCAGGTGGACTCGAATAGAAGTGGATTTGAGACCAGACCGGGACAAGTGCAAAAGATAATCTAGCACAGAAGGCAAGGAGGCAGACCATGGCTCCAGGCTCAGCGACGAACACCAAGAGGAAAACCTGGTCCAATTCTGAGAATAACACTGTTGAGTGGACCGCTTCCTAGACGCCTAGAGAACATCCTGAACAGATTGAGAGAACTGGACAGAGGCGGTCCGGTGCTGAGAAACCAAGCCGTCAAATGTAGGGACTGCAGGTTGGGATGCAGAAGAGAACCCCTTCTCTGAGAAAGCAGAGACGGAAAAACCAGAAGGAGAGGCTCCCTGGCACTGAGTTGAAGAAGCAGGGAGAACCAGGGCTACCTGGGCCACTGAGGAGCTATGAGAATCATGGTGGCGTGCACAGACTTGAGCGTGACTAGAGTCTTCAGAATCAGAGGAAAGGGCGGGAATGCATAGAGAAACAGGCCCGCCCAGTCCAGGAGGAACGCATCCGCCTCGAGACGGTGTGGGGAATCGATCCTGGAGCAGTATCGAGGCAGCTTGTGGTTTAGGGAGGAAGCAAACAGATCTATCTGTGGGGTCCCCCACCGACCGAACACCTATCGGTCAGGCAGTTGTGCTTGCCCTGAATGTAGACCACTCTGCAGTGGTGTACCTAGCATATGTGACACCTGGGGCCCATCATTTTTTGACACCTCTCCCCCATCTGTACGAAAAACATGATTTTTAGTAACAAGCCACACGTCACACATGAGTATCTAGGAAAAGGCAGCATCTTACATACTGCAGTGAGCAGTACAACATCAGTACACCCATTGTAAAACTAAACAAGCCAGACTAGTACAGAAGAATCCTGCAGTCAATCCTAACAAAAAACCATGTCTTTTGAACACAGAAAACACCTTCGCCTAGTATGGAATATGTAATCACAAACTAACCCCTCCCTCTTTTACAAAACTGTAGTATGGATTTTAGTCACGATGGTAACAGCTCTGACGCTCATAGAATTCTGAGCATCAGAGCTGCTACCACCACGGCTGGCGCTAAAAAACGCTCCACAGTTTTGTAAAAGTGGGGATGAAATAGAAATACATAGACAAAGGTTAAATTGAACCAGTAAGAAGCTGGACTCTGCATACAGTGCACCACAGAAACAGTGACACATCTCCTAAAGCAATAAATAAATAGAAAATTTTCTCTACCTTTGTCTTCTGTGGTTTCTGCTTTCCTCATCTTCTTGTAACTCTCTTCCTTCCATCCACTGTCTGCCGTCTCTCTTCCTCTATATGGCATCTTCTCTCCTTCTATGCCCCTTCCAGAAACTGTATGCCTCCCCCTTCCATCTCTCCTTTCACCCCCATTGGTCTGGCATCTCTCTCCTCTCCTTCCCACTCCCACACCTCTCCTCTGCAATCCCTTTCCCTTTTTTCCCTCAATTTCCTTTTCAATTTATTTTCTGCATCTGTCTAGATTACGTTCTTACTACCCTCTCATCAATGTCCTTTTTTACTGTCTACCTAAAGCTTGCCACCTCTTTCCCTCACCCCTCCAGTGTTTCCCTAACTCAATCCTTTTCTCCCCATCATGTGCCCTCCTTTTATTTATCCCCTCCTTCTATCATGTACCCTCTTTCTCCAACCCTTCGATTTAGTACCTTCTTCCTCTCTCTGTCCACTTCCATCCAGCGTCTGCTCCCCTCTTTCTCTCCTCCTATCTCCTTCCTGCATTTGCTCCCTTATCTCTCCCATCTCCAGTTCCATCCAGCATAGGCTCCCCACTACCATCCAATGTATGTCCTTTATCTCACCATCCACCCCTCTTCAATCAGCATCTGCCCCCTTTCTTTCCCTCCAATATCCTTCCCCCTTATGTCTCTCCCCTTTCTCTGTACATCAATTCCATCAGCACCACCCTTCCATACCACCCTGCCCCCTTTCTTTCCCTCCACCACTCTTCCATTCCAGAAATCCTACTCTTTTCTCTCCCTTTATGCAGCAAGGTCCCATGATGACTGTAGCTGCCGGCTGCCAGTCCACCCCACTCAGACGTACTTTCTCTGGAGCGGACTCAGCAGCCGCATGCTGGAAGGTCCCACGATGACTCGTCTGCTGGCTCTGCTCCGGAAGAAGTAAGTTACATCGGAGGGGGTGGACCCGGCAGATGCAGGGAGTTCTGGCAAAGTCCAGCAATGACTGCATCTGCTGGATCCACCCTCTCCGACATAACTTACTTCTTCCGGAGCAGAGCCGATAGACGAGTCATCGTGGAACCTTCCTGCACCTCAGCACGGCTGCCGACTCTGCTGCAGAGAAAGTAAGTCAGAGGTAGCGTGACCATTTATTTTTTTCATCAAAAGGGGACATCTATTAATTGACTGTGTATCCTTTCTTTCATTTCTTTCTTTCTGCATTCAGTCCCAACAATTGTCCCTTTCTATTCCCTCCCTCCTTCCTTCCCATGTCCTTAGTGCCCCCAGTGCCTCCGTCCTGTGTCCTTAGTGTCCCCAGTGCCTCCTTCCTGTGTCCATAGTGCCCCCAGTGCCTCCGTCCCGTGTCTATAGTGACCCCAGTGCCCCTGTCCCGTGTCTTTAGTGCCCCCAGTGCCTCCGTCCTTAGTGCCCCCAGTGCCTCTGTCCATAGTGCCCCCAGTGCCTCCATCCTGTGTCCATAGTGCCCCCAGTGCCTCCGTCTTGTGTCCATAGTGCCCCCAGGACCCCGTCCTGTGTCCTTAGTGCCCCTTCCTATGTCCTTAGTGCCCCTTCCTATGTCCTTAGTGCCCCTTCCTATGTCAAGTTTTCAAGTTTTATTAGTGCTTGATAAATCGCTTATTGAATATCTAAGCGATGTACAATTCAAATAAAATAGAAAGACAAATACAATGACTTTAAATAAAAACATACTGGGTTAACATACATGAATCGTGAGGATTGAGGGGGAAAGTTACAATATGTTTGTAGAAGAAAAAATACATTAAAGGGAAAATATCCTTAGTGCCTCCTTCCCATGTCCTTAGTACCCCTTCCTATGTCCTTATTTCCCCCAGTGCCTCCGTCCTGTGTCCTCAGTGCCCCTGTCCCGTGTCCATAGTGCCCCCAGTGCCTCCTTCCCGTGTCTTAGTGCCCCCAGTGCCTCCTTCCCGTGTCCATGGTGCCCCCAATGCCTCCTTCCCGTGTCCATGGTGCCCCCAATGCCTCCTTCCCGTGTCCATGGTGCCCCCAATGCCTCCTTCCCGTGTCCATGGTGCCCCCAATGCCTTCTTCCTGTGTCCATGGTACCCCCAGTTCCTCCGTCCTGTGTCCATGGTGCCCCCAGTGCCTCCGTCCTGTGTCCATGGTGCCCCCAGTGCCTCCGTCCTGTGTCCATGGTGCCCCCAGTGCCTCCGTCCTGTGTCCATGATGCCCCCAGTGCCTCCTTCCTGTGTCCATAGTGCCCCCAGTGCCTCCTTCCTGTGTCAAATAATGCCCCCAGTGCCCCCTTCCCGTGTCCTTAGTGCCCCCAGTGCCTCCTTCTTATGTCCCCACCCACTATCTTCCAGATTTTGTCCACCCCGAAAGCCAGCCTGCCTGCCTATCTCCCTCCCTCCCTGCTGCGCTAAAGCCAGCCAGCTTGCCTGCCTACATCCTTCCCTCCCTGCCGCGGGGAAAAAAAAAGCGCCTCTCTCCTTCCTTTCACCCGGTACGCGCCGCTGCAATCTTACCTCCCCGCTGCTAATCGTCAAGAAGTCTTCTTGACATTCCGGGCCAGCCAATCACTGCCTGGCTGGCCCAGAACGTCCTCTCCGACGTCAGAATTGACATTGGAAAGAAGACTTCTTGTCGGCGATTAGCAGCAGCAGCAGCGGGGAGGTAAGACTGCAGCGGCGCAGACCAGGGGAAAGGAAGGGCAGGAGTACCAGGACCTGGCAGTAGGGCAGGAGAACCCGGACCTGGCCGGCTGTGCACCCCCCCAAGCTGTGCACCCGGGGCGTACCCTCTTGGTACGCCACTGCCACTGTGAAAAAGATGTTATGGCGGATCGCCCATTCCCAAATCTTGAGAGCTTCCTGGCAAAGAGATAGGGACCCTGTACCCCCCTGTTTGTTGACATAATACATGGCCACCTGGTTGTCCGTCCGGAAGACGACCACGTGGCCGTGAAGCAGATGCAGAAAGGCTTTGAGAGTGTTGAAAATGACTCAAAGCTCCAATAGGTTGATGTGACAGCGCCACTCCCCGCTGGACCAAGGCCCCTGCGTCTGGAGGCCGTCAAGGTGAGCTCTCCACGCATAGGCGGACGAGTCAGTCGTCAAGACCTTTTGCGCCAGAGGAACGTGAAACAGAAAACCTCTGGATAGATTGAAACAGCACATCCACCCGTGGAGAGATCGCTTCAAGGAAGGAGTCACCGTGATCCTGGCGAAGACCGGATCACGATCCTGATGCCACTGCGAGGCAAGGGTCCACTGCGGAACGCGAAAGTGAAGTCTGGCAAAAGGTGTCACATGCACGGTGGAGGCCATGTGCCCCAGCAGTACCATCATGCCTTTGGCCAAGATGGTCGAAAGAAGGAAGACCTGTCGACAAAGTCGTAGGATGGAATCCTGAAGAGGACGAGGCAGGAATGAACATAGACGCAGCGTATCTAACACCGCTCCGATGAACTGGAGAGATTGGGATGGACACAACCTCCCAACGAGACGACGCCTTGGTCAGCAGTCGTCCAGGTATGGTAAAACCCGGAGTCCCTGTGTCCGCAGGGCCACGGCAACCATCACCAGACACTTCGTGAACACCCTCGGGGAAGACGCAAGGCCAAAGGGGAGAACACGGTACTGCAGATGGAGATTCCCCACCCAAAATCTAGAGAATTGGCAAGAGGCTGGATGAATCGGGATGTGCGTATAGGCCTCTTTCAGATTCAGGGAGCAAAGCCAATCCCCCTCATCCATGAGGGGATACAATGTCGAGAGAGTGATAATGCGCAACTTCTCCTTGACCAAGCATTTGTTGAGAGCCCAAAGGTCAAAAATGGGACGCAATTCCCCAGTTTTCTTGGGGACCAGAAAAAAACGGGAGTAAAACCCTGAGTCCCGCTGATGCTCCGGAATCTCTTTGACCGCCAGAAGGCGGAGAAGAGCCTGGGCCTCCTGAAGCAGGAGGGGAAGATGCGCCGTGTTGGAAGAAAACTCCCGGAATGACTGGGCTGGAGGCGCATGCTGAAAGCGAAGAGAGTACCCCTGTCGAATTATGGAGAGGACCCAAGCGTCGGCCGTCAGCACCTCCCACTGATGGTAAAAAAGATGAAGCCGACCCCCAATGGGAAGGAGGGAAGGCTCCAGAGTGTCCGGCCCGTAATTGTCAAAAAGACAGCGTTGGCTTCGCTGCCACAGGCAGCTGAGACTTGGCTGGACGCTACTGTTGAGGGCGCCAAGGCAGCGGACGAGATAGAGGAGGAGTGGACTTCTGCGGATAGTGCCGAAGTGGAAGCTTATACTGCCGAGCAGGAGGGGCTTTCGCCTTAGGGCGCACCAGAGAGGCGAAGGATCTCTCGTGTTCCGAGAGACGTTTCGTGGCCACTTCAATCTAGTCATCGAAGAGCTTGTTCCCCACTCAGGGGAGATTCGCCAAGCGATCCTGCAAATTGGGGTCCATGTTCACCAGATGCAGCCAAGCCAAGCAACGCATCGCCACCGCAAAGGCCGTGACCCGGGGCGACAGCTCAAAGGCATCGTACACGGCCTGTAGCATGTAGAGACGGATACTGGACAACGTCTCCAAAAGGCGACTGAACGCCTGCTGACGGCGGGAGGGGACATCAGGAAGGAAAGACTGCAAAACCTTCAGGCAGTGCTTGAGGTAAGAAGAAAATGTAAAATTATAGTTAAGGACGCAGTTCTCCATTGAGTTTTGATAAAGGCAGCAACCGAACTTGTCCATCGTTCGGCCCTCTCTGCCCGGGGGGACGGCAGAATAGACCCTGGAGGGATTGGACTTCTTGAGCGAGGACTCGACCACCAGGGACTGGTGGGAGAGCTGCGACTTGGAGTCTCGATACCGTACGATACCATGTAAAGTTTTCAAAAAGTCGCAGCTCTCCCTGGTGGTCGAGTCCTCGCTCAAGAAGTCCAATCCCTCCAGGGTCTATGCTGCCGTCCCCCCGGGCAGAAAGGGCCGGATGATGGATCAGCTGGATCTCCAGTTTGACCCGGTACACCAAGTAATACCTGGATGAGATGGAGCTGCCTCATCCCCCTAAGGAGTCCTTGCGGCTTCCTCTGAATCAGGTTCTCAAACAGACCTTCCTCCGTAATCTGGAAGTGCCTTATGCCATCCCGGCCATTTCATCCAAGATGGAGTCTCGATACCGTACGGTACCATGTAAGGTTTTCGAGATCTGACGGGGAGGACCGCCAACGGGAGCGAGAAGTGTGTGGAGACCGCACCGACTCCCTGAAGCACCTCGAGGAACGCGGGGTAGGAGATCTGCCCCGAGGAGACGAATCCCTCAACCTCTTCGAGGGTGGAAGTCTCAAAGGAGCGGACTTCGAGATATGCTTCAATCGAGGCACACGGGGCAGGGATCTGGGCCTCAAAGTAGCAGGGGACGACCCACTAGAGGAAAGCCATCAAGACCTTCGAGACCGCCCACGAGGGGTGTCGAGGGGGCGCTCAGGCTGGCCAGCCAGGGTCGAGGTCAAAGCTGGGGCAAGTTGGCTCAGGACCGAGGAGATCTGCATCTGCAAGATGGCCTTTAGCATGTCCTCGAACATTGGCACCAAGAACATCGGATCAGGTTGAGGAGGTGTAGCAGTGCGCTCCAACAAGGGTGACTTCGATGAAGATTATTCCCGTTAACTTGAGGCACGCTTTGGAGGAGTTCTGGACGGGGCAGTCCCACCCCCCTGAGATCCCGGGGTAGGCTTCTTCACCAAGGAACCTGAGGGAGGAAGAGGAGACTTACCCGGAGCCACAGGTTTCATCGAGGCAGACGAGGACTTGACAGATGAGGGTGACTTCGACGAAGTCGAGGCCTTCAAGGCCAAGGCCCACACTGGGGCAAAGATCGAGCTCGGTCCCGCCGCAGTATCCATGCCAAACAGTTTGAGGATCCTGGCCCTTCTCCTCCGAAGCCCCTGCAGTTGAAGAGTAGCACAACGCGGGCAGGAGTCCAGCGATGGTCGGCCCCGAGGCACTCAATTCACCAACGGTGGGGGTTAGTGATAGAGATTACCTGACCACACTGAGTGCACTTTTTGAAACCAGAGGCCGGCCGGGACATAGGCCCAAGCGACGCCGCAGCCGCGCAAGGCTCACCGGCCAAGTCAGACCCGGAGCCCCGGGTCAACGACAGAAATCGGAAGAAAAACTGTTTTAAGAGTAGAATTTTATTTTTGAAACGCACCGCACAGCGACTCACTTGAAAATAAAAAAACGAAGTAAGCCGCAGTGCAAGAGGCACTCCGATCTCGCAGAGCAGAGGAACTGGGCTTCAGGCTCTGCGGAAAACGAAGAACTGAGGCCATGAGGAGGAGACACGCCCCCTAGCTCGAGCGGGAAGGCACCCGCGCATGTGCGGTACTCTCACAAGCTTGAAGATCTTCAAGAAAGTTTGCTTGTGACAGTGTCCGATTGGGGCTCCGTAGATGACGTCACCCACATGTGGAGAATACGCTGCCTGCTTGTCCTGGGATAAAATCTGTTTAACTCTAGGTACTTACTAGATTACGTGTGACATGGGCTGGCCATTGTTGGAAACAGGATACTTTGCTTGATGTACCTTTGGTCTACCCTAATATGATAACTCTTTTTTTATATCAGTCTAAGCTGTAACCATTACAAGTAGTGTCTCAAAACACAAGATCCAAATTTTTTTTGCAGATTAAGAACCAACTCTCTATTCTGAAACCAGGTTGTCACTTACAGCAAACACTTATTTAACTGAGCAAGCTTTCAGTTCAGAACAACACTAACAAGCATCAGAAGCTGTGCATCATCTACCTATAAAAGGCAGAATTCCCCAAGAATAAATAATTTATCCCAAAGATTGCATATAGATATATAGATGTTAAACAGCAAGGGAGAAAACACCAAGTCTGGGCCCCACCTCCCCTCCCAGGCTAAGAATCTCAAAGAGGATCGTCATTCCCTGAACTTTAAACAGAAAGCTCTATCTGTAAGAAAGAACTCAAATCTAAGATAGGACCCTTCTTGATAATTCTACAGAAGTAATAAGTGATCAAAGTTGTTAAATTGCATGCAGAGTAAATACAGGAAGTCTTGGCAGGCTGGAGAAGTGGGCAACCAAATGAAATTTAATGTGGACAAGTATAAAGTAATGCCCATTGGGAATAACTTAAATTAAAGCTAGAGTACATGATGTCCACATTAGGAGTCACCACAAAGGAAAAGATTTAGATGTCATTATGGATAATACAGTGAAATCTGGACAGTGTATGACAGCTGCCAAAAAACGCAAAAAGATTATAAAATAAATAATATAATAATGCTTCCATCACTCAATGGCAAGACTGCTTCTTGAGTTATGAATGCAAGTCTAGCTGCTGCATTTGAAAAAAAAAAATGTAGAACTAGAAAAGGTGCTAAGAAGGGCAAACAAAATGATTAAGGAGATGGAACATCTCTCATATGAGGAAAGACTAAAGTTAGGATTCCAACCTGAAAAGACAGCTGAGAGGAGATCCAATAGAAGACTATAAAATCCTAAGTGGTGGGGAAAGAGTAAACAAAAATCGATAATTTAATCTTTCAGGAAACACAAAGACCAAGGAAAACATCATGAAGTTACACAGTAACACATTTAAAACAAGTCAGGTAAAAAAAAAAAAAAAAAAATTTCATTCAACATATTCCTAGAGCCAAGTGTTAAAATCAGTTG
Organism: Geotrypetes seraphini; assembly: GCF_902459505.1. NCBI lineage: Eukaryota > Metazoa > Chordata > Amphibia > Gymnophiona > Dermophiidae > Geotrypetes > Geotrypetes seraphini. The sequence continues at coordinate 149,194,829 of NC_047088.1, forward strand.
ATGTAACTGGATTTTTAAAAAACAGCTTGGACAAATTCCTTGCGGAAAAATCCATAAGTGGCTATTGCGGTAGACCTGGGAAAAGCGAATGCTTACTTCTAGTGTTGCATAGTAACTAAGTAAATGCATTCACTAGAGGCAGGTTTTGTCAGACAAATCTGGTCAATTTCTTTGACTGGGTGACCAGAGAATTGGATAGAAGGAAAGCGCTAGTTGTGGTGTATTTAGATTTTAGCTAAGCCTATGACCGTGTTCCACACAGGTGTCACAAACTTGAGTGCGGTCGGGGTGAGCCCCAAAGTTTTTGACTGAGTCAGAAACTGGTTGAGTGGAAGGGGAACAAGGGTAGTGGTCAACAGAGATTGCTCTGAGGAAAGGGATGTTACCAGTGGTGTGCTTCAAGGTTCATTTCTTGGGCCTGGTCTTGTTAACATTTTTGTAAGTGATATTGCTGAAGGGCTATCTGGTAAGATTTCCCCCTTTACAGATAATACCAAAATCTGCAAAACAGTAGATACCTTGATGGTGTGGATAACATGAGGAATGACCTAGTAAAGTTTGAAGAGTAGTCTGAAATTTGACAGTTAAGATGTAATGCTAAGAAATGCAAGGTCATGCATTTGGGCTGCAAAAACCAGAAGAAACAGTACAGTTTAGGGGGTGAAGAACTTTTGTGCATGAAAGAGGCACAAGACTTGGGTGCAATAGTCTGTGATGATCTTAAGGTGGCCAAACAGGTTGAAAAGGCAACAGCAAAAGCTAGAAGGATGCTTGGATGCATAGGGAGAGGAATGGCTAGTAGGAAAGAGGTGATATTGCTGCCCCTGTATAAGACTTACAGGACCTTATTTAGAAAATTGTGTACAATTCTGGAGATCACACCTTCAAAATAGGATAGAGTTGGTCCAGAGGAAAGCTACTAAAATGGCCAGTGGCCTATCTCATAAGGTGCACGGGGACAAACTCAAAAATCTCAATATGTATACTTTGGAGAAATGCAGGAGAGGGGAGATATGATAGAGATGTTTAATGACATAAATATACATTTGCTTGTATGCTCCCACTCTAAACCAATATTATATTCTCTCTACATACCAATACTCATTGTATTTTCAAAGCGCTCCTGTATCACTGTATACCGTCTTGAACTGAAAAGGTACGATGAGATATAAGTAAAGCTATTATTATTATTACATGAGGAGAGTCTCTTTCAATTGAAAGGAAACTCTCGAGTGAGAGGGCATAGGATGAAATTAAAGAGGTGACAGGAGACAAAGACTGTGTCTGAATCAATAAGTGTGAACAGACATGGGATCTCAGAGAGATGAGATATTGGATGACGCGAATGGGCAGAATGGATGGGCCATTTGGCCTTTATCTGCCATCATGTTTCTTTTTTTTTTTTTCAAATTCTTTATTCATTTTTTCATCTTACATCAATCAAGTACACAATATTACATCATTTAAAACTTTTACACATCACTTGAATTTCTTTCTATTTTCATCTTAAATACATAAATTTATTCTCTCTGCACCCACCCTTCCCGTAACTATTTTAATCAAAAATATTGTATAAATATTGTATTCTTGTCTATTGATTAAACCTTTAATAGAACTTTATACCATTCCCCCTCTCCCTATGTATAAATGTACTTTCAGTGGAAAATGATGTCTAATCATTACAATAATTTGTCAATGGCCCCCAAATCTTTTTAAAATTATTATAATTCCCTTTTTGTATGGCAATTGTTCTTTCCATTTTGTAAATGTGGCACAACGAATTCCACCAGAATGTATAGTTAAGTCTATTGTAATTTTTCCAATTATTGGTGATATGTTGTATGGCTGTCATAATCAATAAAAGTTTATTATTGCTTGATGAAATTTGACTTTTTGTTCTCATTGACATATCGAACAGAATTGTATCATATGATAATGCTACATGGTTTTCTAGTAAACAATTTATTTGAGACCAAATTGATTTCCAAAAGGCCATGATACAGGGGCAATAGAATATTAAATGATCCAGAGTCCCTGCTTCCAGATTACAATACCAGCATCTATTAGACTTAGAGCTATCTAACTTTTGTAATCGAACTTGGGCCCAAAATGCTCTATGTAACAAAAAGAACCAAGTTTATCTCATAGATGTGGACACTGTACATCTCATTCTCCAAGACCAAATTCGTGGCCATTGAGACGCAGAAATTTGATGCTTAATCTCAATGCTCCAAATGTCTCTAAGACCAGTCTTTGATTTTTTATTCATAAATCCAGATATCAATTTATACCACTGTGCGGCTTGGTGTTCCAAGAAATCCGCCTGAAAGCATAAGAACTCCAGACTATACTGATTATTGAGATTTTTCCATTCAGGGAACCCCTCCTGAATAGCCTGCTTCAGCTGCAACCATTTAAAGCTTTGTGATTTAAGACCATATTTATGTTGCAACTGTGAAAAATCAAGCAGTTTACCATTTGAAATAACATCATCTAAAATCCGTATACCAGCAATAATCCAATGCTTCCATACGATTTTAAACCCGCCAATTTGAATCTTGGAGTTTAGCCATATAGATTGATTTGTTGATTTGTGTAATGGGTTAGGTGTTAAATTACTAACATAACACAATGTTTTCCATGTATCCATCAATATTCTGTTCTCTTTATATATTCTAGGCATCTTTACACTGAAAACATGAGATAAATGTAAAGGAAACATGAGTCACCATTCCAAATACAACCAATCTGGGGTATTTTCCATGAGCTCTGGGAGGACCCAAAACATATTAATTTCAAAAAATACCCTTCTCAAATATCATTTCAATTTTCTTAGTCCAAGTTATCCAGAGGTGTAAATCCATTATGAATAGCTCATAAACTTAATTCCTTTTAGTTACTATCTAAGGGGCTGAGCCTCAGATCCCCGTGTGTTGTATATGTTTCACAAGCACACTAGAAAGAGAATTAACCTCATTGGCTCATGCTCATGTTTTTGATTAACAACAGAGCAGAGGGGAGCATGAGCCAGTGAGGTTAATTCCCTTTCTAGTGTGCTTGTGAAACATATACAACACACGGGGATCTGAGGCTCAGCCCCTTAGATAGTAACTAAAAGGAATTAAGTTTATGAGCTATTCATAGCGGACTTACACCTCTGGATAACTTGGACTAAGAAAATTGAAATGACATTTGAGAAGGGTATTTTTTGAAATTAATATATGTTCTCTTTCATCCTGTATATAATTTTGGTGATAGGACCCAATACATACCCTGGCATAAAATATAGGCTTGATGATACCTATAAAAGTTTGGAAAATTTACCCCACCCTCCGCAATTGGTTTTTGTAAAGATACTAAAGCAATTCTAGGCATTTTACCCAGCCAAATAAATTTTGTAAGAATACCATTTAACTTTTTATAAAAGGACCCTTGAAAAAAAACTGGTATCATACTCATTTGATAACAAACCACAGGCAATATCATCATTTTAATAGTTTGGACTCTCCCCCATCAAGAAAGATGTAAAGGATTCCATTGCTCACACATTTCTGTTACTTTTTTTAATAAAAATTTTTCATTCTCTTTCATTGTGTCTTCCAGTGTATTTTTTATCCTAATACCTAAATATTTTAATCCATCTTCCTTCCATACAAATGAGAATTAATCAAATAAGCCTTTAGTACAATGCACATTAAGTGGAAGAATTTCTGACTTGCTCCAATTTATCTTATACCCTGAAAATTTTCCAAATTTCTCTATCAACTCTAGCAATCATGGAATGGTAGGTTCTGGATTTCTCAAATAAAGCAGTATATCATCTGCATATGCAGACTTTATATTCCCAATCTGTACGAGGAATATCCTGTATCTCCTTTGCTTATTGAATGGCTAATAATAAGGGTTATAATGCAATATCAAAAAGCAAAGGAGATAATGGACAGCCTTGTCTAAGCCACCCCCCCCTGCAAATTAAAACGCTCTGATAAATTATTATTAATACACAATCTTGCCATCATGTTTCTATGCTTCTACTTAAGTAAAAGTTTTTGTTACTTTTACTTGTAAAGAAGTACAGAATAATATTTGTTACTTTTACTGAAGTAATTTCACAATTTGTATTACTTTTACTCAGTTTTATCTGATGCTTACAGTTAAAAGTAAAAGCAGAAGCAAGATGTACTGTATTTTTCACTTCATAATACACACTTTTTTCCACCCAAAATTGGGTGGAAATTTCAGTGCGTCTTATGAAGCGAAGGTAACTATTTTTAAACACCCCCCACCCACCCCAGTGTACCTTTTTAAAATGACCCACTCATTGGGGGTATGCGGGCTAACTGCTGCCCGCCGCTGCTCCTGCTCCCTGCCACTGCACCACAACTCAAAGAAGGGAAGAGCCAGCGTGCAGTGATTGCATGTCGCCAGCCCATAAGCCTTCTCCCAACATCAGAACTGACGCTGATCCTTCCCTTCCCTTCTTTGAGTTGTGGCACAGCAGCGGCGGACCAGGGCCAGAGGAGGAGGAATCGGAATCGGCAGAGGGTAGATTTCAGCACGCAGGGGGGAGGAAGGCAGTTTCCGGTGCAGCAGGGAGGACGAAGGACAAAGGCTGGAAGGCAGTGAGGGCAAGGAGGCATGTACTTGGGACATGGGAGGGAGGGAGAACGAAGGACAAAGGCTAGAAGGCAGTAAGGGGGCATGAACTCGGGATATGGGAGGAAGGTAGGTCAAAGAACAAAGGCTGGAAGGCAGTGAGTGGGAGGGGGAACAAACTTGGGACATGGGAGGGAGGGAATAGAAAGGGACAATTCTTGGGCCTGAGTGAAGAAAGGAAGGAAGGAGACTCATGAAATCACCAGGCAACAAAAGTAGGAAAAATTATTTTATTTTCAATTTAGTGATCAAAATGGATCAGTTTTGATCATTTATATTTGCTGTGTATATATGAAAATGAAATGAACAGCCTGGCAGGGAAGGGGAGACAGGGTGCAGAGTCTGGTATATATTAGTACACAATTTGGTTCAGAATGGTTTTTTTCTGTTTTTCCTACTCTAAATCTAGGGTGCGTCTTATGGTCCAGTGCGTCTTATGGTACAAAAAATACGGTAAATGCTTCCTCAGTAAACCTATTCCAGGTTTTGTTATTTCATTTGGATTCTGCTATTGTGAACCTCATCATGCTAATAGTGGATCATCTCATCTTAAATTTTGCTGTTCACCAACCTATAACAATGGAATTACCTGTGTTTGTTAAATTAGTTACTGCTCTCCAGCAAAAAAAGCAATGATCAAGTTAAGTCACTTTGAAGTGGAAATGAAATTGAAGCTGGTTGCAATTCTTGGTAAACAGGAATATGTATATCACAACAGACAAATGCGAAAGTCTAGAAGTGCTTCTAAACCTGGTGTGTTGAAAGGAAGTGAAGACCTGATCTCTGTGGTACTCGCCTTCCAGTAGGAAAGTCTGGAAAAAAGCCTAACAGTTGGCTTCCTGAAAGTTCAGATTGACTCTCTTCCTGATTTTTGACCTAGGATTACTGTATTTCCCCATATTTAGGCCGCAGCCTATACATGGGTTTTACAAAGTCACTTATGGGGTGCAGCCTAGTTATATGGGGCAGCCTATGCAGCGATTGTAAATCATCTCCCCCATCCCCGGTACCTTTTCAGAGCCCCTTGGATGGCAAATCTCCAGAGGTGCAGTGCACCTGTGATCGCTTCGGCATTCGGCCTGCCTCCGCACTGCTTGCTGGGTGACTGATGTTCTTGCGAGTCCCACAAGTCTCGCAAGTCCCACGAGAGCTGACATTGGCCATTCAGTGGGTGGTGCAGGGGGCAGGCCGGATGTCGAAGAGATCACGGCTGCACTTCACCTCTGGAGATTTGCCACCCGCCATCCAGGGGGCTCCGAAAAAGGTACCGGGGTTGGGGGAAGATTTTAAAAGGCTAGGTAGATACCATGGGGCAGCTTATCTTCCAGTTTTTAAACATAGGCTGCCCTTTTCTGCGGCCTATACATGGGTGCGGGCAAAGCAGAAGTGCGGCCTATATGCAGGGAAATACGGTAATAAGAGCACCATAGCTGCACATCCAGATGTGGGCAATTTTTTGAAGGGAGCGTACACCTCTGTCCTCTGGGGAGACAGCCTTTTCCACTTAATCTGGTTTTGAAGAGAGCGTCCTACGAACCTGTGGAGCAAGCTTCCCTGATGGACCTCACCATTAAAATGGTGTTTTTTGTAGCAATTACCTCTGCCCAACAAGTGTCTGAACTTTAGGCTTTGTCCTATAGAGATCTATTTCTCAAAATTTCAGGTTCAAGCGTGGTCTTACACACAGTCCCCATCTTTCTTAATGAAAGTGATTTCCAACTTTCATATCAATCAAGAAGTCTGCTTACCTGTCTCCATTCCTTCGGGATCAAGAGTGATCAGATATTGAAATTGTTGGATGTATGCAGACGCTTACTTCGGTATCTAAAGGATACAAACGAATTTCAATTGTTGTATCATCTGTTTGTATTGGCTGGGGCTGAGGAATCCATCACACTTGTTTTAAGCAAAATCGAGATGTTTTGAGTTATATAGAGGCTTTTATTTTCAAATCAGGAAATCCAAGATGGCCGCCACTGCAGCAGCAAATTTAGAACCAAAAACGGTCCAGGGGAGCTACACTGGGGAATAAAAATTAGCAATTTTTAAAATTTTAGAGCTGGGGTACCTAACTCTAATCCCAGAACCCAATTTAAAAAAACCAATTTTGAAGAACTCAGGTTTTGTTTGTCAAGTTGTCAACCTGTTACTCACTGTGCCATGCTGTGTGCTGGGAGCTGCAAGTGTGGAAGCTGCAAAGAGCTGACAGGGAGAACTTCTATCTCAACAAGCATGGAATCCAGACTGTTTGTGTCTTCTGACTGCCTCTCAGGCTCAACGAACTGGCCAAAGACCTTAACCCCCACCAGATCCTGTGCACACAAATTGGGGGTGGGGGGAGCAGTCAGCCCCGATCTTGGAAAAACCGCCACACAGACGCTCAGCCTGTGCTCAAGCCCACTGCAAACAAACCTAGGGTGAGCCCTGCTCCCAAAGGAACAATGCCCAAGCCCTCAAACTGGTAGGGCAGGCTGTCCAAGTGGATGCACTGCAAAGCAGTCTGCCCCTTGGAAGCAGACCCTCAATCTCAGTCTGCACTCTCCTGCAGCCAGAGCTGTCCCCAAAATGGGATCCTCTGCAGCACCAAAAAGCTTTGGAAATGGTCCAAAAGACCAAATTGAGAAATAAACACGAGCAAAAAAGCCCAGTTACTTACCGTACCAGGTGTTATCCAGGGACAGCAGGCAAATATTCTTGACTGATGGGTGACAGCACCGACGGAGCCCCGGTACGGACAATTTTAGAGTGATTGCACTCTAAGAACTTAGAAAGTTCTAGCTAGACCGCACTGCGCGTGCGCGAGTGCCTTCCCGCCCAACGAAGGCGCGCGGTCACCAGTTAATATAAGCCAGCTAAGAAGCCAACCCGGGGAGGTGGGAGGGTCGCAAGAATATCTGCCTGCTGTCCCTGGATAACACCTGTTACGGTAAGTAACTGTGCTTTATCCCAGGACAAGCAGGCAGCATATTCTTGACTGATGGGTGACCTCCAAGCTAACAAAAAGCGGGATGGAGGGAAGGTTGGCCATTAGGAAAATAAATTTTGTAAAACAGATTGACCGAAGTGTCCATCCCGTCTGGAGAATGCATCCAGACAATAATGAGATGTAAAAGTATGAACTGAGGACCAAGTAGCAGCCTTGCAGATTTCCTCAATGGAAGTGGAGCGGAGGAAAGCTACAGACGCTGCCATAGCTCTAACTTTGTGGCCCGTGACAGAACCTTCCAGTGTCAGGCCCGACTGAGCATAACAGAATGAAACTCAAGCAGCAAGCCAATTGGATAGAGTGCGTTTAGATACAGGATGATCCAACTTGTTAGGATCAAAGGACAAAAACAGTTGAGGTTTAGTGCGTTCAAGATAGTAAGTCAAAGCACGTTTACAGTCCAAGGTATGCAAAGCCTGTTCACCTGGATGAGAGTGAGGCTTCGGAAAAAATACAGGTAGGACTATGGACTGATTAAGATGAAAGTCAGACACAACCTTAGGGAGAAACTTTGGATGTGAACGGAGAACCACCTTATCATGGTGAAAAACAGTGAAAGGTGGATCGGCCACTAGTGCATGCAACTCACTGACCCTCCTGGCAGAAGTGAGAGCTATAAGGAAGACCACTTTCCAAGTAAGAAATTTGAAATGTGCTGTGGCCAAAGGTTCAAAAGGAGGCTTCATTAAAGCGGAAAGAACCACATTGAGATCCCAGACCACAGGAGGGGGCTTGAGAGGTGGTTTCACATTGAAAAGGCCCCTCATGAACCTAGAAACCAAAGGATGAGCCGAGAGGGGTTTTCCATGAATTGGCTCATGAAAGGCAGCAATGGCACTAAGATGAACTCTGATAGAAGTAGATTTGAGACCAGAGTCAGACAAGGAAAGAAGATAGTCCAACACCAGTCCCACTGCTAGAGACAAGGGATTATGGTGATGTAAGAGACACCAGGAAGAAAACCGAGACCACTTCTGCTGATAACACTGAAGCATGGCCGGTTTCCTGGAAGCATCAATGATAGAACGGACAGGCTGAGAAAGGAGTGAGTGAGCCGAAGTCAGCCCGAGAGATACCAAGCTGTCAGGTGCAGAGACTGTAAGTTGGGATGCAGCAGGGTCTGCTGATGCTGAGTAAGCAGAGAAGGAAACAGTGGAAGAAGTATGGGTTCCCTGGAACTAAGTTGAAGTAGAAGGGAGAACCAATGTTGCCTGGGCCACCGTGGAGCGATGAGAATCATGGTGGATTGTTCCCTCCTGAGCTTTAACAATGTCTGCAGCATGAGCGGTAAAGGAGGAAAAGCATATAGGAAGAGATTGGTCCAATCCAGGAGAAATGCATCGGGTGCCAGACGGTGAGGAGAGTAGAGTCTGGAGCAAAACAGGGGCAGCTGATGATTGTGAGGAGCTGCAAAAAGGTCCACTTGAGGAATGCCCAATTGAGCGAAAATGGACTGGAGAGTCAAGGGGTCGAGAGTCCATTCGTGAGGTTGGAGAATTCTGCTGAGATTGTCTGCTAAGGAATTCTGCTCCCCTTGAATGTAGACAGCTTTCAGGAATAAATGACGAGCTGCCGCCCAAGACCAAATCCGTTGGGCTTCCTGACACAACAGGCGAGAGCCCGTCCCTCCCTGTTTGTTGATGTAGTACATTGCAACTTGATTGTCTGTGCAAATGAGTAGTACTTGAGGAAAGAGAAGATGTTGGAATACCTGGAGGGCATAAAACATCGCTCGGAGTTCCAGGAAATTGATGTGGTGTTTCTTTTCCTGGGCAGTCCAAAACCCTTGAGTTTGGAATTCGTTCAAGTGAACTCCCCAGGCATAAGGGGATGCGTCTGTGGTGATCACAAAATGATGAGGAGGTAGATGGAACAGCAGACCTCTGGATAGATTTGAAGATGTCAACCACCAAAGAAGCGACTGTTGAAGAGACGAGGTCACAGATATGTGTTGTGAGCAAGGATCCGTCGCTTGGGACCACTGGGTTGCTAGGGTCCACTGAGGAGTACACAGGTGGAGACGTGCGAAGGGGGTGACATGTACTGTGGACGCCATGTGCCCCAATAGCACCATCATGTGATTGGCAGAGATGGTAATCTGTTGAAACACCTGCCGACAGAGATGAAGGATGGTCTGAAGGCGGTTGGATGGAAGAAATGCCCTCATCAGAACAGTGTCCAGAATGGCTCCAATGAATTGAAGTCGTTGGGTCGGAATGAGGTGCGACTTGGGTTGATTGATTTCAAAACCCAACAGTTGAAGAAAGTGAATGGTCTGGTTGGTGGCAAGCAGAACCGCCTGAGGAGAATGAGCCTTGATCAGCCATTCGTCCAAATAAGGGAAGACTTGAAAATTGTGAGAGCGGAGATAGGCCGCTACCACAATCAGACACTTGGTGAATACCCTGGGAGAGGAGGCCAGACCGAAGGGTAGCACCTTGTACTGATAATGAGTTTGATTGATGAGAAAGCGCAGATATTGCCTGGACGTCAGATGGATAGGAATATGTGTGTAAGCCTCTTTTAGATCGAGGGAGCATAGCCAGTCGCCCTGAGTGAGAAGAGGGTAGAGGATGGCAAGAGAGAGCATTTTGAACTTCTCCTTGACCAAACATTTGTTGAGATCTCTGAGATCTAATATAGGTCTGAGGTCTCCGGTCTTTTTGGGAACTAGAAAGTACCGGGAGTAAAATCCCTGCCCTCGCTGATCTGGAGGAACTTCTTCGATGGCATTGAGAAGAAGGAGGGATTGAACCTCTTGAGCCAGAAGGAGGGATTGAGACTTGTTGGAATCAGACTCTTTTGGTAGGCCTAACGACAGAGGAGTCTGAAAATTGAGGGAGTAGCCATGGGCTATGATAGAGAGCACCCACTGGTCGGTGGTGATTACCTCCCATCGAGTCAGAAAAATGTTTAGTCGACCTCCTATAGGCTGTGCAAGAGGACATGAGGGAGGAAGACTGGCAATGCCCTGGAGAAGCGAGTCAAAAGGGCTGAGACGGTTTAGGCTGAGTAACAGGCTTTATGGCAGGCGGCTGTTGTTGGCGAACCTGTTGTTGTTGCTGCCGTTGCCTCCGAGACTGAGGAGGATGAGGCTGAATCAGCCGAGCAGAAAAACGCCTCTGATACGACGTCTGCTGCCTAAAAGGACGAGAAGGAGGGGGTTTCTTTTTGTTTTTCAATAAAGTATCCCACCTCGTTTCATGAGCAGAAAGCTTCTGAGTGGTGGTATCCAGAGATTCTCCAAACAGCTCATCACCCAGGCAGGGAGCATTGGCAAGGCGGTCCTGGTGGTTCACATCAAGGTCTGAGACGCGAAGCCATGCCAATCGTCTCATCACTACAGACATGGCAGTAGCTCGGGATGTCAGTTCAAAAGTGTCATAGATGGAACGGACCATAAACTTCCTGAGTTGCAAGAGATTGGCAGTGCATTGCTGGAAAGCAGAAAGCTTGCGGTCAGGAATATATTTCTGAAAAGTGGCCATCTGCTGGATAAGATGTTTCAGGTAAAAGGAGAAGTGAAACGCATAGTTATCTGAACGGTTGGCCAACATAGCATTTTGGTAAAGTCGTTTACCAAATTTGTCCATGGCCTTGCCCTCTCTGCCAGGAGGGACAGAGGCATACACACTAGAGCCTGCAGATTTTTTGAGGGTTGATTCCACCAGTAAAGATTCATGTGGAAGCTGAGGTTTGTCAAACCCTGGAATAGGAATAACTTTATAAAGCGATTCCAATTTCCTTGGAGCTCCTGGAATAGTGAGAGGAGTTTCCAGATTTTTGTAAAAAGTTTCCCGTAATATATCATGAAGGGGTAACTTTAAAAATTCTTTGGTAGGTTGGTCAAAGTCCAAAGCCTCTAGGAATGCTTTTGATTTTTTAGAATCAGACTCTAAGGGGAGAGAAAGGGTGTCTGACATCTCCCTCAGAAATTTAGTGAAGGAAGAGTGCTCTGGCTTACTAGCAGGATCCTGCACCGATGGGTCAGCCTCATCCGATGAAAAATCCTCCTCGGTACCGAGGGAATCATCGGAGTCATCCCATAAATCAGGGTCACGTACCGATGGGAGGCGGCCCTGAGACAGAGGAGTAGAGGATTCGGTATGCCTGGTTTTGCGTACCGATTTGCCTGAACGCATCGACACCGTACCTGGTGACTGTAAAGCGGGACGGGTGTCAGAGAGCGGTACCGGATCAGAGGCCGAGTGAGCCGTACGTCGAAGAGACTTTGGCTCTGCCGATAAAACAGGCATAGAGATGGAAGAGGCAGATTTAAGCGGTGCCGATAACGTCGATGCCGACAACAGAGGCTGGTCAACGATCGGTACCGCAGGCTCAGTGGGAACCGACACCGGCAGGTTCGGGGTTAGCAGAGCCGGGAGCAGGTGTTGTAATTGCTCCTTAAGCTGGACCTGAAGGATGGATGCTATACGCTCATCCAGAGACGGTCCCGATGGCACCGGTACCGCTTTTTTCTTGCTCGGTACCTGCGGTGCAGCTCGACGCTCAGGAGAAGACGATGCCGATGAAGAGGCAGTGACTTCTATGGGAGCGGAGCGTTTGCAGGGCCGGCGCGCAGTCTGCAGAACTTGGCTCACTGCTTGTTTGACTGGCGGGCCAAGAACAGTAGGGGATGTCTTCTTAGCTGGCTTACCTACAGGGTGCGACACCGACGATACATCTTGCGGTGTCGAAACCACCGGTGTCGATTTAGAGGAAGTTGCCAGAGTCGATGCTGGTGGGACTTCCATAGCGGCACCGAAAAGAATCCGCTGTTATATTTGGCGATTCTTCAAAGTTCTCTTTTGAAGAGAACTACAGTGGGTGCACGTTTCTGCCCTATGGTCCAGACCCAAACACTGAAGGCACCACTTGTGCGGGTCGGATAAAGAAATAGGGCGTGCACACCACTGACACTTTTTAAAACCCGGTGAAGGGGGCATGAAGGGAAAAACGGCCGTAGTGCCAACAGGCCCCGCCGGGGCCGACCGAAAAAAGTAAAAAAAAAAAAATAGACTTTTTTTTTTTTTTTAGAAAATGAGAAAACAATAAAAACGTGAAGAAATTCACTGGAAAAAATACGCGAGCGGGAAGGCGAAAAAAGAGAGTCCAACAGCCGTTGGACACACGCGTCTTCTTAGCTCCGCGGAAACTAAGAAACTGGGGACCGCGCACCTTCGTCGGGCGGGAAGGCACTCGCGCACGCGCGGTGCGGCCTAGCTAGAACTTTCTAAGTTCTTAGAGTGCAATCACTCTAAAATTGTCCGTACCGGGGCTCCGTCGGTGCCGTCACCCATCAGTCAAGAATATGCTGCCTGCTTGTCCTGGTATAAAAACCAGTTCCTATCACCTCACAGGAAAAAACTGACAAACTGGAGGACAGCCCAGAAGATGGAGAGGAAAAGAATGATAATGAAACTCCCTACAAGAATTCTTGCGAAAAAGGATCAACTACCCACACATTCAGGAATGGAGTGTCTGTTGCACTAGAAAAAGTTGTTGGGATAAAAATGTTAACCATTGCATTCAAGATACTTTTACTTTTTACTCTAAAAGTATTATAAACAATAACTTTTTTCACTTAAGAAAATATTTTCCTATGTTCTTCACTATATTTTTTACTTTTATTTAAAATATTAAAATACACTTATTTTTAAGTACTTTGAACAACATTGTGTATCCCTGGAGTTAAGTAGAATGGAACCTTGCTATGTTTTAGGACTGGATTGGTCCCTGTCAGAAACCTGATATGGGCTAGATGGCTCCTTGGTCTGACTCAATAGGGCAACTCTTATGTTCTTATACTGTGTCAGTCCATAAAAGGTCATGCATACACCATGTCACATGTATTAGCATCGTCCATCTGGTGTATCCCTACTGAAAAAAGGTTGAGAACCACTGCCTAAAGTCTCAGCAGCATTTAGAATGTGCAGATCTGTCTAAATTTGTACTTTGAATGCACTGCTTGAAATCTCACTCACTGATCTTCAAACACACTCCTTGGAACATGTCACCTTTGGCATCTGTCACTGCAGTGATTGTCCTCAGCCAGAGGTCATACCTAGGGCTCCACTCACGGCCTGCATTGTTATGTCTGGCCACTAGAGGAACTTCTTCCTTCTTCCTCTCAACCCAGCAATGAACATTACTACTGCAGCATGCCCAATTTAAGTAGTGGTTTAAAAAGTACCGGTATCTGTCAAAGACTTTATGTAATATAGTTAGAAAAGTAACATTTCTAATGCATTCTAATCTACTGCATTCAATTATTAAACTCCAAATTTTGTTTTCCTGAAGTAGCTTTTTCAGACGTTTAAACAAATAGCAAATAGATCCTGTGACTTATCTCAAAAACTCAAAAGATTATAATCCTAGAGTTCAAAGTTCTGCTTCAAAATCTACAGCCAAATGTTTTTGCTGTCCATTCCTTCTCAATCTCTGGAAGAGTAAAAATAAGAGGGAAACAGTACTACTCCAGAGGAACTGACAAGTTATACAAGCCAGTGCAAATACTACCTTTAGTAAATACATGGTCAAGTCAAATTACACTTCTCCCTCCATATTCACGGTGAATGCGTTCTGGCAATAGGCGCGAATATGAAAAAAATGCAAATAACTACCTTTTCTTGTAAGGTTTTCACTTTTTTTTTCCCCTTTTGGGAGCACTATCGGTACCACTTGAACTCTTGCGCTTTGTAGCCATGGTGGGAGACCTGGTCTGATCTTTCCTGAAGGAAAGGCAAGCAGCGATTTCAAGGCAGGCAAGCAAGCAGCGATTTCAGGGCAGGCAAGCAAGCAGCGATTTCAGGGCAGGCAGCCAACCAGCGATTTCAGGGCAGGCAGCCAACCAGCGATTTCAGGGCAGGCAGCCAACCAGCGATTTCATGCATGCTGGGAAGAAGCCTTTCTCTCTAGGGATGCTGGGAAGCAACATTTTTCTCAGTGCACATTGGGAAACATGGAAGCAGCGAATTTATGTGATAAAGCATGCCAGCGATTTTCAAAGTTACAGTACAGTAATGGTAAGTGATAAACTTTTTTATCGGTACTGTACAGAAAAGTAAAAGGAAAAAACTTTAGTGATGATGTTTTTTGGGGGGCGGAGTCAGAGGCTGAAAAATCACAAATAAGCAAAACCACAGGTATGGAAACTGTGAATACGGAGGGAGAAGTGTATTATGACCACCTGTTGGTATCCAGAATAACTGCCTCTGGATGCACAGATGGCAGACAGATGCTGTGGGAGTGGCTCAACAAGATGTTGGATAGTTGCTAAAGGTATCTGGAGCCATGCAGACTGCAGTGCATCCGATAGTTGCTGATGGGTGCGTTGAACATGTCGATCAAGGTGGTCTCAAATGTGCTCAATTGGGTTAAGGTCTGGGGAATTCAAAGGCCAGGGAAGTAGCTAGAAGTCTTGGTCATGTTCTGCGAATCATTCACAAACGATTCTGGCAGTATGACGTCACTTTTTCCTGTTGAAATATCCCACTGGCAATATGGAAGATCATCAACACGTACAGGTGTACTTGAGTGGCAAAGATAGAGAGATACATATATCACTTGAGTGTGCCTTCCAGAGGTATCACAGGACCCAGACCATACAAAGAAAATGCCACCAGCTTGTGTATGTCCAATAATGATTGTTGAGCGCTTGTTCTTGGCAGTTTCATGCCTGACACGACAATGTCCATCCATTCAATGGAGCTCAAAATGTGACTCATCAGAGAAGGCAACCCTCTGCCAGTCAATGCAAGTGCAACGTTGGTATTCCTGTGCAAAATGCAGCCGTTTTTTTGCAATGAACCCTTGTTAGCATAGGTGCAGTCACCAGTCGTCTGCTCTAGAGCCTCATTCGCAATAGGGTTCACTGCACAGTCATTTCGGACACATCTGGAAACCCCCTGGTTTGTTTGGATGGTGAGCTACTCCATGGTAGACTGCCATTCATCACACAACAACCTGCACAGAAGACATTTACCTCTCGCATCGATGGCTTGTGCTGCCCCCAGTTACATCAGGTCATCGAAGTTTCCATCCGTCCACTCACGGTACACTTTAACCACAGCAGCCTGTGAACAGTTCACAAACTCCACCATTTCTGAAATGCTGCTGCCTTTGGCCTAGTAGCCGATGATCGTGTCTTTTTCAATGTCTGATAAATCACACTTTTTCCCCATGACAGCTCTGAGTTCCAAGAAATTGATATGGAGCTTCTGTTCTTAAGCAGACCAGTGGTCTTGTGTCCAGAGACTCTCCAGATGAGCACCCCATGCATACATGAAGGATTCCGTGGTCAGAACTTTCCGACACAGTGGTATTTGAAATAAAAGCCCCTAGAAAGATTGGAAGAATTCATCCACCACTGAAGAGACCGACGCAGTGATGGTGTGACAGTAGTTTTCTGGGAAAAAGGATCAAGAACCTTAAACCATTGAGACGTCAGAGACCACTGAGCTGTTCCGAGATGAAGTCTCGCGAAGGGAGTAACAATGACTGTAGGGGCCATGTGACCCAAGAGTCTCATCATGTGTCTGGTTGAGATGACTGGAAGATGAAAACCGTGATTGCTAAGTTGTATGAGGTTGTCATGTCTTTGCAGTGGTAAAAATGCCCTGAGTTGTACAGTGTCGAGCAGAGCCCCTATAAACTGAAAAGTTTGAGAGGGTTGAAGTTGTGATTTGGGGTAGTTGACCTCAAACCCTGAATGTTGAAGAAAAAGGATTGTTGATTGAGTTGCCAAGTGCACAACTTGGGAAGAAACATCTTATCTGTTAATCATCGAGATAAGGAAAGACGAACTTGCTGCACTTCTTTGAGGGAGTAAACAGACAGATAGACAAGGGTGATCCAGTCGACATTGTATATCTGGATTTTCAGAAGGCGTTCAACAAGGTTCCGCATGAACGACTACTTCAGAAAATTGCAAGCCATGGAATTGAGGGTGAAATACTTACGTGGATTAAAAACTGGCTGGAGCATAGGAAACAGAGAGTGGGGGTAAATGGACAATACTCGGACTGGAAGAGCGTCACCAGTGGGGTGCCGCAGGGCTCGGTGCTTGGACCCTTGCTCTTTAAATTATCTGGACATAGGTACAACGAGCAAGGTGATTAAATTTGCGGATGATATGAAGTTATTCCGAGTAGTAAAGATGCAGGGGGATTGCAAAGATATGCATAATCAAGCTCGAGGAATGGGCATCGACATGGCAGATGAGGTTCAAGGTGGATAAGTGTAAAGTGTAAAGTGATGCATGTCGGTAACAAAAATCTCATGCACGAATACAGGATGTCTGGGGCGGTACTTGGAAAGACCTCCCAGGAAAGAGACTTGGGAGTTCTGATCGACAAGTCGATGAAGCCGTCCACACAATGTGCGGCGGAAGCAAAAAGGGCAAACAGAATGCTAGGAATGATAAAGAAGGGGATCATGAACAGATCAGAGAAAGTTATCATGCCGCTGTACCGGGCCATGGTACGCCCTCACCTTGAGTACTGCGTCCAGCACTGGTCACCGTACCTGAAGAAGGACACGGTACTACTCGAAAGGGTCCAGAGAAGAGCGACTAAGATGGTTAAGGGGCTGGAGGAGCTGCCATACAGCGAAAGATTAGAGAAACTGGGCCTCTTCTCTCTCGAACAGAGGAGATTGAGAGGTGACACGATCGAAACATTCAAGGTACTGAAGGGGATAGACTTAGTAGATAAGGACAGGTTGTTCACCCTCTCCAAGGTAGGGAGAACAAGAGGGCACTCTCTAAAGTTGAAAGGGGATAGATTCCGTACAAACGTAAGGAAGTTCTTCTTCACCCAGAGAGTGGTAGAAAGCTAGAACACCCTTCAAGGGGCTGTTATAGGGGAAAACACTCTCCAAGGATTCAAGACAAAGTTAGACAAGTTTCTGTTGAACAAGAACGTGCGCTGGTAGGGCTAGTCGCAGTTAGGGTGCTGGTCTTAGACCAGAGGGCCGCCGCGTGAGCGGACTGCTGGGCATGATGGACCACTGGTCTAACTCAGCAGTGGCAATTCTTAGAGCTACTGCCAAAACAAGGCACTTGGTGAAGACCCTTGGAGAGGAGGCCAAGCTGAAGGGCAGGACCTTGTATTGGTAATGTTGGTGGGCAATACGAAACTGCAGAAATTTTATGTGAGTTGGATGAATTGGTATATGGGATCTAGACAGCATAGTCAATTGTTGTGATCTAACAGGGGCTATAGAGTTCCTAGAGATAACATTCAAAATTTTTCTTTTACTAGAAACTTGTTGAGCTGTCGAAGGTCGAGGATGGAGCGCAGATCTCCCATCTTCTTTGGGACAAGAAAATACCTGGAGTAGAATCTCGATTTTTCTGAGATAGAGGGACTACCACTATGGCATTTAGATGAAGCAAGGCCTCTTATTTCTTGAAGAAGGGACTTCTGCTGATGGTTTAAAGAGGACTCTCGGTGGATGATTTGGAAGCATGGAGAGAAAATGTAGAGTAACCGTCCTTGAGTACTTTGAGAATCCAGGAATCGGTCGTTATCAGAGTCCCACGTTGGTAATAAATTTGCAGACCACCTGTAATTGGTTGAAGAAGAGGCTGTGAAAGAGAGACAACAGCTATGCTCTCAAGAAGCGTGTCAAAGACTGAGCAGGCTTCTGAAGGGCTGCTGATTGAGACGTTTGAGTGTTGTTGCCTTTGCTTCTTCTGAGGAGGCCGTCTAGAAACAGGTTGTTTAGCAGTATAACGCCTCTGATATGAATAAGAAGGCTTGGTCGACTGCCTTGAAGTAGGAGGTTTAGCCTTTGGTTTAACCAAAGAATCCCAACTGGTTTCATGCAATGTTAACTTACTTTTGTGTAGCTGCTTCAACAGATTCTCCTAACTGCTCATCTCCTAAACATGGAATATTAGTTAACATATTGATTCATTCATTGGTTATTTTGAAAATTGATTACTGTAATTCTTTATTAATAAATGTTACCCAAAAAGAAAAGAGACGTCTTCAGATAATCCAAAATACGGCAATTAAATTGATACATAATCGCAAAAAATTTGATCATGTCACTCCACTTCTTATTGAATCACACTGGTTACCTGTCACTCACCGTATCACTTTTAAAATTTTACTTTGTTTTTAAAACCCTATCTTCAAATGAATCCCAATTTATTAATAAATTACTTATTCCTTATTGCTCATCACGTTCTTTAAGGTCTATTAATCAAAAGCTTTTAGTAGTCCCTTCATTGAAAGTTATCAGAACCTGTCGTCATTAAATTTTTTCTGTTATAGCCCCACAGTTATGGAATGCTTTACCTCAGTATTTAAGAGAAGAAAATGACTTGAATCATTTTAAACGCTCTCTGAAGAGCTTTCTTTTTAAAGACGCTTTCAATTTATAATCATATCAAATGATTATCTTCTTTTTTATTTATTCCCCCTTCCTATTGTTCTTACCATTCATGTCTTCTTTTCTAATAAATAATATTGTAGTTCTGCCCTCCTTTCCTTATGTAACTGTTAGTTTTTATGTCAATTTGTCAAATCTATGTAACTTATTGTGAATATTGGTATATGTGGGGGGGTTTTATTATGTAAATCGCTTAGTAAAATAAATAGGCGATTCAATAAGTTAAAATAAAACTTGAAACTTGTTAATCGATCTTGAAGATTAATATCCATATTAGAGACTCTTAGCCAAGCCAAGCGTCTCATAGGAACTGATATAGCAATGCTCTGGAACACATTTAAAATGCATCATAGGCTGACCTTGCTATATATTGTCTAGTTTGTTTCAGAGTAGATATAATCTGTTGATAGTGCGCAAGGTGTTGAGAAGGAATATACTGGTCAACATTAGGTAGTTGATTGATCAACTGTTTCAAACAAGAAAAATAAAAATTGTAATTGAGAATCCTGTTATCCAGCACAGTATTTTGGTAGAGCCTACGAGCAAATTTGTCCATTGTCCAGCCCTCACGTCCTGGAGGTATCGAAGCATAAATCTTAGTAGTAGACGATGTTTTAAGGGTTGATTCCATCACTAATAATTGATGCTGAAGCTGTGGTCTATCAAACCCAGGAGAAGAAACAATTCTGTATAAAGAATCAAGCTTATTTGGAGCCACCACAATAGATAAAGGATTTTCCCCAATTCTTTAATCAGAGTCTCTTTGAGAATGTCATGAAGCGGTAGCTTAAGGAGCTCTTTAGGAGGTTTCTTGTAAACTGTTTTGGTTTAAAACAGTATAGAAATTTTTAAAATAAATATATAAACAGGCAAAGCTTTGCCCACACTTGGAATACTGCGTCCAACATTGGTCAACAAAGCTAGTGAAAGGTATGGAGAACCTGGATTATGAGGAACGACTTAAGAGACTGGGGTTGCTCTCCCTTGGGAAGAGGAGACTGTGAGGGGATCTGATCGAGACTTTCAAAATACTGAAAGGAATCGACAAAATAGAGCAGGAAAAACAGTTATTTACAATGTCCAATGTGACACGGACAAGAGGGCATGGACTGAAGCTGAGGAGGGACAAGTCCAGGACAAATATCAGGAGGTTCTGTTTCACGCAGCGAGTGGTGGACACCTGGAATGCTCTCCCAGAGGAGGTAACTGCGGTATCCACCATTCTAGGATTTAAGGGTAGCTAGATGTACATCTCCTTATGAGTGGCATAGAGTGATATGGGGACTAAAACTATGTCAGGATAGCGGGGCCTCCGTGTGCAGATCGCCGGACTTGATGGACCTAGGGTCTGATCCGCAGATGGCAATTCTTATGTTCTTATGAAGGAATTTCCTCTGAGGAAGTGATTGCTGTGGAGACTGTTGTGAAGAAAGGCTACATGAGTTAGGATCAGACAAAGTAGGTGAACGGTCTGAGAAAAAACGTAAATATGAATCAAAAAGAAAGGCTGAAGTCTTCCGACGTTGTTGGTACTGATCCCTCGAAGACGAGGAGGAGGATAAATGCATATCTCGTTTGCGCTTTGATGCATGTGATCGACGAGAAGACCTTGAAAAGGAACGTCAATGTCCCGAATATGATGTTTTATGCCTTGAAGGTGAACATTGATGATGCAACAGACGATGACTGGATGGTGAGCGGCATTGAGAAGAGGAATGATGATGCCTCACAGGGGATGATCGATGCTCCACCGAACAGCTGGCACTGGTACCTTAAGGTCTCATAACGCTATGCTCAAGTTGGGCCGGTACCAAAGGAGTAGGCTGTGTCATCTGCAGCAGCTTGAACACGCAGCTCCCTCTGGAAAAACTCATCTTTTCTCAAAATGATGGCACCTGTACTGAAGGCTGAACAGCCAGTACCAATGGTGTAGAAGATCGCCTCGGTGTGAGTGACCTTGACGAGGAAGCACACTTTGGAGATGAAGAAATCTACGAAGCTGGGGAGCAGTGACATCATTGTTTGGTCTGCATCAACTGACTTGATGCTATAGAGATCTATGACGCTTGATGGGAAGCAGAAGGCTTCTTAGCAGGCTTCCCCAATGCCGGTATGTCCTGTTATGCTGATGTCTATGCCTTCCACATCGACAGTTGTGAAGACTTGGCACCTTCCATAAACACTCTATAAAAACTGCTCGAGAAAAGAAAAGCACAAATAAAGAAAAAGAAAATCATGTGTACTGAAAAGTTATCAACCTGAAGAAAGTCAATAACCCAAAGTAATACTGTAAGCCCCACACTGCTAAGATGGGAAAGTACCTCAATGGAAAGGTTTTTGTTTTGTTTTTAAAACTCCTTTGAACTGAAAGAAATGTAGAAAAATAAAGAGAAAATATATAGAGAAAAAAAAGACATGAAGCGGGAAGGCAAGTTAAAAACTGAACAGAGTTCAGGAGAAAACAAATTTCTTTGCTCCACAGAAAACAAAGAACAGAGGATCCTCATGCCTCAGTGGGCGGGAAGGCACTCTCACAAGCATGATGCGGACAGTCATGAAGTTTTTCAAACTTAAAATGACAGTTCACTTATCAGACTGTCCATACCGGGTTCCGTGTATGACATCACCCATATGTGAGAATATGCTGTCTACTAGTTCTAGGATAATACTATTTCCAGCACCAGTAGCGCCCCCCCCCCCCCCCAAATCTTCCTCAGTGAAGACCGAAACAAATAATTCATTTAATCTCTCCGCTATGGTATTGCCTTTCCTAAGCATCCCTTTTACTCCTCAGTCTAGCGATGCAACCGATTCTTTTTCATGCTTCGTGCTTTTAATATACCTAAAAAAGGTTTACCTGTGTGTTTTTGTTTCCAGCACAAACTCCTTTTCAAAATTTCTCTTTGCCTTCCTTATCAGTGCCTTGCATTTGACTTCCATTCCTTGTGCTATTTACAATTATTTTCAGTCAGATCCTTCTTCCATTTTCTAAAGCAGGGGTGTCAAAGTACCTCCTCGAGGGCCGCAATCTAGTCGGGTTTTCAGGATTTTTCCAATGAATATGCATGAGATCTATTTGCATGCACTGCTTTCATTGTATGCTAATAGATCTCATCCCTAATACATTTCCCTATGACATTGGTACCCACATGTAACAAGATAGTAGGCCAGCATGTCTAAAATCTCATCTAAGTGACATGTGAGGTCTGCCACTTGTGCATCAGGCAGGCAAGTTACCAAGTGATTCGCAAGTCCACCAGCCACCCAGCTATCTACATGCCTAATGATTAAATCTCCCACTCTAATGGTTGTCTCACCAACCATAGACACAAAATTAGAAAGAAAAGTCCTTATGAATAAGATCCTGTGACTGGTTATTAGTAGAAAATGTACTTGACTGATTGGGGTTCCTTCAGGACAAATATGTTAGAAAAACCACTACTTGAAGCCTATTCAAGCTACTGTACATACTTACAGAATATGACTTAGCAAGAAATGTCTCAGATAATGGCATGAGGACAAAATTTGTCTCCATCCCCGCAAATTCTGTTAAATTACCACCATTACTGCGGATTTATCACCAGTCCCGTCCCTATGTCATTTTCTATTAATGAGCTGTTCCAAGCTGCACCACTCCTTATATTTGTGATGTCATCAACATGTTCAGATTTATCTCTGCTTCCCATATGCTGATACAAGGGCAACAAGGAAACAACCCACTTGTTGGGACTGGTGTAGCCATGTAAGGAAACTAATTAGTATTGAAAAAAACTCTGACAATTACAGTACTCTTGACGCTGAAGAAACAAATACAGACCTAGGTACAGGAACTACAGCAGGGAAGGACTGAAGGACCAGTTCCGGATGCTAGGAGGGAAGCTGAAGACCAGAACGCCGAAGGTAGCGTTCTCGAATATCCTGCCAGTACCCAGGGCTGACGAGAAGAGGCAGACGGAACTGCAAGCAGTCAACACATGGATATGGCGCTGGTGTGAGGAAGGATTCCATTTCGTGTGCAACTGGAAGATGTTCTGGGTGAAGAGCAAGCTATTCAGGAAGGATGGACTCTACCTCAGCAGAGACAGAGCGAGGCTACTTGCAAGCAACATCAAGAGAGAAATTGAGAAGTTTTTAAACCAGGAAGAAGGGGAAAGCCGACAGTCGACGGTTCGGGAACCAGTTTACCCAGAAGATACCGTGCAGGAAGATAGCAGGGAAGACTCACCGGAATATAGGCAAGACAGAAATTCTGATGGATCAAAAGGGACACAAGAGGGAAGGAAATGCAAGAAAGTAACAGGCCATAAACTCAAGTATATGTACACGAACACAAGGAGCATAAGGAATAAGATGGGGGAAATGGAAGCTATGGCACAAAAAGATAATTTTGATATCATCAGCATCATGGAAACATGGTGGAACGAGGAAAACGTCTGGGACACTTTGCTACCGGAATAAAAGCTATACCGCAGAGACAGAGTAGGTCAAAAAAGGTGGGGGTATTGCCCTATACGTCAAAGGGGGAATTGAGTCTACCGGAGAGAACACGCCGGAAACGAAAAATAAGGGAGAGTTTCTATGGGTCAAAATTCTGGGAACAAATGGAATGGAAACGAAAATCTGCATCTACTACCGACCTCCAGGGCAGTCCGAAGAAATTGATGGAGAAATGACAGATAAGATTAAACACAACTACAAGGGAGGCAATGCAGTTATCATGGGTGACTTCAATTAAACGAGGATAGACTGGAACCTAGGCACCTCCAGCTGCAGTAGGGAAACCAAGTCCCTTTTTAAGGACACAGTCACCGAGGCACAAAATCTATATATACCGCGCATCAACAAGAGATCCAAGAGGAAAAAGAAAAAAGAACCAGCACGGCTCACTGTAGTGGTGAAAGAAGTGATCAGAGACAAGAAGACTTCGTTTGGAAAAGGTCAAAAACGGACAAAAACTAGAAAAAGCACAAACAGCATCAACACAGGTGCCATAAGGAGGTAAAAGGGGCCAAAAGAGACTATGAGGAAAAAATAGCCAAGGAGGTGAAAAACTTCAAGCCATTCTTTCGATATGTTAAGGGGAAAGGACCAGCAAAAGCAGCGGTGGGACCACTAGATGACCATGGAATAAAGGGAGTGCTAAAGGAGGACAAAGCAATCGCCGACAAACTGAACACATTTTTTGCGTCTGTATTTAATGAAGAGGATTATACACAACATACTGGAACCAAACAGGCTATATGCTGGAAACAAAAACAGGAAACTGACAGGGTTGACGGTCAGTCTAAAAGAGGTATGCAGGCAGATTGATAGGCTTAAGAGCAATAAATCACCAGGACCAGATAGCATTCATCCGAGGGTCATCAAGAAACTGAAAAGGACTATAGCTGAACTGCTTCATCTAATAGCCAATCTGTCGATCAAATCGGGAAAGATTCCGGAAGACTGGAAGGTGGCGAATGTTACACCGATCTTCAAAAAAGATTTGAGGGGAGATCCGGGAAACTACAGACCGGTGAGTCTGACCTCAGTACCGGGAAAGATGGTAGAGGCGCAGATAAAGGACCGCATCATTGATCACTTTGATGGACACGATTTGATGAGGACAAGCCAGCACGGTTTCAGTAAAGACAAATCTTGCCTGACGAACTTGCAGCACTTCTTCAAGGGAGTAAATGGGTAGATAGACAAGGGCAACCCGGTTGACATTGTATATCTGGATTTTCAGACATTCGACAAGGCATTCGACAAGGTTCCGCATGAATAACTACTTCAAAAAAATTGTGAGCCATGGAATTGAGGGTGAAATACTCACGTGGATTAAAAAGTGGCTGGAGCACAGGAAACAGAGAGTGGGGGTAAATGGACAATACTCTGACTGGCAGAGCGTCACCAGTGGGGTGCCACAGGGCTCGGTGCTTGGACCCGTGCACTTCAACATCTTTATAAACGACCTGAAAATTGGTACGACGAGTGAGGTGATTAAATTTGCAGACGATATGAAGTTATTCAGAGTAGTTAAGACGCAGGAGGATTGCGAAGACAAACACACTCGAGAAATGGGCCGCGACATGGCAAATGAGGTTTAACGTGGATAAGTGTAAGGTGATGCATGTCGGTAACAAAAATCTTATACACAAATACAGGATATCCTGAGCAGTACTTGGAGAGACCCCCCAAGAGAGACACTTGGGAGTACTGGTCGACAATTCAATAAAGCCGTCTGCGCAATGCACGGCGGCAGCAAAAAGGGCAAACAGAATGCTAGGAATAATTAAAAAGGGGATCACAAACAAATCAAAGAAGGTTATTATGCTGTTGTACCAGGCCATGGTACGCCCTCACCTGGAATACTGCCTCGGTGACTGTGTCCTCGGTGACTGTGCCTCGGTGACTGTGTCCAGCACTGGTCATCGTACATAAAGAAGGACACAGTACTACTCGAAAGGGTCCAGAGAAGAGCGACTAAAATAGTTAAGGGGCTGGAGGAGTTACCATACAGTGAGAGATTAGAAAAACTGGTCCTCTTCTCCCTTGAAAAGAGGAGACTGAGAAGGGACATGATCAAAACATTCAAGATAATGAAAGGAATAGACTTAGTAGATAAAGCCAGGTTGTTCACCCTCTCCAAGGTCGAGAGAACGAGAGGGCACTCTCTAAAGTTAAAAGGGGATAGATTCCGTACAAACGTAAGGAAGTTCTTTTCCACCCAGAGAGTGGTAGAAAACTTGAACGCTCTTCTGGAGGCTGTTATAGGGGAAAACACCCTCCAGGGATTCAAGACAAAGTTAGACAAGTTCCTGCTGAACCAGAACGTACGCAGGTAAGACTAGTCTCAGTTAGGGCACTAATCTTTGATCTAAGGGCCGCCGCGTGAGCAAACTGCTGGGCACGATGGACCACTGGTCTGACCCAGCAGTGGCAATTCTTATGTTCTTAAGATAACAAAACTAAAGCAGGTATCCAAACTAGGTAATGTGATGAAGGTGTCGTTTGGTTTATATGTGATTACTCACCTGTTCAGTCTGAATTGACAGATATAAATTCAGGTACAGTTGATAGTTTCCTACTCCAGAGAATTCACAATCTGGATAGTCTACCTTCAGTTGCCTCAGATAAAAAAAAAAAGGTCACAAAAATCATGATAGATTCAAACCCAGCCTCCACTACTAAGCACTCAGCTACTAAAAAAAACAATTAGAGAATGTGTATCCTAAAGCTGTATTTATATCACTTATGTTCTCTGTCTCCTACATGTACCTGTCAAAACCTCTAGATTGTACTCACCCAATAGTTCCTTTTCCAGACATGGGGGGACTAGGTGGTTTCTGTGTGGGTGGCGTAGTACGTGGAAGACCACCCATCTTCATGTTCTGTGTACTGACCTGTATGAAAAAAAATGGGGAAGAGTTTTTATTAATTTGAGTGCCAGCAGCTGGTGAAATTCTAATGAAACCAAGAAAATACTTTTAAGAATAAATTCTAAAGCACTAAGGAAGAGGGAAAGCTTAACAGAAAAAAAATTAGAGAAAAGTCATGCCTTTGATCTACCATTTCTAATTATAAGTCAGCAGTTGTACTCAAAAGACTTCTCATTATGTGTGGTCTTAATAAATCCAAATGTCTATATAAAATGTATTTTTTTTTCTTATGTCAAACAAACACTGGATCACTGGTTATAATAATCTTATACAGTATACATATTATATAGCAAAAGTTTTCAACACATGGTACATGTACCATTGTCAGGGGGCACATGGTTCCAGTGCTGTATGTCTCCCACCCAGGGCCGGCATTAGGGGAGGGTAAGCAGAGTAGCTACCCTGGGCCCCACAGCTTCAGGAGACCCCCACGATCTGAGCATCTCATCCCCTTGTCAGGCCATCTCTCTTCCTTCCCCTCACCTTCGTGGGCACTTTTCAAAATCAGTTTTCCCATGATGCGGTAGCCATTCTCACGAGTTGTACATGCTTTCCCATAAGCTGCTCCTCTGACGCAACTTCCTGTTTCTGCCAAGGCGGATCATGTCAGAGGAGCAGCTTCAGGGCAGCTGTGTGTAACTCATGAGAACAGATGCTACATCTTGGCCCCTCTGAGACAAAAACTTTGTTTTTTTAAAAGCACTGTGAAGGTGAGGGGAAGGGAGGGAGATGGCCTGACAAGTGGAAGAGGTTGAATAGCATTTCAGGTTTATTATGCGGAGAAAGGGGGGGAGGTGAGCAGATGTTGGAAGGAAGTGGGGCGGAGAGAGTGTGCGTTGGACTCATGGAGAGACAGAAATGTTGGATAGGGAGGGCAGAAAGGAGGGAAGAAGAAATGTCACACTCAGGGGAAGAGGAGAGGGCAGAGTGTGAAAAGTTGGACTCATGGAGGAAAAGAGAGAGATGTCGGTTGGGGTAGGGAATGAGGACTAGAGGAGAGAAAGCATACAGGAAGTGGAGGGAAAGGAGGGAGAAATGTTACACTGGGGGGGGGAGATAGATGATTCAAGGAAGGGGGATATGCTGGACCACTGGGAGGGAGGAAGGGAAGGCGAGAGAGAGAGGTGTCGAACCACTTGGAGGAGGGAGGGAAGGAGAAAAAGATGTCGGGCCACTTGGAGGAGGGAGGGAAGGAGAGAAAGATGTCGGGCCATTTGGAGGATGGAGGGAAGGAGATAGAGAGATGTCGGGGACCACTTGGAGGAGGGAGGAAGGGAAGGAGATAGAGAGATGTCAGAGACCACTTGGAGGAGGGAGGTAGGGAAGGCGAGAGAGAGATGGCAGGGACCACTTGGAGGAGGGAGGGAAGGAGAGAGAGAGATGGCAGGGACCACTTGGAGGAGGGAAGAAGGGAAGGAAAGAGAGATGTCAGAGACCACTTGGAGGAGGGAGGGAGGGAGGGAAGGAGAGAGAGAGATGGCAGGGACCACTTGGAGAGAGGGAAGGAGAGAGAGATGTCAGGGACCACTTGGAGGAGGGAGAGAGAGAGAGAGATGTCAGGAACCACTTGGAGAAGGGAGGGAGGGAAGGAGATAGAGGGATGGCGGGGACCACTTGGAGGAGGGAAGGAAGGAGAGCGAGAGATGTCGGGGACCACTTGGAGGGAGGGAAGGAGAGCGAGAGATGTCAAGGATCACTTGGAGGAGGGAGGAAGGGAAGGAGACAGAGGGATGGCGGGGACCACTTGGAGGAGGGAGGGAGGGAAGGAGAGCGAGAGATGTCGGGGACCACTTGGAGGGAGGGAAGGAGAGCGAGAGATGTCAGGGACCACTTGAGATGATTAGAAAAATAAAATCACCAGACAACAACAGTAGGGAAAATGATTTTATTTTCAATTTAGTGATTGAAATGTGTCAATTTTGAGGATTTATATCAGCTTTGTATACTGTGTGAATGTGAAAATGAATGGAAGAAATTGCATTACAATTAGGGTAGAGTCTGGGGCAGAGCTTGGGTGGCTGTGGGTACTCAGTTGATATTTGCTAGACTTAGGTTGTACTTGGCTTGAAGATGTTGAGAAACACTGCACTATAGTATCATTCATACTGAACATTTATAAAAAGAAAAATATGGTTATTTATAATTCATTTATAGAAGATGTTACAACACGGAAAAATAGAGCTGCAAGATATCTGAGATCTTGCATAGGACAAGATTAACATTTTAGTAAGCCCTACATAAACTCATGTATTGCTTCCCCAATCATGTTTAAAAGCTTTGACACAATGCCCCATGAGTGCATTTGAAAACTAGCAGAGGAAGAAGAAACATAGGTGTTCCTCATCAATGTCTCCAGCTGACTGCATGACAATAAACAGGGAATGGGTAGAAGAGACAGACTCTGGGCAGTGGCAGCTCAAATCATCCTTCCCTCACTTCTTCTTCTTCCTGCCAGCAGCTGACTTACTAGAGGCAAATACCTGCCATGAAATAGCATATTTGAGAGTCTCTCCTAAACATTTGAGCCCTAGGCATGTGTTTAGTTTGCCTATGCCTTATTCCTGCCCTAATTTTGGCACATCCAATACCTGTGATTTAACTTTTGATTCTTATTGACCAGAACATGGGAAAATCAGAGTTGAAATGAAAAACAGCAGCAGTAATAGTAGTACACAGATAGAGGGTATACACATATTCACACCTTTGTTGAATCAAGTGTAAATTTTTGTGAGAACATATAAAGGCTGTTCAAAGTATCAGACCTTAATTTTCTTGAATAAACAAATAAAGCTAGGGAGGCGTGGTTTAGTGCACATATGTAGACAATCCTAATGAGCATGCTTGAATTTTTTCCCACCTACAGAGCTGTCAGTTGCCAGCAAACCACAAAATCGCATAATCACAAAAGAATGAGGACGTGTAAGTGAGCGCCGTCTGCTTTTCTTTTTTGACAAAATGACAGAAAAGGTTGAACAACCTACTGCATTAAATTTTATGTAAAACTTGGCAATTCCCAAGTGGAAATGATCCGCAAGATTCAACAGGCCTTCGAGGATGAAGCAATGGACACCACACAGATAATGGAGTGGTACACCCGCTTCAGAGATGGTCGCACATCAGTGGAGTGAAGCACGTTCTGGTAGGCCCTCAACCTCCAGAAATGAGATCGTCACTGACCAAGTGAGGACCCTGGTGATACAGGATCGTCGAAAATGATCAGAGAACTTGCAGACGAGGTGAGCATCAGCATTGGATCCATTCATTCCATTTTGACTGAGGATTTGGGCTTCAGGAGAATTTCAGCAAAGTCCATGCCCAAAGCTACTAACATAGCTGCCCATTCTTCACATCTGATACGGAGGTTCCTGGCCAAACACAACACATCTGCGATTCTTCAAGCTCCCTTACTCTCCCGTCATAGCTCCGTGTGACTTCTGGCTTTTCCCCAAGCTGAAAATGCCCTGAAAGGGACCAGATTTCAGTCAAGAAAAGACATCATGCCATGACACAAAAATGCTTTCACAAACTACAACTCATCCGCTCTATCTCATATCTTCTTGATCCTCCTTCAATCAATATACTGATTCATTCTCTTGTCATTTCAACCATAGACTACTGTAACACTCTCTACCAAGGCTTAACCCAGAAAGAAATTTGTCGGGTCCAATTAATACAAAACACTGCAGTGAAACTAATCTATCATGCAAAAAAATTTGACCACGTTACTCCTCTCCTCTGTATAGACCACTGGCTGCCCATTACACATCATCTTACTTACAAAATACTACTACCTACTTTCAAAACAAAACATTCCCACCAACCAGCTTTCTAAACTAAATTAAAGCTTAACTTTATATACCGGGTCATCAACCTAAGGAAGCTCGACTAGGTTTACAACAATTAAATAAAAAAATAAAGAAAGTAATAGCAAAGGTTTTGAAGAGATTAGTTTTCAAAATATTTGGCAAAAAGAAAAGTTTTTAGAAATTTACGGAAAGATTGGAAAGAACTGGGGCTCCTCAGAATTAAAGGGAGTTCATTCCATAGTTGAGAAAGTTTGAAAGCCAGAGATTGACTGAAAATCTTAACTCCTTTAAACTTCTAATTCCATATGCATCTAGTAATCAAAATCTGCTCATCATCCCTTCGATAAAGAGAACTCTTTTACAACACTACTATCCATCTTCTCTGTTACAGGTCCCACCTTGTGGAATGCCTGTCCTGCTGATCTTCATTTAGAAAACTCTTTAGATAAATTTAAAATCAAACTCAAAACTTTCCTTTTTAAAGACGCCTATATCTTATAAACCCTAATTTCCACAACTATTGCTCCTCCTTTGTAAAACCTCTTTGACAATCAAAATGCTTTTTTTGAAGTGACCCCCCCACACACACACACACTAATTGTACTTCCCTTTCCATTTTGCCTCCCTTTATTTTTATTTTCCATTTCGATGTATTTAATAACTCTCCTTTCCCCATTGTCTCTCTTTTGTATCATGTACAAGTTTCAAGTTTATTAACTTTTTAATATACCGACCATCAACAGGTATCTGGCCGGTTTACAATAAAATTATAAAAAGAGAAAAGAGTCATAAATATAACAAGCAGATGGGTGAACATCAAAAACATAATTTGACTAACATGAAAGTGAGGAAAAGAGGGGGAAAGTTACATGTTTTGGAGAAGAAGGAGAGAAAGTGGGAATGGGGAGAACATATTGGATAGGGTCGCTTTTTTAAAGCGATTGGTTAAATAAATTGGAACCAGCGGAGTGAAGGAGAGAGGAAAAAGAAAAAAAAAAAAAAAAAGGAGGGAAATAGAGAAGAAGAAGAAAAGAAAAGGAAGGTAGCTTTAAGGACAGGCGAAAGCGTCACGAAATAAGAACATCTTCAAGTTAGTCTTGAATTTATCTAGATGTTGTTCTTCTCTAAGTTGTTGTGGTAGGGCATTCCATAACGTTGGGGCGACTACTGTAAAATTTATTTTCCGGGTATAATAGAATTCTTTTACGGAAGGAATTCGTAGAAGTTTTTGGTCTGTTGACCTCAAAGTACGTGAGGAACATTGGGGGATGATAACCTTATCAAGATATAGAGGCTGGTGTGAGAGTTTTATTTTGAAGGTGAGCAAAATGATTTTATAGGTTATATGATGTATGATGGGTAACCAATGTGCCTCTTTCAGAAGCGGGGTAACATGATCATATTTGCCTATTTTGTAAATGAGTTTTATTGCTGTATTTTGTATTAATTGTAAACGGCGGGTTTCTTTTTGTGGGAGGCCGTTATAAAGAGAATTACAATAGTCTAAGTGAGAAATAACAAGAGAGTGAACCAGAATTGTGATTGCCTCTATCCCTAGGATTGAAGTTAATGAACGGATAAGACGAAGTTTGAAAAAACAGATTCTTACAACTGAACTGATTTGATCATGGAATGTAAGATCCTCATCGATAATGACTCCTAATAATTTTATTTTTGATTCCATATGTATAGGAGTGGATTTGATAGAAATTTTGCCAGATAAAGATTCACTGTTTTTGATTGGGAGTAGGAGGGCACAAGATTTATCAATGTTGAGAGAGAGTTTATTTGTATAGAGCCAGTCATTTACAGTATCCAGTTTATTGTTTATGTCTGTTATATCTGAAGTATTTGAGGTGTTGATTGGGTGGAGTAGTTGTATGTCATCAGCATAGGCGAAGATTGTGAATTCAATAGATTGTGCTAGCGTAAGAAGAGGAGACAGAAAGATGTTGAAAAGTAGTGGAGATAGAATAGATCCTTGTGGAACACCATAGGTTGGTGTTATAGGTTGAGAGGTTTCATTCTTTACCTGAACTTTAAAGCTACGTTCATTAAAGTATGAAATGAACCATTGAAGAGCCGGACCTGTAATGCCGCAGTCTTTAAGTCGATGTGTAAGTAATTCCCTCTTTTAAGTTTAGCCATTTTATTTTATGTTTTTTAATTTTTATACTCTATTTTATTGTTAACCGTTTAGATACCTGTATGATAAACGGTATATCAAAAAATAAAAAAACTTGAAACTTGTTACAGAACTGCTTCCAACAGTGGCAGAACCATTGGAATTAGTGTGTGGCAGTCCAAGGGGACTAATTTGAAGGAGATTAGTATAAGATTGTTGTATCTGAATACGAATATTTTTTATGAATAAAGGTCTGCTACTTTTTGAATAGCCCTTGTATAACACAGTAAAAGACCTGAAGACTCCATTCAGTCTGCCCCAACAGCTACAATCATTATACATTCATGTTTAATTTGTCTTGGAACAGTTAAAGGCAAATGAACGGTTTATATTCAGGTCCACCTTAAATCCTGGAGGTTCAGCAGTATGGTGAGCCGAGTCGGGTTCAGGAGGGGAAGGGAGCAGGTGTGTGTACAGCTGGACAGCACTTGAATATAAATCTTCGATTTATATTCGAGTCAACATTTTCACCCCAAAAAGGGGAGGGGGAGGAATGTTCTCAGTTTATATTCAAGTACTGTATATATGATAAGCTTAAAATAGCTGTTACGGTATATACTCGAATATAAGTTGACACCCCCTTTTTCCCCTTCCAAAAAGGAGGAATAATGGTTGACTCGAATATAAATTGGGCAGCTTAATATTCAAGTGCCCTGCCCTGTCAGGCTCTGCACCCAGCCCCCTTCCCTCCCTCCCCTGTCAGGCATTGCACCCAGCTTCCTTCCTGCCAGGCACTGTATCCAGCACCCTTCCCTCCCTCCCCTGTCAGGCACTGCACCCAGCACTCTTCCTTCCCTCCCTCCCCTGTCAGGCACTGCACCCAGCACTCTTCCTTCCTTCCCTACCCCTGTCAGGCACAGCACCCAGCACCCTACCTTCCCTCCCTCCCCTTCAGGCACTGCACCCAGCACCCTTCCTTCCCTCTCCTGTCAGGCATTGCACCCAGCACCCTTCCTTCCCTCCCTCCCATCAGGCTCTGCACCCAGCACCCTTCCTTCCTACCTCTTTCAGACTCTGCACCCTCCCTCCCAGGTTCTGTCCCCCATCCTTGCCCTATCCTCATATCTCTGCCGATTCCTGGTGGAGGTGCAGCGGACAGGAGCAAGCTTTCTGAATTCCTGCCCTGCTGCTAACCAGCTGCCGCAGATCGAGATTATTCGGCCGCTGAGCAGCACCAGCAGGAGCATGATTTGGTGTTGCTGCTGGGTGCTGACCGGCTTCCTTACTGGCTCCTGCAAATTTTTGCAAGATTTCATGGGAACCAGTAAGGAAGCCGCTCAACACCCAGCAGTTAGCACCAAGTCGAGCTCCTGCTGGTGCCGCTCAGCGGCCAAAGAAACTCGATCTGTGGCAGCAGGCCAGGAGTTCAGAAAGCTTGCTCCTGCCCGCTGTACCTCCACCAGGGATCGGCAGAGGTATGAGGATAGGGCAGGGAGGAGGGGAGCAGAGCCTGGCGGTGGCAACCTGAAAAATTCTGGGAGGGGGCGTTGGCTCGAATATAAACTGGGACCCCCATTTTTGGGCCAATTTTTGGGCCAAAAATCCCGATTTATATACAAATATATACAGTAATATGTTTCCCCACCTTCCAAAGCTTTATTCTATTTATTTTTTATATACCAATTCTATTCAAAGCAGTTTACATTTTACTTCTATATTTCTTTCTCCTCTGACTCCCACTATTGAATCAAACAATTGTTTTCCCTTGTCAATCGTTGTTCAGGTTGAGGCTTATATGTTCCTGTTTCTACAATGATTCTGCCACATATCTAGACCCTTTTCCCCACTCTCATTTAACCCAAGAAACTCATTTGCTAAACCTTGAAGAAATACATGATAGTGACCAAATTTTACTCAACCTTTATATATTCTTTAATATGGAAAATTGCAGTTGAGCGTCCACATGCCTCCAATTTTGAACTGCTATTGTGTCTGTAAAGGTGATGACTAAAGTTTTTGTGCCCTGGTATTGCCTTGTGTACAGAAATGCTCCAGGTGATCAAGAAGAAATCTACACCATCTATAAAAGTCTTGTACTTAAGCCAGGGCCTGTGCTGGAAATGAGTCCAGCCAGAAATGCATCTCCAGTCCTATCTTTAAATCAGCAGGTAGTCCACTGGATGCTACACAGAGGAAGGAGTGGAAAATATGAAAAAGGATCTGCAAAAGTTGAGGAATGGTCTAATAACTGGCAACCAAAATTCAATGCAAAGAAATGCAGAGTAATGCTTTGGGGATTAATAATCAGAAGGAACCATATATGCTGGGAGATGAGAGGCTGATATGCACGGACGGGGAGAGGGACCTTGGGGTGATAGTGTCCAAAGATCTAAAGGCGAAAAAACAGTGTGACAAGGCAGTAGCTGCTGCCAGAAGGATGTTGGGCTGTATAAAGAGAGGCATAGCCAGTAGAATGAAGAAGATGTTGATGCCCCTGTACAGGTCGTTGGTGAGGCCCCACTTAAGAGTATTGTGTTCAGTTTTGGAGACCATATCTGGCGAAGGACATAAGAAGACTTGAAGCAGTCCAGAGGAAGGCGACAAAAATGATAGGTTTGCGCCAGAAGACATATGAGAGACTAGAAGCCTTGAATATGTATACCCTAGAGGAAAGAAGGGGCAGGGGACATATGATTCAGATATTCAAATACTTGAAAGGTATTAACGTAGAACAAAATCTTTTCCAGAGAAAGGAAAATGGTAAAACCAGAGGACATAATTTGAGGTTGAGGGGTGGTAGATTCAAGAGCAATACAAGGAAATTCTACTTTACGGAGAGGGTGGTGAATGCCTGGAATGCATTCCCAAGAGAGGTGGCGGAGAAGAAAACGGTGAGAGAGTTCAAAGAAGCATGGGATGAATACAGAGGATCTAGAATCAGAAATTAACAGTAAATATTGAAGAACTAAGGCCAGTACTGGGCAGACTTGCACGGTATGTCTGTATATGGCCTTTTGGTTAAGGATGGGCTGGGGAAGGCTTCAATGGCTGGGAGGGTATAGATGGGCTGGAGTGAACTTTGAGGGAGACTTCAGCAGTTGGAACCCAAGCATAGTACCAGGTAGAGTTTCCCGAATTCCAAGACAACATAGCTGTATCCAAATTTGCAGCCAATTGAGACATCATTATCCATCAGTCTTCTCTTATCAAGGCATCCACCCTGTCAGTAACGATCTTTGTCCGTTACACCTGTTCTTCCCACTTTAAACCTTATACCCACTCAAGACCCACTTTCATTGATTCATGGTGCTATGTCCATACTTAGTCAATATCCAATGATGAATTTCCACAGATTTCATTCCCTCTTACCAAAGAAAGGACACTACTGCAAGTTGTTTTTCGATGGTGAAATCTTGCAATGGAGTGTCCATGTTTTTGACCTCATGCCTGCCACATGACTAAAGGCTGAAGGCTGCACTATGTGTGGATGAACTATCCAAAAGGCAATGTATGAGTACATATGTTGCGTTTCGCTAGCTCTGTTCCGGTTATCATGTAATTTATTCTGTCTTTAATTTTTGATTCGCCCTCGTATATGCAGCATCACATATGCAAGCATCGTTCATCAGTTGTGTTTCAACTGAATAAAGGTTGAGAACCACTGCTATAGACAAAGGATATGAGGACTTATGTAAGCAAGATTTCTTTGTTTCTTAATTATACAAATATTCAGAAAGTAATTTCAAGTTGAAAGTGTAGAATATTTTGTGGTGATCATTGAAACTCCTAGTTTAATGCATTTTGAATTACCTTTCACAACAGAATATGTATAAGAGTATGAAGAATTCTACAAAGGCATTTTATCAGTTGGAGGTATATGAAACACATGCAAGCAGATCTGATGAAACAATCTCTATGCAATTTATTGGGCTGGAAACCACAGCTGATTCATTAGGGGAGGTATATTATGACAGCTGGTTTCCCTGGGCTGCAGGCATTGCTCAGTTCAGTTGTTTCTCTGCCCACAATGTACTCGGATCTAATGTATTCATGGATCATAAAATGACTGATTTGATCTCTCCAAGAGTTCTGCTCGATAGTATCCCTGTAGTTGGCAAGCAGACTAACAAATTTTAAGATCAAATTAGAGTAAGAAAAATTGTTGCTTTGTCACCTGGATTGTGTGATATTATAAATTTAATTGAAAATATAGAGATCAAAATTGTTTGAAAATCTTCTATTAAAATCTCATTGGAATCAGTATGGAAAACTTATGAACATTAAATCCTGAATGTAAACTCAGCTTAATGGGAAAAATTAGTCAGTGACTTGGAAATTGAAAGATTAATCGCAGAATACTGCTATCAAAATTAACTGAAAAACATGGATCATTTGTCTGGCCTCCCATGTTTTATCAGCAGGGAGAGGGTAGTGCACTAAGACCCCCGAGCAAACAGCTGAAAAATTCAACAGCAGTCTAGGACAGAACTCAGTCAGGTAATCCAACACAAACCCACTCGAAAAACCAATAATATTATATGGAGCCACCATATTGAATCTTGGAGCCGCAGATAGATTGATCACTTTCACATCCTGAGGCAGCTTATAACTAGCGAAACGCTGGCCATCGTCGATGTGTGGTGTGCTTTTGTTTTCCATCTTTATGGGGCATTGCTCTTTAATGTTGCTGTGAGCAGTGGCAGTTCACCTTATTTTTAGGTGTTTTGAATATCGAGCGGACATTTCCTCACTTGCATTGCACAGTGGCTAAATTTAAGACACAACTATAGGCAGTCCCCAGGTTAAGAAAAAGTTACATTTTTAAAGCTGTTCTTAAGTCAAATTTGTATGTTAACTCAGAACTTGTAGATTTTAAGATTCTTCCTGCGTACCTCTGCTCCCAACTGACAAAAGGGCCAACTGTCCCTACCAGTATTCCCTCTAAGGTACAGCATGCATAACCACACACTGTTCTTAATGTGGCCATGCATCACTCCTGAATCTATAGCAGGAGAAGTTTAGGACTCTATGCTACTGGAAATACTGCTCAGTGAAATCAAATGAAGCCGCAACCGTGTTCTTAAGTACAAGTCATACTTAAGTTGAGCATCTGTAACTTGAGGACTGTCTGTACAGAATTCTGGTGCATGGTCCCTGGTCAATGGGTAAAGTTATAATAAATAAATGAATAAATAAAAACTGAATTCCCAATTAACTGCAAATGAAGGCTTATGGTATTGAATCCCAGTCTTTGTTTCAACTGTGATGACTGTCCAAAAATATATACTAAATTCAAACTAGAGAAAAATAAAGGGCTACTTGAAAAAATGTACTAGTTTTATTATAGCAAGGAGGTGTCCTCCTCACTTAATGTACCGTATGTATTCGAATATAAGCCGACCCCAATATAAACTGAGATAACCCTTTTCCCTCTAAAAAGGAGAAAGATTGACTTGAATATAAACCAGGCAGTTAATATTCAGGTGCCCTGCCCTCGAGTCCCCCTCCCTCCTTTCCTGCCAGGCTCTGCACCCTTGTTCCCCCTTCCTCCCTACCCTGTGCCCTGTCCCTCCTTGCTCCCCTGTACAATGTCCACTCTCCCTCTTTATCACTGTCATGCAGGCCCCCCACATACTTTTGAAATCCCTGGTGGATCCCTCTCGCCTCCTGTCCTGGCTGATTGTGATGACCATTCAGCTAGCAGCTCAACAAGGGGCAGGAGCACAGAAGACCGCTCCTTTTATGGCCTGCCACTCGACCACCAGGGATTTCTAAGGTAAGCAGGAGAGGCAGGAGGGAGTTAAAAGTCATTGCAGTTGCCTGGGACAGGAGTAGAGAGTTGCGCGGGGACAGAAATCCCACCCGTCCCCACCCGTCCACACCAAAGTCTCACCCGTCCCCACCCGTCCCCGTGAGGAATCCCTCTGTCCCCACCCGTCCCCGCGAGGAATCCCTTCTGTCCCCGCCCGTCCCCATGAGGAATCCCCTCCGTCCCCGCCCGTCCCTATAAACTTCAGAAATAGTTATTTCATTTAATTATGCTACTGAATTAAAGGCTCTGGTAGAAACCCATTTAGAAATAAGCAAAAAGACTTTATTAATTTGGAAATATTAATTGGGAAGAATACATACTTTGTAAACGGGTTTCTACCAGTCTCTTTTGTTTATAAATTTTTATCAACACAACTAATATACTACTTTATCCTGAAGCAAAAAAAAAAAAAAAGAAATAGAATTCTTTTCCTACCTTTGTTGCCTGGTTTCTGCTTTCCTCATGTTCTCATTCAGTTCCTTCCATCCACTGTCTCTCTTCCTTCTGCATCTTCCATTTGCTCTGTTACTGTGCCTCTCCCTTTCTCCCCCCTTCCAAATTGGTCTGGCACCCATCTTCTTCCCTCCGCTCCCCCCATAGTCTGGCATCCCTGTCTTCTTCCCTGCCAGCGTCTTCTCCCCACTCTCTCTTCCCCATTTCCTGTCAGCGTCCTTCTCCTCCCTCTGTCTTCCCCATGTCCTTTCAGTGTCCTTCTCCCCCCTGTCTTCCCCATGTCCTTTCAGCGTCCTTCTCCCTCTCTGTCTTCCCCATGGCCTTTCAGCGTCCTTCTCCACCCCCCCTGTCTTCCCCATGGCCTTTCAGCGTCCTTCTCCATCTCCCCCCATCTTCCCCATGTCCTGTCAGCGTCCTTCTCCCCCCTTCTGTCTTCCACAAATGCTTTCAGTGTCCTTCCTACCCCCCCCCCCGTCTTTCCCATGGCCTTTCAGCGTCCTTCTCCACCCCTTTGTCTTCCCCAGTGCTTTCAGCGTCCTTCTCCCCCCTCCTTCTCTCCCGCCCCGGGTGCAGCACAGCCGGCCAGGTCCCCTTACTTTTGTGGCGCTTCCCCGACCGACCGACCGACAACAGCCCCGGTCTGACAAACCTCCCTGCCCTTAACCGCGAATCTAAATTTCCTTCTTACAGCTGCTGTAAGAAGGTAATTTAGATTCGCGGTTAAGGGCAGGGAGGTTTGTCGGACCAGGGCTGTTGTCGGTCGGTCGAGGAAGCGCCACAAAAGTAATGGGACCTGGCCGGCTGTGCTGCACCCGGGGCGGGGCGGACCGCCCCCCTCCCTTGGTAGCAACTCGAGCCGCGAGGCTACTACTTACTTACTTACCTTTGTTTAAGCCCTCCCTCCCCTCCGACGTCAGCGCTGACGTCGGGAAGACTTCCGTTCGGCTCGGTGCTGCAAGCAGAGCAGGTAGGGAGAAAAGCCGTGCGACTTAATACATCCAGCCCCGCAGGAACCCTGCGACCCTCGAAGGCGTCCCCAAGGGATCCCCGCGACCCTAGGGGGCGTCCCCATGGGATTCCCGCGACCCTAAGGGGCGTCCACATGGGATCCCCGTGACCCGAAGGGGGAACCCGCGGGATGCCCGCGGGTCCCGCGGGATTCCCGCCATCCCCGTTCCCGTGCAGCTCTGTAGACAGGAGGCGCGAAGATCTCTTTTGTCCTGGCCCATCACTCAACCACCAGGTCTTACAGCAGGCCCGGTAGAGGTCTGCAACAAGTCCAAGTTGGGGGTGGGTACCAACCTGAATATAAGCCGAAACCCCCGCTCTTCTCCACTATTTGAGTTATCACACATCCTCATTGAAAAATAATTTACACTATATACAATTCCTAAGACTTAAACGCATTTGTACTGAAGAACAGGCTTTTGAAACCCACGCAACAGATATGGCCAAGAGATTTACAAACGGGGATATCCATCTGCCTACATCAATGAGGGTTATAATAGAGCCAAAATGAGAAATTGAGAAGAACTTCTGACCGCAAACACAAGACCTACCCCAGACAGTCTGCATCCTAAGACACTCATACCTGGTGAAAGACATCAATAAAATCATATGTTCCAATTGGAAAATATTAGAAGCTCATTAATGTTTTCAGGAGAAAAAAAACTTAGGGCTCCTTTTACAAAGGTGCGCTAGTGTTTTTAGCGCGTGCACGCTAGCTGAAAAATTACTACCTGCTTAAAAGGAGGCGGTAACAGCTAGCACGTGCTAAACCCGCTAGTGCACCTTTGTAAAAGGAGCCCTTAGTGGTTGCATACTCCAGAGACAGAAATCTCAAACAACATCTAGTACTCTCCAGATTGCCTGACACTGTTCCGATCTCATCAGAGAACCACGCTGGACATAAAAAATGTGGGAAATGCTCAGTCTGTGATCACTGTATAGAAACGACTTAATTTATTCATCCATAAACTGGCAAAAGTTGCAAGCTTCAACATTCCTCCAACTGCAACACATGTAGCATCATTTACATTATACTTTGCCCCTGTGGCTTAATATATGTTGGCAAGACTAAAAGAATGATCAAAACCAGGATAATTGAACATAGAAGCAGCATTAGACAGATTTTGAGTCAGCATCTCTTGTCGCTCATTGAGATGTAAATCAACATACGTGATTTACAATTCTTGATATTCAAAGTGATCAAGAACAGACCCCGAGGTGGAGAGGTGGATCAGACTCTACGCAGGATAGAACAACAAGTGATACATGATTTGAATACAGTTCACCCTCATGGGCTTAATGTAGAAGTTGACTACAGTGTTTTCCTATAAAAACTACCTTTTTTGGGTGACTGATTTTTCATATCAACATGGTGAAAAATTTTTCTACCTTTCTTTATAAGGCTTACATCAATTGATGATCTTATTGTAAAAGTCAATCATCTTCCTCTATATCATACATACATTACTTTGCATTTTTTAATGTTGTCATATCTTACTAACTTTGAAGTTGCTTTGATGTCAGTTATTTATCTTAGATGTCACAATTTAACAACTTTGATATGGGTTCTATGTCAGTTCTTCATCTTAGCAACCATCAGTGACCATCTTAAAACTTATTACTTATGTTATTACTTCATATGATAATAAATTTCACTAAAGCACCAACTACTAAAAATCCAGCTTAGAATGAGAGCATTCAATATAATCTTTTTGTAGAACAATCACTTTTAGTCCCAACTCCAGTTCTCATCAAAATAGTTTATATGAATATTGGTATATATGACCCTCAGAAACACCGCCTTAGACTCCTTTATTTCATTGTCTTAGGCTTTAAGCGTTGCTTCCTCACCCCAGATCTTATTTGTATTAACAATACTTTTTAAATATATAAATAAGTGGTTTAGCATTACTTAAATAAGTGACTTATCTTATATGTGGTCTTCCTTTCAGTGATAACTTTGCCAACATGTTTCACTATGAAGTTTTTTCAAGGCTGTTCATCCCTTAAGAAAGCTCAGCACTACTTCAACTGACCACCTTGAAAAAACTTCATAGTGAAACATGTTGGCAAAGTTATCACTGAAAGGAAGACCACATATAAGATAAGTCACTTATTTAAGTAATGCTAAACCACTTATTTATATATTTAAACAGTATTGTTAATACAAATAAGATCCGATGAGGCTATTTGAGTATATAGGGTAAATGAAGGGTCACTGTTCTAAACCAGTCTGTCTAGTAATTTCAAATAGAAAACCCCGATTATGAAATGAAAAAAGTCACAGCTTAAAGTTATAAACTTTACCTCTTAACCTAAAAAGGGAAGATCCAAGGAGCATACACAACAAACACAAAACACATTAAATCATATTACAGTTTAAAGCTTTTTATAAATTATTCTATATGTAGTAATGAAAAGAAAATGCAGTTTCAGTCATAAATAAAAATAAATCTCAACAGTTCATGATAAAAGTTAGTCTCTCATTAACCCCCACCCACACATACACACACTTTTTATGAAGATACATTAGGCTTTTTTTTTCTTTTTAAATCGCTGGCTGCAGCGGTATTAGCCAATGCTCACAGGAATTCTATGAGCATAGGAGCTTTTACTACCACAGCTGGTGATAAAGAAACCTAACATGGCTTCATAAAATGGGGGGTAAAATTTAATTTTTGCTTCAGACAATATGAAAATGTTTAAAATTTCAGTGTGCCAAAAACCAGTTAAAATATGACCTGCTAAAACAAGCATCAGGCCTACATTTCCATCCATTTTTGTTTAAGTTAGATGCCAATGCAAATGAAAAAAAAAAAACAACTAAGGAAGAACTGGTACAACTGTAGATCTTGTAAATGCACCTATGTCATAACAACTTCACCTTCAAATCATAAACTGCTCAGCCCAGGTACAAAATAGATTAAAGCATGCAGTATATAGAATTTCAAAAAATATTACACAAGGGGAAGTAGTATATGACTCGTATGTCATGATTCAAGTGTAGACTTTAGTCACATTGGCTTTGTTTATGTAATCCAACATATGATGCAGTTAATATTTTAAGAAGATGTCTGAAGTCAAATACAAATTTGTCTACTTTTTAATTAAAAATTGCCCTTCCTGCTACATAACAGTCAGATGACAATGGTTTACTGTGATCTGCATCATGTGATAAGGTAACATGATTTACAAAATTGCAAAGCTAGAAAAATCCCATTTTGTCCCCCTGTGTAGTATTCCATATGAAGTAGAAGAATGGAAACCAAGCCCTAAGATCTCTTACCTTAAATCTAAGCAACCACTTAATGCATAAATGAAGCAAATAAGAGGTAAGGAAACAAAAG
This sequence comes from Geotrypetes seraphini, assembly GCF_902459505.1. Lineage (NCBI taxonomy): Eukaryota > Metazoa > Chordata > Amphibia > Gymnophiona > Dermophiidae > Geotrypetes > Geotrypetes seraphini. The sequence continues at coordinate 149,237,843 of NC_047088.1, forward strand.
CATTGAAAGGTTAGTCAGAACCTTAGAATATGAAAAGAAGAAAAAAAGTTAAGCATTCAGCATTGACAGAATACAGTAATGTTATCAATTATCATAGAAAGAGTAGTTAAAGCATAATGCACCATGGACAAGAAACCAACACTTCATTAGTTTGCTGAAGTTACTCAAATACTCAGAAATAAGTTTCAGAACAAATGAAGGTAAAAGCTCAGCTGTTGTCAATTCATATCTGTCAAAATGACAAGAGCTACATTTCTTCAATGATAATGCTAAGCTCAAGAATTTATAACACAATTCCAACCAGGGTAATTTAACAAATTTAACATATTTTGCTGAACTTACCAAGGGTACTTCACGATAGATATTTTTACAGTTTCCATGAACCAAACTAGATAAACACATTAAGGGTAATTTTCAGTGGTTGAAATCAATAAAATAATTTGAACACTGGACAGGGTATTCAAATTAATATGTACAGTATATTCAAGTGGTGCATGAATCCAGCTGCTGCTACTCATTTAGTTTAAGCCTGCTATTCACTAAGATCTAAAATAAACACACACCTTATCCAAACAGCAACTGAATATCACCAATATATGGAAAATATGGCCACTTCACTTTCTCTCTGCCCCGTGATGGCTTATGGGATAATGAACAAAAGAATAAAAAAATTGCCGCTACTGGGTCAGACCAGTGGTCCATCGTGCAGTCTGCTCACACAGCAGCCCCCAGGTCAAAGACCAGTGCTCTAAATGAGTCCAGCCTCACCTGCATACATTCCAGTTTAGCAGGAACTTATCCAACTTTATCTTGAATCCATGGAGAGTGTTTTCCCCTATAACAGCCTCCGAAAGAGCGTTCCAGTTTTCTACCACTCTCTGGGTGAAGAAGAACTTCCTTACGTTTGTACGGATCTATCCCCTTTCAACTTTAGAGAGTGCCCTCTCATTCTCCCTACCTTGGAGAGGGTGAACAATCTGTCTTTATCTGATAAGTCTATTCCCTTCAGTATTTTAAATGTTTCGATTATGGCTCAGTTTCTCTAATCTAATCTATCACTGTACGGCAACTCCTCCATCCCCTTAACCATTTTAGTCGCTCTTCTCTGGACCCTTTTGAGTAGTACCGTGTCTTTCTTCATGTACAGCAACCAGTGCTGGATGCAGTACTCCAGGTGAGGGCGCACCATGGCCCGGTACAGCGGCATGATAACCTTCTCCGATCTGCTCGTGACCCCCTTCTTAATCATTCCTAGCATTCTGTTTGCCCTTTTCGCCGCCGCTACACATGCACGGATGGCTTCATTGACTTTTCGATCAGAACTCCCAAATCTCTTTCCTGGGAGGTGTCTCCAAGTACCGCTCCAGACATCCTGTATTCGTACATGAGATTTTTGTTACCGACATGCATCACTTTACCAAATACTAAATCTTTAGTCTTTAATGAGTCTTATGAGTAGGTTGCCAAAATATTTTTATGTTACTTTATATTCTGGTTATATGCTCCCACCATATATGTCTTTTCCTAAATGTTTCTTTCTCTTTCTTTAAAGATTGTAGTTCATCCCATTCGCCTTTTGTACCAGTTTGTAATAGAACGTGAATAATTTGTTTGTACTATCTTGTTTTGTCTTCCCCATTTTTTATTTTTAAAACAATTGTTATACGCATTGAAGTATATGATATTGCGTAGATAACAAATCTCAATAAACTTGAAACTTGAACACTTATCCATATTGAACCTCATTTGCCATGTCGATGCCCATTTCTCGAGCTTGATTATGTCAAGTTGCAGATCTTCGCAACCCCCCTGTGTATTCATTACTCTGAATAACTTCGTATCGTCTGCAAATTTAATCACCTCACTCGTCGTACCTATGTCCAGATCGTTTATAAAGATGTTGAAGAGCACAGGTACAAGACCGAGCCCTGCGGCACCCTACTGGTGACGCTCTTCCAGTCTGAGTATTGTCCATTTACCCCACTCTCTGTTTCCTATGCTCCAGCCAGTTTTTAATCCACGTGAGTATTTCACCCTCAATTCCATGGCTTGCAATTTTCTGAAGTAGTCGTTCATGTGGAACCTTGTCGAACGCCTTCTGAAAATCTAGATATACAATACCGGGTCGCCCTTGTCTATCTGCCTGTTTACTCCCTCGAAGAAGTGCAGCAAGTTCATCAAACAAGATCTGCCTTTGCTGAAACCGTGCTTGCTGGTCCTCATCAGACCGTGGCCGTCAAGGTGATCAATAATGCAGTCCTTTATCAGCGCCTCTACCATATTTCCTGGTACCAAGGTCAGACTCACCGGTCTGTAGTTTCCTGGATCTCCCCTCTAACCTTTTTTAAAGATCGGAGTAACATTCGCCATCTTCCAGTCTTCCAAAATCTTTCCCGATTTGATCGACAGATTGGCTATTAGTTGAAGCAGTTCAGCTATAGTCCCTTTCAGTTCCTTGATGACCCTTGGATGGATGCCATCCGGTCCCAGGGATTTATCGCTCTTAAGCCTATCAATCTGCCTGCATACCTCTTCTAGACTGACCATCAACCCTGTCAGTTTCCAGTCTTCGTTTTCAGCATATAGCCTGATGGGTTCCGGTATGCGGTGTATATTCTCTTTGGTAAATCCAGACGCAAAAAAATTTATTCAGTGTCTGCAATTGCTTTGTCCTCCTATAGAACTACCTTTATTCCATGGTCATCCAACGGTCCCACCGCTTCCTTCGCAGGTCGTTTCCCCTTAATATACCAAAAGAACGGCTTGAAGTTTTTCGCCTCCTTGGCTATTTTTTCTTCACAGTCTCTTTTGGCCCCTTTTACCGCCTAATGGCATCTGCGTTGATGTTGTTTGTGCTTATTCCAGTTTTCGTCTGTTCTTGACCTTTTCCATTCCTTAAACGTTTTCTTGTCTTTGATCGCTTTCTTCACCTTTACAGTGAGCCACGCCGGTTCCTTGTTCCTTTTCCTCTTGGATCCCTTATTGATACGCGGTATATATAGATTTTGCACCTTGGTGACTGTGTCCTTAAAAAGGGACCAAGCTTGCTCTAGCGTTTTTACAGTGCTTATCCTCTTCTTAATCTTCTTCCCCACCATGAGTCTCATCCCTTCGTAATTCCCTTTTCGGAAGTTGAATTCCCTTTTCGGATGGCTCAGGATACAAGCTCAAGGACACCTAAAACTTACTTCACCAGCTCATACTTCACAGAAGAGGGAGCATATTCCTTTACTCCTGCCACTGTGTTGTGCCTCTTGTTTGTCACTGGTAGTGTATCAGGTTTGAAATACAAGAGGAGGCATTTTGTATTCTAGCAAGAAAATGCCTCTTCTCACATTTCAAACCTGCAACCCTACTGGCAACAGAGGAAGCAAAGGTGGGAACGAAGAAAATTCCCATCACTGTGACCATGATAAATACAGATAGAACAAGGAGGCTGAATTTGAGGCTGGTACTGAGTCCAAAGCTAGGTGATGGGGGATGAGCCTGTTACTTGTGTTGGGAAAAGGTAGGGCAAGAGATTCTGTGAGGGTGGAGAAACAAGCATATACAGGTTAAAGTGGAGAAATCGCAGAGATGGATACTTCAGAAACAGCTGAGTAGCAGGAAGCTCTGCGCATGTGTGAGTCGCTCTCACAGCAATCACTGGAGAGACGGGGATTATGATGAACCTCCGCACGAATCATTTGCATGCAAAATTTTTAGGTAATCAATATATCTTTTAGAATCAGCCAAAAATCGGAGCGGAGCCATGTGGTTTTACCAATCCTATTTATTGCATCTAGCTCTGAATTAGGAGTATGAGTAGGGTGGCTTGAGACTGACTGCAGAAAAATAGGAAGTGGCACAGTTTGAAGGACCTGAAGGGTTTGAGGAGGAATTGGGAAGTCAATGAAAAGCACAGAGAAGGAGTATGGAGAGGGTTAGAGGAAGAGGAAAAGGATAGATCTTTGAAGGAAGAAGACTGAAATGAGGAATAGGAATCTGGATAGAGAGTAAGACATAAAAAAAGGAACAGAATGTAAAGAGGAGTATGAGTGACAGGAAAAGAGCTGGGACTGGTGAGAGAATGAGTAGATAGAAAAGGATGAGAAAGCACAAGTAGAAAGGGTCATGCGGCTGAAGAAATCTGCTGACCTTGTCGACTACAGCATTCTGTTTCCCTTGTATATACAGTACTGTATATGGCTGTGAGAAATATGTTTAGAGCATGGGTGCCCAATAGGTCGATCGCGATCGACCGGTAGCTCGCCAAAGCAAAGTGAGTCGATCACCCAGGACTCACTTTGCCTTGGCGATCTATCGGGCCGATCAGTCTTCCTCTCCCCAACGTCAATTCTGCCGTCGGAGAGAAAGTTCGGGCCAGCCAATCGCTGCCTGGCTGGGCGGAACTTCCTCTCCGACGGCAGAATTGACGTTGGGGAGAGGAAGACTGATCGGCCCGAAGCAGGGAGAGCATGGAGCGGCGGCGGTGGCTTTGGGGCCTGTTATCCATTGGTGGCGTTTGGGTCCTGTTCCCCGAAGGCAGCAGCAGTGGCAGTAACTTGGGGAAGGACATGGAGAAAGAAAGAAAGGGGGCAGGCAGGGAAACAGAAGGAAAGAAGAGAAACAGAAAAAAAGAAAGGGGGCATGAAGAGAGAAAAAAAAGAAAGTTCAGGGAGAGAGAAAGAAAAAGTTGGGGGAGGGAATGAGGTGTGGAGGAGAGGAAGCATACAGGCTGAAAAATTGGATGCACAGTCAGAAGAAGAAAGTGCAACCAAAGACTCATGAAATCACCAGACAAGGTAGGAAAAAATTATTTTATTTTAAATTTAGTGATCAAAATGTGTCTGAATTTATATCTGCTGTCTATATTTTACTCTAAGGTCCCCTTTTACTAAACCGCAATAATGGTTTTTAGCGCAGGGAGCCTATGAGCATCGAGAGCAGCGCTGGGCATTCAGCGCAGCTCCCTGCGCTAAAAACTGCTATCGTGGTTTAGTAAAAAGGGAGGGAGTATATTTGTTTATTTTTGTATGGTTGTTACTGAGGTGACAGTGCATAGAGTCATCTGCTTTGACCTCTTTGAAAAAACCCCGGAATAGGAATGATAATTAACAATTCTATGCGTACAGTGTGCGTTGTGGTTTTTTTAAAATTTTATTGTTGGTAGATCATTTTGACTTGGTCATTTTAAAAGTAGCTCGCGAGTCAAAAAAGTGTGGGCACCCCTGGTTTAGAGCAATTGCCCAGCTCCAAATGTGCTCTTTCAAGTCTAGGGAGCACAGCCAATCATTTCATTCTAGAAAGGGGTATGGGGTCCCTAGAGATAGCATGCAAATTTTTCTTTGACTAGATATTTGTTTAAGTCTTGAGGTCAAGAACTGGATGAAGACCTCCCATCTTCTCTGGAATTAAGAAATACCTGGAGTACAACCCCAGATTTTTCTGAGAAGGGGGAACTACTTCTATTTAATTGAAGTAGAACTTTGATTTCCTGAACAACAGACGTCTCTTGAGATGAGAAAGAGGACCTCTTGGAGTATGGTCTGGAGGAATCGTGATAAAATGAAGAGTAACCTTCCTTGACCTTGAAGACCCAGGTGCCCATGGTGATGATAGTCCAGCACTGATGCCACAAAAGAAGTTGACCTTCGATGGGTAGGAAAAAGGCTGAGGACTGGGCTGGTTTCCGAGGAGCCAAAGACTGGGATTTTTGAGGTCTCTGTTTCTACTTCTTCTGTGATGGAGGTTTAGAAGAGGAAGTTGATGGATATCAACTCTTATAGGAATAAAAGTTTGATCTTAGAGGAGTCTTAGATGGTTGAGCGTTACCTTAGATCTGTTAAAGTATTTCAATCTTGCTCAGGATGAGTTAAATCTGAGTAGCATCTTCCACCTTGTCACTAAAGAGTTCTTTACCAAGACAAGGGATGTTGGCTAACCGGTCTCTAAGAGTGATATCCATATCGGAGACACAGCCAAGCAAGATATTTCATAGCAACAGACATTGCTGATGCTCTGGATGACATCTAAAATGCATCAAATGCTGTTCTTGCCATACATTTTCATGTTTTAAGTAGACTGAGTAGTCTGCTGAAAATCCGGTAGGTGGTCAGATGGAATATGCTGTCAAAATCAGCCAACTTCTTTACAAGTTGATTAAGGTAAAAAGACATATAGAAATTGTAACTAAGAACTCGGTTGGCCAATATAGAGTTCTGGTAAAGATGGCGACCAAATTTATCCATAGTACAACCCTCACGTCCTGGTGGTACAGTGGTATAAACCCTGGAGCTTGAAGATTTTTAAAAGTAGATTCAACAAGCAATGATTGATGTGGTAGTTGTGGTTTATCAAATCCAGGGCAAGATTGTATTCTATAAAGAGAGTCAATCTTTCTAGGAGCTATAGTGACAGAGAGGATTCTCCCAGTTTATATGAGCGCCTCTTTGAGGAGATTGTGTAGAGGCAACTTAAGAAGCTCTTTAGGAGGCTCCTCATAATCCAAAGCATCAAGGAGCTCTGTTCTAGGCTCAGTGTCTACCTCCAGTTTATCAGGAAGAGATTTCCCTGTCTGATATACTTGGTAAATGAAAGTCCCTCTGGAGGAGATCTTATTGCAGAAGGAGAAGATGGAGATGGATCTGAAGGGATACCATAGGACTCAGGAGCAGATAATGTAGGCTCATACTCAGTATTGTGACGAGATGGGTCAGAATCAACTTGTTATACCCCAGGAGATTCTCTGTAGGATGAAGATTTTCTATGAATATGAGTGTCAAGAAGAGCTTCTTCGACGTCGTCTGTACTGATCCGATAGCCTTCAACGAGAGTTTATGTAGTGTAGACCAACAATTACAAACGTCTACTCAATGCTCAGGCCCCCAAACACTGTAAGCACCAACTATGCGGGTCAGTGATAGAAATAGGGTGCTGGCATTGACAGCACTTTTTCAAATCGCTCAAAGGTTTATACATGGACAGAAAAATCTCAACGGTGAGGTAAAAAAAAAAAAAAAAAAAAGCAGTTACTTGTAGGCAGATATTCTCACATGCGGGTAACATTATACATGGAGCTCCAGCACAGACAGTGAAAAGTTTAGCATCACTTTAAGCTTTAACAAGCTTTTTAGACTGCCCAAACCGCACATGCGCGAGTGCCTTCCCGCCCCCAACACCAGCTCGCAAGGTCATCATTTCTATGCCCAAGGGAAGAAGCCAACTAGGGGAGGTGGGTGGATTGTGAGAAAATCTGCCTACTGTCCCAGGATAACACCTGTTAAAGTAAGTAACTGTGCTTTATCCTTAGATAAACAGGCAGCATATTCTCACATGGGGTACTCCCTAGCTCCAATAAAAGGGATGGAGGGAAAGTTGGGTTCCAAGAACTCAGAAAAACTCAAGTTGCCTCATAAACTTAGACCTAATGTCTGATGCGAGATCGGAGGCAAGGGAAGGAACCTAATGGATAAAATGAAGAAAGAACTCTATTCTCCATTAGAGGTAAACGGAAAAGTCCTATAAAACCTATGGTGCATGGAGGTTTAAAGATAAACGACCTCCTAGAGTGAGGTATAATGGAGGTGACCTAGGAGTAGTGTAGAGATCACATGTAAACTATGGTATACGAGATCTCAACATACTGCAGAGAAGTGCAACAGGTAGAAACAGTAACGCATCTGGATTTTCAGAAGGCGTTCAACAAGGTTCCGTATGAATGACTACTTTGAAAAATTGCAAGCCATGGAATCGAGGCCATGGAATCGAGGGTGAAATACTCACGTGGACTAAAAACTGGCTGGCGGATAGGAAACAGAGAGTGGGGGTAAATGGATAATACTCAAACTGGAAAAGCGTCACGAGTGGAGTGCCGCAGGGTTCGATGCTTGGACCCGTGCTCTTCAACATATTTATAAACGACCTGGAAATTGATACGACGAGTGAGGTGATTAAATTTGCAGATGATATGAAGTTATTCAAAGTAGTGAAGATGCAGGAGGATTGCGAAGACCTGCAACGTGACATAAACATGCTCGAGAAATGGGCTGCAACAAATGAGGTTTAATGTGGATAAGTGTAAGGTGATGCATGTTGGTAACAAAAATCTTATACACGAATACAGGATGTCCGGTGCAGTACTTGGAGAGACCCCCCCCAGGAAAGAGACTTGGGAATACTGGTTGACAAGTCAATGAAGCCGTCTGCGCAATGCGCAGCGGCGGCGAAAAGGGCAAACAGAATGCTAGGAATGATTAAGAAGGGGATCACAAACAGATCGGAGAAGGTTATGCCGCTGTACCAGGCCATGGTATGCCCTCACCTGGAATGCTGCATCCATGAAGAAAGACACAGTACTACTCAAAAGGGTCCAGAGAAGAGCAACTAAAATGGTTAAGGGGCTGGAGGAGTTGCCGGACAGTGAGGGATTAGAGAAACTGGGCCTCTTCTCCCTTGAAAAGAGGAGACAGAGGGGACCATGATCGAAACATTCAAGATAATGAAGGAAATAGACTTAGTAGATAAAGACATGTTGTTCACATTCTCCAAGGTAAAGAGAACGAGAGGGCACTCTCTAATGCTAAAAGGGGATAGATTCCGTACAAACGTAAGGAAGTTCTTCTTCACCCAGAGAGTGGTAAAAAAAACTGGAACGCTCTTCTGGAGGCTGTTATAGGGGAAAACACCCTCCAGGGATTCAAGACAAAGTTAGACAAATTCCTGCTGAAACGGAACGTACGCAGGGAAGGCTAGTCTCAGTTAGGGCACTGGTCTTTGACCTACAGGCCACCGCGTGAGCAGACTGCTGAGCACGATGGACCCCTTATGTCTTAGCCATATTTTGAGTATCAAGCTTCCTCAAATATACAAGGATAATATTATTCTTCTTGCTACCTGGAACACATTAAAATTCATTAATACTTTAACTCCTACTCCAATACAACAATCAACGTGTCAATCCCTATGGTTAAACTCAAAAAAAAAAAAAAATTGGCGAGTCTAAATTCCTCTGGAAACATTGGTTGCAGTCAGGCATATGCACTCTAGATGATGTAATTCAGAATGGGAAAATGGGAAATTTATTGCAATTCTAACAATCATTTGGCATCTCAAAATCTAAAGGTTATAACTGATTGCAGTTGAAGCAGGCCATTCAGAAAGGGTTCTCTAATTGGCGCAACTTAAAAAATCAGTATAGCTTGCCGGGCCTATGTTTCCAGACAGATTTGCAAAGACATAAGGCTGCCAAGTGGTACAAACTAATATCTGAATATTTGACAAAAAAACCAAAAACAAGCCTAAAACACATTTGGAGCATTGAAACAAAACAGCAGGTTTCTGCTACACAGTGGCCACAGATTTGGGCTTGGAGAATGAGATATACAGCGTCAGCGTCTATGAGACAAACTTGTTTTTTTCTGTTGCATAGAATTTTTTGGACTCCTGTTCGTTTACAAAAGTTGTATAGTTCAAAGTCTAACAGATGCTGGCATTGTCATCTTGAAGTAGGGATACTGATCACTTGTTTTATTGTTCCCCGATATTCAATTTTTGGAAATCAATATGGGGAAAAATTAATATAGTACTCGAGGTCTTGATACCATTGTCTTACGATGTGGTCCTATTCGGGACATTGTTGAAAGCTAAGAATCCAACAGACGTTTATAGAAGCAGACTTCTGATTATGACAGGGGTGGCCATGCAAATAACTAGAAGCTGGAAGAATTGGGACAGATTAAATTTTTCATTTTGGTGAGAAACACTCTGTATTACAGATACAAAAAAATGAATGCAGAACAACTGGGTAATAATAAAAAAAATTTAAAAATATGGGGTCCATTAGAAGCATTTGTTAATAAAAGACTGATTGATTGATTAACCTTTCCTTGCTGATTTCTACACACATCCAGAGAGGGTGGGAGGGATGGAGTAAAGTACTTTGTTTTAATATTTGTTTGACGATGAGTGCTGTTATTTGTTCTATCTGATTGTAAATTTTGTTTTGCGCTTTTATAAGTTCCGAAAATGAATAAAGATTTACAAAAAAAAAACCCCAATAAACAGAACTCCTTGAGCCCACGGCAGTTTCACCAGAGCCAAACGAAGACTGGCATTGGTTGTGACTACCACTCAGGAAGCGATCTGCAGAGGCATACACTTGGCAAGGGTTTGAGGCCTGAAACCAACTCCTGCAGGCTTGAGCCTCCAGTCCAAGGAAGGCATTTTTTGAGCACATCTGTCTTAGGGGACCAGCAGTGGTGCAACACTTGCTAGAGGGGATGCACAGGAGCCCTCACTCAAGGCACCACATCAAGCGCAAGCCACCATGGGCTTCAAGACCTCTAGATAGTCCCATGCCAATGAAGCAGCCATATCCAGAGGACAGGAAATCTGATAACAGAACCACTGTCAGAGTGCCTCTAGCAAATAAACACAGCCAACTGCTGTGTCTAATAAGATACCAATATATTCCAGCGACTGCATCAGATTCAAATGGCTCTTCCTGTAAATCACAATCCAGGCCGGGTCTTTCAGGACTCAAGAGAGCCTGATCCAGAGTTTTCTGATCCTCAGAAAACAAGGGAGCTCTGAACAGCTAATTGTCCAAGTAAGGATGGACCTGTAAACTCATCTTGCTTAGTTAAGCTGCTACTACCACCATCACCATGGTGAATGTGCAAGGGGCCGTCCCTAGGCCAAGAGGAAGAGCTGAAAACTGAAAATGAAATTCCAGCACATGAAATATGAGAAACTTTCTGTGGCCAGGAAAGATGGGAATGTGCAAGTAGGCTTCAGAGATCCAGAGAGACTAGGAACTCCCCAAGACACCCACTGCTATGACGACACAAACTATCCCCATGCAGAAGCATGGCATCGCGAGTGCAGCTTTCACGTGCATAAGGTCCAGGATGAATCTCCATGCATCAGAGCCTTTTTGAAGTATATGGAGTATCTGCCTCAGCCCGAGACATCAAGTAAGACAGGCTGTATGGTCTGAATGTCTAACAATCGCTGGACTGTGGCTTGTACCTTAACAGCCTTGTCCAGGTATCTCGCCGGAGAATCCATAAACCAATCCATCAGGGATCCGGGCAAATTTTAGCTGGTAGCTGAACTGGAATATTTGCAAGATCCACCATCGAAAGAAATGCGGGTCCAGGTCTTTAGGAACGTCGAGAGTCTGCCCCTTAAATGCAGCGGGGCATTTCTCAATTTGCCATCACTGTGACTCTGTGGCTAAGGGAGCCACTCAGGCAACGGAGGACTGGTTACATCTGGGTTCCAAGAATCTCTGCTTGAAGCCCTGGGGAGTCCTCTGCGACATGGAGCTAGAATACCATCTATAACACCTAGACCCATGAAAATTAGACCTCCCGGAGCCCTTAGAGGGCCTGGGTCTGCTATCAGGCAAGGCCTTTGGGAGTCTGTCCACCAGAATTCATAAGATCAACCAGGCCTTTGCCAAACAACAACTACCCCTGAGGGAAGACTGGCAAGAATAGCTTTCAAGGTGAAAACACCAGCCTACTTACTGATCCAGAGCATCTGCAAATAGACGCCACTGAAGCTGCCTTGACTCCGAGAGCCACTGCCTCAAAAAGCCTCCTAAGGATGGCATTAAGTCAGTCAGTGGTCCTGCATGCCCTTAAGCACTGCGCTGCTTTCACTCAGAAGAGAGGTGTGCTTGGAGACCTGAGGCACCAGGGAATCCACTCAGGGCTGAATGAAAAGCAGCTGACACTCCTGTGCCATAGGATACAAATGGGACATGGCTCTTGCTACTTTGAGAGCTGCCTCTGGAGAATCTTACTGCTCTAAGATGAGGAAGTTTATGTCTGGATGCCAGGGAAACACTGCGGACTGAACTCTCACTCCATGAAGTCTTCTTCCGTGGTTGGATCGGGTGCATTTTCTGCTCCTCTTCCTTCCACTTTCATGGCAGCTGCCTCGGCAGGACATCCGGTGCAGGCAAGAGCGAGGTCTCCTGTCCCGGCGAGAATGAGCCTTCTCTGCTCATTTTCGCAGCGGGAGTCAAATCGCCCATTGCAGAGCAAACCGCTGGCAGATAATGCTCTAAAGTACGCAGTAAGAGGATAGATGAGGGGGGTTGAGGAGGTAGGCGCCCTCACACTGCCTTTCCTTTTCGTATGTGGCATATTGTAGAAGGAATTTCCCTGTTTCAGTCGGGCATCGCACACCTCCACATCTACCTGAGCGTTCTCAATGCTGCCAGACTAGCACCTCCATCTTGGCCACTCCCCCCGCCTCTACTGGGTTTTTTATCCATTAAAGGATCTATAACAGCATTAAAATCCCCTGCCACAACTAAATTAGAAGAGAGTTGCGCCCTCTAGTGATGAACCAAAGTATATTTTTCAGTCGTTGCAACTTTATAAGTTCTGGTTACGCTCCAAGTTTGATTACAAAAGTAAATAAATAAATAAATGTCTTTACAGTCTTTCAAACACTTGTATGAAAATACTTTGTTTTTTCTTGTCTTTACAAATCTTTTCAAATGAACATCGCTCTGTGAGAAAATTGAGAGCAGTTTGATAATTCAGTTTATAACAGGTTCGGGGTCTCTACGTGGCCCCGTTTCGATTCCTTCTTCAGGAGACCCTATTGTATGTAAATTGAAAAACCTTTTCAATGCTGATAGAATGCTTCAAGTTTGCGATGTGGTAACATCTGAAATATAAAGTATATATAAACAGCCGGGTATGAGAGTAGAAATTTCACTATCCTCACTACGGCAAAAATTCTAAATAAATTATAAAGCTACTATAGGAAGCGAGGCACAACAATACATACCGTCAAAAGAACGCTGTCGGTGCTGTGAATTTAAACTGTCAGAGAAAACATAGCATCAGCTGTCTGGTTTAAAAGAGTACGGGGGGAGGAGTTTATTACACGTCAGAATTAGAATTAGAACTGACGTGATTCCTAGAATGTTGGTGAATAAGTACATAAAGTGATGAGTTACTGTTTAGCATTAAAAAATACTATTTAGCATTAAAAAATACAGGGAAGATTTTAAATGTTATTGTAAAGACAGTGAAATATGACTGTGTGTAGTCTAAAAGCCTTGTTCATAGGAAAGCGATCCATTCCATATCACTATTTAGGCCATGAGGCTGCAATGTATTTAAAGTGAAAATCCACTTTTGTTCTTGTCTCCAAAGTATATGGGCCACATCTCCTCCTCTGGTTAAATTAATGACATTGAGCACTGAAAATTTGAGATCTGTGATCGCATGTTGGTGTAGTAACCAGTGCTGGACTAGGGGAGCCTCTTTTACTTCAGAGCGAATTCTACTAATATGTTCTCCAATCCTGATTTTGATGCAACGAGTGGTACAACCTACATATAAAAGATGGCACGGGCATTGAATCACATACACTACTTGTCTGGACTCACAATTTGTGGCAGAGGTTTTAATTTTGCTAAGACAGTTATTGTGTATGGACATGTGTTTTAAGGTGACACTGTATTGGCACATTTTACAGTGTCCACATGGAACATGTTGCCCTGCCATTTGTTCTACTGGATGTTTTAGAAAATGGGATTGTACCAGCTGTTGTTTGAGATTACGTTGTTTGGAGAATGCAAAGCGGGGTATTTGATGGAATGTCTTGTGGTATTGCATAATACCCCAGTGTTTCTTAATGATCCTTTTAATGTCAAATGCTCTGACTGAGTAGGGGAGGACACATACTAAAGTGTCCTCATCTTCTTTAGAGGTGGGATTTAACAATAAAGATCTATTCGCATACAGTCCTCTTTTATATGCTTTTTTGATAACTGATGTTGGATACCCTCTTTTTATGAATCGCATTTTCATGTCATTAGCCCTACAGATATACTCTTGAACTGTGGTACAGAGTCTTCTGAGTCGTAAAAACTGTCCTACGGGAATATTATTTCTTAAATGTTTAGGGTGAAAACTGCTGTATTCCAATAAGTTATTTCTGTCTGTGGGTTTACGAAAGATGGTAGTAGAAAAACTACCTTGATGTAAACAAATCTGTATATCTAAAAATGATAACTGTTTCACATTAGTACTCATGGTAAATTGTAAATTACTGTCACAGGAATTTAACCACTCTAGAAAAGTTTGAAATTCAATAGGTGTACCTATCCATACTGCAAAGATATCATCGATGTACCTTTTCCAGAGTAAAAAATTATTCCAATATCTGGATGTGTATAAAAAAGTTTTTTCGAATTTGGAAACATACAAACATGCCACAGATGGAGCCATCTTAGCCCCCATAGCCGTACCTTTGATTTGTTTATAATATTGCATGTCAAACTGAAAATAGTTCATACTTAATGCAATATATGCTAATTTTAATAACAAATCTATTCTATGTTGAGATAAATCCAATGCTGATAATTCCTCTTTAATAATTTCCATTGCGGCATTTTGTGGGATGTTAGTATATAATGCTGATATGTCTAACGTAATAAGGATGGCGTGTGCAGGTACATCATGATATTGTTCTAAAATATTAATCATGTTGGTGGAGTCACGAACATAAGATGGAGCTAAAGGAACTCTATCTTTTAAATACATATCGATAATGGTAGATAAAGGTTCTAAGATGGAGCCTATTCCAGAGACTATGGGTCTTCCTGGAGGATTTTGGAGAGATTTATGAATTTTAGGGACAAAATAAATTACAGGGATTCTAGGGTGTTTGCATGAAAGAAACTGAAATTCTTTATCTGTAATGGTCCCTGCTTCTACGGCGTATACTAGAAGTGTGGAAATGGCATCTCGTATGTGTGGGGTAGGATCTTCTTGTAAAGGAGTATAATAATTTAGATCTGATAATTGACGTAAGGCTTCTGCTACGTATTGATCAGAGTCCATAAGTACTATTCCTCCCCCTTTGTCTGCAGGGCGGATAATAATGTTATGATCAGACATGAGGGATTGTAAAGCAAGATGCTGAGACTTAGTTAAATTGTGGCGTATTTTAAGTGAATTTTGTTCCAAAATGTTAATATCTTTTAATACTAAATTCTCAAAAGTTTGTATATGAGAATCCACTGTTCCTGGAGGACACCATGTAGATTTAGTTCTTAATACATTGTCAGTAGTAGATGACAATGTTTCAGTTGACTCATCTAGATGAAAAAAATGTTTGAGTTTGCATTTTCTGATAAATTTAAACATGGATACTCTGGTGTCAAAAGATTGATATGGATTAGTTGGCACAAATGATAACCCTTTGTTTAGTACAGATAGTTCTGCTGTGGTTAACTTTCTATGTGACAGATTAAATACATTGGATGTTAAGGTGGAAACCTGTTGTATTTTGTTCTGGTTGGTCTGCGTGGGTTTAGTAATGATCCCTCCTGAAAATGGACCGACTGAGTTTGTTTGGGGACAGAAGTAGATGTTTTGTCGTCATCTGAGGAATCGGAGGATGTGTGTGTATATGTAGATCGTTTTTTGTTTTTATTACTACTAGATTTGTCCATCCACGGATAGACAAAACCTTTTGTGTAATCAAGTTCATCACGTCTTAGTTTTTTGATTTTGTTCTTACGTAAATCTTCTCTAAATGCAGTAATTTTAAGATTGAGTTCTGTTAATTTTTGGTTGTAGTCATCTATAGTATCTAGAGATTTTAAACTTTCCTTAGCTTGATCTAACTCAATATTATATGTCTGTAATTCTGTTTTTGTTGTTTCTATTACTAGTAACATTAAATCTAGGGAACATTTATTAAGCACTGCATTCCACTTGTCCAAAAAATTAGGGTTATCTAAAAACAGTCTGGGTGCTGTTCTCATCCTCAATCCTCGTGGGATCCTCTTCAGGCGACAATATTCAGCAAGCGTGGCTGCGTGTAGATCTGCACGAGCTATTCGTTTAAATAAAGACTCTATGTGGTCCCAATCTGTGGGAATGGTTGTTGTATCTTCTGATGTGAATAAATGAAAAGATGCTAATAAGTCATTGGCCTGTTGATCATTGTAGGAGTGTGCTTCCCATCCCATAGATGCCATTATGCCCCAAAAATAGGTACAAATATAATTTCTTTATAATGTCACTGGGGTACTAATAGTTAAATATTAGTGGAAGTCAGAAAAATATTAGAGTTCAAATAAAAGAACTGTCTTCTCATTCAAATTGGTAACCAAACTTCAGGATTGCAACCGTCACGTTTGAAAGTCACTCAGAGGTATAGAGTTCTTCAAGAAGAGAGTTGCGCCCTCTAGTGATGAACCAAAGTATATTTTTCAGTCGTTGCAACTTTATAAGTTCTGGTTACGCTCCAAGTTTGATTACAAAAGTAAATAAATAAATAAATGTCTTTACAGTCTTTCAAACACTTGTATGAAAATACTTTGTTTTTTCTTGTCTTTACAAATCTTTTCAAATGAACATCGCTCTGTGAGAAAATTGAGAGCAGTTTGATAATTCAGTTTATAACAGGTTCGGGGTCTCTACGTGGCCCCGTTTCGATTCCTTCTTCAGGAGACCCTATTGTATGTAAATTGAAAAACCTTTTCAATGCTGATAGAATGCTTCAAGTTTGCGATGTGGTATTTTTTTCCTACCTTTGTTGCTTGGTTTCTGCTTTCTTCATGTTCTCATTCAATTCTTTCCATCCACTGTCTCTCTTCTCTCTGTGTCTTCCATTTGCTCTTTTACTGTGCCTCTCCCTTTCTCCCCCCTCCCAAATTGGTCTGGCACCCATCTTCTTCCCTCCGCTCCCCCCATAGTCTGGCATCTCTGTCTTCTTCCCTGCCAGCGTCTTCTCCCCACTCTCTTTTCCCCATTTCCTTTCAGCGTCCTTCTCCCCCCCCATCTTCCCCATGTCCTGTCAGGCAGCATCCTTCTCCCCCCTCTGCCTTCCCCATGTCCTTTCAGCATCCTTCTCCCCCCTCTATCTTCCCCATGTCCTTTCAGTGTCCTTCTCCCCCCCCCCCGTCTTCCCATGTCCTTTCAGCGTCCTTCTCCACCCCTTTGTCTTCCCCATGTGCTTTCAGTGTCCTTCTCCCCCCTTTGTCTTCCCCATGTCTTTTCAGCATCCTTCTCCCCCCTCTGTCTTCCCCATGTGCTTTCAGTGAACTCCCCCCCTGTCTTCCCCATGTCCTTTCAGCGTCCTTCTTCCCCCCCCCCCCCGTCTTCCCCATGTGCTTTCAGCGGCCTTCTCCCCCCTCAGTTTTACCCATTTCCTTTAAGCGTCTTTTCTTCTCCACTCCACCTTTCCTCCCTTTCTCCCTCCCTGCCCCTTACCTTTGTGGCGCTTCCCCACCCGACCGACAACAGAACAGGCCCGGTCGGACAAATCTCCCTGTCCTGTAGCCGCGAATCTAAATTACCTTCTTACAGCAGCTGGAGTAGTAAAGCTGCTGTTAGAAGGTAATTTAGATTCACGGCTACAGGGCAGGGAGGTTTGTCGGCCGGGCCTATTGTCGGTCAATCAGGGGACCTGACCGGCTGTGCACATTTCCCGGGGCAGAACGCCCCCCCCCCCCCTTTCGTATGCCATTGCCTTCTTCCTACCTGCCCTGCCGCACACAGCCGACCGGAAGTCTTCCTGATGTCAGCGCTGACGTCGGAGGAAGGGAGGGCTTTGCTTAAGCCCTCCCTCCGACGTCAGCGCTGACATCTGGAAGACTTCCGTTCAGCTGTGTGCTGCAACAGGGCAGGTAAGGAGAAGGAGACTACCCTCGCGGTTCGAGTGCACTGCGATCCAACCCCACGACCCTCGGAAGTGTCCCCACGGGATCCCCGCTATCCTAGGAGGCATCCCCATGGGATCCCCGCGACCCTAGGGGGCGTCCCCACGGGATCCCCGTGACGCAAAGGGGGAACCTGCGGGATCCCCGCGGGATTCCCGTCATACCCATTCCTGTGCAGCTCTCTAGTCTGGAACTCCTCTGGGAGAAAAAAAAAGTGTCAAGTTCCCTTCAGTTCCGGCAAGCAGGGTGATCAAGACCACGTGGGGGGTTTAATTTTTGGTCTCTTGGATTGTTACTCGGTTTGTAACGTCATTTTTTTCTTGAAAGGGAGCAGAATCCGAGTTGTGCCTCTGACACTTGAATTTCCTGGCAAAGGAAGGGGGTCAATTGCTCTGATCTTTCCTAAGTCACAGCAAATGCCCATCGACCCCCAAAGGAAGCAGGACGGCAAGTCATTATTAATCAGTTGTATGCATCTATGGATAGCAAAGAGAGTTTTCTCACTGGGTTCCAGGGCTGTTTGCTATTTGAACTGCAGTGCTTAAGGTGTGCAGCTCAGAAGAGAGGGTTTTTTTTGTGTGTAAAAAATAAATCCTATCCCTTACAATACAGGGAAAAATCATGGCAAATCATCAGACGAGAGCTGCTACTTGAAGCTCCTACGATGGTATGATTTTGAAGTGCAGGGATTTTCATGCTGTGCATTGTGCACAGATGTTGGTATGAGTTAATGATCGCGCAAACTGGGCTATGTGCATGGCTGCTGTTTCCAAGTCCTGCAAGAAGGTAGAGTTGTAGTTCCATGACAGAAATCGAGTTTTCTCTGGGCTATTTTCAAAATTTCAGGCCAATGAAAAGTTTGTGGATACTTTCTCTTTGATAACTGGTACACCACATCTATCATGAAACTAAGAGCACTGAGCACTTTCTCTTTGAAAAAGTCATCCAAGAAAATAAGTATTCCCATAGATTTAAACCTTCCTTTTCTGGAAACAGCATCTGCGTAAATAGCTTAAAAAAATTGCTTTCAATGCATAGACTTTCCTAAGTTTGGGGACTGGGTAAAATAAGGATTGCCCGGATCCCACAGACCTCGCACATCTTTGTGGTATGGGGTCTGCAGGGCATTTTAACACCCACAGACCTCATGGTTCCCGCTCACCCTTGAGGTAAGCAATTTTTTAAGGATGTGAGGTAGAGATCCGCTAGGTTCATGGGGCCTGCAAGATCCTCGTTTAACCCAGTCCTCTAGGTTTGTGTGTTGTCACTATGCATGTCATGCACAAAATACATACTTTTTGTGGTGTTTTGGGGGACACGAGTTACTAATTATACTTTTCTTGGGTCTCTTTTTGGTATCAAACAAAGTTGTTCCTTAAAGATCTTTTTCCTGTACATGTTCTTGCCCTAGATGGAAACACCAGGGATGGACTGTCATAGGAAAGGAAGAGCAGAAAGGGTGGACAGTGGATGCAAGGGTCAGAGAGGGTGAACAGTAGATGGAAGGGGTAGAGAGTGAGAGGCCAGAGGCTGGGTGGAAGGGGCAAAGAGAGATGATAGATGCTGCATGGAAGGGAGTGAGGACAAATGCTGAATAGAAAGAAGAGTGAAGAGAAGATGATTAAAGCAGAAACGACAAAAGGTAGAAAAAAACATTTTTTTGTTTCTTTATGTAGAATCAAGTAGTATTGTAACTATTGATTAAAGTTTATACATAGGAAATAGAAAGGCAGTTTTTGGGACTAAACCCCTTTCCTCAGGTAAGGACAGGATACCATAACAGCTGTATACTGTACAGTCTTAAAGAAAGATTTGGTCTCTGAAAGCTAACTGAAAAATGGATTAGTCCAATAAAATGGCATTTTCTTATTTCTCATTATTTGTTTTATTTCTATTTGTTAATTTGTAAAGTGGCGATTGTTATATATCAGTTTTTTCAAATTTATATCTACTGTCTTTATATTTTGCACAGTAATAGGGGACATGTGTCACTGTTTCTGTGGTGTTGCATTGTATGCAGAGTCTGGTTTATTGGCGGTTCAGTTTAACTTTTGTCTACATATTTCTATTTTTAGTTTGTGATTATTCCATATTGGGCGAGGGTGTATCTGTGTTCTGTGTGTATAAAAAGGACATGGCTTTCTGTTAGCAATGACTGTACAGGATAAATTGACTGTGCAGGATCTGGCTTTAGTTTTACAATGTGTGTGTTGGTGTTCTAGTGCTCACTGCAGTGTTTAAGATGTTGCCTTTTCCTAGGTGCACCCTTGTTGTGTGACTCATGGATTATTACTAAAAATATCTTTTTTATATATAGAGAAGGGTTTTTAAAAAAATGATCAGAACTACTAGGTACGCCACAGGATTTAATGATCCTATTCTTATTTTACTTTTTTTGTAGGCGTTGTCCCCCCACTACCACCACATACACACCCACTATAAAGAATTAAATTAAAGTTATATTAACATCAAGCAGCTTTCAAATGACATTATAAGTAAATAAAAATAAAATATTTTTAATACATTGCTAATTATTACCTGCATCTTTACCTAAACTGTTTTGCCCTAGCTCTCACTTTGATCTTAATCTGCTTCTTTATTATTTTGCTGTAGTACAATCACACAGGTCTCCTTCAAGGCTCAGTAACACCTCTCCATAAATTATGTGGAAGAGGTCTGGAAGTGGGGATTGCATCTACTGTATTTCATTTCCTCAGTGAGACCTCAGGAAGGAACATAGTGATCAAAACATTATTGGAGGTGCTGTAGAGCAGTTTCTTGTATGATTGGAGGTGCTATATTTATCTTTTTTTACTTAGTTGTTTAAATTCATGCAGAAATAAATGGCTAGATTGAACCCAATGACTTCATTAATGCATTTCCCTTTTTTAAACTTCTAACATTTGAAAGAGGGCGCATATCTAATTATTCACTTCTAGAATTGGATACTTCTTAAATTTAGTAAAAATATTCTGGCACAAGTGTCAAACCGTAAAAAAGGAAGTCATATTGAGCACTGGAAAACAATAATAATTAACTAATAAAAATAGTACACATTTAGGGCTCATTTTACAAAGGTACGCTAGCATTTTTAGCGCATGCACCAGATTAGCGCGCACTACCTGAAAAACTACCACCTGCTCAAGAGGAGGCGGTAGCAGCTAGTACACGGGGCATTTTAGCGCACGCTATTCCGCGCGTTAAGGCCCTAACGCACCTTTGTAAAAGGAGCCCTTAATTTTCTCCACTACCAATTTCCCCACCCCGCCCGGCTACATTTTCATGCCACCCGGCTTTAAAAAATTTCTGGGGAGAACACTGTACTTTTATATAAAATCTTTATCAAATCATAATTTTTGTGGGTAATAATATTCAGCTGCTACTAATTTATGTATGTATGTATATATGTATGTATGTGTGTGTGTGTATGTGTATGTATATATATATATATATATATATATATATATATATATATATATATATATATACACACACACACATACATATACATATATATATATATACACACACACACATATATATATATATATATATATATATATATATATATATATATATATACACACATACATACATACATACACATACACACACACAATGGAACCTCGGTTTGCGAGTAACCCGGTTTGCGAGTGTTTTGCAAGACGAGCAAAACACTCAGCAAACTTTTGCCTCGCAAACCGAGCATGTTCTGGTGTACGAGCACCTCCCCCCCGCTCTAACCGGCATCGCACCCCCTCCGAACCCGGCATCGCAATCACCCACCCTGTACGAACGCCCCCCCCCCCCCCCCCCCCGCGAGAACCGCAAAGCACCCCCGTGCTGAAAGCGGCATCCGCCCGCCCTTCCTCTCAAGCACAGTCCTTACCCCTTCTGCTCGTTGTAAGGGTGAATGCGAGCTCCCGCCTCTTGCCTGGGCTGGGCCTTGAGCATCTGCGCATGCTCAAGGCCTTCTGGCTCTCGTTCTCTCTCTATATGTGTGTGCGTATATATAGGTTTTCTTCCAATGACCACGAGCCATCTGCAGAAGGAATGCACTCCGAATATTTTCTCTGACCCTCTACTTTATAGGGAGCTCTGCTGCCACCTGCATGCATTTCTGTTCTATTCTCTCTCTGTATTATTTTATTTGCTGTTTTTTGAATTTTTCTTGGTGTTTTAATACTCTGAGCTTTCCTATTTAGCTCTGCTTGCGGAGAAAAGTGGCAGACTACGGTCTTACATAGACCAATCTCTGGTGGTACCTGTTAGCCAGCCTGAATAAGTATAATTGGAGCACAGGGCCGTCCCCCCTTTTTTTTCACCCACTGCCGAGCAGGGGTTTTTGAACATAGGCTGTTAGGCATCTGTTGGAGGCTTAGTGGTGTCTTGCAGGGTGCTAGGAATGATTAAGAAGGGGATTACAAACAGATCAGAGAAGGTTATGCCGCTGTACCGGGCCATAGTACGCCCCCACCTGGAATACTTCATCCAGCACTGGTTGCCAAACATGAAAAAGGACACGGTACTACTCAAAAGGGTCCAAAGAAGAGAGACTAAAATGGTTAAGGGGCTGGAGAAGTTGCCGTACTGCGAGAGGTTAGAGAAACTAGGCCTCTTCTCCCTTGAAAAGAGGAGACTGAGAGGGGACATGATCGAAATATTCAAGATAATGAAGGGAATAGACTTAGTAGATAAAGACAGGTTATTCACCCTCTCCAAGGTAGGGAGAATGAGATGGCACTCTCTAAAGTTAAAAGGGGATAGATTCCGTACAAACGTAAGGAAGTTCTTCTTCACCCAGAAAGTAGTACAAAATTGGAAGGCTCTTTTGGAGGCTGTTATAGGGGAAAACACCCTCCAGGGATTCAAAACAAAGTTAGACAAGTTCCTGCTGAACCGGAACGTACGCAGGTAGGGCTGGTCTCAGTTAGGGCACTGGTGTTTGACCTAGGGCCACCGCAAGAGCGGACTGCTGGGCACGATGAATCACTGGTCTGACACAGCAGCGTCAATTCTTATGTTCTGGCTGCATCTTTCACCTTCCCCCACTTCTGAGTGCGTATCCGTAGGTGTGCGAGGTGGGGAACGGCCAGGCTTCATATCTGACTAGCAGCCTGAAGATCATCGTTGAGGAGCATTCCAAGATTGAGGCATTGATTGTTCTCTATCCAGCTACTTTCAGAGCTGAGGCAGGCTGCAGCACATTTCCAGCACAGGTCACAGTGAGTAAGGCTGTCACAGCCTATGAGGTGATTTGGGTGGGTGGGTGTGAAATTTGCAAATACAAAGGTTGCTGCATGTTCCCCTGTGTTCCCCCACCTCTAAAATCCTAAAATTGATGTTTTTGGTGTAGAAATCGTGACAATGGCAATCTTAGATTTTAGCAATCTTTTTTTACAAAAGTTTCCTGCACTTCAAAAACTGCATTTTTTGCCTCAAAAGATTTTGGGATGAAGTCCTTAGGCCCAGATAACTTGATTACATGTCTGGATTGCACAAATTTTGTGCCTTGGGACTGTCCTTGTGCCATGTTGTGTGGTGTGTCCAGGAGAGGTGGGAGCACCAAGCTTAGCCTATCATCTGATTAAGAAGGGACAAAATGGATGGCCAGCCCATTGGGATAGCTTTTTATATTTTTTGGGCCCGTTAAAGCTGTCAGACCTGTGCGGAAAGTTGCCCCAAAGCCCAAAAAGCGCCAGATTGAGTCATCTGGGGATGACGCTACGCACCAGGGTCCAGATGATTTCTTGGCCGATATAAAATTTTTGTGGAATGCCTTTCCTGAGAGCTGTGTTTCTCCTGCACATTCTTGCTGCTCCTCAGACATGTCTCCGAACAGCTTTGCTAGCTACACAGAGCATGTTGTCTTCACAATCTGTCACTTCATGAGACTCTACTCATGAAGATATTGATAATGCCCATTTTGCAGATCCCTTATATTCAAGGGATGTCCTTCCCATGACTGCGGGACTGAATGCTGGCTCTCGGGATGCTGTGCTAGCCTTTGACCAGAGTGATGGTCCATCAGTTCTGCGTTTCTTTCAGTCTGAGGCCATCTTAGATCTTATCTCAGAGTCCCTGCGTGAGTTGCGTTTGGGAAAGCCAGCTCTGTGTACCTCTTTTCAGAGAACATAGTACATTCTGAATTCATTTCAAGAAATAAGCATAAAATATTTACATTAGGAATGTTTTTCACTGAAGAAATTATATGTTATTGTACATATGATGTTATGAATTCTCTGTATTCCTATATTGACTTATGTACATCTTTGGATACTGTTCTATATGCTAATCAGTGACATCAACATAAAGCACTTAATTATTAAATAAGAGTATACAGGCTGCAATAAAATTTATTACATGTTATCTAATATTCTTATGATTTCTATAAAAGCTTATTTACAGCACTTAAAGCTGTGAAATTCCTAATCATGTTTAAGATTAGAGCAATTTTCCTCCTTCTAAATAATGCTAAGTGAATCTTAAATCCACTTCACAGCAATAGCTGTCTGGTTGTATTTTTGTTATATGATGCTTCAAACGTTACAGTGAGGCATATACAGTGGAACCTTGGTTTATGAGCATAATTCATTCCAGAAGCATGCTCGTGAACCAAAATACTCTTATATCAAAGCGAGTTTCCCCATAGGAAGAAAGGGAAACTCACTTGATTGGTTCCACCTCCCTCCCTCGGCCAACAGTGCTGCTCCACCCCACCACATCCCAAAAAGACCCCCCACCCCCGAGGCCACTGGTGCGCTTCCAAATCCCCCCCTGTGAACCGGCATTGCTATCCGCCCGTAAACACCACCCCACACGTGAACGCTCGCCCCCACATGCACAAACCGGCATTCCCCGCCCACCCAAACTGAATGCTTACCCCTAATGTGGCACCGTCACGCAGCACCAACCCACAGGAGGTGCCGGTGCCCGAAGATCGTGCCTCTCCCCCGACTGGGCCTTGAGCATCTGCGCATGCTCAAGGTCTTCTGGCTATCGTTCTCTCCGAGAATCTCAGAGAGAGGCGGGAGCCAGAAGGCCTTGAGCATGCGCAGATGCTAAAGGCCCAGTCGGGTGAGAGGCACGATCTTCGGGCACCTCCTGCGTGCCAGTGCCACATTGGGGGTAAGCATTCAGTTTGGGGGGTAAGTGTTCGCGAGGGGGGCAATGCCGGTTCGTGGGTGGGTGGCATTTGCAGTCCGGGGGACTCACAAATCGAGTCAATGCTCGATTTGCGAGTCACGATTTGCAAAAATGTTTTGCTCATCTTGCAAAACACTCGCAAACCGCAGCACTCATAAACCGAGGTTTGACCGCAAAAAGCTTTATGATAGCCTCCTGGCAACACATGCTGCAAAACTCGAACCTTCCATCACCAGATTGTTAACCACAACATCAGACCTCAAGACATTCCGTAAAGAAATCAAAACACTGCTGTTCAAAAAGCATATACAATCTACCTAACCTCCCTCACCCCATCCCCCAAGAAACCAAAACACTGCCGTCCAAAACATCTTCCGATGTTATTAAGTCTTTACTATCATTCTGTTATTAAGTCTCTATCCTCAAACTATATTCTCTATTGTCATGTACCATCCTCCTGGAAATGTCCAGTTCTCTTCTTATGTAATCCGCTTTGAACCGCAAGGTACAAGCGGAATAAAAATCACTAATGTAATGTAATGTAAATATTGGAAAATAAGCATATATCTACATTAAAAGTGAAGCAGGAAGATTAACAAAAATTTAATCTTAAAATGTATGAACACAGAACAAGATCCTGGATCATTTACTAAATGACCATCATGAAAAGGTCTTGGGAAAGCTACCTGTGTAGCTTGTCACCAGCCATCTAAGGACAATGGGCCCTGAGCAACTGGGCTAAGAAAAGCTCTTGTGGGCCGCGGCAGGCAGCACAAGGATAAGAAAGGAAAAGAAACACTGCCACACCAGGTAAGTAAGGTTTCTGGACAAACCAAACTTGGAATTTATTCTTTCATTCAAAATAAACATAAAGCTTGTCAGGATGTTTCTGCGTGCAAGGATAATCCCAAGAAATCAATAAACAAAAATATATCAGCAAACAGTCTCAAAGTAGATTTGGTTCAAATATGGTTCTCAACTCCAATAAGCACAAGGCTTTCTTAAAACTGGGCTGTTCAATACTCAGATCATACATTTGCAAAGAAAAAAAACTTCCAAAAACACAAACAGTCTTTAGGGCTGAACACTGCAGCCTTAGTCAGAGCTACGGCTATAACTACACCAGCAGCTGGCGTGCTGGTCAGGCAGTGTGCTCCACATGGTGACAAACTGCCAAAATAGGCCCACTATCCCACCACTGAATATGCGGGGCAAACCCCACTGCCTGGGATTGCAACAGTCCTTCTCTTTCACAAAGAGAAACAGCAAATTGCAAACAAACAAAATTAGTTAAGTCTTTTCAGTTCTCATGAGCTTCTCCGCTCTTCAGCTTCCACAGGATTAACATAAAACTTGGAAGTAACTTAAATAGCAAGGCATCAGCTACTCACTCAGGTAATACAAGCTGCTTGCTTTTCATGCAACAAACTTCCACTGGAAGAAGTTCACTCAAAGGCTCAGCAATTGGCTCCGGGTCTAGCTTCATATCATGAGGCTCTTCAATCATACAGAAAGGTGCTTCTTCTCCAGCCTCTGTAAGCTCCATGCATTCTGGCAGTGGACTATTATCAAGAGCTCCCAGCCCTGAGTGCTGCTGCCTGTCCTTCCCCTGTCTTTCCTCCTTCTGACTCTCTAGTAGCTTGACAGTAATCTAAAACCAGCTTGAGAAACAATGTTATAACACTACACTGCCCAGCTGATTAGTCAATTAAGGGCTTTCAAACATGTAAAATATACAGCTTTAAAATCTGTATATGGATTGATTCTAATATAGTTTAGTACAACTCATAAAAACATATCTATCTCACACTTGACTTGGCCTTACCCGTTTATTAAAAATGCCTTAAGCCAGGACCAGCCAATGGTTAATGTTCTGCACAACCCTATGCATATGATTGGACTGACTGCACTACTGAAAACTGCCATTGTTGGCTAGCACAAAGGAGACATTAGGTTCTTACCTGCTAATTTTCTTTCTTCTAGACTCTCCAGACCGGTACAGTTCACTGATGGGTAATAGCTCACCATGACCAGCAGGTGGAGACAGACAAAACCTTTTGGCTGTAATACATGTAGCTGTGCTTCCCCCTAATAGCCGAACAGCCAAGTAGAACTAAGAAGTGCTAATTAGAACAGTAACAATACTCAGAACAGGAGTAACAGCTAGCATAGAGCAATACTGTTGGAAATTGCACAGAAAAAAGCCCCTTCAGCAAACGTCCCCACAGCTTACCAGCTATGCCAGCTGAGCCAAAGCCGCTGTTCTTTAATCTCTATAACCCTAGAAAAATACTAGAACCACAGAAAAAGAAAACAAAAAAAAAACAAACATCTCTCACACTCTTCACGTGAATCTCACAAGAACAATAGACAGACAGGGTGGGGGACTGTATCGGTCAGGGGAGTCTAAAACAAATAAAATTTAGCGCCTCTCCAGACTGGTACAGTTCACTGATGGGACATACCACAGTAGTACTCATCATGGGTGGGACTCCCTAAGGGACGCCACCAGAACACGCTCACCAAACACCACGCTCTGATGTACCTGGTAGTGTCGCACAAAGGAATACAGAGAAGACCAAACCGTGGATTTACAGATATCCACTGGAAGCATCAGAAAATACTCAGCCCAAAAAGCTGCCTGACCCCGAGAGGAATGAGCCTTAAGAAAATCTGGAATAGGCTTCTTCTGAAGAAGGTATGCGGAAGCAATAGTCTCCTTGATCCAGTACGTAATGGTAGCCTTGGACATGCCATCCCCCTTACGAGGACCCGCTAAGAGGACAAAAATGATCCGATCACTGAAACTCCTGGGTCCGCTGAACCTGACAGACATCCAACTTGCACAACTGCCCCTGCTCCAAAGAGCTTTCCCAACTACCCAAGACCTGGAAGGACCATGGACTGACTTGACATGAAAACGCGCTACCACCTTCGGCAGAAAAAAAGGAACAGGCTGCAGGCACAACACGCTCCCAAGAAAACTTCAGAAAGGGAGGCCTACAAAAGTAAGCCTGCAGCTGAGAAATGCACCTCGCAGAAGTAATGGCCACCAGGAAGACCACCTTGAGAGTAAGGTCCTTCAATGAACAGGAACCCAGGGGCTCAATGGAAAGGTGCACAAGTACGGGGACAGGAGCACACAGCCACACTGGAGGCCGAAGCAATTTGGATGCCCTCAAAAAGTGGACCACGTCCGGATAAGAAGATAAACGCTTAACCGTGAAACGCAGACAAAGCCGCGAGTTGAATCCGGAAAGAAGACCAGGCCAGGCCCCTGTCCAGGCCATCCTGCAAGAACTCCAAGAAGTAAGGCTAAGAGGTGTGAAATGAAACCACTCCACGCGCGAACACCACTCCTAAAAAATACACCACTCCTCAAAAATACACCAAACACACACATAAGCCCAAGAAGTGGAAAGCCTCCAGGATCGCAAGAGAGTAGAGATCACTCTTATCTGAATAACCTATCTTACCTAGGCGTTCTTTCTCAAGAGCCATACCATAAGACAAAAGGGACCCAGATCGTACATTGGAATGGGACCGTGAGTCAGAAGGTCTGACGAGAGGGGCAGCGAAACTAGACCGCCAACTATCCAATCTACTGACCACAACACCAGACTACAAAACCTTCAGAAAAGAAATAAAAACCCTGCTATTCAAGAAATCCATCAAAACAAATTAACACAGCAGGAAGCACCGAAGTAATCCATTCAACTCTGTAACTCTTCTGGAAATGTCTAGATAACCTCTTATGTAATCCACCTTGAACTGCAAGGTAATGACGGAATAAAAATCACTAATGTAATGTAATGAGATGACAAACCAGATCTGTGTACCACAGGTAACCAGGCCAGTCCGGTGCCACCAGGTTCATGCGGCCGGGGTGCCAAACAATGTCTGTTCACCATTGGCCAAAGAGGAAACATATACAGGAAGTCCTCCGCCAGCCAAGGCTGAACCAGAGTATCCAGCCCCTCGGCCTGAACATCTCTGGGCCGACTGAAGAACCGGGACGCTTTGGCGTCGACACTTATGGCCATCAGGTCCATGACCAGACGACCCCAAGACTACACAATCAACTCGAAGGCTGCGGGTCCGAGACACCATTCTCTGGGATCTAGCACATGACGACTGAGGAAGTCCGCCTGGACATTCTCCACTCCTGCTATGTGGAAGCCAGAGATATTCAGAAGACAAGTCTCAGCCCAAACCATGAGCAGAGAGCCTCCTGCGCCACCAGATGACTCCTGGTTCCCCACTGAAAATTGACATAGGCCACCGCCGTGGCATTGGCCGAGAGAACCTGAACCGACTTGACCATCAGCAACATCTGGAACGATAGCCAATGCCAGTCAGATGGCTCTGGTCTCCAGAACATTGGTCGACCAAGACACCTCCTCCGGAGACCAGCTGCCTGAGCCGATGGACCGAGACACTAAGCTCCCCAGCCGAGGAGACTGGCATCCATGAAAAGCACGATCCACTGAGGCTGATCCAGACTCATCCCCCTGCACCAGATAGACACCAACAGAGACTGCGATGAACCAACCCCTGCAGAGGAACGGGAAAGTCTATATTGCACAACTGGGGCAACCACCGCTGCAGCAGAGCACACTGAACTATGTCCAGGGAAGCCGCTATTGACCCCAAGACCTGGAGAAAATCTTGCACCCGAGAATACTGGGAAGCCATTAGAAGACTACAACGACCACTCGGGCCTCCAGGAGGAAGACCCTCCCCAAGCTGGTGTCAAAAAGGACCCCGAGGAACTCCAGGCGCTAAGACTGAGCCAACCAGCTCTTGGATAGGTTGACTACCCACCCCAGCAATTGCAGGAACTCCACAACCCAAGCCATAACTCAGGAGCTCTCCTACAAGGACTCAATCAGATAGGGGTGAACCAGAATGCCCTCTTTGCGCAAGGATGCCACCACGACCACAAAAATCTTGGTGAATGTCTGCGGAGCCATAGCCAGACCAAAAGGAAGTGCACAAAACTGATATGCTGTCTCAAAAGCGCAAAAGCGAAGGAACCGCTGATGGGAGGTGCGAATCGTAATATGCAAGTAAGCCTCCGTCAGATCGAGAGAGGGTCAGGAATTCCCCCGGTTGAACCACCAGAATGACAGATCTCAGGATCTCCATGCAAAAAGACAGAACTTGGAGAGCCCTCTTTGGCCTCCTTCAGATCCAAGATGGGCCGAAATGTCCCCTCTTTCTTGGACACCACAAAGTAAATAGAATACCGGCTGGTACAACACTCCTGGGGGAGGCACTGGAACTACAGCTTTGAGATCGAGCAGCTTTTGAGGCGTCTGGCAAAAGGCCCATTTCTCCCATGTTGTCTGGCAAGGAGAAGCAAGAAAGTGATCTGGCAAGGCGAGGGAAAGCTCTAGAATATAGCCGTCCTGAATCACCTCCAGGACTCACTGATCCATTGTGATAATAATAATAATAATAATAATAATAACTTTATTCTTATATACCGCCACAATCTTGCGACTTCTAGGCGGTTTACAATGAAGAGAAACTGTACAGACAGCGAATTACAGAGTATAGCATTGAACATCTAGTGATAGTAACAGGAGAGTTACAGGGTCTGTGTATTACACGGTTTCACAATGAGTAGCATTATACAGTCGACGATATTCAGAGCATAAGTAGGAGAAGAGAAAGGAGATTGCGCTTTGAGTTACAAAGGTGCAAGACTGCGAAGGTGAAAAAGATAACATAAGATGTTGATGAGAAGTAAGTTGTTAATTTGGTACATTTGAACGAAGGATGGGCACCAGTGGGAAAAACTGGTAACAATTAAAGATAGAAATTTTGGCAGAAGAGGGTAGACGGACTCCTTGGGATGGGAGGAGGCTCCGATTTTAGGGGAGAAGTCTGATCTCTGCATACCCCTGGTAAAAATCCCATAATTGGGCACTAGTGCTGCCCAATTCAGGAAAAAAAAAATTCGATTCGATTCAGCCTATTGAATCAATTTTTTGATTTGATTTTCCTGCCCAATTGGGTGTTTTTTTCAAACATCCTGTTGGGTTTATTTTATAGCCTCTTCACCCCCTTTGCCCTCTCCTACCCACACTGTAGTGTAAACAAAATGAACAAAAGAGACTTTTCTTCTTTCTGTTAAATCCTAGCTCACGTTCGCGGTCTAATACCAGCTCTGGCAGGATACACATTTCAAATCTGACATATTGTAATCACAAAACAGAAAATAAAATTATTTTTTCTACCTTTTGTTGGCTGATCATTATTCAGATCATGTTGGTCCCAGGCTCTGGTTGTCTTCTGATCAAGATCTCCTACTTTCTTCTTTTTCCATGCTAACCATCCATCTTCCATCTCTGTCCTCTCCTTCCCTCCCCCAGAGGTCTGGCATCTTTCCTTTTTTTCATCTCCGTCCCCACATCTGCAGTGATGAACCCCACCATCCCCAGATCCACCATCTCTCCTTTTCTCAACTACCCTTCATCCAGCATCTCTCCCTCCTTCCCCACTACCCCATGGTCCACCAGCTCTCCCTTTCTCTTTCCAACTATCCTCCTATCCCACCCCCTCCACAATATCCCTTGTGTCCAACTTTTCTCCCTTTCTATTCCTTCCCTCCCTAAATCCCATTGTCCACCATCTCTCTACCTCTCCTCTGTTTTTAGACCCATTATTTCTTAACCCCCCTCCCCCCCGGTACATGCACATGTCTTTGAACCCCTCCCTCCATGAATTTCTACACCAGGGCCTCCCTCCTCTGAAGGCCTGCATGTTCCCCCAGCATCCCTTAAAGGCCTACATGTTCCCCCAGCTTTCCCTAAAGGCCTGCATGTTCCCCCCCTGCTTCTCTGCTCTTACCAGGCCTATACGCAAAATACATATGTTTAGCCACCCTATAATAAAAACCTGCCGATACAAAAGATTCCTGGACAGAACTCTTGCTTTCCAAGCAAGTCAACAGAACAGTTGGCTAGATAACATCATTAAGCACTCCTCATCCTATCTTAACTTCAGAAAACTAGTTAAAACTAGCCTATTTAACCAATTTGTAACCAAGAACTCTTAAATCCATATCCCTATATTCTACTTACATGTACTCGATGTCCCTACATTGTCACTTTTACTCTGTCTCTTTCCCTCCCTACAAATATTCATGTATTCGAAGACTTCATTGTAATTTTTCACTGACTGTCCAGCTCTTCTTATTGTAAACCGCCTCAAACTACTATGACTTTGGTGGTATATAAAAATAAAATTATTATTATTATTAAGATAATACAGCAGCCTGCAGAATCACCAGTGCTGTAGTGATCCTTGCAGCTGCCGCCATCCTCAGCAGCACGTTCCCTCTGCCGCAATCCTGCCCCTGGCATCAGAGGAGGGGCGGGACCGCGGCAGAGGGAACGTGCCGCTGAGGACGATGGCAGCTGCAAGGATCGCTACAGCACCAGCAATCCTGCAGGCTGCCATATTATCTTAAGGTAAGAGCGGGGAAGCTGGGGGAACATGCAGGCCTTCAGGGGAAGCTGGGAGAACATGCAAGCCTTCAGGGGAAGCTGGGGGAACATGCAAGCCTTCAGGGGAAGCTGGGGGAACATGCAAACCTTCAGGGGAAGTTGGGGGAACATGCAAGCCTTCCCAACTGATCCTCCTCCCTTGCCCCCTAAAGCAGGAGCAGCAGCGGCAGTGGACAGGCAGCAAGAGGCAGCACTGCTGCTCCTGCTTTAAGAAGGCATGTAGAGGACGGTCAATCACCAAATCTGGAGACCGATTTTTTTATTTTTTTTTAAATTGAATCGATTTGAATCAGAAATCGGGCAGTACTGGATACCCACTGGCACCTGGGAAGGCACCAAAAGGAGTCACTGGGTTGGATGAGTGGCGGGAGAACCATCAGAGGTATCACATCCCTCCAACGGGCCCCCCAAAAGGACTGCATGCGCTGAAAAACGGCCCCAGGGAGACCTGGTGACAGGAAAAGAAGCTACCCCTCGACCAGAGTGGCATCTGCGGAAATCAAGCAAAAGCCCCCGCGTAATGCCACCCCACGCAGGTGAGCACAATCCTCAGGAAGAGTCCATTACGGTCTGAACCAATTTGTCCAAATCCTTGCCAAACAAGACTCCCGAAAGGGAAATTTTGTCAGCTTAGCCTTAAATGCCGCATCCGCCAACCAAGCCCAGAGCCACAGGATACAACGAGAGGCCACCGTGAGAGTCATGGACTTGTCCGACACTCACAACAGATCATACATGGCAGCTGAAAGGCAAGTAGATAGCCACATAGCAGGAGGGAGAGAGTATCGACTAGTGACCTGCCTCCCCAGGAGCAAAAGCAAAAGACATCGTGGACAAAATTGAAAGGATCCTAGAAGGAGCAGAGACTGAAGAGTACAGTGATGATCCACATCGGGACAAATATTGTCAGCAGGAGAGACTACAGTAGGAATGCACTGATCGAACAATTCAAGATTCTGGGAAGGAAGTTGAAGATGAGGACTCAGAAGATAGCGTTTTCAGAGATCCTACCAGTACCGAGGGCAGATGTGAAGAGGCAGACGGAACTACAATCAATAAATGAGGAAGAGGGGTTCCACTTCATGAGGAACTGGACAACGTTTTTGGGCAAGAACAAGCTCTTCAGGAGAGATGGACTATACCCGAGTGCAGCAGGAACTAGACTTCTAGCAAATGACAGGAGAGGAATAGAGCAAGCTTTAAACTAAGGAGACGGGGAAAGCCGACAGTCGACCAAGTGTCAATGATTCGGAAGAAGGGATCCCAAGAAGATACTGAGTGGGAAAAATGCTGGGAAGACACAACGGGCAAATTACAGGAGTTGACTAACCCAGAAGAAGAGGTTAGAAGGATTGTAGCACAAGAGAAGATCAAGAGGATGATAAGAAGAAAGTAGCATAGGGGGAAGACACAATGGGCAAAAAACAAGAGTTGAAAGATCAAGAAGAGGATGATAAGAATAACGTAGCACAGGAAATGAAAATGAAGACAAAAAGAATACCAGGACTTAAATTGCATGTATACTAATGCAAGGAGCCTAAGCAACAAAATGGGAGAATTAGAAGTCATGGCCAAAAAAGAAAACCTAGACATCAATGAGGTCTCTGAAACATGGTGGAATGAAGAAAACAAATGGGACATAGTACTGCCGGGGTACAAACTCTATCGTGAAGACAGGTCAGATCAGAAAGGAGGAGGAATAGCCCTATACATAAAGGATAATATACACTGGACCAGAGTGGACACAGTGGCGGCAACCAACAAATTGGAATCACTATGGGTTAAAATATCAGGAAAGAATGGGCCCGAGATAAAGATGGGCCTGTACTATCGTCCACCTGGGCAAACCGAAGCAAATGATGAAGAAATGAAAGCCGAGATAAGGCGAGAATGCAAAAGCGGTAACACGATTGTTATGGGAGACTTCAACTGTCCCGGGATAGACTGGAGTCTTGGAAACTCAAAATGTGCTAGGGAGACCAGATTCCTGGAGGCTATACAGGACTGCTTCATGGAGCAGCTTGTCAGAGAACCGACGAGAGGGAATGCCACTCTGGACCTAATCCTCAATGGGCTAAGAGGACCTGCAAAGGAAGTGGAAGTAGTGGGACCGTTGGGAAACAGCGATCACAATATGATCAAGTTCAAAGTTGAAGTAGGAATATCAAAGGGGGAAAAAACCACAGCGACAACTTTTAACTTCAAGAAAGAAAACTACGAAGCAATGAGAGTAATGGTAAGAAAGAAACTTAGGAATAGCTCAAAGAAATCGCAGACTATAGAGCAAGCCTGGTCATTATTCAAGGAAACGGTGAGCGAAGCGCAAAATCTGTATATCCCCAGATTTAGAAAAGGATGCAAAAAGAACCGAAAAGACCCGGCGTGGATAACTAAAGAAGTGAAAAAAGCGGAAATGGAAAAAGGACAAAACCGGGGAGAACTGGAAAGAGCACAGGAAGCATCAAAAAGAATGTTACCACGTGGTTAGAAGAGCAAAAAGAGAATATGAAGAGAGGCTAGCCAGGGAAGCACAAAATGTCAAACCGTTCTTCAGATATGTTAAAGGGAAGCAGACGGCAAGGGAAGAGATGGGACCGCTGGATGAAGAAGATAGGAAAGTAGTGGTGAAGGAGGAAAAAGAAGTGGCGGATAGACTAAACATGTTCTTTTCATCAATACGAGCCGGAAACTTAAAAAATCTTCACAGGAGATCAAGCAGAAAAATTAACATCAATGGAGGTAAGCCTCGAAGACGTACATAAGCAGATAGATTAAAAACTGACAAATCTCCAGGCCCGGACAGAATCCACCCTAGGGTACTGAAAGAACTAAAGAAAGAAATAGCGGAACTACTACAGCAGGTTTGTAACCTATCCCTGAAAACAGGCGTGATCCCGGAGGATTGGAAGATAGCTAATATTACGCCCATCTTTAAAAAAGGATCAAGAGGTGATCCGGGGAACTACAGACTGTTAAGTCTGACTTTGGTTCCGGGGAAGATGGCGGAAGCGCTGATAAAAGACAGCATCGATGAGCATCTAGAAAGAAATAAACTGATGAAAACAAGGGAACATGGCTTCTGCAAGGGAAGATCGTGCCTAATGAACTTATTGCACATCTTTGAAGGAATTAACAAAAGAATGGACAAAGGGGACCCCATAGACATCGTATACTTAGATTTCCAAAAAGCCTTTGACAAGGTACCCTATGAACGCCTACTACGGAAACTAAAGAACCATGGGGTGGAAGGAGACGTACATAGATGGATCAAAAATTGGTTGGCGGGTAGAAAGCAAAGGGTAGAAGTGAAGGGCCACTACTCGGACTGGAGGAGGGTCACGGGTAGTGTTCCGCAGGGGCTGGTACTCGGGCCGCTGCTGTTTAATGTATTTATAAATGATCTAGAAACAGGGACGAAGTGCGAAGTAATAAAATTCGCAGATGACACCAAACTATTTAGTGGAGTTGGGACTAAAGAGGACTGTGAGGATTTACAAAGGGACCTGAACAAACTAGGAGAGTGGGCGACGAGATGGCACATGAAGTTTAATGTAGAGAAATTTAAAGTCTTGCATGTAAGAAACAGAAACCCGAAGTACAGCTATACGATGGGAGGGCTGGTAATGGGTGAAAGTACCCTAGAAAAGGACTTGGGGGTAATAGTGGACAAGACAATGAAGCCGTCGGCACAGTGCACAGCAGCCTCTAAGAAGGCGAACAGAATGCTGGGTATTATCAAGGAAGGTATTAGAACCAGAATGAAAGAAGTAATCCTGCCGTTGTATCGGGAAATGGTGAGCCCGCATCTGAAGTACTTCGTCCAATATTGGTCGCCGTACCTTAAGAAGGATATTGCGATACTCGAGAGAGTACAGAAAAGAGCGACGCGATTGATAAAGGGTATGGAAAACCTTTCATATGCTGAAAGATTAGAGAAACTGGGGCTCTTTTCCCTGGAAAAGCGGAGGCTTAGAGGGGACATGATAGAGACTTACAAGATCATGAAGGGCATAGAGAAAGTGGAGAGGGACAGGTTCTTCAAACTTTTGAAAACTACAAGAACGAGAAGGCATTCAGAAAAATTAAGAGGGGACAGATTCAGAACCAATGCTAGGAAGTTCTTCTTCACCCAAAGGGTGGTGGACACCTGGAATGCACTTCCAGAGGGTGTGATAGGACAGAGTACGGTATTGGGGTTCAAGAGGGGATTAGATGATTTCCTGAAGAAAAAAGGGATAGAAGGGTATAAATAGAGAATTACTATACAGGTCCTAGACCTGATGGGCTGCTGCGTGAGCGGACTGCTAGGCATGATGGACCTCTGGTCTGACCCAGCAGAGGCACTGCTTATGTTCTTATGTTAAGAAGCGCCCATCTCAATTTTAGCTACTTCCTGTTTCACCAAGGATCAGTCATTAAACTCCCGGTCAAGGACACACTCGGCCCACCAAAAACAAGCCCAAGCCACCTGACCGCCACACATCACCACCTGGACTGCTAGGGCAGTGACATCAAAATTCTGCATAAGAGACTCCAACCTACGCTCCTCAGAGTCCCTCAAAGCCGAGCCGCCCTCAACTGGCACCGTATGCCACTTCACGATGACCAAAACCACCGCGTTCACCACTGGCGACTTCAAGATATCCCTATCCCCCTCCGGGATTGGATACAGGCGAGCCATAGAGAACGCAAAACGAAAAGGCGACTCCAGCGCCTTCCACTGCGCAAGCACAATATCCCAAATATACTGATGCATAGGAAGAGCGGGAGGCTGAGCAGATCCCTCGAAGCAGGCGGTCCACCACAAGCGGGGGTTCCGAGAGGTTCCTGGAAGACCCCATGGGGTCCAGATCCTCATCAAGCGAAAACTGCTCCCCATACAAAAAAATCATCATCCCAAGAGACCCTTGGCCGCTTAGAAGAAAGAGGAAGAGACGTGGACGAAACTTGCGCTGAGGGGGGCCGAACCGGAGTGGACGCAGAAAGAACCTCCCTCCCCCGAGACCCCGGGGGCAGAAGCAAGACCCCCCAGCCACCTGAAGATAAGCCTTGCACAAGGCTAAAACAAAATCAAGGGAAACCCCTTCTGGCAGCCCAATGCAACTCACTGCCAAAGCAATACAGGGGGAAGGTCACCTGAGGCTCCAAACAAAATGGAGGCATTTCCCACCAAAATTGGAGCAAAGCTTACTGAAAACACTCCCCCCCCCCCCCCCCCCGAGGCCTGTAGCGGCTGGGAAGCCTGAACCACCCCAGCTGCTAAAGCAGGCAAGTCAGCAGCAGCTGTAAGGGAGTCCCTAGCAGCTTCGGCGCTAAAGGAAACCTTATCTCCCTGAACATCGGCAGCTGAGGAAATTCCTGCATGGGCGGCGGGGGAAGCCCGTTCTTTCCCGCTGTCAGCTGCCGGCACGTGAGGTACTCGTGAACGGGAACCCTGCTCACCGGTACACGAAGCCGATGAGGATTCCCCTTCATGGCGACCTGCACACTGCAATCACAGGCCGGCCAAAGCTACCTCGTGTCTGGTGCAAATTGAGCACTTTCTTCCTTTGAAAATGCTATTGCGCAATCGCAACCTAGCTGAAAGAAAAAGTGCCAGTTAACAACAAAAAATCAATTAAAGTCAATTGAAGGCTCCCTTCAGACTGGCACTGCCTCAGGATTTTTATATTTTCCCTGTCAGAACAGACTCCACTAGCTCTCTAAGCCATATGTCTTGCCAGTAATGGTAGGAAGCCTTACAGCTGAGGCACGTCTAGAAAAATTTGGGGAGGTGCAGGAAATGGGGGAGGAAATCAACTCGTGACCCATCAAGAGTGACACACCCGAGGATGGATGGACCCCCGAAAGGGTCCCAAGCTTAGTCCGGCACCAGACATGGACAAGAAGGCTATTAACTTCCAACAGGCCTACAATAACCAAGGGAAGCCTGGCAACAGTTTACCACACCTGCTGAGACTGAGAACAGGGGGAAGCACAGCTACTTGAATTCCAGCCAAAAGGTTTTGTACTGGTCTGGAGAGGAACTAAAGAAAGGAAGTTATTTCCTGCTGCAACATATAGGCATTAGATATACTACCATATATACTCATCTATAAGTCAAGGGCAGTTTTAAGACTAAAAATGGCCAAAAATGATGTGACCTGTCAAGACTGGGTCCCACATTGCTCCCTCCCCTCTAAATATTGCTCCCTCTCTTTCTCTTCCCCACTTATCTTTCCAAAATCTACCCCCTCTTTCCAAAGCCCACAGCTTCACAAATTTCAATAGCAGTCAGAACAGACTTAAAGCCATGAGGGAATTGCCAAGTCATCAGATTTCAGTATGCAAGAATTATATATTACATTCCTCACTAATATGCTTCAATTAATAATTAATCAAATAATTAATAGTAGTAATTCAGTTTTATTCATAACTCACTCACTTAACTTTGCTAGAGCAAAATATTCTAGAAAAAAATCATTTCACTCTTTCTATTCAAGGAGAATGTTTTATTCAGGAATCAGTAAT
This sequence comes from Geotrypetes seraphini, assembly GCF_902459505.1. NCBI lineage: Eukaryota > Metazoa > Chordata > Amphibia > Gymnophiona > Dermophiidae > Geotrypetes > Geotrypetes seraphini. The sequence goes on from NC_047088.1 coordinate 149,276,705, forward strand.
TTCTCAGCACACACACACCCAGTTTAAAAAAAAGGCAATCAGAATGTCACTATCCTATACCAGCTAAACTTCTTCTTTGAACCTACTGCTTGAGCCATCAGCCAAGCAAATGACTTTTAGCCATAGTTGTCTTTAGGTTACCTGACAATTGGCATACACATTTCCCTGCAGAAACACCCCCCTCAACTCCTTACATATTATGATTTCCTCCACTCCACTCCGGACAAACAATTTAATTTCGCTGAGGCCACGATTGTAGTTATTCCCAAGCCAGACAAAGATGCTACTCTGGTTAAAAATTTTCGTCCTATCTCTCTTCTTAATTTGGACTACAAAATTATGGCTAAATTACTTGCACTAAGACTCACCACAGTGATCCCATCTCTCGTACATGGAGATCAAACTGGATTCATCAAATATAGATACATTGGAGATAATCTTCGTTTATTTCATCATATCAATGCTCACGCCAAATCAATGTCGGATCCTGTGATTGGTCTAGCCATTGATGCCGAGAAGGCCTTTGACCGAGTGGAGTGGCCTTTCTTATTCCGAGTACTGAAATGGTACAACTTTGGTTCTTTCTTTACAGACTGGATAGAAACATTATACAGACAACCCACGGCTCGTATCCTGATTAACAACTCTCTCTCTAATAGATTTTCCCTCCATAGAGGTACCCGTCAAGGCTGTCCCCTTTCACCATTATTATTTGATTTAGCATTGGAACCTCTATTGACAGCTATCAGACAATGTTCCTTAATTAAAGGTATTCCCTCGTCCAATCGAGAGATTAAACTAGCAGCTTACGCTGACGATGTTCTTCTCTTTCTCAAAGATCCTCTTATCTCTTTACCTCATTTTATCCACATCGTCTCTCAATACTCTCAAATATCTGGATATTCTGTTAATTGGGAGAAATCAGAGATTTTTCCGCTAAATGATCACATTTCCTCCTCAGATCTAGCTCATTTTCCTTTTCCATGGTCACAGGGAGCTGTAAAATATTTGGGGATTTTAATACATAAAGACCCATTACTTGCTCAGGATCTTAATATATCTAAAATCAAAAACTTAGTTTCAAGTACTACATCTCGTTGGTCCCCGCTTTATTTGTCCTGGTGGGGTAGAATAGCCTCTATTAAAATGACCTTAGCCCCACAAATTAATTACACTCTATCTATGCTTCCCCTTCTCTGCCATAAATCACTCTTTCATTGGCTTAATATGAAAATTTCTGAATTTATTTGGAACAAGAAAAAACCTCGTATTGCTCTCGCCAAGCTGAAGGCCTCTAAGATTAATGGTGGCTTAAATTTACCTGATTTTTATTATTACTACATCGCTTCCTTAGCCAAATACGGAGCTCACTGGATTGTTAACTCTTATCCACAGGATAAACCAGCATGGTTTGAAATGGAATGCTTTTTATGTGCACCACTACACATCTCTTGCTTCCTTACAGTGTCGATACCTAGACACTTGAGAAAATATTCTTTGTTGAGTGCAACGCAACATGCTTTTCAACTATTAGATGCAGCGGCTGAGATCTCTGTTGCTGAAGGTCCACTTATGTCTCTTTGGAATAATTCTAAAATTCAAAATAAGGGTAGATCCCTTTCATGGAAGAGGTGGCAACGGGCGGGGGTGTGGTTTGTTCATCAATTGATTTCCTCCTCTTCATTTATCCCATTTGATACTTTTTGTTCTGTAAACTCACTCCCATCCTCTGTATATCCTCAATGGCTTACGCTTACTGGAATACTAGCTAATGTGCAAATGCGCCCTGACTTTATGACCTCTCAACAAACTATTCGTCACTGGTCTACTTTGGCTTTACTGAAAGGTAGGGCGATATCTCTTTTTTATAGCATCTTAAGAGATCACACCTTCACCTTTACACCTCAATCCATGAACCATTGGGGCTCTATCCTAAAGACCACGCTTTCTGAAATAGATTGGGAACTCTTCTGGTCATCTACAAATCGTCCTCTATTATCCTCAAGAGTTTCGCAATCAATGTTCTTTGTTATGTGGAATGTAGTATGGACTCCATTTCGAATGTGGAAAGTGAAACTGAAACAAGACCCTACCTGTTGGAACTGTTTGAAAGAGCCTGGAACTCTTGATCACATGCTTCTTCACTGTACTATGGTTCACTCCTTTTGGATTTGTATCTGGGACACCATAAAATCTATTACCAAATGTTCAGAAGCTATTTCCATAGACATTATAATCCTTCGTTCTCAACACCCTTGTTTCGCACTATCAAACTGTCCTCCTAAACTTATTGACATTATGATTGTGACAGCTCTTATGCACATTTTGAAAAATTGGAAGTCACCCACACTACTAGACTACACCTTTTGGTGGAACTCCTTGAGCATGTACCACAAATTCGAATCATATGCATATGAAAAGAACACGATTTCTCGTTTTTCTACAAATTTGATGCGAAATAAATCACCTTGGTCATTCTTAGATTCATATGTTCATTCTGCCTTGTAGACACTTCTGCCTCTCTCTCTTTCTCTCTCTTTATCTCTCTTTTTTCTTTTTTCTTTTACTTCATCTTCTCTGTTTTTCTATCCTTTCTATTTCTTTTCTTAGCAGTTTCAAATACTCTGAATTCTTCTTACTAATCTACTATATGCAAATTACCGTAATTATGGTTTCTTTTGTTTCTACATCACTATTTTTTATTCAATTTTTATGTATTTGAACTGCCTTCTGTATATTACTTATAATATTCAATAAAATTAATGAACTAAAAAAAAAAAAAAAAGAAACACCCCCCTCTCAATCTACATGATTAGCACAAACTTTCAACCAGACAGATCATTTACAAATTTTACAACAATCACTACTATTTTAACCCTCCCATCTCACTTGCCACCTCCTCCTCCAAACCGCTTCTCTTTAAATTTGAGCACATTTCAAGCTCACAATGAAATAAGAGGTCTTCCTACAACCAGGGACACATCTAGTACCGACTAGTCTTTAAAGTAATTTCAGCAGTGCCAGCTTCTGTCTACCGTACTTAGCTAACAATAGCAAACGTGCTACATGGTATTGATAGGAATGACTCATAACACAGTCCTGGTTTATTGAGGGAATTTTTAAGACATTTCTTGACTTATACATAAGTATACAAAGCAAAAAAATATACGACGGACTATTAGCCACCAGAGCAGCGAAACTAGACCGCCACCTCTCCAATCTGCTGACTATGATGCCCAACTACAAAACATTGAAGAAAGAACTTAAAACTTTTCTATTCAAGAAATTTGTCAAATGATCTAACTAAACCCGATCGACCCTCCACAGATCCCAATGCATACAACATTTATTAACCATGTATTCTCCCTGGAAATGCCCAGGCCAACTCTTGTTGTAAACCGCCTAGAACTGAAAGGTATTAGCAGGATAGAAAACACCAATGCAATGTAATGTAAAAATCAAGGAAAGGAGGTGCATTACCACTTTCTATCAAAACTAGCAATAGCGATGGCTTCAGTGAAACTGAAATAATGGTCTGGTCTTCAATTTCAGTTAATTAGAGAAATTAAATATTTTACAGTGTTCTAAAACACACATTTCTTGGTAATTCATCTCATTTTGCCTTACCAGGGATAGTTATGAAAAATTGAAAATCATTTCATTTCTTCAATTGCGTATTCAAGTATGAATAATTTTATTAAAAATAAATGAATATTAAGCAGAAGCTTATTTATTTTATTTTTTATACCGTTCTCCCAAATGAGCTCAGAACGGTTTACATTAATTTATTTAGGTACTCAAGCATTTTCCCCTGCCTGTCCTGGTGGGCTCAAAATATATTTAATGTACCTGGGGCAATGAGGGGGATTAAGTGACTTGCCCAGGATCACAACGAGCAGCGTGCTGAGGCTGTAGGTTTAACCACTATGCCACTCTCCCCCTAGCATTAAACTATTTTGTACTAAAAAAAAGAGGGGGGGAATTCAGTATTTCATTCAGAAGACTTTCAGGTTTAAATAAAAGAATGCAGAGCAAACATTTTCTGAATACCAAAGCAACCCACCATTTACTGTAATCAGTTACTTGGCAGATTAATCTATACTTTCAGAACATGTAAATCAAAGTAAAATGTTGATGAAGCATTTATGTAAAATCTAGTTACATTAAAAAGAATTTATCAAATTGACCTGGCTATCAAATCCATTAGTTGTTGGAATGAGAAACTACCAATTTAAAAACAAAAAGTACATTTCTAGATTTAAATATTTGTAGATATCAGGTTAGTCAGGAGATTTCAAAATATTTCCACATTTTTATTTATTCAATTCTTCTGATAGAAGAAAAAAAGGTAAATTTTGCTTTATATCACAATACTTTCTTCAAAGTCTCAGAATAGATTGTTAAATTTACATCTAATATAATAAATGTAAAATGCAGAAGGACTACAAATCTGGAATAATCAATTTTCCTAAAATAGATTTCTTCATGCTACATTTCTAACATCTGCAGTTCAAGACTATGTAACAAATGGCATCAACACCTACCTTCACACCATGTCCAGTGTCATCTAGAATTGTATAGTCAATAGGTTTCCTAATATAGCGTACTGGTCGTTCAAGGTTGGCTGGGGCAATAATTTTATGAGATCTTGAGGTGTTTTTGTTTGTAGTCAAGATACCAATTTCTCTCCTAGCAACTTTCTCTTTGTGAATATCCACCGTCTAGAAAACACACAAAAAGTTCCTAGTTACCAATTATTCAGCAAGTCACATTTATTAATACTCAAAAAATAAAAACTCAGACCTTAATTGTCCAGGTTTCAGGCTTCTCAGATCACCACCACATAGTACAGTGTCTTTGTAAGTCTTCACATCCTTATACAGAGGGAGGCAAAAAAAAAAAAAAAAAGTAATCCCCCCTAGAGCTTGTCACTTTCTCAGCAACTGCTTTGAATTTCAATGAGAAATTTTATTTAGTCATTATACTTGCATATTACAATTAAACAATTAATTATCTTAAGCTATGTTGATGCTAGGTAGTAACTCTAAAATGTTACTAATTCTACTACTGCATGTTAAAAATGTTTGCGCTAAAAACCACAATAAAATTATCATTCAAATGATTCAATTAACAATGGTGGGCTTTTACAAAGATGCACTGCTAAGCAGAATTTGCTAAATGCCAAGCCAGCCATAGGAATAGGATGAGCTGCCTGGCAGCACACCTATGTAAAAGGACCTGAATGTGTTAGAATTTCACAGTCACTGTGAATGCTCAAAGTGTCTACCCCAACTTTAACACAGGCCTTCAGTCACTTTGAGAATTGTCAACTGGGCCTTGTGACGGACTGTCCCAGATCATCTGCAGTACTTCTTTTGAGTTCGGTGACTGTCTGTGGATTTGGGTGGAGCTTGTGATAACTCTCTTATATTGCTCCCCAAACAAAAGTCTACATCACTGTGACATCATTAAAAGTAAGTTGGTACCCCTGGGAATTTTTCCCCCTAAATAATGGAGGTTTTAAAGTGCAAACATTTTTGAACATGCAAAAAACTGCAAGGTGGTCTCGCTAAAAAGTCTGTGTAACTTCATCATATTTAAAGAATCTCATTCCACTGGGATAGTAACAAAGTTGTAAAACTTCACATTCAAATTTCAAATGGCTGCTGAGAAAACTTCTAGAGGTTATTTTTTTTGACCTCAACCTATATATTTTTTCTAGTATCTAAATACAATTCAAAAATGCATTAAAATAGGTGTTTGTTTCTTTGATCTATATAATAAACTCTGTACTTTCAAATGAGAAAGAACAAGTCAAGAAATATTTTTGGTTAGGTTGATGGATTGCAAATTGCGGGAAGAGGACAGTGTTAGTGCTCCTATACTTCTAAGCAGTTTTTGATCTTGTTGACCATCAGTTGCTACTACTGATCTATCTATCCTAGGGCTAAGAGGTACACTGTTAGATTAAAAATGGGGCAAACCAAAGGGTAATACATAAGCAGCTGTCCTGGGAGACACTGGCTCAGCTTTTTCCATTTTGTTCTGTGGGGTTTTACAGGAGACACTGTTCTCCTAGTATAGTTCAACATGTTTCTAAAGCCAATTGATTTTTTGATCAGTTAAGGGTGGGATATGGAATAAACACCCTCCTCCCTCCTCCCCCCAGCTACATGCAAAATTTAAGGCTGACAATGATAAAACACTGGATAACCTGAATGCATGGTTAAACATTTAGAACCTGGGCCCTGATATTGTCATAGCCATTGATTTCCATAACACCTTGGCATTCCTCCTCCCTGTTAGGTGCTATCGGCTTGTGCGAGTCCTAGTGACTTCATCGTCATCAAGTTTTTAAGGCAGAATAGTAGATTGCAGGGCCTTTCTTCTGCGCAGAATAAATTTGATGTTGTTGCTGTTGTTGCATGAAAATGTTATCCTCCGCCTCCAACACTGCTCAGATGGGTGGTACATCGTTAGTCTGGCATCTCTGCTGAAACCTGTTCGCCTTGGGAGGCCCTGTGAAAGCATAGCTTGCAGCATTTCAGATGTATGCAAGCCCCAGTGGCACAACAAACCAAAGTTTGAGTGAAAAAGCTTGTTTAGTGTTCCAAAAGTACCTAAGGCAATTAAGTGTAGAACACTAAATGTGGCATATGCAAAAGGAGGAAAAAAGACCTCAAAGAACCCCGAAGTCCAATCAATGGAAAGACACCAATTTGGGGATAGGAGTACTATCACTGGTCAAAACCTCCTTTTTGGATAATTATTTTTATTGAAAAAATTTTCAGTTTTTAATAATTTATGATTTTTGAATTAAATATTGTGTGTTCAACAGCTTTGAAGCAACATTCTGTTTGACACTGTCAAGTGATTAAAAGCATGTTTGCTGAAAAGTGCAAACGGTTCAACTTCTTCTGTCAGGTACCATCACTGGTTAGATAACTTCTACACAAAGCACAGTTACTTACCGTAACGGGTGTTATCCAGGGACAGCAGGCAGATATTCTTGACTGATGGGTGAAGGCACCGACGGAGCCCCGGTACGGACAATTTTAGAGTGATTGCACTCTAAGAACTTAGAAAGTTCTAGTTAGGCCGCACCGCGCGTGCGCGAGTGCCTTCCCGCCCGACGAAGGCACGCGGTCCCCAGTTAGGATAAGCCAGCTAAGAAGCCAACCCGGGGAGGTGGGAGGGACGCAAGAATATCTGCCTGCTGTCCCTGGATAACACCCGTTACGGTAAGTAACTGTGCTTTATCCCAGGACAAGCAGGCAGCGTATTCTTGACTGATGGATGACCTCCAAGCTAACAAAGAGAGGGATGGAGGGAAGGTTGGCCATTAGGAAAACAAATTTTGTAAAACAGATTGGCTGAAGTGTCCATCCCGTCTGGAGAATGCATCCAGACAATAGTGAGATGTAAAAGTATGAACTGAGGACCAAGTAGCAGCCTTGCAGATTTCCTCAATGGAAGTGGAACGGAGGAAAGCTACAGACGCTGCCATAGCTCTAATCTTGTGGCCTGTGACAAAACCTTCCAGTGTCAGGCCCGATTGAGCATAACAGAATGAAACGCAAGCAGCAAGCCAATTGGACAGGGTGCGTTTAGATACAGGATGACTCAACTTGTTAGGATCAAAGGACAAAAACAGTTGAGGAGACGATCTGTGAGGTTTGGTGCGTTCAAGATAGTAAGCCAGAGCACGTTTACAGTCTAAGGTATGCAAAGCCTGTTCACCTGGAGTAGAATGAGGCTTCGGAAAAAATACAGGGAGGACAATGGATTGATTAAGATGAAAGTCAGACACAACCTTAGGGAGAAATTTTGGATGTATACGGAGGACCACCTTATCATGGTGAAAAACAGTGAAAGGTGGATCGGCCACTAGTGCATGCAGCTCACTGACCCTCCTGGCAGAAGTGAGAGCTATAAGGAAGACCACTTTCCAAATAAGAAATTTGAAATGCTCTGTGGCCAAAGGTTCGAAAGGAGGCTTCATCAAAGCAGAAAGAACCACATTGAGATCCCAGACTACAGGAGGGGGCCTAAGAGGTGGTTTCACATTGAAAAGGCCCCTCATGAACCTAGAAACCAAAGGATGAGCCGAGAGGGATTTTCCATGGACCGGCTCATGAAAAGCAGCAATTGCACTAAGATGAACTCTGATAGAAGTAGATTTAAGGCCAGAGTCAGACAAGGAAAGAAGATAGTCCAACACCAGTCCCACTGCTAGAGACATGAGATTATGGTGATGTAAGAGGCACCAGGAAGAAAACCGAGACCACTTCTGTTGATAACACTGAAGAGTGGCCGGTTTCCTGGAAGCATCAATGATAGAACGGACAGGCTGAGAAAGGAGTGAATGGGCCGAAGTCAGCCCGAGAGAAACCAAGCTGTCAGGTGCAGAGACTGCAGGTTGGGATGCAGAAGGGACTGTTGATGCTGAGTAAGCAGAGACGGAAACAGTGGAAGAGGTATGGGTTCCCTGGAACTGAGTTGAAGTAGAAGGGAGAACCAGTGTTGCCTGGGCCACCGTGGAGCTATGAGAATCATGGTGGCCCGTTCCCTCTTGAGCTTGAACAATGTCCACAGCATGAGCGGTAGAGGGGGAAATGCAAATAGGAAGAGACTGGTCCAATCCAGGAGAAATGCATCGGGCGCCAGACGGTGAGGAGTAGAGTCTGGAGCAAAACAGGGGCAGCTGATGGTTGTGGGGAGCTGCAAAAAGGTCCACTTGAGGAGTGCCCCATTGAGCGAAAATGGACTGAAGAGTCGTGGGATCGAGAGACCATTCGTGAGGTTGAAGAATTCTGCTGAGATTGTCTGCTAAGGAATTCTGTTCCCCTTGAATGTAGACAGCCTTCAGGAATAAGTGACGAGCTATCGCCCAAGACCAAATCCTTTGGGCTTCCTGACACCGCAGGCGGGAGCCCGTCCGTCCCTGTTTGTTGATGTAGTACATTGCAACTTGATTGTCTGTGCAAATAAGTAGTACTTGATGAAAGAGAAGATGTTGAAATGCCTTGAGGGCATAAAACATCGCTCGGAGTTCCAGGAAATTGATGTGGTGTTTCTTTTCCTGGGTAGTCCAAAACCCCTGAGTTTGGAACTCGTTCAAGTGAGCCCCCCAGGCATAGGGGGAGGAATCCATGGTGATGACTAGTTGATGAGGAGGTAGATGGAACAATAGACCTCTGGATAGATTTGAAGATGTCAACCACCAAAGAAGCGACTGTCGAAGAGACGAGGTCACAGATATGTGTTGTGAACAAGGATCCGTCACTTGGGACCACTGGGTCGCTAAGGTCCATTGAGTACGCAGGTGGAGACGTGCGAAGGGTGTAACATGTACTGTGGAGGCCATGTGTCCCAAGAGCACCATCATGTGATTTGCAGAGATGGAAGTTTGCTGAAACACCTGCTGACAGAGATAAAGGATGGTGTGAAGGCGGTTTGGTGGAAGAAACGCCCTCATCCGAATAGTGTCCAGAATGGCTCCAATGAATTGAAGTCGTTGAGTTGGAATGAGGTGTGACTTGGGTAGATTGATTTCGAACCCCAACAGTCGAAGGAAGTGAATGGTTTGATTGGTGGCAAGCAGAACCGCCTGAGGAGAATGAGCCTTGATCAGCCAGTCGTCCAGGTAAGGGAAGACTTGAAATTTGTGAGAGCGGAGATAGGCCGCAACCACAATCAGACATTTGGTGAACACCCTGGGAGAGGAGGCAAGGCCGAAGTGTAACACTTTGTACTGATAATGATGTTGGTTGATGAGAAAGCGTAGATATTGCCTGGACGTCAGATGGATAGGAATGTGTGTGTACGCCTCCTTGAGATCAAGGGAGCATAGCCAGTCGCCCTGAGAGAGAAGAGGGTATAGGGTGGCAAGAGATAGCATTTTGAACTTCTCCTTGACCAAACATTTGTTGAGATCTCTGAGATCTAATATTGGTCTGAGGTCTCCGGTCTTTTTGGGTACTAGAAAGTACCGGGAGTAAAATCCCTGGCCTCGCTGATCTTGAGGAACTTCTTCGATGGCATTGAGAAGAAGGAGGGATTGAACCTCTTGAGCGAGAAGGAGGGACTGAGATTTGTTGGAAGCAGACTCTTTTGGTAGGCCTAAGGGCGGAGGAGTCTGGAAGTTGAGGGAGTAGCTGTGGGCTAAGATCGAGAGCACCCACTGGTCGGTGGTGATTACTTCCCATCGAGAGTGAAAAACGTGAAGTCGACCTCCTATGGGCTGTGGAAGAGGACAGGAGGGAGGAAGACTGGCAATGCCCTGGAGAAGGGAGTCAAAAGGGCTGCGTCGGCTTAGTTTGAGGGGCAGGCTTTACGGTAGGCGGCTGTTGCTGACGAGCCTGTTGGTGCTGTTGGCATTGCCTCCGAGGTTGAGGAGGATGAGGCTGAACCGGCCGAGCAGAAAACCTCCTCTGATACGATGGTTGTTGTCTAAATGGACGAGGAGGAGGAGGCTTCTTCTTATTTTTCAACAAGGTGTCCCACTGTGTCTCATGGGCAGAAAGCTTTTGCGTGGTGGTATCCATGGACTCCCCAAACAGCTCATCCCCTAGGCAGGGCGCATTGGCAAGCCGGTCCTGGAGGTTCACATCCAGGTCTGAGACTCGAAGCCATGCCAATCGTCTCATCGCTACAGACATAGCAGTGGCCCGTGATGTCAGTTCAAAAGTATCATAAATTGAACGGACCATAAACTTCCTGAGTTGCAACAGGCTGGAGGTGCATTGTTGAAATGCAGGAAGTTTTCGGTCTGGAATATACTTTTGGAAAGAGGCTACCTGTTGGATGAGAAGTGAAACGCGTAATTACCTGAACGGTTGGCCAACATCGCATTTTAGTAAAGACGTTTCCCAAATTTATCCATGGCCTTGCTCTCTCTGCCAGGAGGGACAGAGGCATATACACTAGCTCCCGTAGATTTCTTCAGGGTCGACTCCACCAGCAGAGACTCATGGGGAAGTTGGTGTTTGTCAAACCCTGGAATAGGAATCACTTTATAAAGTGATTCCAGTTTCCTAGGGGCTCCTGGAATAGTTAGAGGAGTTTCCAAATTCTTGTAAAAAGTTTCCCTCAAGATGTCATGGAGTGGTAACTTCAAAAACTCTTTGGGAGGTTGGTCAAAATCCAAAGCATCGAGAAATGCTTTGGATTTTTTAGAGTCAGACTCTAGAGGGATTGAAAGGGTGTCTGACATCTCCTTTAGGAACTTGGTGAAGGAGGAGTGCTCTGGCTTACCAGCAGGATCCTGCACCGATGGATCATCCTCATCAGACGAATAATCTTCCTCGGTACCGAGGGGATCGTCAGAGTCATCCCACAAGTCAGGGTCCCGTACAGATTGAAGACGGCCCTGAGAAAGGGGAGTGGAGGATTCGGTATGCTTGGTCTTGCGTACCGATTTCCCTGAACGTGTCGATACCGTACCTGGTGACTGTACAGCGGTACGAGTGTCAGAGAACGGTACCGGATCAGAAGCCGAGTAAGCAGTACGCCGAAGAGACTTCGGCTCTGCCGACAGAACAGGCATAGATATAGATTTTTGCCGAAGGCTCAGTAGGTACCGCCACTGGAAGGTTCGGAGTCAGCAGAGCCGGGAGCAATTGTTGCAGTTACTCCTTAAGTTGGACCTGTATGATGGAGGCAATACGCTCATCCAGAGTCAGTCCCGATGGCACCGGTACCGCTTTTTTCTTGCTCGGTACCTGCGGTGCAGCTCGACGCTCAGGCGAAGTCGATGCCGATGAAGAGGCAGTAACTTCAATGGGAGCGGAGCGCTTACGGGGCCGGCGCACAGTCTGCAGGACTTGGCTCACTGCATGCTCGACTGGCGGCCTGAGAACAGTAGGGGAAGGCTTCTTAGCCGGCTTACCTACGGGGTGCGACACCGGCGATGGATCTTGCGGTGCCGACACTATCGGTTTCGACTTGGAGGAAGTTGCAGGAGTCGATACCAGTGGAACTTCCATAGCGGTACCGAAAAGGATCCGCTGCTGTATTTGACGATTTTTTAAAGTTCTCTTCTGAAGAGAACTACAGCGGGTGCACGTTTCTGCCCTATGGTCCGGACCCAGACACTGCAGGCACCACTTGTGCGGGTCGGATAATGATATAGGGCGCGCACACCGCTGACACTTTTTAAAACCCGGTGAAGGGGGCATGAAGGGAAAAACGGCCGTAGCAAAATCGAAGCCCGAGGCTTCAATGGTGCCAACAGGCCCCGCCGGGGCCAACCGAAAAAAATTGATTTTTGATTTTTTTTTAACACAAACGAAATAAAATAAGAAAGAGAACAATTCTCGAAGAAAAATAACGCGCGAGCGGGAAGGCGAGTAACAATGAAAAAAATTTCCAACAGCCGTTGGAAACACGCGTCTTCTTAGCTCCGCGGAAACTAAGAAACTGGGGACCGCGCGCCTTCGTCGGGCGGGAAGGCACTCGCGCAAGCGCGGTGTGGCCTAACTAGAACTTTCTAAGTTCTTAGAGTGCAATCACTCTAAAATTGTCCGTACCGGGGCTCCGTCGGTGCCGTCACCCATCAGTCAAGAATATGCTGCCTGCTTGTCCTGGGATAATGTCAGCGACTTCAAGATCAACTGGTTTGTAGACACACACGTCACAGAAAAATTGCAGATCAAGAATGGATTGGTCTTGTGCTCTGCAAACACTCATCCACAATGGCACATGAAAGAGCACCAGAAAACGGTTGAATTGCTCCAGTTCCATAATCATCTCCTTGTTGTACAGCAGTACACTGGAAAACATGGAACATTTTTGTTCTATATATATATATATATTGCAGGCCATCCAGTGTACACAGGCAGTCCATGGATTAAGAACGAGTTCCATTTTTAAAACCATTCTTAAGCTGAATTTGTATGTAACTTGGATCATGTGAGAATCTGTGTGTATTTATGTTCTCCTATACAGTACACAGACTATAAAAACATTAGAAAAACAGTCCTAAAAATAAAGTACTGTAGTTTAAATTGAAGTGACGGACATTGGGCTCTACTGCCGCGGGGAAGGAAAGTCCCCACTGGGATGGAAAGTAGAGAATGATACGGGGACCGCAGTAAATCCGCAGGAATGGAGACAAGACCTTTCACCACCCCGCAGGAATGGGGACAAGACCTTTTATCGCCCCACGGGATAAAAAAATTGTGCCCGTGTCAGACCAGCTCCTCTTACACCTATTTTACCTTTAGGAGCCAGCCATGCCACAATGAAGACAGAAGGAACCTAAAACCAAAGCCTGAGACCAATGTGATTTGAAGAATAAGTATTAATCATAAAAAAAGCTAAGAGAAAAGGTGCTGCATTAAAGCTCAAAAGCATCTTTAAATAAAAATGTTTTCAGTTTTGTTTTAAAACATTCCAAGGATGGTTTTGTAAATCTGCTGGCATGGCATCTCTCTCTTCTCCATGCCATGCATCTCTACCTCACTTCTTTTCCCACCATATCCAATAATTCTCCTCTTTCTTCATTTCGCCATGTGCACCACCTCTTTCCCTTTCACTCAGACACCCATGCCCAACAATTCTCCCTTTCTATTCCCTCCCCCACCTCAGCATCTATCTCGCACTCCCTCCATTCTCCCAAGTTCATGCTCCTCTCCCGCCCTCCATTCTGTGTCCAAAGTTCATGCCCCCTTTCTCCTTTTGATTCTTTGTCTGAAGTATGTGTTTCCTCCCTTCCAAACACTCCTCTCTCACATGTCGCAAAGTGTCCCTCCCTCTCCCACAGGTGGTTTACCTGTTCTGGTCAGCTCCATCATCCTCCTTCCTTCCTTCCAGCCACACTTTATTTCTCTTCACAAAGCTGCGGGCCACGAGTCCTACACGCAGCTGACCCGGAAGCCTTCTCTCTGACGTCAGAAAGAGCAAGTGACCTCTAAATGTTCACCAAAAGGCTTATAATTTGGCAAATTAACAGTGGCCAGACATAGAACAAAAATAGACTTATGGAGGCCATGTCCCATGAGCTTTTTTTTTTTTTTAAACTACCCCATCCCACCCCCACCCAACATTATAAAGTCACTAGAAGCTTTAGAAAGGAATTATGGTTTCCCCCTAAGCATAATCATCAATCTGAGCCTATTACCATAGAATCCTGGAAAGTTGTTAAATATCAAGAGATCATCAATCCACAGTCAGCAATCAAAGTCACACAACTTAGTTAACATAGACATTAAAGAGGCCATCAAAAATTGTTCAAGTAGCCAGGGCCTCTCCAGTTTGCTCTAGAATGTTCACCAAATCCTTAGCTGCTAAGTAGAGTCCAGTATTGCTCAGTTACCATAAACTAAGAATTGCAAGGTAGAGCAACAGAATCAAATCTCTCTTTCATACAATTTACTACAAATCTGTATGACGTCTTTCCATTTTTCCATCAAAGCAGGAGAATAATCCTGAAAAATACATACTGTAGTACCATCATATTGCAAAGGATCTTTTTTGGCTCTATAACGCACATAATAGCTCCACTTTATGTACACCTGTTTGGCAGCCTATTCAATAAGCACTCTCCAGTTGTAATGGACCCATTTTGTTGGACAGTAGTAGCTCAGTCACCAGCTATTGTTCCAGTATCTAAATTAAGCAGGCTTCTGGAACCATTTCAGGTATACCATGAACATAAGAACTGCCATCTCCGGATCAGACCTTCGGTCCATCAAGTCCGGCGATCCGCACACGCGGAGGCCCTGCCAGGTGTACACCTGGCGTAATTTATAGTCCACCATATCTTTATATGCCTCTATTAAGGAGATATGCATCTAGTTTGCTCTTGAAGCCTAGGACGGTCGATTCCTCAATAATCTCCTCTGGGAGGGCATTCCAGGCGTCAACCACCCTCTGAGTGAAGCAGAACTTCCTGATATTAGTCCTGAACTTGCCCCCCCTTAGCTTCATTACATGTCCTCTAGTCCTTGTCAAATTGGACAGTGTAAATAATCTTCTCTGCTCTATTTTGTCGATTCCTTTCAGTATTTTGAAGGTCTCGATCATATCCCCACGCAGTCTCCTTTTCTCAAGGGAGAACAATCCTAGTGTTATAAGTCTATCCTCATATTCCAGTCTCTCCATACCCTTCACCAGTTTTGTCGCTCGTCTCTGCACCCTCTCCAGCAGTTTTATATCCTTCTTTAGGTAGGGAGACCAATGTTGGACGCAGTATTCCAAGTGTGGTCTGACCATTGCCCTATAAAGCGGCATTATAACTTTCTCCGATCTACTCGAGATTCCTTTCTTTATCATGCCCAACATTCTATTTGCCTTCTTTGCCGCTGCCGCGCATTGTGCCGACGGCTTCAGGGTCCTATCTATCAGTACACCCAGGTCCTTTTCTTGTTCACTCTTCCCCAGAGTTGCACCTGACATTGTATACTCGTATTCCTTATTCTTATTTCCTAAATGCATTACCTTGCATTTCTCCACATTGAACTTCATCTGCCATTTCTCCGCCCATATTTCTAACCGACACAAGTCGTTCTGGAGTTTCTCTCTATCCTCCTGCGATCTGATCGCCCGGCATAGTTTTGTATCGTCTGCAAACTTGATGATCTCACTGGATGTTCCTTCCTCCAGGTCATTGATATAAATATTAAAAAGGATCGGCCCAAGTACCGAGCCCTGGGGTACTCCACTAGTCACTTTCTCCCAGTCGGAGAACTTCCCATTTATGCCCACTCTCTGCTTTCGGTTTTCCAGCCATTTGCCTATCCATCTTTGTATATCTCCCTCTATGCCATGGCTTTGTAGTTTCCTGAGAAGTCTTTCGTGTGGAACTTTGTCGAACGCTTTCTGGAAGTCCAAGTATATTATGTCCACAGGCTTCCCACTATCAATTTGCTCGTTCACGGTCTCAAAAAATTGGAGTAAATTCGTCAAACACGATTTCCCTTTCCTGAATCCATGTTGACTGGGTTTCATCAAGTCGTGTGCGTCCAAGTGCCGGACTATGCTATCCTTGATCAGTGCTTCAACCATCTTGCCGGGGACCGACGTAAGACTCACAGGCCTATAGTTGCCCGGTTCCCCTCTCGATCCTTTTTTGAAAATTGGCGTGACGTTCGCTATCCTCCAGTCGTCCGGTATCTGTCCAGTTCTGATTGTCAGGTTTGCAAGTTTTTGCAATAACTCTCCGATTTCAACCTTCAATTCCTTTAAGACTCTCGGGTGAATTCCATCCGGTCCAGGGGATTTGTCACTTTTAAGTTTGTCGATCTGATAGTATATCTGGTCTAAGTCCACTTCAACTGTGGTGAGGCTGTCTTCTATTTCTCCTGGAAACACTTTCTCTGCTTCAGGTATTGTTGAGGTGTCTTCCTTCGTAAAGACAGACGCAAAGAAGGAATTTAGTTTGTCTGCGATTTGTTTATCTTCCTTGATGTACCCTTTTCTTCCCTGGTCGTCCAGGGGTCCCACTGCCTCTTTTGCAGGTTTTTTCCCTTTCACGTATCTAAAGAAGGGCTTGAAGTTTTTGGCCTCCTGGGCTATTTTTTCCTCATAATCCTGTTTGGCATCCCTCACCGCCTTGTGACATTTCTTCTGATCATCTTTATGTTTGTTCCAGGCTTCGGTTGTCTTTATGCATTTCCATTTTTTGAAAGAGTCCTTCTTTTCTTTTATGGCTTCCTTCACCTGTATGGTAAGCCATGCCGGTTCTCTTTTGCTGTTTGTTCTCTGATCTTTGGAAATCCTCGGAATGTAGAGATCTTGTGCTTCTGTGATAGTATTTTTCAGTAGGGACCATGCCTGATCTACCGTTTCAAGTTTGTCCACCATCTTCTCTAGTCGTTTTTCTACCATGGCCCTCATGCGATCGTATTTACCCTTTTTAAAGTTTAAGGTGGTGGTTAAGGTTTTGGCATGTTTCCCTTTCCCGATGTCAAGTTTAAAGTTGATTACATTGTGATCACTCGTTCCCAGTGGAACCACGACTTCCACTTCTGTTATCGGTCCCGTGAGGCCATTAAGGACCAAGTCCAAGGTGGCGTTGCCTCTTGTCGGCTCTTTTACCATTTGTTCCAGGAAGCAATCCCCTAGCACCTCCAGGAACTTGGCCTCCTTGCCGCAGTTGGAGGTTGCTAGTTTCCAGTCTATCCCTGGGAAATTGAAGTCTCCCAATATAATTACATTGCCCGTCTTGCATTCTTGTTTGATTTCCTCCATCATTTCTGAGTCAGTTTCCTCCGCCTGTCCTGGAGGACGATAGTAAAGGCCAATTTTCGTATCTGCGCCATATTGACCAGGAATTTTGATCCAGAGTGACTCAAGCTTCTCTTTCATTTCTGTTGTAACCATTTCAACAGAATCTATTCCCTCCTTAACATATAGAGCAATACCTCCACCTTTCTGCCCTACTCGATCTCTTCTATACAGTTTGTATCCCTGAAGTACTGTGTCCCATTTGTTTTCTTCATTCCACCATGTTTCTGTTATGCAAATGATATCCAATATGTCATGTCTCGCTATTGTCTCTAGTTCCCCCATTTTGTTACCTAGGCTTCTAGCATTCGTATACATACATCTAAGTTCCCTTCGTGTTACCTTTTTGGACCTTCTACTCTTGGCCGTCCCTATAGTTTCAATTACGGTATCCTTTACTGCTCCTGTGTTATCACCCTTGTTTGCTGTGTGTTCGTCCTCTCCTGTGTCTGAGTTGTCCATTCCTGCTTTTTCTCCCTTATTGGCTGTGAGGTCGTCTTCTCTTGTGTAGGAGTAGTAGTCCTTGGCTTCTTCGCCAGGGCATCCTGCTATCCGTGCCATCGACCGGTGGTCGACTGTCGGCTTTCCCCTATCTTTCAGTTTAAAGCCTTCTCGATTGCCTTCTTCATGTTGCCTGCCAAAACTCGTGCTCCTTCCTTGTTGAGGTGTAGTCCATCCCTTCTGTAGTACTTGCTTTTTCCCCAGAACGCCGTCCAGTTGCGCACGAAGTCGAAGCCTTCTTCTTCGCACCATCGTCTCATCCAGGCGTTGATTACTTGCAATTCCCCTTGTCTCTTTCCATCCGCTCTTGGTACTGGGAGGATCTCAGAGAAGGCCACCTTCACCTCCCTGATCTTCAGTTGTCTTCCGAGTGAGCGGAGCTGGCCCTTCAGCTCTTCCCTGTCATACTTCCGCCCGCTCACATCATTTGTTCCCACGTGGATAAGCACAGCGGTGTCCTCTCCCCCTGCGCCATCTATGATCCTGGAGATCCTGTTGGTCACATCCTTCACTCTTGCTCCAGGCAGACAGGTGACGACTCTGTCCTCTCTTCCTCCTGCGGTGTGGCTGTCCACATGTCGTATAATGGAGTCGCCTACGATGATCCCCATCTTCTTTATTCGGGAGTTCCTTGGGGGGCGTAGGTCCACGTCCTTGGAGTAGGGCCAGTCTTCTTCCTCCAATGTAATGAAAACTGAGGTTCCCCACTCGGGAGCGATTTCTAGAATCCTCCAGCTTTTCTGCCTGCTAGAGCAATTGGTTCCATATGGACATGAGCTTCGCAGACATGGTAGTACACTTCTCCCTCCGTATTGTGGTTTCAGCATTCATGGTTTTGATTATTCACGGTTTTTAGCTTGCTGGCTCCTCCCCCCGAATTACATCAGCATGCATACAGAAAACGCCAATTCCAAGCATTTACAGAGAAACTCACAGATTCCCAGCACTTTCTTTACCATGTTTTGCCTCTCCTTCAGGAATAGGCCAAGTCTCCCACCATGTTATTAGCGGTTTCACCATATTCACGAAGGTTTTTAATAGAAAACAGCGAATAACATATGAAAAAGTTATTTGCGGTTTTTCTGTATTTGTGGTTATGTTAATCCCCTATCACAGCAAATACGGAGGGAGAAGTGTACAACCATTCTCCAAACGGTGAGACCCAACTCTCCAATTTTCCTGTGCAAGATAAGTGAAGAGGGATAGTGAGGAGCAGCTGAGCGAGTGCATTTGTACGCTAGTAAGAGGAGTTTGAATTGTATTCAAAACAGATGGGAAGCCAATGAAGTGACTTTAGGAGAGGGATAACATGAGTATAGCAGTTCTCCCAGAATATGAGTCGTGCAACCAAATTCTGGATGGATTGATGCAGAGCGAGATGGCTAAGTGGAAGGTCTGAGAGTAACGGGTTGCAGTGGTCTAAGCACGAGGTGATGAGAGCGTGGATAAGTGTTTTGGTAGTGTGCTCAGAGAGGAAGGGCCAGATTTTGGTAATATTATAGAGGAAGAAGCGGCAGGTTTTAGCGATATGTTGTATCTGGGCAGTGTAAGAGGAGTCAAAGATGACTACAGGATTATGAGCAGACAAAACAGAAAGAATGAGAGTGTTGTCCATATAGACAGAGAGCAAGGGAAGCAGAGAGATGGATTTAGGTGGGAAGATGAGCAGCTCTGTTTTAGCCATATTCAATTTTAGATGGCGGTGAGACATCCAGGTGGCAATGGAGGACAGGCAGGCTGAGATTCTGGTCTGGGTTTCAGTAAAGATACGTGGCATAGAGCAGGGGTGTCAAAGTCCCTCCTCGAGGGCCGCAATCTATTCGGGTTTTCAGGATTTCCCCAATGAATATGCATGAGATCTATTAGCATGCAATGAAAGCAGTGCATGCAAATAGATCTCATGAAAAGAGTCAGTGAAAGGACTGCAAAAAAGAAGTAGCACTTCTGAA
This sequence comes from Geotrypetes seraphini, assembly GCF_902459505.1. Lineage (NCBI taxonomy): Eukaryota > Metazoa > Chordata > Amphibia > Gymnophiona > Dermophiidae > Geotrypetes > Geotrypetes seraphini. The sequence goes on from NC_047088.1 coordinate 149,296,384, forward strand.
GAGATATGCTGGGAAAAAAGGGAAACCAGCAAAGAAGTTTAGTAAAGGAATGGTGTATGAGGAATGGAAATGTTGGATGGAGTCGATCCAGAGAAAAGGTACTAAAATGGTATGTGGTCATCATAAGGTGTATGGGGACAGACTTAAAGATCTCAATCTGTATACTTTGGAGGAAAGGCTAGAGAGGGGAGATATGAAAGAGATGTTTAAATACCTACGTAATGTAAATGCACATAAGTCGAGTCTCTTTCATTTGAAAGGAAACTCTGCAATGAGAGGGCATAGGATGAAGTTAAGAGGTGATAGGCTCCGGAGTAATCTAAGGAAATACTTTTTTTTACAGAAAGGGTAGTAGATGCATGGAACATTTTCCCAGAAGAGGTGATGGAGACAGAGACTGATTGAATTCAAAAGGGCCTGGGATAGGCACGTGGGATCTCGGAGAGAGAAAGAGATAATGGTTACTACAGATGGGCAGACTAGATGGGCCATTTGGCCTTTATCTGCAATAATGTTTCTATATCGCTGTAGGGAAGGTAAAACAAAGAGAGGGATATGAAAATTTATATGCAGAAACCACCAGCCTCTTCTTCCACTGAAAAGAAGTGGAAAGTAGTGAGCTCAGAAACTTGGGGATCAAGTAAGAGATACAGGACCTTGTCCTAATTAAAGGAAGGAATGGTAGAAAGAAGGGCTACCATGAATCTGGTTGCAAATAGTGGAGAAGTACAGCAAGAAAAAGCACATGTACCCATGACAATGAACTGTACAATGATCGGAGGACAATTCACTTCTGTTCCCATTCGTGGTTTGTTTGGGTTTTTTCCAGAGGAGAATATAAATTAATTTTTGCAAAAAGTAAATTTGACCATGTGTCTCCTTTGCTTTTAAACCTTCACTGGCTTCCGGTCTATCTCAGGATTCACTTTAAATGTGCATGTATTACTTTTAAAATTTTATATGGTATCTTCATCCCTCTTGTCCCTTTATTACTGAATACTTAAAGATTCTCCTATGCAAGAGGCACCCAACAATTCAAACTCTCCCTTCCTTCAGTGAAAGGAATCAAAGGAGTGAAGAATTTCAGTCAATCCAGGGCACGAGGCAAACCTTGGCGGTTATTTGTTTCTTTTTTTTCAGAGCGGAGAGGCTGAGGAGAAGGTAGGCAGAGCAGCCAGAGCAGGCTGGGAGACCGGGGTCGCGGTGAGAGGTAGCTCCGCCCACCCCCACCCGCGTCACAGGTTGCATCGGGCCCGGGCTCCCCTTTAAGAAGAAGGGAGCCAGGGCACGAAGCAAACCTCGGCGGTTGTTTGTTTCTTTTTTTTCAGAAGGGAGAGGCTGAAGGGAAGGTAGGCAGAGCAGCCAGAGCAGGCTGGGAGACCGGGGTCGCGGCGAGAGGTAGCTCCGCCCACCCCCACCCGCGTCACAAGTTGCATCGGGCCCGGGCTCCCCTTTAAGAAGAAGGGAGCCAACGGCACCCAGCCGTTCGGCGCACAGTGAAGGCGAGCGGCAATTGCGAAGGAGCCTTGAGGAGCCCAGACAGTCTAGCAGCAAAATCTGACCTCTTAAAAAAAAAAGGTACTTTTCTTCTCTCACATTCTTCTCTTCTCTCTCTACTCTTTCAGCTAGCTGCACGACGGGCACCACTCATACACACCGAGGGACCTTAGGAACATGGAAAAAGAAATGGAGGCTGCAGGAACCCAGCAGACCTACCCAGTGTACTGCATCGAGTGTCATATGTATGACTACCTCCCCTCAGGGAGTTAGGCATACATATGCGGTCGATGCCAGGAACTGGATAGCCTGAGGAAGGAGGTCGGGAGACTGCAGGTCAGGGTCTAGGAGCTGGAGGGACTCCGCACCATGGAGGAACCGTGCTGGACAACTGAGGATACCACCAGAGAGAGTCACATCACGGAGCAAGTTAGAGAGCTCGAGAAATTCATCGAGGAGGCCTGCAGGATGGTGGCGGCACAGGACAACCAGCAAATCAGAAGGGAAGCAACAGTTGGACGACAGAATCCACCAGACGCCATGGGAGTAGGACCTTGCGGAGGATCTGGACAGGCAGAGGTGATGGAGACACAACAGAACCCAAAGGAGGAATTAGCGGATCGAGCCACTGATACAGACCTGAGTCCAGAGAGACAACTGAGGAAGGGGAAGTCTGCAATCGTAGTGGGAGACTCAATCCTGAGAGAAGTGGACAGTCACATAGCAGGAGGGAGAGAGGACCGACTAGTGACATGTCTCCCGGGGGCGAGAACGAAGGACATCATCGAAAGAAGAGACAGAATCCTGGAAGGAGCTGAGACGGAGGAGACAGCAGTAATAATCCACATTGGAACCAACGACGTCAGCAGGAGGAGCTACAATAGGACTACACTAACTGAGCAGTTCAAGATCCTGGGGAGGAAACTGAAGCTGAGGACAAGGAGGATAGCCTTCTCAGAGATCCTGCCAGTACCGAGGGCAGATGCAAAGAGGCAGACCGAGCTGCAAGCAATAAACGGTTGGCTGAGGAGATGGTGCGAAGAGGAGGGTTTCCACTTTGTACGGAACTGGACAACTTTTGGGGGGAAGAACAAGCTCTACAGGAGGAACGGATTGCACCTGAGCACGGCTGGGACGAGGATGCTGGTACACAACGTCCAGAGCGGCAAAGACTTGGCTTTAAACTGAGGAGAAGGGGAAAGCCGACAGTCGATCTGACCTTGACACATCGGACCAAAGTATCAAACAAGGATACAGAACCAGGAATTTGTAAAAGAGGGCTCGGGACTGAGTGGGAACTTTTGGGAAAAGGACCCAAGGACGCAATGCAGGGAGCCAAAGCACAAATGAACCTAGCAAGCAGGATTAAGAGAGAACAACAGGAGCCAGAGGGGCATCCAAACATGGGGAAGCAGGCTGAGGACGACACAGACACACCGCAGGATGGGGATGAACATAACATGGCTCGGGGGCTGGCAACCCATGAGGGGGGTCGGCAGGAGCGCCAAACCATGAGGAGAACCAGCGAGGAAGGCAAACAACCGGGACTTAAATTGCCTAGACACTAATGCTAGGAGCCTAAGAGCCAAAATGGGAGAACTGGAAGTCATAGCCAGTACAAAGGACCTGGACATAATTGGAGTCACAGAAACGTGGTGGACTGACGACAACAAATGGGATGTGGCCATACCAGGGTACAAACTCTACAGGAGAGACAGGACACACAAGAAGGGTGGAGGAATAGCGCTATATATAAAGGACTCCATACCTTCAACCAGGATGGAAACAACAGTAAGGGCAGATGGCTTGGAATAGCTATGGGTTAAGCTACCAGGAGGAACTGGAGCAGACATAAAATTGGGTCTGTACTATCGCCCACCTGGACAACTGGAAGCAATCGATCAGGACCTGGAGGCTGAACTGAGGCAGGTATGCAAAAGCGGAAGTGTGATGGTGACGGGTGACTTCAACTACCCTGGGATAGACTGGAGTATTGGTCACTCAAACTGCATGAGGGAGACCAAATTCCTGGAAGCCACGAGGGACTGTTTCATGGAACAGCTGGTCACAGAACCAACACGGGGAGATGCCACTCTGGACCTAATCCTCAACGGGCTAGGGGGACCCGCAAAGGAGGTGGCGGTGCTAGCACCACTAGGAAACAGCGATCACAACATGATCCAGTGCAGGCTAGAAATTGGATCATCAAAGGTGAAAAGAACCAAAGCGACAGCACTCAACTTCAAAAAAGGGAATTATGATGGCATGAGGAAAATGGTGGGAAAGAAACTCAACGGCAACGCAAGGAAGATGGAGTCCGTAGAAAAAGCCTGGTCCCTACTCAAGGGCATGGTGCATGAGGCACAGAACCTGTATGTCCCCAGGTTCAGGAAGGGGTGCAAAAAAAAAAAAATTGAACAAAAAACCCAGTGTGGATAACAAATGCAGTGAAAAAGGCTATAAGTGACAAGAAAGCATCGTTCAAAAAATGGAAAAAGGACCAAACAAAGGACAACCAAAAGGAGCACAAAGAACACCAAAGGGAGTGTCACCGTGTGGTTAGGAAAGCTAAAAGAGAATATGAGGAGAGACTGGCGGGTGAAGCAACAAACTTAAAATCGTTCTTCAGGTACGTGAAGGGGAAGAAACCGGCAAGGGAGGAAGTGGGGCCATTGGATGATGGAGACAAAAAAGGGAGTGATAAAGGAGGAAAAAGAGATAGCTGACAAGTTGAATAAGTTCTTCACGTCAGTCTTCACAAGGGAGGACACATCCAATATTCCGGAACCCGAGGAGATCATAAATGGGGATCGGAATGAAAAGCTGGTCCAACTAGAGGTAAGCCAAAAGGATGTCCTCAGGCAGATAGACAGACTAAAGAGCGACAAATCGCCAGGTCCGGACGGCATTCACCCAAGGGTACTCAAGGAACTAAGGAACGAAATAGCAGAGCCACTTCGCCAAATATGTAACCTATCCTTAAAAACTGGAGAGATCCTGGAGGAATGGAAAATAGCAAATGTCACGCCCATCTTCAAGAAGGGTTCAAGGGGTGACCCGGGAAACTACAGGCCGGTGAGCTTGACCTCGGTTCCGGGAAAGATGATGGAAGCACTGATTAAGGACAGCATCTGTGAACACATATAAAACAATGGACAGCTAAAGTCAAGTCAGCACGGCTTCTGCAAGGGTAGGTCATGCCTCACAAACTTATTGTACTTCTTTGAAGGGGTAAACAGCCAGGTGGATAAAGGGGAATCCATTGACATAATTTACCTTGACTTCCAAAAAGCCTTCGACAAAGTACCACACGAACGACTGCTTAAAAAACTGTGGAAACACGGGGTGCAAGGGGAGTTCCACCGATGGATCCAAAACTGGCTGGCAGGCAGGAAACAGAGGGTTAGAGTAAAGGGCCATTACTCAGACTGGCAATGGGTCACGAGCGGAGTTCCGCAGGGGTCGGTGCTGGGACCGCTCCTGTTCAATATATTTATTAACGACCTGGAGGCGGGAACAAAATGTGAGGTTATTAAATTTGCAGATGACACCAAACTCTACAGCAGGGTTAAAACCACGGAAGACTGCGAAGATCTGCAAAGGGACCTAACGACACTAGAAGAATGGGCCAAAAAGTGGCAAATGAGCTTTAACATAGGGAAATGCAAGGTCATGCATGTAGGGAAAAAGAACCCGATGTTCATCTACAAAATGGGGGATCACTGCTAGGGATAAGTAACCTTGAAAGAGACATGGGAGTGATGGTAGACACAACATTGAAGGCGTTGGCACAGTGCGCCACAGCCTCAAGGAAAGCAAACAAAATGTTGGGTATCATTAAGAAGGGTATCACGACCAGGACGAAGGAAGTCATCCTGCCGCTGTATCGTGCAATGGTGCGCCCGCATCTGGAATACTGTGTCCAGTACTGGTCGCCATACCTCAAGAAGGACATGGCGGTACTTGAGGGAGTCCAGAGAAGAGCAACTAAACTGATAAAGGGTATGGAAAACCTCTCATATACTGACAGAATGAAAAAGCTGGGGCTGTTCTCCCTGGAAAAGCGGAGACTTAGAGGAGACATGATAGAAACCTTCAAGATCCTGAAGGGTATAGAAAAGGTAGACAAGGACAGATTTTTCAGATTATGGGGAACCACAAGTATAAGGGGGCACTCGGAGAAATTAAAAGGGGACAGGTTTAGAACAAACGCCAGGAAGTTCTTTTTCACCCAAAGGGTGGTGGATACATGGAACGCTCTTCCGGAGGCTGTGATAGGCCGGAGCACGTTACAAGGCTTCAAAGAAGGTTTCGATAGGTTCCTAGAGGATAAAGGAATTGAGGGGTACAGATAGGAGTAGAGGTAGGTCATAGGGATAGTCAGGGACCACTGCTCAGGCAATGGGCCGCCGCGGGAGCGGACCGCTGGGCGAGATGGACCTCTGGTCTGCCTCAGCGGAGGCAACTTCTTATGTTCTTATGGAACAAACTTCCTCTTATTTTAAGAGGTCCTGGTCCTTCTCAACTTTTTCGTAAATCTTTAAAAGCTTTTATTTGCCGAACACTTTGGAAACTAGTCATATTAATATTTTCTGATTGTTACTTTTTAAAGTATTTTTTTAGTTATTTTTAACCGAGTCGAGCTCCTTTCTGGCTGAAGACTCAATATATAAAGCTAAGTTTTAGTTTAATTTAGAAAGAAAAAAAAAATACGGCAGTAAAGGTAAGCCTGTTGGAAGTGAACTTATGTGCAATTTGAGCTTGGATGAATGCTACCAAATTATTAGAATGGAGAGCAATATATCCTTAGGAAGAGAAAAAAAAAAGACTTAAAGGCAAGTCCCAGCATACGTATTGGACCACCACCAAATGCAGAAAAAGGAAGATGTGTAGATCCATATTGGATTCCGAAGATATGAGTGTGAACCTGTTCAGTTTATCATTCTGTGTTGAATAACCTGGCTGATCCTGCTAAGGGAACAATCAGTGAACCGTCTGATATGATATTCTCCATCTTCAAGGCCTCAGCAGAGAATGTGGATGAAACAGTCAATGAAAGAAAGGTGATTCCCCTTTAAAGGCTCTACACCGATAGTGGATCTCATGGTAAATGGAAAAATTGTGGGAGGTAATCCAACTTAGCAGGCTCTACACCCAGGTTGGATTCCTCTGTCAGAGTACTGGTAATAAGCAGAGTGGTTGTGATGGGTGGGATAGATGATCCATCCGAATTCGGTCTACACTTTTGATGGAGGTAGTATGATGTAGTGAGAAACAGAAGAATCATGACATGCTTAATAGGCTCCACACCATGCAGAAAATATGCCCTGCTTACAGCAGTTATATTGCACAGAAAAGGTGATCCCACCCATGGTGGATCCCTGCAAGTTCTCAATGGTGCTGTCAATGCGAGTATGCGAAGCAGAGAACAAAGAGTAAGAGTCCCAGTTTCAAAGTGCAGATTATGAGGAAATCAATAATCCAACTCAGTAAGTTAAGTACTCAAAGCTGGAAGTCAGGAAACTCTCAGTAGAGGGTCGAAGAGTGTCAATCTTGCTGGGAGCAATAGCAAGAGAAAAAGGGGTCTCCCAGCTCTTAAAGAGCGCATCCTGAAGAAGAGTACAGAGGCATCTTAAGTTCTATATGAGGCTCATCGTAATCTAATGTATCAAAGATCTGCTCTGGGTTTGGTATCAGACTGCAATTTGAGAGTCGGAGGCTGCTATACTTAGGAAAAAAGAGGAAAAAATGGATTTGAAAGAATCGCATACGATTCTGGAGCAGATAATGTAGGCTCAGACTCGGTGTTTCTGGATTGAGAAGAGTCAAGAAGTACTCATTTGATGAAAAGATGATGGATGGATTATGCGACTGAGTCAGTCTGTATTCTTTCAGAGGTTCCAAAGAAAAGCCAATGTTGTTTAATGCTGTCTTGTTTCATTTACAAAGCATCACTACACACTTAAATCACTCTAGATTTATGCCTTGGATGTACCATTTGAAAAATATCACTCCTTGGGATGGTTCATCCTTGGCGTCTCGGATTTTGTGCGTCTTCATTAAGTATCTGAAAGTCTGTGTCACTATTACTGAGGTGACAGCAGAATTTTATATTTTTATCTATGGAGACAGAGAGAGAGAAGATACTGCAGGACAAGGAGTAGAGTGGAATGCAAACAGTTAAGTAGAAAACCTAGATGAACTTACCTGTGAAATGTGATTGATTGAAGATTCCATGCGCCGAAGCTGAGATGCCTGGATATCCAGCATTTGGAGGACATTGTTGGCTAATGTGTTGATCAAATAGGCTACGCTTGCCAAGGACTGAGTTGTGTAGGCTTTGGTTTCTTCTAGCGCTCGTTGCTTATCAACTGACTAAAAAGGAAGAAGGAAAAAAATACTAGTTTAGCTAAGGAAATGCCATATAATCAGAATGTTCAAAAGGTTCATCCCACTGAGGTTTGTGTAAATTTTGGGCAATGCAATGTTTAGACTAAACTGGAAAGTTTATGTACAATTTTAAGCACTATATTCATTTTCCAAAATACAGTATACATCAGGGGTGCCCACACTTTTTGGGCTTGCGAGCTACTTTTAAAATGGCCAAGTCAAAATGATCCAACAACAATAAAAAAATTTTTAAAAACCCACAAAGCACACTGTACGCAGAGAAAATGTTAATTATCATTTATATTCCGCGGATTTTACAAAGAGGTCAAGGCAGATGACTCTATGCACTGTCACCTCAGTAACAACCATACAAAAATAGACAAATATACCCCCTCCCTTTTTACTAAACCACGATAGCAGTTTTTAGTGCAGGGAGCTGTGCTGAATGCCCCGTGCTGCTCTCAATGCTCATAGGCACCCTGCGCTAAAAACCGCTATTGCGATTTAGTAAAAGGGGACCATAGTGCAAAATATAGACAGCAGATATAAAGTCTCATAACGGACACATTTTGATCACTAAATTGAAAATAAAATCATTCTTCCTACCTTTGTTGTCTAGTGATTTCATGAGTCTCTGGTTGCACTTTCTTCTTCTGACTGTGCATCCAATCTTTCTTCCCTTCTTTCAGCCCATATGCTTCCTCTCCTCCAGACCTCATTCCCTCCCCCAACTTTTTCTTCCTCTCTCTCTGCCTCCCTTTCTTTTTTTCTCTCTTCATGCCCCCTTTCTTTCTGTTTTCCTTCTTTCCTTCTGTCTCCTTGCCTGCCCCCTTTCTTTCTTTCACCCTGCCCTCCCTCAAGCCACTGCCATCGGGGAATAGGCCCCAAAGCTACTGCCGCCCCAAGCTCTCCCTGCTTCGGGCCGACCAGCATTCCTCTCCTCGATGTCAATTCTGCCATTGGAGAGGAAGTTCCAGGCCAGCCAGGCAGCGATTGGCTGGCCCGGAACTTCTTCTCCGACAGCAGAATTGACGTCAGGGAGAGGAAGGCTGATCGGCCCGGTAGATTGTAAAGGCAATGCGAGTCTATCACGGAGTCCTAGGTGGGCTCCGCAATCAGCTCACTTTGCCTTGGCGATCGACCTATTGGGCACCCCTGGTATACATTAATTCACAAGTATATTACATTAATATCTAACAGCTGCCAAAATAATAGGAAAAGATTTAATAACTTTTATTCAGACAAAAATTGCAAGCTTTAATAGGATTTAACTTCACAAACTAAAATGTTCCAATTTTTTTTTTTTTTTTACAAACCATGGTAACATTGGCAGCTTTTACCTGGATTTTCAGAATTAGACATTGGTTTCACATCTTTAGTACTGTTCCTGGGTTGACTCATCATTAGATCTAAACATCCTGTTAAGTATTAACAGCAAAAGATTCTTTGTACAGGATACAGCCTGTTCTAAAATACATGTGAGATGAACATCCAGAATATCCAGAATTAACATCTATTTTGCAAACTGAAACGTCCAAATTATGGACGTGGGAAAACAAGGGACATGAATGTCTTGAGTTCCAGCCAAGGAACATCCATTTAATAAAATGGCCACACAAGACATCTATGCAGAGAAGAGGGGTATTTTAATCATTGGAACAGTGAACTAATTGGATGTTGCTTCAATAGCCTTTAGGCTTGCAGGTGTCAATAGTTATTTTTTGTCCCTGGGGAGCTCACAAAAAAAAAAAAAAAAAGAGAGCTGAATTAGGATTTGAACCAGAGACCCTTGATTCTCAGTCTACTGCACTAACCATTAGGCTACCCCTCAAATCTACATGATGCTCTGTTAAGAATGTCCATAGTATCTAAGGCTGTCAGAGACTGGTATCCCCTTGTCAGGAGAGGAAGGTGGTCAGCAACCACTTGGTGGTCAGCAACCCTCCAGAGGACAGCTGCACAATCAGAGCACTTTTTTGTAATCTGGACATGCCATGTACCAGGTCTAAATACTGATGTCCATCTATTTAGACATGGGCATCTCTTCCCCTTCTGTGATCAGAGCTGGACATCCATATTTTAGCTTCTCCCTAGTCCTACTCAAAACATGTCCACATCACGTCACCTTGCCATTTGTTTGCAGAGTTTTTTGGTATAACAGATGTATCTTGTGAACAGTTATCATGGACAAATCAAAGTTGGTATTTTGGGGACAAAATGACATGGGAGGTTACAGTTAATACTCAACTGGGTAGAGGTTTACTCGCACTATTTAAAGGAACATAAGAATTGCCACTGCTGGGTCAGACCAGTGGTCCATCGTGCCCAGCAGTCCGCTCCTGTGGCGGCCCTTAGGTCAAAGACCAGTGCCCTGAGTCTAGCCTTACCTGAGAATGATCCATTTTGGAAAAATTCAGTCAGAGTTGTTTCTTTTTCATTGAATAAACATAGTAACATAGTAGATGACAGCAGATAAAGACCCGAATGGTCTAGCCAGTCTGTCCAACCTGATTTAATTTAAATTTTTTTCTTCTTCTTAACTACTCCTGGGCAAGAATCTAAAGCTCTGCCCAGTACTGTGCTTAGGATCCATCTACAAAATTATTATTTTAAACAATGCTGCAAGCAGCATTAGAGGTCATCACTCCTTCGCCCAAGACGATATTTAGTACAGTTTATACTGTAGAAATTGTTGGTACCATTCAGGATTGCAGATATTGAAGAGAGTAATATGTCTTAAGTTAAACAAGCAAACTGAACTTTTTATTCTGCACTTGTGAGTCAGGATAATTTCCAGTACAGAAACCTTTTTGATCATTAAAACACAATGTAAGGGAATGTTTACGGTCTTTGCAGATATATTTTTTTGAGGCGATTGGTAAAGTTGATAATTTGGATAACAGGAAAACATGGGATACTTTTCAAACAGTTTCTCAGACTCTTACAGCAAATGTTGTATCAGGTTCATTAATCTAGTAAGTTTCAAGTTTATTAATATATTTGATTTGATCGCAAAATCCAAATCCAATGCGATTCACATTTAGTTAAGAATTAAGTTTTTAAAAAAACAAACATAACAGGACAATTGGAACTATTTTGACAAAACAAAACATGTGAAAAGGGAGTAAAAAAATAATTAAGGATTAAATACAATTCATAAATAAATAAAAAAGGGGTGGGTAATAAAACAAGAGGTTGAGGAGGGTTACCCACTTAATTTTCGCTTGCCAGTATCCTAATATAATAGAATTTAAATGATTCAGTTAAAAACGTCCTTAAAAAGCCAGCTTTTTAGAAGGCTTTTAAACTTAAGTAATTTTTCTTCTCTTATATTGATCGGGAGCAAATTCCAAATCTGAGGGGCTGTAACAGAAAAAATCTTCTCTCTTCTTGAGTAAACGAATTTTAGCAAAGGGACTACTAGTAAAGATTTTTCTTCGGATCTTAAAGATTTTGTGGGAGTATAAGGAATTAGAAATCTTTCTAAGAATGCAGGAGCTTTGTTAATTAGTATTTTATGTGTAAGTAATGCTATTTTATATGTAATTCTGTGGTTTACAGGTAACCAGTGCTTTTGTTTTAAAAGAGGAGTTACGTGATCAAATTTTTTCTTTTTAGTAATTATTTTTATTGCGGTATTTTGGAGAATTTAGAATGATGAAACAAATTTTAGATAATAGCCAGGTACTTCAGGAGTGGAAACATGCATTAGTGTAGCCAGTGATTAAAGGACAATAGATCCACCGAGATTGGAACATTACAAACCAGTGTCCTGCAAACTTTCTGAAGCTGCAGCACACTAAATTCAGTGCCGTGGGTGGAGAGCATCCAGAAATATGCAGACATCAAGGCGATGACATCACACAAATGTGCAACATCATCACGTCAACCTCCACGCAGAGCCTGCTATTATGCTATGTGAAAGGTGGAGTACCTGTCACTGACCAGCGGAGGGAGCCCAAGCAGTGGAGCTCATTGAGTCCTAGATGACTGATTTGCATGAGAGCTGCAAATGCTGCTGGGTAATGCTGCCCGATTCAGGAAAAAAAATTTCAATTCGATTCAGCCTATTGAATCGATTTTTCAATTCGATTTGATTTTCCTGCCCAATTGGGTGTTTGTTTGTTTTTTAACATCCTGGTAGGTTTATTTTATAACCTCTTCTCCCTTTTTATAGCCTCTTCATCCCCTTTGCCTTCTCCTAACCACACTGGCACTTTGGTGTAAACAAAAAATACTTTTCCTCTCTCTGTTAAATCCTAGCTCACATTTGCGGTCTAACATCAGCTCTGGCAGGATACAAGTTTCAAATCTGACATATTGTAATCACAAAATTATTTTTTCTACCTTTTGTTGTCTGGGTTAGTAGAGTGGGCAGACCTGATGGGCTATGGCCCTTATCTGCCGTCATCTTCTATGTTTCTGTTTCTATTATTCAAATCTTGTTGGTCCCAGGAACTGGTTGTCTTCTGATAACTTGCTTGCCAGGGTCTCCTTCTTTCTCCATGCTAACCATCCATCTTCCATCTCTGTCCTCCCCTTCCGTTTCCCTTCCCTCCCCCGGAGGTCTGGCATCTCCTTTTTCTCGTCTCCATCCACAGATCCACCTTTTCTCAACTACCCTTTCATCCAGCATCTCTCCCTCCTTCCCCACCACCCCAGGGTCCACCATTTCTCCCTTTCTTTTCCCAACTACCCTCCAATCCAGTTTCTCTATCCCCCCCTCCACACCATCCCTTGTGTTCAACTTCTTTCCCTTTCAGTTCCTTCCCTCCCTAAATCCCATTGCCCATCATCTCTCTCCCTCTCCTCTATTTTTAGACCCTCTATTTTTCTTCCCCCCAAAGTCCGGCATATGCACATCTCTTTGAACCCCTCCTTCCCTCCCTCCGTGTACTTCTACACCAGGGCCCATTCCCCTGAAGGTCTGTCCCACCCTGAAGGTCTGTCTCCCCCCCCTGAACGCCTGCCTGTCCCCCCTGAAGGCCTGTATCCAAGGCCTGCCTTTCTCCCTGAATCCAAGGCCTGCCTGTCCCCCCTGAAGGCTTGTACAACCACCCTCCCCCCCTCTCCCCCCCCCCCCCCGGAAGGCCTGCGTGTTCCCCCTGGCCTCAATTTACCTCATTTCATCAGCCTGCATAAGATCGCTAGCGTTAGCAATCTTTTCAAGCTGCCATCAGGTCTTCCGAACTGCCTTCTCTCTGCCACGGTCCTGCCCCCTCCTCTGACATCAGAGGAGGGGGTGGGATCGTGGCAGAGAGAAGGCAGCTAACACTAGCGATTTTATGCAGGCTGATGAAATGAGGTAAATTGATGCGGGAGGTCAGGGGGGAAGCCGGACAGAGGTACTGACACTCCCCACTCGCCCTCTAAAGCAGGAGCGGCAGCGGCCAGCCAGCAAGAGGCAGCACTGCCGATCCTGCTTTAGGGGGCAAGGGGGAGTGGGTCAGTGCCGAATCGGGAGGCCAATTTTTTTTGTTTTTGAATCGATTCGAACCAATTCACCTGAAATGAATCGGTGAATCGATTCGAATCGTGAATCGGGCAGCACTACTGCTGGGAGCTGTCCACTCACCCTGAGTGGACTGTTGTGCTGAAAAGAACTACACAGAGAACTCAGAAAGAAGGAGTTCTTTCGGGATCTGGATGACCCTCAGGAGGAGGAATGCTGGCCTCTGGCCTAACTTCCGGTAAACCCTGAAGGCCACTGACTGGCACCAACAGGGGGCTTGGTACAGCAGAGTAAAGTGCCCAGGCTGACCAGTCTTGACACAGGGGACTGAGGCAGCAGAGAGAGATCTGACCATGTAAGAAGGAAGCCCAGTGGTAGGATGGTTCGCAGGGACCTATACACCAGCAGAGAGAGGGGTCCGGAAGACAAAGTAGCTGAAGAGCCCGGTAGCAGCCTGGAGTCCAGGCAGGACTCAAGCTTGATGACTAGCAGTGAGCCCAGTGAAGAACCCAAATCCCATGGGGACCCAAGAAGCCAGGGAATAGGGAACTGTTGTTGGCCCCACAATCAGCAGGAAGAGCTGTGGTTGAGCTGAGCTGGATGGAGGTCCTAGGTTGAAGGGGGTCTGGCAGGTTGACCAGTGGTGACTGACAAGAGAGACCAGTAATGGCACCGGGAGCCGTCAGAGAAGACCCCAGGTGACACAGCCTGATGAGCCTGGAGACCAAAAGTCTGGGAGCAACCGGCGGCGGGACCAGCTGGGATGGTGGCGACCGGTGGAGACACTGGTAATGGCACCGGGAGCTGTCATACGACTGGAGGGCCAGTGAGAGTCAGGGAGGACCCAGAGAAAGATCCAGGGGGGAAGGGTCAATGAAGAATGAGGAGTCTAGGGAGGACCTCAGGGTGACCAGGAGCTGTTGGGAAGGCCCTGGTCATATGTTTTAAGAGTCTGTTGGAATAATTGTTTAACCCTGTTATGTTTGTCTTGATAGAAAACCTGGAGACTGGAAGACCAGAGTATCTGGGAGTGGAGGTAAGTGGCGGGTATACCGATCAGCCCAGTCACATGATCACACGCCGGTAGGGATGCTGGAGGATGAAAGATGCAGAGAGGATAGGCACTGGCCGACTGCCTACAGGACGTGTCTCTCGCCGCAAGAGGAACATCCTGTAAGTGGTCAGCTGGCACCTATCCTCTTTGCTGGTGTCTTGCAGAACACCCAGAATCTCGCTGCAGCATACAGTTTGAGATACATTGTTATAGACCAATCTCAAATTTATACTCTTTAGGGTCATTTCAAGTCAAGTGGACCAGGAGCACACACTCGACCCCCTTGAAATCCAGCTAAATTTTACAGGGGTGTTGTCTAGGGTCTCAAATGAAACGCTGCAAAAATTTTTGGATCTATCTCAATTTGGTCAGGAGTTAGGGGTGGTTGAACAAAAGCAATCGATCCACTCCCATGCTTCATATGACCTAAAACACCAACTTTGCTTAAGCACTGCGGCGGAAAGAAACTACCTTCTGTGCAAAGTTTGAAATCTTTTGCGAACGTGCTTCCATTTCTACAGGTCAGCAAAGTAGGCAAAAAAATTCACAAATGAAAATTTTTGGCACAGTTTGGCTCCATACTGCTGCTGATAGGTAAGTCAGCTGAGGGTACAACTTTACCAGCAGACATGTACCATGAGGTACTTCCAAGATTTGCAATATGAGCTTTTACAGTCAAGTGAAGCTGAAGATATGACCATCCAAAAAATATGGCTTTATGCAAATTTCTACTGTTTTTCAGATTCAAATATCTCTAATGCAGGGGTCTATGTGCATGCACTGCTTTCAATGCATATTCATTGGGGAAATCCTGAAAACCCGACTGGATTTGGCCCTCAAGGAGGGACTTTGGGAACCCCTACTCTACTGTTTAGTTTTTTGTTTTGTTTTTGTTTATATCATTTGAAAGAGCATGTTTTTTGCTACAGAAGCTATCCTGTTTCATCTTGGGCCCAACCTTTCTTTGGTGAGAATTAAAGCTTCAAAGATAAGCATGACCCTGAAGAAAGGAAGCCTAAGCCCCCAAAAAGTTCTGAATGCCCTCACAGCCCCAAAGGCCATAAAAGTAGGAATTCACCTCCATGTGGCAGATGAGATCTTTTTTTAAACCTCGGGAAAGACCTTAAGTTTTAAAAAAAATTGCAGAAATAGCTAAAGCTAAGTACAAAAGTTTTAAAGTTGTATAAGAAAAGTTTATTGATTTGCACAAAACAGAATATAGAGCACAAGCACTTTAAAAAAAACCTAAGGTCTGATGATGACTAAAAGCCAGAAAGAGAAATAAGCCTTCAAATAATTTGGCTGGTGGTTGGCTGGAACTGATGATCATAGAGGTACTTAGAAGGAAAAATTATGTTCTTACCTGTTAATTTTCTTTCCCTTAGACGCAGCAGATGAATCCAGAGACCAATGGGATAGCCCACATCTACCAGCAGGTGGAGATAGAGAAACTGATTAACAGGTGGTCCTATTGGCTGGCACTACTCCTGTTTATCCAGTATAGCTCCTTGCCCAAGCATAGCATGTAAAAAACTTCTTTCCCATAACAAATCTCAAAATATAATAATACAGAAAACACCTGCCATAATAACAAACTGCGAAAGTTGCAAAAGAAAAAACCGAGAGACAATATCCAGAAAGGGTGGGGCTCTGGATTCATCTGCTGCGTCTAAGGGAAAGAAAATTAACAGGTAAGAACATAATTTTTCCTTCCCTAGCAACAGCAGCAGATGAATCCAGAGACCAATGGGATGTAGCAAAGCAATCCGCAATCTGGGTGGGAAGCAAACGCCGCCTCCGCAACAACCGAAGCACAAAACGCCCCTACCGCATGCGCCCCCACATCCAAGCAGAAATGCGGAGAGACAGCACTCTCGGAAGACCAATTAGCCGCGAGACAAATCTCCTCCAAGGAAAAAACCTCTGGGCCGAGCCCAAGAAGTAGCCATCGCTCCGGCGGAATGGTCATGAAGTTCTTTCACCTACCGCTTCCCTGCCAGCAAGCAAGCATAAAGAATGTCCTCCTGGACCCATCGAGCGATGGAGGCTTCAGACGCCGCCATACATTTGAGGCGTCCCTTGAAGAATACAAAAAGGAGATATAAACAACTAAAAGTCATTAGAAACCGAGCTCGTGGAGAACGCTATGTACGTACTAAAAAATGCAGTGAATAAAAGCACTGCTCCCAATTTCTCCTCCTAGGAAGAAGGAAGGAAAAGCGAGCATGACATAAAAGAAAGGATGACAGCCCCCTAGAAAGAAATAGTGGTACCATCCGAACTGATACCCCATATTTCGGAAATCAGAAATAGGAATCCCCGCTGAACAAGGCCTGCAACATAAAAAACTGCTGAGCTGAAGCCATGGCCACAAGAAACCCCATGTTCAACGGCACAGCCCTTTAGAGTCCCAAAAAACAAGGATGAAATGAAGCCTTCGGTAAACTGAGAAGAAGTACGTGAAGATCGTACTCCAAACCGGGCTTTCTAAGAGGCGCATGAATATACCGCACTCTGTTTAGGAACTGAACTACATGAAGCTGAGAAGTAAGCGAAGAGCAATATACCTAGCCTATGTAACAAGCCAAGAATGGCACTAGAAGCTGAAGGGAATTGAACGCTAAGCCCTCGGCAATACACTTGTGCCAAAAAGGAACTCCGGAGTGGTTCAAACGTTAAGAAGCCAAGAAAGGAAAAACCTCCAAAAGGAAGCAGAAGCCACAGGAGAAGACGTCCGTAGCACCTGGATAAGAGAAGAAACAACCTGCTTCGCATAACCCTTACACGTCAGCCAAGATTTTTCAAAAATCTAGGTCGTAATACTAAAGTAGTACAAATATCCATGTTGATCGGACCCTAGGCGAGCAAAGCCGGAGATACCAGGAAACTTCTTAGTCCGGCTGTTGAAAGACCCATCAAATCCGCATAGTAAGGATGGTGCCGCCAATCCAGAGATTCTACAAATACTGTGCCCGGAAAGCAAGCTCGAGATGGCAAATCCAAGCCATCATCAGCCAGCAGAAAACACTGAAAAAGAGAAGGCAGAGGCGAGAAAGGAGCCATGCAGCTACCCCCTCTAACTCCCACTCCCTGGGTCCGCCGAAGAAGCTAGGAAGCTTAGAATTGAGAGACGAGGCCATGAGGTCTAGGTCAAGGAGATCTCACGTCCATAAAAAGAGCTAGAACGCCTGAGCCACAAATCTCAATATCCAGGATGCAGAAGATTACACTATTACTAACATGCACACTTTCCAGAGCGTACACAGCGCTGCACACTGTAACATACAAGAAATGGGCCATGCTCAGATTCCGCGGAGAGAAAGTCTATCCAAACTCTTATCCTGATCCATAAAAGGATCTGCCAACAGAAGACGAAGATGAGAGTCCACCCATTGAAGCAGAACAACTTCACCTGCCAACTGAGTACAACACCTACTGACAAGCTGTAGAGAAATACTCCCTCCTAATACTAACCAAAAGGACCCTCAGCGGCAATCCAGAAGAATGATCTGAAGCTCCAGAAAGGTAGCCTGACCTTGCTCAAGAGTAGAAGAATGAACAAGTACTGAGTCGCCTCTGAAGACCAGACTCCTGGAGCTGAGGATGGAAGCCACCGAGCCCCCCAACCCGACAGCCCGGGATGGTCGGTGGTCATGAGCTAGTCCAGCAAAGACCGAGGCATGCCTTGAAAAGAGAAATCGCGCTGAGCCACCAAATCATACAGAGCGATGCAGGAGGAGCATACCAAATAATTGGAGCCCTGAGATACCGGGAACCACCGGAACAAAAGCGACTGCTGTAGCATAAGAAGGGGAAAGCAAGCCGAAGTTCCCAGTGGAGTCAGCAATATGGATCCCAGAAACTGTACAGAATCCCATACTCTTGGTCATGGTAAGCGAAGAAGAATACCAATCTGAGACCGAGACCCCACGCCCAAGTCTCCGGAAAGAAACACATGTCTCTCCTATATGAATAAAAACATCACCCCGATATACCTATAAATAGTACAGGAGAAAAGAGCGCTGTACAAATTCGAAAATGCACGTGTAAAGAACTGAGGAAAAGATACCACTCTTTTCGTGTCAGTCAAATGGCCCGACTGGAAGTCGTCCGAATCAAGCAGGCAGTCAAGAAGAAATTAGATGAATTGCCTGGTAGCGCCAAAACGGTACCACCGCCCATATCACCTAAAACGTTCGTGAAGCTTTGGGTAGGCGAAATGGCATGTGCCAAAACCGAAAGCGCTGCTCCAAGAGAGGCAGGCAAACCAAGTGCAGATTCGGAGTCCATAGAGAAAATGTAAATATACTCCCAGGTTGTCTGCAGAAATGTGTAACCCCGAGAAACTAATTCAGCAGAATGGAATCTAGCCTGCCCAATGCCCCCATCTCGGGCACCATGTAGTAAGTGGAACAACGTCCCTTAGTTCCCTAAGAACTACGAGAACTGTCCTGAGGACCAGTAACACTGAAAAGGGAAACACAAAACATAGAGACTCCAAGAACGAACTGGAAACCTGAGGAGGATGCAAAGATGCAAGCATCTGAAAAATCTTCACAGCCCCCTGACCTGACATTATAGCGTCTTCTCCCTCATGAGAAAGCCTGAAGAGTCATTGGAAGAAGTCAAGATCCCCTCAGAATGAAGTGCAGAAGGTCAGGGAATGGCAGGATGAGACTGTAGGATCTGCAAGAAGATTCTCCTAGGAAAAATCAAGTTTCACAATGTAAAGAGGAATATACTGGAACCATGAAAACAGTACTAACCCCATACAACATGAGCGAAATACGTATGTCCTTTAAAGTGAATACATACTAGACTCAATCAAGATGCTGCATTTACCGCCCCGTGGAAAACAGCAGCATCCTTACAGGTATCAGACAAAGCTCACATCGCTAATGAGAGCTTCAGGGATGAGGCTAACAGCCACATAGCGCGTGATCCTCCGCGGGTTTGACAGAATAGGTAACTGGTTCCTGGTTAAAAGGAGCTGTACAGCCCTTTCTGTCTGGTCGGGGGGCCCGTCTAGCATGTGCCATGAGAAAATGGCGACAGGAGAAACCAGCGTGATAAGCATGGAAATCTGAAGTCAAGGCCCCCTCAGAAATAGAGAAAGAGAGTCTTGGCCGCAGGAAGATGCGCAATGTCATTATGCCCATAGAGACAGCCCGAACTTGGAAACTGTTTGTACTACCTTTAGGCATATATATCCTGTGCCACTACTAGACACATGCAGCTCAGCACAGAGGCCCAAATAAGGACAGTTACCAACAGACAAAGGCTCAATCTGCAAGGACCCCAAGAGAGACAATGAGATACCTGTGTGAAATACAGGGCACTATCTTACTGCTGATCTCACCGTGCCGTGAGTTGTCTTATGTCACCCCAGTCCGGAGACAAACCGAGACTGGGTGACCTGCACAGGTCAGAGTCTCTCTGGTAAACCCCTTGAGTGCTAACCCCAGAGTCCGATTAAACAAGCAGCTTCCTTCAAGGGAGTACAGGAGGAACACAGACATAGACATATAAAGCTGCCCAAGCTTGTCCCAAAGCTGGTGAAACACATACAACTTGTCTGAACCGGAAAGGAGAGAAGCCCCGGCATACCCTGACCAAAGTCAGCTGGAAATAAACTACTGGAACGCTGCAGCTCTCTCGCCATCGCCGGAGACCCAAACGCACGCCTGATTCTCACTGACACGTGGCCGCTGCATCAACGCTCCTAGAAACAGTCGGATTCAAGCCCCGCAAAATTTACCCTGCTGCGGCTTGCTTAGAAATAAAATCAGACTCAGGGAATAACCAGAAGAATGGCCCACAGCGCTGGAAATAACATGTCCCATCTCATGCTGCTATAAACCTGTCAGCTGCACATGGCCGTGACAAACACTGATGAAAGAGAGCCTCAGAATAAACAGGACTACTATTGCTGCACTGAAACCCAACAATGAAAACAAGTGCAAACATGAAATTGCATCGCTACTGCCGCGCTGTAACCAACAAGGAAACCAAGCGCGTGCATGCAAAGGGCGGGAAGTCCCGGCTCCCTCCATGGATTTCTAGACATAAAACTTAGCCTCAATAAAATATCCATGCCTTAAACGTACGTTGACCGAACCCACATTACTAAGACTCCCAAACAGAACCTGAAGTTCAAACAGACATACTCACAAGCTTGTTGTTAGGGCCGGTTGAAGCCAGTTAAATCTGGTTGATTCGCAGTAACAGCAGAATGCAGCAACTGTGGTCTCTTTTTTTTTTTTTTTTTTTTACAGAGAAGGGAAAGAAGAAAAAAATTGAGACCCAGTCAGACCCTCTATCACTGGAGGGAGGGTGAGTCAGGGACCTGGGGGGGCCCAGGTGTAACCCCTAAGGCCGGCACCGTTCAGCCGGACACCCCTGTCTCACTGAAGAGAAAATCTCAACAGGAGAAATAGCATTGCCAGCTCACTGAAGAGAAACCTCAACAGGAGAAACAGAATGGCAGTCTCACTGAAGAGAAACCTCAACGGGAGAAAATAAAGTTCCAGTCACAGCCAGAATTCAGGAGCTAGTTGAATAGCTCCTTTTCCTGCTGGGAGATAGAGAATACTGGATAAACAGGAGTAGTGCCAGCCAATAGGACCACCTGTTAATCAGTTTCTCTATCTTCGCCTGCTGGTAGATGTGGGCTATCCCATTGGTCTCTGGATTCATCTGCTGCTGTTGCTAGGGAAATGTATTATCTGAAAAAAAAGATCACTTAGAAATTAGGCACTTTGAAGTTTATTATATGCCGTTGTGGATTGATGGTGTCTTTTCAATATTAAACATTCGTGCACATATACAACTATGTTGCGGGTTCCTGTCCCTGTATTTCACATGTTGTTTGCTCATTTTTCTCTGTTTTCTGTTTATACCTCTGCTGAGAAATTGTTTTTGAGCAAATGTTATATTCTGGGGAAAAAGTGTATTTTGAATTTTTGGCTGGCTTATGTTCCTCCCTCCTTCTGGTATTGGAGGAATAAATTACATGAACTTTTAAGGTGGGAGGCCAACTTGGCTTATTCCTCTCGACGCAGGAGCAGAGACTTTGTTTGTATTTGGTCTCCTTATTTGGACAGTTTGTCTCCCCGGACTCAGTCGCATTCTGAACAGATTGCAGTTGTATCCTACTCCGCCTGTCTGATTTGAGGGTGGGGGGCTGGAGGAGTTGGGGGGAGGAGTGGTATGGGAGGGGGGTTGTTGGGGGGGGTTGGAGGCTTTGAGGCATCTTGTAACCTGAGAGGACTCAGAGTCCAGTCCTCTTGGGAAGGGGGCGCCTAGTCTTCCTTCCTTTCATTCATGTCTGGCTTTATGACTCTGTTGGTGTATGGTTTGTTTTTGTTAATAAAAAACAGTTTGAACCTAAAGCCAGAAAGAGAAACAAGCCTTCAAATAATTTGGCTGGTAGTTGGCTGGAACTGAAGACCATAGAGGCACTTAGAAATGTATTATCTGAAAAAAAGATCACTTAGAAATTAGGCACTTTGAAGTTTATTATATGCCGTTGTGGATTGATGGTGTGTATTACATAGACATCATCATAAACAATATTGGGCAATTTTAATACATCAGTTGGATAATATTGAAAAGAAGCATGTTTAACACAAACCAAGTTGTATGCAAATGAAGAAGGTAAATGAAGTTTCACAGTTAAGTTCAGATTGTTACTCTCCCCTGTATCCATGCATTTTCATATACCCACTGCCACTAGTCATGAAGATCATGACAAGTGTATTATACACTGAGACCACATATTTATCAGTTATTGATCCATTGTCTGAAAGACATTTCCAATAGTCAGATAATACCATAGAAATTTCTAAGCTTTATTAAAGACAAAAAAGAAAAGTGCAAAAACCACACTTAAAGTACACATACATATTGACAAAGATCAGGAAATCGCATAAATTCAACTTTTAACTCAGTTTCTTGCACATGGGAAAGTCTGGTCAATGTTTGTCAAAATAGCTTGTGGATACGTACACTGTCGTCTGCCTGATGAAGTGGTCATAGGTGCATTAAGGCCTGCAATAATATGCTGTTCAGGGATCCAGCATATGTCTCTGCGGGGAGGCCAGTGAAATGACTGTGCAGGACTTTGTGGATGCAAAAAAATTAACGAGGATGTCGCATTCTACCATTGAAATTTTACATACATGACCAATTCACCAAGAATTGTCATATATGCAAGCTAAGTATTGTCCAGGTTGAAAGCTGGATGCTTGAAAAGTAGGGACATGTTTAGGATCAGGATCAGACTATAAGACATTGGCAATGAATGAGCTGGTATCACTTGAAATTTTGCTAATGCAGATTCTAGCAGTGTCTATGGGCTTAAATTGGTGATTTCCTCTTGTTCCAACTACTGTGTGGCCCATACTAAACCTTTGCTCCTGAGCAGGTCTTATTGCTTCAATATCTTCCTTAGCAATGAAGAAAAATTTGATTCGAGACAGATTTATCTCAGAATTCAAATAGATCCCTTGGTGTCAAAATTTGGTTATTGAGAGGGTTTTGTAATTTGGCATGGGCAGCTAAACACTTGGCTGTTCCCCCATCCCCATCACATGGAGATTTGCCATGGCTGGTGCCAAAGAAGTTCCACTCAGCAGTAATTTGAAAGTCAGTATCATGGCTGCAGAAGTTAATGAAATTCTTGAAGTTTTTATATTGTGCAGCAGAACCATCACTAAAGTAGTAAATATGGCTTAAGACAGGCAAGACTTCCTTCAGATGCAGAATAAGCTTCCTCAAAAATGGTAAGTAGTTTGTGCAAGCCAATGCACGTTTTGACTGTCATCTTGCAAAAGTGCACAGTAAGTTTGTCAAACACTGAGCATAGTATGTGACGAGTACTTGTGGCTGGCTAAGCTTGGTTATGAGTTTTCAGATCAATATAGTTCCACTGCACATTCACAATGAAGTGCCAATGACCCTTCAACATAACATGTTTACACAAACAAGTAGTGCTTATCTTTAAACCATCAATTCTCACCAAAGAAAGGTCGGGTCCAAGATGAAACAGGATAGCTTCTGTAGCAAAAAGCATGCTCTTTCAAATGTTATTTAAAAAAAAAAAAAACAACACTACAGATTAGAGATATTTGAATCTGAAAAACAGTGAAAATTTGCATAAATGCATAAAGCCATATTTTTTTTGGATGGTCATATCTTCAGCTTCGCTTGACTGTAAAAGCTCATATTGCAAATCTTAGAAGCACCTCATGGTATATGGCTGCTGGTAAAGTTGTACCCTCAGCTGACTTACCTACCAGCAGCAGTATGGAGCCAAACTGTACCAAAAATTTTCATTAGCTCCTGACCAAATTGAGATAGATACAAAAAAATTTGCAGAGTTTCATTTGAGACCCTAGACAACACCCCTGTAAAATTTGGTTGGATTTCAAGGTGGTCAAGATTGGGAGGTTTTCAGTATTGGTCCACTTAACATGGAATGACCCATATGGGAAAGAGGAACCCAAACTACAGCTAACTGATGCAGGGTTCCATGTCAGGAGTTGATGCCCAGGAAAAGACACTAGGGAGAAGAAAAACTTACCATGCCTTTAACGGCAATATTTTACCAGCCGATTATCAGAATGTCTCTGAAAAGACTCCATCCTCGCCACAGCGCCCACTCTATAATGTCTCACAAAAGTATGAACCAACAACTAAGTGACTGCCCAGCAGATGTCTTCCAAGGAATATGCATGACACAATACATAGGACGCCACTAGCACCCTAGTAGAATGAGCTCAGGGAAAAGATTCTCAAAACGCACCAATAAAATCCAGCAAGTCGATGTCGTGCCTGTAGTGGGAGCAAATTTTATTTTACATGCGATTCTTAGCATAAGAGCATGCAAATTATATGCACGCTATTTGTGCAGAGAATCACTGCTAAAGACATAACATAACATAACAGTTTATTTATATACCGCAGGACTGTGAAGTTCTATGCGGTTTACAATGATTAAAAAATGCTACAAATTGAGCAGAACTAACAAAGTTAGAGATTGGTGAATAACAGTTCTAGAGATCAATTGTTGTGGGAGATTGTGCAGTTCAAATATTAAAGTACTTCCGGAACAGATAAGTTTTTAGGTGTTTCCTAAATTCCCCATAGTTATTAGCATGCATAAGTAATTGTTCCAGATCTTTTCCCCTTGATAAGAGAAAAGATGTTGATGTTTTTTAAATTTACATCCTCTAACTCAGCGGTCTCAAACATGCGGCCCGCGGGCCACATGTGGCTCTCCAAGTTTTATTTGCGGCCCGCGATCTGGACTGGATAATTCCTTCCTTTTGGAGCAGCAGCAGGTCTGGCCGGTTCATTCCGTTCAAAGCCGCGGGTTGGCGGCTCCTTGCGCTATTCGCTCCTGCATCGGAAGCCTCTCTGACATCACAACATCAGAGAAGCTTCAGATGCAGGCGCGGATCTCGCAAGGAGCCGCCACCCGTGGCTTTGAATGGAATGAGCCGGCCAGACATGCTGCTGCTCCAGTGGCGTACCAAGGGGGGGGGCGGTCCGCACAACTGGTCACCCTCCACTATTCTTCATAGAGTGCGGCTCGCGGCTCGTCTAGAGCAGGGGTGCCCAACTGCTTCCCTTCCCTTCTCACCGCCGGCACCATGCTCTTTGATATCTCTCGCCACCCGACCTCAATTCTGATGTCGAGAGGACGTTCTGGCTAGCCAATCGCTTGCCTGGCTGCCCGGAACGTCCTTTCCGACGTTAGAATTGACGTCGGGCAGCGAGAGTTGGTCAGCCCCATGGAGATCTCGGCCTGTTCCCAATGGCGCCAGCAGCAGCAGCAGCCTATTCCCTGGCAGCGGTGGCATGGGGGAGGGCAGGAAGGAAGAAAGAAAGAAGGGGGGGCAGGGAGCCAGAAGGAAAAAAGAAAGAAGGGGGGGGGGACAAGGAGCCAGAAACAAAGCAAAAAATGGGACAAGGAATCAGAGAAAGACAGACATAGAAAAAGAAAGAAAAAGTTGGGGGAGGGAATGAGGTCTGGAGGAGAGGAAGCATACAGGAGGCTGAAAGAAGAGAAGAAATATTGGATGCACAGTCAGAAGAATAAAGTGCAACCAGAGACTGATGAAATTACCAAACAAAGGTAGGAAAATGATTTTATTTTCAATTTAGTAATAGAAATGTGCCAGTTTTGAGAAAGAAAATATATTAAACTTTAAATGTGAGTGCTGCAGAAAAAATAGAGTACTTGGAGGGCCGCAGAAAAAAATAGTTAATGTCTTATTAAAGAAATGACAATTTTGCATAAGGTAAAACTGTTAAAGGAAAGTTTTATAAACTATAAAGAGTTTAACCTCATGCAAAATTGTCATTTCTTTAATAAGACATTAACTATTTTTTTCTGCAGCCCTCCAAGTACCTACAAATCCAAAATGTGGCCCCGCAAAGGGTTTGAGTTTGAGACCACTAATCTAACTGGTGGTGAGACAAACTTCAGGTGTGAGCTTCTCTTATGTCTATTGGTTGAGAAAGAGAAAAGAACAATTACATTTGGGTGCTAGACCGAATAGTACCTTGAAGCAAAAACAGCCAAATTTGAACTTGGCACATGCTTCCATCGGCAACCAATGCAGGAGTCGGTAGGAAGGGGTTATGTAATCGGATTTCTTCAACCTGAAAATCAGCCTGACTGCCGCATTTTGCACCAGTTGTAATCTCTGCATATTCTTCTGGGAAATTGCCATATGGGTGATATTACAGTTATCAAGAAGGCTCAGTATAAGGGATTGTACCAGAATTCTGAATGATGAAACTTCGAAGTATGCTCTAATGGACCGAAGCTTCCAGAGAGTAAAAAAAACCTTTCTGACCAAGGAGTCCACTTAGTCTTTCATGGTTAGGCCCTGGTCCAGAATTACCCCCCAGAACCTTCATTGTAGGTTGAATAGGATAACTGAGTTTATTGATGCTTTAGTGATGCTAAAGACCATCTAAGGCACACATCCCAATCACCGTCTAAGGCGCAAGTCCCAATCACTTACCACCAACAAACACCTAGAGAAAGATCAACTTTCTAATCCTCGGGAAATCACACACACCCTCACTCCCACCAACCCCCTACCTTTCACAATGAAACCTATGCCACAAACACAAACTATCCTACTGATCATCTTGCTCCTAACCAACTGGAAGGCTGCAGCAAACAACATCTTCCCAATACCAATTATTTCAACTACAAATAGAATTCACCACCCAGCCGGGAGAACCATTACACACAGAAACAAACTCCCAGACCTGCATACACTACCCATCATCACACCAACATGGAGGAGTAAACCAACAAACCCTTCCAGGACTAAACCACACCCCAAACCAAGAGCACTTTTCTACCCAAAAGCAACAAATAGTGCGCAAACAGAATACACCACACTAACATGTGCCTACATAAATATCAGAGCTCTAGTCCCAAAGGCAGAACACATAAAAGACTGGATAAAAACCAAAAATCTAGACTGCCTCTTCCTCACTGAAATCTGGCTAACCTCAGACTCGGACCCCAGGATAATGGAAGTTTGCCCGAAGGGTTCCAAGATAACAGTGATCTGCAGGGGGGGAAAAAAGAAGGAGGTATAGCCATCTTAGTCAGAAACTCCCTAAACTTAAACATACTAGACAAAACATCCACCCCATACTAGCCTGCCAACTTTCATGCACCACACTAAAAGGATCCATAACTTGCATGCTCTGCTACATAACACCAGGGAATTGGAACACAGCAAGACCAGAATTTGAAGATTTTATATACCGAAACTCACTAACGGCGACTTACAACCTAATCCTAGGAGATCTAAACCTTCATCTCGAAGACCATACCTCTAAGCAAGTAGAAAACCTACTATCTTACCTCAAAGCTTTAACCTACAAGATCTTAGACCCACAAACCACACACGAGAAAGGTCACCAACTAGACATTGCAGCCTTCATGACCCAAGAGCCCATTCTACCAGAAATTCAAACCTCAAATGGAAAATGGTCCAGATCCACCTGTTCAGACCATTATACATACACCTTTAATATCAACTGGGCCAAAGGCAAAACCAAACTAAAATCCCAAAGCTTAACCTACAAATCACGTACATATATTGATCCCTCCAAATTCTGGAATAAAACAGATGCTACAATCCAAGAATGTGACCCCCAAAGACTTCATCTCACAATGGTGTAATATAAGTACAACTATCCTAGACGAGCTAGCCCCAATACAAAAAAAAAAAAAAAACAATCAGCAGACAATCAGCAAATGGTTCGACAACAAACTACTCCTACTCAAAAGACAAGGCAGACAACTAGAGAGAAAATGGAGCAAAAGTAACCAAGAACACACAAGAGCAGCATGGAAAAAACTAAAACAACAATACAAACTAAAACTGAAAAAAAAGAAAGACATACTACACAAACCAAATAGGCATAGAAGCCCAAGACACAAAAAAACTATTCCAATTACTAAAAGAACTCTGATACCAAACCCTACCTAGCCAAAAACGACAACCCTCCCCCTTCAGCCACCCTTATAGCTGAATACTTTAAAAACAAAATTATAACTGCCAGGACAAACTTTGCAGGAAACCCAACCCACCTAGAAGAGATCATAATGCCCCCCCCCCCCCACACACACACACACACAGAAAAAGAATCAGTTGCAGCAGATAGAACCTGGTCCCACTTCTCCACAATACAATGGTCCGACCTTAAACTCTATTAAAAAATACAGCCACGCAGCTTGCGACCTCAACCATTGCCCACCATACCTATTAAAAACCTCCAGCCTAAAATTCTGCACTCTCCTCATGCAATGGATACAAACCATGATCACAGATGGCCTTTTCTCACAAGACCTCTCCAAAATCGTCATCACCCCAATCTTAAAAGACCCAAAAGGAGCAACAGATCAACCATCCAACTACAGACCCATAGCCTCAATTCCACTATATGTCAAGTTAATGGAAGGCCTCGTAGCTAAACTCCTCACCAACTAACTAGAAAACCACAATTTGCTCCACCCTACAGAGTCTGGATTCAGAACCAACTTCAGCACCAAGACACTACTAGGATCCCTTCTGGACATAGCTAGACAACACCTCAGCACAGGCAAAAAAATGCTGATTATTCAACTAGATCTCACCGCAGCATTTGATCTGGTAGATCACGACATCCTGCTACAAACACTAGATACAATAGGAATCACAGGCAAAGTACACACATGGTTTCAATGATTCCTACAATCCAGGACCTACAGAGTAAAGACAAAAAGAAAACCCAAACTATGGTCCAACCCCTGTGGCGTACCCCAAGGATCGCCATTATTCACAACACTCTTCAATCTCTGCACTGCATCCCTCGGCACCTGCCTAGACAAAATAAGCTTAACCTTCTATAACTATGCAGACGACATCACCATTTTCCTTCCTTTTGATCAGTCAACGCCCACTACACAGAACTCTAGAAACAGTGGCAACATGGATAAAAGACCACAAACTAAAACTGAACCCAGAGAAAACACAATTCTTACTTCTCAAAAAAAATAAAACCACAACCATAACAAACCTAGTAAACTCAATCGCATACCCCATTCAACCCACTTTAAAACTTCTGGGAATGATGATAGTCAGATGTTGCACCATGCAACCACAAATCAACAAAACAATACAGAAATCATTTGTGGTCATGAGAAACCTAAGGCAAGTTCAAAAATTCTTCAACAGAAAACAATTCCAGCTCCTGGTCCAGTCCCTAGTCCTAGGTCTCCTTGACTACTGCAACATCCTATATCTCCCCTGCCCCACAACAATGATAAAACAACTACAATCAGTACAAAACACAACCGTGAGACTATTATAATCACTAAGAAAATACGACCACATCACCAAAGTACATCTCGACTCACACTGGTTCCCAATTCAAGCAAGAATGCTATTTAAATTCTACTGTCTATTATTTAAATCCATAAATGGTGACAGCCCAGCCTAATACAAACTACCACAACCAGACACAGGAGAACCCAGACACCAATCACATACCCTCCAATCAGAGACATCAAACAGAAAAAACTGTATGATGGCCTACTAGCCACACAGGCAGCAAAACTAGAACACCAACTCTTCAATCTACTAATTGCGATCCCAGACTACAAAACTTTCAGAAAAGAAATAAAAACCCTGCTATTCAAAAAATCCATGAAAACTAACCAACACCATATGAAACATTTCAGTCCTCTGAAGCAACCCACTCTACTCTGTAACACCTCTGGACATGTCCAGAAATCCTCTTCTGTAATTCTGAAATCCTCTTCTGTAATCCACCTTGAAATGCAAGGTAATGGCGGAATAAAAATCACTAATGTAATGTAACTATGCCTAGCTCCTCCCTTCTGTCAAAGCTAAACTCCCTGCCCCAATCAACTGAGCTGCAGGTCTCCCCGAGTCCTGTTGGCTCAGCTGATTAACTGGCAGAGAGAGCAGCAGAATAAAAAGTTCCCCCTCCCACCAACACCCTCCCATCGCCTGCTGCTGCCCAGACCCCCTCCCAAACATCCAGTACAAGACCGGCAGGAGGGATGCCTACTCCCTCCCGCTGTCGGTGATCTGACATCCCCAGCATGATGGATGCCCACTCCCTCCAGCCAGTGAGGTTCCCCTCCAACCCAACACCCCCCAAAACCTCCGTAACTTTCTGACGAAGGCCAGCCGAAGTGATGCCTACTCCCTCCAGCCATCAGGTTCACCTCTTCCAAATAACGGGTCTTCCCCTTCCCAGTGCATCCTGTGATGTAACAGGGAGGGGCCTAAGGCTCTGACTGGCCCAGCCACCTAAGCCCCTTCCAGGATGCACCAGGAAGGGGAAGGCCTGCCATTTGGAAGAGCTGGTCCTGTTGGACGGAGAGAGTAGGCATCCCTCATAGAAACATAGAAATAGACGGCAGATAAGGGCCATGGCCCATCAAGTCTGCCCACTCTAATGACCCTCCCTATTTATCTTTGCGGATAGATCCCACATGTCTATCCCATCTGGCCTTAAAATCTGGCACGCTGCTGGCCTCAATAACCTGGAGTGGAAGACTATTCCAGCGATCAACCACCCTTTCAGTGAAGAAGAACTTCCTAGTGTCACCGTGCAGTTTCCCGCCCCTGATTTTCCACGGATGCCCCCTTGTTGCCGCGGGACCCTTGAAAAAGAAGATATCTTCCTCCACCTCGATGCGGCCCGTGAGATACTTGAATGTCTTGATCATATCTCCCCTCTCTCTACGTTCCTCGAGTGAGTAGAGCTGCAACTTCCCTAACCGCTCCTCGTATGGGAGCTCCTTGAGTCCCGAGACCATCCTGGTGGCCATTCTCTGGACCGATTCCAGTCTCAGCACATCCTTGCGGTAATGCGGCCTCCAGAATTGCACACAGTACTCCAGGTGCGGTCTCACCATGGATCTATACAGTGGCGTAATGACTTCCGGTTTACGGCCGACGAAACTCCTGCATATGCAACCTATGATTTGCCTTGCTTTGGATGAAGCTTGCTCCACTTGGTTTGCAGATTTCATGTCTTCCCTCACAATCACCCCTAAGTCTCTTTCTGCTTCAATTCTTGTCAGGATCTCGCCATTTAGGGTGTAAACCTTGCATGGATTTCGGCTCCCCAGGTGCATGACTTTGCATTTTTTGGCATTGAAACTGAGTTGCCAGGACCTAGACCAGCGCTCCAGTAGAAGTAGGTCAAGCATCATATTGTCTGCCATTGAATTTTTGTCTGTTGTGCTTTTGCTCACTACATTGCTTAGTTTGGCATCATCGGCGAATAATGTTATTCTACCTCGGAGCCCTTCTGTCAAGTCTCTTATATAGATGTTGAACAAGATCGGGCCCAGGACGGAGCCCTGTGGCACTCCACTTATCACCTCTGACATTTTGGAGGGGGTGCCATTCACCACTACCCTCTGAAGCCTACCTCCAAGCCAGTTCCCAACCCATTTGGTCAATGTGTCGCCCAATCCTAAAGAACTCATCTTGCTCAGCAACCTACGGTGTGGTACGCTGTCAAATGCTTTGCTGAAATCCAGGTAGACGATGTCCAGGGACTCACCAGCATCCAGCTTCCTCGTCACCCAGTCAAAGAAGCTGATCAGGTTGGATTGGCAGGATCTCCCTTTAGTAAATCGATGTTGGCGGGGATCCTGTAGATTCTCCTCGTCCATGATCCTATCCAATTGGCGTTTGATTAGGGTTTCCATTAGTTTGCTCACTATTGATGTGAGGCTCACTGGTCTGTAATTTGCCATCTCCATCCTGAAGCCTTTCTTGTGGAGTGGAATGACGTTATCCGTCTTCCAGTCCATCGGGACGTTACCTGTACTAAGGGAGAGATTGAAGAGCGCGGATAGCGGTTCCGCCAAGACATCACCCAACTCCCTGAGCACCCTAGGGTGTAGGTTGTCAGGCCCCATTGCCTTGTTGACCTTGATTTTTGACAGCTCGCAGTAGACGCTGCTGGGTGTAAACTTGAAATTACTAAACGGGTCAACTGATTTAACCCTTGTTTGTGGCTGAGGGCCGATTCCCGGCATCTCGCAGGTGAAGACTGAGCAGAAGTATTTATTTAACAGTTGGGCTTTATCCGAGTCCGTCTCCACATAGTCTCCGCCTGGTTTTTTGAGACGTACTATCCCGCCCGAGTTCTTATTTCTGTCACTGATATACCTGAAGAAAGATTTATCCCCTTTCTGGATGTTCTTTGCTAGAGACTCCTCCATGCGGAATTTGGCCTCCCTAACTGCTGCTTTGATGGCTCTTGACTTGGCCAGATATTCTACTCTAGAGTCCTGTGTCCCTGATTGTTTGTAAGAGATGAATGCTTTTTTCTTCTCTTTGATGAGGTACGAGATCTCCGTAGAGAACCACTGTGGCTTGTTGTTCCTACTCCGTTTGCTTACTGATTTAACATAGCGGTTTGTTGCTTCCTGTATGGTGGCTTTCAAAGTTGACCACATTTCTTCCACGATGTCGGTGTCTGTTTGGCTTTGTAGTGCCTGGTGAACGAAGTCTCCCATGTCTTGGAAGTTTGTGTCCTTGAATTTGAGAACCTTGGTCAGTGTGGTAGATTTCGTGAATCCTTTCCTGAGATTGAACCATATCATATTGTGGTCACTGGAGGCCAAAGTTTCACCCACCGAGACCTCTGTGATACTTTCTCCATTGGTAAGTACCAGGTCCAGAATTGCCTGATTCCTTGTTGGTTCAATTATCAGTTGCCTGAGTCTTGCTCCATTCAAAGAGTTTAATAGCTTCGCAATCCACATCAGGCATGTTGAAGTCACCTACCAATACTGTATCCCCCCGCAAGGTGATATTCTCTATATCTCCAATTAGTTCCATATCTAGGTCATCTTGATGTTTTGGGGGTCTGTACACTACGCCAAGATACAGGCATTTGTCCTTCCCTCTGGCCAAATTTACCCAAAGGGATTCCCCAGTGTACTGTACATCTGTGATTCTGGTGACCTTAATGTTATCTTTAGTATATAATGCTACACCACCACCCCCATTTTACCCTCCCTGTCCCGACGAAGCAAGTTGTAACCTGGTATGACCATGTCCCACCCGTGGGAGTCTGTGAGCCAGGTCTCAGATATCACCACCACATCCAGGTCGGCATTCCTCATTTCTGTTTCCAAGTCTAGGATCTTGTTTCCCAGACTGTGGGCGTTGACGTACATAGCCCTCCATGTTGTGTGTTTGTTGTATATCAGTGGGGACAATCCCTCTTTATCAGCTAGGACACCATGAGCATTATTCGCGTGTCTCTTACACTCCCTAGACCGAGCGCTACAGCGTGTACCTGTCCCTGACTCCCCATGACTACAGTGTGCTCCTATCCCAGACTCGGTAATGTGTGTACCCTGTGGGGGTATTCCCGTTTGGGCTACTTAGGCTCCTTTAGTGCAATTTGCAACGTGTGCACTCTCGCTGGGCCCAGAATTACAGTGTGTACTCTCTCTAGACCCAGAATTGCTATATTTACTTCCCCTAGACCCAGAAATGTAGTGTGCCCCAGAAATATAGTGTTTACTCTAAAGAGTATTGGTAGCTTAGCTCGTCAGGTGGGTTGTTTGTGCCCTTACCCTCCCCCAACTTACCTAGTTTAAAGCCCTGTGTAGTAGGCGGGCTAGACGGTGTCCAAGGACGTTCTTCCCCCTCCTGGTCAGATGTAACCCGTCTGGTCCCAGCAGTCCTTGCAGTGCCTCACCGTGGTGCAGGAACCCAAAGTTCATCTCCTTGCACCATCCCTGCAGCCAGTCGTTCGCCCTCCGGACTCGATCCTCCCTGGCCCTGCCCTTGCCCCTCACTGGGAGGATCGAGGAGAAGACCACCTGCGCATCCATCTTCCTCAGCTTCTCTCCCAGGGCTCTGAAGTCTTCGGGTATGCTCTCCGGGGTGCACCTGGCAGTGTCGTTGGTTCCGACGTGGATGAGAATCATAGGGAAGTGATCCTGGGGCTTGATGAGTCTGCCCAGGCTAGCAGTTACATCCCGGATCCTGGCCCCCGGCAAACAGCAGACCTCTCTTGATTGCAGATCTGGTCTACAAATTGGTCCCTCGGTGCCCCTTAGCAGTGAATCCGGCCAGCTTTCTTCAGAAAAAGTACAGGGGTGTTGGGGATCACCGGCAGCGGGAAGGAGTGGGCATCCCTTCTACCAACCTTCAATTCAGGATTTTTGTTTTTGGCTGGTTTTGTTTGTTTTTTAATTTACAGGTGAGGGGGGGTCTGAGCTGTCAAGCCTTACTTTCCTGTCAGTGCCTAAGCCAATCAGCATTCAGGCACTGACCGGAAAGTAAGGCTATGACAGCTCAGACCATGTCAGAAAATGTGGCACAACGAGGTAAGGGAATCACCCAGCAATGATAGAGAATCACCCAGAGTGCTCCTTTAAATATTGGATGATCCAATTTTACTATTAATGACCTCATTGTGCCACATTTGCATGGCAAAGTCAGAGACTGCTAGGAAGCTCAAAAAAGGCCATTCTGATATGGGCTGGTATAATACTGGCAAACTAAACCGGCTGGAACCGGTTTAGTGACCATCTTTAAGGGTATGGTAACTTTTGAGAATCCTCCTCTCAGAGTCAAAATCAACTGACTACTTGCCTGCCAAAACGTATGGCGACAAAACTGCTTCCCAAATCCATCATGCCACTGTCTTTAGAAGCCATAGCATCCTTTTTAGGTCCCCCCAAACAGAACAAATAAATGGTCAAAATGTCGAAAACTCATTTGTGACCTGCAAATAACATAGTAAAACCCTCCTCACATCTAGGAGATGCAGCTGATGAAAATCATCCAGATAGTCTTCTTCCCGAAAGGACAGTAGGAATAGAAACGGATCTTGTACGTTTCAATTTGGTTTCTGGAATAACGGCTGATTCATGTGAAATGCTGATACCACTTTGGGTAAAAAGGACATAGCTATACAAACCAAGACCTCAGCTTCCGAGAAACGCAAAAACATCCCAACATGAAAGGGCCTGCAGCTCGGAGACTCTTCTCACAGACAAGATAGTGACCAGAATGGCTGTCTTCAAAGTGAGATCTTTAAGTGTATCTCGTTGAAGAGGCTCAAAGGGTCTGCAAGGCTCATAGTACAAGATTTAATTTCCACTCCAAGCACACCCTCCTCAATGGAGGCAATAGATGACGTACCCCTTTAAGGAAGCAAATAAGTCGCCAATTAAGAACTTTGAACTCTGCCCCAAAAGGACACCAAAGCTGCGACTTGAACGCACAAGGAACTGGCAGATAACCCCTTCTGACAGCCATCCTGAAAAAAACAAATTTTTCCTTGCTAGTCCCAATGACAAAAAGCACAGTTACTTACCGTAACAGGTGTTATCCAGGGACAGCAGGCAGCTATTCTCACATATGGGCAACGTCATCCAATGGAGCCCGGATGCGGACGCCTCACAAAGAAACTCGAAGTTTCGAGTCGCCCGCACCACGTATGCGCGAGTGCCTTCCCACCCAGCGCAGGGCGCGTCTCCTCAGTTCAGATAGCTAGCAGAGAAGCCAACCAGGGGAGGTGGGTGGGTTGTGAGAATAGCTGCCTGCTGTCCCTGGATAACACCTGTTACGGTAAGTAACAGTGCTTTATCCCAGGACAAGCAGGCAGGTATTCTCACATATGGGTGACCTCCAAGCTTACCAAAATGGGATGGTGGGAGTGTTGGCAATTTAGGAGAATAAATTTTGTAATACTGTTTGGCCAAACTGTCCATCCCGTCTGGATAAAGTATCCAGACAATAGTGAGAAGTGAAGGTATGAACCGAGGACCAAGTATCAGTTCTACAAATTTCCTCAATAGGTGTAGATCTGAGGAAAGCTACTGAAGCTGCCATTGCTCTGACCTTATGGGTTGTGACTTTACTGTGAAGGGGTAATCCAGCCTGGGAATAACGGAAAGAGATACACGCCGCCATGCAGTTGGAGATGGTATGCTTAGAAATAGGATGGCCCAACTTATTTGGATCGAAGGAAACAAAAAAGTTGAGGAGCAGTTCTGTGTGGTTTGGTGCGTTCCAAGTAGAATGCCAAAGCACATTTACAGTCCAGAGTATGAAGAACTGATTCTCCAGGATGAGAATGAGGCTTTGGAAAAAACACTGGAAGTCCTATGGATTGGTTGAGATGAAATTCCGAGACCACTTTAGGTAGGAATTGAGTACGAAGAGCCACCTTGTCATGTGAATGGTGACATGTGAATGGTGGGTCCGTAACTAAAGCTTGCAGTTCACTGACTCTTCAAGCGGAAGTGAGAGCTATGAGAAACACCACTTTCCAAGTGAGATACTTCAGATGAGCCTTATCAATTAGTTCAAATGGAGGCTTCATGAGTTGAGAAAGGACAACATTGAGGCCCCAAACCACAGGAGGCAGTTTGAGAGGAGGTTTAATATTGAAGAGTCCTTTTATGAATTTGGAAACCACCTGATGAGCAGAGAGGTGTTTCCCTTCAATATGTTGATGGAAGGCCGCAATTGCACTGAGATGGACTCGGATAGATGTAGACTTGAGGCCAGAATTGGATAAATGCAACAGGCAGTCCAAAACAGAAGATAAGGAGGAATGCTGAGGCTCCTTATGATGAGAAAAACACCACGTAGAAAATCTAGTCCACTTTTGATGATAGCATTGTCTAGTGGTAGGCTTCCTAGAAGCTTCTAAAACATCTCTTACAGATTGAGAAAACTGAAGAGGAGTTACGTTGAAAGGTACCAAGCTGTCAGGTGTAGAGACTGCAGGTTGGGATGAAGCAGAGATCCCTGATGCTGTGTAAGTAACCAGGGAAAAACAGGTAGAGGATACGGCTCCCTGGTGCTGAGTTGAAGTAGAAGGGAATACCAAGGTTGTCTTGGCCACCAAGGAGCGATTAGAATCATGGTGGCATGAGAGGCACCGAGGGACCATGGTGGCTGAGAGGCACCGAGGGACCAATTTGCAGACCAGATATGCAGTCAAGTGAGGTTTGCTGTCTGTCAGGAGCCAAGATTCGAGATGTAACCACCTGCCTAGACAGACTGATCAAGCCCCATGACCACTTCCCCATGCTTCTCATCCACGTCGGAACAAACGACACTGCCAGAAACACCCCGGAGAAAATGTCTGAAGACTTTGGAGCCCTGGGTGAGAAGCTGAGGAGGATGAAAGCGCAGGTGGTCTTCTCCTCAATCCTCCCAGTAAGGGGAAAGGGAAGCGCCAGGGAGGACCGTATCAAGTGGAAGAACGACTGGCTGCATGGATGGTGCAGGGAGATGAACTTTGGATTCCTGAACCATGCAGAGGCGCTGCAAGGACTACAGGGACCATACGGACTCCATCTGACCAGAAGGGGAAGGAACCTCTTTGGACATCGACTAGCCCGCCTACTTCGTAGGGCTTTAAACTAGGTAAGTTGGGGGAGGGTACCCACTCATGTACTGGTGCAGGTAATCATCCTGGTGAGGTAAGTTGCCAATCCATATCTGAGGTAAGTACACACTGCACTTCCGAATTAGGGGTAGGTACACACATCGTAAACAGTACTATAACTCAAGCAGGAATATCTACACATAGACATAGAAAACGTAAGTTATGGAGAGCTGCCTGGAGAGCTATGTACATTAATGCCCACAGTTTGGGCAATAAGATTCTGGAATTAGAAACGGAAATGAGGAATGCCAACCTAGATGTGGTGGCGATATCCGAGACTTGGTTCACGGACTCCCATGGGTGGGATATGACTATTCCGGGATACAATTTGCTTCGGCGGGACAGAGAGGGCAAATTGGGAGGAGGGGTAGCACTAAAGAGGACATCAAAGTTACCAAAATCGTAGATGTCAAGTACACTGGGGAATCTCTCTGGGTGAATTTGGCTAGGGGGAAGGACAAATGCCTGTATCTTGGCGTCGTGTACAGACCTTCAAGACAATAGGAGGACATGGATATAAAATTAGTCGAAGACATCAAGAATATCTCCTTGCGTGGAGACACAGTATTGATAGGAGACTTCAATATGCCAGATGTGGATTGGAACAAACTTTCCGCTACGACCAGCGGCAGCAGGAAGCTATTAACCTCTATAAAGGGAGCAAGACTCAGACAGATGGTATTAGAGCCCACTAGGGATCAAGCGATACTTGACCTAATTCTCACCAACGGAGAAAGTGTCACAGAGGTCTCGGTAGGCGACACGTTGGCCTGCAGTGACCACAACATGATATGGTTCAACCTCAGGAGAGGATTCCCTAAGTCAAGCACATCAACCAAGGTCCTCAATTTTAAGGGCACAAACTTCGAAAGCATGGGAGATTTCATCCATCGAGTTGGTGTTGCAAAACCAAACCGAAACTGATGATGTAGAGGTAATGTGGTCAACTCTGAAATCAACCATACACGAAGCAACCAACCGCTTCGTCAAATCAATAAGTAAACAGCGAAGAAACAATAGACCACAGTGGTTTTCTTGGGAGATCTCAGACCTCATAAAAAAGAAGAAAAGAGCGTTCATCTTCTACAATCAGGGAAGCAAGGATCCAAGGAAGACTATCTGGCCAAGTCAAAAGCGGTCAAAACGGCAGTCAGGGAGGCAAACTCCAAATTGAGGAGAACCTTGCTAAAAGCATCAAGAAGGGCGATAAATCCTTCTTCAGGTACATTAGTGACAGAAAAAGAAACACAGATGGAATAGTACGCCTTAGGAAACCCGACGGTAACTATGCAGAATCGGACTCCGATAAAGCCAAACTTTTAAATGAATACTTCTGCTCGGTCTTCACTTGCGAGGCGCCGGGATCCAGCCCTCAGCTGCCGACCAGGGAAAGCTCGGAAGACCCGTTTCGAAATTTCGAGTTTATGCCCAGCAGTGTCTACGATGAGCTATCAAGACTCAAGGTGAACAAAGCTATGGGACCGGACAAACTACACCCCAGGGTGCTCAGGGAGTTGAGTGACGTCTAGGCGGAACCATTATCCATGCTCTTCAATCTTTCCCTGAGTACAAGAAAAGCCCCGTTGGATTGGAAAACGGCTAACGTTATTCCACTCCACAAAAAGGGATGGACAGAGGCTGTGAATTATAGACTGGTGAGTCTCACATCGATATTGAGTAAACGTATGGAAACACTAATCAAACACCAACTGGATATGATCCTGAACGAGGAGGATCTACGTGATCCCCA
Organism: Geotrypetes seraphini; assembly: GCF_902459505.1. Classification (NCBI taxonomy): domain Eukaryota; kingdom Metazoa; phylum Chordata; class Amphibia; order Gymnophiona; family Dermophiidae; genus Geotrypetes; species Geotrypetes seraphini. The sequence continues at coordinate 149,335,534 of NC_047088.1, forward strand.
TCAACATGGTTTTACAAAGGGAAGGTCTTGCCAATCGAATCTGATCAACTTCTTTGACTGGGTAACAAGGAAGCTGGATGTAGGGGAGTCCCTGGACGTCGTGTACTTGGACTTCAGCAAAACGTTTGATAGTGTCCCACACCGCAGGTTATTGAACAAGATGGGTTCGATGGGACTGGGTGAAACATTAACCGCATGGGTTAAGGATTGGCTTAGTGGTAGACTTCAGAGAGTTGTGGTGAACGGTACCCTCTCCGATGTGACGGAGGTGATCAGCGGAGTGCCGCAGGGCTCGGTCTTCGGACCGATCCTATTTAACATCTTCATAAGAGACTTGGCAGAGGGGCTTTGAGGTAAAGTTACATTATTCGCCGATGACGCCAAACTATGCAACATAGTAGGCGAAAGCACAACACAGTGCTTGACACAGTGCCTGACAAAAGCTCAGTGCCTGACAGTATAACGCAGGACCTTCTCCTGCTGGAGCATTGGTCAAAGACTTGGCAACTAAGTTTTAATGCTAAAAAATGTAAGTTCATGCACCTTGGCAGCAAAAATCCATGCAGGACTTACACCCTAAATGGTGAGATCCTAGATAGGACTGTAGCAGAACGTGACTTGGGGGTGATCATTAGCGAAGACATGAAGACTGCCAACCAAGTGGAAAAAGCTTCATCCAGGGCTAGACAAATCATGGGCTGTATCCGCAGAAGTTTCGTCAGCCATAAGCCCGAGGTCATAATGCGTTGTACAGATCCATGGTGAGGCCCATCTGGAATACTGTGTGCAATTCTGGAGGCCGCATTATCAAAAAGACGTGCGGAGAGTTGAGTCGGTTCAGCGAATGGCCACCAGGATGGTCCCAGGACTCAAGGATCTCCCGTATGAGGAACGGCTGGGTAAGCTGCAGCTATACTCACTTGAAGAACGCAGAGAGAGGGGAGACATGATCGAAATGTTCAAATACGTCACGGGCCGTATCGAGGGGCTAGAAGATCTCTTTCTTCTTAAAGGTCCCACGGCAACAAGAGGGCATCCGCTGAAAATCAGGGATGAGAAATTTCATGGCGACTCCAGAAAATATTTCTTCACCGAAAGGGTGGTTGACCAATGGAATAATCTTCCACTACAGGTAATTGAGGCCAACAGCGTGCCTGATTTTAAGAAGAGATGGGATAGGCATGTGGGATCTCTTTGTGGAGGTAGTTAGGGGGTGGGTCATTAGTGTGGGCAGACTGGATGAGCCGTGGCCCTTTTTCTGCCATCATTTTCTATGTTTCTATGTTCTTCAACTTGACTAGAGTCTTGAGAATGAGAGGGAATGCGTAGAGGAAGAGATTCGTCCATTCCAGAAGAAAAGCATCTGCCTCGAGGCGGTGAGGAGAGTATATCCTGGAGCAGAACTGAGGCAGTTTGAAGTTGTGGGGAGCCGCAAAGTGGTCTATCTGAGGGGTTCCCCATTGAGATAAAATGTGATGAAGAGGCGAGGAATGGAGAGTCCATTCGTGAGGTTGCAGAAGATGACTCAAGTTATCCACTAAGCAATTGTTTGCCCCTTGAATGTAGACAGATTTGAGGAAGGTGTTGTGGCGGATTGCCCAGTCCCAAACCTTCAGAGCTTCCTGACAAAGGGAGGCAGATCCCGTCCCTCCCTGTTTGTTGACATAATACATGGCGACTTGGTTGTCCGTTCGAATGAGGACTACCTGGTCATGAAGCAGATGTTGAAAAGCTTGGAGAGCTTTGAAGATCGCTCTGAGTTCCAACAGATTGATGTGACACTGACGATCCGTACGAGTCCAGAGGCCTTGAGTACGGAGACCATCGAGATGAGCGCCCCAAGCGTAGGTCGAAGAGTCTGTCGTGAGGACCTTCTGATGTGGGGGCATTTGAAAAAGCAAGCCTCTGGAAAGATTGGAAGAGAGCATCCACCAACGGAGAGACTGTTTCAATGAAGGAGTGACTGATATGTGTCGAGAAAGAGGGTCGCAAACTTTTATCCATTGAGTAGCCAGGGTCCACTGAGGAATTCTAAGGTGAAGTCTGGCAAAACGAATCACGTGTACTGTGGAGGCCATGTGATCCAGAAGTACCATCATGTGTCTCGCTGAGATGGAGGAGCGGGAAGACACTGTATGACAGAGGTGACAAAGAGCTTCCAATCGTTGTTGCGGAAGAAAAGGTCTGAGTTGGATAGTGTCCAGAACAGCTCCAATGAATTGTAGAGTTTGGGAAGGCTGAAGTTGAGATTTGGGAAAGTTGATTTCGAATCCCAAACTTTGGAGGAACCAGGTAGTCCGTTGGGTCACTAGAATAACCCCTTGAGATGTTGAATCTTTGATGAGCCAGTCGTTAAGGTAGGGAAACACCTGAAGACCATGGTTCCGTAGAGCTGCTGCCACCACTACTAGGCACTTGGTGAACACTCTGGGAGATGAAGCTAGGCCGAAGGGCAGCACTCTGTATTGATTTTTTTTTTTTTATTATTTATTTATAGAATTTTACAATATCACCAAGCATATACATCTTGTACAGTAAAGTGAGGTCAAACAACATACTAAACTGAAATTCCAAAATTAAGATATACCACAATCATAGTTCAATTGAAAAATAATAATGGATAAATAAAATAACAATATCCTAGCTGATCTCACACTAGTCCTCAAAATTATTGGATCCAAGATTAAAGAGTAGATCAAATGTAATTCAAATTAATTTAAAAAGAAAAAGTCCATGTCTTACTAAAGTGCAGGGAGTTAACCTTCCATGGGCGCTGCTGTTGTTATTCCTTTTTCAAGACGTTTCCCTGAGAGAAAACCAATTAATTGAGACGGTTCTGTAAAAATATACTTCAATGATAAATATCTAACCACACATTTACATGGATATCTCAAGAAGAAAATACCACCTATTTGAGTCACTCCAGGTTTTAAAAGTAGAAATTCTTTCCTTCTTTTTTGAGTCTCTCTAGAGACATCAGGGAAAATCTGAATGTGCTGTCCCAGGAAGTCTTTGGACCTATTTTTAAAGTAAAGTTTCATTATCCAATCCTTGTCTGGGGCCAAAGCGACAGACAACAAGAGAGTGGCTGGAACGGCCAGTTCTCTATCTGATTGTTCTAATATTACGGAAATGTCCAGTGACCTCTCCTGGGGTTCTTCAATTTTTTCTTCTTTAGATTGGGGTTTGGCAGGAAGATAATACACTCTTGTAAGAGGAGGTAAGGAACTTTCAGGAATTTCCAATATTTCCATAAAATACCTTTTCACCATTTCTCTAGGAGAAATTGACAGGATCTTTGGAAAATTTATAAACCTCAAATTATTAATTCAACCGTTATTCTCCTGTGCTTCCAACTTCTTCCTGAGTATTATATTATCTTTAACCAACAAATCTTGATTTTGTTTCAGAAGCATTAGCTCCTTATTTGTATTTTGTGACTCTATTTTAAGTTGTGACATATCCTGCTTTAGGTCATTTAATTCTTCTTTTTGTACTTTTAATTCTTTATCCAAACTTTTTATTTGGGGATTTAAAGAATTCCCCAAATTCACTACCAAATCCCATAATGCATCGAGTGTGACTTTAGGTGGTTTTGTAGGTGAAAAAAGTTGTAATGGTGTAGTATCTAAATGTTCTGGAATTAGCTTTACCTCGGTAGCGTCTTGTATTTCCCCAGCCTCTGTTGTCCCGGTCGCAAGTCCTTGCAGAGATAACATATCACTCTGCGTTGTTATTTTCGGCGAGCCCTCCATGCTGGCCTCTGGGAACGAAGAAGAAACCACCTCTTCGGGTGCATTCTGGTCCCGTGGAGAGCTAGCTGCTTGCGGCGTCGGTTGAAGGGGTGGCGTCCTAACGTCGGGGCTAAGAGTGACATCAAGCTCAGGGGATCTCCCCACCGTTCCACTCTCTGGCGGTGTCCCCAACGAGCTAGCACCCGACTCTTCTTGCTCCCGTTGTAGGCGTCGGAGAAGATCATCAATTGTTACCACTGGGGTTAAGGGTCGTCGGGAGGCTCCTCCGGCGTTCCTTCCCCGTCTTTTTGGCATAATTAAAGAAGAAGAAGAAAGGTCTTCGCCGACGTCCTCACTGCAATAGGCATGGAACAACCATCTTAGATCCAACTATGGGGAGCAGGATCCGGGTCAGGTCAATTTTCCCAAATCAAAAGTTACCTCAATTGGATTCCCGGACTCCTTGTGGCTCCTAAGGGGCTCCCAAGGGGCCTTGCGTGCCCCTTAGGGCACGCCCCTTTGGCCACGCCCTGCGGCCGCGCGGCTGCGGCCGCAACCGCAGCAGCGGCTGCCTTTTACGATGTTGGAGACGGACCCAATGACGTCAGGGGTCCGTCTCTGTGGATGCCTGTCGGCGTTGCAAACCGGGAGGAAAAGAAGCCGCTGATGCTGGAGTCTGAGACCAGCCACGAGTCTCCTCACAATATCCTCCAGTCCGGTAACTGCTCCCAGATTGCTGCAGCAGCGGCTGCCTTTTACAATGTTGGAGACGGACCCAATGACGTCAGGGGTCCGTCTCTGTGGATGCCTGTCGGCGTTGCAAACCGGGAGGAAAAGAAGCCGCTGATGCTGGAGTCTGAGACCAGCCACGAGTCTCCTCACAATATCCTCCAGTCCGGTAACTGCTCCCAGATTGCTGCAGCAGCGGCTGCCTTTTACGATGTTGGAGACGGACCCAATGACGTCAGGGGTCCGTCTCTGTGGATGCCTGTCGGCGTTGCAAACCGGGAGGAAAAGAAGCCGCTGATGCTGGAGTCTGAGACCAGCCACGAGTCTCCTCACAATATCCTCCAGTCCGGTAACTGCTCCCAGATTGCTGCAGCAGCGGCTGCCTTTTACGATGTTGGAGACGGACCCAATGACGTCAGGGGTCCGTCTCTGTGGATGCCTGTCGGCGTTGCAAACCGGGAGGAAAAGAAGCCGCTGATGCTGGAGTCTGAGACCAGCCACGAGTCTCCTCACAATATCCTCCAGTCCGGTAACTGCTCCCCCTGTATTGATAATGCAGATTCCCCACCCGAAATCTGAGATATTGACGGGAGGCCGGATGTATGGGAACATGAGTGTAGGCCTCCTTGAGATCCAGAGAGCATAACCAGTCGTTCTGCTTGAGAAGGGGATAAAGGGATGCCAGGGACAACATGCAAAACTTTTCTTTGACTAGAAAGTGGTTGAGAGCCCCGAGATCCAGAATGGGTCGCAGATCGCCCGTCTTTTTTGAAACAAGAAAGTAACGGGAGTAAAAACCCCTGTTCTGCTGTTCCAAAGGAACTGGCTCGATAGCATGAAGGTGAAGCACAGCTTGAGCTTCCTGAAGAAGGGCGGTCTGGGATGGACTGGAAGGATACTCTCTTAGAGGAAGGTCCGGAGTAACCTGATTGAAATGAAGAGAGTATCCTTCCTGGATGATGGTAAGTACCCAGAGGTCTGACGTAATTGTCATCCATCGGTGGTAAAAAAGATGGAGACGACCTCCAATAGGGGAAAAAGAAGGCAGAGGCAGAACGATGGAGGTTATGCTCTGTTCAAAAAGGCTGCAGCAGAAGGTTGAAGTTTATGCTTCTGTTTTTGAGGCTGCTGCTTCTTAAGAGGAGGACAAGTATAAGGAGCCTGCCTTGGAGCAAACTGTCACTGATAAATAGGAGGAGGGCGTGCAGGTTTAGCAGGAGTTGACTTTGGCTTAGGTCTGACAATAGAAGCAAAGGACTTTTCATGGTCAGACAATTTTTTGGTGGCTGCCTCAATAGATTCATCAAAGAGGTCATTGCCCTCACAAGGAATATTGGCGAGGTGGTCCTGAAGGTTAGGGTCCATGTCGATGGTACGAAGCCAGGCAAGACGACGCATAGCCACTGAAAAAGCAGCTGCTCTAGCAGGTAACTCGAAGGCATCATAAGATGACTGGAGAAGATGTAAATGAAGTTGAGATAAAGAAGCAATAACTTCCTGAAACTCAAAGTGCTTTTGAAAAATCCCTATGAACTGTGGAAGTAGAGAAATAAGGAACTCAAAATAAGTAATAAAATGAAAATTATAATTAAGGACTTTAGAAGACATCATGGCATTTTGTCCATAGTTTCCCTTCTCTTCCAGGGGGTACGGTGGCATAGACCTTGGAAGGATGGGATCTCTTCAAAGAGGACTCAACAAGCAGGGATTGATGAGATAACTGAGAGTTGTCAAACCCTTTGCGGTGTACAATTTTATAGCGAGAATCCAATTTTCCTGGAACAGCTGGTAAGGAAAAAGGAGTCTCCATGCACCGACCAAAAGTCTGATTTAAAAGCTTATGAAGAGGAAGCTTAAGTGACTCAGCCGGAGGTTGAGGAAGATGCATGACTTCGAGATACTCCTTGGAGTATTTGGAGCCAGTATCTAATTTAAGATCCAAGTCCACAGCCATCTGACGGAGAAAAGATGAAAATGAGAGATGATCCGTCAGGGCTTTGCCTCGAGAAGGACTCGAGGACATCGAGGCAGCCTGTGTCGAAGATGAAGCTTCAGCATGTAAAAAGGCATCAGATGAATATGGTGACTTGGACGAGGCAATCGAATGTGGAATATCCTCGAGGTCCGGCATGGGAGAGCTCGAATGAGGAGTATGTGGAGTAGAACAAGGCTTAATGGAAGAACTATGTCTGGAAGTATGGCTCGATGAAGCCCTCGAGTGGTGATGAGAACTGTGCCTTGAAGCAGATCTCGAAGAGCGATGAGACCTCGTCGAAGAATGGAGAGAGGTAAAGGAATCTCGATACACTCTCAAAGACTCTGCTCCTTGTATAGAGTGTGAGGAATCCTGTCGAGGCACATGCAAAGATTCTGCTCCTTGCTGAACGTGCTTAGATGCCATACCAGACACTCGCAGAGACTCTGCTCCCTGCAAAGAGTGTGGAGGATCAGACTGAGGCAAGGAAAGTGGCTCGACCTCGCAGAAGTCTGCTACATGCCCAGGCTGGATAATAGGGAGAAGCTTCGGTCCCATGTTAGTAAGGAACTGAACGATGTGCTTCTCCAACAAGGTCTGGAAGGAAGCCGGCAAAAATGGATCCGCGTCTGAAACTGGTCCACTTGCCTTGGCTGGAGGTTCCTTCGGAGTAGTGTGATTGTGCTTCAACTTGGTAGTCTTAGGCACTTTAATCACTACCGCTGAAACAGTCTGCTGAGTTATCTGTCCTGAGGAAACAGGGGAAGATACAGCAGATGTCGATGAAGTAAGAGCCGCTGCAAAAGACGAAGATCTGATGAGGCTCAAGGTGGAAGCAGTAGAAGCTGGAGGACCATCGGCCGAAGTCGAAGCCGAAGTCGTCTTCGAAGTCGAGGCCGAGGTCACCTTGGAAGTCAAGGTCATCTTCGAAGTCGAGGGTTCAGAAGAATCCATTTCGAAAAGCTTGTCCACCACGATACGACGACGCTTAAAAGCACGAGGCTGAAGCGTTTGGCAAGGCAGGCACGATCTAGGATGATGCTTAAGCCCAAGGCACTTGAGGCAGCAACGGTGAGGGTCCGTAATAGAGATCGCGCGCTGACACTTGCTACACTTCTTGAAGCCTGTAGCAGGCCGGGACATAGAAGTGAAAACAGCCGCCGCAAGATCGAAGTCGTCGGGCCGCAACGGACAGAAGAAAAAATATTTTTTTTTAAACCAAAAATAAAAGAAAGACAAAAACAGCGATTCATGAAGAAAATAAACACAAACCGTGGTTAGAGAAGGCACAAGTAACAAAGTTAACGCAGAGAGTCGAAGAGAGACTTCTCGGCTCTGCGGAAAATTAAGAACTGAGGAGACGCGCCCTGATACTCGCGCATGCGCGGTGCGGGCGACTCGAAACTTCGAGTTTCTTCAAGCAAGTCTGCTTGTGAGGCATCCGCATCCAGGCTCCGTCGGATGACGTCACCCATTTGTAAGACTACCTGCCTGCTTGTCCTGGGATAATTAAAGATACGCTGATACATCTGAATGATCATGATTATCCTGTTGATTACTCCATAAAAATTTTGGGAGTGACATTAGATTGGCACCTTACTTTGGAGCAACATACAGACTTACTAGTCAGAAAATGTTTTTCGGTGTTATGGAAACTCCAAACCATTAAGAAATATTTTGATGCAGTATCGTTTCGCTTGTTGGTCCAGTCATCTATATTAAGTATCCTTGATTACTGTAACATAATTTTCTTGGGTACTTAAGAAAACTTTTAAAAGATTACAAGCGATACAAAATTCAGTAGTACGGTTGAAAAAAATGGGAGCACATAAGTCCCTATTAACAAAAATTACACTGGTTGCCGATGGAGGCAAGAGTCCTGTTCAAATTTGCTTGTATTTGTTTTAAATCAATATTTGGTATGTCACCAGTCTATTTGGCTTCCCATTTTTTCTTGGATGGTTCCAATAAGTCCACACGCAGAGTTCATTTATTTGCATATCCAACAAGAGATTTCTTGATAGATCCCTTGCTTTTCAGGCAGCAAAATAAATGATTGGCTTGGTAAATTATTCCAGGTGTTTTATGTTATTATTCTTTTATAAAATTAATAAAGACACAGTTATTTGATATATTTGTAACCAAAGTTTTTACTGTTTTAGGTTATTTGTTTATTATGTACTTCTTATGATTTGTATAACTTGCTGACTGTTCAGTTTCTCTTGCTGTAAACCGCCTTGAACTATCATAGTTTGGCAGTATATAAGAATAAAGTTATTATTATTATCCTGCACATATGACAAAATTTGCACAAGGTAGCCCGAAACGGAGAAACTACAGCTGAGCATACCAGGATTTGAACAAGCACCATACTCTGGTGTATGCTACAGACGTGGATCACTTAAGACCATGCAAATGACAAAATCATAAAATGACAAAATCATAAAATCCTTTTTCTGTCTTAGTTTTTGCCCATTCAAGAGTCAGCCATAGAAACATAGAAAAGTGACAGCAGAAAAGGGCCAAGGACCATCAAGTCTGCCCACTCTATTGACCCACCCACCCTCCTAGCTACCCTTTGAGAGATCGCACTCTGATGTCCCATTCCCTCTTAGAGATCCGACATGAGCATCTCATCTGTTCTTAAAATCTGGCACGCTACTGGCCTCGATCACCTGTGCTGGAAGCTCATTCCAATTGTCAACCACTCTTTCGGTGAAGAAGTACTTCCTGGTGTCGCCATGAAACTTCCCGCCCTTTTTTTTCAGTGGGTGCCCTCTTGTGGCCGAGGGTCCTCTAAGAAAGAAAATATCATCTTCTACCTCAATACGTCCAGTGATATACTTAAACGTCTCAATCATGTCTCCCCTCTCCCTACGTTCTTCGAGAGAGTATAGCCGCAATTTGTTTAGCCTTTCTTCGTACGATAGATCCTTGAGTCCCAAGACCATTCTGGTGGCCATTCGCTGACCCGACTCAACCCTCAGCACATCCTTATGGTAATGTGGCCTCCAGAATTGTACGCAGTACTATAGATGAGGCCTCACCATGGTTCTGTACAATGGCATTACGACGTTGGGCTTCCGACTAACAAAGCTTCTCCAGATACAAGAATCAAGGAGCATGGGTAAATCCATTCATCCGCCTGCTGGAGACAAGAGTATACTGGAGATGGAAGAAGCATTCCATCTGAGGTAATGGATCACAGCTTTGGTGTTCTCTATCTCCATTTGCTAGTGGATAGACTTAACCGTGCATCTGGATTCGTCTTCTGCAGATGACAGGGAAGGGAGAAGCTAGAGGAAAATTGGTGAGATTTCAGAGGCACAAAAATTGCCTCTATTGCCTCCGGCAAGTTGACAGCTCCTACTATCAGGGAGGGATTTGGGGTGGTGATCCGCCACAATGGCCATGAAGTCATCTAGTCCTTTGCCAAACAGCATCTGCCCTTTGAAAGGTAATCTGCTGAGAATGGCCTCAAGAGGCCGAGTTGCTTGCTCACTGTCTGATCCAGAGCATCCAGTGGGCTGAAATGGAGTAAGCTAAAACCTTAACCAGGATTCTAATGATGTCAGAATGAGCATTGGCCACATAATCCCCACCCTCCTTTAACATGTGGGGACAGGAGTTCCCAAGTTCCGAGGGACTAGTTTGCAGCCTGAATTGCCAGGTAGTTCAATGGGGAGGGGGAATCCTAATATTTTTTAAACATGAAAATCCTGATATATATTCTGATATATAATAAGAATTGTTTTAAATACAATAACTCCCTCTAACCCCCCCTCCCCCAAAGATAAACCAAATTCCAGACTCAGAGGAGGTTCCTTACGACAATTTTGATAACAAAATAGAATCACCACATTACAGTGTCAAAAACAAAGTAGTTTTAACAATTCAATATCCATTTTTTGGCTCTGGGTGGCATCACCAACCAAACCATTTCCCTCCCATTCTACTTAAGCCTCTTAGTAGATGAAACCACCCCGCCCTGTGACGTTCCAATGCCAAACAAAAGATTTAACCACTGTGAAGGTAAAGACAAAGGGGCTCTTTTACTAAAGCTTAATACATGCTAACAGAAGCTAACAAAAGACGCTTTAATTTAGGTGTTGTGCCACCACTTAACTTAAGTGACCCGTGTCCTTAAAACCCACTTAACCCATTTAAATAAAAAATGTGGCCACCTACTTGCACCTCCCAAAGCAGCACCGCAATCGTGGCTATGGAGGCACCTACTGGTGACTAAAGCTGAAGTAGGCGTGGCCAATGCTGGAAATGCCATTAGATGCTAGTAGGCAGGCACCTGTATAGATGTGATTCACATGAAAGGTAGGAACTGGAGACGTAGGCCTTCAAAACTTTGGCCTACATTTTCGGCACCTTTCACAAAGTTGTAATACTACAAATAGCGCCGTCGCATGATTGACACGTGATTAGCAGCACTTTTGTTGGCAGCCGCCGACAGCAGTGCCGTTTGCAGAATCTGGCCCTAAGTGATATGTAGCCCATAAATATAATATAGAACGTGCAACATTTAGTATGTACTAATTTCTGTTACCTCACACTAAGCTTTAGTAAAAAAGCCCCTTAGTGTGGCATTGCAATAAAATTACTTTCCTCTCAGTTGCTTTTTCACAGCTTAGTATGCCAGAAGTCCTACACTCAGCAAATAAAAAAAGTTCTGAGAGTGGACTTTAATTTTCAAAATGCACTGAATATGATTCCATACCCCTTCCCATAATCCTATCACCAAATGCCAAAACTGGTGGCCTGTTGCTCCCTCTTTCCCACATTGTAGACACCGATATATACTGCGCTATACCCATTTTCAAATGTCTAGATGGGGAAATATAAGTGCACAACTGAGATTTATAACTTAACTCTTTACAGCCTGCATTAACCACTTTTGCATGGTCTCATGAAGCCACCTGCAAGAGTTCCCACTTTGATCTCTACTCCCAAATCCCTAGTACGGTCCGGTCTCTCAAACTTTTTTATTTTTTTAGCGCCGGCACACTAAACAGAACAAATGTTTTTCACTGCACATTATAAAATTGCAAAACCAGCAAAATATGAAATTTGATAGTTATTTATCTAAATAAGCTATGATGGGAAATTGTAACAACAGTGAAACTAAAGTAGATAGTATAGAATTACTAATCAACGCAATGGATGTGCTTGTATTTGAGTGCAAATTAACTCAAAATGCAGCTTGATAGTTGACAAGTAAACATGCACATCATCCACCATCTGCAGTTGTTCTCTTTTTTTCAATTTAATTTCTGTCAAGAGCTGAAAACTCAAGTTCACAAAGATAAGAAGATCCAAATGGTAACAAAGCCTTGATTGCTTTTTGCTCAAGTTAGGATAACTACTGAATAAATAATACAAATAAAAACCAAAATTATATTAGTTTTCAAGGACCAATCACATCAAAGAATGATGCTTGTTTGGATGGTTGTATCTTTACACAAAGAAGTAACATTGACAGACTCTTGCATACTTGACATACATGTCATAATAGATATACTTATGAAGGGAATTTTTAAAAATTCTGGAATCTCTCGTGGCACACCCCTGTGCTGTTGAACACAATGTGAAAGACACTGCCCTAGTCCATCATTCTACCTATTTCCTTGAATCTATGGGAGGTAAATCTGCCTGAAAAATCTTAAGCACCCAATAAACTTTGCAATCCTGATCTCCGCCACCCCTAAAAGAAAAACATCATCCATCTAGTCTACTGACAAGCTGAGGGTTTAAATATTTTAAAAAAAAAACCCACACCTAACCTAATACAATTAATCTAATTGTACAAAGTTAACAAAACAGATGAAATAATTGGACAGCTTTACTGAATGTGTTGATCAAACTCCTTTATCTTACTATAAAAATAAAACACATGCACACATATAATACATCTCAGAACTTGGTGCCTAGAATCTGACACCTGGCACCTAAGGTTCAGAAAAGCAAGAGAATAATGGACAAGCAACAAAACTTAGGGCCTGTTTTACAAAGCCGCGCTAGCGGCTGCTGCATGGTAATGGCCCCAAAGTCCATAGAGATTTAAAGGGCTTGCCACGCGGCTTTGTAAAACATGCTGTTAAAGTTTTCTTTTGTGTATGGGGAGGAGGTTAACACGCAATTCAAACAAAAAAACAAACATACATCCCCCCAAAAAGGTAAAAGAAATGTCTCTGGACCATGAACTTTTGATGGACACTTTTCTAAAGACATTTCCAACCCTGTGCTAAAAATTGCTTACCACATTTTCAACATTATGCTTCACAATATCAAACAACCTTGATTTAGGAAAAGCAAAAATTATGAAAGCTAATATCTTTTCAGTTACTGGATTTTTCTGTCATTTAATAAAATAGCCCCAACTTAAGTTTTTCTGATGCAATCCTTAATATTGTTGAATTGTGAATTTGATCTCTCTCATTACCAAAAGCTGAAGGACTTTAAACAGAAAGCAAGTTAAAAGTAGTATGCATCTTGAAACAGATAACTTCACAAGCAACGTCTTTAGCATAAAAACTTTTGAACACTGCTAGTGGAATGACATGGGTCAGAATTTGTCCCTTTTCCACACAGATAACTGCAGGAAACCATCTATCTCAACCTCAGTCCTTCACCAGCATTCCTCAATACAGGGCCTGTGGGTCAGTGGCTGTGCCCATTCATACTCTGATTCTTTCATCTCTCCTTAAAGAATAACACAGGGATATGGCTTCCCCTTAACCGCAGGAACAGGGACAAATTATGTCCCCCATATCATTCTCTGACACCACTGCATGATTATTCTTTCTTGATATATTTTTGGTATTTCAGTTAGGGCCAATTCTGCTCCAAGAGCAAAGCCCACATTTCACAAAAATCTAATGCCTATTAAGAACAGTAATGGATTGCCTGCACTGAAAGCCTTCAGAATTACCCATCTACAATAAACATCTCCTCACAGTTTAGTAAAACCACCTCATTCTACACGAAGTATTTGGCTTCTCTAGCTTCCCTTCCTTCCAGATTTCAACCCCCCAAAAAGCTCCTAAAGATACCATGACAAAATTCGGACAAGAAAGAATGCATGGCAGGTATCACTCTATTTTCTCGGGATCCTGAAAATATCAGTAACCTCACATAAACCATACAAATGAAATACCAGAAAGAAAACATCAAAATAAAATGGATATTGATAGTAGAAATACCTAATTCAATATTTAAGCAAAATTTCACCCAGCATTCTGCGTTGACCTGAAGTAAAAGAGCAGCAGCGGGGTGTCCCAAATCCCACTGTCAAATGTAACATAAAATCACAAGGGAAATGGTATAACAGAACTCAAATGTGCGATGATTCATGCACACATCCCTCGGCAATCTGAGCAGCATTTAATTGATTAATTAAATCACGGAGGGAAGCAAACAGCATTCCAGACTCACACGACGCATCTAGCTGGACCAGTATTTCACGAACTTCACATTTGAAGTTTCTTTTTTAAGTATTAAAATAGGGGGGGGGGGTGTTTACAGGACACACTTATTACATCTGAGAAATACTTTGTAAACCACGCCGTATTCATCTGCTACCGAATTTTAAAAGTCCACACGCAATGAATTAATGGAATAAGAAATCCATGCGGGCTTTTTCCTTTCCCACCATACATAAGAAGCCTTTTTTTTTTTTTTTTTTTTGCCTCCCAACACCGTTTAGGATTAGAAATCCTTCGCCGCAGGCAGCGAGAAAATAGCCAGGGAATAATCTGCACCATGTGCAAAAACAGTTTCAAAATTATTAACAACAGACTCCTCACCTCATTTGATTCAGCAGCATGGAAGAGAAAGGGAAAAAGCCCATCTCGTCCTCTGACTGAAGCACAGATTCGCGGATGTTGTTTTTTTTCAGGGTTTGCATTTCGTTACTTTAAAACTTATGAGCGTTGCATATTCCAAACCCCCCCCCCCCCCATGAATCACATATCGCCCCCATCCCTCATCTCCCTGCCCAGCGTGGCTCGGCTCTCACTCGAGCGAATACCCGCTCTCTTTTCATTTTCTTCTCGGGGGCCAAGGCTACCCTCCAAACATCACTCGCATCTCTATCCCAAGGGGGCTTGCAAGGGGCCAAAAGGCCGCAACCTCTTCCCACCTGGATGTAGTTGTTCTCGCAGTAGTCGGCTACCCTCTCCAGGTTCGTGAAGCTGTCAAGCAAGGCCCGCCGCCCGCCCGGGATCTCCTCCTCCAGCAGCATCTGCAGCTCCGCCATCTTCACATCCTTAAACCGCTACTGCGGCGCGAGGGCGAGAGAAGGCGAGAGCGCCGAGCGAAGGGAAGGAGGAGGGGGCGGGACCGGGAAAGCGCGCGGGGACGCGAGCGCCAAGCGGAGGGATTGAGGAGGCGGGGCCGTGAGAGCACGCGGGGGCGCGAACGCTGAGCTGGAGGAGCGCGCGCAAGTGGGCGTCACGGGGAGAACCAATGAGAAGGTCAAAACCAGGACGGGACTGCTAACGCAGTCGTGCGTGTGCACGCGCTTTATTGAGAAGGCCTACAAAAATAAAATCCCTCCCTCTTCCGGCGTATCCAAGCAACAGGAGGCAGAGGCGGGATCTCGGGATGTGTGAAGTAATGAGCCCGAGCGTTTGTCTTTGGAACTCTGCAGCTATGGTCCCTGTAAATCACGAGAGACAGGCGGCAGCGGCGGCTTAGCATCATTATCATGCGTGACCTGTTTCATAGCCGGCAACCCGACTCTGCATTGCTGACTTCGGGAAGGGGAGAGGAGGCAAAAATAAATAAATAAATAAACTTGGAGGTTCTCCTTCTTCTGAAATAATATGATCCAAAAAATCGAGGCATTTCAGCTAGTCGAACAGTGGAACAGTAGCAGCGTATACATTTTAGAAAGTACATGATGAATAGATGATATTGTCAAAGTTTGGCACTCGGATAGCTAAATTGAGCATCTATTTTTATTACCGAGATAATTTTTTGGAGTGACTGCTTTAAACAATCTCTCTTTTTCTTGGCTTATCCTACCAGTCCCCTTTCCTTGTCTCACGTCTGTAGTTTTTAAACATGTTCAACCTAAGCAATAGTGCCTTATTGGGGAGGTTCAATCTTGTCAATTTGTCTGTCAGTGTCCATATACTGTAAGCACACATGCATATGTGATTTACAGATAGAGAAAAGGGAAACGCAACATTTTGTCACGGTATGTGTGCACTTTCAACTTTTCTATCATCGAGTCACCCCTCTTATTTATAGTACCCTGTCTTTATATCTGTGCTAGAGGTTCCAGGTTTTAACAACCAATCCCTTTCTAGGGCTCTAGGGATGGGCATGAAATCTCTGAAAAAGTGGGGAGGAGGCATAGGGAGTAAGGTAAGGTCATCCCGGGTGAGAGGAGGACAGATAATATAGAAGCAAAGATAGTTTGGAAAGTAAATAGAATAGAGAGAAGGGGAGTATGGGTAGGAGGCAAGCACTGACAGAGTCCAAGGGAAGAAAAAAAAAAAAAAAAAAAAGACATTGGAAGGGGAATGAGGAGGGAATCATTTGGGCATGGAGAGAAGAGAGAAGGAGGGGTGGAACAGTAGTGGTAAGGCGACCACAGGGAAGAATGTGGATTGGCTTTGGATTTGATTACTTGTCATTCAGAGGCCAAGCTCAAGGCAAGTTTTGTAGCAAGTACAATTTATTTGGATTTAGCTCTAATTTTTTTCAGTAGTAGTTCAAGGTGAATTACATTCAGGTACAGTAGGTATTTTCCTGTTCCCTTTGGACTTGTAATCTAATTTTTGTAGCTGAGCAATGGAAAGTTAAGCAACTTGCCCAACATTACAGGGAGTAGTATCACAATTTGAAATGGGATTCCCCTTTGTGTTATCCTGATGCTCTAATCACTAGGTTACTCCTCCATTCCACAATAGTTAATTTCCTGCCTCAGAGGGCTTATAATCTAAAGGCCGTGTTTAATACACTTTTTTCCCTTCCCCTCCTTTTATATGAAACTTTTTTTGAAGATCAATACTTACCAGAGGTTGGCACTTTCAGAAATACTGTGTCCAGGGCAATACCCAAGTTCCACTCTAGGTCCAGCCCCACTTTGTATTGTATGATTGTACTTTTGCATATTTTCCAAATTGGTGATTTCAGTTTTCCTGTTTTAGCTTTATTGTATTGCATGAGGTGTTCTGAATAGTTCTCAGCCTAACCAAGAAGAGAATTACATGGATATGGTTCAATCTATGATCTGAAATGATGTCAAAACATAGAATTTCATTTCTGCAAATTGGCACTTAACGAAATAAGATAATACTCTCTTCAGCTACAGTGACAAAATGCTCAGAATTTAGGAAATTGGTTGGTTGGGCTGAGAATTTTTCAGCACCCCCTTGTATAATTGTTTTAAGTTAATTGTGTTTTTGCATTTATGATGTAAATATTATTTTTGTCACTTGGCATGACATTAATATTTATAAGTAAACTAAATAAAGATGTGACATTGAAGAGAGAGACAACAGCTAATAAAAATAGGCAAAAGAGATGGAGAAGACAAAGAAAATAAGGAATAGATAAGTTGAAAGGAAAGGGTGTAAGAAGTACACATGTTGAAAAAAGAGAGACCACTTTAGAAAACAACTATGTTGAAACTGAAATATCATATTATGTGATCTTTTGAAAGATTAATTTATATAGCATGTGTAGCACATTTTAACAATCCAGGTAGATGATGAAGATTTGAAACAAAGTGGACATCACCATGAAAGTGGACAACATGAAAAGTTATCTACAAAAATTAGAATGGTCAAATATTGGCAATTAAAATTTTAATATACTATGCCAGGGACTAATGTCTCATGACTGAACACAGGAAAATAAAAATTGAACACACATAAACAAGCCCAAATTCCAAAACTACTGAAAAAATGTAGAATATCAATCTTGTGACTATACTATAGCATATGCTCAGAGACACGAAGCCCTCTAGGGAATATACCCCTGTTGAAGGACTCACCATTCAATCACCACATATGTATGAAGCTTGCAAAAATGATAAATATCTCACAGATGATATTCATAAATGTCCTCTTTCCTCAAAACATCAAAAACAAATGACATCTCAAAGGGTCTGAAGGGTCCTGACGAGGACCCCGTTTCGCTCTCTTCAGGGAACCCAATGAAACCAAATTTATTCATAAGCTTAACTGAAAAAAACAAAACGGTGAGCTGGTTTCAGTATAGACATTCTCAAAAACTATATATTGTAACACTTTAACAATGTAAGTAATACTACATCAAAGCACACTTTCAGGCTAAATCAGGCAGTTAGTTACCTGTCAATTAACTTGTTTCAAACGCGCTTCCTCTCTGCTTCAAAGCGCTTGACACCATCAGCCCTTTTCAAAAAACCTTGGCATCATTACGTTCCAAGCTAACACAATGATGTCATCATGAAAAACACCAATAATGTGCTGTCAGAAAAACTGCAGGCATTACAAAAATGCTCACCATTCAATTTCATTGTTAAGACCACTGGGTTGGAGAGTACCTAGTTTAAAGATCCAACACTGTTCCCTTCTCCATAACTCATGTGTTAGATCACCTCCCCTCATCATTTTTGGGATCTCTTTTTTTTCTTTTTTTTTAATTCTTTATTCATTTTCACAAATTACATTAAGTGTTAATATTTTTTCATTCACAGTAACAATAAATAGATCACTTATAAACAATCATTGGTATATTACATAGATTCTTATCCCTATCCCTCGCCCATCCCCCCCAACCACATACTCCATTCTTGTATGATATATGTAAAAATAAAATACCCCCCTCCCTACCTCATAAACTGATAAACATAAGGGAAATACTTCTACTTAATCCTGACAATATTTTGTTAATGGTTTCCATACATCCTGAAATTTCTTAAAATATCCCTTTTGTAACGCAGTAAATCTTTCCATTTTATAGATATGGCATAAAGAATTCCACCAAAAGTTATAATTTAGTCTTCTCAAAAATGGAAAACTTTAAATCCTCAGTAGTGTGTTGCTTGGCCCCCCCAATGTTACACTAGTGGTGCCTCAATCGCCCCAGTTCCAATCTTGCTCAAATGCTCCCCGATCTGTATCTTAATAGCTCTAGTAGTTTGCCCCACATATTGTAAAGGACACGGGCACTATATAATATATACAACCCCTCTGGTGGTGCAATCAGAAGTAATTCGATTTGCTCTTTTGCATTCCAACTCTGGTACACTGAGATCACACAATGCAGTGCTATACTGACATATGTTACAGCATCCACAGTCCCAATGACCATTGCCTGTGCTGGTAATGACTCCTAAATCTGACATAAATTGTGATCTTATTAAATGTTGTTTTAAATTCTGTCCCTTGGAAATGGCAAACCTTGGAAGTTCCTGGAACATGGGATGATACTGCATAATATTCCAGTGAGATTTTATAATACATTTGATCTGAAAAGCATGTTGTAAATATGGCAAGACACATACTATAGGTGAATCTGCCACTTTCTGTTGAGGGTGTAACAGTGTCGAATGATCAGCGTATAGAGCTTGTTTGTACACTTTCTTGACTACTGATTCTGGATAACCTCTCTCAATGAATCTCCTCCCCATATCTTCGGCTTTAAGTACAAAATCATCTTAGGATGAGCACAAGTGCTTAAGGCGCAGGAATTATCCTGTTGGAATGTTGTTCTGTAAATGCTGTGGATGAAAGCTCTTATATCACAACAAATTGTTTCTATCAGTGCTCTTTCTGTAGATAGTGGTGGAAAAGACACTGTCCTCTAGAGTGATCAAAATGTCCAGAAAGGGCAACTGCTTGCTGTGTGTTTGAGATGAAAATGTAAATTTGAATCACAAGTGTTAAATCAATCTAAAAAAAGTCTACAGCTCAAAAACTTAATGAGGATCCAAGATGGCCGCGATGGTCTGACTGTGGGTGAGACGCTCTCAGAATAGTTTCCCCAAGTCTTACCTTTAATTCCACACAATTCAGAAGAGAAGGGGCAAGAGCACTGCTGGGGCCTCACGGTGCTCAAAGACCCTTCCTCTGGTGACTATTGATGACTTTTTGAGGCGCTTGCAGCAGGAGCAAGTTTTGTCGGGGAATCGCCTGCTGGAGGTTCTGGCTGTGAGTGAATCCGTGGTGAACCTCCCTGGGCTGGAAGCGACACTGCGCCCTGACGCTAGGACCCCGCCTCCACACCCGCAGGGAGCCAGCTCACCGTGGGAGACAGTCTATCCGAGGAGGTGGACTCTCTGTCCCGGGAGGCTATATAGAGTCTGGTTTCAGAAGAAATTGATCCTGCGGTAGAAACAGCAATGGAGCAGCCAGAGGAACAAAGCAGAAAGGAGAGAAGCCCTGTGACTGGGGAAACTCAATCAATACTGGCAGGTACATTCGCTTCTTTAAAGCCTACTAATGTTACCCTTGACTCCATTTGGGACCTAGTTGCAAGTCTGGGGCAGACATTATCTCCACAAATAAAGGAACTGGGAAAAAAAAGTTCTGTGGCAAAAGGAAGAATTCAAAAGCTTTAAACAAGATACTTCTATAATAAAAACTAAGGTGGAAAATATTGAAAAAGAACTGTTAGAAGTAAAACAGGTGCAGGGTACCCTAATTAGGGACACTAACTTAAGAAGGAAAGTTAAACATAAATGAATCTATATTACACTTTCAGTAACTAAAATCTGTATTATCCCACAATACAGTGGGGAAAAAAACCCGGAGCTTGTACTCAGTCCATTTACAAGTCTTTTCTGTGTCAAGCCAGCCCAAAGTAGAACCACATTTCACTATTACAGTGTCTTCAGAAGCTGAAACTGTAGCAGGTTTTCAACTTCTTTACTGCTTCATTTCATTATAGATTAGCAACTGCACGGGTTCACAAGCCCACTCTCCCCTCAGACAGGATACAAACAGTTGAATTCCCTTGTGTCCCATGCAATTAAAATTTTAATGCCAAAAGGTCCAGAGTGATGCACTTGGCAGTAGAAATTCAAACAAGCCGTATGTGCTATGAACAAGAGGTTGATGTGATGTCTGAAGATTTCAAGGTGGCAAAAAATAGTGTGACAATGCAGTAGCCAAAGCCAGAAAGACGCTAGGCTACATAGAGACATAATGGAAGATTAGGTTTATACCAGGGGTGTCAAAGTCCCTCCTCAAGGGCCGCAATCCATTCAGGTTTTCAGGATTTCCTCAATGAATATGAATGAGATCTATTTGCATGCACTGCTTTCATTTTATGCTAATAGATCTCATGCATATTCATTGGAGAAATCCTGAAAACACGACTGGATTGCAGCCCTCGAGGAGGGACTTTGACACCCCTGGCTTATACCTTCGATAATCTTCTTTCTGTTAGTGCCTGGAGGATTCCATACGCTAGATCAGTGGTTCCCAACCCAGTCCTGGAAAACCCCAGCCAGTCAGGTTTTCAAGATATCCCTAATGAATATGCATGAAAGAGATTTGCATACTTGTCACTTCCATTATATGCAAATCTCTCTTAAGCATACTCATTACACAAAAAACAACGGGACTTATAAAATACCTTCAATAGCTCTTGTTAGTTTACAAAAATTCAATACAAAAAGAGCTATGCATTCAAACCATTAAATTGTTTATATAAATATTTATTTTTTATTTAATCATCTTTGTTGCACCATATACCTTAAAAAATTCAATTAAACAACATATTTCATACACTCCATCCACACACCAAAACAGTACTCGTGAAGCCCTCCCAGTCTACTCTAATAATCCCAAAATTTAATAAAAAGTTAATCCACTACATGAAGTACTGTCCAATCAACAGATCATATGAAATCTTCATCACTGTGCCAACTCTCAGTTTCCGTTTCTTTCATTCCATTGTTAGATCTTCACCATATTACACCAAGTCTGATCACAAAGAGCAGTTAAGCCCAACACAGTTCTGTGTTTCGCTCTTCAGCGGTGTCACAAAGACAAATTCAGAAAAGCATTGAGGAACAATGTAGAACTAACCTACTGTGTACAGAAAGGCCTTCGGTAATGTGCACACTCACAGAAACTCCCCACAGGATCTGGCAACTGGCTGGAAAATATTAAAGCCTGTAAGGAGAGTATCTGAAGTAGAAAGGAGCAGGGTATTCCAAAAACTGAGTGTATACAGAGAGGGCGGGTCATATGGAATCCTCCCGGGACTAACAGAAAGAAGATTATCAAAGGTATAAACCTAATCTTCCATTCTGTTATGTCCTTTCTTTATTCCATACGCTAGGTGACATACCAAAGCCATGTTAGGAAGGGACAAAAAGTCTTGAGGTCCCGAAAATGGCGGTGTCAGGTCAAAAGCGCGCCGGGACAAAGGCGCACCCAGACAATTGAGCGCAGCGCGCGCTGCCGCGCTGCTCTAAATTACTTTTTAGTGCTCCGATGGGGGGCGTGGGGGGGAAACCCCCCCACTTTACTTAATAGACATCATGCCGCGTTGTGGGGGCATTGTGGGGGGTGTGGGGGGTTGTAACCCCCCACATTTTACTGAAAACTTCACTTTTTCCCTGTTTTTAGGGAAAAAGTTCAGTTTACAGTAAAATGTGGAGGGTTACAACCCCCCAAATCCCCCATAACGCCGGCGCGATGTCTATTAAGTAAACTGGGGGGGTTCCCCAACAAAAACCCCCGTCGGAGCACCTAAAAACTGTAATTTAGAGCGGCGTGGCGGCGCGCACTGCGCTCAATTGTCGGCGCACGCCTTTGTCTTTTGCGCCGTTGTCTATGAACTGAAAATGGCATCAGAACGCGCCGCTACATCCACTCAGTAAAACCAGGTAAAAGTATGAAGAGAGGACCAAGTAACCACCCTGCAAATTTCATCAGGATGAATCCGTGAGATTCCACCCACAACGCAGCCACACTTCTTGTCAAATGTGCTTTAAGCAAGATTGACAGCTGCTTCCCATGGGTGATGTAAGTCGTGAAATAGCCATTCAAATCCATCGAGCAATTGAGGACTTGGAACAAAAAGGTGATCAGACAGCCTGAACTCAATAGTCATCTCCAAATAAGGGAGCATGACCCTCCGGACATCCAATTTGCATAAGATCTGATCTATGTGCTGGATGAAATGCAGGCAACCTAACCTCCTGGTTGACATGGAAAGCTGAGACCATTTTTCGGCAAGAAGGAAGGTACAGTATGAGGAAAACATCCGCATCCGTAATATAGAGAAATGATTCCCTGTACAAAAGAGCTTGAAGCTACAAAATATACTGTGCCGAGACAATGGCTACCAGAAAGATAGTCTTGATCATTAGGCCAGAAGAAAAGCATAATTCAGTGGTTCAAAAGGGGCCTTTCCAAGGCCCTGCAAAATTATGTTAAGATTCCATGAAGAAAGACACAAGGGAGGATGCAGACGAAGCATACCCCTCATAAACCTGGTCACATCTGGATGAACAGTAAGCGAACTAGCTCCTCTGCACGCTCAAAAAACATGAAAGGCCTGCAACCTGAACTTTCAGAGAGGCCTCCGCCAGACCTTTGTCTAAACCAAGCATATTAAACTCCATGCAGCCCACAACAAACATCTTTGCGGCCCAGCATATGTAATCCAATAAGTCAGAACTAGAGTCGCAAAATTTTGCTCACATTCCATTTGCGCCGAGTAATCACCTATCTAAGCCAGTCTAAAACAACGATACAATGTATGAGTATAACCAGTTGCTTATTTTTATTAAGTACTACGATGCGGACGCCTTTTGTACCCGAGACAAGATCGCACCTCTAGTCATAACATACTATTTCCTCCCCCTAATACTTGCAGTGAATCAGACGATAATAATACCTACCACGCCATTAGTCTTGTATTGACTTGCTTGGTGCGCCTAACAGGAATTATTTCACCTTTGGAGTACAATAAAAATATGAGTATACGTTTATTTACTTATACTTATTAATTTGTGCAATTATTCTGTGTCTGGTAAGTTAATATTTAAGAAAATATATTGATTTATATTGAAATGTTTTATATTTTTGTGTTAACAATTACTCATTTATTTCAGCTCTTTGTATTCAGTATGTCTTTATCGAAACCAAGTGGTAGTAAAACTTGGTAGTAAAAATTGCTGATGAACATCGAAATTTCCATGAAAAGTGGGAATTGGAGTATTTTTGCTGTGAAGTAAAAGATAAAATAATTTGCTTGATATGTAATAATGCTATTAGTGTTCCAAAGTTATATAACATTAAACAGCACTATGAATAGCATAAATCAAAATATGACAATTACAAAGGATTAATGAGACAAGAAAAGTTGAAAGAACTCAAGTTGGGACTGAAAAAACAACGGTTCATGTTTACTAAAGTATCACAAGAAAGTGAAGCAGCAGTGCATGCAAGCTACGCCTTGTTAGAGTTGATAGCTAAACACTTGAAACCTTTTACCAAAGGTGATTTCATCAAGGAATGTCTAATTAAAGCTGCAGAAATTGTTTGTCATGGAAATGTGAAGGTTTTTCAAACAATCTCTTTTTCTCGAAATACAGTTGCAGAAAGAATTACTGATTTGTCCAGCAATTTAAGTGATCAGATCAAAGCAAAATTATATAGTTTCAAAGCTTTTTCCATTACCTGTGACAAGAGTATGGATATTGGTGGCATAGCTCAATTAGCTGTGTTTCTTCATGCTTAGTTTTATCATTTCTCTTGTTCTTTTTTTATACTGTACTTTTTGAAATAAACCTAAGTTTCTGTGAAAAATTACATTTTTGCTTTTTGCTGCCCACATAAACTTAAACCTTGTTTATTTGGCTTGTGTCAGTCTTTGAGTTTGACATGCTTGGTCTAAACCCTCCTGAAGGAAAGCCAGGACTACCGAAATGGGAGCCTTCTCAGTCTCCACCTGATCCCTAGCACACCACTGTTGGAAAGCCTTCCAGGCTTTGGCATAATAAGCCATAGTAGAAGGTTTCTTCAAGCACAAAAGAGTCAAGATAACTACCTCCGAATAACCATGTTTCATCAAGGCTGAGTGCTCAAGAGCCATGCCGTAAGACCAAAGCGCCATGGGTTCTCCATGGGCACCAGTCCCTGACTGTGAAGATATTGCTGAAGAGGGAGCCGGAGCTTTTCGTCCCACTGAAGACGTTCAAGATTCACAGACCACGGGTGGTGAAGCCAATCCGGAGCCACTAGAAACACCAGGCTGGGATGTGTCACTATCCAGAGGATGACTCGACCAACCAGAGGCTACGAAGGGAACATCATACAGGAACTTGTGAGACAGCCAGGGCCAAACCAAGGCATCCGACCCTAGCTTCCTCACTGTTTGTTGACCGAAAAGCGCCCAGCCTTCGAGTTTTCTGCTGAAGCCAAGATCCTCTGGGGCTAACCCCAGCTATTGTACGATCAGACAGAATGCCTCCTATGAGATGGACCATGCTCCTGAGTCCAGGAAATTTCGACCGAGAAAGTCTGCCTAAACATTGTCGGCTTCAGCCCCATGGGCCACCAAGAAAGACAGAAGATGTGCTTCCACCCAATGGAACACTGACGACCTTTCTGGCCCAAGAGAAAGAGCACTAGAACCTGCAGATAAAACCAGGCCGAGTGAGCCAGATGGTCCAGGAGAATTCTGATCTGTTGTAGAAGGTTTTGTCTATGTGCTTTGAGATGAAATACCATATTTCCCCATGTATAGGCCGCCCCTTTGTAGAGGCCACAGGAAATGCCGATTTAAGTTTTAAAACTCTTAGATAAGCCACCTCATGTTACTAGCCATGGCTTATTTAAGAGTTTTAAAACTTATATCAGCCTATACAATGGGGCAGCCCTAAATACCTCCCTCGCCAGTAATCCTGGACGGCCGTGCCTGCCTCCTCCAAACACGCTGTGCAGGGAAGGAGCGATGTTTGCAAACACAAGCCTCGCCCCGCGTCCTTCCTGATTGGCTGCCATCAGTTCTCGCAACAGCAGCCTATCAGGAAGGGTGCGGGACGAGGCTTGAGATCGCAAACATCACTCCTAAGGAGGCAGGTGCGGCTATCCAGAGGATTACCGGCGAGGAAGGTATTTAAGGGGGAGGATGATGTATTGCTCCATGTATAGGCAGCCCACTAGGCCGGTTTGCAAAATCCATGAATAGGCATGAAAAAGTATAAGGAGTATCCGCCTAAGCCTCCATTTGTGTTCTGGAACAGGCTCTAGCATCCCGATGTCTAAGAGACATTGCAGAGTATCACAGACCCTGGACTCTATTCCAGTCGACTTGCTGGAGTCCATAAACCAAGCTGGAGGTGGGCAAACAAGGACTAACAAGTATCCGATGAAAGTCGAGTGCACTCCTGACAAAACTGAAAATGTAGCCTTCAAGATGAGGAAGCCATGCCTGACCCCTGGCATCATCGGCGCTTTTTTTTTGGGGGGGGGAAACTATTGTAATGTGGGTGTAGCCCTGGGAATGTCTCTGAGAGGAAAAACCTGCGTATCTCTGACAACACCTGCGGGAGGAACGAAGAGTACTACGATCCCCTCCCGATGGCAAGCGAAACTGGTTCACAGGGAGTGACTTAGGGTGGCACTCAGCAACACCTGTATAGAGGTCAACCAGACCTATACCAACAAGAAGCTGGCCCATAAAAAGACGTTCGCTGAAGGTGATCCTTGATACAGCATCCTCAATTCAAAGATGGATCCAAAGAGTCCAGTGCACAGACACTGCACCAGCAGAGAATGCACTAAGAACTTGAATGAGATCATAATAGGTGCCTGGTGTCAGGCACCTAATCTACACAAATCATCACCAGTGGAGGACATGGGTGCACCTCCACAGAGAATGCATTGTACAGGCCAGAATGACAGGCATGCGCCATAAAGGAAGTGCCCAACGCCGCTCAGCTACCTGAAGATGCCGCTAGAAAAGAATGTTTTGTAACATAACATCCACCCCGCGATCCTGAGAGTCCTTAAACTGCACACCCCCATCATTAGGGAGGGCTTTGTGCTGGATAATCTGTTCCATGGTAGAATCTACCTGCCATGGCTGTTCAAACCTGACAAAAAACAGGTTCCAGGTGATAAAGCATAGACATAGCTGTGGACTGAATGGAAAATAGGGCACAGGAGAACAGGCCAGGACCGAAGCCTGAGAAATGAAAGGTAGAGAATCTAAATGGAGCTCTTTCAGAACATCTTCCATAAAGAGGTAGATAGAAACCTTTTTAAAATGTGAAGAAGGGTCAGCACTAGTGCTGCCCGATTCAGGAAGAAACACTTTGATTCGATTTGATTTGATTCAGCCTATTTAATTGGTTTTTCGATTTGATTCAATTCGATTCGATTTTCCTGCCCAATTGGATGTTGTTTGTTTTTTTTCAAACATCCTGGTGAGTTTATTTTACAGCCTCTTCACCCCCTTTGCCTTCTCCTAACCACACTGGTGCTGTGGTGTAAACAAAATAAACAAACAAAAAAGACTTGTCCTCTCTCTGTTAAATCCTAGCTCACGTTTGCAGTTTAACACCAGCTCTGGCAGGATACACATTTCAAATCTAACATATTGTAATCACAAAACAGAAAATAAAATTAGTTTTTCTACCTTTTGTTGTCTGGTCATTATTCAAATTTTGTTGGTCTCAGGCTCTGGTTGTCTTCTGATAACTTGCTTGCCAGGGTCTCCTTCTTTCTTCTTTCTCCATGCTAACCATCCATCTTCCATCTCTGTCCTCCCCTTCCGTTTCTCTTCCCTCCCCAGGAGGTCTGGCATCTTTCCTTTTTTTCGTCTCCCTACACAGATCCACCTTTTCTTAACCTTTCATCCAGCATCTCTCCTTCCTTCCCCACTACCCCAGGGTCCACCATCTCTCCCTTTCTTTTCCCAACTACCCTCCTATCCAGTATCTCTAACCCCCCTCCACACCGTCCCTTGCCTCCTTCCCTCCCTAAATCCCATTGTCCATCATCTCTCTCCCTTGCTCCATCTCCTCTATTTTCAGACCCATTTCTTCCTCCCCATAGTTCAGCATATGCACATTTCTTTAAACCCCCCCCCCTTCCCTCCCTCCGTGTACTTCTATACCAAGGATATGTTTCCTAGCTCTCAGGCTAAGGGAGTGAAGCATATTCTCAGAAAAGTTGTGGATTTCTGCAACTCCAGGATTGGTGGTTGGGATCAAACACGTGGAGGGGCATAATAAAATGAAACATCTAAGTCTGTCCTCCCTTTGAAGGCCTGCCTCCCCCCTTGAAGGCTTGTCCCTCCCCCCTTGAAGACCTATCCCACCCCTGAAGGCCTACCTGTCCCCCTCTTGAAGACCTGTCCCCCTTTGAAGGCCTGCCTCCCCCCTTGAAGGCTTGTCTCCCCCTTGAAGGCCTGTCCCCCCTTGAAGGCCTATCGCCCCCTTGAAAGCCCATCCCACCCATGAAGGCCTGCCAGTCCCCCCTAAAGGCCTGTTCCCCCTTGAAGACCTGTCCCCCCCTTTGACGGCCTGCCTCCCCCCTTGAAGGCTTGCCCCCCTTGAAGGCCTATCCCCCTTTGAAAGCCTATCCCACCCCTGAAGGCCTGCCTGTCCCCCCTAAAGGCCTCTCCCCTTTGAAGACCTGTCCCCCCTTTGAAGGCCTGCCTCCCCCCCTTGAAGGCTTGTCCCCCCTTGAAAGCCTATCCCACCCCTGAAGGCCTGCCTGTCCCCCCTTGAAGACCTGTTCCCCCCCTTTGAAGGCCTGCCTCCCCCCTTGAAGGCTTGTCCCCCCTTGAAAGCCTCTCCCACCCCTTTGAAGGCCTGCCTGCCTGTCCCCCCTGAAGGACTGCTCACTCTCCCCCCCCTAGCATCCGGCATCCACCCCCTGGCCTTCTGCTTCCCCCTGGCCTCCCCGCACTACCTTCCAGCCGGAACAGCCTGCAAGCAAGATTGAAGTGTTAGCGATCTTAGTACCGCTTCGGAGATGGTTCCTCCGTCGCGGTCCCGTCCCTTCTCTGACGTCAGAGGAGGGGTGGGACTGCGATGGAGGAACCAGCTCCGAAGCGGTACTAAGATCGCTAACACTGCGATCTTGCTTGCAGGCTGTTCCGGCTGGAAGGTAAACAGTGCGGGGAGGCCTGGGGGAGTGGAAGGCCAAGGGGGTGGGAGCCGGAAGCCGGACGCTGGGGTGGGGAAGCCGACAGTAGCACTTCCCGACTGACCCTCCCTCCTCGCCTTCTAAAGCAGGTGCGACAGCTGCCGCTCCTGCTTTAGGAGGCGAGAGGGGAGGGTCAGGTGAATCTGGAATCCATTTTTTTTTGTTTTGAATCGATTCACGAGAAGTGAATTGGTGAACCGATTCGAATCATGAATCGGGCAGCTCTAGTCAGCACCCTATATCCAGATGCTCAGGATAGCTGAGGAGACCAGTCTCAGCAAAGGCATCAGCCAGATCCAAAATAAATACAGTGGCAGGAGACAACTACTGTAATCGAGGTCTGGCACAGCCAGACAAGAGGGCTCCTGAACAGGAAGCTTCACCACAGCCACAACAGACCGAAAAAGCCCCGATGTGCCCGCTGGCTGAGTCAAACTTGTGAGGTCTGAGGAATACACCTTTCAGAGGAGATGAATAAAATCTGGTGAAAAGGCCCACTCCGCAACCATCGCAAGGCTCTGTTGAAGTATATGCGTTGCATCAAAAGAGTCCCCAGACTCAGAACGTAGGCATTTTGTGCCAGATTCCAGGACGGCCTCTGGGCAAGATTTTCTTCAGAAGGCACGAACCCAGGCCAGCTCCCCAGCCCAAGATTAGTCAGAGGAGGTGAAGTCTGAAGCTCCTGCCCCCTCCCCCAGTGTGCTACAGCATGTGGTACACATTCAACATATTAGGGGCTGGAGAGTCCATCCCAAATGATTTTGTTTCAAATAGAGGGGCTTTTGAAGCAGAAATAAAAGTTAGAAAAAAAAAAAAATCAATTTTAAAATCCAAGATGGCCACCATCCCGAATTCAAGCCCAAAACGGCAAATATAAACAAAAACTGAAAATAAAAAATAGCGATTTGGGGTCTGGGGAGATGGGGGGGCCTGAACTCTACTCTCAAAAATTGTGAAAAATTGTTTTACAAGGCACCTGAAAGTTCCCATTGGAAATAATGGAGGTTTACTCTCAGCATGCAGTGCCAGACTGTCAGTAGTTTTAAACAGCATTTGAATGGAAAAGGATTTTCTGCCTCAGAAACAGCTCCAAATTGATCCAGACTTGAAATCATTGGACTGCCAGCCAGCCAGAGACCGAATATGGCCTCTGCCCCCTAGGATCCTCATTTAAGTGGTTGGGGGCGGGAAAGGCAGCCTGCGCATTGAAACCTGGGTGGGTTTCACTCTATATGCATACAGCCTGACTTGAAACCCATGACAAGGTCACTGGCAAGCAGACTCCCAGGAGAAGGGACCCCAAGTCTAGAAATGGTGGCACACAGCAAGCTGGCTCCACAGATCCACCAGAATTTTTCTGTGAAGCAGCAGTCCAGCACCGCAGGACTGCATCCTTTCCTCTGACAGGGGACCACCGGGAAGGGGTCTCAAGGCACCCAAGCCACCGAGAAATTAACTTTAATCGTAAAATAAGAAAAAGAAGCAGAGCAACTGCAAAAGATTTCTGCACAGATTGCATGCAGAAATTGTAACTGCATATGATTCCTAGCTCTCAGGCTAAGGGAGTGAAGCATATTCTCCTGCACCTGCAACTCCAGGATTGGTGGTTGGGATCAAACACGTGGAGGGGCATAATAAAATGAAACATCTAAGTCTGATGTGGACTTATGCACCCAAAGTCAGCAGCGGCAAAATTTCCATTCTCAAAAAGTAAGTCCCCCCAATTTTTTTTTTTTTTTTTTAATCATCTATCTATACATCCAGGCATTTGATCGTCCAGACCACCACTACATCTATCTTTATACCACATTCTCAACCAAAAATTTGTCCAAGTCTTAAATGTCTAGAACATGATCTTTTGAATGTGAAAGGGGCCAGCATTGTGATGGATTGGCCACCCAGATATGGCAACAGAGCAGTGGGGCACCTTACAGGGCACTGCTAAGAATTTCACAAAAAGGGTGCCACAAACATCTCACCACAACTCCTTTATAGGTCATGGTGAGTCCCCCAAAATCCACTATACCCACCTGTCTACAACCGCAGTAGAGTGGCAGTCTACAACCGCATATATGGCAGTAGAGTAGAGTTTGGGGGGGGATTTTGATGGGCTCACATTTTCCACCATTGATGTAGTGGTTAGAGTGGCTTATGGGCTTGGGTCCTCCTCTCTATGGTTCACTAGCCCACCCCCAGACTACTTAAGCCACCTCTGTGCAGTTCTACTAGGAGAGACATGAAGTTGCTCAACCATAAGTGAGAGGGGACAGAGTGTTGCTAGACTATTGATGTGTGAAGAGAGGGGACACAAAGCTGCCAGACCATAGGAGTGGAGGAATGAGAAGGGACATGGAACAGCTGGATTATAGGAGTGTGGGGGGGGGGGAGGATGAGAGGGGACATGGAGCTGCTGGATAATAGGGAGGAGGGGAGCAAGGAGACATGAAGCTGTTGGACCATAGGTATATAGGAGGGACAGGGTGATTCTGGATAGGGATGGAGGGGAAGGGAGAAGAGACAGTAAAATACTAAATTTTTATGGTGGAGGGAAGGGGGAGGAAACACTAAGGTGCTGAATCATAATGATGGAGAAGAAATAAGGGAACAGAAGAAGACAGGTAGAAACTCAAGAAAGGACAAATAGCACATACTGGAAGACAGGAAAACAGAAAAGAGAAACTGAAAGTAACATACTTGGAAAAATAAAATGTCCAGCCAGCAAAGGTAGACAAAAGTGCTTTATTTTGAATTTAAGTACATGACGGAAATGTGTATCATTGATATCTTTATATTTTGTTCAGTAGAAAGGAAATGCATTTCCATTTTTATTTCTCCCATGTTGTGGTACAAGCCTAGTTTGATTTACTTACAGTCTTTCCTTCATTTTTCTATTTCTCATCTGTGATCCCTTGTTCTGTATTTGGTGAGGGTCTGTCTATGTTTTGCCTATGACCAAAGGGTGAAATTCAGTTTGCATATTCTGTTTTTACTTCCCGACTGACCCTCCCTCCTCGCCTTCTAAAGCAGGTGCGGCAGCTGCCGCTCCTGCTTTAGGGGGTGAGGGGGGAGGGTCAGGTGAATCGGGAATCCATTTTTTTTTGTTTTGAATCGATTCGAATCGATTCACCCGAAGTGAATCGGTAAACCGATTTGAATCGTGAATCGGGCAGCACTAGTCAGCACCCCATATCCAGATGCAGTAGAAAGTCTAAGGCCAATGTAATACTGTATTTGTGTGACTTCCCAGTTAACTGGAAAAAGCTGGTGCTTTTATTAAAGTCATCATCACGCAATTATATTATGTATGTAATTTTTTAGTTGCTGATCAGGCTCTGTATTATGTGCACACACTTGTTCTTCCATGACTTTGTGCTGAAATGATGCCTACTGCTATTATATCAATTCACTATTGTTATGAACATTAATAAAAGCAAAGGCTGTATCAATGACAAAACTGTTATGAATATCTACATGATGAGACTACTCCTGCTAAAATAGATTCCTAAGGGAATGCGAGGCCCAGAACAAATCAATTAGTGCAGGACCCCTCCCCTCTGCTCATCTATTTTTCTTCTTCCCTCGTTTTTCCAGCATGACTCTATCCCCCTGATCTCACTTCCCTCCACTCTAATATGATCCTTACTCATATCTGCCTTCAATTCTGCCAGCTTCAGTCTACTATAAAGTCTGAATGTGCACAGCCACTAAAGGGCAGGATTCCATGCGTTTTGCTGTCAGTTTACAACCAGCAAAGAAGGTAGCAGTGGTGTAGTGAGGGTAGGAGGCGCCTGGAGCAGTGGCACCCCCTGTGCCCTCCCCTGCTCTTTCCATGCTTCCCATGCCACACTTGCTCCCTCCCTCCCAATACCTCTTTAAATCTTTGCCAGCACTCTCTGACATCACTTCCTGGCCCCGTAACCAGGAAGTGATTTCAGAGGGGAGCTAGGCTGGCGCAAGCAGCCTGCTGGAGAAGTTGTTTGTGCTGGTGAAGATTTAAAGAGGTTTGGGGGGTGGGGAGGTGCTAGTGTCCCCACCATGGTGACCAGGGTGATCCACCCCTGCCTCCCCTTACCACACCACTGGAAGGCAGACACTGTTAAGAAACGCAGTAGAGAATGACACGGGGACATATTTTCCCTGTTCCCACAGGAACTCAATGTCCCCATCCTGTCCCCACGAGTTTTGTTGCAGTCTCTGTCCTTGCACCATTCCTGAAAGCTCTGCCTTAACTGCACAAGCCTTGAACACTTAAAGATTTTAAAGTGTTTGAGGCTTATGCAGATGAGGACAGAGCATGCAGAAATGGGGCAGGGACAGGAAAACAACTCTCCGGGATGGGATGGGAAAATGAGTTCCCGCGGGAATGGGGAAAAATTTGTCCCCGTGTCAACGCGGCTCTCCTGTTGCTGAGTCAGCATTGTGCTGAGTGGGAGAAGGTGAGAGGTTTTAGGGAATGATCTTATAGGACAGCATTGCATGGGTCCTGAGACACCCTGATTCACCCTAACCTAGGGATAGCCTTGGATAGTGTTATAAATATTGGTACTGATAATTACAATGTATTAATAAGCATATTCTATCATGAAAATCTATATCAAAGTAACCATTTTGCTACTCAATTTTTGTAACTCCGGGCTCCTTATATGAAGCCGTGTTAGCGGTTTAATGCATGTAATAGCGCGCGCTAATGCGCTAACCGCTACTGCCTCCTCTTGAGCAGGTGGTAGTTTTTCAGCTAGCGCGGGGGTTATCATGCGCTAAAAAGTTGCATGCAATAAAGTCGCTAATGTGGCTTTGTAAAAGGAGCCCCCAGTGTTAATATCACATTATTATAAACATCAGCATTTTTATTGGTTTTCCTCTATGGCAATATCTCACTAATGTGACAATGACATATTTAGTAATTATCTTCTTGGCAATATTCTGTCACTAAAAACATGTACATGTTGACAGTCTGTTAATAGAAACACAGGAAAATTATGACAGTTAAGACCCACCATATCTTGTCGGTTTTTACAGTGCTATAGGTTTCTTAGATGATTGTTTTCCTTATACGTCACAATAAAGCATCCTCTGTGCTTAACTTCTGTATGTTCCTATCTTTAACCCTTGATTTAACAATGCTACTGTTGCACTTCCTCCTGTCACAATCTAAAGAAAAGTATCCCCCTTCACCATACTTATTTTATTATATTAGTTATTTTTTCTTCTGTTTGCACTTTTGTTTGCATGACTATTTTCCTAACTTCTCTCAGCATTTCCAGATATTGTTCTTTATATTTCTCTTCTCAAAATCAGCAACATTTCTAACTACTGGGATCTTACACTCAAGAACCTTTAGGATTTTTGGTAGAAAGAACATAAGAATAGCCATACTTGGTCAGACCAATGTTCCGTCTAACTCGGTATCCTGTTTCCAATAGAAGCCAATCCAGGTCACAAGTACCTGGCAGAAACCCAAACACTAGCAACATCCCATGCTACTGACCCCAGGGCAAGCAATGGCTTCCTCCATGCCTTCAGGTTAGCATTTTCAGACATGCTGTTCCTGTTCTTCATGGAGGATTCAAAAGCACCAATGTCTGGATGAGACAATGGTGCTGGACAGAAGAGTTTGGATTTAGTAGGACTTGGGCAACTTTCTAGTACATTCAGAAGATATTGGCAAAATGCAGAACTTAGAATATCCCAATTGAGAGATTGTGATAAAGGCTGCAACAGTCCGAGTGCATTTAAATAATAAACGGCTATAGATAATTTATTCCAAATGACATCAGACTCATAACCTCCTTACATGTATGGAGAGCCCTCCAAAACCCACCCAGAACCTACTAGACCTACCTGTCTACCACCCAAATAGCCCTTATGTCTGCAGGTGTCACTTAAATGTCAGTTCAGAAGGGTTTGGGTGGGGTTACATTTTCCACCACATATGTACTACAGGAGCTAGGGTGGGATATTAGCCTGGAAACCTTTCTCTTGGGTCCACTGCACTGACTACCAGGCTGCTCCAGACATCAGTTCAGTGTGTAGCAGTGGCAAAGAAAGCAAATAGGATGTTATGAATTATCAGGAAAGTAATGGAAATAAAGATGAAAATGTTATAATGCCTTTATACCACTCAATGGTGTGGCCAAACCTTGAATACTGTGTGCAGTTCTGGTTGCAGCATCTCAAAAAAAATATAGCAGATATAGAAAAGGTGCAGAGAAAGGCGATAAAAGGGATGGGATGACTTCCCTATGAGGAAAGGCTGCAGCTGTTAGGGTTCTTCAGCCTGGAAAAGAGACAGCTTAGGGAAGATATGATAGAGGTCTATTGAATAATGAAAGGAGTGGAACGAATAGATCTGTGAATTGCTTGTTTATTTTTTCCATAAATACTAGAACTAGGGGGTATGTGATGAAACCACTAAGTAGTAGATTTAAAACAAGCCAGAGAAAATTTTTCTTCACTCAATAGGTAATTAAACTTTGGAATTTGTTGCCAGAGAATATAGTGAAAGCGGTTAGCTTAACAGAGTTTTAAAAAGGGTTGGATAATTTCCTAAAAGAGAAGTCCATAAGCCGTTATGAAGAAGGCATAAAACCTACTTTTCTCCTTGGGATCTTGCCAGATACTTGTGACCTGGGTTGGCCACTGTTGGAAACTAGGCTTGATGGACCTTTGGTCTGTCCTAGTATGGCAACTCTTATGTTCTAAATGTCTCTAAATTGGATGTTAGGTGCCTAACTTGGTAGTCACCTACCATTTTGAGGTAGGCATCTAGTCCAATGCACCTATTACAAAGTAGTCATGGTTGGGGGTGGATTGTGGACATGTTTTGCATAAAGACACCTATTTTGGACTTAAGTGCCGATAGATGCCTAACTTAGGCACCAGGAAAACACTGGAATAAATACTTTGGGCCATTTTCTATAAATGGCGTCCCAATCATAGGTGATGGTAGGCATCCTACTGCTGTTTAACCAGCCAATTGGGATGCATGCTTTCTAAAAAAAAAAAAAAAACCCCCAAAAAAAACAAACCCCAAAAATTAAGAAACAACTCGAAGCAGGCTGCCTACACTGAAGGTGTCTGTTGTAGGTGCAGGGAGGCACCTAGGGATGCTTAATCTCGCCCAATGCTGGGCATGGGCATGGTTTCACCTGGAAGTGGCCTTAGGTGAGCTTAAGTGGCTCTAGGCATCTCCCTAGGGCTATGCTAGGTGCCCGAAATATAGGCCAGCAAAATGCTGGCTGACATTTCAAATAAACAAGGCTGCTAAACTGGTTGCGGCAAGGAAATCTCCCTGCTGTGATCAGCTGAATGTACATTGCAGGGAACCCCCAAACCCCACCACAAGCTGGTTGACAGGAGGGATGCCCACTTCCTCCTTCTGCCACCCCCAAACCCACCCACTCTGTCTATGGTAGAAGAGATGCCCACTCCCTGCTGCTGCAAACGGCAAAACAATCCCCAGCAGGGGTGATGCCCACTCCCTCCTGTTGACACCTCACACACACAAAATCCCTGGCAGGAGGGATGCCCACTCCCTCCTGCTGGCACCCCCTCCCCCGAATTCATAACCCCCAAATCCTCCACACCCTGAAACCCTGAGCCCCCACCTCCAGAGCCCACCTGGATCCCCCATACCTTTAAAAGCAAGGCTGGCCAGAGGGATACCTACTCGTTCTAGCCAGCAGGCCCACCTCTTCAGAATGGTGGGTCTTCCCCTTCCCACCAGGCCTCCTTCCCAGTGCATAGGTGTTGCATAGATGTCTTCATGATGTCTATAATGTTATCGCGATTTTATGCTGCTTTTTACATTAAAATTGTATGCAGTAAAATGGCTTGTAGAAGAAAGCCCAATTTTACAGAAGTACCACTATTATATTTTATTTCTTTATCATATTTTCCTTCTGTCCTGGTGGGCTCAAAGGGATTAAGTGAGTTGCCCAGGGTCACAAGGAGCAGTGAAAGGTTTGAACCTACAATCGCAGGGTACTGAGGCTATAGCTCTAACCACTGCATCACACACATTCAGATATTAAACATATCAATTCAAAAGGCAAGCTTATATCCTCTTGATTCATAAGCAGTCATTTCTCTAGGATAAATATCAAACATGTACCTTCAACACTTTTGGCCTCTGAGTTCCTCAATCAAAGCACATGGAAAAAATATATATATATATTGCATACTAAACCTTCTCTTTTGGGTGTAAAGAGGACTCCTCTTTTGATAATAATGAAAAATGAAGTTTAATGCATTATTCAAGCAAAGCACATGATAAAATGTATGGCATACTAAACCTCATTCCCAAAGTTTAAGAAAATAAGAAAAGACACCCTACTCACAATGGCTGTGGCTCAGAGCAAGTAGACATGTTTTACGCATAATCTTGACATCATTGTGACATCTAGTAAACACACTACACTGCACTAACGTCCCCTAATGGGAAAATTTAGACAAAATAATATTACTCACACTATTCCCATATATATGAAAAAGTGTATTCAACTTATTCATTCAAAGTGTGTATAGGAAGAGGCCTCAGTACCGGAGCCCACGCACAGTCGTATTCACAGACTGAACTTATTGGCGTGGTTATAGTTCAGACAGCTAGCTAATGGATTATTACAAAATTGCAAAAGTCCTTCAGATAATTAAATGGCAGAAGATAGCACATAGCAAGGTAGCAAAAATACTCTCTCAATGTAACATAAAGATAGCTACAATGTTGAAAAAAACACTTATCTTAAACTTGCAATCAGTGGCTTTGCTCACTCCTTGTGAGGATGAAAGGAGATAAATGAGTCTTGCTGTTGAAAAACTCTGCTCTCCCTATGTAGCAGCAAATAAGCCCAATGGGACCCATTTCACCAATTAGGCTTCTTCAAGGTTTGTACATGTATAATTCACCTTGAGACTTCCTCAGACCTCTCAGCTGATTGTGGCAGGGAGATTTCTGTGCCGTGATCAGCTCAGCAGCAACACGATTCTCTAAACGGCGTCTGTGACATGGATGTTGGTTAAAGAATCAGGGTGGTTAGGTGGGGTTAGGTGTCTGTCCGTTAATACAGAAACGATTCTATATAAGATGCCCATGTGCAATTCTCAAAAGCCACTTAGATGGCTGCTGAAATTGGGCACACTATACAGAATCAGGCCCTGTGTGCTTAAAGTTAGGATATGTGAAGGGGCATTTTTGATAGGACGTCTAAGCCCGTTTCAAAATATCCAGAGTTGCATATCCAAAATATCAGGTCATAATCAAAAAGGGCTCCAGAAAGGCAGAACGTTTTGAAAATGAACTGGGTAAACATTTAGAAAATCACTGTTTATGATACATTCTTCTGGACGCCCAAGAGTATCAATTAAACCATCCCTAAAATGTCTAAGTTTAGATGGCCCATAAGTTTCCATTATACATCTCGCAAGATGTCCAAAGTCCCTTTAAAAAGTCCCAGATGATGTCAAAATGTTACCACAGTAGAAATAGGACATTGCCAATGACCTGCACGTCTACATATAGCCCTATATGTGGAATGAAAATTATTTGTGAGTGTAGTGAGGAGTTGTATTGGAGAGAGGAGAGGTGGTTAGAAAAAGAGACAGTTAGTGAGAGAGAAAGAGAGAGAGACTGAGAGAGTGCTAGTGTGAGAGAGACAGAGAAAGTGTGCGAATGACAGCTAGAAAGTCTGTGAGAGAGACAGTGAGAATGGGAGATAGAGGGTGAGAAATGGTGTGATAGAGAGAAAAAATGACTCCCAGAGTGTATGAGTGGGAGAGTGTGTGAGCAAGTGACTGTATGAGTGAAAGAGGGTATAATGGGGGAAAGACGAGAGCTAAATTACTCCCCTTGGGAGATGAAGGCTCTTATGGAGCTGTGCCTCTGTTACAGGAGGCACCTCATTGAGTACAATGATTGTAGCCCCTCCCTGCAGTGTCTTCCTGGGGGCCTGGCAATTTATCCGGAGCACCCTCCAGATTGCACCCTCCTGTTAGCACTGCTCCCTGTTAGCAACACTCGGCCCAGTGGCATAGTGAAGGTGAGCAGTGCTCGGAGTGGTGGTGCCCCTCCCCCACCCTCCACTAACTAAGCCCCAGCCACCTGTGTTACTTAAGGCCTCAGGAGCTGTCAGGGGCCCACATAACACCTATGGCTTCCTAATATGAGGGGCCCCAATGATGTCAGCCTCCACTTGCCCCCCCAACCCTTCCTGCAAGCAGCCTGTCACCATTTATCTAAGTGTATCAAGGGATACAATCGTATAAAATAATAATCATATGATTCAAAACGTATTGTAAATTAGATTTAGTAGCAGGGTCTCATTCATCCATACCATCTTGAGAGGTGTTAGCCCCATTATTGGTGTCTCACAAAAGCGTGGAGAAGATTGGACATTAATGGATCCCCTGAAGTAGCCAGTTTGGCGAAACAGAAAGACTTTTCTGTCGGGAGAAGAAGTCAGATTTTTGGATAAGAAGATTTCGATTGAGAATATTTGGAGATAAGTGATTCTACTTCCTTCTATATCTGACATTAGTACTTCGGGTTCCATGCTGTTAGACCCTGTTTAAAGCCTGAATTGGAGTTGTTGCCTCCCTTCATATTTTAGATAGATTGGGCTCTCATTCACTTCTTTTTGATATTTGAAGATCAACAGAACATTAAGAATATAAGGCTTGTTGCACATGAATGAAAATATTGCACATGAATGATTGAAAGTGAAATATAATTGTACGGAGTTTTTTTACAAACCTGTGATGATGCAAGCGGCTTAGGGTACTTGTGTAGTCCCGGCTGCTTGCAATTGAGGTTTGTTTTTCTCCGTTTTTTTCAGTATTTATGATTTGTTTCACATAAAATTGTGTTACGTTCGTTTATTGATCTTTCTATGTGGTATGGATGAATGAGACCCTGCTACTAAATCGAATTTACAATACGTTTTGAATCATATGATTACCATTTATCTAAGGCCATGTATGGAGCATTGCACAGCATATCACAAGTAATAACCACATACATGAAGCCAAGATGGCCCATCACCTGACCCCATTCTTTACCAACTTGTGTCTTGCAGGTGCTTTGGAATCCACAGGTGGATCCAGAGGGAGAACCCAGCCTCATCCAGCATCTCAGAGCTCATTCAGCATCCAACCTCATCCAGCTCATCTCAGCATCCCGGCCTCATCCAGCATCCGGCATCTCAGAACTCAATGTAAGAACCCCACACACAGTAACCCTACAACCTCCTTGGTCCCCCATCATGTCCTAGATGCGATGCTCCTACCACTTCTCTGCACCTGCAATCCTCCAGGACCTCAATGAGATGACCCAGGAAGGATCGGGGGAGGGGAAAGGCATATATGCACCAGTACCCATTAGTTCCAAAGGATACATTCTCCCCCACACTCATATATTGTTCATTGCTGCAGCTGGGGGATAAAATAAACACAGTAACCACAAACTCCAACAGTAAGTATTGAACCCCAAACCTTGTCATTGCAATACCTCAGCCCAGTGGCATAGTGAGGGTGAACATGGCCTGGGGTGGTGGTGCCCCTCTCCGCCCTCTTCACCGCCCTCCCTGCCATATACATGACCCTTCCCCCATACCTTTTTAACTTCGGTACCAGCAGCCTTCAACTTACTGCCGGCATTGGCTTCGGCACTCTATCTGATGTTACTTCCTAGGTGTGGGTCCCAGCAGTGACATCAGAGATAGCGCCAAAGCCGATGTGTGTGCGATAATTTGATGTCTGCTGGCACCAATGTTAAAAAGGTATGGGGGAGGAAAAGGGAAGGGGCACGCATGTGGCAGGGGAAGATGTGGGAAGGGGGGGTCAGAGAGGAGGAGGGTTGCCAGTGCCCCCAAGGAAGATGGCACCTAGGGCTGACCCCCCTCGCCCCCCTTACTAAGCCACTGCTTCAGCCCAAACCACTATGCCACACAATCAGCTGACAGAAGAGAAAGGAATGAATGGCAGTACTATGACAGTGGGCACTCACTACATCCCTAGGCCCTCATACCATAAGCCCTTACACCCCCAAACCACACTCATTGCATACACCAGTCAGCTCCACAGGTTAGGGTGCTGCCTTTCAAGACATACCTAAAAGTCCAGAAACAGAAGCCCAGTACATATTCACAGCACAGGGTTTCTCCTAAAACCTTTCTCTCTTAGAACCCCACCTATATCCATATGTGTTCCTCCCCTCCCCATTCACCTCCAAAGATTCTTATCAGTAAGGGCCTACATTGCCAACTGTTACCATGACTCCCACACAGAGGCTGGTACTCCAAGGTCACATTCCCTACCCTCAAACCATAACCATGCCATCTTTGAGGGGGTATTTCCACAGTTGGGGCAACACTCAGGTAGTACTACAAGCTCTCCTGGTGGATTTCAGTCTACATCAGAATATATATGAGTCCAACACGCTCGCTTCCACATCCCTGTCCACACACAATGGTCCCATCTGTGAATCATCGCTGGACCACCCCACTCTCTGTCACACACTGCCAGGCCACCTGTCAGGTTTCTGTTCTATGTCTGTGCTATGTCTCTATAAATCATTTTTTGATGTACAGCTTCTCAAAAAGGGTAGTGATACAACATTACAATATATACTAGCTACTGTCAATGATGAGCTCCATTGTCACTCATTGGATATTTTGTTATTATATCGTTCTCCAATTCCTTGGAATAAATCCTCTGAACTTGTTTTTGAGATCATAACAAGCACTGTCCTAAAATTTCAAAGATTACTGATTATTGGTGATATTAATCTCCATTTAGATGATAACACTAGTAAGAACCGTGATTGAATTCAGCAGTTTTCTTACTTCTCTGGGCTTTCCCTCTCTTAAGACCTCTCCAACCCATGAAAAGGGGCACTCTCTTGATATCATTAGTTTTCTTGACCTTACTGATTATAACACTTTAGTCAATGATATTCATTGGGAACAAGTCTCTTGGTCCGATCACATTTTAGGTGCTTTCTGTCTTCCTGTTTTCATGTCTCACCTTGGGGTTCAATCCTGTGCCTCAAAATCTATTACCTTTCTCAAGAAAATTGCGAGTGAACAGTTCTGGACCCAATTTCTTATGCAGTTTACATTCTGTCCCAAGCCTGATGCCTCCGAAGTCAACTGGCATAAATGGGTAAACCTTTCTAAGACTACTTACTGCTCTCTTGCTCCCCTGTCTACTAAGACTGTTTCCTACTTCTGTAAGGCTCCCTGGTATCTTCCTTATCATAGAGAACTGAAGCAGAAACGGATCCAAGACACATTTACAAGATCTTTTTTTAATACTGTATTATAGAACCTAATAC
The DNA here is from genome assembly GCF_902459505.1 of Geotrypetes seraphini. Taxonomy (NCBI): domain Eukaryota; kingdom Metazoa; phylum Chordata; class Amphibia; order Gymnophiona; family Dermophiidae; genus Geotrypetes; species Geotrypetes seraphini. Next base: position 149,377,432 of record NC_047088.1, read on the forward strand.
TGTCCCTCCAAGACTGTCTAACCGCAGGAGATTTAGATTTTTTCCATTTACGCTCCAATGGCAATTGGAGCATAAATGGAAAAAATCTAAATCTCCTGCAGTTAGACAATCTTGGAGGGACAGTATTAGGTTCTATAATACAGTATTAAAAAAAGCTAGGAAAATTTTTACGGTGATAAAATTATCAGATCCAATAATCAAAGTAGTACTTTGTTTAACATCTGGCGCTCTTTAACTTCTAATAATGATTCGTCTATACATCTTTCCTCTCCAGTAGCGGATGATCTAGCAAATTTTTTTAAAGAAAAGGTTGCTGCTATAAGAAACTCTTTTCTATTATTAGTTTCATATAATTCTCTGGTGTCCTGCGACACTAATCTTATCCCAGTAGACAGAACCTGGAAAGTCTTTGAGTATGTATCTGAGGCTCAGGTTTCAAAATTGTGTCACAAATTAAGATCTTGTAAATGTGTCTTGGATCCGTTTCCTTCATACCTATATGAGAAAATTCCCACTCAGACTATTTCATCTCTTACCAGGCTTATAAATTCTGTCTTACTATCAAGTCTATTTTCTGTAGAGATGGGTCATATTGCTCTGACCCCATTACTGAAAAAAGCTGATCTAGGCCCATCTTCACTGTCTAGTTATCGACCTATAGCAAATATTCCTTTCCTGACCAAAATGTTAGTCTATCATATCTGCTCAGCTTTCATCATATTTAGAGAGATTTTCCATTCTTTTACTTTGTCAATATGGTTTCAGACCCAATTTCAGTACCAAATCTCTATTGGTCTCATTAATTTCAAAGGTTCAGCAACTACATTCACACAATAAGTTTGCAATTATATTACAATTTGATCTATCTGCGGCCTATGACATCATTCCTCATTATATTTTGATTTACCAACTTTCTGAGATAGGTATTGATTCTACAGTCTTAGACTGGTTCTCGAAATTCTTACGATCTCACTCATATACTGTTAATATGAATGACACCTTATCTTCTTGGAAGCCGTTATGCGGAGTCATCACCTCTGTCCCCTATTCTTTTCAACATTTATATGTCTACATTGAAACTTTTCCATCTATCTCCCTTTGAAATATTATATACATATGCAGACGACATCTTTGTCCTTCTTGAGATAGATTCGAATCTCACTAACCTCACTGAGAATATAATAGAATGTATAATGAAACTTCAATCTTGGGCCCTCACTGTTTAAATGAAGCTAAATGAGTCCAAAACAAAACTATTTGGCTTGGCACAAAATTAGATCAGCTACCTTCGTTCATTTCATTGCCTTCTGGATCTTCACTGCAGATTGAATTCTCAAGTAAAGTTTTGGGTGTCATTATAGACTCAACACTTTCATTTAATGACCATCTTAATTCTTTAGTAAAAAAATGTTTTATCCTGTTTCCACCAACAACATTTTGCTGTTCTTGTACAATCATTCCTTTGAGATTGGATTATTTTAATTCGGCCTAAGTATAACCAAGGAAAGTCTACAAAGACTTCAGCAGATCCAGAATACTGCGGCGAGGTTGATCTTTGCAAAAAGCAAATTTGATCATGTTTCCCTGCTTTTGTTAAAACTTCACTGGCTCCCAATAATTTCTAGGGTTTACTTAAATGTGCCTGCCTAACATTTAAGATCTGAGTCACATCAAGGTTTGTGTGAGGAACGCTCAGGACGCCAAAACTGGCTCACACCTTACAAACCAAAATGGAGAAATATATATAATGGACGATATATAATTATATATAATACATTATATATATATATTTTTTTTGGTTTGTAAGGTGTGAGCCAGTTTTGGCGTCCAGAGCGTCCCTCACACAAACCTTGATGTGACTCGGTTGCCTTTTTGTTTTCACTATTTTAGGATTTTTTCGGCATATTTGGAGTGTATTGTTGTTAACATTTAAGATCTTGCATGGCACTCTTCCTTCTTTAATTCCTCTATCTTGGAATTCTGCGAGACTTGATATTACCAGATCTATCCAAAAGCTTACATTATCTTTCCCCTCGTTAAAAGGCGTTATCTATATTGGAAAATCTTTTTACTTTAAAATTATTGAGCTTTGGAAAAAAATTTCCTGTCCAGCTGTGTAATTTGGGCTCTTTCCAATTATTTTGAAAACATCTGAAAACTTGGCTGTTTTCAAAAATATAAATTTCGCTGCTCTCTATACAATAAGTAATTCTTATTATATTTTCCTTTCTTTAAATTTTTTTGTAAATCGTGCTCAGCTCTATCTTTATAGAGAAGATGCAGAATATAAACTTAAGGTTTAGTTTAGTTTATTCATCTAATTGATGCCACCCCTCAGACCTGACTCCCTGGTACCAGAAAAAAAAAAAAACCCCACATACCTGTGTCATTCCTTGACCCTCAGCAGCACTACTAAGCAACTCATGTTTGATTTGGTAATCTAACTCTATGTCTTTACTACACACAGGCTAATGTCACCAGGTGGAGGAAGAAGGCTAGCAGGTAGAGGAGGAAGGCCAGGAGGCTTAGGCCAAGAGCTGAGAGGAGTAGGAGGTGGCCCAGGAACAGCAGGAGGTAGCCCAGAAACAGCAGAAGATAGCCCAAGAGAATCAGGAGGCGATGGAGGTGGACCAGGGGGCCTGGGAGGTACAACTCCAGGGCACAGAGGTGGAGAAGGACCTCTGGGCAGACATGCCACCCCTGGAGCGGGATGAGGAAGAGAGTCTCGGGGTCTACCTACCCAGTCCCAAGACTCTGCAGATGGTCCAGCACCCACCCCCTCTGATCTCCATATCCTAAATATGCCCTGTTAGCACTGCTCCCTGTAATCTGAGTAGGAGTCCTCCATACAGCCCTGCCAGTGGGTGCTGTTTCATAATTACATTTTCAATAATCATATAAAACAGAATAATGAAACAACACTCTCCAGTGGTAGCAATACCGTTGGAGGACTCCCACTTAGCTTAGAGGGAACAGTGCTGGTTAGCCCCAGGAGCTTTCAATTTATATACTCAAAATGCGATAAATTTCCTGCAGAAATAAAAATGTAATGTGGAATCTTTATGTGTCAAAACTCCATGAGGGAAAGGGATGAGTATAGTAGCAAGAGTATACTCTCCACCAAGGCAGCATAAAGAGACAAACAGTGGAGTGCTAATAGAACTGGAAAAGTTAATGAATGTGGTAATAATAATGGAAGATTTTAATTATCTCTTGTACCGATTGATAAATGTTTCATTGGGACCTGCTACAGAAATAAAGTTTTGGGATGCCATAAATGACTGCTTCATGAAGCTAGTCGGAACTGATGACAGGGAAAGCTACTTTAGATTTAGCCCTTACTGGATTACAGAACCTCGTGCAAGGGGTAGTAACAGTGTTGGTAGTGATCACAAGGCAATTGGATTTGTTATAATCAATGGAAAGAGGGTGTGAAAGAAAAGAACTACTGTAGAATTTAATGTACTTAAAGGGAACCTATGCTAAAAAGAGGACATTAGAAAATAACTAAAAGAAAGATTACCAAAGTCAAACATTTACAAATAATGTGGACATTATTTAAAAATAAAAATGTATAAGCCCACATAAAATATATTTTGGCGTTAAAATGCTTAGAAGACCAAATAACTACCAGAATAGCTTAATGGTGGAGTGCAAAAGGCAGGGATAATTAAAATTGCATCATTCAGAATACTGAAAACAGACTCTAATGACTATTACAAGAATATTTTAGATGCACTAGGCGAACCCTCAGTCTTGCACCTCTCCCTATCTCCACCCCCCTATCCCTGGTTACACGTTTGCTTATTTGCATATAATATACAAATTGTTATGTCACCTGAGCAACAGCAAATCAAATTCTCTAGCACAAGTCACTATCACAGGAGATAACACAAAACTAAACAAAAAAATACACTACAAATGTACAGTACAATTGTAAATGTCTACTTTGAGCTTTCATTTTGAATTATTATTTGGAAATCAATTGCAATTATGGAATCATTTTAATTTAAAAAAAACACAAAAACCTGCAACCCCTGAAATATTTTACAGTTTTTGGGCCCTATATACCAAAATGCAAGGTGACTTCACAAAAGTGTACTGTGCATGAAAATTTTTTTTTAATGCCCAAAAATTCACAAAAACACCAAATTGCAAGCATTTTGTGCTTTTTTTTTTATAGTGCAAAGTACATTTTTGTAAAGTCAGTTCATACAATTACACTTCATAGCAGCAAATATATGTGCAAACATGCATATTGTGGAAAAGTTTATGTAAATTCAGCATTATGTTGTGATGAAACATCTTGCAAAGCAGCTCATTAATGCAACAAAAGAAAAAAGAAGCATGCTTAAAAGATTTTGCAGACACATTTTTGAAGTTTCAGCCGCTGTTGAATTACATGACTTTCCACATACAAAGGCTGTTGCTGCCTCCAAGGAAGTCATATAACTCAACGGCGGCTGAAACTTAAATGGAGGCTCTTGAGGAAAAAGATGGATGAATTAGAGAAGCTCCATCGAGCATAGCCATTTCAGTTCAGTTAAAGTGCTCCGATATACAATTAAGAATATTAATACAGAGAAATAAGCCCTGAACATGAGTTAACATTGGACAAGTTAAATTGAAATTAAATGGAGTAGAGGTTTTTATGACAATGATGGTACAGCTCACTAACACATTCATGCCAATATGAGCAAATAGAATATGTGGGTGTAAAACTGCCTATGAGCCACTGAAGTTTCTTCCTCATCCATAATTTCATTGAAGTTTGATGGCAATTTATACAATTAATGTAAAGATATTATTAAAGTAATATCACATTTAGCATTTACACTGATTCAATTTTGAACTTACTAACTTGTATATACTACCATACATCAAGTAGGTCGTAGCCATATTGACGAGGTTGTCTGAACCTTTATTGTTGTGCCAGCATATAAAATGGATATATACCCACTGGCACCCCTAAGTCCACAGAATTTATTTATTATAGTTCTTGATTTTTCAACAGTTTACATTTAACTCTCCCCGAACCTCTGCAACACTGTTCACCGCTCGAATACTCTCATAGCGGCAAAGCATTATGGGGCTCATAATAATTAAAAAAAAACAGCTTAGGCCTTTCCCCTGCCTCTAAACACACAGAGAGAAAAGAGGCATTTTTAGAGGAGGGGAAAGGGCGGGCGGTGGGTGGAAAGTGGGCCGACCTAGACCTAGGCGTGCAGCAGGTATAACCAAAACTTTAGGCAGGTTGCCTAATTGGCACTTAGACCAAGTCAAAACAGGTATAAGTGCCGAAAAGGGGCCGCTGAGCTGATCGTGGCTGCTGCGATCAGCTCAGCGGCCCCAGCAACCTGCCTACCCCCTACAGCAATGATCGGGGCAGGAGAGATGGCTCATCTCCCCTGCCACGATCCCCCCTCCCCCCCATGATCAGGGTAGGAGGGAGCCCAAGCCCTCTTTCCCCGTGATCCCCAACCCCCCTCCCCCCCACATGATCTGGCCAGGAGGGAGCCCAAGCCCTCCTGGCCCAGGGACACCCTCTAACCCCCACCCCCCACTAAAATATGGGCAGGAGGGATCCCAGGCCCTCCTGCTCTCGACGCAACCTTCCCCACGACCGCCCCCCCGAACCTCCAATGGCCCCCCCCGCCAACCTGTGACCCCCGCCGACCTCATGACCCCCCCAATCCCACCCCTGTACCTTGAAATCGTTGGTCGGCCGCACGGGTGTCAAGCCCGCCCGTCTGGCAGGCCAGCCATCCCAGGAATGGGGCTGGATTGGCCCAGGCAGCTCAAACCCCACCCACAGATGGGGCCTGAGGCACCTGGGCCAACCAGAATAGGCCCAGGAGCCTTAGGCTCCTCCTGTGGGTGGGGCCTTAGGCACAGGGGCCAGGTTGGGTCCAAGTGTCTAAGGCCCCACCCACAGGAGGGGCCTAAGGCTCCTGGGCCTATTCTGGTTGGCCCAGGTGCCTCAGGCCCCACCTGTGGGCAGGGTTTGAGCCGCCTGGGCCAATCTGGCCCCACTTCTGGGATGGCTGGCCTGCCGGACGGGTGGGCTTGGCACCCGTCCATCCAATGATTTCAAGGTATGGGGGGTGGTATTAGGGGTGGGGGGGTTGTGGGGTCAGTGGGTATCAGCGGGGGGCCAATTGGGGGTTCGGGGGGCGGTCGGGGGGTTGCATCGAGGGTAGGAGGGCCTGGGATCCCTCCTGCCTGTATTTTAGTGGGGGGTGGGGGTTAGAGTGTGTCCCCGGGCCAGGAGGGCTTGGGCTCTCTCTTACCCTGATGTCATCAGGGGAGGTTGGGGATTGCGGAGCAAGAGGGCTTGGGCTCCCTCCTGCCCAGATCATCATAGGGGGGGGGGGGTGGATTCTAAAACCGGTGTTGTTTGTGACAGACACCGGTTACAGAATCCAGCTTTTAGGTGAAGGACTGGCTCCTCCTTTGCCTAAAAGCCCTTGTTTTGGACATTTAGGCTTAGGCTTTTTTTAGGTTGATTATATGGTATAAGTTTAGACGTAGTGGTGGTCTGGGCGTTTAAACAGCTGAACATAGAGGCAGGCCATTATCAAAAAAAAACCCTCCTTTTGGATGTTTTTTTTGATAATGGACATTTTCCCTGCTTCTACTTTCAACGTTTAAGGCCTTAAGCCAAAAGGGGACTTAGACGTTTTTTTTTATTATGCCCCTCCACGTGTCCTTGGATATTTAATTTCCACTCTTTTTTCAAAACTCCTTTATTATAATTCAGGGTTCTACTTTTTCTTCTAAATCATAAGTTACAATTTTTTTTTTTTTACTTATCTTTGAACTGGTTAGTAGCATGATCTGGGAAGGTTGGATCAGTTAAAAGATAAGTTTAAAAAAAAAAACAATTGCAATTTATGATTTAGAAGAAAAAGTAGAATCCTGAATTATAATAAAGGAGTTTTTGGAAAAAAAAAAAATTGAAATTGAATATCCAATATTCAAGGACACATAAAGCTATGAGAGTATTCGAGTGGTGAGTGGTGTTGCTGAGGTCCGGGAGAGTTGAATGTAAACTGTTGAAAAATCAAGAACTATAATAAATAGATTCTGTGGACTTGGGTGTACCAGTGGATATATATTCTTGCGATATTGACCCCAGGTATATTAAGAGAATAGTAATTTTGACATTAAATAAAATGGTGCACCATATGGTAGCAATATCCTCCCAGATTAGTTAATATTATGTTCACTATATGGAAATTATTTTACAAACATTTTTTTCTGATTTCCATTTAAATCATACAGGCATACACAGACACAAAAAAATGGGGCATTTATTTAGGGTTGCTTTTACAAAGTTGTGGTAGAAAGTGACTTTAGCGCACCCTTATGTGGAGCTTTCCGCACGCTAAGGCCATTTTTACCACTGCTGAAAAATGGTTGATGTTTCATTTTCCAAATTAATGGGTGTATGATAATGACAAACACAAATATTAAGAAAATAAAAATGGAATTGTCCAGATCAGAATGATGTGCACTAAAAAAGTGTCCTCAACTCATCTGGTAATATGAAGATCTTTATTCCTCCAATATCACAATGATACATTCAACGACTCAATGACTCGACATGTACAGCGAGACGTTCGGTACTAGTTGGCTACAGTTGGAATACACGAGACATGATACTCTTATCGAATTTTGGTTAAATCTACGTGGGTGGCAGTATTCTTCGAATATCACCATCCGTGATTTTTAAAACTCTGAGGCAGGCCTGTTGGCCGAAACATGTACATGTCGAGTCATTGAGTCATTGAATATATCATTGTGATATTGGAGGAATAAAGATCTTCATATTACCAGATGAGTTGGAGGACACTTTTTTAGTGCACATCATTCTGATCTGGACAATTCCATTTTTGCTTTCTTTGTATTTGTGTTTGTGGTTTTGTTTTCCCCTGGTCTGTTCTTCTCTCTGTATGATAATGGCAACATTAACACGTAGCTATTACCATGAGCCCTTACTACTACTTATTTTGTTGGCAGTAAGCCCTGGATTCTCTAACCAGCTCTGCTGTCGGTGGACTTCTTAAAAATGGCCACCAATTGCATGTCAGTCTCCCGATGGCATCGTTTTGGGAATTGCACCTTCAGCAAAGATAGGCGCCGGAAATGTAGGCCAAGGTTTTCAAGCCCTACATTTCTGGCGCCTATCTTTGACATGAATTGTGCCTATGTAGGCACTTTACGGTGCCTAATGACACTTCTGGAGTTAGCCACATCTAGAGAGGCGTTAGGCGCTAGTGGGTACCTCTGGAGGCGCAAGTCTGGCACCATTTGTTTAGGTACCAGTAGGCGCTTTGAATTTTCACTTAAGTTGTAGTTCAAATGGCATTTCCCTCTTAACTTAGATGCCAGTAGGGCGCCTACCAGCGCCTAAGTTAAAGCACCATTTATAGAATTTGCCCCTAAGGGCTAACCTGCTAATCCTGCATTAATCAGCAGATGTGGTAAGCCCTGTTAAGCTGTGGTAAAGATGCACTAGTGTTTACCACAATGTAGCATAAGGAACCCTTACCTCCCCCACCCCCCTTTACAAAACCATACAAGAGATTTTTAGCATCGGCCAGCACACTGAATGCTCTGTGCTGCTCCGACGCTCATAGGAACTCTATGACCGTCAGAGCAGCGCAGAGCATTCAGTGAACCAGCTGGTGCTAAAAAGCTCTTGCACGGTTTTGTATAAGGGGGAGTTAATGAGGTGGGAATACAACCCTTCTACTCCCTTCCCCCCCACCATTTAGGATATATTTTTATTCCAATTATTTCACAGAATTAATTTTCATTAACCATAATTATGAAATACAATTGCTTTAAGCAGAACGAACCTGGTTCTTTTGATATAGTAAGGAGTGTGCTTCACTCAGCAGAAGGAGCAGCAGAAGCAGCAGCAGTGAAACAAAACACCATGTGAGTCTCCTCCTCCACATATTCCCCAGGAGTCAGCATTATTTATTATTGAGTCCCATTAACTCTTTTTATTGTGCAGAGCATGCCTCCCACATGAACAGCTGAATGAATCACTTTGCCTTTTCTTTGTGTTTTTATGGTGAGTACACACAGTTCACAGTTCACCTGACAATGTGAAAATCTGAAATCTGGTTTCAATAATGGGAGAAAGGAAAAAACCTCTAGTCTCCAGAAATTGATTTCACTCCAAAAATTGGATCTTAAAGACAAATTGTTCCTTTCTGAAGTTGGCATGTACTTGCCTCCGCTTTTCACTTTATTTTGAAAGAATTCCAACTACACAAATGCTGATTCATCATGTTTTTTCTTGGTACTATGAGCTTGAAATACCCTAAATCAGGGGTGTCCAATGTCGGTCCTCGAGGGCTGCAATCCAGTCGGGTTTTCAGGATTTCCCCAATGAATATGCATGAGATCTATTAGCATACAATGTGCATGCAAATAGACCTCATGTATATTCATTGGGGAAATCCTGAAAATCCGACTGGACTGCGGCCCTCGAGGACCGACATTGGACACCCCTGCCCTAAATAAATGTATAAAAGACGGTAGCTCTTATATAAGTTACTCTCTCTTTTATCAAGCTGCGCTAGAAGTTTATAGTGCAAGCTGGCGTGGCAAGTGCTCTGATATGTACTCATAGGAATTCTATGAGCATCGGAGCACTTACCATGCCAGCCTATGCTAAAAACTTCTAGTGCAGCTTAATAAAAGCTGGCCTTAGTGTTATTAAGAACACTTTGCTGTTTAATTTTTAAGCTACTGAGATTTGGTCAGGGTGGTTGGGGATACACATTGCTAAGTATATTGATATGAAAAAGTTGCTAAACTAAAAAAACAGTTAAAAAAAGCTATAAAAACTTAAACAAACATATAAAACTTATTAAAATAAACAAATTGTTGATCCTATGACGATCGGGTTCTGTGATCTGATTCACATGAACCAACAGGGTTCTTTAGCCCTCTGAGGATCATGAAAAGTCGAAAATAATAAATATTTGGTCTTTTTGGACTATTACCGATTATAATGACTGGGTATTGTGTATATTCCTAGAATAAGCAGCATAAAATCTGTTTTACTTCTTGGGATCTTGCCAGGGACTTGTGACCTGGGTTGGCCATTGTTGGGAACAGGATACTGGGCTTGATGAACCTTCAGTCTGTCCCAGTAATGGCAACTGTTATGTTCTTATGCAAGGGACTGGATTCAGTAAATGACATTCAACATTTGGCACCAAAAATAAATTGGTGCTGAACGGCATTCTATAATAGGTGTTCCGTTATAGAATAACGTGTTGCACCATGATCCACTCTCAACTTTGGGCTCAATTGCTTACATCAACTGAAACCAGGTGTAAATCCCTGCATGCAAGTTGGATGCGGATCCGTACTATTCTATAATACTATGTGCATCTTAAGAGAATGACCCTGACTCACCCATTGCAGATCTGCCTGGAAACACTTAGCCTGCTATTCTATAAATGGACAAGTAAGTGTTTTTTCACACAGATCTGCCATTTCTGCCACTTTTTGGTACCTTGCATCCATTAGAATGCTTTTCCATGCTGAGTTATGTTAGGTGCCTTGTATAAAATTCTCCAGAAGGAGACTAGATTGGCTTTAGTGAATTGCAAAAGATGCTAATAACTCTATTTGGAAGGGTAGATCATTGGTTATGTCCAGAACATTACCATTTTAAGGTGGCCAAACAGGTTGAAAAGGCAACGGTGAAAACTAGAAGGATGCTTGGGTACATAGGGAAAGGCATGGCCAATAGGAAAAAAGAGGCATTGATGCCCCTGTAAAAGACTCTGAGACCTCATTTAGAATATTGTGTACAATTCTGGTGACTGCACATTCAAAAAGATATAAACAAGATGGAGTTGGTCCAGAGGGAGGCTACTAAAATTGTCGGTGGTCTTCGTCATAAAGCGCATAGGGACAGACTTAGAGATCTCAATATGTATACGTTGGAAGAAAAGGGGAGAAGGGAGATAAAATAGACATTTAAATACCTACATGGCATAAATGTGCATGGGGTGAGTCTCTTTCAGTTGAAAGGAAACTCTGGAATGAGGGGGCATAGGGTGAAAGTGAAAGGGGATAGATTCAGAAGTAACCTCTGAACATTCTTTTTCATGTAAAGGGTAATGAATGCATTTCTACACTTCTTGAACCTAAATCGCTCAACATTCTGATACACTCGTTAATTATCTCTCATTTAGACAATTGTAATTCTCTCTATCAAGGTATAGCATTAAAAGAAATTAAAAGACTTCAGATCATACAAAACACAGCTATCAAAATCATATATAAGGCCAAAAATTTCAACCATGTTACTCCTCTCTTAAAAAAATGTTCTTTGGCTACCGGTATCCTATTGTATAACATACAAAGTTCTACTTCTTACATTTATGTTCAAATCTGTTTTATTGTAAACTGGAGAAGAACAGAGAACAAGGAATACAACAAGATCAAAGGAACAGCCAACAGTACAGAATGTCAGAAACAAGCAAAAAAAACCAACAAAAAACCCAACAACAACAAATCCAGCCTCCCACCTCCCACCCTACCATCAAACCCCCCCAGTACATCTTCCCCTCTGGGAGATCCCCTCCAGGAATAAATAAAAGACGACCAAAAGGTCTCCCAAATTCCAAAGGCCCGTACTCTTGTGGCCCTTGGACTACATCAGGAGGAACCCCCCCCCCCCCAAAAAAAAAGGAGGACAGGCAGTGACTGACCCTGGGAACGAGCACAGGGAACATTAGGAAGCTAAGCAAGAGGATTCAAAAGGAGGCTACGACCTCGAGGAGGTAAGAAATCCAGATAAGCTCCCCAAAGCAGCAAGTAGGTGAGCAGCCGCTGAGGGCGACGAACCACCTCTCTGGCTTCCCAGGTGGCCAAATTATGCACCAAAGCTCTCCAAGTCCAAAAATAGGGTGGCTCAGAAACAGTCCAGGATTGCAAAATATACTTATGAGCAAGGAGACACACCTTATGACACCATAGGGGACCCCCTTGGGGAGGCCACAGAAAACCCCAGGGAGATCTAAAACCAAGGTCTCTACAGTACCTGAAATGGGACCCTGAAATAAGCCCTGGAGATAATGGACGATGGACTGCCAAAAAGCCTGTATAGTCCAATAGTCCCAAACTACTTCTTACATTTAAAACAAAATTATATAGCTCCTTGGCATTCATTAATAGATTACTAGTTCTTACACAACCTCTAGAACAGTGTTTTTCAACCTTTTTACACCTATGGACCGGCAGAAATAAAAGAATTATTCTGTGGACCGGCATCGGTCCGTGGACCGGTGGTTGAAGAACACTGGGCTAAGTCGTGGGCCAGACCCCGCCCATATCTACCCAATCTCTACCCCACACCCTGCCCCCATAATAGTACTAATTTCACCATGCACGTCCTGTGCCTCATCTGGAAGCCTTCCCTCTGACGTTGCAACGTCAGAGAGAAGGCTTTCCGGTTCAGGCATAGGATGCCTGTAGGAGCCACTGCCCGTGGCTTTGTGCACTGAATCAGTTAGGAAGAGGGAGCTGGCTCGAAGATAACGCCGCTTCGATCGCACCGTGGACCAGCGGTTGAAGAACACTGTTTTGGGCCTGATGCATGTGTTGTCCCTGTGGACCGGCAGGAAATTTCTGTGGACCGGCACTGGTCCATGGACCGGTGGTTGAAGAACACTGCTCTAGAACATTATGCTCCTCTCAACAAAATCTCCTTTCAATCACTTCCATTCATCAAATTGTCTATGATACCTCGCGTAAAACCATATTTTTGGTTATGGACCCTACTTTATGGAATGCTCTATCCACTTATCTTAAACAAGTAGACAATATATCCAAATTTAAATCAGAACTTAAATCATTCATGTTTAAGGATGCCTTCAACATTTAAATCCCGGTTCTGACTATCAAACAGCAGTCAGCAACCTCTCCCTCCTTTTGTGTTTCCCTTTTTTTGTTTTTCCTTCCCAAAGATGGAGCTGTTGGTGGCCACTGATCATGTGTCAATCACATGGCAGCGCCGTTTAGATAATTGCACCTCCAGCAAAGGTAGACATGAGAAATGTAGGCCAAGATTTTCAAGGTCTAGATTTCTGGCACCTACCTTTGGCATGAATCACGCCTATGTAGGCACTTTATGGTGTCTAATGCCACTTCTGGCATTAGCCACACCTACAGTGGCATTACCCACCATAACGTGCCTATACAGATGTGATTCTGGAACTGTTTTTTAAAGTAAACAGCATTTTCACTTAACGTAGGCACCGATAGGGTGCCTACCAGCGCATAAGTTAAGCCACAATTTATAGAATATGGGTCAAAAAATATATCCAAATTCCAGAAAGGTTGGGACAAGTATGTTGGATCTCTAAGGGAGAGGAGATAGTAGATGGCATGGTTAGGCAGACTAGATAGTCCATTTGGTCTTTTTTGTATTAAATTTTCTCTGTTTCCATTTTATTTCTTTTATTCCCTTATATTCATTTTCTTTATAATGGATTTTTGGGGAATGCTATTCAGAAGGTTTATTTCTCTCTATGATAGTATAGATAGGTCCTGCAGTAGAATATCTGGACTAGAAGGGATTAAAGCAAGACAAATTTCCTTCTACTTCAAATACTGTAAGTAGATAAGGGCAGAAGAACACCTTTCTGGTTTAAGGGAGAAACAAAACAATTTTCAATTCACTAATTGCTGATGCTGTGTGGGGTGGAATATTGGTTGGGCCAAGGTCTCAGTGCACACATTCCACTGACAATCCAGCCCCTTGGAGAACCTAGTTATGATCATTATTATTCTTTATTCTTATATACCGCCATACCCAGTGAGTTCTAGGCGGTTTACATCAATTAGCAAATGATCTGCATTGAATAGCAGATTTACAACAAAATTAGAGGTAGGTTTACAAAATTAGAAGCAGATTTACAGCATTGAATAGCAGATTTACAACAAAATTAGAAGTAGGTTTACAAAATTAGAAGCAGATTTACAGCATAATTAGAAGAATTTTTGACAGAAAATTGCAGGCCGAATTACGATAAATTACAGTGATTTGCCGCAGTCAGCCGTGAAGTTACAGCGATTCTTAACTGTCTGCACAGAGGGCAGGTTTACATCAATATTACAGAAATTGCAGGTTTGACCGAGCTAGGTAGGGGAGGTAGAGAGTGGGGGAGGGAGGGACTGGTGAAGGAGGAAGGGGGCAGCGGTGGGGTAAGTGTCCTGTGAGGTGAATGGGTTATTAAGGGTCGTGTTTGCTGAAAAGGTACGTTTTTAGTAGTTTTCTGAATGATAGGTAAGTGGGGGCCTCGAGTATCATCTGTGCTAGCCATGGGTTCGACTTGGCTGCTTGGAAGGCAAAAGTTCTATCCAGGAATCTTTTGAGAGGGCAGTGTTTAGGCGAAGGGAAGGCGAACAATTGAGTTCTCCGTGATGTCCTGTTGCTGCAGTAGAGGTTAAAGTGTGTGTTTATGTAACTTGGGGAGGAGCCGTTAACCGATTTGTAGCAGAAGCATGCAAATTTAAAGAGAATTCTAGATTCAAATGGTAGCCAGTGTAGTTGGTGATAGAAAGGGGTGACATGTTCCCATTTCTTTAGGCCAAAGATGAGGCGCACCGCGGTATTTTGGACTGTTTTTAGTCTCCTGGTAGTTTTCTTAGTGGCGTTAAGGTAGATGATATTGCAGTAGTCGAGGATGCTGAGGATGGAGGATTGTACAAGTAGGCGGAATGCATTGTCATAGAAGTGTTTTTTTATGGTGCGAAGTTTCCAAAGTACCGAGAAGCTTTTCCTAATTATGAGGTCGGTATGGTTATCTAGAGATAAGTTTTTGTCCAGCGTGACTCCCAGAATTTTTATGGTCGGATCAAGGGGGAAGGTCTTTCCTTTTAGTTGAATTGTGGTTTCCTTAATTTTATCTTTGGGGGAGGCTAGAAAAAATTTTGTTTTGTCTGGGTTTAATTTCAGTCTGAATGAAAGCATCCAGAGTTCTATCTGGTTGAGAGTGTTTGAGATGTGGTCGAGTAGTTCTTGTGAAAAGTTGGTTAATGGAATGGTTATTGTGATATCGTCTGCATAAATGAAGAATTTGAGATTTAGGTTGTGTAGGAGTTTACCTAGTGAGGCAAGGTAAATGTTGAATAGGATGGGGGATAGGGGGGAGCCCTGTGGGACCCCGCAGGTGTTGTCCCAGCAGTATGAGAAAGAGTTATTTTTGAGTACCTTGTATGATCTATTTTGTAGGAACCCCTGAAACCAATTGAGGACCTGGTCTGAGATGCCTATGTGCGCTAGGCATTCCAGGAGAATGGTGTGGTCGACCAGGTCAAAAGCACTGCTCAGATCGAGTTGTATGATCAGGGCACTTGAGCCTTGACTGAAGAGTGTGAGGAGGTGGTCGAGAAGGGAGGCTATGATGGTTTCAGTGCTGTGGTCCGCCCGAAATCCTGATTGGTTGTCACTTAGAATGTTGAATTTTTCAAGGTATGCGGAAAGTTCCGCTTTTACCAGCCCTTCCGCTATTTTGGTAAATAGGGGGATACTGGCGATCGGCCTATAATTAGAAGGGGAGTTTGGTGGTTCTTTCTCATTTTTTAAAATTGGGGTGATCATTATTTGACCCTGCTCCGATGGGAAGTTACCTTTGGATAATAGGTAATTAACCCATGTCATCATTTTTGCTTTAAAATGGGGAGGGGCCGTTCTCATGATTTTTGGTGGGCATGTGTCCAGATGGCAGTAGGAGTGAGTATACTTGTTGTAGTAAGTATTGAAGGTTTGCCAATCGGTTACTGCGAACTGTTTCCAACTAAGGTCGACTTTGGCTCCCGGGTCTGGGTTTGGTGGATTCATGTCTGTGAGGATGGGGAAGAGCTCGAGGGGGTTGGGGCTGGCTGGTAGAGTTGTTCTTATTTTTTGGATCTTGGTATTGAAGAAGTCAGCCAGGGTGTTGGCGGTTAAGGTGGCTTCTTCGTGTAGGTTTGTGTAGGTTTCTATGTTGTAAAGATCATTGACCAATCTGAAGAGGTTATTGCTATTGGTTTTAGGATTACCGATTTTGTTGGAGTAGAATTTTTTTCTTTTTTCACTAGTGAGGGTTTTGTACTGTTTTAATTTTTGTCTCCATGCCAGTCTGTGTTCTAGCGTTCCGGTTTTTTGCCATGATTTTTCGGCTTTTCTGAGGTCCTTCTTGCATTGCAGCAGTTCAGAATCGAACCAGCCTTCTTGGTTGGGGGTTCTTATTCTGCGGGTTTTTTTGGGGGCAATCTCGTTTAGTATATTGGTACTATCTTGTATCCATGAGGTCATGATTTGTTCCGTATCTTCTATTGGATTGGTGTTGATTTCGAAGTGGGACCAGAATTCCATTGGGTCAATCTTTCCTCTGGTATTGTGGGTTTTGACTGTTCTTGTTTTTTCGCTTTTAGGGGGTTTAAGTTGGCATCCAATGGTGAAGCTACATAGGCGGTGATCGGACCAAAGGGAGTCTGACCAGTTGCCTTGTTTCCAATAAAAAGTGGGATTGGTCTGTTCCTTGGAGGATAGAGTTACCAGGTCTAACTGATGTCCTCTTTGGTGGGTTTTGATCGGGGGGTGTTTGTCAAAGCCTAGTTGTGAGAGCAGTGACCAGAAGTCCGCGGTTTCAGGTTGGTCAGTTTGCTCGAGGTGTATGTTGATGTCCCCACACAGTAGGTTGTATGGGCTTGTTAGCGAATTGGTAAGAAGTAATTCAGCAAAGTCGTCTTTGGTCGTGGTCCATTTTTTGGGGGGTATGTAAAATAGAGTGATGGTTAGTGAGGAGGGCAGAGATGTTGATGCTAGGACGATGGTTAGCATTTCGGAATTAGGTGAAGAGGTTGTGTTAAGAACGGAAGCATTGAGATGGTCTCGGAAGATTATTGCTAGTCCTCCTCCTCTTCCCCATGTTCTGGCTAGGGAGAGTATCTTGAATTTTGGTGGTAGACAATCTTTAATAATGATGTCTTTGTCTGAAAGCAACCAGGTTTCTGTGAGAAGGACAAAGTCAGGGTTGTTTTCAGTTAGCCAGTCTTTGATTAGTGTGGATTTATTCCTCATAGATCTGATATTCAGGTAAAAGCCCTGCAGGGACTGGTGGTTGGTGTGATTGGGTGGGGAGTAGTGGGAGTACGCCAGTTTTTTTAGGGTTCTTAGTTTTTTTGGGTGGGACTTGGTCAGTTTGTAGTGGTGGGGGGGGTTGTTGGGCAAGTGGGCGTGTGGGTGGTCTTGTGTGGTGTGGAGAGTGTATGTAGTGGTTCTGGGTTTTACCGATCGGTGCAGCGTGATGTGGATGGGAATGGGGGATGCATTGGAGTTGTCTGCGTTGCAGAGCCTGGAAGAGAGCAAGAGGAGTGTAAGTAGAGCTACGCATTGTTGTGTATTTGGCTTGGCCATTGTGAGGGGCTCGTCCCAGCTGTGGTTGGAGACGTTGGGGTGTTTCCTGTGATTGAGGACAGGATTAGTGCAAGGGGGGAAAAAAAACGGAAGTTGGGGTTTCTAGATTGGTGGGTCAGAGGGCGGTTTGGTATATTCCTGTAAGCTGTCCTGAAGGTTAAGCAGTGTAACAAGGATAAACAATGTGGTTTCAATACAGTGGTGCTATGATCTGTATAGGTCCGGCAGGGTTATACATTAGAGTTTTTTGTAACAGTAAAACGTATCCGGATTGGGGGTATCAGGGTACTATCCACGAGACCCGGAGTCGGTGCTGTTGGATCTGTCTGGGAAAGAGTTCCTTTTTGGGTTGAGACGGTTGAGTCTTTGTTGGAGTGCTGGGGCTGTGACTGTAGTGGTCTGGGCAGGTTCTGTGGTCGGTGGGCTGGTATCGGAGGCTGCCTGTGCTGGTGTCTTCCCGCAAGTGCTTCGCGGTTGGGTTCCTGCTGGTTAGGGAGGGGTGTCCGGCTGAGCAGGCTGGGTGTTGTTGGGATCCGGGTGAGGGGATCGGGCTCGCCGGTACAGGAGTCGTTTGCAGTCGCTTTGCAAAGGCGCGTGCTAAGGCGCACGCGCCTTAGACGTGCGCCTTCGACGGCACGCCGAACGGCTGCACGCCGTTGGCGCGGCGGCTTTGAGGCGTCGGGTTCGGGAGAGGGGCGGAGCGGGGCTCGCACGCTCCTCTCCTGCTAGTGCCCGGCTGAAGAAGGCCGCTCTCCGGGGGGCGCGGCGGCTTTGAGGCGTCGGGTTCGGGAGAGGGGCGGAGCGGGGCTCGCACGCTCCTCTCCTGCTAGTGCCCGGCTGAAGAAGGCCGCTCTCCGGGGGGCGCGGCGGCTTTGAGGCGTCGGGTTCGGGAGAGGGGCGGAGCGGGGCTCGCACGCTCCTCTCCTGCTAGTGCCCGGCTGAAGAAGGCCGCTCTCCGGGGGGCGCGGCGGCTTTGAGGCGTCGGGTTCGGGAGAGGGGCGGAGCGGGGCTCGCACGCTCCTCTCCTGCTAGTGCCCGGCTGAAGAAGGCCGCTCTCCGGGGGGCGCGGCGGCTTTGAGGCGTCGGGTTCGGGAGAGGGGCGGAGCGGGGCTCGCACGCTCCTCTCCTGCTAGTGCCCGGCTGAAGAAGGCCGCTCTCCGGGGGGCGCGGCGGCTTTGAGGCGTCGGGTTCGGGAGAGGGGCGGAGCGGGGCTCGCACGCTCCTCTCCTGCTAGTGCCCAGCTGAAGAAGGCCGCTCTCCGGGGGGCGCGGCGGCTTTGAGGCGTCGGGTTCGGGAGAGGGGCGGAGCGGGGCTCGCACGCTCCTCTCCTGCTAGTGCCCGGCTGAAGAAGGCCGCTCTCCGGGGGGCGCGGCGGCTTTGAGGCGTCGGGTTCGGGAGAGGGGCGGAGCGGGGCTCGCACGCTCCTCTCCTGCTAGTGCCCGGCTGAAGAAGGCCGCTCTCCGGGGGGCGCGGCGGCTTTGAGGCGTCGGGTTCGGGAGAGGGGCGGAGCGGGGCTCGCACGCTCCTCTCCTGCTAGTGCCCGGCTGAAGAAGGCCGCTCTCCGGGGGGGCGCGGCGGCTTTGAGGCGTAAGTAATATATTGATATGGTTTATTGTATATATTGATATGGTTTATTGTATATTATAATTTAATATGCTGTCTTTCCTGAGGAGATAACAAAACAGTGTACAATAGACAACAAATCTAAATCTGAGAGGAAAGAATGCCAGTTATCAAAGAAGAGGAAAGAAATTGAAGGAAAAGAAAAATAATAGTTTCATTAATAAATTATCAGTAATATATTACTGGCAACATATCACTGGTAATATATTACTTTTACAGTAATGAGTGTTTGGTAAGTAATATAAAACAGTCACTAGTTTCATTAGAAAGCAGAAATATGCTAGTTATTAATCTAGGTAGGTTACTATGAAAAATGTATTACTTTAAAAAAAATTAATATATGTACAGTAGACTCTCTGTTAACCGGAACTCAGGAAACCAGAACTCTCAAGTGACCAGCAAAAAATCCCCTCCCCAAGAAATACTATAATACTTTAAATAAAAATGAAAATAAAATCAATTTTTGGTGGAAATTTAAGTGTAAACTTGACACACCACATCTGAGAACACCCACGCTTTGCCTACCACATGCCTGGTAGTTTGTCTGGAACAGTACCGTAACTACATTTATCTGGCATCTATCAATCCCCATGGGTGCTGGTTAACTGTGAGTCTACTGTATTTGGGAAACAGCCCATGTAAGGCTAGTACATAGTTAAATCTTTAGCCATGCCCCTCCTCCAATTAATTTTCCCCCTCCTTTACTAATGTGTAGCACGGGTTTTAGTGCCGGCAGCGGAGGTAACTGCTCTGGTTTTAGCGCTGGCAGCAGCATTGACTAAAACAACAAATGACATACACAATAATAAACTGCAAGTTGTCATGTATGGGTGGTCTTTCATTTGCAACCACATGAGAAAAAAAAACCTATGGCAGATAACATGACTAGAACCAATATGCTGAGGAAAAGCCTGATTAAATAAATAAATATGCCTTCAGATGTTTCAAAAGGAAACTTATCTGCTCAGTATTACTTAACTCCATTGGTAAGTCATTCCAAAGCACTGGATCTGTTACCTGAAAAATGCTTGATCAATATTCCTGGAGGAAAAGTCCATAGTTTGTTATTGAGAAAGACATGGAGGAAGTCACTGCTTGCCCTGTATCGGTAGCATGGAATATTGCTACACCTTGGGTTTTGGCCAGGTACTAGTGACCTGGATGGCCACCATGAGAACGGGCTGCTGGGCTTGATGGACCATTGGTCTGACCCAGTAAGGCTATTCTTATGTTCTTATATTCATCTTACCTAACCTTACAAAAATGAAACATTCAATTAACCCTTGTCTGTTGAGGAAGGTAATGTCACAACCAGAGCAAGGGGAGCTTTGTTATTTAACATTCTGTGACTCAGCTCCTGAGAATTTTTGGTAATGAAATTAAACAATTAAGATCCCTCAATACCATCCCTTCCTGTAAAAAAGTATAACTATACATCTTACGTTTCTGTATTAGGGGGAAATGGACTTGTATACTGCTTTCTTGTGATTACACATTCAAAGCAGTTTGCATATATACAGGTACTTATTTTGTACCTGGGCAATGGAGGATTAAGTGACATGACCAGGGTCACAATGAGCAGTGCTGGGATTTGATCCCACATCTTCAGAATGCTGAGGCAGCAGATCTACTACCAGCCCACTCCTCATCTCCATTATTATCTTTATTCAACTTTGTTTCATTATATATGTACATGATAAAAAATTTTCCAAAGTCATTTGTTTAGATAAATGTGCTATTTGCAAAGCACCCTCTCTTCCTGTCAGTAAAATATAGTATGATTTTGGCTCTTTGAGTTTGTGTGGCTGTCAGCGTCAGGACCTATTTTGCTTTGGCAGGCAGCTGCGCTTTACTGTCACCCAGAAACTTTCACTGAAGGCAATCATTTAGTCTATCTGATCAAGCCCAGCCCTGAGTCCTGGGAATGAGCTAATTCTAATTCATATTGATTGAATAAGTCAGATTGGTGTTTGGAGCAGGGGCATTGCTAGGTTCAGAACACCCATAGGGAACACATTTATTGCTAAAGAGAGGGAAAGAGTGATTCTTAAGTTCAGATTTTTGCCTGTTTTTCCTGGAGAAGACATAGAAGCATATAATACGACAATACAGGAGGTTTACTTGCTATTACAATGTGGGTGAACAGCAGCTGGCTTTGCTTTGAGCTTCATATGTGCCAGTTAACAGTAGACCACTAGATTACACAAGTACTGTATAAATTTCCCACAATAATAGCACAGAAGGAAATTAAGTATGGGATCCCCTTCCAAACAAATCTCATCTGAGGGTGCTGAAGGAACTTAGGGAAGTTCTGGTAGCTCAATGCTTCTCTAGAGTCAGGAGTGGTAACGGAGGACTGGAGAAGGGCAGATGTGGTCCAGCTACACAAAAGTGAATGTAAGGAAGAAGTAGGGAATTACAGGCCAGTAAATCTGACTTCTGTGGTAAGCAAATTAATGGAAATGTTTTAAAAACAGAGAATGGTGAAGTTTCTGGAATCTGGTGGATTACAGGACCAGAGGCAACATGGATTTACTAGAGGTAGATCTTGTCAGATAAATCTGATCAATTTCTTTGACTGGGTGACCACAGAATTGGGTAGAAATGCGTTCCTTTGTGCGCTACTGAGGTGCGCAATATCTAATTCAAAAAACTTTACATTAACAAAATTTAAATTAGAAATAATAACTTTATTTAAAAGACAATTTCAGCATTCATCCTTTACATTATATCTGTTTTATTTACTTATATTACTTGTTTTAAACAATTGCCAAATTTCTTTTTCACAAAAATCGGTAAAAGCTCTTCAGATATCTTACATTAATAACTCTATGGATAATTCTCCTTCTACTCATCAGGACCCTGCTTTTGTTACCATTCCAGTCATTTGGGGACATCGGCCAAAAAAATCAAAAAACAATAGAAATAATACTCGTTACTCTGAACATATAGAAATTCCCTTACAATCTCGACAAACATCCTCAGCAATATTGAGCTCATCATTAACCTCTCAACAAATTTATTCTACTACAGTAGATTTATCATTTTCCGACTTGAATATTAGTCAACTCAAAATAGGTATAATAAATATACGTTCCATTAAATCAAAATATCATATTCTTAAAGACCTCATCACTCAATATTCTTTTGATATTTTATGTCTAATTGAAACATGGCTTTCAGAAGGAGAGGAAGCATACCTTGATTATGCTTGCCCCCCAGGTTTTTCATTTATTTTTAATCACCGTTGCTATAAAAAAGGAGGAGGGTTAGCAACTATTTATAATGGTTCCCTTTCAATAAATAAACTTGATTCTTCTTCTAATACACACATTGAATATCTTCAATTTTCTGTTCAAACTAGACCAAAAACAGATATTCTTCTACTATACATACCACCCCCAATTAGTATTGATACTCTTAACCATCTGCAATCTCTCCTTTTTGATTTTGGTTCTTCTACACTAAATCCATTAATTTTAGGAGATTTTAATATTCATTTTGATGATCATGCTAACAATTACACTAAGACCGTACTTTCTTATATCACCTACTTAGATTTACACCCTCTATTGACCCAACCAACTCATCAAGCCGGTCATATATTAGATATGGCTATAGTTCCTAGATCAGCAACTTCAAATTACGTTGTAAATTCATCATTACCAGTTCCTTGGTCTGACCATTTTTTAATATCCATATCGTATTCTATGTCACATAGAAAGCCTAATTCTGAAAATCGGACAATTAATTTTAGAAATTTCAATAATATTACCCCAGAATTAATACGATCATCTTTTCAATTTGATTTTTCCAATACAAACATTACTGATATGGAAACTCTATTAAATCAATGGAATTCTTCCATAAATACATTTTTAAATGAGCATGCTCCACTACAAATTAAAATAATTTCAGCACGGAAAATGCAAAATCCATGGTACACAGCTGATCTTACACTTATGAAAAAACAACTTAGATCTACTGAACGGAAATGGAGAAAAAATAAAACACATGAAAATACTCAATTATTTAAAGAGCTTTCAAAATTATATAAATCCAAAATTAACCAAACAAAAGCAAAATTCTATTCAGAAAAAATAATAAAAGCCAAAAATCCTTCAGCATTATATGTACTACTAAATTCATTAACATACTCAAAAAAACATCAAACACAAACTTACAACACATTACCAACAGCACAAGATCTTGCAGATTTTTTTATTGATAAAATTAAAACTATTAGGAATTCTTTTACACAACAGCAGTCCAATATTCAAAACGATCATCCTATCACAAATATATCGTATTCAACATGTTCCCATTTTAGTCTGCCTAGTCTTCATGAATTAGAATCTATACTTAAATCTATTAATGCAAAGAGTTCGGTAGTAGACTCAATTCCTCCATTCTTTCTAAAAAAAATATTTTGAACACTTTGGTCCGTTTATATTAAAATTAATAAGTTTCAAGTTTCAAGTTTATTTAAATTTAATGGTTCGCTTAAAAATTCTAAGCGAATAACATTACAATAAATATAGGGGTAAAAACAGTTAAGATCATTTTTGTGAATTAAAAAACATATTCGTGACCACTTAACAAAACAGACACTACTGGAGTGGGTGGGAAAAACATGAGGGATAAAAAGTTACAATATTGTTGTGTCCTCATATATACTGAAAGTTTAACACAAAGCACTATGCCCAAATGCTGGAAAGCCTCTGTTATTCGTCCTATTATAAAAGACCATAAGATCAGTTCGGAAAAAATCTCAAACTATAGGCCTATAGCTAATCTTCCTTTT
This sequence comes from Geotrypetes seraphini, assembly GCF_902459505.1. Lineage (NCBI taxonomy): Eukaryota > Metazoa > Chordata > Amphibia > Gymnophiona > Dermophiidae > Geotrypetes > Geotrypetes seraphini. The sequence goes on from NC_047088.1 coordinate 149,401,305, forward strand.
ATGGCTAAACTGACGGAAAAGATTGTTTTCAACCAAATTTCCGAATTTGCTGAAAAAACAAACGTGCTTCATCCGAACCAAACAGGATTCCGGCCACACCACAGTACTGAGCATTCATTAATAGGAATGACCTCCTCAATACACTATTACTTAGATCATCATCAATCAGTCTTATTAATATCCATCGATCTTTCTGCGGCTTTCGACACCATAGACCACCATCTTTTATTAGACAGACTTTCTTCAATCGGTATTACTGATCAAGTATTGTCTTGGTTCAAATCTTATTTTACCGAGCGTACTTCTATAGTTCTATTTAATAATTCAAATTCTAAAAGTTCTTTAACCTCCCATGGTATTCCCCAAGGTTCTATTCTGTCCCGCTTGCTTTTCAATATTTTTCTTGCACCACTGATGACCGTTTGTCAATCTATAGGTTTTCACGTATTTGCATATGCTGATGATATTCAACTTTTGCACCCGTTAGATCCTAGCAACCCTTTGGATATCACAGCTATTAATAATAAACTAGAACAAATCCATTATTGGTTAGACACAAATAGGTTAGCTCTTAATATTGAAAAAACAAAAACGGTGCTTTTTCCATGGAAAGAAAATCCTAAACTTATCACTCCTATTAATATAAAAAATATTCCTTTGCAATTAGCTGATTCAATTAAAATTCTAGGAGTCATATTTGATAGAAAACTCACTTTTCATGAACATATAGGTAGTATCGTAAAATCATCATTCTATAAACTCCGTCAAATTCGCTCTCTGTCACAATATCTTTGTAACAAATCTCTAAATATCCTGATCCACTCTTTAGTAATCTCTAGAATCGATTACTGCAATGCCCTCTATAAAGGAATTGCACAGAATGAAATAAGACGACTTCAAATAATACAAAATACTTCAATTAAATTAATAACAAGGACAAAAAAATTTGATCACGTAACACCACTCCTCAAGAAAGCTCATTGGCTGCCAGTGTCCCATAGAATAACATATAAACTAAGCCTACTCACTTTTAAAGCAATGTTTTTTAAAACACCTGCATTTATTTTTAATACACTAATTCCTTACTCTATAAATAGAACATTACGATCCAACGAACAGCATTTATTAACAATTCCATCTCTCAAAATCATTAACACTAGAAGACAATTTATTTTCTCTGTTACTGCTCCACAAATTTGGAATTCTCTGCCAATATATTTAAGGAAAGAAAATGATATTGAGAAATTTAAAATTAACTTAAAAACATTTCTTTTTAAAGATGCATTTGATTAACAAGATCTTCCCTTGAATTTAATAATGCTGCTTTCGACAATTCTTTGAACTCCCATCCTTATGTTTTTCCCTACCTACTTTTCTATTATAAATTGTATTTCATTTCCCCTTTTTCCCTTCGTTCAAGTTTGTTTTTATTTAATGGTTATATATTAATTAATGTTTTATTGTTAATTTTAAAAATGTAATTTTATCTTATAGTTGTAATTTAAATATTTTCTTTTATGTATGTACATCGCTTTGAAGCAAGATTAAGCGATTAATCAAAAATTTTAATAAACTTGAAACTTGAAACTTGAAACTAGAGAGAGTATGCTAGATGTGGTGTATTTAGATTTTAGCAAAGCCTTTAACAGTGTTCTACACAGACACCTAATAAATAAACTGAGTGCCCTCAGTGATGGGCTGGGTCAAAAACTGGTTGAGTGGAAAATGAAAGAGGGTAGTGGTTAATGGAGATTGCTTTGAGGAAAGGGATGTTACCAGTGGGGTGCCTCAAGTTTCTGTTCTTGGGCCTGTTCTTTTTAACATTTTTATAAGCAATATTGCTGAAGGGCTGTCAGGTAAGTTTTGCCTCTTGCGGATGGAAGGGGATCTTATACTTAATTTCTTTCTGTGCTATTATTTTGGGAAAATGTATACAGTACTTGTGTAATCTAGTGGTCTTGTACTGCAATTGAGTAGACACCCCGGATGCTATAAATCAGTGTTCTTCAACCTTTTTACACCTATGGACCGGCGGAAATAAAATAATTATTTTGTGGACCTGCAAACTAATAAGACTGAAATTTTTAAAAACCCCATTGCCGCCCCGTCCCCGCGAGCTCGGTCCCGTTAACCATTTGATCCCATCTGCATAAGCCTCAAATATTTATGATTTTATATTGAACATATTTTATTAAAGTATAAAAAGAAACAATATTCTGTACAATTGTCATTTTATAAATATAAATAATACAGGGCAAGGATCAACAAAACCCCCATCTCCCCTCCCCTTCACATATATCCCCTCTACTATCAAGAAAACTGAATAAGCCAAATTATTACAGATTGCTACACAAATATCATGCTAACAGAATACCGCAGTCACACATGGCAGGAATGGTGTTAGGGGGAGTGCAACTAGGGCAACTGCCTACTGGTCAGAGAGAGCCCTAAGCCAGCTGGAAGCTAAAGACGCACTGCCTGGGCTTTGCATTCCCCAGTTATGTCTAACATCAGCTCTAGCAGGATACATATTTTAAATCTGATATATTCTAATCACAAGATAGAAATAAAATTATTTTTTTCTACCTTTTGTCGTCTCTGGTTTCTGCTTTCATCGTCTTTTCACTCTCTTTCATCCAACATCTGCCCTCTGTCTCTTCAATCCAGCATCTGTCTCTTCCATCCAATGTCTGCCCTCTACCCCTCCCCCTCCCATATGGTATCTGCGTTCTTTCTATGCCCCTCTCTCCTACACCAGATCTAGCATCTTTGTCCCTCTTTCCTTATTTTTCATCTGACCCCCCTTCCCAGCATCAATCTCTCTCTACTTTGTCATTCCACAGTCTCTCCCCTTTCCCTCATCTGATCTCTCCATTCCATCCTGCCTCCTTCCCCTCCTCTAATCTCCCTTGCCAGCTGTTTCCTTCCAATGTTCCTCCTCCCCTGACCAGCAGTACCTTCTCCCTTTCTTCCTCCCCTTATCCAACAGTAATTCTAGTCCCTTCCCTTCCCCTTCTCCCCTGTCAGCAGTATCCCCTTCCCCTCCCTTGTCCAGGAGTACCCCTTCTCCCTTTCCTCCTCCTCTTATCCAACAGTAACTCTAGTCCCTTCCCTTTCCCTTCTTCCCTGTCAGCAGTATCCCCTTCCCCTCCCTTGTTTAGGAGTACCCCTTCTCCCTTTCCTCCTCCTATTATCCAACAGTAACTCTAGTCCCTTCCCTTTCCCTTCTCCCCTGTCAGCAGTATCCCCTTCGCCTCCCTTGTCCAGGAGCACCCCTACCCCTTCCCTCCTTCCCTCTCCAGCAAATGTTTCCTCTAAGTAGGCTAGCGGCAGCTCTGTGTGCTTTTAACTTCGGCACACAGCTGCCCCTAAGCAGTATTTTAGCGCAGTTTCATGAGGCAGCCTCGGGGCCTTTGGTAGGCCGGCCCACTTCGATGATGCGATGTGGGCCTACCTACCAAAGGCCCCGAGGCTGCCTCATGAAACCGCGCTAAAATACTGCTTAGGGGCAGCTGTGCGCTGAAGTTAAAAGCACACAGAGCTGCCCCTGCTTATCTGGGAGTGCGGAGACAAAGGCTGGAGCAGGAGACATACGCGGCAGGAGTCGGTGGTGGAAGGCAGGAGTGCCGGCATAGCGACGGCATCAGGAAGTTGCACGTCAGCTGACGCCGGCACCTTTTGCTGCGGCAGGGACCCGAATCCTTCGCGGACCAGCAAGATTTTTTTGTGGACCGGCACCAGTCCGCGGACCGGCACCAGTCCGCGGACCGGCGGTTGAAGAACTGTGCTATAAATAACATGAAGAAAGACCTAGTGAAGCTTGAAAAAGTCTGAAATTTGGTAGCTAAAATTTAATACTAAGAAAAGCAAGGTCATGCATTTGGATTGCAAAAACCTGAAGGAACGGTACAGTTTAGGGGCTGAAGAACTTATGTGCAAGGCAGAAGAACGGGATTTGGGTATAACTGTATGTGATGATCTTAAGGTGGCCAAAAAGGTTGAAAAGGTGACAGTGAAAGCTAAAAGGATGCTAGTGTGCATAGGAAGAGGTATGGCCAGAAAGAAAAAGAGTTATTGATGCCCCTGTATAAGACACTGGTGATACCTCATTTAGAATATTGTGTGCAATTCTGGAGACTGCACCTTCAAAAAAGATATAAAAAGATGGAGTCGGTCCAGAGGAAAGCTACTAAAATGGTGTGTGGTCTTTGTCATAAGACTTAAAGATCTCAATATGTATACTTTAGAGGAGAGGCAGGAGAGGGGAGATATGATAGAGACGTTTAAATACCTACGTGGTGCAAATGCACATGAGTCGAGTCTCTCTCATTTGAAAGGAAGTTCTGGAATGAGAGGGCATAGGATGAAGTTAAGAAGTGATAGGCTCTAATCTAAGGAAATACTTTTTTTTTACTGAAACGGTGGTAGATGCATCGAACAGTCTCCCGTAAGAAGTGGTGGAGACAGAGACTGTGTCTGAATTCAAGAAAGTGTCGGATAGGCATATTGGGTCTCTTAGAGAGAGGAAGAGATAATGGTTACTGCAGCTGGGCAGACTTGATGGGCCATTTGGCCTTTATCTGCCATCATATTTCTATGTTTCTGGGTGACAGTATTCTATAACCTGTGTGTGCACATTCTGGGCAACCCCTGACCTGCCATGCCCTCCCATATTAACTGCACCCTCATAGAAGTTGCATGTGATAGAGTAGTGTATCTCAAACTGTGTGCCTCCTGAGATTCCAAGTGTGCCACGGCACACTGAGGAGGAAGAGAAGCGCCTGCCAGCTGACTTCCCTACATGGTATGACACCAGTGCTGCCCAATTCACCGAAGGCCTGCATGTTTTCCCCTTCTCTCTAGCATTCTCCAGCTTCCCCCTGGCCTCCCGGTCTCACCTTTAAAGCTAATTACAGCAGCCTGCAGAGGATCGCCAATAGGTAAAATGATTTTATTTTCAATATAGTGATTGAAATGTGTCAGTTTTGAGAATTTATATCTGCTGTATATATTGTGTGTATATGAAAAATGAAAGGATAAAATTGCATTACAATTAGTAAGGAGGATGGGATCTGGGGCAGAGCTTGGGTGGGCCTAGGGAGGTCTGTGGTTGGGGTACTCAGTTGATATTTGCTAGACTTTAGGGGGTACTTAACTTGAAGTAGTTGAGAAACACTGCTGTAGGCAATCAGCTGGTGCCAGTGCCTCTTTTTCTCTTCGGCCCTCTTCCCTGCTGGCACCCCCTACTGGTGTCTCAGGGCCCATCTGGAGGGCCTCTGCACATGAGCAGACATCGTCGTGATGATGTCACGCATACGTGTGATGTCATCGTGGCGATGTCCGCGCAGTTCTGGGTGCCTCAAGCTGTGGCCACTACCTTTAGTGTGCCCCGGCTCAAGAAAGTTTGAGAGACACTGATAGAGTTTGCACGTACAACTTCTAGCATACCGACTAAGGGTAGCTGTACTTGTAACTGCTAATTGGTGCTAATTAGCATGAATTAAGGTCATTTATGGCCTATTATTGCTCATTATTAAATTAATTTATGCATGCAGCTGATGCTGCTCTTCCCAAATTCTGCCGCTTTAGGTGGATACCTAGTCTGTCTAGTAGCAGAGCCAGCCCTGTAACTTTATATAGGTAAGTTATCCATATAAAGTTATAAGGGCTGAAAATTTACCTCAGTATATTCTACCCTATACAGCCCTCATAACACAAAGTGAATATACTCATAATTAATTTTACCAAACACAATATCTGTCTGGTTGTACTTAACACAATTTTGTACATAAACCCCTTATGCAACCTTTATATACTCACAGACCTCCTCCTTATACAGTATTCCAAAATTTCTGTGTGACTGAAAAACAGCAAACATATAGACACCTTAGTAAAGGATCGTTGCAATTAATGATCCTGAATTATTCATATTCTCTTCAAAGCCTTCCAATCTGTGAACGCTCTCAATCGGTAATAATTCTGCAGGATGACCCAGTTTTTCAGGAATACCAGTTGTAGAGAGACATATCAACTCCAAGTTTTTCACAGTCTCTGATTACCCAAATATGTAGATTTTTTTTTAATAGTGGGTCCCTTGGTAGACTTTTTTTGCATGGGTGTTTCTAGGAAGTACAGATTGTAAAGTTTGAGATTGCTCCTTAGCTCGTGTTGGTGGGTCCTAGAGGGGGGGAGGGGGGAAAGGGAATGAAGGCAGGGAAAGGCTTGTTTCAAAGTCCTACTTCTATGTATGCATTGCACAGGCATCCAGTGTTTCACTTCCCATTTTGTAGGCACTCACCCAAAGAGTCTAATATTCAATCCAGCTGGTTATATAGGCACAAATACACTTTACTGGGAGATCATAACTAAGTATAACTGATCTGTTAAAATTCACAGACATGAGACATAAAAAAATCAGAATTAGACATTGGGTTGCTTCCTTTAGTTCTATATGGTCCTCTGACTTTGGGTCTTCTCTTTCACATCTCTGAGACCATAAGATCCTTTATCAGGACTCTCTTCCAACCCCTCTCTCTTTTCTGTATTGGGTTGTTGGTTCCCTGAGCCACAGCACACTCTGGGTTGACCCCTGCATTGGCTTCCTATCCCAGCTCAAGTAAGATTCCAAGTACTACTCCTGTTCAAAATACTATAGCTTTCACATTCTTTTTTGTCTGTGATATTGCTTAAGATTTACTCTCCTATTCTGCAAGTATATTAACAGGATCATTAACGGTTAGAAATCTCTTCACTGCATCATGTAAGATTGACTCAGACTATGTCTTCTGCCTGCACAGTAACGGATTCTAGAATATGGACCTCCATGCTAGGGGAGTAAAAGACGGTGTGATGATGTGAAAAACTTTCAGACATCTGAACATGTTTTTATTCACTAATGCTTATGTACAAGTATCATATAGTTTTAATCTTTGGATTTTTAGTCATTACAGAAAAGAGAGTCTGAAGTGTAAAATTCTGGATGCACAAATTTTATGAGTAGTTTTTTTTATTTTTTAATGGTTATATGGTTTTTTAAAAGATATGTTAAGTTTGTTTTATAAACACTTGTGTATGTTATGTTGCAAACCACTCAGTATCTAAGACAGGTGGTATAGAAAAAAATTTAAACATTATACATCTTCCAAAATTACACTTCTCATGGTCTAAGCTCGGTTCAGAAAAGAGACCTTGAGGTAATAGTGTCTTATTATTTCAAGGCAGTGAAACAGTATGACAAGGTGGTGGCCATAGCTAGAAGGATACTAGGCTGCATAGAGAGAGGTATAACCAGCAGACAAAAGAGCTCTTAAACAGTGGTGTAGCTGCAGGGGGGCATAGGGGGCCTGGGTCCCCCATTTTGAGCTCAGGCCACCTGCAAACCTGCAGCACCTGTTAAATGGCTGATGGGGTTGCTGAAGTGCCAGAACCAAAGAAATTTGCTGCTGAGCCATTCCCCTCCTTTTGGTTTTGCTCCAGCAGGAAATTAGTGGTGTGCCTCCAGCCACCAACACCAACACTCCTCATGCATGCTCAGTTTGCACAAGAAGTCCTGGAGTAGGTGGCTGGAGCCAAACCACCAACATCTTGTTTCCTGTAGCAGCAACAGGAGGAAGGGAGCAGCTTGGCAGTGAATTTCTTTAACTAGCAGGACCTTGGCATCCCCATCAACAAAAATATTTTTAAAGCACTGGTGGAGGGAAGGGAATGCATTGGTCTCCCCAGTCCACCCCTGGAACCCCTTCCCATATCGGAGGGCTGACTACGCCCCCTAGTGTTAATGCCCTTGTACAAGTCGTTAGTGAAGCTCTATTGTGTTCCATTTGGAGTCTGTATCTTTCTATGGACATAAACATCCCAGATTTTGTATAGGTTACCCAAATTTGGGTGTATATTACAGATGCTGTGCAAACTAATTAGTCAATTATTTTATTATTTATTTTTTAGTATTTATAGATGACTAAGTGGTTTACATTCAAGTACTCAAGTATTTCTCCCTCTCTGTCCCGGTGGGCTCACAATCTGACTAAAGTACAATGGAGTGTTTTGCCTAGGGTCGCAAGGAGCAGTACTGGGCTTGAATCCTGAACCTCAGGGTGCTGAGACTGCAGCCCTAACCATTAGGTCACTGACTCCAATTAGGAACTAATAATCAATTAGAGTTAACTGGTACTAATTAGTGTTATGCATGCATCTGCCTTATGCCCTATTCTATAACATGTGTATGTGGTTATGCCTTGATTTTTGATATTTTATATTGGGGGATGTCTATGATGTTGTCCAGACATGTCAACGTTATATGTGGAAAATGTAGGGAAACAAGATTTTATGTATGTGACTTGGAAACCGTATATAAATTTTTTAATAAATAAATAATAAATTCCATACTGTAAAACTCAAAAGGGGGTATGGAAATGGGAGGGGCATAGGCGGGACAGGGGCGGTCCCAAGTAATTAGGTATGATGTTATGGAAGCTTGGATTTGCGTGTCCTACTTTCATCAGTTGGGTGCGAGGATTTAGACTAATGTTTCACAGGCATAAATACTCATGCCTAAAGTTAGTTCAGTAAGTATGCAAAGCTACGTACTATTCTGTAAAGGTCACTCTACATCAGTGGTCTCAAACTCGCGGCCCGCTAGGTACTATCTTTAGGCCCTCGGTATGTTTATCATAATCACAAAAGTAAAATAAAACAGTTTCTCGATTATATGTCTCTTTAGCTATAAATGACAATATTATTATTAAGACTTAGCCAAAAGGAAAGATTAATAAACTATAAAGAGTTTTATCTCATGCAAAATTATCATTTCTATAATAAGACATTATTTTTTTCTGAGGCCCTCCAAGTACATACAAATCCAAAATGTGGCCCTGCAAAAGGTTTGAGTTTGAGACCACTAGTCTACATGGAATGCCCTTTTCAGAATACTATCTTAGCATAGATCATAACAGCAGCTAACTTTGAACACCATTTACTGAATTTGGCCTAACAATAGACTTGAAGAGTTTCAAAGAAAAGCAACATAAATGGTATGGGATATATGCCTAAAAATGTATAAGAAGAAACTTGACAACCTGAATAGGCAGTGTTGTTTATTAATAATAATAATAATAATAATAACAGTTTATATACCGCAGTACCGTGAAGTTCTATGCGGTTTACAAAAGATTAAAAGATGTTACCGGTTACAAGTTGATTGAGCTTAAAGAGGTGAGGGAAAGTGGATAGTAGGTCATCAGAATGTTTAATGTACTGGGTTAAAGTAAACTAAAACTAAACTAAACTAAAGCTTAACTTTGTATACCGAGTCATCATTCTGAGAAGGCTCGACTCAGTTTATATCAATTAAATAAACAGGGAATGATTTACAATGATAAATAGAAGATACAATTTCAAAATAATTAATTTTCAAAATGTTTGGCAGAGTAGTTTTTAAAGATTTACAGAACAATTGAAACAAACTGGAATTCCTTAAAAAAAGGGGAGATCATTCCAGAGTTGACTGAAGATCTTGACTCCTTTAATCCCTTTTTTAGAAGGATGGGAGAGTTTCAATTGTTGGATACCTCTTGCAAAGGAGAATCTGTAAACATTCCAAAATAAAGGAATAAGAGGATTAAAGATACCATGTAGAATTTTAAAAGAAATACAAGCGCATTTAAATTGAATTCTAAAATAAACCGGGAGCCAATGAAGACTCTGAAGCAAAGGGGTCACATGGTCAAATTTACATTTTCCAAAGATCAGCTTCGCAGCAGTAAGTATAAATAAAAGTAAATGCATATCTTGAAACTTAAGTAAAAGTAATAAGTATAATGAAAAATAAATTAAAAATATGCTCAAGTAAAAGTAAAAAAGCTAGGCCCAGATTCTAAAAGCGGTGCTATAATAGACAAGTGCCTGAAAAAATGGCACCAGTCACGTGTCACTCAGATTAGACACTATTTTCAGAATCACGGCCTGCATCAAAGATAGGTGCTAGAAATGTAGGCAGGGTTTTCAAGGCCTTCATTAGATAGATTGCGAGCCTACCGGGACAGACAGGAAATTATGCTTGAGTACCTGAATAAATTCATGTAAACCGTTCTGAGCTCCCCTGGGAGAATGGTATAGAAAACTGAATGAATAAATAAATAAATGTATATAAATTATTGTATGTCCTGCATACCAGTGGATTTTTTCCAGCTCACTCCTCCACTTTCTTCAGGCAAAAAAAGGGAAGTAAAACTAGCAATTCCCTCACTCTTCTTTGGTCCTGGTTTTGTTCATCACCTAGGAGCCAAGCCAAGCCTTGGAAATTTTTATCTTAATATACTCACTATCTTTTCTCCTGGCACTCATCCCTAGGAGTAGGGGTAGGAGAGAAGCCAGTTACAAAACATTAATCCCATATATTTTTGAGTACATGCTAGGCAAATGGTAGCTCTGCATTACACTATTACAGTCTGTAGATCATCAACACTTTGAATTAATACTGAGGCACACACACCAATATTAGGTTACTATTTATTTCAAATTTCAAGTTTCAAGTTTAATAAAATTTTTGATTAATCGCTTAATCACATTTCTAAGCGATGAACATTTTAAAAAATTACAGTATTTGGGAAACAATACAATACTTTAATGATTTTACATACAAGCGGACTAAAAGACATACCAAACAGTGACTAAAAGGCATACATATCTGCCAGTATTTATTTTATTTGATGTTATTTGTGACTGTCTTTGAGAAAAGGTGACTAATATAGCAGATCCCCAAAGCAACCTCATCCATTCTTTATCTCCTCTAGAAATTACCAGATATCTTCTTCTTGTAATTTGCCTTGAACCGTAAGGCAATGGCGGAATAGAAATCTTTAATGTAATGCAATTTTTCATATGATGGGTCCATAAGCAATATGCAATAGTTACATGTTTGAACTTCTGTAACTTTTTAATTTTTTTTCACATAAAAGGATGGGGTTTTGGACTATTGTATTTCAAGTCATTTGCTCTAGATTTGATCATGTATCTCCACTATTGATTGATTTGGACTGGCTGCCTGTAAAGGCACAAATTTATTTTAAAATGTGCTGTTTTGTTTATAAAATTTTGAAAGGTTGCTGTTTAGTTAGTAATATTACTAATCTGCTAATAATATTATTATGTTACTGGCATAATCAAAGAACATGTAATTATAGTGCATCACAATTTCTGTCTTATAAGAGTGTTGTATTGAAAAACTGTTATGAAAAACAGGTTAACCTGCAACCCGTTCTGAGCTCACTGGAAAGAATGGGATAGAAAATGAGTTCTTCTTTGATATAAACACACTTGGAACCCATGTTTAGGGAGAGTAGTGGGCTATAAGTACTCATTATCATTGTCTAACTGAATTCATTTAAAGCCTCATCTTTCTCTTTCTGGTGACTTTAGTCACTTTTTCCCAGAGATGGTTACATTTGATAGTTGCTTTTTCATAATAAAATATCAAAGTGGCAACAATAGAATAAATATAAACACAAGTGCAACCAAATTTCCAAACTGTTACATACAGGATATAACAAACTAAAAACATATTAATAGATGAGAAAATATACCCAGCAAGAAGCCCCGAGACTACCAACCCAATCACTCAAGAACTATTTCAGCTCCTTCAGCAATCATCCCAAGCACTGCTTCAGAAAATACTTGAACAAAAAGCCACATCTTAGCTTACTAAACAGTATATAATTAATTTCTAAATGTAAAACAAATGGTAAAGTTGCAAAGAACAGTAAGATTAAAAATTGCTGAAGAGGACAGATGTTAGTCTAGCTGCAGACAATGGAGGAGTGGCTGGTAGATGCTACTAAGAGGACTTCAAAGTCCACTTTTATTCATAAGGGTTAATAGCTCTGCCAAATACTTAGCTTGAGCCACATGTAATATGAGGATTTTAAATGTAATTCACTTTTCAATAGGGAGCTAATTATGGAAAACCAGGATGCAGCTTTCATGATCACGGTGAAGTGGCTGACTAAGATTAAAAGTTGGTTGTTTGCCAATAAATTAGCCCTTAATCTTAATAAAACCTAATTAATAGCTTTTAGGAGAACAAGATCTGTTGATGTTCCTGAAATTTTCTATGTGGATGATGGAATATTCAAATCTATTTAAATGGTAATTTGATAAAGAACATAAAAATAGCCTTACTAGGTCAGACCAATGGTCCATCAAGCCCAGAAGCCCGTTCTCATGGTGGCTAATCCAGGTCATTAGTGCCTGGCCAAAACCCAAGGCCTTTTTACATGAAATAGGGTTTTTATAATGTTACATTTTGGGTTATGTATGTAGAAGAAGGAGGTAACCAGAAGGCATGCACTCTTATGTATCCCATCTGTAGGCATGTTCAGGGATAAAGTTTGGGCACACCGCAGGCAGAATTGTAATTTACATGTAGTAGATTTAAAACAAACTGGAAAAAATAATTAAATTAATTAAACTCTGGAATTTGTTGCCAGAGAATAAGGTAAAATCAGTTGGCTTAGTGGGCTTTAAAAAGGTATGGATAATTTCCTAAAAGAGAAGTCCATAGGCCATTATTGAGATAGCTTGGGGAAATACACTGATTATTCTTAGGAGAAGCAGCATAAAATCTTTTTTATTACTTGAGATCTAGCTAGGTACTTGGGACCTGGATTGGCCACTGTTGGAATCAAGATGCTGGGCTTGATGGACTTTTGGTCCGTCCCAGTATAGAAATTCTTATGCCCTTATGTTTAAATAATACCCCCATTTATATCTGCTCCTGTTTGGGAAGGCTGAAGCAGAGGAACATGGGGCAGAAGAAAGAGAAGGAAGAAGGGGGGAGAAACAGGTGTCCAGTCTTCAATTGCACAATTTATTTTTTCCTTTAGGAGTTCTCTCTTCCCAGATGCATACAATTTTCTGCGTTCTCCTCTGTGCCCAGGGACATAGGCTAACTGCTTAGATTGGTGGTGCGGCAGAAAATTTGCTGCTTATATGTAATTTAAGAATAAATGTATTTAGCACATGCTATTAAAAAAAAGAGGGACAATGAGCACTCCGTGAGGAGTGTGTGGCGCAGTGGTTGAAGCTACAGCCTCAGCACCCTGGGGTTGTGGGTTCTAACCCCACGCTGCTCCTTGTGACCCTGGGCAAGTCACTTAATCCTCCATAGCCTCAGGTATGTTAGATAGATTGTGAGCCCACCGGGACAGATAGGGAAAATGCTTGAGTGCCTGACTGTAAAACCGCTTAGATAACCTTGATAGGCGGTATATAAAATCCTAATAAAACTAAACATAAAACTAAACTAAAACTTAACATAACATAACTTTATTTTTCTATACTGTCTTAATCAAAAGAATTCTAGGCGGTTTTCACAAAAGAGAAAAACTGGGCAATCAGTGAAATACAAAATAATAAGACAAGGAATGTGGCCTGTTATATTAAAAAGACATTAAAAATTTAAAATTAATGGAGTAAAATTAATTATGTTAAAGATAAAAGCACAGATTAAGAGATAAATTTGTCAAATAATACTGTCTTAATTTCTTTTCTAAAAGCACCATAGGACAGCATGGCTCCGCTGATATAATTACCCAACCAGGACTGTTGTTTGCTTGCTTGAAATGCAAGCATCCTGTCTAAATAAGACCTAAGTTTGCAGCCTAAAATCTTCGGGTAAGCAAATAGGTTATAATTCCTGGTTATCCTCACGGGGTTATATAGCATGAAATGAGATAGCAGGTATGTAGGTGCCAATCCCCAAATTGACTTAATACACCCCCCACCCCCACCCCCGTGTGAAAGTGCATAGTCATGTAGGTGTGAGAAAATGAATGACAGTGGAGTACGATATTGATAGAGAGGAAGCTAGTATGCCAGCCTTGCATCATCGAGGCACTGAGGTAACCTCTTTCGCAACCATTCTTGTGGGTGAATAATGGGCCAGAAAATTGACAGGGAAGGAAGGAAGGCCCAAAGATTGAATCTGAAAGGATAGAAAATTGAACTTAAAAGGAATTTTGTATGCTACTGGGAGTAAATGTTTGGACATAAGTAGAGGGAGTCTGAGCAGTGGTGGAGCTCATTTACATATGAGATCTTGCAAATGCACATAGGAGCTGTCTACTCACCCTGAGTGGAAAAGTGTGCTGAAAAGAACAGTTCCAGAGCACAGAGCTAAGATCAAGCACTCATTTGGGAGCTAGGTGACTCTCAAGGGGAGAAATTCTGGCTGTGGCCTAACTCTCAGTAAGCCTGACCTAGATCTGCCTGTCCAGTAGAGTTTGGAGTGACCAGAGAGAGTTCAAGCTTGCCAACCAGTGGCGGGCCTGGTAGAGCAAGCCAGAATGACAAAGAGGTCCACAGGGAGAGTCCTTACAGAAAGCAGTTGAGGGACCAGAAGAGTCCTCAGGAGTGAAGATTGGGGGACTGAGAGAGTCCTCAGGGAGTAGAAACTGAGGGACTAGGAGAGTCCTCAGGGAGTGAAGACTGAGCAACTGGGAGAGTCCTCAGAGAACTGTGGAGTAGTCAGAGGGCCCAGTAGAGCTTGGAGTGACTGGAAAGTAGTCACTTGAGAGTACTCAAGCTTGACAACCAGCAGAGGGACCAGTGAAGAATGTCAAGGACCGGTGGGAACCCAAATGGTTGATAATTCAAGTGACAGATGTTGGCCCCAGAGTGACCCAGTGGACAGACAGAAGAAAGCAGACAGAAGAGTTCAAGGTCCTAGGCTGATGGGGACTAGCAAGGGACTGGTGGGGCCAGTGGTGACCGGCAGAGAGACCAGTTATGGTACTGGGAGCTGTCAGAAGACCCAGAAGGAAGCAGCCTGTAGAACCAGACAGCATTGGCCAAAGGTGGCTGGTGAGTGACCAATAGAGGGACCAGCGTGGCCGGTGACGACTGGCAGAGAAACTGGTAATGGTACTGTAAGCTGCCCGAAGACCTGGAGGGCCAGAGAGGGCCCAATGAAGAGCGAGTATGAGAAGCATGTGAGTTGTGTGAGTGAGAAAGAAGACCAGAAGTGCATGCAGCTGGAGGTGATGGGTGATGACCGCTCAGCCCGATCACATTTTGTGGCAGTGGAAGGATTTTGAAACTGCCCATCCACAATTCTGCACCAGTTGAAGTCTGTGGATTTGATAAGCAGGGAGGCCAATAAGAAGGGAATTACAATGACTGAGTTTAGACAAAATAAATAATTAATTAATGTAAAAGAATACAGAAAGAGTGTGTTTGAAGAAGACAACATATAGAGAGAATACATCTAAGAGTTAAAAAACAAGAGGATAATATTTTAGAAATATGAGATTGAGAGGATAAAGTATTATCCAGGGTAATACCTAGAATTCTGTTTGAGATAAAGTAAGGAAGAATAGTATCCTTTTTAGTAAAATTTGGTAGAATAGAGGGAGACCAGGATGAAAAAATCATCACAGTTGTCTTTTCAGAATTTAGTGTCAGTTTGTTAGCAGTTATCCAATCAGCAACTGCCTCCTGTTTTGAAGAGAACTCGTAGATGGATAAGTGCAGGGGGATTGAGAGTCGAAAGGAAAAAGAAGTTGGATATCATCTGCATAAATGAAAAAGGTTAAACTGAGAGATTGCAAAAGAAGAGTTAAGAGTGCTAGAAAAATAATACACAGGTTAGATCGCAATGTTGATCCCTGAGGAACACCAGAAAGAAGTGATTTAGGAGAGTAATCCAAAAGGGGAACTATGAAGGAATGCTCTGTTAGGGGTAGGAGTAAAACCATTGAAGAGCCAAGTCGATATTGTTAAGGTCCCTTAAACCATTTAGTAGAATGGGCATGATCAACAAGATCAACAACAATGGATATATCTACATTACATCACATTTATAGACCGCAAAACCTCATGGATCGATGTAGTTCACAAAAGACAAAAAACTGGACATTTCCTGATGCATCCCCAGCTGAGAACCTCCTTCAAAGATAGCCAGAACTCCCTTCTAACAAGCTCCCTTCTAACAAGTCAGTGACAGCTTTCTTGAGCCACCGACATTTATGTGTAGGGGTGTTGGCATCGGTGCTTAGGGACATTGCTGTTGCCTGTCAAGCTTAGTATAAAGGAATTCTGACCACCTTCAGAGATAGTCTTCAACTGACAGAGCTAGGGGATCCTCATTTGCTATTTACTATATTTTGAGGTGGGGGTAGGACAGAGCAGAGAAGGTTGTGTGCCCACCCACTTTGAGCTCAGGCCCACCCACAACTGGCTGCGTGGCTATGCCACTGGTGCCACTGAACATGCTATTTTCAGAACATCTGTACAGGTCAGCATTTTCACTTTCCTGCACCTTGAACTATTCTTATTACAGAGCAAGTCTATTGCTGTAATATATCTTATATATGGACTATCTTTATAAGAAATAAAATACAGCATGTAACTAACCAAATTCATGCACAAACAAAAATTCTGTATCAAAAGAATGCAAATAAGTAGTAATGGTTAAAATAGTTTTTTGTTTTCCTCATTTCCATTGCTTTTAGTTTTTGGTTTTTTTTTACTTCTTTTGAGAAAAGAGCATTGATCAGGCCTTATCACTGAATTAGCTGATATGCATGAATCATGATTAACATAAAAAAACGCCATTAAAAAGTGCTGCTCCTTATACAAAAAAAAGATGTGTTGTCAAGGCAACTGCTGTTTAAGATGCATATCTTTAAACCGCTGTCAATTTTAGCATTCAGAACTAATTTGCATTTCCTTAAAGACCTTTTGGTTTATATAGATTATTTTCCTAGGTTCAATTAGGTTGACTTAGAATTATATTGTTTTCCAACATTTTTACATCTCTTTCATGATTAATCCTCTCTCTACTCTCTAAGAGGTCTTTTCCATCTGTTCAAATAATTTCCATATTACAGTACTTCTCTTATTAAACTTTTGCCTATTCCTGTATTTCACTCAATTTTTTCAGCTTCCCTTTTTTGGGGGCCATCTATGTACCTATTCTGTCTCTCTGCCTCCACTTATATTTTCTGCATTCTTCTCTCACACAGCATAACCCTTCACCTTTCTTCTTCTCTTGCCTTGCCAAGTCTGTTCCTCCTTCCCCATCCCCCCTTCTTCCTGCATGACTTCTTTCTCTCCTAGCCTGAGGCCAAACAAGGCAGCACAATTCTAATAGATAGGTGACATCCGACTGAGCCCATTGCAGGAAATTCTCAGCTACTTTCCAGAAGCATTTAGAAGGCTGCACTGCACTTGCACTTGCACATGTAACATCCCGCCTGCCACATTTGCATGGGGCCAGAAAGTCTTTCTGCATCCATGGGTCAGTGAGGATGTGTTCCTATCGCTCTGTCACATCTTGTGGTTGTTTTTTCCTGTTGCCTTTGCAGTTTTTTTTTTTTTTTTTTTTGCTGTGAGGGGCCATTTTTTCCTCTGTGCCCTTCTTTAGCTTTTAGTTTTTCCACAGCTCATAGACTTCCTTAGGTCTGAGCACTCCAGTCAAGTGCCTTTTTTCATAATTGAGACATTTGATTTTGTCGGGAAGTTCTGTTTCACACAACGATGGTGGGTGCTTGGAATGCTCTCCCGGAGGAGGTTGTGGCAGAGACTACTGTTCTGGGTTTCAAACACAAGTTGGATTCATACCTTCTTGCAAATCACATCGGGGGATACGGGAAATCCGGGTCTCCAATAAGGAGCACCTAACTGGGCCTCCGCGTGTGCGGATCGCCAGACTAGATGGACCTAGGTCTGATCCGGCGAAGGCGTTTCTTATGTTCTTATGTTCTTGCTTTGGCTATCTTCTGACATGTCCCAGAAAACTCCCAGTAGTTTTTAAAAAGTGCTGCTAATGTGACAGGGACCATGTTTCTGACACCCACAATTGGTATCTGCCATGTCTTGGGCCACTTTTTCTTGAAATCTCTGTCAACAGATGCTAAAGAGTACATGGGATTTATAAAATATTTTTGGTGCCAAGAAGTCCAGTCCATCAACATCAGCATTGGAAGTTTTGGTCCCATCAATGTCAGCACTGGAGGTTCTGGTCCCCATGGACCTGGGAACTGCATCAAGGAGGTCTCTATCTGCCTCACCAATGAAAATCAGCAGCGCCCACACCAAGGACGCATAAGGATTCAACATTGTCCTTGTTGGCTCCATGGGACCAGGGCCAGCATTAAGGGTGGGTAAAAAGGGCAATTGCCCTGAACCCCATGTCACTAGGGGCCCCAAATCTGCCAGAAGTTGAGAGAGAGATAGCATGTAAGCAAATTTTGGGCCACCTTCCCAGCATCTGCTCTGGGTCCCATCATGTTTAGCACCAGCCCTGCAGGGGACTCTGATGCTGAGCGTCAAGTGGAGGTCAAGAAGCATCATCATTGGTCCTTGGCAAAGCTTGGTGCCAGGAGAACTGGGCTTCGGCATCACTGGTACCCATGAAACACCTGTGCTGCAAGGATAATTCCTCTTCAGCGCCAACACACCAACCTCCACTGGGCTGGGATCAGCCTTCAAATTCAGCCCCAATACCATCTGGCCACTTTGACTGAGTTGCCACTTTTGCTGATGCTTGTCTCCAAGGAATGGTTCCAGGTTATGCTCCAGGAGGATATGGGGTGCTTTCTCACCCAACGTGATGCTCAGACATCAAGGATATTGATGTTGGGCATTGTGTGGGTCCAACCCATCCTGAAGGTCCAAACTCTCTCTGTTGGTCATGTATCAAAGCTGTTGTCTCAAGGGGAGTTGGATCAGTTCCAGCCTAGATAGTGTCAGTCTTTAACCCCCCTGGGGTGGAGGGGAAAATTTCTTGAGGTCCAGATCCTATGCTGTCCTTCAAGGCTCTCATCCAGAACCTGACCATGAGTGTAGTCATCTGAGGCAGGTGCAGGCTCAGAGAGTCTAATGATATGGACTGATGATATTGACTGCTTCTGGGACGCTAAGGAAGAGCCCTGTGTTTTCTCAGAGGAGGGATCTATGGAATTTCTTTCAGATTCCGCCTCTCCTCATGAAGGGAGAAAGTCTCCCCACCCCCAAGTGGAGCTGTTCTTTACCACTTTTAAAGATGAAACTGTCCCTTTTAAGTTTGAGGTTGAGTAAGACCCAAGACAGAAATGTTGATGCCCCTCCTAAGGAAGCTGTGACAGAGCTTGTTCATAAAATCCTTAAGGTGGCTCAGGTGAAACACTGGGCAACCTCTCTGTCTATACTATCTATTCATAAGAAGCTGACTCTATATAATAGAGCCCAGAAGACCCCTGGCTGACTCTATATATAGTGTCCAGAAGATCCCTGAATTTAAGAAACTTCAGCTTTTAAGAACATAAGAATAGCCTTACTCGGTAAGACTAATGGTCCATCTAGCCCATTATGCTATCTTCGCGGAGGCCAATCCAAGTCGCAAGTACTAGGCAAAAGACACAAATAGTAGCAGCATTCCATGCTACCATCCCATGTCTGTCTCAACAGCAGAATATGGACTTTTCCTCCAGGAACTTGTCCAAACCTTTTTTAAAACCAGCTACATTAACTGCTCTTGCCACTTCCTCTGGCAATGCGTTCCAGAGCTTAACTATTCTCTGAGTGAGAAAATATTTCCTCCTATTGGTTTTAAAAGTATTACTTTGTAACTTCATTAAGTGTCCCCTAGTCTTTGTAAATCTTGATGCAGTAAAAAATTGATCCACTTGTACTCATTCTACACCACTCAGGATTTTGTAGACTTCAATCATATCTCCCCTCAGTCATCTCTTTGCCAAGCTGAAGAGCCCTAACCTCTCTAGTCTTTCCTCATACGAAAGGAGTTCCATCCCCTTTACCATCTTGGTCAGGCTGTTCTTCTTTGAACTTTTTCTAGTGCCGCTATATGATAGCCAGACAGTCAATTATGGGTGGTCCTGAGTCCAAAGTGGGTGGCTGCAAAATTCTCTGCCCTGTTCTACCCCCACCAGTAGATTCTAGCTTCTCAGTGGTTACTAGCCACAGAGAACTTAGCAGATGTTATCAATTCACTCCTCTTCAGGAATCTCTCTTGTAATGGACAATTTGGCCCAATTTGATAATAGGACTCCCATTCCAAATTCTTCCTCCTCACAAGAAGTTGATGACAAATCCATCCAGAATGGAGTGGGGAGCTCCATACTCAAGGTCATTGGTCATCCCAGAGGAGGAGGGAGACAAGCAAGATCTGGCAGCAGCACGCACAGAGCATGATTTAATTTTATTTGCAGCCTCTGGAGTTGTGGAGACAGAGGCAGGGAAGGAAAGATCACTCTTCCTATTTGTTCTTGCTGCTGTGGTATCAGTGAGTGAAGAGGGATGGAGAGAGAAAAAGAGATTGAGTTATTGTGGGGGGTGAGAGGATGAGATAGAATGATGGTGAGGGAAGGAACTCCATGGGACAAAAGAGAGAGAAGAATTATGGGGGGAGGGGGAGAGACAGGCAATGCTGGATGGTAGAGGGAGAGAAACAGAGGGGCTTTACACCCCAAGAATTTTAACTTGGACCACCACCCCTTATCTCCATGCCCCACCCCAGCCTGTTCCACTTTAGTCATCCCAAACATCTTAGTCACTGACCATCTATGGCTAGCAGAATGCATCTTTTTTTTACTTATGCAAAGTCTAGCTCATAATGTCAGAGCCATGGCTTCATTGGCAGCCCACTGGAGGTCAGCCTATATATAGAGAGGATATTTGCAGAGCTGCAACGTGGTCATCAGTTTACATATTCACATCTTATCGTTACTTAGAGCAAGATTCCTTAACACAACAATCAGTTTGATCAATAATAATAATAACTTTATTCTTGTATACCGCATTACCATGGAAGTTCTATGCGGTTAACAGAAGAAGAGACTGTACATTTACAGCGATGTTACAATTTCGTTAAGGTTAGATTTACAATTTTGGATGATACAAATTTGGTCAGGTTACCTTTACATTTTTTGACAATAAATATACTATGAAGTTATTTTAGCAGCTAGGTTATATGTTCAGAACGGTTACAATTGCTATAGTTAGATACAGCAGTGTTACAGATTGCAGTGTTGCATGAGGTGGTAAGGGTTTAGGGGGAGAGGTCAGGAGGGGAGGGGGGAGGAGGAAGGGTTGATCAGAGGAATTTGTCAAAGAGGTAGGTTTTGGTTAACTTCCGGAATGTTTGGTAGTGGGGGGAATTGGAGATGAGGGTAGAGAGGCATTTGTTCCATTTGCCCGCTTGGAATGCTAGAGATCGGTCGAGGAATTTTTTGTAGAGGCAGCTCTTCATGGAGGGAAAGGAGAACAGGTAGATGTTTCGTGTGCGAGAGGGGCTTGCAATTTCAAGGTGTTTGGATAGGTAGATTGGTGAGGAGCCTGCTAAGGTTTTGAAGCAGAGGCAGGCGAATTTAAAGGTGATTCTTGCCTCCACCGGCAGCCAGTGGAGTTTAGCATAATAGGGGCTGACGTGGTCATATTTTTTGAGGCCGAAGATGAGGCGGACGGCGGCATTTTGTACTATTCTTAGGCGTTTGATGGCGTTTTTGTAGGCTCCTAGGTATATGATATTACAGTAGTCCAATGTGCTTAAGATTAATGATTGGACCAGTAAGCGGAAGGAGAGGTGGTCAAAGTGGTGTTTAATAGTGCGGAGTTTCCAGAGGGTACAGAAGCATTTTTTGACCTGGGCATTGGTATGGTCTTCTAATGTTAAGCATCTATCTAGGATGACTCCGAGTATTTTTATGGAGGGGTTGATAGGATAATCTAGGCCGTTTAGTTTTATGGAGGTGCTTGTTATTTTGTGGGAAGGACTTGCTAGGAAGATTTTGGTTTTTTCGGTGTTCAATTTTAATTTAAATTGTGAGGTCCATTGTTCTAATTTGGTGAGGATGGAGGATGTGAGTTGTTCCGTCTGTAGGGTGAGTGAAGTTAAGGGGATGATGATGGTGATGTCATCAGCGTAGATGAATGATTTAAGGTTTAAATCAGCTAGTGTACGTGCTAGAGGTGCCAAGTAGATGTTAAAGAGGGAGGGGGAGAGTGGGGAGCCTTGTGGGACTCCACAGGAATTACGCCATTGATGGGAGAAGATTCCATTGCTGTGGACTTGATAGGTACGGCTAGTTAGGAAGCTAGAGAACCAGTGGAGTACTTGGCCAGAAATGCCGATGGAGTCAAGGCAACGGAGCATAATATCATGGTCGAATAGATCGAAAGCGCTGCTTAGGTCGAATTGGAGTACTAGGGCGCTTTTGCCCAGGGAGAATAGTTGGAGGAGGTAGTTGGTTAGAGCAGCTAGGACTGTTTCTGTGCTGTGGTTTGCGCGGAAGCCGGATTGGGAGTCAGGAAGGATGTTGAACTTTTCTAGGTAGTTCATGAGGTCATGGTTAATGAGGCCTTCCATAAGTTTTTGGAAGAGTGGTATGTTGGCGATGGGTCTATAGTTGGTGATGGAGGAGATGGGTTCTTTGTTGTTTTTGAGGCGGGGGGATTCGAGAATGTATCTGTCCTTCAGAATCTATTTGGGATCTAGAATCCAACTCCACCCCCTAGGCCCATTTGTTTCTGTTCCAGGCTGATTCAGAAAAAAAATATTCTGGGCCATAGCCTGTTGCAGACCTTGCTATTTTCCTTTTTTATTTCTGGCAGTCTAATACTTAGGGATTCCCATCTGTGTTAATACGCTGTATTGCATGTCCTTTGAGAAAGTGAAGTTTCTCACCTGTAGCAAGTATTCTCCAAGGACAGGAGGACACATATTCTCACATACCAGCCCCTAGAAGTTGTATTCTATTAGCTTTCTAATAGACTGTTTGATCCCAGGTTTCAGGAGTGAAATTGTAAGTGCATGTGCAGTGCGGCCTTCTAAACTCTTTTGGAAAGTATCTGAGATGTTCTTGCACAAGGCTCCATCAGATGACATCACACACCTGTGAGAATTTGTGTCCTGCTGTTCTCAGAGGACATTTGCTACAAGTGAACAACTTTGCTTTAAGGAAAAGGGATGGTGGCTGAGGGAACAGGAGTGGTATCCTAAGATGGGCAGATTTGAGGAAGAGCAACAAGATGGGAGAAAAGCAGAGGCACCAGTAGTGTGAATTGAAAGCATGTATGTTTCTAGTTCAGGTATCAGAAACATAAGAGAGGCCAGATGTGGAGCTTGAGTCCTTCCAATACATGCTGAACATAAAGATGCAAACTTTTTACCTCCTAGGGGCTGGATACTCTAATATCACTGGTAAAATCCGATGGGCCAATGTCGCAGCCATAAATGTAGCGATTTTAAAAAGATGAGTCATTCTTGAAGAACTGTATATGTTCACAGAGGGTCACCAAATTTACATGAGATGAGTCTCTGGTGACAACAATCAGCACATGCACAGAATAGTCCACAGAAAGAGGCGTAAATGTGCGCGGGTGTCAGGAAAAGCTACGCCATAGGCATGTATCATGGGTGTGCCTTACTGGAGCGCAATATATGCACATGTCATAGGCGCATGTCACTTGCAGGCAGGCATGCGCTACAGTCCTCCATGGCCGCTATAGCTCCTGCTGTGCCTCCCTCCTTCCACTATCATCATCATCATCTTCGGGCCTCATCGCATGTCTTCTCATCAGGATAATATGGAGAGTGTGAGATTAAGAACGAATATCCATAATGCCGCCTGCTGTTCTAGCACAAAACATGCGCAGCTTGCAAATGTATATAATTCACGGGCTTTTGAATTTTACACCAAGACATGTGCTTTTAAGATTTTTTCCCCCCCCAAACTATTATATTATTATAATTTATCTGATTGGTGCATTTCTTTTTATTTTATCACTAGTCTTATAGCCTGTTACATTAACGGGTGCTAGAATATATGTGTGTGTGTCTCTCTATTTCTTTCTCTCTCTCTCCTTAGCCGCTTTCTGTCTTTCTTTTTCCTTGGCTGTCCATCACCACCCCTTGCCTGCTCCCCCTGTCCTTTCTCCCTTCCTTTTACCTCCCCTGTGTCCACCACCACCCTTTCACAGCTCTCCTTATGCAGCAGCAGCCCTTCTCCCTTTGTTTTACCTCCCCCCCTGTCCAGCAGCACCTTCCTTCTCTCCCTGTCCAACATTAGGCCTCCGTTCCTTTTTCTTCAGCCCCCCTGTCCATCAGCACCTCTTTCCTTCTCCCCCTGTCCAGCAGTAGGCGTCCCTTCCTTTTTCTCCCCCCTCCTTCTTATCCCTATGATACACTTACCTTGCTCTGCCCCTGATCAGAGGTTCCCGACAGCCGCCCAGTTGCACCCATTGGAAAAGTTCCCTCTGCGGCATCCCGCACCCCTCCTGACGCGACTCCCGCTGTCTTTCTTTCTGTCTGTCTCTGTCCCTGGCCCCCTTTGTCTGTTTGTCTTTCTGTGTATCTCCCTGCCCCTGTGTCTTTCTTCTTTTCTTTCTGTGTCCCTTCCTCCCTCTGTCTATCTGTCCGAAGCAGCATTCCCTCCCCCCACACCAGTTCCCTGTGTCTTTCTTCTTGTCTTTCTGTCTCCCTTCCTCCCTCTGTCTGTCTGTCCAAAGCAGCATTCCTTCCCCCTCCATTTCCCTCCCCCCACACCAGTTCCCTGTGCACCTTCCCCTGTGTCTTTCTTCTTGTAGCGTTTCCTCTACCTTCTACAAACGCGGGCCCGAGACCTTTGCCGCCCCCCCCCTTCCCTTCCCTTACCGCGGGCCCGACTGGCGATTTAAGCAGCGTGTCAGCACTCTTCACACGCTGCTTCGGGTCCTTCTACTGCCCTGATTTACTCTGGCACGTCCGGAGCAAATCAGGGCAGTAGAAGGGCCCGAAGCAGCGTGTGAAGACTGCTGACACGCTGCTTAAATCGCCAGTCGGGCCCGCGGTAAGGGAAGAGGGGGGGCGGCAAATGACTCGGGTCCCGGGCAGCGGAAAGTAGCAGGGCTCCTCGGTGGGGGCGCTGAGTGGCCGCGAACCCTCTCCTCCCAGACCCCCCCCCGGAGGAACGGAGATCAGCAGCTACAGCCGCTGGCTTCGGCGTCTTCTATCCACTGCGGCCAACCCTAGCGGAAACAGGAAGTAGTCAGAGAGGGCGGCCGCAGTGGACAGAAGACAGCAAAGCCAGCGTTAGCGTGGTGCAGCGCTTTTCTCTTCATTGAAAAGCGGGTGAGCCGGAAAGAAGGAGGAGGTGGTGGTTTTGGCAGTGAGTGAGGGCGGGAGGGGGGAGTTGCCGGCTGTGCTGTGCTTTCCCGATCTGTCCGCTGCATACGCACTCTGGCCACGGACCTACAGATCATGGATCAGGGATTACAGATCACGCTGGTCTGAGTGCGCATGCGCGGCTAGCTTTTTATTATATAGGATGAGCCACAGCCAGAAACAAATGCCTGAGATATGCTTTTCACAGTACCATCACCCCCAGACCAGCCGGTAATTTTGGTCATCATAAGCCAGCACTGCACTCGAGAATCACCCGGCAATGACAGAGAATCACTCAGAGTGCTTGTTTAAATATTAATGAGTCCATTTTACTACCATTTTAATATTAATGACCTCATTGTAATACATTTGCATGGCAGAGTCAGAGGCTCAGAAAAGACCACGGTGAGCCATTCTGATAATCAGGTGGTAAAATACTGCCACGTTAAACTGACTGGAGCTGGTTTAGCGACCACTGTTAAAGGCACGGAGAGTTTGGAGAATCCAGCCCTAGATCCCTGATAGAAAGTAATTAGTGGTTAATAGTGGTTGAAAACCACTACATTTTGAAACCATTTAAAAAGCCTATTTGAAACAATTTGGTGGTCTTACAAGGAGATATGCATACATATGACTATAACAGCTACAGCTCTAGTTCACATTCTCAACAGAGATCTAGGTGTCTCCCCACTGAAGGATGTGGGCTATCTAATGATAGATTTCCCCACTGTGAATAGACTTCTGAGGGGAGTTGTCCCTGCAGTAATTATTCAACCCCTTTGCCTGTGAGCCAATGAAGGCACGAAGATAAAACAGAATTTGTATGAGTTCAGAAATCAGGGTTACAATAAGAGAACTGCATATAGAGGGTTAACACAGCTTATGCCCGTCTTTATTGATAATACTCTTAGGACAATAAACTATGAATAATATATTGCTTTATAATTTCTGGTATGAAATATAAACTTCAAGTCTATATATTAATGCTAACAACGAAACCAGCAATATACATGCATGTCCATATACAACATTAGAAACCTCATCCACTGTGTGTATATGCAGAGAGTTATTTAACATTCCCAAGGACTCTTCCTGAACTGTGTTCTGCACTTTGCTCCATAGAGACCAATATCTTCTGCTTGCAGACTGCAGCCAACAGTGCTGTAATCACAGATCACAGGGGTCTGGCATGAGACCTCAGAAACAACCGCCACAACAAGAGTTCCTCAGAAGTGACATTGTAAATCATAGTGAGTCACAGCTAGTCTCGAGCCAAGCCATCTATTTATTTTCTGCTGCTTAGTCTAGCTGGAATGTACATTATGAAATCCCAGTAGGAGACAGAGGTTTAATTGGACAGTCATAGGTAGCAGTCATCTCCTCATTCTCCCCCTGCTTTTAAGTGAACTTAACATCTAGGCAGATTTGAAATTTTTGTCCTCTCCAGTAAATACAGTCAAACCTTGGATAGCGAGTAATATGGTTTATGAGTGTTTTAATTTAATTTAATTCTTATTCTTATATACCGCTAATAACCGTGAGGTTTCTAAGCGGTTTACAAAAATGAATGCATTAAAAGATACAATAAATAAAAATAAATAAGATAGGTACTTGGAAATTCCCTAACTGTCCCAAAGGCTCACAATCTAACTAAAGTACCTGAAGAGACAATTTATGAAAAATAAAGATAAAATATAAAGACAGAGATAGAGATAGAAATGAATATTCCACCAAGTAATGAATAAATATATTTAAAGATAGAATTTAAAATAAATAAGTAAAATAAATTAAAAAATAGAGATAAAAAATAAGTATCAAGAGAAATAAAAAATATATATGGATCGGGGGAGGGGTGTAACTGTGATCAGGTGCCCTGCTGGAGAGGGGCTCCCGATACTGCTGCTGGTCTTGGTGAGCCGTTAGCACCGCTTCTTTCAAAGACGAGCAAAACATTTTCTTAAATTTTAACTCGATAAACGAGCATTATCTTGTAATATGAGCACATATACTTGCGTCACGTCAAATACACACAATATATGTGCGTCTCATCACTGATCGTGTCTGAATGTAATATATGTGTCAGCCTAGCTATCGCTACCATTCAGCATTTTCAGTTAGCATTACTTATGTCAGCGAAGGCCTATGGGAAATTATATCAATCTGACTCTGGCATGGGAATGCAGATAGACACTGAGGGCAGGGAAACTGTTTCAAGTATCTCTGATTGAATCATGATTAGCTAAAAGGTGTTAATGTCTGATTAAGAGGGTGCTTAGGACAATGGGTCCAGGTGCACAGATAACTTAATCAGAAACTATTGTCAGAGACAGACTGGAAATACATATATGCCCATAGCCTATTCTTCGGCTGTTTACTAAGGAGGGGAAGATTTAACTTCTATTGAAGCTCAATAGTTTTCTATTCAGAATAAGATTCCAAGGTATAAAAGCCTCCTCTCTGCAACACACATCTATCTTTTTCTATCTAGCTAACTCTTGGCTTTTGGCTTGGCACTCTGATTCTCTCTTGAGCTCTCTCTATCTCTCTGTCTATCCTTCTCTTTATCTATGGAACACGAAGCTTAGACCATCCCCCTTTTCTCTCTCTCTCTGCCTTTCTCTAGAACTTCACGCTTCCTTCTGAACTCTGTAAGGAAGGGAAACTGCTTTGCTCTCTGCTTAATTGTAATGCTTATAAATATTGCTTTTCTGTAAGCCTATTTCTATAATATATTCTTTATGCAATCACCTCTGGCTGTGCCTATTATTTGATTCTACTTCCTGGTGAAACTTCAGTGAGGGAGCTGAATCTGGGACCAGCGTTTGTCAGTACGCCTTTCACTTAACCCCTACCACCTAATATTGGGGGGGCCACTAACAAAACTGACAATATGCACCCGTAGTTCAAGCACACACAACATCCCGCTGAGCGCGGCTGAATGTAATAAAAGCATCCTGCCAAATTCACCCGCAGTGTAGTGACTGTTTGAAACGAGTGAGATCTTGCAATACATGTACAGTACTGTATTTTCTATTAAAGTTTTTGGGATGTGGAACGAATCGTCCGAGTTTCCATTATTTCCTATGGGGAGTTCTACCCCATTATTATTTGGGTTGCTCTTTTTGAAACCTTTTCTAATTCTGCTATATCTTTTTTTTGAGATATGTCAACTAGAACTGTGTGCAATATTCAAGGGCCGGAATGTCCATCGGGCAGAAGACAGTGTTCTTCAGCTGTCTGTCCACAGTGCGATCAACGCGGCATCTTCAGGCCAGATCCCTGAGTGCTGCAGTGCACAAAGCCATGGGAAAAGGCTCCTATGAGTGTCCTGCGCCTGAACCGGACGTCAGAGGGAAGGCTTCCAGATGAGGTGCGGGACGCTTGCAAGTAGCCATTGCCCACAGCTTTGTGCAATGCAGCACTCAGGGAGCTGGCCCAAAGACGCCGCGTTGATCGCACCGTGGACCAACCCGAAGATAATACCGGAGGGCAGGCCAGAAGGCAAGGCACAACATGGAGGGAGAGAGGCAACAATGGTAGGGGGAATGCTTTTAGTTTTTTAATTTAGTGATTGATTTACATCTGCTGTCTGTTCAGGAAGAAATGCATTTGTTTCTTTTCCTCTGGGGTTGTACTGCTTGCAGAGTCTTGCATCTTAGGGTTTGTTTGTAAATATTAGTACTTTTAGTTTTTGGTCTTGCGTCAGAGCTGTTACCACCTTGGCCGACGTTAAAAACCACACTACAATTTTATAAAAGGAGGGAAAGTTCCTCATGAGAGCTTCCTGAGAAATTTAGAATCATTGGATATGCGGCAATGTTCTATTGTGGATTAGGAATTGGTTATTAGACAGAAAGCAGATGTTAGGGCTATGCTTTCTCATTTTCATCTGTGGAATTTCTCCACAGATAGGAAAGAGCTCTCACACTAGGAATTTGTCTCCAAGGAGGAGAAAATCCTGTGTTGTCAGATTCTCTGAGGGTGATGTTACCAAATAGGTTTGTTTTGTGCATTCCATGACAATAATGAACCTCATTCCCAAACCAGGGCTATGTAGAGTGTGATTTTAGTCTCTCATATTTACTACTAATGTTCACTGCTATACTTGCATTGTGCCAAAGAGAGCTTCTTTTTGTATTTCCTAAGATGTAAAATGTATAATCAAGTTCCCTAATATAATGGGAACTATTCCTATATTTTTTGGGTACATTTTCTTGGTCTCTGAGGAGCTTCTCTCTCTCCTCCCAGTTCTCAGGAGAATCGCTTAGAACTGACATCTCTAAAAATCAGTGCTGTTCTGGTATTTTTCTCCTTTACCACTATGTCCAGTTCAAGCTTTAAATTCTACAATGGTGTTTCCCAAGTTGCTCCTGGAGTAACCCCTTGCCAGTCAGGTTTTCAGGATATCCAGAACGAATATGCATGAAAAAGATTTGCATATAATGGAGGTGGTGTATGCAAATCAATCTTATGCATATTCATAGTGTATGTCCTGAAAACCTGACTGGCAAGGAGTTACTCCAGGACTGACCTGGGAAACACTGTTCTACAGTAAAGGATCGGAGAAGCTATGGCTGCTTGTAGCTTTGTTGGAAACAAACAGGAGAAACTGCCTTCACACCAGCGAACAGCAAACACAACAACAAAAGTGACCAATTGGTATTCAGTCGCTTTTATTGCAATGGACTCGACACGATTGTGTTTCGGCCCGTGAGGGTCTGCCTCAGGAGTGCGCTTCTTTAGGAACAAACATGTACTGCTGGCAGCAGCAGACGCCATTTATTTGAGCCGCAGTCAGCAGTACATGTTTGTTCCTGAAGAAGTGCACTCCTGAGGCAGACCCTCACGGGCCGAAACACAATCGTGTCGAGTCCATTGCAATAAAAGAGACTGAACACCAATTGGTCACTTTTGTTGTGTTTGCTGCTTGTAGTTTTGGTCAGGAGAAGATTATAATGACCGAGCCTATATGTATGTTCAAATCTGGTTCGGCAACAGGGGAATGCCCATGTGTACTGTATAGTAATGAAGAAGCAATAGGCTAATGTGCATCTGATGTTAAACCCAAGAAGAGTGAAGGACAATAATTGACTGGCCAGAATTAAATTACAGGATGACGGTACCAAGGGGTGTTTTAAACTGTATAAGAAACCATAGAACCAATTCCATGGGGCGATTCTGCTAGTGAGAATAATTGAATACATATATGTTTATAATGTAGACATGTTTGTCTTCCTGTAATTTTTAAATACTTTGTTCAACGCTTTGTACTGCTGGATAAGCGTTCAATCAAACACTTTGAATAAACTATAAACTATAATCTTGAAAGATCGTAGCTTCTAAATGCAATCAAGAAGATAAAGACTCTTCTCCTAGGAAATGTGTTAGATTATCTCAACTGACCAAGCTGAGAGCTGTAAAGTGTTTTTGTTGGAACATCAGCTGATCGCCCCAAGGACTCTGGTATGTGTCTCCTGATCCCCCTCTGAACTCAGGACATGGGAAAGGGGGAGGGGGCTACAAGTACAGAAGATAAAAAGAGGACTTCCATTTCCTGTTCTGGTAACCCAGCGTGTGGTCACAAGCACTAAACGACTAGAAACAAAAGCCTTTTGTTAAAGTTCACCGATAAAACCCTGCCTTCACGATTTTATTGGTGTACTGTACAGTAAATATATGTTCTTCAGGAAGAATGGTCAAACTATAAAGTATGAGACTTGTTTGGACAAAATGGGAAAGTTTAAAACGACAACAGTTAAAGTTCACTTCCTTCTAGAGAGGGTGCTGAAAAGTTCTCAGCCCAACCATGAATGACATGGCTATGGTTCAATCAATGATCTGACACAATGTCAAAACATAGAATTATGTTTCTGCAAATAAGCTAACACTCTTTTCAGCTGCAATGGCAAAATAATGCTCAGAATTTAGGAAGTTGGTTGGTGGGGCTAGAGATAATAGAAACCTGGGTGTCACTGCAAATCATTAAGAAAAATGAGCGATGGTTTGGATTTTTATTTTTTTTTTTTTTAATATACAGCACGCATTTATCACTCTGCTTCAAGATTCTTAGGACTTATCACATGAAAAGTGTTCTACCATTCTTTCCTTTTGGAAAATAAAAACAAGTGACGAATCACAATGCTGCTTTGCAAATACCTTCAGTGACAGTCAGAGATACTTCTCCTATGACAGGAAAACATTACTATTCTTTTCATGATTTGTTTTAGCTTCTTCATTTGCTACAACTCCTAATAAAAGCCTAGACACCTCAGTCATATAACTTCTACTTTAATTCATATTAGCGATCCATCAGAAATAAGGATTCCTTTATTTAAAAAATCAGTCCTTATTAGGGTTATCCGTCCACTTCCTTACAGATAATATAATCCTTCAGACCCTTAAGCAGAGCAAATTACAAATATAAAAATCACCCTGCCTTTATCTATCTAAAGTTTCTCATTAAGAAAAGGATTCTGGCTCATTAAATGTTTCCCAAGAAACCTGCAGTTAGATCTTCAGCATTTCATGTGACTCATAATGTCCCCTCAGCAGGTACATTTGGTAATTTCAGATTTGTTATCTGAAATATTTGGCTGCAGTTCTCTTGTGATAGCATCGCAGACAGCAAGGAAGCCGTTCAGCTATGCATATCTTCTTACTCCCTTCCCAATGAGCTACAGATGTATGAAACAAGTTAGACCATCGGCAGATGTGGGGAGGAAAGACAGAAATAAGAAAAATAGAGAGAATACGGTGTTGCAGGGTAGCTCTGCTCAGTCTGTGTGTATAATCTGAATGCTCTATCCATAGCTGCCTATGCTGGACAATGGCTGAGGCTCTCTCCCTCCCCAAGGGCTGTCTGCAGGGCCGGATTTAGATGAAAAGAGGCCCTAGGCTATTCCACTTATGAGGCCCTTTCACCTCCCATTTTTAAGTTTGTAAATTACATGAGAGATAATAAAATACATCATTACTGTGATATATATCAATATGTTAAATGAAACATGTTGTTATTGGTACTAACCTTTATAAAAAATGTGACACGGATAATAAATAAAAAAAAGTCGAGAACACTTATTTGGACATTTATTCTCAGCACCATATATAGTACTTGTAACAATAACTAATCAAACATAACACACAACAATTCTGACAAAACTAAATTCTTATTACTAGAGAAGGACAAAAAACCATCCCTAACAGAACTGGAAATAAACTCAATCAAATACCCTATACAGAGCACCCTCAAAATCCTAGGAATACATTTAGACAGACGCTGCACAATGCAAACACAAATCCAAAAAATCACCCAAAAAGCATTCTTCACAATGCGAAATCTAAGAAAAATCAGAAAATTCTTTAACAAAGAGCAATTCAGGATCATTGTCCAATCCCTTGTGCTAAGTATTGTAGACTATTGCAACAGCCTCTACTTACCTTGCCCGACCAACACAATAAAAAAACTACAGACTATCCAGAACACAGCCCTCAGACTCATATACTCACTCAGCAAACACGACCACATTACCAATGCATACCTTGAATCCCACTGGCTACCAATAAAAGCAAGAACACAATTCAAACTCTACTGTCTCATTTTCAAAGTAACCCACTGCACGGCACCCAGTTACCTAAATAACCGTTTTCACCACTACCTCCCACCAAGAAAAAGGAGAACACAGAACCTTTTCACCTACCCACCACTCAACGGTACTCGTCGCAAGAAACTTTACGACAACCTCCTGGGGACACAGGCAGCTAAAATAGACTCTGACATCTTAAAATTACTGACCAAAACAACAGACATAAAAGAGTTCCGCAAAGAAATAAAAACATTACTGTTCAAAAAAAATATCTCCCATCAATCTAACCACCACCTAATGAGCTCCCAATTCAACGACTTCGGAAATACCCATCTATATTATCTTTTTATCTGTGATCTAGAATGTACTGTAATTCTTCTACACTACACCCGATTTAACCGATCGAGTTGACATGTATTACCTCTGTAAAATGCATTATCTTCTGTTATATGTATTATCTTCTGTAATAAGTATTATCTTCTGTGAAATTGTAGTATCATAACTCATCACTGTTCCTGCAACTTACTCTTACCCTGAAATGTAACTCTACTGGAATATCCCAGATATTTTCTATATTGTAATCCGCCTAGAACCGCAAGGCACAGGCGGAATAGAAATCCCTAATGTAATGTAATGTAATGTAATGTAATGTAACATTGCCCCTTCCTATGTCCATAGTGCCCCCAGTGCATCCTTCATCACCTCACCCCCCCTCCGATGCCCGCCTGCCTCCCATCCCCCTTCCATTGAACACCCCCCATGCCATCCTGCCTGCCTGCCTTCCATTAAACCCCCCACCCCCCTCCGATGCCAGCCTGCCTGCCTCCCATCCCCCTTCCACTGAACCTCCCCCCCCCCCCCCCGATGCCAGTCTGGGCTGCCCTGTCCTGACAGATCCATGTTTTACCTCTCTCCCCGCGGGGCTGGGCTTTGCCCAGCTGTTTCCGGACTGACGTCTTTCCCTCCCCGATCCTCCTCCCAGGGCGAGAAAAAGAAAGGAAGAAGCCGAGTCAGCGCCCCGTTGCGGCTGGAGCCGGTTCTGATCCTGAAGCGTAGAATTTCTCCTTATTTTCGGTTCAGTGTTTTAGTGTTCACTGTTTTTAGAATAGTGTAATTTTTATTTTGCTAACAATTTGAATGTAGGCCCCTCTTGATCTTGAGGCCCTAGGCTGAAGCCTAGTTAGCTTATAGGAAAATCCGTCCCTGGCTGTCTGTGATTGCTATTTCTAAGGCACTTCCATTTCCCTTCAAGCTAAATGAGCAGAGTGGCCCAGCTTTATTTTAGGTTGTTTTCCTTTAAATCTTGATACTGGGGGGGTGGGGGATGATTGAAGAAGACAATATTCTAAACATCTGTGCTCAGATCTAAGCTTATAAGCGGTTTGTGCTGAATATGACAGCTTGGATACACATTTTGGCCATATGGAAGCAGAAGAGAACATGGGACAAAGTGAGAATATGGGGGGGAGGGGGAGAAGGAGGGGTAAGCATGGGATGAGGGGGCAAGATCACCTATATGACTACAGCCAGAATATACTCTTATAGCCCTTATGCACCTCCCTTTAACCACATGTCCTACATACATTTCCCGTACATATCCTTTAAATCTCAAAACAAATTCACACCCTTATACCTACTGTATACTGTACAGTATGACTCTATCTAAGTGCACATCGGTTAAGCGCATGCTTCGGTTATCCGCACCCTACCACCATGGTCCCTGTTTTTTTACATTAAAGTCAATGGATGTAAACTCCGGATATTTGCAATTCGGATAAGCACACAATCCGCTTATGCGCACTGATGTCATAGGTCCCACCTCTATTCTTTCACGTTACCTTCACTCCGGTTAAATGCAATCACGTTCTGACTGGGAGGAAAGCCAGTTGGCAGAACAGATTGGCCACAATGGCTAGGCTTCACCTAGTGCTGGGACAGCTGGGAAAGTGAGTGCTCCGCTTCCACTCAAGCTGTAGGGCATAGCTTTCCTATACTTTAGGCTCTAGCAGCCCACGTGCCATATTTAAACTGAGCCGGCTTAACTACAGCCTCCCCCTCTCACACTCCTATTAAGCGCATACTCTGTTTAAGCGCATATGGCAACCCAATCCAAAGGCTGTGCACTTAAGCGGAGTCGACTGAATCCCCTCAAGCACATATCTACAGTATAGTCTCCCTAAAGAAACAGATAAATATGCTGTGAACCTCATTTTTATACATGCACACATATATTTCAAATATATTCTCATTCAGCTCTCACACCTCACATACCCCACCGCTCACACATGTTACCCTATGTTGCAGGGCCCACGTTGAGGAACTCTTTACCTGAGGAGTTGAGAAAGATGAGGAATTTGAATGACTTTAAATGGGTCTTAAAGACAATATTGTTTCAACGTGCATTCAATATTTCTCAGAAGGAGCCTCTGATTTCAGGAATTGCTTTTTGCTTACAATATTTGTATTTTGAGTCAGGATATAAATTATTGATGTTATGAATTGCTCATTGTTTGTGGAATTTGTATTCTGTAATTGCATTGTTATTTTAGTTATTATATGTCACGTGTTTATTTTATTTTTTATTTAAAGATTGTGGATATGTGTTGTACTCCTCCCAGTATTGTAGATAGAATGGATTAGAAATTTTTTAAATAAATAAGAATACTGAGTCACAGTTCACCATGTCTCTCCTGGCTGAGCTTCCATATAACAGAGAAAAATAGAAACTGAAAAAAATGAAGTCCATGCCACCTACTATTCCTTCCTCTCCCTTACTTGTACTTCTATGCTATTTTGAATTCAGATACAATCTTTATTTCCACTACCTCCACTAGGAGGCTATTCCACAAATTTACCACCCTTTCTGTGAAGAAGTATTTCCTTAGGTTACTCCTCCTGAGTCTTTCCCCTTTCACCCTCCTCATTTGCCCCCTTATGCCAGAGATTCCAAAGACACACCTCCTATGCATTTATGCCAGTGGAAGTATTTACTACTACTAATCATTTCTATAGCAACGCTGTACATTAAACATAGAGACAGTCTCTGCTCAAACGAGCTTACAATCTAATCGAAGCAAACAAGCAGGATAAACAAGAGATTAGGGAATTGTATGGTGGTAATTATTAAAACAGACGAGTACTCTACAAGCGAATAGAAGTTAGGAGTTAAAAGCAGCTTCTAAAAGGTGGGCCATTAGCCTAGATTAGAATACAGCCAGAGACAGAGCATTTCTAAAGAACCTACTGGATATGTCATACCTAGAATGTCAAATGTGTACCTCTAGCATGTTTAACATATCACCCCACTCCCACCTTTCTTCCAAAGTATACATATTGAGATCTCTAAACCTGTCCTTAGGCCCTTTGGGCTAGATTCAGTAAATGGTAAATTGGTGCTCAATCCCATTCTATATCGGACACTCAAAGATGAATGCCCATTATTGAGTGCCAAATTCTCTTTAGGGCGATGATCTCGGTGGACGCCTAAGAGTTGGCTGCCGATTGCATGCCAATCGCGCATCGGTGTACTAAAGAGAATCACGTCTACATTGCTGAACAGAAGCCTTAAAAGTAGGCCAAAATTTTGCAGGCCTACCTTTAAGGCATCTGTCTCACACCTACTGAGATGCATAGAGATGCTTAAGCATGCCCAAGGCTACTTCCAGGCAAAACCATGCCCGTATCCCACCTTGGGCATGCTTAATCATCTTCGTAGATGTGCAACACACGCCTACATCCTTTCCCTTTTTAAAACATTTTTAAATTTGCATCCCTATTGGCTGAGAGACATCGGTAGGACACCTAGCACCGCCTATCATCAGGACGCACTTTTGCAGATTCTTCCTGCGCCCAGTTTAGGCACACAACCCCAGCATTCTGTAACACTGCATATTTTAACAATTCTCCTGATCTGCCCATGCAGATCTGCCTCCTCTTTTGGGTTGCACACTATGGTCTTTGGATGCATATTGTTATAGAACAGCAAGTAGTAAGATGTGCATTCAAATCCGAATTGGTGCCAATTAGCACTCAATTATTGGCACTAATTGGTTCATTAGTCGATTTAGGGCTAGATGCACTAAAGTCAGTTGGTAATTGTCAGTCGGTAATTGTCGATTGTGGAACAGCGATCAATGTGCTACTAAGTTTGCAAGCAAATGATTTGCATGGAGGTGTAAATCATTTGCATGCAAACCCCACAGATCAGTTGCTCAGTGAGCGATTGACACATGCGCAGAGCCCTAACAGCAGTGACAGGGGAAGCCGCCTCCTGTTAGGGCTTCTCTCTTTTTTTTTTTTTAATGGTATACATAAGAACATAAGCATTGTCACTGCTGGGTCAGATCAGTGGTCCATCATGCCCAGCATTCCGCTCACACGGAGGCCCTCTAGTCAAAGACCATTGCCCTGAGACTAGCCCTACCTGCGTACATTCTGATCAGTAGGAACTTGTTGAACTTGGTCTTGAATCCCTGGAGGGTGTTTTCCCCTATGATAGACTCCGGAAGAGTGTTACAGTTTTCTACCACTCTCTGGGTGAAGAAGAACTTCCTTACGTTTGTACGGAATCTATCCCCTTTCAACTTTAGAGAGTGCCCTCTCATTCTCCCTACCTTGGAGAGAGTGAACAACCTGTCCTTTTCCACCAAGTCTATTCCCTTCAGTACCTTGAATGTTTCAATCGTGTCCCCTCTCAATCTCCTCTGTTCGAGGGAGAAGAAGCCAAGTTTCTCTAATTTTTTGCTATACGGCAACTCCTCCAGCCCCTTAACCATCTTAGTCGCTCTTCTCTGGACCCTTTCGAGTAGTACCATGTTCTACTTCATGTACGGCGACTATTGTTGGACGCAGTACTCCAGGTGAGGATGCACTATGGCCCGGTACAGCGGCACAATAACCTTCTCCGATCTGTTTGTGATCCCCTTTCTCTTGTCCCTTCATATTGTGGACTGTATTAAGAATAAGTAGGTTTTTTCTCTCTCTCTTTTCTAATATCCAATGTTAATTGCTTGTAAATTTGCTTATATTTCCTGTCAAAGAATCTGCTTTGGATGTTAATTGAAAATATAAATAAATCAAAAAAAGAACCTCTTTTCCACAGTTTGTTTTGTTTTAGAGGAGAGGAAGACATGGAAAAGTAGACAGAATGAGAGGGAGGCAGAAAAATGGAAGAAAGTTTAATGTTAAAAGTTAATGCCAAAGATGGGTGTAGGACAGAAAATAAAGGAGAGAAAAACAGCAAATGGATAAGAAGGACCTGGAAACAGAGTTAAGAGCACAGACAGAAGGAAATGCAGCCAGAGATTGGAAAAAATAAAATCACCAGACAACAAAGGTAGGCAAAATTATTTTATTTTCAATTCAGTGATTGAAATATGTCAGTTTTGAAAATTTACATCTGCTGTATATATTTTGCACTGTTCAGGAAGAAATGCATTTGTTTCTTTTTCTCTGGTGTTGTACTGCATGCAGAGTCTGGCATCATGGATTTCATTTGTGTTTATTAGTACTTTTCGTTTGTGGTCCTGTATTTGCATAGGGCTTATCTGTGTTCTGCATTGTGTCACCAAGGCCAGGTGTTCTGGTAGGAATGAATATCAAGAAGTGCTATTAGCATCATGGCCCCAAGTAAGAAGATATTTGTCGGCTTTCCTTCAGCCCTATTGGACCCACAACAGCCCTCGCTTAAAAACTAATGACAACCACCGGTCTAGACTTCTATGCAGTTTGTCAGTAGTTCTTCTAAATTTCAAGGGGGCATGTTAGAGGCATGGTGTGGGTGGGACTAGGAACACAGTGAAGGTGACCTAAGGTGCTCAATTACTTTATTCCTTCAATTAAGACTCAACACATGCTGTACGTGTTTCAGCCAAAATGAAGGAATAAAGTAATTGAGCACCTTAGATGACCTTTACTGTCTTTTTTGTCTTTCTACCTTTGAGAAGGTAGCATCTCCTATTTTGTTGTGATGGATGGGACTAGGGCAGGCTTATGATTTGGATATTTTGGTTGAAAGCAGCAGAGTGGATCTGCGAATTGATAGCCCAGAGTGTTGGCCCCTGAAGCAGTGGTTACTGGCCATGAAATGATTGTCAGCCTGTGTATATGATCAGTGGTTATTCTTGATTATTTTTATGCTCCCGTCTGCCAGTATTTAACTTTTGCAAAAGTTTTTTGCCTGTGATGTCTGGCTGGAAGAGTGTAGGTACCCCTCTCCTTTGATCTGAGGCTTTTCTTTCGCTTAAGTACTATACTTGTTTCTGTGGCACATACGGTATGTCTGTATATTGGAGTGACATTTTTGTGTTGGATATTTTTCTATCATAATCAAACTTTTAAGAGTACATCCAGAGTACAGTTTGGATGTTTTGGGCTAGACCTGTTTTAATAACAAGTGCCAAAAAGGTGCCCTAACTGACCACATGACCACTGGAGGAATGTAAACATGCACCCCAAACACTCCCACCAGTGGTCATTGACCCCCTTCCACTCCCCAAAGATGTGAATGAAGCAGTACATACCTGCCTGTATGATAGCTTCAGATGTTGTGGCCAGTCCTGGAGTAATCTAGTGGGTGGTATAGAGATGGGGACTTAGACTCAAACGAAACCCAATAAGATGCAGACCAAGGATACAATATAATCCCAGCACATAGCAATCCTTGTTATATTACTAACTTCACTGTTGAGGAAGATAATAATCTTAGAAATATTTAGTATTTTAATTTTTAACCTTTCATTTGTGAAAGAGGAGGAACAGCCTAAGACCTCAAGTACTGTATTAATTTTTATGCAAACAGGGGGAAATCTCATTGGTATAAAAACCTCCTCTTTTCAATCCAATTAAATATTATGGGGCCCATAATCAAAAAACATCCTTAATCACCAGGACGTCCAAGTGTCGATAATCAAAACTGTGTTTTTGTATGTCTAGAAAGGTGTTCCAGCCTCTGTACGTTCAAAGCACAAGATGGGCATGGTGGAGGTATGTTATAGGTGGACTTTGGGCAGTCTCAAGGGTGGGTTAGACATGGATGTCTTGCAGCGCTAATCAAACATTTTTCAAGACATCCTGGATGGAACTTATATGTTTGGAACTAGCCCTGTTTTAGAAGGGTCTAAGTGCCACAAAGGTGCCCAAACTGATCAGATGACCGTTGCATGCATCAAGGTAAGACACTCCCACAAAGATCAGAATACAAACATACATACCCGTTTCCAGAACATCAGCACCTGGTATAGGAAAGCCTAGTAGAGCTTCACACAGGTGTCTTAAGTAGCCTGGTGGGTGGGCTAGTGAACCATAGAGAGAAGTAGCAAATCCCATAAGCCACTCAAACTACTACATTTATGGCGAAAAATGTGAGACCACCAAAACTCTACTCTACTGCCATAAGGGCTATTGGAGTTGTAGACAGGTGGGTATAGTAGGTTTGGGGGGATCACCATAAACTATAAGGGAGTTCTGGTGAGATGTTTATCTGGCACCCTTTATGTGAAGTTCAAAGCAGTGCCCTCTAAATTGCCCCACTGCTCTGTTGCCATGTCTGGGTGGCCAGTACAATACAGGACTGACCCATCCTACTCACAACTTTAACTCAAAGGCCTGGGTAGGAAAGGAAGAGCATATGGCCCAAGATAACTGCACTGCTGCTGTTTTTCTCCTTCTCCTTACAACAAGCCTAGATGGGCCAGTACAGGGTGGGAAGGAGTTTAAAAAAAACAAACTGCTGTTTCTGCCATCTCCTATGTATAATCTGGGATTCATTTAGACTTTGTGCTTTTTAGCCTTGCAATTCTTCTTCCTATAAAACCATTTTTTATCCTTGTCTTTGGAATAATTCTAAAGCTCATCTCTATTTTTACTTCTCACATATTTCCTTGGTAATTCATGCTTTTCTCTTTCATAGCTTGATTGTGAAAGCTCATTAGTTGATGAGCTACCAGTAAATAGACTGAGCTTACTTAGCACTCATTCAAACTTCTAGTCTAATAAAAGCCTAGATACTTCTATCATATACTCCTACTTTAATTTGTATTAGGAACCCATGAAAACAAGAATTCTCTTAAATAAAATTTTGCCTTTATTGAGGTATCCTTCCTTTTTCTGTGATCAGAGCCCCACAGTGGGGCTATGAGTGAGGGGATGGAGGAAGCATTGGCATGAAAGAAACAATGGGTTATTTCAGGAAAGGGGGCTAGTGAGTGGTTGTTCTCTAACCAGAAGGCTACTCCTCCTCAGTCAATAGGATAGGCAAGATTGGATTCTAATAGAAAGGTTTTCCATTCAATATTATGAAATGTGGTATAAAGAGAGATGTCCTGGTAGTCTGGACAAACAATAGCCTGGACGTTAAGATAGATGATTAAAAAAAAAAAAAAAAAATGCTGACTTTGAGCGCCTAGCGCAGGGGTGTCCAACCTTTTTGCTTCCCTAGGCCGCATTGACTAAAAAGAATGTTTCTGGAGCCGCACAAATGCTGCAGCAAGACAGAGGAGGGAGCCATCATGACGGTAAACACCCAGGGGCAGCAGAGGAAAACACTGCATCGACCTCGACCGGGACCGTACAAAATACTTCATGGGGCCGCATGCAGCCCTCGGGCCACATGTTGGACACCCCTGGTCTAGCGCCATACACCCAAATCAGACTTAGGCATATGTTTTGATTATGCTCCTCTGTATGTAC
Source organism: Geotrypetes seraphini (assembly GCF_902459505.1). Lineage (NCBI taxonomy): Eukaryota > Metazoa > Chordata > Amphibia > Gymnophiona > Dermophiidae > Geotrypetes > Geotrypetes seraphini. The sequence continues at coordinate 149,442,711 of NC_047088.1, forward strand.
TGTATTTGCTAAGACGTTGATAAATTTAAAAAAAAAAGTTTAAAAGAAAATCATTACTCTTCAATTATATTAATGTTTTTTTTAAAAAATATCTTTATTCATTTTGAAACCATAAATAAGTGCAACATATTATACAATCATAATATTCTATAAAAGCACGTAAATTCAATCAAAATTGTAATCTTTGACAAATAGATATACCACCCACCATACTTATATTCAAAAATTGCACTCAAATTAAAGAATTAAAATTATTTTCCAACCCCCACTCCCACCCACCCACCCTGGACGTGCATAATCAAAGGGCAAAATCAACAATCACTCTTTGCAAAATTTTGTCAATGGCTCCCAAATCCTCAGAAACTTCATATATTGTCCCTGTTGTATAGCCATAATACATTCCATTTTAAAGGCGTGACACAAAGACTCCCACCAAAAGGTATAATTCAATCAATCCCAGTTTTTCCAATTCCTTAAAATAAGCTGTATGGCAACCCCTGTCATAATAAAGAGAAGTTTGTTATTGTGAAATGATATTTGGCTTTTAGCTCTCATCAAAGTGCCAAATAGCATAGTGTCGTATGTTAGTGCCACTGGGTTTTCCATTACTTTGTTCAACTGATCCCAAATGGATCTCCAAAATTGGAGTATCAAGGGACAATAAAATAATAAATGATCTAATGTCCCAGGTTCAAGATGACAGTGCCAACATCTATTAGACTTGGAACTATCTAATTTCTGTAATCTAACTGGAGTCCAAAATGCTCTATGTAACAAAAAACCCCACGTTTGTCTCATAGATGTAGACACCGTACATCTCAACCTCCAAGTCCAGATTCATGGCCATTGAGACGCAGTAATCTGATACTTTATCTCAATGCTCCAAATGTCACGAAGACCAGTTTTTGGTTTCTTATTCAAAAATCCAGATATTAATTTATACCACTGAGCAGCCTGGTGACCCAGGAAATCCATCTAGAAGCATAGGAACAGCAAACTATACTGAGTTTTGAGATTTTTCCAGTCAGGGAACCCCTCCTGAATGGCCTGCTTCAACTGCAACCACCAATAACTTTGAGATTTAGCAACACCAAATGTTTGTTGCAATCGTGAAAAATCAAGCAGCTTTCCATCAGAAATTATATCATCTAGAGCAGTGGTTCCCAACCCTGTCCTGGAGGAACACCAGGCCAATTGGGTTTTCAGGCTAGCCCTAATGAATATGCATGAAGCAAATTTGCATGCCCATCACTTCCATCATATGCAAATCTCTCTCATGCATATTCATTAGGGCTAGCCTGAAAACCCGATTGGCCTGGTGTTCCTCCAGGACAGGGTTGGGAATCACTGATCTAGAGTCCATATGCCCGCCTTCATCCAGTGCTTCCAGATGATCTTACACCCGCCAATTTGAATCTTGGAGTTTAACCAAAGGGACTGACGTGGATTTATGCATTGGAATAGATGTTAAATTATTAATATATTTTAATGTCTCCCAAGTGTCCAATGGAATTTTATTATCCTTATACAACCTAGGTAGCTTTATACTCAAAACATGACACAATCTCAATGGAGACAGGAGTTGCCATTCCAACCATAACCAGTCTGGTAAGATTTTCCATGAGCTCAGGGAGGATCCAATACATACTCTGACGCATTATCTACTATAATAAAACGCTAAGCGTGCATGCACACTCTTACCTGCGTAATCTGTGATCTGTAGGTCCCTGGCTGCCAAGAGTACGCATGCATGCTTAGCTATGCCAGTGACCTTGGCCTCCCTGCTCTCCACCTCGCGCAGTCCTTCATCCCGGAAATACAGACCTACCGGCCAAAGTTTCTTTTTAACTTAAAAGATGCTGCGGCAGCTCCTCTCACGAGTCGCTCCTGCATTGAAGAAGGCTTCCAATATAGGCGGTGATTGTGAGCGGAGCCGCCGGAAAGTTAAACAAGCAGAGGGGACCGCAGGAAGGAAAGGGAAGGGGAGGGGGCGGCAAGGGACTAAGGGAGCCACGGCGCTATCCTGTCGGCTCCCAGACAAAATCTACTTCTCCCGCGGCCCCGAAGACCTACCCGACAACCCTGGACACTGAGATCAACCAGCTCCCTGTGGCCCAGCAGAGGCCCTGCGCCATAGTGCGTCAGCACCCAATGCATAAGTTAGCTGCCCTGGAGCCCAAATACCACCAACGCAAGATGAAAATAGGGAAGGTAAAAGAGGAAATGGGAGCCTGAATATGGGTAGGTAAAAGGAAGGGAGAAGGGCTACTGCTGGACAGGGGGGAGATTCAGAAAAAGAGAAAGAAAAGAAAAGCCTAAGTCTACACATCTATTCTAGCACCCGTTAATGTAATGGGTTAAAAATCTAGTACAATTATAATAATGTTAAAAACTGTGTTTCAATTTCTGTGTTTGACAAAGATAATATCATATCATTTTCAAGTAATTCTATGGGCTCCTTTTACAAAGGTGCGCTAGCGGTTTTAGCACAAGCTAGCTGCTACCACTTCCTTTTACGCAGGCGGTAATTTTTCGGATAGCACGCGCTAATCTTGTGCGTGCACTAAAAACGCTAGCGCACCTTCATAAAAGGAGCCCTATATGTTTTGCCTACTGTATCTGAATGTTATTTGCCTTGAGCTACTACCAAAAATATCTCTTTCTGTGAAAGCCAAAACCTCTCTCAGATTAATATATCAGATAAAGAGCTATGGTCTCTCCTCCATTCCACTGTAATTCTCAATGTTCCTGTCTCTTAAGATATATTTTTCAGATTTTTGAAACACCGGAGAAAGGAGCAGAGGTAATTCCATTGATAATAGGTAATGGCATAATAAAAATCACTAATGTAATGTAATAATGCCAAGTTGCTAAGTACTGTCAAAGCTTACTCATTTTTTAAAAATTGGCCAGCATGGATACAGCTGAGGGAGGTCTTGCCTCACCAATTTGCTTGACTTCTTTGAAGGTGTGAATAAACATGTGGATAAAGAACTGGTTGATGTATGTAGTGTGTCTAGATTTCCAGAAAACTTTTGATAAAATTCCTCATGAGAGGCTCCTGAGAAAATTAATGAGTCATGGGATAGGAGGTAATGTTGAATTGTGGATTAAGAATTGGTTATCGGACAGAAAACAAAAGGTAGGATTAAATGACCATTTTTCTCAATGGAGGAGGGTAACTAATGGTGTGCCAGTCCCAGTATAGATCCGCAGGGATCTATACTGGGACCGGTGCTATCTAACTTATTTATAAATGATCTGGAAATTGGAACTACAAGTAAGATGATTAAATTTGCAGATGACACTAAACTGTTCAAAGTTGTTAAAATGTATGCGGACTGTGAAAAACTGCAGGAGGACCTTAGGAAATTGGAAGACTGGGCGTACAAGTGGCAGATTAAATTTAATGTGGACAACTATAATTCAAATCATGGTTATCAGATGCTAGGGTCCACTTTGGGGGTCAGTGCTCAAGAAAAAGGTTTGGGTGTCATAATAATTATAATAATAACTTTATTCTTGTATACCGCCATAACCAGGGAGTTCTAGGCGGTTCACAGCAATTTATCAAAGTTATAAACATATCAGAGATTACAAATAGTGCACAAACAATAATGAACAATTGACAAAGAATGATGTCGTTAAGGTTAGCTGGAGGAGGGAAGTATAGATTATTGAAGGTAGTGGGAAGGGATATTACAGTAAGAAGGAGAAAGAGGAGATTTCAGTGCATTGAAGAGGGGGGGAGAAGTGAGGGACGTGGTATCAGGGGTTGTGTCCGTGGAAAAGGTAAGTTTTGAGTAGCTTTCTGAAGTCTAGGTAGGTGGGGGCCTCGAGCACCATTTGGGCTAGCCATGGGTTCAGTTTAGCCGCTTGAAAGGCGAAGGTTTTGTCGAAGAACCTTTTGAGGTGACATAGTTTTAGTGAGGGGAAAGTGAACACATGAATTCTGCGGGAATTCTTAGTGTTGCAATTCAGGTTGAAGTGTGGGTTGAGGTAGGTTGGGGATAAACCGAGTACTGTTTTATAGCAGAAGCAAGCAAACTTGAATATGACTCTGGATTCGAAAGGTAGTCAGTGAAGTTTGAGATAAAAAGGGGTGATGTGTTCCCATTTATTTAGGCCAAATATAAGGCGGACAGCGGTGTTTTGAATTAGTTTTAGTCTCCTGATGGTTTTTTTCGTGGCGCCCAAGTAGATAATATTGCAGTAGTCCAGGATGCTGAGAATGGAGGATTGTACCAGCAGTCGGAAAGAGGAGTCGTGGAAGTGTATTTTTATGGTGCGGAGTTTCCAGAGTACTGAGATGCTTTTCCTGACTGTAAGATCAGTGTGTTTCTCTAGGGATAGATGTTTGTCTAGCATGACTCCCAGTATTTTTAAGGTTTGTTCAAGGGGGAAGGCTGAACCGTTCACTTGAATTGTGGTGTCTTTGATTTTGTCATTGGGGGTGGCTAGGAAGAATTTAGTTTTGTTGGGATTTATTTTTAATCTGAAGGATAACATCCAGAGTTCTATCTGATTAAGTAAGCTTGAAAGGGAGGAGAGCAACTCTGGGGTGAAATTAGTTAGTGAGACGACTATTGTAATGTCGTCTGCGTAGATGAAGAATTTACGCTTGGAGCTTTGTAGGAGGATTCCCAGGGAGGCGAGGTAGACATTAAACAGGGTGGGGGACAGGGGGGAACCCTGTGGGATGCCACAGGAGTTGTCCCAGCTATATGAGTAAGAGTCGTTCTTGAATACCCTGTATGATCTATTTTTTAGGAACCCGTGGAACCAGTTTAGGACCTGGCCGGAGATGCCGATGTGTTCAAAGCAATCAAGGAGGATGGTGTGGTCGACAAGGTCGAAGGCACTGCTCAGGTTGAGTTGCAGGATCAGGGCGCTAGAGCCTTGACTAAAGAGTGCGTGCAGGTGATCGAGTAGGGAGGCTATAATGGTTTCGGTGCTGTGGTCCGAACGAAAGCCCGATTGGTTTTCATTTAGGATATTAAATTTTTCCAGATATGTGTTGAGTTCAACGTTTACCACCCCTTCTGCTATTTTGGTGATGCTCGCGATGGGTCTGTAATTAGATGGGGCGTTGGAGGGTTCTTTTGTGTTTTTTATAATAGGAATTATTGTGATATGACCTTGCTCAGGAGGGAAATTTCCTGTGGATAGTAAGAAGTTTACCCAAGCCAACATATTGGCTTTAAAGTGGGTTGGTGCCGTTTTCATGACGTTTGGGGGGCAGGTGTCCAGTCTGCAGAAGGAGTTAGTATATTTGTTATAGTATTTGCTGAAGGTTTGCCAGTCGATGGGTGAAAAGTGGTTCCAATTTAGGTCCGCTCTGTACCCTTGGTCCTGTTTTGATGTGTCGGTGTCGGGGAAAGTTGGGAAGGACCCGTGGGGAATGGCTGGGGCAGTTATCGAAGATCTTAGTTTTTGTATTTTGGAGTTGAAGAAATCTGCTAGGGTGTTAGCGGTTAATGTGGATTCTTCTAGGTTGTCAGTGAGGGTCTCAAGATTATAGAGGTCGTGACCAGTTTAAAAAGGTTACTACTGTTAGTTGTAACGTTTCCGATTTTGAGGGCATAGAAGTTTTTGCGTTTTTCCTTGGTGAGGTTTTTATAGTTTTTTAGTTTTAGTCTCCAGGCGACTCTGTGGACAATAGTGGACAATATGCTGAAACCTCCCACCCAATGTGTGGTGGCAGCCAAGAAAGCAAACAAGATGCTAGGAATGATTAAAAAAGGGATGGTAAACAAGACCAAGAATGTTATAATGCCTCTGTATTGCTCAATGGTGCAACCTCACCTTGAGTATTGCATTCGGTTCTGGTTTCCTTATCTTAAAAAGATATAGCGGCATTAGAAAAGGTTCAAAGAAGAGTGACCAAGATGATAAAAAGGATGGAACTCTTCTCGTATGAAGAAAGGCTAAAGAAGTTAGGGCTCTTCAGCTTGGAAAAGACAGCTGAGGGGAGATATCTAATCTAATCTAATCTTCATTTTGTATACCGAATCTACTTCCTAAGGAGCTCGACTCGGTTTACAGTTCATTAAAAAATGAAACATAACAAGTAAAAACTGTGGAGTAGAATGGGTACAAGTAAAAACTGAGTGGATAGAAAGGGCACAAGTGGATTGATTTTTCACTCCGTCAAAAATTACAAATACTAGGGACACTCGATGAAGTTACAGGGAAATACTTTTTTTTTTTTTAAATAAAATCTTTATTCATTTTCAAACTTACAATAAGTGTGTCAATATGTTAAAACAGATTAACAATAAATATATCACTTAATAATCATCAATAGTACAAATGATATGTTCTTATCTCCCACCCTTCCATATTATATAATCAAATACCTTGTACAATATGTAATAATAAAATTACCCCCCTCCCCCTCATAATTCAACCTGTAAATTTAAGGGAAAAAATGTCATCTAATCAGTACAATATTTTATTAATGGCTCCCACACATCTTGAAATTTCCTAAAACATCCTCGCTGTATTGCAATAAATTTTTCCATTTTATAAATATGACACAAGGAATTCCACCAGAAATTATAGTTTAATCTACTCCAGTTTTTCCAATTATACGTAATTTGTTGAATGGCAACCCCAGTCATTATAAGTAATAAATTATTATTATTTGAAGAAATCTGACTTTTTGCTCATGGAAATACTTTTAAAATACTTTTAAAACCAATAGGAGGAAATATTTTTTCACTCGGAGAATAGTTAAGCTCTGGAATGTGTTGTCAGAGGACGTGGTAAGAGCGGTTAATGTAGCTGGTTTTAAAAAAAGGTTTAGACAAGTTCCTGGGGGAAAAGTCCATATGCTGCTGTTGAGAAAGACATGGGAGAAATCATTGCTTGCCCTGGATAGGTGGCATGGAATGCTGCTACTATTTGGGTTTTTGCCAGGTACTTGTTACTTGGATTGGCCTCTGTGAAAATAGGATACTGAGCTAGATGGACCATTGGTCTGACCTAGTAAGGCCAGTCTTATGTTCTTATGTAATATTCATGTTGATACTTTTTGTAGTATAGCTAGTTTTTTCAAAATGCAACTTACTTTGTAAATCTGAGATCCGTACAAAAATTGTAAAATGTCTTACCCCTCCCCCTCCTTTTTACTAAGCCATGGTAGAGGTTTCTACTGTGGCCCGAAGTGCTATATGAGCATCGGAGCATTTAGCGTCCCGGCCGCAGTAGAAACCTTTACCACAGCTTTGAAAAAGAGGGCCTTATTTTGGCACTGAATTTGTGTTCTAGTTCTTTACATCATCGAATAAACCAATTTTCTTTTAATTTATTGTAGCTATTAATTTACATTTTTGTTTATACAACTACAACTATTTTTTTCTTATTTTGGTATCTTTAGATCCATTCTGATTTAGGTTATGAAATGTGGGTACAGACAAGAATTCTTGTTGCTTTTGGATTTGTGCTGTCTGATTTAAGATGACTTCTTACATCTTGTATTATTTTCCAGTATTCAGTTTTTTAATTATTCTTTAGGACCCTTCCTAGGAAATGATGATCAGGGCTGAAAAAATATTTTTAAACACTAGGCACCAGTTAAAAAATGTAATTGCCAAGACAATATTTTTCCTTAACTTTTTTTTTGTCTGTTTTGCTTACTTTCAGGTTTTGTGTTTGTACAATGTTTGCTATTTTCAATCTCTCAGTGCACCCCTTGCTCTGATTTCCTTTCTTCTTTCTTCCCTTCCTCTCTCCAGTTGCTCTTCACACCGCTAGGACTGGTTTAAGGGAGGGAGGTACAAGAAGGAGTAGTTGCCTATGGCCCTTGCATTGGAGCCATTTGATAACGCTGAATGATGTCACTAAGGCTGTGCTTCAGGGCACCTGGTGCTGGCTGGACCCATGCCTCAGTTTCTCTGTGAGTCTAATACTGGGCCTTTTTCCTCCCTTCCCTGCTCTTAGCCTAAGCCTTCTTTCAGCCACTTCACACACAACCCAGAAACTTTACCTGCTTACAGCCAGTTATTTTTACATGACCCAGACCACAGAATATCCACAAGGTCCCAGGTCCTCCACAATAGCAGTGTTCTTTCTTTCCTCAGGTCTACCCCCTCCCCCATGGCAGCAGCTGCCTGTTTTCTCAAGCCTAGTTGGTGCTAGGCATTGATTTTTAGATGCCTGGAATTTGTCCAGCCCTGATGGATTATCATTATGAACTGTATTTGAATTAAACTTGCTACTTTTTTCTAATTGTTTGATATAATATACTAGTCTTTAAGCCCGTTACATTAACGGGTGCTAGAATATATGTATGTCTGTCTTTCTTTCTGTCTCACTCCCTGCCCTTGTGTCTTTCTTCTTTTATTTCTGTCTCCCTCCCTCCTATTATTTGTCTTTCTTTCTATTTATCTCTCTTTCTGCCCCCTATGCAGCATTTATCTCCCCTTGTCCACCTTCCTGTACAGTAGCCATATCAGCATTCCCTCCCCCTCCATTTCCTTGTGCATCAGCATTTCCCCCCTCCCTACTTCCCTGTGCAGCATTTTCCTCCCTCGGGCTAGAATATATGTGTGTGTGTCTGTCTTTATTTCTTTCTCTCTCTGTCTCCTTAGCCACTTTTTCCTGTCCATTCTCCCTTCTTTTTACCTCCCCTGTGTCCACGACCACCCCTTCACTGCTCCCTTTATCCAGCAACAGCCCTTCCCCCTTTGTTTTACCTCCCCCCTGTCCATCAGTACCTCTTCCTTCTCCCCCTGTCCAACAATAGGCATCCCTTCCTTTTTCCCCCTGTCCATCATCACCTCTTCCTGCTCCCTCTGTCCAGCAGTAGGCCTCCCTTTATTTTTTCCCCCTGTCCATCAGCATCTCTTCCTGCTCCCCCTGTCCAGCAGTAGGCATCCCTTAATTTTTTCCCCCTGTCCATCAGCACCTCTTCCTGCTCCCCCTGTCCAGCATTAGGCCTCCCTTCATTTTTCCCCCCTGTCCACCACCACCTCTTCATTGCTCCCCTTATCCAGCAGCAACCCTTCTCCCTTTGTTTTACTTCCCCCCCTGTCCATCAGCACCTCTTCTTGCTCCCCCTGTCCAGCAGTAGGCCTCCCTTCATTTCCCCCCCCTGTCCATCAGCAGGTCTCCCTTCATTTCCCCCCCCTGTCCATCAGCACCTCTTCCTGCTCCCCCTGTCCAACAATAGGCCTCCCTTCCTTTCCCCCCCTGTCCATCATCATCTCTTCCTGCTCCCCTTGTGCAGAGTTTTTTAATTAATCGGATAGAGTCATTGCGGCCCCCCCCCCGCTTCCCTTCACTTGTAAGTCGGCGATTCAAGAAGCCTGTGCAGCAGTCTTCACACGCTGCTTCGGGTCCTTCTACTGCGCTTATTTGCTCTGCCGCGTCTCTGATGACATCATCAGAGACGCGGCAGAGCAAATCAGGGCAGTAGAAGAGCCTGAAGCAGCGTGTGAAGACTGCTGCACAGGCTTCTTGAATCGCCGGGTAGGTATTCGGGTCAGCGGCAAGGGAAGGGGTGTGAGCGGCAAAGAACTCCTCTGGTCTGTTGCGGAGGGCGGCCCGGCTCGATTTATTGATTCTTTGGGGGGGGGGGGGAATGCGCTGTGTTGGGGGGAAGGGTAGGCAGACGCGGGGACCGTCCAGTTCAAGAGAGGAGCCGGGGGTGAGGAAGGCCGCCGCAGCTATGGAAATTTTTTTTTTTATTTGAAAGCCGCCGCCGGGGCCGCGCATGCGCAATTGTTTTTTTTTCGCTACAGCTCACGGAACACGTTTTTTTTAGTGCGCATGCGCGGCTTACCATTTTATTATATTAGATGTGAAGGAAAACTACTTTAGTACAAACTTGACAGACTAATTAAAATCTAATACTCTCAATTTAGATATGGAATAGTTCAGAGATCTCTCCAATTTTGTTACTGGACAGAATGAGATAAAAATGCATGCAAACAATAAAGACACTTTATGTGTAACACACTAATGGGGTTATTTTAGAAAAATCGCCAGTTGTAAACAGCAGCTTTTATATGTATATAGATAGATAGATAGATTGGCTACACATGCAAATTGTGATTTTTGAAAACCATTATTTTGCCCATGGAAGTCCATGTTACCGTACTTAATGATTTTAAGTGGATATAGTGTGGGTATGGATAGGATGTTGTTTTAGTAGGTTGATAATCTACACTTCTACTTCTCATTTAACAAGGGGGAATACATGTGCAGACCTTAAAATTTTTGTCAGTCTTTTCACCAGTCCTGCCCTAAGGCACATATAAGTGTCAACCTGAAGGGGTAGGGTTCACAGGTTGATGGCATTTCCCCCAAACCTACCATAGAAACATGATGGCAGATAAAGGCCAAATGGTTCATCTAGTCTGCCCATACACAGTAACCATTATCTCTTTCTCTCTCCGAGAGATCCCAGACAGCATTAGCACTGTTCCCTTCTCTCCTAAGCCCCCCAACAACATTCATATGGAATCCCTAACCCCTCCCTCCTGACAAGGGCAGCCCCTCTCTTACATCCACTCCCTGACCCTCCCTCACATTTTGCTAAGGCTATCCCTGATGTCTAAGAAAAGCAACTTGACCCCTCACATCTCTCCTTATACAGCTCTCCAAGGACTTTGTTCCTCAAATAAGTTGCTTTTATCTGTATCCTTCTCCTCCATTGACAATTCCAGACTTTGTTCCTTTCATCTCGCTGCCACGTATGCCTGGAATAGACTACCTGAATCTGTGCGTCATGCTCCTTCCCTTGTTCAAAAGTAGACTGAAAACCCCAGGGCCGGATTAAAGGGTAGGCCCAGTAGGCATGTGCCTCGGGCCCGAGGAATTCAGGGGTGCCCGATGCACTACTACAATGATGTCACATCGTGCCCGGGTTAGGAGGCTGCAGGTGGCAGTGGTGGTTCTGTGTACTTCTTCCTTGCCTCGGCCGACAATGCTGCTGTTGGTGCTTGCCTGCACCGTAGCCCGTCCGCTCGTGGCCAGCTCGCCAGCTCCATTTAATTCCCCCCATAAGCTTGCTACCGCAACTACAAAAGGGCCAGGCGCTTGCAGTGATTGCATGCCGCCAGCCCATAAGCCTTCTCTCTGATGTCAGAATTGACGTCGGGGGAAGGCTTATGGGTTGGTGGGTGTAATCGCTGAATGCACCTGGCCCTTTTGGAGTTGTGGTAGCAGCGAGGCGGGGGAATTAAATGGAGCTGGTGAGCGGCGTCAGTCAGTTAGTGGCGAGCAGCGGCAGTGGGTAGGGGGCGAGTGGCAGGAGGCAGAATCTGCGGCGGATCAGCTTGGGGGCAGGTAGGATTCAGGGGGGGAGGGAGGATTCTATGTGGATTCTGCAACTCTTGCCATGAGATTGGACCCACAGCAGCACTAAATGAAGTATATTTAAACATTTCTTCGGCTGCCATCAGACGGCTGCATGGTAAAAAAAAAAAGAGATCAAGTGTAGGCAGCCCCAATCAGCCTGAGAGGAGAGCTGAGGGGAACGAGGCATGGAGTGAAGAGCCAATAGGAATAGGCTATGAAGAAGTGAAAAAGTACTGAACGAAGGAAGGAAATTAGAAAGAGGAGACAAAGGAAGAGAGATATAGGGTTGGAAAGAGGATAAAGGGTATCTGGAGAGAGGGATGGAGTGAGCAGAGAAAAATGTCTGGTGGGAGAAAGGGAAAGAAAGAGAACAGTGAAGTGTAGAAGTAGAGAAGCAAGAAGGGAGAAAAGAAGTAAATAAGAAAATGGGTAAATGGTGCAGGGCAAGGGTAGGGTAGGGTAGGGGAGAGGGAGGGATGGGTGGGGGTGAAGTGGGGCAGGGGGCCCAGTGGACTTGTGTGCCTAGGGGCCCTCGACAAATTAATCCTGCCCTGGAAAACCCACTTTTTTGAGATTGCCTTCATCTCATAACCCTCTCCCTTCTGCTCATCACCCCATCCAGCAGTTTAACCACTCTCTGCTATAGTAACTATAACCCTACCCTGCCATCCTGTTTGTCTTGATTGATTGATTAGATTGTGAGCTCATAGATTGTGAGCTCATTCAAGCAGGGACTGTCTCCTTTGTGACTCTGTACATAGCTGTGTATGTCTGGTAGAGCTCTAGAAATACTAAATTCTAATAGTAGCAGAAGTACCGCAAGACCACTGCTAGGGGTCAAATACTGCCACTGGTACTGGAAGGCACTACTAGACACATAGTGATCCTCAGTAGGACCTGAAGGCAGGTCAGGGTGGGGTCTTCATCAGGGAGCTGCTCAGATAATGGAGGGGAGGGGGGGGGGGTCAGGGAATGGGGAAGGATCAATACTACAAGGTGAAGAAAAAAAAGAAGACTGTATATATAGAGATTTGAGGAGATCAGGACACTCTATTTTTTTCCTCAGGTGCAGCTTTTTAAAATTACTGCTCCTGTTACACATGCTAGTAGATACATATGTACTCCAACATGCCATTATATTCCACAAAAGGTTCTATGCTTGACAGAACCTTTTGGATAATAGCAGGGCAATTCTACAAGTCCTGACATGGATGTCTCAAATGCCATCTCATTCTTAGAAATATCGTCTTTATTAAGCAGAACAAATAACAACTCTGTCAAGAAATATAGCAATATCCAACACAACAACAGGGAACCATGGTTTGCAAGATGAAAAGAAACAGTTTTGTAATTTCCCCCCCACCCTCCATTCCAAACATACTTCAGATGTGGCCCAGACAAAACTTGTGTCCCCAGAACCACTTCGATAGGAGCGCCCGAACAGGGTGAGTGACTCAGTTGGAGTTAACAATCAATAGCCAAAAATTACATATTGAGTAAATAGCTACACGTCGCAGGCATTAATGTATTCCAAAAAGGCGTCCTGTAAGTGCTGATCTGCTTTGGACTCCATATTGGGAATCATTTGACGCTCCATCTCTAACAGTTGGATCATGGTCGCCCTCCATTGTTGCAAGGAGAGGGGTGCCATTTCCAGCCAGCGCAATAGTATTATTTTTTTCCCCAGCAAAATGGCTTTTCTCAGAAAGTAGCGCAAGCCCTTTGGCACTGGAGCAAGCACCTGACATTAAAAGAACAAAGCTGAGGTGAAACTATACAAAGGGCATGCCATATTGAGGAAATGTGATCCAAGACCCTCTCCCAGAAAGCACGGATCCGGGCAGGTGAAAAATATATGTCCCAAGGTAGCACTCAGGACATTACATTTAAGACAGCGAGCAGCCAATTGGAGTGCAATTTTCTGTGCGCGAAGGGGAGATACGAGTAACTGCATAGTCATAATTGATTTCCCAAAGAGCCACTGATAAGCGCATCTGGGATGCCACTCTTAAGGCTATGACACAAGAGATCGGAGGAGATAGAAACCCCTAAATCACGAGTCCATTGTTGACACAGGTGCGCGTAATCGAAACTGGGGAGATGCTCCTCTAGGGATTTCAAATGGAATCTCAAAGGAATGGTATTCTGTGCTTTTAGGCATAACCCCTCCTGAAGGAGTTAAAGGGACTCCCCGACAGTGCTCTGGCAGGCAGCGTACTAGTGTAATGATGCATGTGCCAATATGCAAAGTGATCTGAAGCCGAGAGCCATCTCAATCTTAAATATGAACTTGAGCTCTAAGAGTTTGTAAAATTGCTGATCTGTTGTTAGTGATCTGTAATATGTCATTAATATCATCTGTAGTGCCTGAAGATTGGAGGGTGGCCAATGCAACATTGATTTTTCAAAAGAGTTCCAGGGGTGATCCAGGAAATTACAGACTGGTAAGCATGATTTCCGTGCTGGGCAAGATACGAGTGGAAACTATTAGAAAGAATAAAATTACGGAACACACAACAAACATGGTTTAATGGGACAGAGTCAGAATGGATCACCCAAGGGAAGTCTTTCCTCACCAATTTGCATCATTTCTTTGAAGATGTGAATAAACCTGTGGATAAAGGTGAGCCAGTTGACATAGTATATCTAGATTTTCAGAAAGGTGTTAACAAAGTTCCTCATGAGAGACTCCAGAGAAAATTAAAAAGTCATGGGATAGGAGGCAATGTTCTGTTGTGGATTAGAAACTGGTTATTGGACAAAAACCAGAGGAAATTTAATGTTCACAAATGCAAAGTGATGCACATTGGGAAGAATAATCCAAATCATGGTTACCTGATGCTAAGGTCCACCTTAGGGGTCAGCACTCAAGAAAAAGATTACGTCATCATAGACAATAAGTAAGGGAATTTTTTAAGTACCTTCTTACTTCTCATTTATAATCTTAATGTATATTTTCTTCAAACCGCTTAGAACCTAACGGATGTAGCGGTATATAAGAAATAAATTACATTACATTACATTACAATATACTAAAATCTTCTGCCCAATGTGTTGTGGTAGCCAAAAAAGCAAACAGGATGCTAGGAATAATTTGAAAGGGATGATAAATAAGACAAAGAATTTTATAATGCCCCTGTATCACTCGATCTCACCTTGAGTATTGCATTCAATTCCGGTTGCTGTATCTCAAAAAGATATAGCGGAATTCGAAAAGGTTCAAAAAGGGACCAAAATGATGAAGGGGATGGAACTTCTCTCATATGAGGAAAGGCTACAGAGGTTAGAGCTCTACAGTTTGGAAAAGTGATGACAGAGGTGAGATATGTTCAAGGTGTTCAATATCCTGAGTAGTGTAGAACAGGTATAAGTGAATCCATTTTTTTACTTTCAAAAATTATAAAGACAAGGGGACACTCAATGAAGTTACAAAGAAATACCTTTAAAACAAATAGGAGGAAATATTTTTTCACTCAATGAATAGTTAAGCTCTGGAAATGGTTGACAGAGGATGTGGAGCAAAAGCTGCACTGGAGACCAAATTAGGCACAAATGGGCACTTAATGGGACATTCTGCATCTGTCCTACTGCACGAAGCACAGTACAGTACATTAGCAGACTCAGGAAGTGATGCAGTAAGCTTGTATTAGAGATGAGCACTGATGGCTTAGCGCATAGTTTCTAATGAAAATGTTACACCACATTTCTGCTCACCTATGCAGTGCACAAATTATATGCAGACAGTCACCAGCTAAACTTGTGCACCCACCAGACGCGTGTGCACACATTTCTGTGCTAAGGGCTGCAAACATATGTGCAGAAAAAAACATGTATTGGCATACTTCTGTGCACTTGCTAGAATGCTATTCTGTGCATAACATTGTTGAAGTGCCAATATTTATGCACAGAACAACATTTTAGCAGCTGCATAGATTTTTTTTTTCCTGCTCAGACCTGTGCCCAGTTCTAGCTGCCTTTAATGCACAACCATATGTTCTCAACAGCCCAGCTCTACCAACACATCTTGCCCTTCTGTATTATTTTTAAACCCGTGCTGTTCATAGAAGCCATGAAAAATAGCAGGTCCTGTATGCTTGCATTCAGAAGAAGAAATATGCCTTACATCCTTACAGATGCTACTGCAGAAGAATGAACTAATTTGGCTTTCTGTTCAGTGGAGGAGCCTAATGGTTAGTGTAGCAGCCTGAGAACACAGGGAACTGGGTTTGATTCCCAATGTAGCTCCTTGCCTCAGGTACAAAATAAGATCCTGATTCTTTATAGGATGCCCGATCTCAGCAGCTTTTGAGAATCGCACACGGATGTCTTATACAGAATCGTAACCCCGCCTAACCACCCCAATTCTTTAATTGGCATCCATGTCACAGGCGCTGTTTAGAGAATTGTGTTGCTGCTCAGCTGATTGCAGCAAAAGAATCTTCCAGCTCCAATCAGCTGAATGGTAGCGGCAGGGAACCCCGATCCCCCCCACCCAGCAAATTAGCTAGCAGAAGGGATGCCCACTCCTCCCGCTGCCACTCCCGATCCCCCCCCCTCCCACTGTCCACAGCAGGAGGGATGCCCACTCTCTCTTGCCGGCACCTCCCTAACACCTCCAGCCTGAACACATGACCCTCCCCAAACACCCCCCTCCCCGTACCTTTGTTAGCAAGGCCAGCCAGTGGCCTACCTCTTCAGAATGGTTGGCCTTCCTCTTCCCGGTGCATCCTGGAATGCACTGGGAAGGGGCCAGGTGTCTAAAGCTTTACCCATAGGAGGGGCTTTAGGCACCTGGGCCAACCAGAGTCTTAGGCTTCCTTCCCAGTGCATTCTAGGATGCATTGGGAGTGGCCTCAGACTCCGATTGGCCAGCTACCTAAAGCCACTACCGTTGCCTACAATCGGGATGCCATTTATAGAATTTGGCCCTAAGTGCCTGTATATAATACTGTATATAAACCACTTTAATTGAAACCACAGAAAGATGGTATATCAGATCTGTGCATTTCTCTTCATCTACGCCAACTAGCTAATAGCATCATAGATGTTAATATGCTGTATTTAAAGTAAGGCTTTGTGCAGGGGTTGTTTCTGTGCAAAACCTTTTTTTGCATTTCTATACCCACAAGATTGTGCGCTAAAGCCTTGCTCACCTTGTGCACTTTACTGCATTGGCCTCTCATTTTCCTGTGTATGGATTTCAGTAGCATATTCCTCGTGCGCTTATGTGAAATGATGCCCTGTGAAAAAAGGTGGAGAAATTAAATTAGGCATACTTTGGCTCCTCCCATTCATGAGGTTTTGGTACACCTGAAGCATAGTAATCCAATATTTAATTCTGGCCTGTGCCTTCTTAAAACAGCGATTGTGCTGCATGGAGGGGCAATAACGAAGACACTGTTCCACCTAACTATAAAGCATTTCAAGGTATTAAATCTTATATTGTGAAAGCTATATATGATTCCAAAAACAATAGGAAGAAACGTTTCAGGTAGTTAATTCCTTAGCCCCTAAATATTCTCCTTCTCCTGCCCTGGCCGATGACCTTGCTAACTTCTTAGAAAAGGTGAATAATTCAAGAGAAGTAGCATATATCCTTACTACTAACATTGATGAGGATGAGGTTTGCTCTTCAGTCACTGGAACCTTCCAGATAATTCTGATTCAATTTCAATGCTGCCTTCTTCTATATACTTTGCTTCCTCTGGGTGAGATTTTACTCAATTTGTTTTCAATACAGAAGACTCTGATATCCTGATATCCTTCCAATTTGCTGTTTTCAAAACCTATTTTCTGTACGGATTTCTATGCTGTTCATCTGCAGTTTATCTAAATCCAAAGGGGGCAGGACTAGGGAGGGCTTATGATTTGGACATTTTCCCACAGCAAGTGAACATTTTAGATGTCTGGGGCACAATTTGGACTGTCTGGGGCTAGATCTGTTTCAACAATGGATAAGTGCCAAAAAGGTGCCCAAATTGATTAGGTATGATGGCATGTGCCCCTTACTCCCCCCTCTCCAATGATTACTGATTCCCTCCCCATCCCCCAGAGATGTGAATGAAACAGTACATACCAGTACATATGACAGTTTCAGATGTTATAGCCAGGTCTCTGGAGGAGGCTAATAGTCAGTACAGTGGAATCCAGAGAAGGGGACCCAGGCCCTTATTTCACTCTAGCTAGTACATTTGTAGTGGAAAGTGTGAGCTCACCAAAATCTACTGTATTGACATATAGGTGGCACCTGTAGGCATATGGGCTATTAAGGTAAGGCGGAAGTCATTATGCCATTGTATAGATCCATGGTGAGGCCCCACCTGGAATACTGTGTGCAATTCTGGAGGCCGCATTATCGCAAGGATGTGCTGAGACTGGAGTCGGTGCAAAGAATGGCCACCCGGATGGTCTCGGGACTCAAGGATCTATCATACGAAAAACGGCTTGACAAATTACAGCTATACTCGCTTGAGGAGCGCAGAGAGAGGGGGGACATGATCGAGACGTTCAAGTATCTTACGGGCCGCATTGAGGCGGAGGAAGATATCTTCTTTTTCAAGGGTCCCACGACAACAAGAGGGCATCCGTTGAAAATCAGGGGCGGGAAACTACGAGGTGACACCAGGAAATTCTTTTTCACTGAAAGAGTGGTTGATCGCTGGAATAGTCTTCCACTACAGGTGATTGAGGCCAGCAGCGTGCCTGATTTTAAGGCAAAATGGGATCGGCACATGGGATCTATTCACAGGGCAAAGGTAGGGGAGGGACATTAAGGTGGGCAGACTAGATGGGCCGTGGGCCCTTATCTGCCGTCTATTTCTATGTTTCTATGTTTCTATGTTTCTATACAGTTGAGTACAGTAGGTTGTGGGTGAGTTTTGGAGGACTCCCCATACAATGTAAGAGGGTAATGATGAGATATATAACTGGGACTTTGTATGTGATTCACTGCAGTGCCCCCTAGGGTGCCCTATTGCTCTGCTAGGATGTTTGTGTGGCCAGTCTGTTAAGAGTGCTAGCTCCTACACCCCTATGGTTGGATTTTGTATGTTTTACATTTGAACTTTTTTTTCCCCATAAAATAGTTCAAAAAGATAGATGCACTGAGGAGTGGCACTAGCAGCCAGGGGGTGCTGTGGTATGCTGTAGTGGAATGGATAGTGTGCAAGGAAAAAATTTGAATATGTTGTAGATTTTTTCTACATATAAGCTACCTACTTTTCATATGATTCTGGGTAAATCTAGCTAGTAATGCACATGTAATAGATAAGGCCATGCCCAATTAGAAGCCTATGAAAAGTTTTGGTACAAAGAGATAAAAATCAGAATATGGATTGCTGCTGAGGCCATAAAAACTAGAGATTAACAGAAAAATACTAGGGGTTATTAGGAAGGAAAAGTATAATAATATATTCTTTATGTACTTTGCTGGATTAAGCAAGCCATGGGGACATTAAATATATGTATACCTAGCTACATAGAGGTATTAATCTATTTCTATCTCTCTCTCTTCAGTATTCTTTGTTTCTTTGTCTAAAACATATTTTAGTTTCCCGCTTTAAAAAGCCTGGGTTTTCTGGTGTCCTTTATGTGGATAGGAGAAACTTCAAGGCCTGAGTGAAAACAGATGTGTCTGGCATTCCATTGCTGGGTAAAAAAGAAAGCCTAAAGTTTTAAAATATGCTCTAAATAAGTATTGAATAGGACTGAAATATGAATGATATATGACATGTGGCTGTGAATGACTGTATGCGATCCCATGTGTGTGTGTGATTGGATGGATGAGAATTGTATGCGTATTTAAATATGAAAATGCTTTTGCAAATGTTATTTTTATATATTTTAAATCCTGAAAAGTTGAGAAATCCTGAGATGTAATATCTGCAATTTGACCTATTTGACCTTTAAGCTAGACTACCTTAGAAACTTGTGAAGGGAAGGCTCATCTGGGCTTTCTTTTGTGTGTCAGTGAAACCTGAGGCTGTCAGAAAGCTGTTTGGATTTAAATTTTAGAGAAAGGAGTTTGCTTTGGGGTATATTATAACAACTATATAATTTTTTAAAACTTTTCTTTGAGCTTGGTAACTATGTTAAAAGGAATGTCTTTATTCAACATATGGCCAACCTCTCATGGCTGATTGGATGATGAGGAGTGATGTCATATTTAGTCACTGCGAAAGTATATGTGAACCTGGTGACATTGGTTCCCCGAGACCATGTATTGTTTCAGGAAAGGTGCAATTTTCACGCCTGGCTGTACATGCATCTCCATTGTACAAATGCCTTTTGACCCAAGATTTTCTGTTAATTTTAATAAACAATATCTGATTGGAAATATTTGTACAATTATCATTATTCCTGAACATCTATGGGTGGGGTTAGGTTAGGCTAGCGCATTATGCTGCTTAGCACTGAGGGCAAACACATCTAGAAATGGTCATTTTTGGAAAAAAAAGTGACATTTTCTATTTCAAAAATGATCATGTTCGCTACTGAATGTTTGTGTATCTTACACAAAATGTCCAAACTCGGATTTGGAAGTCATATCAAAAATGCTAAAAGAACTTGAGACACCTTGACCTGGACATTTCAGTTCCAATATGTACATCATTTCTTAAAATGCTGCTTCATGATTTTCTTAATTTGTTAACTACCTTGAACTGTAGTTATGAAAGGTGGTCAAGCCATCACACAGTAAAGTGTACAGACAGTGTAGATGAACTTACTGTGGTTAAAAAAATGTTTTTCACCCTTTGGCAATTCAAGGTACTACCTTGTTATTTAAATCAAAGCTCCCAAATGACCTATGAGTTCAAGTAATGTAAGTAAGAACAGACTTCTCATTATGACAGGGGTAGCTATGCAGCTAATCACAAAAAATTGGAAAAACTGGAATAGACTGAACTTTAACTTTTGGTGGGAAACCCTATGTCAATTTTATAGATATGAGAGAATGATTTTGGAACAACAGGGACATTATAAGAAATTTATAAAAACTGATTGAACAAATAAACCTTGATTTCTAATTGATCTTCACACAGGGAGGGGGAGGGGGAAATGTACTTTATAACATTGTTTGGATTAGAGAGTTGCGCGGGGACAGAAATCCCACCCGTCCCCACCCGGCCTCGCCAAAGTCCTACCCGTCCCTGTGAGGAATCCCCTCCGTCCCCACCCGTCCCTGCGAGAAATCCCCTCCATCCCCACCCGTCCCCGTGAGGAATCCCCTCCGTCCCCATAAACTACAGAAATAGTTATTTCATTTAATTATGCTTCTGAATTAAAGGCTCTGGTAGAAACCCATTTACAAATAAGCAAAAAGACTTTATTAATTTGGAAATATTAATTGGGAAGAATACATACTTTGTAAACGGGTTTCTACCAGAGCCTCTAATGTTTATAAATTTTTATCAACACAACTAATATACTACTTTATCCTAAAGCAAAAAAACAAACAAACAAAAAAAAGAAATATAATATTTTCCTACCTTTGTTGCCTGGTTTCTGCTTTCCTCATGTTCTCATTCAATTTCTTCCATCCACTATCTCTCTTCTCTCTGCGTCTTCCATTTTCTCTGTTACTGTGCCTCTCCCTTTCTCCCCCCTTCCAAATTGGTCTAGCACCCATTTTCTTCCCTCCGCTCCCCCCATAGTCTGGCATCTCTGTCTTCTTGCCTGCCAGTGTCTTCTCCCCACTCTCTCTTCCCCATTTCCTTTCAGCGTCCTTCTCCCCCCATCTTTCCCATGTCCTGTAAGCGTCCTTCGCCCCCTCTGTCTTCCCCATGTGCTTTCAGTGTCCTTCTCCCCCCTCTGTCTTCCCCATGTGCTTTCTGTGTCCTTCTCCCCCTCTGTCTTCCCCATGTCCTTTAAGCATCCTTCTCCCCCCGTCTTCCCCATGTCCTTTCAGCGTCTTTCTCCCCCTCCGTCTTCCCCATGTCCTTTCAGCGTCCTTCTCCTCCCGTCTTCCCCATGTCCTTTCAGCGTCCTTCTCCACCCCTTTGTCTTCCCCATGTGCTTTCAGTGTCCTTCTCACCCATTCTTCCCCATGTCCTTTCAGCGTCCTTCTCTCCCCCATCTTCCCCATGTCCTTTCAGCATCCTTCTCCACCCCTTTGTCTTCCCCAGTGTTTCAGCGTCCTTCTCCCCCCCTCAGTTTTACCTTAAGCGTCTTTTCCTCTCCTCTTCACCTTTCCTCCCTTTCTCCCTCCCTGCCCCTTACCTTTGAGGCGCTTCTCCGCCGACTCACAACAGAACAGGCCCGGTCCAACAAAGCTCCCTGCCCTGTAGCCATGAATCTAAATTACCTTCTTACTAGAGAATGACACGGGGAAAAAATCTGTCCCCGTCACCGCCCCGTCCCCGGCCCACCATCCTCTGCACCGCCCCGTCACCGCCATTCCATTCACCGCCCCGTCACCGTCACTGCCATCCCTTTCACCGCCCCTGCCATCCCATTCACCGCCCCGTCACCGTCCCCGCAGCATCCATATAAGCCTTAGTACTCTAATATTTAGCGTATTCCATTCTTATAAATCAAAGTTCCTGCTGCTGAACTAGAGAAAGAGATGTTCAGCTGGCAGGGCTTTGTTTATAAATTTTTATTAACACAACTAATATACCACCATAATGTTTCCGACAGAGGACAAGTATGCAATAAATGCATTTTGCTGTTTCAATGCCAGTGCTCAGCAGAACAACAGACAGCAATATGGACATTCACCTTATGTAGTACTTTTTTAATATATAAAAATAGGCAAAATTAGTTGCTGTTTTATCATTATATTTTCTTGCCATTATAGTATTCTTCATTGATCATTTTTCTTTTTAAATTCAAAACAAATTCAACCTATCTTGTGTCCCAGCATGAATTCATGTTTCACTCAATTGGCTGTTTCAAGGGAATTAACCCTCCAACTTCCATTTGCAAAAATACCCAATGTTGTTCCTTCTATGAGCAATATTTAAATTATGAGGAACAACATTGGGTATTTTTGCTGAATTGTGTGACACCATTTGGGCTGAACATGAAGATTGAAAATGCCTGGTTAGCCCTGGACAGATGATTTGAACAGCCAGGAGCCTGTCCTGGCCATTTAAATCATTTTGAATATCTAGTCCAATGATAACAGAATTAGGGTGATTATAGAAACATAGAACTTTGTTGATCACTAAAAACAGTGGAGACTAAGGGTCTATCAAGCTCAGCATCCTGTCTTTGACACTGGCCAGTCTTGGTCTTTGGAACTGCCCATTGTGACCCTCCCTCCCTCCCTCCACCTCACCTTATATTCGTTCCGAGTTTGCCGGCTTCCTTTTTTCCGAGCCGCACGTGTTCAAAAATCCGTGCACGCGCGGCTGCGCGAGTCAATCAAACTTCTCCTCTCCTGCAACTTCCTGTTTCCGGTTGCGTCAGAGGAGAAGATTGATTGACTCGCGCAGCCGCGCGTGCACGGATTTTTGAACACGTGCGGCTCGGAAAAAAGGAAGCCGGAAAACTCGAAATTTAAGGTGAGGTGGAGGGAGGGAGCTGGCTAAATGCTACGGGCGGGCGGGCGGTGGCTGCGGGGACCGCGCGATCCTTGATACCTCACTGCGGAGACAAGACCATTCACCGCCCCGCGGGCGGTGAATGGCCTTGTCCCCGTCGCCGCAGCGACTGCTAGTTTTCTTCCCCGTTTTCGGCGGGTGACCCGCAGCTAAAATGCGGTGGCCGCGGGTAAACCGCCACCGTGTCATTCTCTACTTCTTACAGCAGCTGGAGTATTGAAGCTGCTGTAAGAAAGTAATTTAGATTTCGTGGCTACAGGGCAGGAAGGTTTGTCGGACCGGGCCTGTTGTCGGTAGGCCGGGGGAAGCACCACAAAGGTAAGCGGACCTGGTCGGCTGTGAACCCCCCCTTGGTCGCCCTCCCCGCCCCCCCCTTGGTACTCCACTGCCAATCGCAGCACACAGCCGATCGGAACAGAAGTCTTCCCAATGTCATTGCTGATGTCGGAGGGAGGGAGGGCTTTGCTTAAGCCCTCCCTCCGACGTCAGCGCTAACATTGTGGAAGACTTCCGTTCCGATCGGCTGTGTGCTGTGGCAGGGCAGGTAGGGAGAAGATGAGCCTCGCATCCAACCCCGCAGGAACCCCGCGACCCTCGGAGGCATCCCCACGGAATCCCCGTGACCCTAGGCGGTATCCCCACGGGATCCCTGGGATCCTAGGGAGCGTCCCCACAGGATCCCTGTGACACGAAGGGGGAACCCGTGAGATCCCCGTGGGTCCCGCGGGATTCCCATCATCCCCGTTCCCATGCAGCACTCTACTTTGGATGTAAGTGCTGATTGTTGTACTACTTGATTAAGTATTCTTTGCACTTTTGTATGATTTGAAAATCAATAAAGAATTTTTAAAAAGCTCCCAAATGACTCTACTTTATGCCTTAGTACAGTATATTGCAAACTAGTATGCCTCCTGAGATTTCAGGTATGCTGCGACACACTGGGAAGGAGGAGAGGCGCTGGCACAAGCTAACTGCCTACAGGACATGCTTCTCACGGTAAGAGGCATGTGCTGTAGGCAATCAGCCGGAGCCAGCACCTCCTCTTCTCTCCAGCCTCTTCCCTGCTTGCACCTCCCACTGACCGCTCAGGGCCCATCTGGAGGGCCTTCGCGCATGCACAGATTTCAATGTGATGACATCATGCACATGTGTGATGTCATCATGGTGATGGCTGTGCACTTCTGGATGCCTTGAGCCACGGTCACTAAGTTTAGTGTGCCACGACTTGATGAATTTTGCGGGACACTGACTTAGTGGCATCACAATTAGATTACAGCAATGTCACTTACTTTGGTATTCCCTTTTCCCTAACCAAGCATCTGCATATAGTTCAAAACATTGCTCTTAGGATTTTCTGCTATGCCAAAAAAATATGATCATACCCTGCCATTACTAATCCAACATCACTGTTCTATATAAATTCACTTTAAAAGTTTCAAGTTTATTATAAATTTGATTAATTGCTTATTCAAAATTCTAAGCGATGTACAAATCAATAAAATTACAAATTTCTGGGGGAAACAAAACAAACGAATAGAACTAACCTGACAAAACATATTAAACAAAAGGAAAGGATGGGAAAAAAAATACAAGTTGTTGATAGTAATGTAATGTAATGTATGGGAAAAAAACAATAGGAGGGGAGAGAGCAATGTGCTTCAAAAAGTTGTGAAATAGGATTCAATTGAGGCTCCTAATCAAGCACTCACTCACAAAGTACTGCACAGTGGTATGTCAGTCTATCTCTTTTCATTATCTTTTACATATCAGCTATAACTTTGCGCTTTTTGCATGATGATCACCTGTTTATCCCAAAGGAAAGGCAAGTAAGATGTTTGTCCAACATGGTGATTTATTTCAACAATAAATATCAATGTAAACAGTCTGTAGATATCTCAACAATCCGGAATTGAAAGTTGGATAATACAGTGGTTCATTGGAACAATGTCCCGACTAGGAACCCAGTTTTGGCATATGTAAAATGCCTTCTTCAGGGGACACTTAAATAGACAAACAATTATGTATCAATGCAAAACCACTGGATAATTTACATAAAGGGGCAATCGTTTATCAAACAAAGACGCTAAATGATAGCAGAAAACGAAATACATAAAAACAATCATGTTAACTAAAAGAGATGAAGGAGACTACAATAAGGGATCCATTTAGCCATTTTTCAAGGCTAGGCCTACAATGCTACATAAGAAGAACTCTATACCTCAAATACAGAATACAACTAACAGAGATCAGATGAGACAAGTGACTACAGATGAGAGAAGAAAAAAACATATCTGGAGTGATTCAGATGATTTATACACATCACCATTAAGTAGCCCTACCATATAAGGAAAATCCAGTTCAGTAACTGGATATACAAACCCCTCCTCTTTTTTAGACAAATTGTGGGATAGTGGTCCAAATATGTCTTCAAATCAGAGATCCTGGATACCAACTCATCACAGAAGATTTGACAGATGTTCTTTTGGTCACTTTAGATTTTGAACCATTGTATACTAACATACTACAGATTAACACCCTTGCAATTATCGAAAATATCCTAGGCGGACGCATCACTGATCGTAGAATCCCAAACCGTCCAATATTAGCAATGGCTACAATTGCTCTTATTGAAAATTACTTTGAATTCCAAGGACAATTTTACCAACAAATCACTGGTACTGCAATGGGAGCAGCCATGGCTCCTGACCTACTTTAGCTAATTTATATGTTGCTAATTTTGAAAAGAATTATCTACAAAACCATCCATTTATCAAGAATATAATATTCTATAAATGATATATTGATAATATATTCATTCTCTGGAGAGGTGATGAAAGCAAATTAGCTATTTTTTTTACGATTAGTTCGACACAAGAGACCTTCATCTCAACTTTAAAATGAATTCAAACTATACTAACAAAAATTATTTAGACCTTTTGATATGAAAAGAAGGTAATCGCTTAACTACACTATACAGGAAACCAACAGATAATAATGTGTATCTATGCTACACCAGTAATCATAATCCATCTCTGAAAAACAACCTACCTTACACACATTTTCTAAGATTCAAACAGATTTGTGCAAATGATCAAGACTTCAAAAAGAATGTAAAAGATCTTGCCATCAGGTTCCAAAGTAGGAGTTATCCGTCTTCTCAGATACATAAGGTATACAGTAAAGCATGTACCAAAGAACGATTTCAATTGCTTCAACCATCCATTAAGCCCATCCCTGATGTTGTTTGCACATTATGCTACACTTATTTATCCAAAGATATAAATAAGATCATCAGAAAACATGGGCAGATGCTGGAAGGACATGAATGCTTTAAAAACAAGAAATTAGTAGTTGCCTACTCAAGAGACAAAATTTTTAAAGAGAGAATAGTGCCATCATGACTCCCAGACCTGCACACAAGCATTTACTTGATGACTAACAATGGACACAGAAAATGTAGATGCTCGGTGTGCCCATGAAATCTTGAGACTGAGAAATTTATACATCCAAGCACCCAAAGAGAATATGTGCTACCCCATTATTCAAATTGCAATGCATGTTGTGTAATCTATATCAT
Organism: Geotrypetes seraphini; assembly: GCF_902459505.1. Taxonomy (NCBI): domain Eukaryota; kingdom Metazoa; phylum Chordata; class Amphibia; order Gymnophiona; family Dermophiidae; genus Geotrypetes; species Geotrypetes seraphini. The sequence continues at coordinate 149,469,141 of NC_047088.1, forward strand.
ACCGTGTCCCTGTAATTTACTCTATATAGGAAAAATCAAGAAGATAGTCAAAACATGCATCATAGAATATAGGAGCAATATCAGAGACATCACTTGTATCACATTGGGCAGACAAAAATCATGAGATTAATGATTTAAGATTCCTGCTGTATAGAATCATTAGAATACAAGAGGAGGCGATATTGACAAAACTCTACTACAGGTGGAACAAAAGGTGATTCATGACTTCAGTAGTACCCTTCACCTTCAAGTCTGAACACAGAAATTGATTACAGTGTCTTCCTTTAGAGCATCATTCCAATACATTTTTTTCTCATCCAACAGCATGATATTCCACACTAGTTCATACTGTTTAATAGTAGAAATATGAGCCTCATTCCATATATTTTTTGACTAACATTGTATTTGCTTCCTGTTTTCATTTGGTCAATTTTCATTTATACTATTTGTAAAACCATATTCATGTTCTTAACATCCTCATTATTACATATTATTCAAGTTCTGTTCTTTGTTCAATCTCAATTTATGTGGTCAAAATATTTATTTGCTAGAAGATTAACATTGTTATCTTTTTCTTTAAAATCTGCTCTCTGTTTAATTTTATGTGAAAAATTCTTACTTGCTAAAAGGAAAATCAACATTTCTACAATTTAGTTCATTTGTTCAGCTTTTTCAGTTTTGTTTCGTATATTTTCATTTATTTTATATTTTAATCTCCGCATGCACTTTTATAAATTTATTCTTATCAGTTTGTCTACATCAGAGCTATTTTCACTTAAAGTCACCTCTCGTTTGTCACGGAGCCATCCATTTGTACAGCATTACATCAACATTAATTTGTATAGCACCAATTATTAAAATTACTTGATCATCTAATATAATAAAACGGTAAGCCGCGCATGCGCACTTCCTAAGTGTGCATCTGTTTTCTGTGAGCTGTAGCTAGGAAGTGCGCATGCGCGACTCACCCCCTGCCCTCTCCGTCGCCTCCCGGCTCCAGCGGTGTGACAGTTTTCAAAGAGGCGCGGGATTGTTTCAACGCGGAACCACCAGCCGTTAAAGCTCCTGGCACTGACTCCCGACGGTGGAGGAGAGGCAAGGTAGAAGAAGATTTCCGCTGCCCGGCACCCGAGTCCTTTGCCGCCCCCCCTTCCCTTACCGCGGCCTTGACTGGCGATTTAAGCAGCGTGTCCAGCAGTCTTCACACGCTGCTTCAGGCCCTTCTACTGCCCTGATTTGCTCCAGACGTGCCAGAGTAAATCAGGCCAGTAGAAGGACCCGAAGCAGCGTGTGAAGACTGCTGGACACGCTGCTTTAATCACCATGTGTAGTCGGACCCGCGGGAAGGGAAGGGAGGGGGGGGGGCCGGCAAAGGACTCGGGCCCGCGTTTGTAGTCGCGACTGTGGGAAGGGAAAGGGGGTAGAGGAAACAATAATGCTGCTGCACAGGGAACTGGTGTGGGGGGAGGGAAATGGAAGGGGGAGGGAATGCTGCTTTGGACAGACAGACAGAGGGAGGAAGGGAGACAGAAAGACACAGGGGCAGGTGCACAGGGAACAGACACAGGTGCAGGGAGATATACAGAAAGACAAACAGACAAAGGGGGCCAGGGACAGAGACAGACAGAAAGAAAGACAGCGGGAGTCGCGTCAGGAGGGGTGCGGGATGCCGCAGAGGGAACTTTTCCAATGGGTGCAACTGGGCGGCTGTCGGGAGCCTCTGATCAGGGGCAGAGCAAGGTAAGTGTATCATAGGGATAAGAAGGAGGAGGGGGAGAAAAAGGAAGGGGCGCCTACTGCTGGACAGGGGGAGAAGGAAAGAGGTGCTGATGGACGGGGGGGGTTGAAGAAAAAGGAACGGAGGCCTAATGTTGGACAGGGGGAGAAGGAAGGTGCTGCTGCACAGGGGGGAGGTAAAACAAAGGGAGAAGGGCTGCTGCTGCATAAGGAGAACTGTGAAGAGGTGGTGGTGGACACAGGGGAGGTAAAAGGAAGGGAGAATGGACAGGGGGAGCAGGCAAGGGGTGGTGATGGACAGCCAAGGAAAAAGAAAGACAGAAAGAAAGAAAGCGGCTAAGGAGAGAGAGAGAAAAAGAAATAAAGAGAGACACACACACACATATTCTAGCACCCGTTAATGTAATGGGCTATAAGACTAGTAATATTATAATTACATAATTTGACTTCTTGTATTAAATCTGGGAAGAGGGGGGAGAAAATGATTGTTATAAGTATAAACTGTATGTTTAATAATATGTTTTATGAAATATTTATGTTCAGATAATTGTATTGCATTGTCTAAGTTTTGAAAAATCAATAAAGAAACAAACAAAAAAAAATTTGTATAGCACCCTCTTTTTCTAGTCCCTTGCTTCACGCACAGTCCTTCCAGTCTGTTCCGTGTGCACTAGATGCTGACACGGTAAGTTTAGCTCGGTTTCATTTTTACCTCCTTAGTTTTCCAGGTGTTTCTGGATTTAAGCACCCTTTTTATATAAAATGTCTACTCTTCTGATGCTTCACAGGTTTTAGATACTTTAGTTTGCATGCTGATATGTAATAACTTTTTCTGTATTTGACAGCGCCATCAGTACTATGCCTTGTTACAATTGACTCACTCAGTCTTTTTGGTTTTAAGCTCACACAGTTCCTTTCTTTTATGCAAATATACTACAGGTATGTTTCTTACTAAGTTATGATTGATTTTACTATGCTGACATGTATCATTGGCTTAATGGTTTTTACTCACGTTCACATGGATACCCATGGCCTATTTCACGGTCTTCCATCCGTTTCACATGTTTGGTCTCTCATGTTCATCTCACCTCAGACATTACTTCTTTTCATTCTTTCATGTTCAAAAATGTGTTTTAATTTTTACATTATTTTAAATTTTTATTTGATTTTAGTTATTTGTTTTAAAGATGGCTTTATTAAACAGCTTTGTTTGTTTTTATAGTATATTATATACTTGTAATATCATGTTACATTATCTTGTGTTTTAGTTAACATGATTGTTTTTAAGTAGTCTTTCGTTTTATGCTATCATTTAGCGTTCTTTGTTTGATACATGATTGCCCCTTCATGTCAAATATCCAGCAGTTTTACATTGATACGATTGTTTGTCTATTTAAGTGTTCCCTGACGAAGGCATTTTTCATATGGCAAAACTGGGTTCCTAGTCAGGATGTTGTTCCAACAGGACATTGTTCCAATGAACCACTGTATTATCCATCTTTCAGTTCTGGATTATTGAAATATCTACAGAGACTCCATTTGAGACTGTTTACATTGATATTTATTGCTGAAATAAATCACCAGGTTGTACAGACATCCTACTTGCCTTTCCTTTGCTATATTTGTATACCTTAAGACAAGAACCCTTCTGTTTTTCTCTTGCTTTGTTCACCAGTCCTTCAGGCTCACTTAGATTGAACCTGGCAATCTGCTTTTTATTTTGTCACACCTTCCATATGGAACATGCTTCCACTGGCCCTGTGACAAGACCTCTTTTCTCAAATTTAAAACTTTACACCCAAAACCTATCTTTTTCTTCTCACTTACCCTACTATTCATACCTGGATGTTTGTAATGTAAATTGCTTTATGTGCAACAAGAAAGGCGGTATATCAAGTTTAATAAACCATAAAGTATAAGGGGGAAATTCTCAGCAGCCGCCTATGAAGTGGCTGAGAATCACATCTACCCTAATGGACAGATGCCTAACCCCACCTAATCACTCCGACTCTAACTGGTGCCGGTTACAGAATCACGACTGCCTGATCAATGGATCCCTTGCAATCAGTTGACCATGGCAAGGGAATCCCCCTGCTGCAATCAGCGGTGGCAGGGGACACTCAAGTCCTGCCAAAATCGACATGGGGAAGGCCCACTCCCTCCGAACCCCTCTTGAAGCAACCGGGCAGGAGGGATGCCCACTCCCTCCTGCTGCCATCCCTTGGAACTTCCCAAACCTGACAATCCCCCAAAACGTGTACACCCCCTGGTACCCCCAAACCTGTGTACCCCTATTGTTACCAGTTTTTCCCACTGGTGCCCGTCCTTCGTTCAAATGTACCAAGTTAACAACTTACTTCTCATCAACATCTTATGTTATCTTTTTCACCTTCGCAGTCTTGCACCTTTGTAACTCAAAGCGCAATCTCCTTTCTCTTCTCCTACTTAAGCTCTGAATATCGTCGAATGTATAATGCTACTCATTGTGAAACCATGTAATACACAGACCCTGTAACTCTCCTGTTACTATCACTAGATGTTCAATGCTATACTCTGTAATTTGCTGTCTGTACAGTTTCTCTTCATTGTAAACCGCCTAGAAGTCGCAAGATTGTGGCGGTATATAAGAATAAAGTTATTATTATTATTATATTAAACCCCCCCACCTTTCCAGAAGAAATTCTGGCCTGAGGGATGCTTAAACCTTCTGGATGACAGGCCCACCACTCCAAAATGAAAGACCTTGCCTTCCAAGTACATTATGGGATGCACCAGGAAGGTGCCTAAGGCTGACTGGCAGAGGGGCCTTAGGCACCTGGGCCAATCAGTCAGGCCTCCTTCCCAGTGCATCCTGAGATGCAGTTGAAGTGGTCTAAGACCCCTTCCATGGGGCCTTAGGTATTTGGCCAGAGTCTTAGACCACTCCCACTGCTTCAGGAGGGGTTCAGTGGAAGGAGGAAGTGGGCAACCCTCCTGCTGGGGTACTTCATGGGGGGGGGGGGTCGTCCCTGCCACAGCCGCTCAACTGATCACAGCGGGGGATTCCCTTTCCGCAATCAGCTCAGCAGCCATGTCTGTTTGAAAAGATTTCAGGCATTTGTTGTGGCACTAGGGAGATGTCTGGGGCTGCTTAAGTTCGCCCAAGGCCACGTCCAGGTGAAATCACGCCCATGCCCAGCCTTGGGTGAGCTTGTGTCCTGACGCATTTCCCGCAACAACCACCTACAGTGTAGGCGGCCTGCCTCAGGTTTTTTTCTTAAATATGCGTCCCAATTGGCTGCTAGACAGCGGTAGGATGCCTACTGCTGCCTACAATTGGGACGCTCATTTATGGAATCTGCCTCTAAGTGTATCATGCTATTTGCACCAGTGAGAGCACACTATAAGAATTAACACTCATTTGTTACCAATAACCCATCAATTTCCCAAACAAGCTATTGGAATAGAACAATTCATTGTGGCCAGTTCATTGCGGGATATTTCATCGCAGCCAAGTTGAATCATCCAAGCATGCTGATAATGTCACCTGGCAGCTGCTGTCACTTCTGGGCATCATCATCAGACTGGGTCCAGCACTGGAATCCTCTCCAAGGAGTAGCAGCAGCTTTTGCTTCTCTGCATCTGCTGCTCAGCCTGCCTCTCCTATTTCTCATGTTTTGCAAGGGGTTTCGTTAGCACTGGAAACTGATGGGATAGGGGTCTGTGTGGAATGGGACAATTCATCACAGGGAGGGTAGAATTTTGGTGGTGGGAGGGTCATCGCCTCCCCAATCCCTGAATCATCTCATTCCGGCAGACCACATCGAGGGAAGATAAGTCTAGCATGTTCATCACAGGACAACCAGTGCTGAACTGGCCATAATGAAAATGGCTGTGATGAATTATCCTAGGCCCATAGGCTAGACAGTTCACGTCACTTAACACACAATCATGTCAGTATGGCAACAGTTACTGTATGCTAATTCACACATTAATTGATTAGCACATTTTAGTAAAAGGGACCTTATATTGCACCTAGCATTTAGATGCCCAGTTTGCTAGTCTCAATGTCCTTGTGCAATTTCTCAAAATCCTCTGCTATCTTAAAGGTTTTGGAATATTGTTGTGACATTTACAAATTTGATAATCTCATTTGTTGCTCCTTTCTCCAAATCAGTTACAAATATATTAAACAACACTGGTCTCAGTACAGACACATGGCGTATACAGTGTTCCCCCGTGAATTCATTCGCAATCTGCTTCGACCGCCTCTTCCTGTAGTAAAGTTGGGCTACAACCATCAGGAGCTGCATGTCCTCTGCATCTGCTCATACCACCAAGGACCCAAAGACGGTGTCCTCCTGAGCTGCCATGTCCACTCTGTGGAACTTGGAGAACACATGCAGTATGGACCAGGTTGCTACTCTACAAATCTCCTCAGATGAAATTGCCCGAGCTTCTGCACAGAAAGAAGCCAAGCTTTTTCTTGAATGTGCTTTCAAGGAAACCAGCAACTGCTGAGATGGCCATGTGTATCCATCTTGAAATGGTAGCCTGGGACGCTGGTCTGCCATGTCTAGTATAACTGGTGAGCACAAACAGATGGTCAGACAGTCGGAGCTCATTAGTAATCTCCAGATAGCATAGGAGCACTCTCCTCACATCCAGCTTTCTCAAAATCTGTTTGGTTTTTTTTCTTTGACCCTGTGGACTGGAACACTGATAATCTTACTTTTTGATTGACATGGAAAGCTGATCAACATTTGTCAAAAAGGACAGATCTGTGCACAAAATAACTCCTGTCTCTGTGATCTTGAGGAAGGGCTCCCTTAATGACAGTGCCTGTAGCTCTGAGACTTCTCTCACTGATATAATGGCCATGAGGAAAATGGTTTTATCAGTAAGATCCATCAATGACGCCTCTTGAAAAGGCTCATATGGAGCCTGACTGAGTCAATACAAGACCTTGTTAAGGTTTCATAATGGAAACAGTTGTTTTACTGGTGGTCTGAGCCTTAGTGTCCCCTTCAGGAGTTGTATCTTAAGACCAAAGAGATACTGATCTTCTATAACTACTGGGCCCTTAGAGAGATCAGGATGTACCTGTTGACTGAGACCTTTGTCTCTCTGTAGACGTACCAAGTCTGCATACCAAGGATGGCATGTCCAATCTGGTGCCATGAGCACCATTCTCCCTAGGTGGCTTGCTAGTCGGTGGAAAATCCGCCCTATCAGAGCATCCAACCCTGTGCTTCTGGGCTCGGATCTTTGATTGAAGAAATGGTCCGCTTTCTTGTTGCTCGCTGTAGTCATTAGGTCAAAAGTTGGGTGGCCCCAGCGAAGAAAAATGGCTTGGAATGCTTTTGCAGATAACGTCCACCCTCCCAGATCTAATGTCTGCCTGCTGAGGTAATCGGCCTGGACATTGTCCTTTCTTACTACATATGCTGTGTAAATTGCTTTAAGATGGAGCTCTGCCCATCAGAACAAGTGGGCTTCCAGACACTCTGTAACACCAATCGAATGGCTTGAAGCTGCAATCTGTTGATGGACAACTTTTTCTGAGAGGCTAACCAACGCTCCAGGACTGGGCATCCATTTCAATTACAGTACCCCAGTCAAACAGGGTAGCATCTGTTGTCAGAATAATCCATGAAGTTATCCGGAGGGGCATGCCTCTCACTAACGATTGTGGATGGAGCCAAGAAGACATGCTGTTGCGGGATTCCGGGGTCCACGGGTGTGCAATCTGAAGTGAGTCCATTTACAGAGACCAAGACAGCAGCACGTTCTGAAGGGGATGCATGTGAGCCTTCGCCCAAGGAAGGAGCCTAGCACCTGGAGGTAGTGCTAAGCTGATGGGGCTGGCCTGACTATCATCTCTATAATCTGAGAACAAATCTTCTGTCTGTGAGCCTCTAGAAGATAAACAAGGCCATCTTCTGTGTCAAATAAAACTCCCAGATATTACAGGAATTGGGACAGACCCAGTTGGCTGGTGCAAAAATTCACTATCAAGCCCAGGCTTTGTAAGACCTGGACCACTTGATTCACTACTTTGTTCTCCCTCTGAGAACGACGGGGCTCTGATTAACCAGTAATCCAGGTACAGATGCACTTATAAGCTTTCCATGGATAGATACGCAGCAACCACCACCATCACATTAGTGAAAGTGCAGGATGCTGTTGCCAGGCCAAAGGGGAGTGCTGAGAACTGGAAAAATGTGGGAATATGCAGGTAGGCTTCTGTCAAGTCTTGGGAAGCTAGAAATTCCCTCAGCGCTACTGCTGCAATGACTGACCGCACTGTTTCCATGAGAAAGTGCAGAACTTTCAGAGCCATGTTGATGTATATGAGATCTAGTATGGGTCTCCAATCTTCTGAGCATTTCTTGGGCACTATTTTATTTAAAAAATTTCTTACCCGCCTGTTCCTAGGCAGTTTACAAAATACAATCATAAAATGCAGGCACATACAATAATTTTGTACAAACACACAATAGAGATATCAGTTTCTTCAGAAACAATTATCTGAAATAGCCACCCACATATCAGCAGAAATATTCTGCATGGACCAGAAATAAGCAATCATTTAAATGTGTCCATGAATAAGATGGTTTTTAATACCTTTTAAAATTTTTGAAAATCCATGAGGGCTCTTAATGGTCTAGTTAGATTGTTCCATAAGGTCACTCCTGCTAAAGAGAAAGCAGATGTTCTTATGCTTTAATAATATGCTTTCAAAAAATCCATCAATGACAACTGTATCATCTCCTCAGATCGTAAGATTCTGAGCAGTCAGTAGAGTGTCATCGCCTGGGTGAAGTACCAAGGAATGCCATGATGAATAACCCTAAATACCAGCACTATTGTTTTGAAAATAATTGAAAACCTTACAGGCAGCCAAGGAAGTTTTTTTTTAAACCATGGTGTGATATGGTCAAAATTTTCACTACAGATTAAACACGCAGCAGTGTTTTGGATCATCTGTGTGGCCTTACTCTGTGCTGACACAATCTCCAAGTAAAGGGCAATACAGTAATCTAATTTTACAATAATTACTGTTTGAATCACTATTTGAAATTCATGCACTGACATTATTGACTTTAACCTACTCAGTAGTCGCATTTGAAAGAATATAGAATTCACTACAGCTCTATGGCCTGACGTTCTACCAGTCTCTGCACTGTTGTTAAGATTTTGCTTGCTTTTTCTGGTCACCCTGCTGGGGAGTCCACAAACAAATCTGTTAAGGGATGAGTGAACTCAAGCTTGTAACTTCCCTGAGTGATCTCTAGGACCCAATGGTCTGACAAGATCTCCACCCAGGTCTCTGAATACTCCGAAAGCCTTCCTCCTGTCATCAGGGGAAAGGCTGTGGTCCTGGCATCATTGTGCTTTCTTGGATGCTGAAGAAGGACAAGATCTGGAAGCTTGGTATTGTCTCAGTCCTGTAAATCTGTCTTGATACCTGATAGGATCTCTGAGATGAGACTCCTCCTGAGTATTGACGAAAATGCCTGGAACCATGAAAATTAGACTGCCCATAACCTCTGATGGTAACCAGTCTGCTGTCAGAGATTTTGGCTGATGATCTGCCACGCTGCCCATAAGATCGTCCAGGCCCTTTCCAAACAATATCTGTCTTTTGAAGGGAAGTCTGCTGAGTGTAGCCTTAGAGGTGGAGTCTCTTGCTCATTTCCTGATCCAAAGTATTCTTCAGGCTGAATTAAATAAGCCTTTGCTCATGACCTTGATTGTATTGTGGAGAGCATCAGCCACATAAGCCACCCCTGCTTGTATAAGCTGAGGCAAAGTTTTGCCCTCTGGGTAAACTCACACATCTTGCTATGACACGCATGTACCATAAAACAGGCTTCCACAGCTGCTTTAATTCCTAAAACTAGCACCTCAAACTGCCTTTTCAGGATCCAATCCATTCTGCAATCCTGGATATCCTTTAATACTACGCCTCCCTCACTTGGCAGGGACATGCACTTGGTCATCTGGGACAACAAAATATACACCTTAGGCTGTAAACATCTGCTGACACTCCTGTGCCACAGGATACAGCTTTGTCATTGTTTTGGCTACCTTTAAAGAGCCTTCAGGAGCATACCAACACTCCATGACTAAAACACTCATATTAAGATGCCAGGGAAATACTACAGGCTATGCTCTTATTTCGCTCAGATAGAATATTGAGTGGATGGTGCCTATACGTTACCCTCTCCTTGCGTTCATTCCATCAATGTTATCTTTTCTCAACTATATTATAGTTCCTCCTTCTTCTCTCTTGTTAATCTGTATTGTCTGTTTTTCATCTTTGTAGTCAGCTGTATATGTTTCTGTCTCAAATTTCTATATTTCCCTGTTTTTTAGCATTTTATTCTCACCTAGAATTTATGATATGCATGTAATCAAATTTTAAATAAACTATGAAACTATGCCTCCTGGGGATGTAACTCTCACAGAGTCAGTAATGAGCTCTAATAGCCCTGCAGGCTGTGAGGTCTTCCCGTTTGTCAAGGGCCACCACCATTTCTTACATACTTGCCCCAATTTGTGATCTGTATCTCTCAGCAGGGAACGCTCATTCTGTGAGAACAAGGGCATACAGTCTGACCCCTCACCTTCAGAGACCTGTCAATGGTCTGCAAGATCCTGGCTCGCCTCTGTAATTGGGATGGATGCACCATGGGAGCCCATGCCCACCCTGAGTGGCCCCTGGCTCGCTGCCAAATCAGCTATCCAAATAAGTCCTCCACATCAAATTCACAAATTCAGGAGAAAAGCTTTACTAGGTGATGCCGAGTCCCCTTTAGATAATTTCACTGTACGTCTCTTGGGCTCTGCGGCTTCCGTGCTCCTATGCTTAGGTAAGCCACTGGGGCTTTGGAAATTTTCTCCCAGAAGACATATCCCCCCAATGTCTCCTTGGCCCTAGAGATCCAAGATGAGGCTAAACCTGAAGCTCCTGCCCCCCCTCTTCATGCGCTGCGCGTGGTGCAAGAACACTCTTCTGGTGTCCATCCAGCGCAAATTTGGCATGAATTAGAAGAAAGCCTGAGGACGCCATGCCTGCCAGTTTTGAGGCAAAATAAGGAGTTTTTAGGGGTCTGGAAAACTGAAAAACAATTTGGGAAATTCAAGATGGCCGGGGCGGCACTGTTTTGGTGCCAAAAAAACAGCTGAAAAACACTTGAACTTAAAAACTCTGAAAACAGGATTTTAGAGGTGGAGGACCTTAAAGGAAGTGCCAGAAACCTTTAAAAACAGTTATTTTAGACCCCCCACACACACTTTTGCTGATAGGCTATAATAGCCTTACTCACTGTGTAATGTGCTCTGAAAGTGCTGCAGCCTGACTCAGTTCTAAGAAATAGCTGGATCTGGGAGAAGAATCACTGCCTTAATCAGTATTCTAAACCTTGAGATCTTTTGGCTGCCAGTCAGACTGATGCTCAACCTCCACGGAACCGTGCACGCAAAGGGAGGGAGGTGAAATCACAGCTGCCATCCTAAAGAGACCCACTGAGCCCCCTGCAGATAGTTAACAGCCAATGTTCAAGCCCCTGCGATTCAGTAGGTGAGCTAAGTTACTAAGGATACGGACCCCAAGCTCCCCCTAAATTACTAAGGATACGGATCCCAATGTTTTCTGCAGGCTGGCAAACAGGTCCCCAAGGGATTAACCTGCTGGCTGCAGACCCAAGGCTGCTTCTTCTCCAAGCAGGCAGAGCTTAACCCTGCACTGGGGAGCTCTGGTTCACCGAAATCTGCAAAAAAACCCCACAGAAAATAATAAAGTATACAAAGCAGGTCAGAAAGATACCTTCCAGCTCATGTGCAAAAAGAAAAACTGAAAGGGGCAGCAGAGCCCTCTGGAAAAGGGGGAGGAGTTGAAAACCTGTAGTGGATTCTTTCTGCATGGCTCGCGAGCATGGGGAAAATAGCCCACTGTCCACAAAAACATACCTAATGCACTATATATATCTCATAGTGATTTATATACAATACTAAAATGAATTATAAAAACAAAAGGAAAAGAAACAAAGAATACAAAACAAATGGTAAACAACAATTTAAGAAATGACAGAGAACAGATAAAAAAGAAAGAAAAATGGTCAACCCAATTATGTCAAAATCTGTCATAAAGAACACCAGACAGTCAACCCTCTTTTTGAATGCCTGATTAAACAACTACATCTTCCAGGCAGTTTTGAAAAGGGAGTAGGGGCTCTCAGAGCACACAAATGAAAGCTCTATAGAAGTGGGCTAAAACTACAAATTACTCCCAGTCTGATTCTAGTTGGAGATGGTAGACACTCTTGTTCCCGTTTTTGTGTTTTTTTTTTAGTTAGTTTCTAATTCACAATAGGATACTACCCCCTTATTCCAAGAGGTTTTCATTTCCTAAGGATTTTCTCACGAGACTGTCAAATGCTATTTGAAAATCCAAACACATTCTATCAGCCAGCTCATCTTCACAGAAATGTAATAAATACAGTCTAGCCTGTTGTGAACTGATAATGTAAAACTGCTTATCAAAAAATTAGGTCAAAGGGCATTGCTATGAGGAACTCATTTTGTCTCAATCATATCCATGTATAATCATAAAAAGACTGAGAAGTCGATCTCACTATTAAGGCCACCTGGGGAAAATGTTCAAAACTGAAAAATAACCTCTGTTCAGTCTTCAGCAAAAGGTCGTCTATAGAGTCACCTCTCCATAGTCTCTTTGGTACAGCAATAGCACAAAATTTAAAATCCTCAAAAATAAGGTGCTTGTGGAACATAGCCTGGAAGTTGGTCATATCTTTGAGGATTTTAGATTTTGTGCTATTATCCCTAGGTAGCATTAATGAGATTCGTGGCAATGCCCTTTGACCTAATTTTTTATATACAGTTTTACATTGTTGTGAATTGAGACATAAGATTGTACTAAATTTTAGAAAAACAGTGCTAGCTTTTGCTTTAATTAGAAACATAAAAAGTCTCAAATTCGCTAAGTAAACAGAACTTGCTCACTCATATGAGAAAATTCATTTTAATACAACAAATGTAGCTTGAAGAAAAGAAGCAAGTAGGTGCTATATTTGTAAAGAAACTCAGTCTTGTCAGGTTGTGTACATCAGTTCTGTATGAATCTGTGATATTTTTTTCACAATCCATAATCTCAACGCTTTTCTGTATCTATGTTTGCTCAGGCCTCAGCTTTTCTTTGATACAGTGATCCAGGCCTCTTCTTTGGGCGATGTTACAAGCTCATATTTTGTTTCCATGACTTGTCCCTTGACAGGATGAAGATGCAATTTTCTCACCAGTGTACTAAGCAGAATTGTAGCTGTGGTGTATGCAAATCTGGCAAGAAAGAAGCAGAGGAAAATGAATGTAAACAAAAGGCCATTTGTAAGACTTGAAAACCTTTATACTTGAGCAGCTCAATGACATTAGGTTCCAAAAGTATCCATCTGGTGATTTACTGTCTGTCATGTCTCATGGCAGACCAGGAAAGAAGGTAAAATGGTGATCACTCAACCAGCAAAAAAGCAGAATACATTTTAAAGATTTTTACAAGTTTCACTGCATTTACAACATTTATGCTGAGAAAACCACCAGGTTTTATATGTATTTTTTAAGGTATCTAATTCTCTTGAAGCTTAATAGGACTGGTAGTACAGGTTTTTTTTTTGTCTACTTAGATCAATGTTTCATGCAGTGCCTGGGTAGCAGCAGCTCTGGACTGAAGATGTGGAAAAACCTGACCACCAAGCTCATGAGCACTGTAAACATGATGTACCATGTGAAGAGGCATGTAGCTGTGCATTCTAAACTCGCTCGATGCCAGTAAATGGGTTAAGTAGCGATATTCTGACTGCAAGAGGCTCAATTCACTGTTGACTGGGAGAGTCTCTATGGTCCCTCTATGTTGCCATTGTGCAAATGCAACACAGCCCTGCAGCCATGACTCTTGCATATAACAGTGGTTACCTGAGTTGGTTGCTGGTCACATAGCTTTTTCCTTTTCCTGTCCCTTTCTCAGCTTACCTCCTCTTTACTACATGTACGTTATATTTTGTAAACCGCTTTGATTCCTGTTTTAAAATGCAGTATATTAAGCTTTTTAATAAACGTGAATACAAGTAAGCTATGTGACCCTGCAGCCACTACCAAAGCATGATGCCACAACTGCCAAATAGCTGGGCAAGTGAGACCCTGAGTACCAACAAGTGATAAAGACAGTGCAGCCTCTATGGCTGCTGACATGCAAAAAGGACTAGTGTGGACTAAGGGTAATGTAGTTTAAGAAAGGTAGTGCAGAGTAAATGGAATCTAGAGGAAGAGAAGTGGGGGTATGAGAGGGGGGTCTGAAAAATCAGAGGAACCTGGATGGGAGAAGCCTCTGAGAAAGGGAGTTGGAATGGGAAAGACAATTTTAGTGATAGATTTCTACTATATTCTACAGGTGAGTCAAAATTTATTGACATTTTCTGTTATTTGTAATGCAGTAAACTCTCACTTATCCAGCAGCCATGGGGATTGGTAAATGTAGTTTCTGGTTGCTTGAGTGTTACTATTAAAAATAGATTGTCTCCCTTCCCACCTCTCCTTTCTGGTCTGAGCCACTCTCTATTATTTGCCCTCCCCCCCATCCCCACTTGTAGGGTCCAGCATCTGTTCCTCCCTTCCCACCCTCCTTTCTGGTCTGGGTCACTTTCTTTCCCCCCCATTTTGGGTCCAGCATCCATCCAACTCTCCTCCCTTTCACCCTGCAGGTCCAGCATCCATGTCCCTTCCTCTCCCCCACACACTTTTGGTCCACCTCCCCACCCGCATCTGCCTTCCCTCCCTCTGCGTGAGTCTGGCCTCCGAAGAACCCCTCTCACTTACCTGCGGCTCTCCTGAAGCAGCAGCGTCAGCCGGTCAGCAGAGGCAGCGCTATAAACAGGCTGCTTGCGGCCAGCCCCAGCAGGAAGTTTCCTCTGCCACGTCACTTCTGATGAGCTGTTTCTGCTGACCAGCTGCTGCTTTGGGGGACTGGAGGGAGAGAGGGAGGTTGTTGGGTCAGGACTGGCTGCTGCTGCTTTGGGGGCTGGAGGGAGGGGGGTTGTAGGTTGCCGCTTCTGCTTTGGGGGCTGATGGGAAGATTATTATTATTTTTTTTTTTTTTTGCCGATTTTTGAGAGTGTTGGTTGGTTTGGACCAGTTAACTGGGATTCTACTGTATTCATACTGGTACTTTTTTTGTAAAGCTCATTTTTCAAAAATACAACTTATTTGATGTGTTATGATAGGCAGAGAGTTGGGAAGGCAGACTAATGTTCTGTGTCCTGTAAATGGCAAAAGATAGATCAGGATGAGCTAGAGTGAGCTTCAACTGTAACTACACTAGTTGGGAAGTAAAGCCAGTGCCAGGCAGACTTCTACGGTCTGTATCTTTAACATAGTAAAGACTGATCAGAATCAAATATGCGTATATACAGTATATACACATTCATAGGCACACCGCCAGTCTACTGACAAACCAACTTCCTCCCCACTCCCCCAAATGATTAGCAAAGCATTTCCAGAGCCAAGCATGTCTGTTTAGGGAAAATAGCAGCAAAACTTCAGAGGAAAGAAACAGACCAGCTTCTAGGGCAGGGGTAGGCAATTCCAGTCCTCCAGAGCCAGAGCCAGGCCAGGTTTTCAGGATATCCACAATGACTATGTATGAGATGGATTTGCATGCACTGCCTCCTTGAGATGCAAATCTATCTCATGCATATTAATTGTGGATATCCTGAAAACCTGACCTAGCTCTGGCTCTCGAGGACCAGAATTGCCTAGAGAGAACGTATATCTAGTTGTTGCAGAATGTACAGTAATTACATCAAAAGAGAGGAGGCTCCTTAACCAGCCTTAATAGGAGTTCCAATAATCCAAATAGGTTCTAGATTTCCAGCTCGCTGCCCCCTTATGATGCTGCCGTTCCCACCCAGCCATCAGAGACATATGAGCTCTCCACTGTTGCACTGTTGGTCGCGTTGTACCAATCCAGTGGCGAAGAATCAGTTTCTTTGTGATTCGGGAGGGGGGGTTTCGTTTTAAAATTGGATCTGCATGGGAGTTGATATGTTGTGGATTCATTCATGTTTGTTCATTCTCTGCCTGCACCTTTGCTTATTGTACATGATGTCCCTATTGTATGGTCATGTTCTGTACATTCTCGTATGCTTTGATCCTTTAATAAACATATTTTAAAAAAAAAAAAAAAGAGAGGAGGCTAAGCAGGTGGTGTTAAATTAAGGCATTTTGTTCTGTTCCATGTCTTTAAAATACTAATTGGTAATTTAAAAACAAAGTTCTAGTTGGTGAATCAACTGGGCTTTCACAGAATGCTGACCAAGAGTCACAGCATCACCTGCTCCCGCCTCTCAACTCCCTTCATTAGGCTCAGCTGCCAAAGAGGTGCTGCCTCAACATCTCCTAACTGCTGGCACAGCAGCAGTCAGAGAGGAAACCCTGAGAGAGACCTGATGTACTGTGAACTGCCACCTGGAATTTTCTCAGAGTCCAATTAATTAATTAACTAGAGCGCTGCTTTTAACTTTACCAGTCACTTTGTAAAATAGGTCCGTCGTGGGGCTGTAACAGAAAGCAGAGAAAAGTCTTGTGCGTGCCTGGCAGAGATTTTGGAGTTAGATGCCGTCTCAGCCTGCTTAATTAGAATGGGTCATTAGAGAAACACTGAAATAAAAGCCATTCCAGCTTCACATCAGGCTTAGCAAAAACCAAATCACACTGGATATGCTGAAAGTTCCCCAGTCTAGTTTATACACGTATCCTTCTCTTTCCTCACCTCAGTTCAGGGCACTCTTGACTTCCTGAGAAGCCTAATATGGACAAGCTTTTATAGGCCACATCATCACTGAATCTGTCTGGATCAAACCTAGAATAGATGAGACACGAAATATACTGATTAATTTTAGTTATGACAAAAGACTGTTCAGGGGAGTACTATCTGCTGAAATATTTTGTAAACCTTTTTTTTTTTTGTAATTTATTTTATTAAAGATTACATCTTAGCCTATCTCCTGAAACTGGAGAATATAGTTCTAATATAGTCTTGAAATAACAGATGAGATTCACATCTTATTTTAGAAAAAAGGCAGGGAACTTCTGGACCCATGAGAACAGATGCAGCCCACAGGTCACTCTGATCCAATCTGTAGCAAGACAAACAGAGAAAATGGGAGCAAATAAAGGCCATATGGCCTATTCAGTCTGCCCATCCATACCATCTGTTACCCCTTCCTCTCCCTTAGAGATTCTATATGCTTGCCCCATGCTTTCTTGGTACAGATGGATAGACCATATAAATTCATCTACTATCCTTCCTCTCCCTCAGAGATCCTATGTGTTTGTCCTATGCTTTCTTGAATTCAGATACAATCTTTGTCTCCACCATTTCCATCTGAAAGCTATTTCACGCATCCACCATTCTTTCCATTCGTAAGTATTTTCTCAATTACTCCTGCATCTGTCCCTTCACCTTCATGCTATGTTCCCCTCTTTCCAAAGCTTCCTTTCAATCAAAAGTTATCTTTATGTCACAGTACTTATGTCTCTATATTTCTCCTCTCCCACTTTCTTCTAAAGTATATATGAGATCTTTAAGTCTATCCCCATAAGCTTTATGAAGACCACTGACCATTTTAGTAGCAGCCCTCTGAAACAACTCCATCCTGTTTAAATCATTCTGAAGGTTCAGTCTCCAGAATTGTACACAGTACTCAAAATAGGATCTCATTAAGGACTTATACAAAGGTGCTATCACCCCCTTTTCCTGCTGGCCATTCCTCTTCCTATGAATCCAAGCATTGCTCTGGTTTTTACTGTCACATTTTCTATGTTTGGCAACCTTCAGATCATCATTTTTGATCATCCTAAGTCTTGCTCCTCTTTCATGTGCAGAAGAATTTTCCTTCCTAAACTGTATCACTCCCTTGGGTTTTTGAAACCCAAATGCATCACCCTGCATATTTTATCATTAAATATTAGCTGTCAAATTCTAGACTATTCTTCAAGCTTCACTAGATCCTTCTTCGTATTATCGACATCATCAGGGGTGTCTACTCAATTGCAGATTTTGGAATCATCAACAAAAAGGTAAACTTTATCAGAGAATATTGCTCACAAAATTGTTAAAAAGAACCTTTTGGCATACCACTGTTAACATCCCTTCCCTGAGACTGAATCCTTTTACCACGACCCCTTGTAGTTTTCCATCAACCAGTTTCTAACTCAGTCAATCACATTAAGGCTCATACTATGGGTACTCATATTAGAGGTTGTCCATGTGTAACCGTATCCAAGGCTTTGCTAAAATCTTTGTACACTAAATCTAGCATACTCCCTTGATCTGACTGCCTAAAAATCCAGTCAAAAAAATCAGATTCTTCTCACAAGACCTACCTCTAGTTTAACTATGCTGCCTCAAGTCCTGCAGTTTATTGGATTTCAGAAAACTAATTTTTCAGTTCAGTTATTATATACTGCCTCTATCCAGTTAGGTTCAGTAAGATCAAGAGAACTTTAACACGTGAGGGAATTATACATTTAGGTCTGGATTCTTTAGGTGCCAGTAGGCACCCAAGCTCAGTAAACACCATTTAAACAATGCTTTTGATTAGAATTTCAAGGTGCCTACCAATACCTAAAAAATCAGTGCTGGAACAGCACCACTGTAGGTGCTTTAGGCTGCCTAACCCCACTGTGGGTGTGGCTAATGCAGAAGTGTCATTAAGCAGCCTAAAGCGCCTATGAAGCTGCGATTCATATCAAAGATAGGTGCTGGAAATGTAGGTCTAGAACCTATGGCCTACATTTCTGGTGCCTACTTTTGGCAAAATTCTGCACCTGGTGCCGTTGCGTGATAGACATGCGATTGGCAACCGCTGACAATGGCACCTGTTACAGACTCTGGACCTTAGTTCTTCTACAAAGGAGAGAAACAAAACCCAGACTATTGGGCAGTTAAACCAAAGAAACATGTTTTGAGAAATTTGAGAAGTGTTACTCATATCAAAGAACACAGGCTGAATGCCAACAAGTAACAGAGCAATTATAGAAACATCCTAACCCTTCCACCCCACCACCCCCAGCCGACCTGACAGACAGAAAAAAAAAAAGAGTGACAAAAGAGTAACAAAACATCCCCAGCAAAATTTGCCATCAGTTACTTCCCCTCCATTTGCTATATGGGAGGCAGACTTGTCAAAAGCCACAAGGGTCCCTCCTAAGAGCGATGAGTTTGGACATCAAATAAATGTGGTCCAGCTTGAGAAGGAGGTCATCCCAAGGAGAAATGACATCCCATTTCCAGAAAGAGGACACACATAATCTGGCTTCCATGACAACCAAGCAAGCAAATGACCCTTCCCCACCTCTAAAACCCACTAATGTTCTGTTTAAGAAGTAAATGTCCATTTGCAGTGGGATGGGAGCCTGTAGAAGGGTCTCCAAAAGTTGTTGAACCATCATCCAAAACTGATCAATTTTCCCACAATCCCACCAATTATGGACAAATGACTCCTCCTCCCCACACTCTTGCCAACATCTCCCTGACCCATAAGAAAACAAATGCTGCAATTTAACAGGTGTAAGAGCATTTTATAACCCTGTTCAATCAAATTAGTTGCAAGAGAAAGTCGAAGTAACTGAACATAAATTAGACCCCACAACTGTATGCCCAGGAGCTGGCCCAATAAATCTTCCCACCTGTTTTCAGAAGTCTGGGGTAGGGGCCGACTGTATAGCAATGCTTTGTACAATTGAGAAGTCAGCCCCATCCGTACCCTCATATGAAAAACTTTCAGAAAAGCAGAGTCCACTCTATTCCATTCGGGCCATCCTATGCAAAAAATCCCAAAGCTGAACATATGAGAAAAAAAATCAGTGCTTTGCAACTATATGAATCAGAAAGGGATACATATGGTACCACAGTCCCCTGAAGCACCAGCTGTCCCAATACTCACAACCCAAAAGATTCCCAACGGTGAAACACCGGTGTAGTCTGACTGGGAGCAAACCCTGGAGCATATCGTATGGGGGTATCCTAAAAATATTGATGGGGAGACCATGCTGTACGCACCTGACTCCATACCTGCAATGTACAGGTGACTCCATAAGGAGTCTGTTTACTGAGCTCATGAAGCTCTGCCAGAGACAACCATGGAAGGGCAACTAAAGGATAAGAATTCAGTAACACCTGTTCCAATTGTACCCAACACTTAGATGGAAAGACCCAGAGGAATATGGCCTGTAATTGTGTGGCTTGATAATAAGTAGAAAAATCTCCCCGAGCAGTTAAATTCAAAAAATTCAATCATGTTTTGCCACTATTGAAAAAACTTCATTGGCTGCCTGTACATTCTCGTATTGTTTTCAAAGTCCTTGTACTAGTTTTCAGAGTAATTCATCAAAAAGCCCTTGATGTTTGGCACAGGCGATGAAATTATATCAGCCATCCAGGTCTCTGAGATTTGAGGGAATGATGCAACTATGTACAAATGAATTCCTTTGTGCTCATTATGAAAGAATGAGAACATCAGTATTCTCAATAGCAGGGGTATCTCTATGGAACAATATGAAGGGATCCTTGAGATTACTTATGGATATGCAAAAATTCAAGAAGGTACTTAAAACAACCTTGTTTATGGAAGCCTTCGCTCAGTAATCATGTAGTATGAGAACCTTGGAAATGTACCGTCTGATTATGTACTTGTCATTTATTTATGATTGTATTTTGTAAACCTCTTAGGTCCAAGCAGGTGAGAAATTTTTTAAACTAACTAACTAAATTCAGATTTTGTAGCATTAATTTCAAGACCCTCCATCTCTCTCCAACATGTGCAATATCGTTTGCAACACCAAACGCTGCATTTTCAAAGGCCTTGTGTTGGAATCTAAATCACTCTACAACATGGACCCCAAATACTTCTCAGACAAACTTCCTCTCTATACCCCAAAGAGAATGTTATGCTCCCAAGATGAAATACGCTTATATACACCATCAGGACACTCCCTCCAACTTCAGACAGCCTGGAAACGATCGTATTCCCATTTCTTTCCAAACCTCTGGAACAGACTACCTCCTCACATCAGAGCCATTAAAAGACTTCTTAACTGTAAAAACCTACCTTTTTGCCTAGTCTCTCCCTCAACCCTTCACCAGCATCAGTAAGTAATCTTATATGAAGGTATATTGCAAAACACATTGTAACACTGTGAATGTAAACTGTAACCCAATTCTGTGTTCTTTGGGGAGGACGGGGTATAAATCTAAATAAATAAATAAGTTTACTCACCTCAAAGGTCAGATTAACTGGCCTTTAGTTCCTGACCTTCTCTTATTTCTTTTTTTTTGAAGAGAGATCACATCTGCCTTTCTCTAGTCCTGTGGGACCACTCCCCACTCTAAAGAAGCATTTAAAAAGTCTGGACAGCACAGCCACCAGAACCTCCCTAATTTTCTTCCCATCTGACCACATTACTTTGTCTACCTTTAGTTTATCTAGCATCACAAACACAGTTTTCGGTTGTTCAAGGTCCCATTTGCTTTGCCTTCCTATTCCCAATCCTTCATCTGTGAAAAATATTTATTAAGCGATTTCATTTTAACCTTGTTCTTTTTTGTCACCCTTGAGCTTCACGATACCACACCCAGCCCCATTCCCCTGAAAAAACTGTGTGGCAAGAGCTCTTGCCTTGCTCCCACCGCTAGTATTCATTTCTCTCCGATTGCAGCAGGAAGTCCTGGTACCCACCACTACTAGCTGCAGTTCTGAAAAGAATCCATCTCCTTGCAGGCCTTGATGTATGAGGGATACATCCTCTTTCTACAAAAAAGAAAAGAAGAAGAAAAAAAAAAAGACTGTCCATTTCATTCCGAGGATTTCATTTTGATCCTTTACTTACCTACATTAAAAACTGCTCGACAGTATGCAGACCTAGCTTTCTCTGCATTATATTTACAAACATTTCAAAAAGATAAGCTTGCTTATCATGTATGTCAAAAACTACTAATAGGTAGGATATTAAGCCCTGAATAAACTCGGAAACTTACAGTAGATCCATAAGAAGTGAACAGAAAAGTAAAAGCTAACCTGATACAAGGCACCTTTAATGTCCAACAAACTCAAAGCGTGCTTTTTATTATAACATGGCGATATTGCAAGTGTTTTATTCCTTAGCATCCAGTCAGAGACACATCTGTTATATTATTTCTCTCAGGGGCAATATATCCAAATGGGTTGGTTTTGCAGGTATGTGCAGTACAGTAAGATATTCTATAACATAGTAATGTAGTACATGTCGGAAGACAAAGACCTGCATGGTCCATCCAGCCTATTCAACAAGGTGGCCAGAATTGTATTTGGCACTCTGCTCATGTTCCAGCCCCTAAAACTTTCTGCTAATGCTCACTATAATACCAGCATCATGCCAAAAAGAGCTTCCCTCTGGAGTTTATAAGATATATCATATATAGGTAGCCTAAGTATGCTTAAAATGTTTCAACAAAGTCTGTAGCACCCAAAAAGATAGCAAATATTTATATATCTTTCTGTCACATTTTCTTGGTCTTGGACTGAATTTCTTCGTACTCCACGTAATTCACAGAGTAAATCACTTGGCACTGAAACCTCTATGATCAACATTATTCTGGTGGTTTTCTCTTATCATTAGATTTGGTTTCCTTACATCCAGCTTCTTATAGGTTGGAATGGGGATGCCCAAGGTTATTGTAACCTCTCCATTCTCCATCGTTCTCTGAGGGTCATGATCCCAATGCTTTTCCGATACAGCAATGTTCTGTTTACAAAGTTTCCAATGACTAAGACATGCCACCTTGTGCCTTTCTGTATATACATTTTTTACCATTAACATTTCACAATCAGCTACAAGATTAGTAACTATTTCCAGCTTTTTTTTTTTTTTAATAAAGAATCTCATGCCAGCTTTTTCTCTACTTGCTGTGAACCATAATCCACTGTCCTGTGCTGCAACTCTCAATCTCTCATTCTTAGGTTTCAGTTCTCCTTTCCACAATCATTCATGTGTCCAGGCTTGATCCATGTATGGTTTCCACTTTATATTTCCTGATGTATTTGTGCATTTGCAGTGTGTTTACCCTTTTTTTTAAATTGATTTGCTCTTTAAAGAGCTTTTTCTCCTGCTCTGCATATTCTGTTGGTTCCATTCCTGTACCCATAGGTGGATTCTCACTCATTCCATCTGCATGTTGAAATGTCTGTCCAGGTTTAATGATGGAACTACATTCTGGATGTTTGCTTTCATACTTCCAATACTTTATGTGTACTTGGATCTGTTGATGCTGTTAAATAGGCCTGGAGGCCTACGATGGAAGTTCTATATGCATAATCTGTTTCTATGAGGTTCTAGGAATGAACAGTATCGACATATAATGATTCTTATACCTTGTGAGCATGGTGGGTTTTTTTTTTTGTTAATTTAACCATACAGTTAACTTTGTGAATACTAACCCTGTCTCGGAACATAAATTCATTACTGCATCTATAGCAGATATGTCCCTCAATGAATGAGAGCATCAGAATAGCATTAAAGTACTTCAGGAAGTACACAAGTAACTTCAGAACTCAGAAAAATTTTTATATCAAAAAAGGAACTTCCTATTAAGGTGAATAAATGTAATTATATTTTGTATGTGGAAAAACCCAAAACAAAACAGCAGCTAAAAGCCACCCTGCACCACACAATAAATTACTGACCTCAATACAATGCATATGAAATCCATTATCCTTTTTTTTTTTTTTTTTAAGAAAGGCAATGTACCATTGCTGACATCATTGCAAACTGGAATAGGGTAGAAGAGACATACAGAATTAGATTATGATGTGATGTCTCTATAATCTAAGAGCAAGAAGTAAAAAAAATGCTTGCCCATATTTCAATCAATGCTCAGCCTCAAATATGTGCTCCGTAGCTCCTCAGTATCTCTCTTCACACCCCACATTCCGCCTCTCCCCCACCCAGGCACTCCGCTCATCAGAAAAGTCTCTCTTAATTGTACCCTTCTCCTCTACAGCCAATTCCGGACTCCATCCCTTCTTCCTTGCTGCACCTTATGCCTTCTACCTTGTAGCACCTTATGCCTGGAACAAACTGCTTGACTCGATATGTCAAGCTTCGTCTCTGGCAGTATTCAAATCCAGACTCAAAGCCCACTTCTTTGAAGATGCTTTCAATTCCAAACTCCAACCCACCTTCTAAGCACCAATATCTGTCTTATCATTCCCTCTGTAATTCCATCATCTGAGCACAGTGTTATTGATACATCTTCTTGTCCAGTTTGTCTCTCTTGACAAGATTGTAAGCTCTTTTGAGCAGGGACTGTCTCATCTGTGTTTTGATATACAGTGCTGTGTATGTCTAGTCGCGCTATATAAATAATTAGTAGAAATAGTATATGTTCTGAAACCCTTAGGTGGTATACTCCACAGGGCATAATGAGGAAAGCTTAGTATGATGAAGAGTATAAAGTAGAGCAGTACCAGCAGAAAAAATGAGAAGGAGAAAACATAGAAACATGATGCAGATAAAGGCCAAATGGCCCATCCGCAGTAACCATTATCTCTTTCTCTCTCTGAGAGATCCCACGTGCCTATCCCAGGCCCTCTTGAATTCAGACACAGTCTCTGTTTCTACCACCTCTTCCAGGAGACTGTTCCACGCATCTACCACCCTTTCTGTAAAAAAGTATTTCCTTAGATTACTCCGGAGCCTATCACCTCTTAACGTAATAGTATGCCCTCTCATTGCAGTTTCCTTTCAAATGAAAGAGGTTCGACTCATGCGCATTTACATTACGTAAGTATTTAAATGTCTCTATCATATCTCCCCTCTCCCGCCTTTCCTCCAAAGTATACAAATTGGGATCTTTAAGTCTGTCCCCCATATGTCTTATGATGAAGATTACACACCATATTAGTGGCCTTCCTCTGGACTGACTCCATCCTTTTTATATCTTTTTGAAGGTGTGGCCTCAAGAATTGTACACAATATTCTAAATGCAACTGAAAATGAGAAAGTAAATGATCATCTGAGGCACAGTGTTATAAGGGTGTAGGGAACTGGTGAGAATGAATATGCTGTTAAGCTCTGATTCTCAGGTCTTCACCATTACACTTGGATCACATGGAAGAATTAAGATCTTTGAATACTATGGAAATACAATCCAATGCGATTAACAAGTAATAATAAAACCAGGGTAAAAAGAAAGCCACATTGAATGAAAACCGGACAATTAATACAACTATTGACAAAACAAGACACAAAAGGAAAATATGATTAAATACAAGTCATAAAGGAAAAAAAAAGGGCAGAGGTGAAAAATAATGGGATGGGAAAGGGTCGTCTGCTTGACACTGTAGTCCGCTATAGATTGTCCTAATTATGTAGAATTCAAACAACTCCGTTAAAAGCATCCTCAAAAAGCCAGCTTTTCAGAAGACTTTTGAACTTACTAAGAGATATTTCTTCCTTATGAAAATTGGAAGCAAGTTCCAGATTTGGGGTGCCATGACAGAGAAGATCATGTCCCTCCTTGAATAAATGAATCTTAGTGAAGGGACTAAGAGGAGAGATTTTTCCTCGGATCTTAAGGATCTAATTGGAATATAAGGGATTAGAAGCCTTTCGAGAAATGCAGGAACTTTGTTCTCGCTATTCCCATGTTCCCGATGCACGATTTTGCATATCCGCAGATGCATCCATTGTGACCGATATTCCCTATTTGTGCCACTGTGCTTGCATATTTGTGAACCTGCTCTTAAAAAAACAACAACTTTCTTTGCTTTTATTTTCACTTCACGATCTGGCATTTGCTTCCAGATATGGCCCTCAAGCATCCAGAGAGTGCATTACAAGCATCTACAGGTACTCCAAGTGCTTTCCCTTGCAGGATCCAAACCCTATTTTCTTAATAGGATTCATTGTTCACTCTCCACAGTTTTGAGGTATGTATACTGTTGGAACCTAACCTCTATTTTTCCATAGACTCAGCAGTCTTATAATCTAGTTTAGATTGATTCAGGAGAACTTGTCAACCGACAGCTACATATGTTTCAACTGCTAGCCAACATGTTGCTAAGGTTACAGTAGTACATACGGCAATTATACTAAAACGTGGCATAATGTTGTTTTGTGGTTATTCTTAAGGAGAAAATAATGTCCAGTAAACATTACCCCTATGACTGAAAGAAGAGACTTGCGTTTTAAGCAGCAACATTATTTTGGGAACACCACCCATGAAGAAGCCTTCAAAGTGACATGGCTGAGTCACCATTGGGAGCAAGTTAAGTTTTTGTTTTTTGAAAATATAAAGTGTTGCCATTTCAATTTCAGTGGCAGCTTTTCTATAAATATGTGTTAAGGGATTTATGAGATTTTCACATTTGACATTCTTAATAAAATATTAAACAAGGTTTTTTGCCCTATGATATTATTCATAACCTCATTAAAAACCTGATATCTGTTTGAGGTCTTTTTACTGTTTATTTTTTTATATCAGATAACAAAAAATTAAGTTCGCTTGGCTCCTCTGTTGAACATTAGTACATAGCCATTAATAGAAAGAAGCTATTTTTACAGCTGTAGAAAAAAATGGCTTTAGTAAGTAGGAAAGACCTGCATGAAGGTGAACTAAGGCCACTTTCTATCACAGCTTAGTAAAAGGACCCTTTAGATCAGTGTTTCTCAACCTTTTTAAGCCAAGTACCCCCTAAGCCTAACAAATACCAACTGAGTACCGCCGCCCAAGCTCCACACCAGACCCGCCCAAACTCTGCCTGACTCCACCCCCATAATAATACATATAGTACTAATTGTAATGCAATTTCTTCAATCCATTTTTCACATACACACAATATAATCTTATTAATACATAATGGTAACCACAAAATTAAAATAAAAAAAAAACCACAAAGCACACTGTACGCAGAGAAAATGTTAATTATCATTTATATTTGGGAGTTTTCCAAGAGGTCAAGGCAGATGACTTTAAAATATGCAATGTCACCTCAGTAGACAAATATAGTGCAAAATATAGACAGCAGATATAAATTCTCAAAACTGACACATTTTGATCACTAAATTGAAAATAAAATTATTTTTCCTACCTTTGTTGTGATTTTGTGGTGCACTTCCTTCTGACTGTGCATCCTATATGTAATTGCTGCCTGGCTGGCCCGGAACTTCCTCTCTGATGTCAGAATTGACATCGGGAGAAGGCTTGTGGGCCGGCCACTTGTGCAGTTGCTGCATGCGCCTGGCCCATTTCTGTTGCTGCATCGGCAGGGGAATGGAGTGTGGCAGGGTTGGCGGGGGAGGAATGGAGGGAGGAGGGGAATAATGCGTGGCAGCTTTGGGGGGAAGGTAGGGAGAAAACTGCGGTAGCGGCAGTGGTGGCTTCAGTGATGGGGCAGGCAGGGAGAGATCCCTGGCGGTTGCCAGCCCACATACCCCCTTTGGTACGCATACCGCAGGTTGCAAAACACTGCTTTAGATTGTAAGCCCTCCAGAGACAGGGAAATGCCTACTGTATATAAATTAAGGGTACAGACTGTGCACACTGGAGTCATTTCAACCCCCCCCCCCACCAAAAAAATAAAAAAAGAGTGGAAAGAGAAACTAATGTGATTTAGATGTATTGTACAATGGATATTGCCCTATTTTTGTATTTTACTTGCACTGCTTAGTATTATTATCTGCTTTATAATTACCACAGCAAGTAGAATATCAAATCTGACAAATAATTGATATCAAAAATATAATAACCACAACTCCTTCTTGAGGCATATTTCACTAGTTACTGCAGCTCTACTACTAAGAAATACATTTTAAATAATCCAGTGTGCACCTAAACTATACAACAAAATACTTGGTCCTGTGCCCTTCTTTCTGATTTATATTTCATTCCTGCAGAGAGACCCGTGTTTTGAAGCTTCTGAAAGTTCCTTCTGTACAGCGAATACCCTCAGGTATTATAGCTCTAAATGAATCAGGGAACCAGTGTGCTGAACACTATGGGGCTCATAATCGAAAGAGAAAAACGTCCAAAAACTGGCCTAAGTCGGCACTTGGACGAACATTTCTCAAAGACGTCCAAGCGCCAATAATAAAACCGGGTTTTGGACGTATTTCTAAACGACCTAAGCCTTCATAGTGCCGCTCAACGTCCAAAGCTAAACGGGGCATTTCGGGAGGCGTGTTGAGGGCGGGAGTTGGGCGGGACGTGGACCAGCTTAGACTTAGTTATACAGCATGTATAACCGAAAGTTTAACAACAGAGCCTACAAAAACCCACTTAAACTCACCAGATAAGCACTGAAAACACATAACACTGACCCCCACACACTACCCCAGTGATCACCGATCCCCCCACCCCCATAAAAATTTTATTCACAACTTTAAATTTCAGCCTCCAGACCATCATCACCTGGCCGCATGGCATAGGAAAGCCTAGTCATCCAGCCCAGAGGCTTCTGGTTGAAAAAAGATTCTTAATTTGTTTCCCATGTTTGCTAAGTTGTATTCTACCCAGAGATATCAAATAATGTCTGAGCTGACAATATTTGAATTTATTGTCCCAATGAATTCTCACCTTATTTTATATATCCCCAAAATCCTGCAGGGTTCCATCTGCTTGTATAATATGCTCCAACCTCTTTATCCCTTCTCTCCCCCAGGTCCCAAATGCCACATTCTCCTGCCCTGGTATAAACATTACATTTCCTCTTAGTAGCAGAAAATCTGTCATGTTGGGGGTCTCCTCCCAATACTTTAACTAGCCATTTCTATGCCCTTTGTAGCGGACTCAATAGCATACTATCCTTAAGCCACACTGGAATGAGTGGACGGCCCATATGCAGCAAAGAATATAAAAGATAAGGAGCACAGAAAACCTGTTCCGTCTCTACCGCAATATAGTTGAGAATGTGTAATCCAGTCACCAATTTGATGGAGCAGGCAGGCATAATTACATAGTTGCAAATAGGGCATACCTAATCCCCCATGTGCCCAACAAAGTTTTGAAAATAAACCTAATCCTCCATGTGCCCAACAAAGTTTTGAAAATAAACGGTTCAAAGCACGCACTTCTTTTGCCATCATTCTCAAAGGAATGGTTTGTAATATATACAAATCTATATAGAAACGTGGAAGTGGGTAAATGAATATAAATCCAAAAAAGAAAAAAAAACCACTTGTGAATCTAAAAGTACTATTCCAACGGAAGAAAAGGCCTCAGGTATTCATCTTGGAAGAGCTTGAAAGCTCAAACCTCCTCCACCCACATGATCGGCCAAAAAATACACAAACGCTTAAATCAACCTCCAGGGAGACCTATTGTGTCTAGTCGGGGTTCTGTGTTAGAACCATTATCTAATTTCATAGATTCCTTTCTACAACCCTATGTAAAGGAGTCTTTTTCCTACATTCGAGATTCTGCTGATTTCCTTAAAAAGATTTTCAACCTACAATTTACAGAAACAAAGGAAGTATGGTTAGTAACCTTAGATGTTCAGTCATTGTATACGGTCATCCCCCAGCAAGAAGCACTACAAGTAATATACAAATACCTAGACCAACAAGAGGACAATCAGAAAATTCCTACTGTGTTTTTAGTTGAGTTGGCGAGGATAGCCCTGTGTGAAAATTTTTTTATCTTTGAAGGAAATTACTATAAACAACAAATGGGGGTGGCGATGGGAGCCACAATGGTGCCGTCCATCGCTAATCTATTCATGTCCAATTTTGAAACTAAGTGGGTTATAGAAAATCCTTTTAATGAGAAGTTCTCTCACTGGTCCAGGTTTATAGATGATGTGTTTTTTGTTTGGAGCGGTGAAAGAGGAGGTCTGGATGAGTTCTTTAGGTGGTTGAACGATTGCCACCCGAACATTAAGTTCGTATGCAATATGACAAAATCAGTATTACATTTTTGGACATTAAGATTACACGACATAATCGAGAACTGCTCACCACTGTACACAGAAAAGACACAGATAGGAATATGTTCCTTCATTATGAAAGCTTTCACCCACAACATCTTAAGAATAATTTACCGATTTCACAATTTCTTAGGTATAGACGACTGTGCAGTTCAGTGGTTGAATATAAGGCTCAATCTAAGATCTTGAAGAAAAAGTTAAAACAACGAGGCTATCCCGACTATGTCATCCATAAAGCATATAAAAGAGCTTTATACATTAACAGAGACTTAATGTTTATGGATAAGGGACCGCCAGCAAGAGAGAATATAATGACCTGTACCATAAAATTTGATCAAAAATCACATCAAGTGGGCAGAATTTTACATAAGCATTGGCCTTTAATACAGATGTTGCCTCCATTTAAAGAACATGGTCTGAGATTGGCGTACAGAAGGGGAGTAAATTTAAAGGAACAGCTGAGCCCCACTGTATTGAGAAATGGTGACACTAGAGCGGAAAGACAGTTGGGACATATGGCTTGTGGCACTTGTATGAACTGTACGATCATTCCGCTTCAGAAAAAGGGATGCAGGTCAGAGACTGCAAATTACAGGCCGGTAAGTCTTACATCAATAGTGTGTAAACTTATGGAAACATTGATTAAACACAAATTAGATATGGTTCTGGACGATGAGAGGCTGAGGGATCCCCACCAGCATGGATTTACAAAGGGAAGGTCCTGCCAATCCAATCTAATCAGCTTCTTTGACTTGGTAACAAAAAAAACTAGATAAGGGAAAGTGTCTGGATGTAGTGTATCTGTACTTCAGTAAGGCTTTCGATAGTGTCCCACACCATAGATTATTGAACAAGATGAGCTTGCTGGGACTAGGAGAAACATTAACTGCATGGGTTAAAGACTGGCTCAGTGGCAGACTTCAAAGAGTGGTGGTAAACGGTACTCCCTCCGAAATGTCGGAGGTGTTCAGTGGAGTACTGCAGGGCTCGGTCCTGGGTCCAATCCTATTTAATATCTTCGTACGGGATCTGCCTCAGGGACTTCAGGGTAAAATTGCATTATTTGCCGATGACCCTAAATTATGCAATGTAGTGGGCGGAGGTACCGTACCCGACACTATGACACAGGACCTACTTTTACTGGAGCAATGGTCTACTATTTGGCAGCTGAGCTTTAATTCCAAGAAGTGTAAAGTTATGCACCTTGGTAGAGGAAAGCCTTGCAGAACCTACACTCTGAACGGCGAGACCTTAACTAGAACTGTTACAGAACAGGACCTGGAAGTAATCATTAGTGAAGATATGAAGGCTGCCAATCAAGTGAAGAAAGTTTCATCCAAGGCTAGACAAATGCTGGGTTGCCTCCGGAGAAGTTTTGTCAGCCGAAAACCCGACGTGGTAATGCCGCTTTACAGGTCCATGGTGAGACCACATCTGGAATACTGTGTTCAATTTTGGAGGCCACATTATCAAAAGGATGTGCTGAGAACAGAGTCGGTTCAGAGATTGGCCACTAGGATGGTCTCAGGACTCAAGGATCTCCCATATGAAGAACGTCTAGGTAAGTTGCAGCTATACTCTCTTGAGGAACGCAGAGAGAGGGGAGACATGATAGAGATGTTCAAATATGTTACTGGCCGTATGGAGGTGGAAGATGACATCTTTTTCCTTACAGGACCTAGGGTGACAAGAGGGCATCCGCTAAAAATCAGGGGTTGGAGATTTCATGGTGACATTAGGAAGTATTTCTTCACCGAAAGGGTGGTTAATCGTTGGAATGATCTTCCACTTCAGGTAGTAGAGGCCAACAACGTGCTCGATTTTAAGAATAAATGGGATAAAGTTTTCCGCAAACATCTGAAAACCTGGCTTTTCTCAAAAAATGTAAGTCTCCCTCCAACTTAGGAATCAAGGAAACTCTTATATCTTGGCATCCCAAGTCCTCTAAATTTTCTTCACACTTCTACCTCTAACCCTCTGTTGTAGTTCTTTCCTATTTCTCCTACTGTAAACCGCGTCGAGCTCTACGAACGTGGAGATGATGCGGTATACAAACCTAAGGATTAGATTAGATTAGATAAACATGTGGGTTCACTTCGAGGAAGTGCTTAGGGGGGTGGGTTATTCGAGTGGGCAGACTTGTTGGACCGACGGCCTTTTTCTGCCTTCATATTCTATGTTTCTATGGTGACAGCGACAGAGTTCATCAACCCCATGAACCACAGAAGATATGTATTTAAGCATAAGACAACCTGCGAGACGGATTTTGTAGTATATTGCTTAGTGTGTCCATGCTCCAAGGTTTATGTGGATCAAACAAGCAGACAGTGGAGGATTCGCATGAATGAACACAGAAGTGCGATCAATAGGAAAATCCCACATGCCCCAATCGTATAACATTGCCTAGAACATAAGCACGACTTTTATCAGCTCCGATGTTATGTACTGGACCACAATGAATTAGATTAACGGGGAGGTAATGGACAGTTACTTCTTCAACAAAAAGAGCAACGTTGGATTTATGAGCTCGAATCTGTAATGCCTAATGGGCTGAACAGGTGTATAGAGTGGTATTATTTCTACTGATATTGTGGTCTGTATTGCATTTTGCTTTTAAGAATGACATTATATGATCTGTGCGTCTAAGAAGACCAATCCACATCTACCAGAACTGAGCTGGCCATTCAGTGAAAAGTAGCCGACGTCCTACACGTGATTTACGTGGTGTAGGTTGATTGGCTCAACTCTCATTTAAATCGCACAAGAGAAATCACTATATTGACAGGACGCTGGTAAGAGCAAGAACGCAAGCAACACAGTGAGTACTATGGTTGCTATATTCATCACAGTTGAAAGTATCGTTTAGAGATACACAGGGTGATTATATATGTTTTTTCCACAGATAAGTGTGGGGAAGTGAAAATGTGCAAAGCCCTGAAGAAACGGTTGTATACCGTGAAATGTTGGCGATTATATCACTGTTACATACATTATATGCAAAGCTGCTAATAGTCTCAGTCCCGCTAAAATAGTGGTTATAGCACTTTCTTTTTTGGATTTGTAATATATACAACCATTTTGGCAGGACCATCATACGGATCAAACTTATCTGGTCCTTCAAGGATACTGAAAGATCCCTCCAGCCTTCCAGAATTCAACCTGTCTGCTGCAACAATTTACTTATATTTAAATTATAGAGGGTAGGCATATCTATTGCTATCTGAATTCCTACGTACTTAAACAAACCCTTTATTTGACTCCAGTTTGCATCTCGTACGCTCTGCGGCCTCCGTACCCTGTGCTTAGAGTGACTGCTGTTTCAGGGCTCTGGAAGGGATTTACTCCCAGCCCTGACGGTTCCTCAGCCCTAGAGAGCAAAGGGGAGACTAAGCTGATGGCTCCCGCTCTTTCTCCCCTTCATGTGCTGAATGGCAGGTGGTGTATGGGCACTCTTTGGGCGCACATCCAGTACAAACCTGGAATTAGGGGTAAAGGAACATGAGGATTCCATCCCTGCCAGTTTAGCTGTGATTTGAATCTTCTGGAGAACTTTAAATAAAATTGGGAAATCCAAAATGGCTGCCACGGCAGCGTTTTGGTACCAAAAAGCTTTACCTAAAATAAGGTAAGGTAGACATCTCTTCAATCAATGAGAAAAGCTTTATTCATAAATGTAGTCTCAACTAGGATCCAAGTTTCGGCGTAATCAATACACCTTCATCAGGGGACACTCATATAGGGCTCACCAGATACCACCCACCAGATAATCACCTACTGTAATATCAGAAACACTTTATACTAAGTCCAGCATGGTCTCATCTCGTGTGGATTCATTACCAACCGCTGGAACAGTTCTTCTTGTAGAGAATCCAAGATCTCCCTACTTCTAGAAGACCCCACAATAGCGATACCAAATCAACATCTGGCATGTTAAAATCACTATTAGTAATACTTCCCCTTTTACAGCTATATTCTGAATGTCTACTATTAGATCTCTGTCCACTTCTTCTATCTGTGAAGGAGGCCTGTATATCACACCAATATAAATACACTTTTCCATTCCCTCTTTCCAGATTGACGCACAGTGCCTCTTCCTTACGCTGCAGATTCTGCAATTGTGTGGCTTTAATATGATCGTTAACATATAAAGCCACTCTTCCTCCTTTTCTTCCTCCCCTGTCTTTCTGAACCGATTATAGCCTTGTATAATGATATCCTCGTCATGGTTCTCCATGAACCACATCTCTATGATCATCACTATATCCATCTCAGCCTCTTCCATCACAGTCTCTAGATCAGGGGTGTCAAACACAGGCCCGAAGTGTAATTATATTTGGCCCGTAAGAAAATACCAAATGTCTACTAGAGCTGGCCCACCAGGTATGTCAATGTAGGACAACTATACTATCTTCACAATGTGTGTCAGTTGTTTTTAGACCATTCAGTTTTATTTATTTATTATTTTTTATTGAGTTTTAATTCATCATGTGACCATCGATTTCTTTAGCGGTTTTTTTTTGCTTATGATTACAGTTGCGACTATGGCATTTGTCATGTGACCCCCTTTTTAAAAATGCTAGCGTTTTCGAGCTGGTTTTACTTTCGGTTTCCTCAGCTCAGAGTGCTACAGATTGTCTCTACTAGGTAAGAGCCACCATTGCTTTATTTCATTCTTCCTATTTATTTTTAACGTGCACATAGTTATTTTAAGTTATCTTAAGTTCCCATAAAATATTAGCTGATGGTTTTTATGTGT
Source organism: Geotrypetes seraphini (assembly GCF_902459505.1). Taxonomy (NCBI): domain Eukaryota; kingdom Metazoa; phylum Chordata; class Amphibia; order Gymnophiona; family Dermophiidae; genus Geotrypetes; species Geotrypetes seraphini. The sequence continues at coordinate 149,503,650 of NC_047088.1, forward strand.
TCTATAGTCTATTGCCACACTACGACGTTTGTTAGTGCAGGACAGCTACACTTTTTTCACGCTCTGCAGCAGAAACTTTCTATTTATGCATTTTTAAACCTTTCCGCATGCAAGGATTTGTTATTATTTATTTTTCATTATTTATATTTTTTGTTGGGTTTTAGTTTATTATGTGCCCGCGATGCTTCTTTGGCCACTTATGTTTACACTCTTAAGTTTCTTTTGCCGATCCTTGTCCTTAAACATGGTTACGACCACGGCACTTGTTTTGGTTGGCCTGCGATTTTGGCCCACTGTGTATTTGAGCTAGATCGAGAACCTTGTGTCCCATATTTCAAGCATCTAATATAATAAAATGGTAGACGCGCATGCGCACTAAAAAAATCGTGTTCCCTGAGCTGTCCCGTTTTTTTTTAGTGCGCATGCGCGGGTTGTACGTCACCAAACTCGGCAACGCAAACCATGTCCGCCGTCGGCCTCGAGCTACTGGAGGCCGGCGGCTCGAGTCGCCCAGCCGGTGCTGAATCCCCCCCACTCCCACTTCAGCTGGCACGGACGGTTTTAGAATGAGGGAGAGAACAACGCAGCCAGACGGACCGCGGGAAGGGAAAGGGGGGGAGGGTTTCGAGGGAGCCGGCTGGCCGCATAAATTATTTTAATTTGAAATCTGCCGCCGGCGCCGCGGCTCCTCTCTCATCTTCCGACATAATATAAGTGCAGCTCATGAGAGGAGCCGCGGCGGCGGCTTTGAAAACGGCTCCCTTAGTTCGCTGCATTTTTTTTTTTAAGTTTAAAACTGCTGCCGTGGCTCCTCTCATGATCCCGGCCTGTGTCAGAGAAGGCTTCCGACGCAGGCCGGATCGTGAGAGGAACCGCGTAGGCATCTTTAAACTTAAAAAAAAATCCAGCAAAGAACTAAGGGAGCCGTTTTATCTCCATGCTGCTACGAAGGAACAGGTGAGGGGGAGGGAAATGCTGATGCTGATGCACAGGGAGCAGGCAGGCATGGCAGGCAAGCAGGGGAAGAGGGAAAGGGGCTGCTTTGGGGGTAGGGGTGTGCTGGGGGCACATAGCAGTCATGGGCAGGGGATCACAGAACAGGCAGGCATGGCTCAACAAGGGGAGAGGGAAAGGGGGCTACTTTGGGGTGAGGGGTTTCCTGGGCCAGACAGCAATCATAGGGGGGAAACAGAAAGGGGCCACGGAGCAGGCAGGCATGGCACAAAAGGGGGCAGGGGCATTGGGAAACGGGGCTGCTTTGGGGGGAAGGGTATTCTGGGGGCACACACCAATCATGCTGGGGAAGAGAAGGGGGCCACAGAGATATAGGCAGGCATGGCGCAAGACAGAGACACAGACAGAAAGAATGACAGACAGACAGACAGCATCCAAGCACAGAGAGAGAAAGGAAAAAAAAAAACAGTCGTCTACTCTAGCACCTGTTGCACAGGGGGAGAACGAAAGAGATGCTGATGGACAGGGGGTTGAAGAAAAGGAACGGAGGACTAATGTTGGACAGGGGGAGAAGGAAAGAGGTGCTGCTGGACAGGGGGGAGGTAAAACAAAGGGAGAAGGGCTGCTGCTGCATAAGGAGAGCAGTGAAGGGGTGGTGGTGGACACAGGGGAGGTAAAAGGAAGGGAAAATGGACAGGGGGAGCAGGCAAGGGGTGGTGATGGACAGCCAAGGAAAAAGAAAGGCAGAAAGAAAAAAAGCGGCTAAGGAGAGAGAGAGAAAGAAATAAAGACAGACACACACACATATGTTCTAGCACCCGTTAATGTAACGGGCTTAAAGACTAGTTAGAATATATTGCTTTCTAGACACTACCCCCATTTAACTAAACTAAACTAACTAAACCTTGGGTTTATATACCGCACCATTTCCATGGATGCAGAGCTCGGCACGGTTTACAGGAAGTAGGATGAGAGAGGAACTACAGTGGAGAGATTAAGAGTTAGGTGAAAAAGGGTGGGGGATGGGGGAGAGGCCTAAGAGGGGGGAAGTGTTACAGTTTTGAGAATAGCCAGGTTTTTAGGTGTTTACGGAAAAGTTGGAGGGAGCTTGAGGTTCGGAGCGGGGAGGTGAGGTTATTCCAGATCTCAGTGATTCTAAAGGGGAGGGATGACCCAAGTTTGCCTGCATGGGAAATACCTTTTGTGGAAGGGAAGGATAGTTTAAGAGTTTGGGAGGATCTGGAGGAGGTAGGGGTTGGGGAGTTCCAGGATAGAGGGATAACGGCAGGAAGGATGCCATGTAGGATCTTGTAGGCTAGGCACGCACATTTGAAGTGGATCCTGGGGATTACTGGGAGCCAATGGAGCTTAGATAGGAGTGGCGAGATGTGATCAAATTTGCTTTTCGCGAAAATAAGCTTAGCCGCGGCGTTCTGAATCCGCTGAAGTCTGTGGAGGCTTTTCTTGGTTAGGCTGAGGTAGATAGAATTGCAATAGTCCAATCTGGAGAGGATGATGGATTGTACTAGGACTGCAAAGTGTTTTTGGTGAAAATAGGGTCTGACTTTCCTTAGCATGTGAAGGCTGAAGAAGCATTTTTTTTACCAAGGATTGGAGATGGTCGTTGAAGGATAGCGAAGAGTCTAAGGTGACACCCAGAACTTTGCTTGAGAACTCGAGCTGTAATGAGGAGCCGGAGGACAATGGGATGGAGGAGGGTAAATGGTCTAATTTTGGGCCGAGCCAAAGGAGTTTTGTTTTGGACTCGTTCAGTTTCATTTGCATTGTGAATGCCCAGGATTGGAGGTTCGTTATGCATGAGGATATGTTCGTAGAGAGGTTAGTGAGGTTCGAGTCGGTCTCAAGGAGGACAAGGATGTCATCAGCATAAGTGTAAAGAGTTTCAAGGGGGGATAGTTGGAGTAATTTAGGGAGGACATGTAAATGTTAAAGATGATTGGGGAGAGGGGTGAACCTTGCGGGACACCACAAGTCAGGGTCCAGGGGGAGGATGAGGTGCCGCTCATGTTAACCATATAAGAGCGGGAGCGCAAGAATTTGGAGAACTAATCAAGAACTATGGAGCTAATGCCTATCTCGGAGAGTTGGAAAATTAGAATGTCGTGGTGGACAACGTCAAAAGCTGCGGAGAGGTCGAATTGTAGAAGAACAGCAAACTTGTTACGAGAATGCAGTTGCTGAACCTTAGAGATTAGAGAGGCCAATAGAGATTCGGTGCAGAAGTTGGGTCTGAAGCCATATTGGTAAGGTAGGAGGATAGAGAATCTTTCTAAGTAGGAAGAGAGCTGGGTAGATATGATAGACTCGAGCAGCTTGGTGAGGAGAGGGATATTTGCTATTGGACGATAGCTGGATGGTATGGAGGGGTCTAGGTCAGCTTTTTTCAGTAAAGGGGTCAGTGCGATGTGTCCCATTTCAGTAGAGAATAGGCCTGATAATAGGGCAGAATTTATGAGTTTGGTAAGAGATGTGATGGCCTGTGTGGGGATTTTCTCAAATAGGTAGGAGGAGAATGGGTCCAGGATACAGTTGCATGATTTTAACTTGAGGCAGAGTTTAAGGGTCTGAGAATCAGATATGAGCTCGAAGGCAGTCCAGGATCTGTCGGCAGGGATGGGGTTGAGAGCAGCTAGGGTGGGGTTGGGTTCGGGGGGCACCAGAGAGTTGTAGGAGACTGCGGGCGGGAAGGAGCGCCTTAAGGTAGAGATCTTATCATGGAAGAATTTTGCTAGGACCTTGGCTGAAGGAGATGAGGGGAGAAGGGTGGAGTCATTATTAGTGGTTAAGGAGCGCCAAATGTTGAACAGTGTGCTATTCTGGTTGTTGGATTTGGAGATCTTGTCTCCATGGAAGTTCTTCCTTGCTTTTTTTAATATTGAGTTGTAGAGCTTGATATTGACTCTCCAGGCCTGTCTGTCAGATGGGGATTTGGATTTTTTCCATTTTCGCTCTAAGGCTCGACATTTTTGTTTCAGGTCTCTGTGGAGTGGAAGGTACCAAGGGGCTTTATGGTGATAGGTGATGGATTTAGTGGTTTGGGGGGCGAGGGAGTGGTAGGTAGACTTAGAGAGGGCGATCCAGTTGTGCCAATTGTTTTCAGAGTCTGCAAGCTTGGGAATGGAGGGGAAGTGGTTGAGGAATTTGGTCCAGAACAGATCGCTCGAGATTTTTTTCCGGAAGATAATGGAATTAGGGGAGCGGGGTGGGGATCCAAGATGAGACATGAAGATGGGGAGGCAGAAGGCCCCTAGGAGATGGTCTGACCATGGGACGTTTTCCCAACGGGTGTCTTCGGCAGACGTTTTATAAGCGGTGAGGTCGAGGAACTGGATGAAGTCGAGGAACTGGATGAAGTCTAGGGTGTGCCCCTTTTCATGGGTAGAAGCGGATGTGGGGGGGGGGAGAAACCTAGGGAGGTGAGGAAGTCATTGAATTCTATTGTGTCCTTGCTGGTGGTGTCGTCAAGGTGGAGATTAACGTCTCCAATGATTAGTAATCTTTGGAATTTGAGAAAGGCATTAGTTATGGTCTCGAAGACGAGGTCAGAGGAATTGGACCAAGGGATAGGTGGACGGTATAATAACAGGATGCCCAGTGGGTGAGGGCGGAGTTCGTCATTGACTGAGGCTAGCATATATTCTAATGAAGCGTGGCTGCCTCTTTCGAGGAGCTGGACATCAAAGAAGGATTTGTAGAGGAGTGCCAGGCCACCTCCTTTGCGGTTGATTCTGGGTGAGAAGAGGCCTTGGTAGCCATGGGAGCAGAGTTTGTTTTGTGTGAAGAGGTCGTCTTTTGAGATCCATGATTCTGTGATGCACAGGAATCCAGGGTCAAAGTCTTTGAGGAGGTCCTTCAGAATTTGAGTCTTATTGCATGCGGATCTGGCGTTGCAGTAAAGGGTCGGGACAGGGGTGAGAGAGTTAGAGGCATGGCAGGGGAGGTTAGCATGGGGGACAGGCTTTAGAGAGGTGGGATTGACTTTGCGGGGGGGTTTTCTGGTGGGGTGATTCCTGGGGCGCATCAGGGTGGGGATTCTGGTGCCAGGGCCAATATTGTGACCATTTGTGTAGAAGTATTTAGAGATTTGCATACCTGAGGGCTTATACTCACCTGGGAACTTTGATCACCCTGCCCCAACAATTCTAGTTTAAAGCCCTCTTCAACAGGTTAACCAGTTTGCTGCGGAAGACACTTCCCTTCTTTGATAGATGCACATCATCCCTGCCCAGAAGCCCTTGGAATATCATCCCATGATCCAGGAAGCTGAAACGCTCTCGACAACACCATCCACACGCATTCATCTCCAGGATGCAAGTGTCTCTGTCTAGGCCTTTACCCTCAACAGGGAGAATTGACGAGAATACCACCTACACACCTGACTGCTTCATCTTGTCTCCCAAAGCCACAAAGTTACTTTTGATATATTCGGAAGGGTACCTAGCAGTATCATTAGTGCCAACATGGATGAGCAGCACTGGATAATATTCATTAGGCTTGATGAATCTTAGCAAGCTCTCTATAACATCTTGGATTTTGGCACCAGGCAGACAGTATACCTCCTGGGACATTATGTCTGGTCTGCAGATGGATGCCTCTGTAGCCTTCAGAAGGGAATCACCAACCACCACTACCTTACACCTCCTAGTGGTCATGGATCCAGAAACTTTGGGGGTTTCGAGCTTTGGTCCTTCCTTTCCCTGGGATGCTCTCATTTCCTCTACTTCCAAGGCTGCCTGCTGGTTCTTTAGTTGAAGGGCAGGTGGAGCAACAGTATCAATCCTACAGTGTCCTGTAATCTGAGTTCAGCTCTGCTACCTCAGCATGGCCTCTTCTTCTTCCCCACTGCTGGAAATCTTTGATGCCTTATGAAGCATTTCATCAATGCACCTCTCATTCTCACGAATGCTTCTCAGTCTTGTCACCTCCTCTCTCAGTTCCTTTACTTCCTTCATGAGGGATTCAAGCTAAATACAGCTTGCACATGGAATTATTCCCTGTCCTTGGGTAACATTTTCTGTCTGCACAGAAACCAAAGCTGTAACCTGAGGAACAGCTTTGGTACCATGATGTTTCCCAGCCATACTATGGTTGCAGAAGTTTTTGCACCTGATGAAAAAAAGAGAGAGAGAAAAAAGCAGAAAATAATCCTATGCAAGCAATGCCCTGTTCCCAATTGGCTGAAGAGCCTATAAATCAAAAGATCAGCCTTGGGATGGGTGGGAGCTGGAGAAGGTGGAAGGGAATTAAATACTAAACAGAGATTTTCCTCAACTTCTATCTGTGCCCTAAACTAATCTTATTGCAATCTAAAATACTAACCTTAGACTAAAACACTTATTTTATATAACCATAACAGAGACTCTAAAGGCTACACTATTGCCTAAACTGACCTTTCTGGAAAAGCAGAGCACTGAACTAAAAAAGTGAAAGAGAAAGACAATGAAACAACCTATAGAACCCAAGTTTGCCTTTTCCCAACTTTGAATGCCAGCAGGTAAAATATTCCAAAATGGAGGTTTTCTTCCCCTTAGCAGATCCTCACTCAGCACCTTTCCAGTGGTAGGCACCTATCACCCAATTAATTTTAATTTAAGCTACAGTAATTATAAAGTACTAACTGCTTGTTTTTGGAGCCAATTAAGCTTTTTAAATAATTAAGTTAGTGCTTAGATAAGCTAGGTGTGCCGATCTAGGTGCCTAACTTTAGGCATCTTTTATAGAATCAGGGCCTTTATTTCTGAGATGGTGATTTTCAGCCTGAAGAAACATGAGCATATTAGTCCTTACTATTGACAATTACATTGGTTACCGATCGAGGCAAGCATTTTGTTTAAATTCTCTTGCATCTTGGCTCCAATTTACCTTTCCTCTCACTTTGAGTTGCATCAGTCTATCAAGTCTACTCGAAGCTCACATTTATTTGCCTATCCGACATTAAAATCTTGCTGTTATAAGAGATTTTTGGACAGAACACTTGCATTTCAAGCAGGCAAAATGAATGCCTGGCTAGGCGAAATTATTTCACATGCTCTGTCCTATTTCTCCTTTAGAAAATTGGTGAAGATCTCTCTGTTTGATAAATTTGTCACATGATATTTCTTTGTTTTCCATTGCCTGTATTTCTCCAGTACTTGTATCTTCATTGATTGTTCAGTTCTCTTTTTTGTGAACCGCCTAGAACTGTGTGGTGGGGCGGTATACAAGAATAAAATTATTATTATTATTACTGTAAAAGAATCCACAGAGCAATAGCAAAGCACCAACGGCAACAGAAGATGCATAAAGCAAATTGGCTAGACATACAATCTGTCATAATAAGGTCCAGATGTCAAATACCTGTAGGCCGATGGCCAGGCTGTGCTATCCTGAAGAACTACACCAAGAGCATAGAGCACCAGAGTCTGAAATGAAAAAATTCAATCAAGCATCAGTGAGGATCTGTGAAACTACCATGGAGAAAACAGCTTTTATCTAGAGCTGCTATATCTAGACATTAAACAGAGAGCAGACAGAGAATATATCAATTGCAGTGCATATAGGAGTAATCAACCAGCATGATTGCTGTCATTTTTCATCCAAAGAACACTACTATTGAGAAAATGGCTGATATACATATGATCCACCAACTACCCCAAAGCAAACCGAGAATAAAAAATATACTTGAAGGTATTCAGAATGAAGATTAATTTACATATACCATATATACTTGAATATAAACCCATCCAAATATAAACAAAGGTAACAATTTTTCTCCTAAAAAGGGGGAAAAAGGTTAACTCAAATATAAACGAAGGTTTTATGTTCAAGTGCTCTGTATGCTCTGCACCCAGCCATCCCTCCCTCCCTCACCTGATGCCCATTGCAGGCCTCTTCTCAGGCCTGCCTTAAGCCCTGATGGTCTAGCGATGAGCTGAGATAGGAACAATCCCTCTGGGAGGGGTACCTGGTGACTTTATCTAAAGAATCTTTGAAGGGATAAGCTGGGTTAAGGGGGATCAGAGCACCATACGCAACATGTTTTGGGAGAGAAGAGGATATTTTTTGAAGGGTTCAGTCTGTGGACTTGGGTGTCAGTCTAATTTTCATTTACAAAGTCAGAAAGGGAGAAATTAGAGATCTTGGGCTCAAGCTCACAGTGGCTGAACTTGGATGAACTTGAAGTGAACGAACTCCCAAAGGGGAATCCCTGAGCTTCCTAGCTGACAATGCAGGCTGGCCTAACAAGAATCAAGCAAAGCTTGTGCCTCTGGGCTACAGACTTCTACCCGAAGTCTGTGTCTTCTTGCAGTCAGAGATATCTTGGGGTGCCGAGAGCCTCTGCATCAAGAAAAAGCCTCATCTGGAGAAAAAAATGGAAAAATAAACACGAACAGAAGAGAAAGGGCTCCTATATCTTCGTTGTAGGAAATTAGATTGAGGAGTTTATGCACAGCCCAGAGTGTAAAGAGGAAGAGCCGAGAGATGCAAATTTGGGTTCCTAGAAATTCTTGCATGTTGGTTAGGATAATTATCCACTGGTCAAAACTGACAGTCATATTGCACAGGAAATTGATAACGGGTACAAATGGATCGAGTTTTCACTGCGTTAAAAATTACAAAGACTAGGGAACACTCGAAGTTACAGGGAAATACTTTTAAAACCAACAGGAGGAAATATTTTTTTACTCAAGAGAATAGTTAAGCTCTGGAACGCATTGCCAGAGGATGTGGTAAGAGCGAATAGCGTAGCTGGTTTTAAGAAGGGTTTGGACAATTTCCTGGAGGAAAAGTCCATAGTCTGTTATTGAGAAAGACATGGGGGAAGCCACTGCTTGCCCTGGATCGGTTGCATGGAATGTTGCTAGTCCTTAGGTTTTGGCTAGGAACTAGGGACCTGGATTGGCCACCATGAGAACGATCTACTGGGCTTGATGGACCATTGGTCTGACCCAGTAAGGCTATTCTTATGTTCTTATGGTATTTAGGGCAAGAAAACCCTGGCATAAATAAGGTGCGCCAAAGGATTTGATGCATACTGGCTTACTAAGTCCAATTTAGGCACAATTCTATAAACAGTGTCTAATTTAAGACTAACAGGCGCTATGTGCTGCATTTCCTAGTTCCTATGTTTTAGGCGCCATTTATAGAATTGAGGCCTCAAAATTTGGACTCTGTCTGGGCTTCAGCTATGAATATCCAGTTATTTTTGAGCTAGCTAACATTTAGCCACTTAAGTTGATATTCAGCACTTAAGTGGCCATGGGTTTGCACACAAAGATGGGGCCACATAAGTATGTCCTATTTATGCCCTAAATGGGCTGCTTAGGAGCTGAATATTAGCACTTAAAAAGCCAAGTGCCGAACCTACCCTCAGAACATCCCCAACATAACCGGCTCTGAGTTAGGTGCTAACTCCAAATTTTAGTGGCACTTAGCCAGTTAATTGCCACTGAAAATTAGTGGCTAATCCTGACCAAGTAATTTAATTGGTTGGCAGCCAGCTAAATGTTTTTGAATATCAGCCTCATTATAACATTCACACTATTTTTATTATATGTTAATGCTTGCCTCACTATTAATTAACTTTAGTAAATAGATCCTTCCTGTTTTCTTGGATTATTGAATATTTCACCCATGCAGAAAGGTACTGTTATGCTCTTGTACATCAATTCTCAGAAAATTAGTGGCTAATCCAGACCAAGTGATTTAATTGGTTGGCAGCCAGCTAAATGTTTTTGAATATCAGCCACATTATAACATTCACACTATTTTTATTATATATTAATGCTTGCATTGCTATTAATTAACTTTAGTAAATAGATCCTTACTGTTGTCTTGGATTATTGGATATTTCACCCATGCAGAAAGATACTGTTTTACTCTTGTACATCAATTCTCAGAAATGACCATAAAAAGATTAGGCTCTTACGCTGCTAATATCTTTTCCAGTAGATAGGTCTGTCATTCTGGACAAGCGGGTTATTTCCCATGGTCGCGAGCCTCTGCAGAAGGAAGTCATCCCGTATTTTTCTATAACCCTTCTACTTCACTGAAAGCTCTACTGCCACCTACAGTTAGTCCCCAAGCAAGCAAGAACTCTTCCGAAATTAGATGAAGTAGGAAAATGGGAAAACTTCCCCAACTAATAATCTGTTCTGCTCAAACCAAGTAACAAAAGAATTATGATCAAACAAAGCAACAAACATAACAGCAGAAACATCAAAGGAGTTTAGTACCCCAAAATACACCAGTAATAAATTACTCTTCATGGCCCAAAGGGCTGATTGACCACCAAGTAAAAAACGTAGAGAAGAACATAGAAACATGATAGCAGATAAAGGCCAAATGGCCCATCTAGTCTGCCCAGCTGCAGTAACCATTATCTCTTCCTCCCTCTTAAGAGATCCCACATGCCTATCCCACACCTTCAGACAGTCTCTGTCTCTACTACTTCCTACAGGAGACTGTTCCACGCATCTACCACCTTTTCCGTAAAAGTATTTCCATAAATTACTCCTATCATCTCTTAACTTCATCCTATGCCCTCTCACATTCCAGAGTTTCCTTTCAAATGAAAGAGACTCGACTCATGCACATACATGGTAATCAGAGGGAAACAAGATTCTATGTATGTCATATGGAAACCGCATAGTTGTATGCGGTATATAAATTTTTAAATAAAATAAATAAAACAAAGGCCATGCTATTCGTACCTAGGAAAGGTATCTCTCTTTCATGCCCCATTCAGATCAAGTCAACACCAGTACAGATAATTGCTTCAATGAAACTCCTAGGTGTTACCCTTGATTCCAATTTGTCATATCATGAACACATCAGTACAGTGGTCCGTAAATGTTTATACAGGTTAAGAATGATTTACTCGCTATCAAAAATTTTGGATTCTTCTTCTATCAATACTAATACACTCTATGGTTATTTCATGCCTTGATTATTGTAATTCCCTTTAAAAGGCATTACCCCCCAAAAAACTGAGAAGGTTACAAATCATTCAGAACACTGCCATCAACATCATAACCAACTCCAAAAAATATGATCATGTTACCCCACTGTTAATAAAAGCTCACTGGTTACTAATCGGACATAGGATCACTTACAAAATTCTTCTGTTAACCTTTAAAACTCTCACCTCTGAAAGGCCAGAATTTCAAAAATAAGTATATCTCATGCCTTATACTCCTTCAAGATCATTAAGATACACGTCACAGCATCTACTATCTATACCACCCTTAAATTATATTAACTCCTTTGCATACATCAATCTTTTCGGTTATCGCTCCTTCATTGTGGAACGCCGCTCCAATCACCCTGAGGCAGAGTTCGAAACGGGGCCACGTTGGGACCCCCCAAAGCATATTTAAGCTAAGTGAACAGTGTATTTCATCTAAACTAAGAACATAAGCAAATGCCTCCGCTGGGTCAGACCTGAGGTCCATCGTACCCAGCAGCCCACTCGCACGGAGACCCAACAGGTCCAGGACCTGTGCAGTAATCCTCTATCTATACCTTTCTATCCCCTTTTCCAGCAGGAAATTGTCCAATCCTTTCTTAAACCCCAGTACCGTACTCTGCCCTATTACGTCCTCTGGAAGCGCATTCCAGGTGTCCACCATACATTGAGTAAAGAAGAACTTTCTAGCATTCGTTTTGAATCTGTCTCCTTTCAACATTTCCGAATGCTCTCTTGTTCTTTTATTTTTTTGAAAGTTTGAAGAATCTGTCTCTCTCTACTCTCTCTATGCCCTTCATGATCTTGTAAGTCTCTATCATATTCCCTCTAAGTCTCCTCTTCTCCAGGGAAAAGAGACCCAGTTTCTCCAATCTCTCAGCGTATAAAAGGTTTTCCATCCCTTTTATCAGATGTGTCGCTCTCCTCTGAACCGCAGTACTCCAGATGCGGAAGCACCATCGCCCGATACAAAGGCAGGATAACTTATTTTGTTCTGGTAGTAATACCTTTCTTGATTATACCTAGCATTCTATTTGTTCTCTTAGCGGCCGCTGCGCACTGTGCCGTCGGCTTCATTGTCATGTCCACCATTACCCCCAAGTCCCTTTCTTGGGTACTCTCATTCAATAACATCCCTCCCATCGTATAGTTGTACCTCAGGTTTCTGCTTCCCACATGCAATACTTTACATTTCTCAACGTTGAACTTCATCTGCCATCTCGTCGCCCATTCCCCTAGTTTGTTCAAGTCCCTTTGCAATTTTTCGCAGTCCTCCTTAGTCTGAGCTCCACTAAATAGTCTGGTGTTGTCCGCAAATTTTATTATCTCACACTTCGTCCCTGTTTCTAGATCATTTATGAATATATTAAATAGCAGAAATCCAAGCTCCGAGCCCTGCAGAACATCACTCGTGACCCTCCTCCAGTCCGAGTAGTGGCCCTTCACCCCTACCCGCCAACCGTCTCCGTCCACCCCATGGTTCTTCAGTTTCCGGAGTAGACGTTCATGAGGCACCTTGTCAAAGGCTTTTTGTCCATCCGTTTGTTAATTCCTTCGAAGAAGTGCAATAAATTACTAAGGCACGATCTCCCCCTGCAGAAACCATGTTGGCTGGTTATCAGAAGTTTGTTTCTTTTAAAATGTTCATCGATGTTTTCTTTTATCAGTGCTTCCGCCATTTTCCCCGGAACCGAGGTCAGAATAGGTCTGTAGTTTCCCGGGTCTCCTCTTGATCCCTTTTAAAAAATGGGCGTAACATTGGCTATCTTCCAATCCTCCAGGATCACACTTGTTTTCAGGGATAGGTTGCAAATTTGCTGCAGTAGTTCTGCTATCTCCTCCTTTAATTCATTCAGAACCCTTGGATGGATTCCGTCCGGACCCGGGGATTCGTCAGTTTTTAGTTTTTCTATCTGCCTGCGCACATCTTCAAGGCTCACTTCCATGGATGTTGATTTTTCTGCTTGATTTCCATTGAAGAATTGCTCAGGTTCCGGTACTCAGTGATTTTTTTCACCTTATATTTTGATATATGAAGAAAATATTTTTTCTTAGCATTTTTGAATGACTATAAACCTTAAGATCTACACAATTTAACATCAAGTCTCAGAGAGTGATCAAAGATACAAGAGGTTGCAATAACTGGAAGGTGAATTCCTATTACAGGGTGGCTATTTAGTCTTCCCTTCGGAGTTTCATATCGCTGAGCATCTTACACACATACAATTGATCACTCTCTTCAGACAGGTCTTCTATAGAAGTCAGTTTATTTTTCTGCATATAAACGTGTTTCTGACTTCTATATTGATACTCATTATCCTTGATTTGTCTAAAGGAAACGAATTAGAAACTATGTATAGGCAATTTGTCAAATTTAAATAAACTTGTAAACTTGTTTAAAAAAAGATCTTTAAAATCCAAGATGGCCACCATCAGGATTTTGAAGCCAAAAATTGCTTAAAAAAAACAAAGAAATAAAAGTCAAAAACTGGTGAATTTAGGATTTGGGGGGAGGGGGAACTTAGGGAACAAGCAGAAACCACTGAAAACTGGAATTTCGAACCACACTCGATTCACCTCACAGGCTATAACAACCTTACTCACTGTGACCTGTGCTGGTAAGGGAGAAGAAATCACTTCATCATCCAGAATCTCTCCTCCATTGCTGATCTTTGGGCTGCCAGTCAGACATGGTATCTGACTGAACCTCCACCCCCATGGACCAATGGGTGTGCAACTAGAAGGGGTGAGACAAAAACGCAGTTGGCACCACTGAGCCTCCTACGGATGCCTGACAGCCTGTGCTCAACCCCCCCCCACCACCACCACCAAACAGTAGGTGAGCAATGATAACCGGAGACATCCCTGAGCTCCAAAAATGTTTCTGCAGGCTGGCTAACAGGTACCACAACTGAAGACCACCGTCTGCTTCTTCTAAATTAAACCTTAAGTTTATATACCACATTCTCTCCAAATTGTAGAGCTCAGCACGCAATTGTAGAGCTTCTCCACGCAGGGATACCTGGATTCACAAACAGGGAATCCCAGCATCAAAAAAAAACAAACAAAATCCAAAAATACCTCAAATAAAATAAAGAGCTGTGCAGAACAGAAACACACCTTCCAGCTTGTGTGCAGAAGGGAAAAACTGTATGGCAGTAGAACACTCAGTGAAGTAGGAGAGTTATAGAAAAAATCCAGAGTGGATTCCTTCTGCAGAGGCTTTCGGCCATGGGGAAATAACTTGCTTGTCTAGAATGACACCTATTGTACTGAAAATACAAATACCAAAATATAAAATATGGTTTTCTGTCCTGAAGACTATATTTAATTAAAGACGTTTGTATCACAAATAAACCATAATTTCATTTAAAATATCTACAGTGAAAAATGGGCCTGAAGCATAATGATGTCAATTGTGTTCTCAGGTCTGTTCTGCAGAAATTGGAACAGTAGAGCTGGCAAAACTCATTCACAGATGAAGTAAAATAAAGAACAGCAAGCCAGCTTGGTGTGACTTTCTATTAAGCCAGTCATACTTCTGCTAAAAACACACTGCCAATAATCAGACTGTAACAGCATGAGTGGGTGGGGTCTGGCCTGGCACACAAACATACAGACAAGCACAGAAGGTAAAGGAAAATTCTTTATTAACTCAAAAGGAAAAATCCGGCACTCTATTGCTTCACAGGATCAGGCATACAATGAAAAGTCTTTTGGTTCCAAAGTCCTGAGGTGGGCCTGTGGCTAACAGGAATCAAGACATGGACCATGGTTTGTGACTGCCATGGCCCAAACACAATCCTTCAATACCTTTCTTCAGTCAAGCCACAAGGTCTGGCCCGAGCCAGACCTTAAAGCAACTCACAGGTGTTCAGCAACAAAAGGAATATTGGCTTATCTCAGCCAAGCATATTATCTTAAGGGTTGTAATCAAGATGTATACGGGAATCACCTCTTCCTCCTCCTTTCCCATGGGTCTCCTCTAGCTAGTTCTCGACCAGCCTCTTATACTTCCTGGTTCCTGCCCTCCTCCTTCTTTCTCCCAAGAAGGAGTTATCTATATTAAGGTGGCTCTGGCATTGTGAGGGCATAAACAGCAGGGGGAGTGGTAGTGTCTTATAGACTCCCTCACACAGATGTGCAATCCAGGGCCTCTTTTCTTTGGGTTTTTTTTTTGCATTTTTAAAAAAATATACGAGTGTCACCATCTCTGGGAAAAGGTGACTAAAGGTCATCAGAAGCTGTGATGAATTCTGCTAGAGCAAGCAATTTGTAATACAAACCTATTCTTTAAATGTGTAAAAAAAATAATAAAAAGTTATAGAAGTTCAAACGTACTACTATTTCAAACTGCTTATTGATCCAAGACATGAAGAATTAGCCATTCTCAACATTTTGGAACTGCAACTGCATTTACCTTTTTCCCACAGATGGGTCACAAATATCTAATTTGTTACTTCTATCAGACCACCCTCTGTTGAAAACAAGTCTTTATGTTATGGATCATTCCTTACCTCTTTGGGGATAACATGCTGATCAATTCTACCCTCCAGTTCCTGAAGACGGGCTGCAATCGGTGTCAGCTTTGCGGTCCGTATTGTTTCACACAACACCTGCCGACAATATCTGTAATGAACAGGTTTGTGGCTGAATTGCTTTGGAAAAAAAGCATCAAATAACATCAACCTGTTGACCCTATGTCCAGATGCAAAGTTCATCTTCCACTGTTGTATCTGAAGCATTCATATGTGCATAGAAGCAATGTTTTTAGTTATTCGTACATGGGACTAAGGTGGTAGAATACCTTACTTCTGTGTGCTTAGGGGAGAGCTCAGTTGGCTTTAGAGCAGTGGTTCTCAACTTTTTCTCTGTCGTGATATATCTGATAGATGTTAATGCGTGTGACACCATGAACACAAATTCACAGCTGGACAAAAATAAAATCTTAAATATTTCATTATTAAGAAAAGATGCAGGGGAAGTATAAAATATTCTAACAATTTATTTTTTAACCATCTGCTAAAATGATCAAATTTTTTTTTTCTTGAAGAAATACAGGTTGTATGATTCCTGGGACTACACTATATACAAATTTTGATATGAGGTTGAATAATAGACAAATTCATACTTACTAACATCATCAATAAACTTTTACCCATTCTAGAGTACAGAACTAGGATGGATCCTCTATAGCTTGCCATACAAAATAATTTTTTTTTTCTGAGAGTTGATATTTCAATAAAGAGATCTCCATTCTGCCCTTCTTCCTCTAAAGCAGTGATTCTCAAGCAGTGTGTCACCAAAAATTTGACATAAGAAAGTACAGGCTTGTTGTCTAACAACTACTGGTGACCACAAGATGGAGGAGAACAGAGACCCGAAAAGTTAAGTATTTGAAATCCCTATTAACTTGTCCCTGTTTCTATTTCTCCCACTACCCCCAATGATAACTACTGCCACTAGCCCCCAACTAGAAATGTTGAAGATCTGTTGTTCATAGGTTGCTTTCTGTTTTTACATGGATAACATATTTCTGGATAGCATATTTGAAGGGTATTATGTTATTGTACAGTATCTGGCAGTGAAGGACTTTTGTGACACCAGAATTCAAAAAAAAATATATATATATATAAGAAATGTATCTTGAATTGTTGGCTTTCTCCTGAACCAACCCTCCTTTTGGTATTGAAGAAATAGACTACATGAGCTGATGGGCTGAGCAGCTCAGTTGGCGTATTCTTCTCGATACAGGAGCAGAGACTTTGTTAACATATGGAATTTGAACATTATATCTCCAGAGTCGTAGCCGTATATTGAAGACTTCAATTGTATACTGCCATACCTTCAATTGTATACTGCCATAAGATTTGGGACTCCTTTTACTAAGCTACACAGCTAGAACTAACGCCAACTCAATGCTGGCATTAAGGTCTAGCGCGCGGGGCAATTCAGCGAGCGCTTAAACCACTATCGCAGCTTAGTAAAAGAAGCCCTTGATATCAGTCTGTGCATTGTTTCAGGGGGAGGGGAGAATATGAGGGGGAAGGGGGGCTGAGGGGGGTTAGGGAGAGGCTCTGGGTTGGGGTTTTGGTGCCTTGGTGTAGCTGTGGATGATATAAGAGTACAGTCCTCCATGGCAGTGGTCTCAAACTTGTGGCCCGGGGGTCACATGTGGCCCGCCAGGCACTACTTTGAGGCCCTCGGTATATTTTATCATAATCATAAAAGTAAAATAAAACATTTCTTGATCATATGTCTCTTTAGCTATAAATTACAATATTATTATTAAGACTTAGCCAAAAGGAAAGATTTATATATTTAAAAAATTTATATACCGCATACAACTATGCGGTTTCCATATCACATACATAAAATCTTGTTTCCCTACGATTGTTGCATATAACCTCATGCAAAATTTTCATTTCTTTAATAAGATAACTATTTTTTTCTGAGGCCCTCCAAGTACCTACAAATCCAAAATGTGGCCCTGCAAAGGGTTTGAGTTTGAGATCATTGCTCCATGGTGAATAGATACTATTGTAAAAATTGAATTGTGCTTTTGTCTTTGTTATGGTTGTGTCTGTTCAATAAAAAAAAATATTTAAGCATAAATATATATTATACGCATCATGCCATGTCATGAAACTATGTGTGTGTCGCGGCCCATTTCTCGAGCATGTTTATGTCGCGTTGCAGGTCTTCACAATCCTTCTGTGTCTTCACTACTCTGAATAACTTTCATATCATCTGCAAATTTAATCACCTCGCTCACTGTCCCTGTCACCATCCTGTCCCCGCGACCACTGTCCCCGCCCCATCCCTGCGACTACTATCCCCGCAGCATCCATACAAGCCTCAGTACTGCAATATTTAGCTTATTCCTTCCTTATAAATCAAAGTTCTGGCTGCTGAATTAGAGAAAGAGATGTTCAGCAGGCAGGGCTTTGTTTATAAATTTTTATCAACACAACTAATATACTACTTTATCCTAAAGCAAATAAAATAAAATAAATATAAATTTTTTTTCTACCTTTGTTTTCTGGTTTCTGCTTTCCTCATCTCCTCATTCATTTCCTTCCTTCCACTGTCGCCTTCTCTGTCTCTTCCATATGCTCTGTTACTGTGCCTCTCCCTTCCTTCTCCTCCCTCCACCCCTACCGCAATTGGTCTGCCACCCTTCTTCTTCCCTTCGCTCCTCCCAGTCTGGAATCTCTCTCTTCCCCATTTCCCTTAAGCGTCTGTTCCTCTCCACCCCATCTTCCCCAGTTCCCTTCAGCGTCTATTCCTCTCTACCCCACCTTCCCCCATTCCCTTCAGCGTCTGTTCCTCCCCACTTTCTCCCGTTCCCTTCAGTATCTTTTCCTCTCTAGCCCACCTTCTCCAGTTCCCTTCAGCATCTATTCCTCCCCACCCCACCTTCCCCAGTTCCCTTCAGCGTCTGTTCCTTTCTAGCCCACCTTCCCCAGTTCCCTTCAGCGTCTGTTCCTCTCTAGCCCACCTTCCCCAGTTCCCTTCAGTGTCTGTTCCTCTCTAGCCCACCTTCCCCAGTTCCCTTCAGCATCTGTTCCTCTCTAGCCCAACTTTCTCAGTTCCCTTCAGCATCTGTTCCTCTGCACCCAACCTTCCCCAGTTCGCTTCAGCGTTTGTTCCTCTCCACCCCACCTTTCCTCCCTTTCTCCCTCCCTGCTTCTTAACTTTGCGGCAGGCAATTTCTCTAAAAGTGCTTCCTACCAGCAGCCAGAGCATTGAAATCGCTTGTGACTGCAGGAAAGGTTGTCTCTGATGCAACTTCTGGTTGCGTCAGAGATGTCTTTTACGGCAGCCACATGCGATTTCAACGCTCCGGCTGTTGGAAGGAAGCACTTTTAGAGAAATTGCCTACCGCAAAGGTAAGGCGCAGGGAGGAAGATGCTAAGACGGTGGCGGCAATCAGAAGGAATGGAGGGAGGGAGATGTTTGGGCGGCGGCAATAGCTATCAGTATGGAGGGAGGGAGTGCGATCGACCACATGCGTTCCCCGCCCTTCACTGCGGAGACAAGGCCATTCACCACTCCATGGGGCAGTGAATGGCTTTCTCCCCGTACTCGCAGCGACCACTTCTTTTCTCTCCCCCGTTTCGGTGGGTTACCCGCAGCTAGCCACCGTGTCATTCTCTAGAATAGACTTAGTAGATAGAGACAGGTTGTTCACCCTCTCGAAGGTACAGCGAACGAGAGGGCACTCTCTAAAGTTAAAAGGGGATAGATTCCGTACTAACGTAAGAAGTTCTTCTTCACTCAGAGAGTGAAAGAAAACTGGAACGCTCTTCCAGAGGCTGTTATAGGGGAAAACACCCTCCAGAGATTCAAGGCAAAGTTAGACAAGTTCCTGATGAATCGGAACGTATGCAGGTAAGGCTAGTCTCAGTTAGGCCTTTGACCTAAGGGCCGCCGCGGGAGCGGACTGCTGGGCACGATGGACCATTGGTCTGACCCAGCAGTGACAGTTCTTATGTTCTTAACAGGTGCGGCGCAGTAATGGACAGCTGAGGTCTGACAAATGAGAGGAGACCGCGCCGGAGCAATGGAATCGTAAACACTTTAAGCTGATTAAAAGAAGTTTTGCATTTAAAACCTGTGTACAGTGGTGGTCTTAGTCACGATTTGAAATTTGCATTTTTTGTGTGTGGAGTTTTTTGCAGCCTATGATAAGAAGCGAGCGGCTTAAAATCAGTGTTGATTGCCATCTCTCAAAGTGTTTGAGGCATTTTCTCCACATTGTTATCAAATACTTTTTTTCTGTGGGTAAATCCACCCCTGGCTGGCAATATTAATATCGTTTAAGAAGCGTAAGTTGTTGCCAAACTATTATTACTTATCATTAAACACACAAATACAAATTAAATGAGATAACTCAGATTATTTCTTTCTTCTACCAGACTGCAGCTACAACCAGAGAGTATGGGGAAATTGTGAAAATCAGATATTATCAATGCAAAATGTTCCCACCTGAGTTGCTCTATTTTCTCCACTGTAATTGGGCCTTTTCCTAGGACTTGATTCATTTCCTTGAAGAGTTTTTCTTGAACCTGCTCTGATGTAGTTAAGAAATACACTGCCCATGTGCATACTGAAAAATAAACAAGAGAAGCCCACTCACCAGAATGCCTTCCTTTCTCAGAAAAAACCATCTGTACAACTATTTCTGTAGGGAAAAAAATAAATCTGAACAACAGATGGAGGAAGAATCTTGGACACTCCAGCAAGGTAATTACTTGATACATGATGTGCTTGTATGGTGGAACCTACTGGTACAATTTTAATTGTATGGTGCAAAGATATATCTCACCAAAGCAAAATAAACAGGACTACCCACATTAAGAAAGCACATGATGCTTTCTTCCGTTAGTTGTCATTTATCACACCCCAATTGCTCAGCAGGAAAGCACCAAGTGTTACTACAATAGGTTCTGCCCACTTAGGGATCCTTTTATCAAGCTGCGGTAGGGGTTTAGCACGCGTTAAACCGCCTGCCGCGCTAGCCGCTAACGCCTGCATTGAGCAGACGTTAGTTTTTTAGCCAGCTGCGGGGGTTAGCACGTGATGAAATGTCCGACGCGCTAACCACGCTAGCGTGGCTTGATAAAAGGACCCCTTAATGTTTCTCCCTGGATTCTATATATGGTGCCCCAAAATGTGCACGGATCGAAGACGCATGCACAAATTAATTAGCTAACTCGGTGCGTCCCAACTTTTTCAAGCCAAGTCAAACAAATTTCAACCAAGTTGAGCTTTAACCAACAGAGATTTTGAAATGAACATCTCATTGTTAAACAGTTAACTAACTTGTCAACATACTTAACAAATACAGGTCACTTGAACAAGCATAGAGACCAAGATACGGCCTGATCCAACACATTTCACTCTCATATAAACTGTTTGGCCTCTTAATAGGTGGTGTATTTGTTCTTTCAAACTGAGTAGAAATGAACAATACAACTTCAGTGGTGCCTATTTATAAAAACAAGCTAAATGCTAACGCATTTATAGACTATAATATACGCGTTAGCATTTAGCGTGAGCTAAATTAGCTAGCGCGCCTTAGTAAAAGGACCCCAAAGTTTTCTGCAAAAGTTGCCTACAGTGACCAACAAAAACAAAAAACGCTATGGAGAAGGTGATGTTCAAGATACAGGCTTTATTGAAAGTACAATTTAATAATTCACATATCTAGGACCCAAAACATTGGATGCTATGGACCTGACACATGCTGTCTTCCTCAGGGGTCCCTAGAGATCGATATAAAAGCTCGTGGATTAATAACTAAAAACAAACTGCACGGGTGAGAAATCCTCAATCAAGCCTGCAACTTGAACACCACCTTCTCCACAGCGTTTTTTGTTTTTGCTGGACTTGCAATTTCTGTGGAGTTTTGGGGGTCAATTTTTTGCTTTCCAGTTTCATCTTCTCTCTGGGATAATGAAACATGAAATTGGATTGATCACTATGAGGAAGTTCTCCACTTCTGTGAAGTACTTTTTTTTTTTTTTTTTTTACAAATAGACTCCAATGAACCATGGCACTTTTCTACATACCAAATGAAAACTAAACAGCATATAGTATTGATAAGGAAGTAGAAAACATCTTCAGAACATACAAAAAAATTCAACCAAAGTCACTTAAATTCAAAGTGTGGACTTAAAAACTTGGTGAAATATAGGCGTACATGTTTGCTTTTACAGCCTGAATAGGACATTTGGCCTTTTTTTGATGAAACAAGCATTCTGAATTTTGGCTTCAATGTACTGATTTCCATAATCAGATACTTTTCCAGACACAAGCAGTTTCTCATTTTAGTTTTGAAAACTATTAGATGAAAGAAGCAGGTTTCACATGAGTGCACTGAAGCAAAGGAAAGTAGTTCAGCAAGAGCCATTTTTGTTACCTTTTCTGTTTCTGCCAAAATGCTATAATATTTCCTAGGACTTCATTTTTAAAAAAAATTCTTTATTGATTTTTCAGACTACAATGCGCAATAAATGATTCACATATTTGCATCTTACATAATAAGCGCAACAAAACTTACAAATATTACTGCACAATGAAATCCCACCCCACCCTCCCAACTAATAGACAAAATATAATAAAACCTTCATGAAACTATTCATAAAATCCTTGAATCAATTCCAATTCTATTCCCTTCCCTTACCTCCCCCCCCTCACCCCAGGATGTGTATGTTTACTTGTCAATATAATTAAATTACCTATTCCTCTTTACAGTGTTTAGCCAATGGCTCTCAAACATCCATAAAATTCTTAAAGCATCCCTGTTTTACAATGTTTCAGTGTGGTAGAGGGAAGACAATAACTGAATTAAAGTGGATTAAAAAAGTGTTTGTAGATGATGCCTACATCTCCACAGAGGCCTGCAGCCAGTCTTCCCTCCCTCCCCTCTCTTTCTCACACACATCCCATTTGCCCTCAGTCAATCTTCCCTCTCTCTCAGAAAGCTTACTGATTTAGCTGTCTCCCGTGGAGGTAGGGCATAGCCAAGCGAAGGCCCCAGGGTTGCCTGATTGAATCTATGTGCTGCTGCTTGTAGTAATCAAGATAAATGTCAAGGATGGACTGCCTGAAGGATAAAAAATGTGAGGTGCTGTACCCTGGTGGGAGGAGAAGAGGGAAAGGTGCTGCTGGAACTAGGGGGAATAGATGCCAATTTGCTGTGTGTTGGAGATGCTGTGTACTCCTTCGTAATGTTATACATTTATTTAAAAGGTTTTATACCGCCAAAAATCTCAGCAGTTTCCAGGATAATATACATAAAAACATAAAAGTAAACACAGAAGAGCATAACAGTTCAAAATCGTCACACAGAGCATAAAAAATGCCATTTACAGTATTTGCAACAATTACTCATCTTCTTTAAATAAGGGAAAGCAAGACAGTTTCAGAGAAAAAAAAATTACGTGTCAACAAATAGCTCAGTCTTAAAGCAGTTTTTAAAAAAGTGGGATATTCCACACATAATCGTATTTGACCAGATAACTTATTCCATAGACATCCCAGCGATCATAAATATTTTCATTCCTGTAGACTCATAATTTATGTTCATAGATAATTGACATACCAACTTCATATTGTTAACTGATTGTAGGGTTTTACCAGGTCTATATATCTTCCAGAGACACTGGAACCAATAAGGCATCGTGCGGTGCAGTTTGATGCACCAGAGATAATACTTTAAAATGAATCCTCTGTTCGATTGGTAACCAGTATAAATTTTTTAATACTGGGGTAATATGAGATGATCTCGTTACCCCACTAATCAGTCTGGCTGCAGAGTTCATCATAACCTGTAAAGCTCTCAGCTTTATTTTGGCCAATCCCCAAAGCAGCGAATTACAACAGTCAAGCCTACTGAAGAATAGAGACTGTACCACCATCCTGAAATCATATGTTGTTAGGAGGGGTTTCAATCTATATAGTAGATGAAGCTGAGCATAACCCTTTTGAATCATATTTAAAACTTGTTGCCCCATATTCAATGATATATCAAAGCAAACTCCCAAGATATTAATTTCCTTCACTATCTCTCCTTACAATCATTAGTTCTGTTTTATTCACGTTCAATTTAAGACTATGTTGATTCATCTAGTCACATACTTTTGTCATACATTGATTCAATCGCAACTCGACCTTGCTCTGTTGACCCTCAACCAGAAAAAAGAAGAGGATGTCATTAGCATAAATCCGGTATCGAACCCCCAATGTTTGAAAAACCTGCCCAAGTGATGACATATAAATGTTAAATAACACTGCAGACAGGGGAGATCCCTGGCAGACTACCCTACTAATAATTTTTCAATCCGAGATCTTTCGTTCCCCTCTCACACAAAAGGACCTGCCCATTAAATAAGATGAGAACCAATCAAATACAACTCCCTTTATTCCTAACTTTTTCAATTTAGAAAGCAGCACATTATGGTTAACTGTATTAAAGGCCCCAGATATGTCTAGTAAGATCACAGAAGAACAACACTTATCCATACCATCCCTCAAAGTATACACTAATGAATAATTCAACACTATGAGCCTTACGAAACCCATATTGAAATGGATCCAGGCAACCAATACCCTGTATACTGTATACTCTTCCAGTTGTCTCAGCACCAATTTTTCAAGAACTTTTCTAACAAAAGGAATAACCGATATTGGTCTATAACTAGACATCTGTGTTAGAGAATGACACGGTGACAAAATTCATCACCGTTCCCGTCCCCATCTTCATGTCATTCTTTAAAGAGAGAGGGAAGAATCAGAGTATGAATGGCCACAACCACTGACCCGCAAGATTTGCTTTGAAGAATGCTGTTGTAGAAGGACTGAGGCTGAAATAGACACTAGAAAATGACATGGGATTATTTTCCGCGGGGAAGGGAACGGTGATGAATTTTGTCACCGTGTCATTCTCTAATTTGTGTCTCATCATGCCATCCCTTTATTAATACTTGGGGTACACATACCACGGGTTGGAAACCTCTGAGCTAAATGAGCCATTACCTTGTAATAAGCAGATAATAATTATTGTCAGGTATTCAGGTCCACTAGTATGCCATTTAAAAGAGAGTGTGGCCAAGGGTGAGGCATTCCAAAACACTGTGTGCATTGTTATAGAATAGCACTGTTCCCATGCCCAAATGCCAAGTTAGGCACAGGCACTTACACCAGGTTTCAGCTAGCATAAATACAGATGCCCAATTTTGGATGTGGGAATCAGCTCTAGGCACTATTTTATAAAGTGTTCAAATCAGAGTGCTGTTTATAGAATAGCGTTTCATGCCAATTTTTCACCATTGTTTATAGAATTTACCCCTTTACCCACTATGATTTTCTAACAAGAATAGCAACAATGAAGTTGGTAAAAAGACTGTTGGGAAGGGGGAATTTAAATGTGCTAAATGAGCAGCTACAAGAAACTTTTGCCATTAAGGTAAGTAATCATGCTTTCTACTTCCTCATTTGCAAATGCACACATGCCTAGGTTTGGATGGCAGATGAGCTGAGACTCCTGGATATTAGATAAGTGGACAGCAATAGAAATTACAGTGGCAGAACCCCTGAGAGTGTTTTGTTATAATTCTGAAAGAGAACTGGTCCCAGAAGACCTAAAAGGTGACACTTTGGATCTATGTATATTGTATACTCGCTTACCTCAGAGCAGAGAAACAGGAGAGATATGATAGAGACATTCAAAACCTAAAAAGTATTAATAATGCAAAAAAAGCAAATCTTTCCAACAGAAAGTTCTAGAACAAGGAGTCAACATATGATCCTCTGAGGAGGTAGAACGATGTCAGGAAAATTTGGAGCACAGAAAGGATAGAGAGCGCTAAATGCCCATCTTAAATAATTGGCAGTGGAAGCTAAAACATTAATGTACGGAAGGCAGGGCAAGATTGATTAGCAAATGGATCTGACAGTTGCAAGAATGGTAATAACTATAATTAGAAGGTCAAGAAGAAAATGCAGGTACTCACATAGCCAGCTATGGCTGGTAAGTTGCAGTGACAGAATCAATTAGCAGATGGATTGTATTTTTCTGGCAGGCTATTAGTATAGTGGTAAATACAACTAGAAATCCTATAGCAGGAGCTTATATAGTTGGGATTATCTGGCAGGGTGAGCACTCATTTTGCTAGCTTGATTTGTGCAGGAAGTTGAGAACAGAGAGGCTGGATGTTCAGGTAACAACTGTGTTGGTGGCTGTTTGGATTATATGAAGGATCTTGCAATATAGCATTGAAGAGGAGGAGGAGCTGGAGAGAACTGGGATTATTTTATCTTGCATGCTCAGCTAATCAGGATAATGATAAAAATTGTCTTGCCTTGGATGAAGAAGAATGTCCTACAGTCTCACTCACTCTATGGAATGACTAAATAAACTTTTTCTGCTGTCATCCTCTAAGTTACTTCTTCAAATGAATTTCATGAAATAAAATAAAAGATACCACACCAGACGCCATTTAACAGAACTCTGCTAAATTTTCCCCATGAGGTGATGTTTCAGTGAGGACTGCTGAGGTAGACTACGGGGTTTAGTTTCAAAGCACTTAAACACACAAAGAACCAGAAAAACTAATGGCACTTTTTATGTCCAAGTGCTTTGAAAATGAGCCTCCATGTGTCATATATGAGTATATTCAGGAACAGTGTTCTGCAGGTATCGCTCACTCCTTTATTAGCACCACATATTGCCAATTAATAGAACTGTAAAAATAAATGGTAATACTACTTTTGTAAAATTTTTGGACTATATTGTCACACCCGTGTCCCCCAAAGAGCATGGTGGGCAGCTGGGTCATGACACACTGCTCTGGTTTGGTGTGTTCCCCCTGGAACTAGGGGAGCCCTTCAGGACTTTTGAGCTTTAGGCAATAGCCTAGGCATGACCTTTTCAGCAGACACTTTAATGAATAGATCACATAGTCAGGATGGCAAAAGAAAAACGCAGGTTTTATTTTGGCCACTGACCTCAAAATCAATGGTCATCACATTGGCTTAGTTTGTGCAGCACTAAGCAAAGTCTACTCTATAATTCCATAACAGGTTTCAATGTAAGCATGAAAATAAAACAAAAAGAAAAGGTTTGTATATCTCAGACACGAAGTCAATATACCGTGTTTCCCCGAAAATAAGAATGTCATATTAATTTTGGGCCAAAAAATGCACTAGTTCTTATTTTCAGGGTATGCACATGATCATCTCTCCCTTCTTCTCCTTTATCCTAATGCTTCCACGTCCTTTCTCTCCCGTCCCCTGTGCAGCAGAACCCTTGTCCAGCTTCTATCCATTCTTCCCTCCCTCGTGCAGCAGAACCCTTGCCCAGCTTCTATGCATCCATCCTTCCCTCCCATCCCTCGTGCAGCGGAACCCGTGCCTAGCTTCTATCCATCCATCCTTCCCTCGTGCAGCAGAACCCTTGCCCAGCTTCTATCCATCCTTCCCTCCCTCCCATTCCCTTGTTCAGCAGAACCCTTGCCCAGCTTCTATCCATCCTTCTCTCCCTCCCATCCCTCGTGCAGAACCCTTGCCAGCTTCTATCCATCCTTCTCTCCCTCCCATCCCTCGTGCAGAACCCTTGCCCAGCTTCTATCCATCCTTCCCTCCCTCCCATCCCTCGTGCAGTGGAACTCTTGCCCAGCTTCTATCCATCCATCCTTCCCTCCCATCCCTCGTGCTGCGGAACCCTTGCCCAGCTTCTATCCATTCATCCTTCCCTCCCATCTCTCGTGCAGCGGAACCCTTGCCCAGCTTCTATCCATCCATCCTTCCCTCCCATCCCTCGTGCAGCGGAACCCTTGCCCAGCTTCTATCCAGCCTTCCCTCCCTCCCATTCCCTTGTTCAGCAGAACCCTTGAGCACCCGATCTCCCCGCCCCCACTCCCAACGTGCAGCCGAACCCCTGGTGATTCTCCATCCTTCCCTCTCCGCCGACAGCGAGCAAGCCCTACCTTGATCCAAAGTAGCGTCGGGCCAGCAGCACTCTAAACAGGCTGCTTGGTCTTGTCCGTCAGGGAATTCAATTAGGGCTACTCACCTCAGCTTGGCTTGTGTGTGGGGGGGAAGGGCTTCCCTTCCTCAGCCTGCAACGTTTCTCTGAGAGAAGGAAAACTTTCTCTTTGGTTTTGGTCTCACAGGAACAGGGTAATAGCAGGGCAGCAGTCTCTTGCTTTGTTTTAGCACTGCTTTAGGTAAGGCAAAACTTTCATGTTTCTGTCTGTCCTGCCATTCTGTGTCAATCTCATCTTCACTGCTCATATGGTAGTCGGCTATTTCTCTGTCATGGGCTCTGACCTGGTCTGCCCTCCTGCACCAGGGTTTGTATGTTTTCCTAAATTTTCCTGTGACAAAAAATGGGATCACAGTGGGTTTGTCACAATATGTCGGGGCTAGGGTTGAGAGTGGTTAGCTACATTTATATACAAATACAAGCCTATAGTATGTGCACAAAATAAGTTGGAAATTTTTCATAGTGCAGAGAAGGTGTAAAATGTGAGTAGGGATTTTCAGTAGGGTAATTTTCAAAGTGTAAAATACTTGAATACGGTCCCTTCAAATTTTAACATAAGTGGCTCATTACAAACCTATCCTTACAGGCTGCTACAGGATCAGAAACAAAGAACACAGCATATGGCTCCTTTATACATACTACTGGCAAATCCTATCTACTTGGCTGAAGGATAAATAGTAGCATAATACTTTTTATGCAAAGTCAAATAAATATCTGGGTGCAAAGATTTGGGCAACTAAATTTGGACGTGAACCTGAGATGCACATGCAACTTAGTTGGCTAATGAGCTGTTAACGAGCAATAATTGGCTGCTAACCATCAATTATTGACATTAATTGGCATCAGAATTGGGAATGCATTTGGCTGCGTGCTATTCTATAATGTTGGCGCCTAATCCCATAATGCCCAACTCAAAAGGTGTATGGCCAAGGGAGGGGCATGGATGCGTCAGGGGTGTTCTGACAAGTTGCGCGCATTGTTACAGAATAACAGGTCAGCAGGCATAAGTCTGGCGCCCAAAATTAGGGTGCGGGAATCAGAGCAAAGTGCGATTCTACAAATTGTGCTTAGTGCCAATCTTTTCTGGCACCATTTATAGAATCTGGCCCTTGATGTGCTAAGGATGTTTCTGACAGATACAAAAATGGGGTAATTCTGAAGCAGCACATATGTGAGTATATGTCAATATTCTGCTTAAATGCGACTCCTGTAATTATGCATATGTCTTCAACAGCAAATGGTGTACAGGTGGTCATACACATTAGTAGTCTGACTGGGTGCACAGTTCATGGGTAACTTATAGAATACTGTAAGTTACAGTACACAGGCACACACGCAACTATGCCGGTTCTAAGGCTGGTGCAAGTGTTTGGTGCCCAGTTACAGAATTACATCTAGAAGGAAACAAAACAATTAGACCCAAAGAGAATTCTTAGCAATGCTCAAAAAGGAATAATGAAAGTTGAACAACAGCATCACCTGTACAAAACTCAAAACAGAATGTCCATGGATATTATGGAGACATGGCAGTTGCCTCTCTGTGAGAATTAAATCTCAACCTTTGTTGAACTAAGAATTGATAGTTCTTTATTCCTCTTAAGGTATAAAGGCATATGTAGACAAAAATGCGCTAGCATGAATCTGTGGACCTAGTAATCTAAAATTAGAGAAGTCGGCCACTTAAGTCCTTGACTTCCCAAACCTGTTTTGGGAATTCTACAGCTGCTGGATTTCCAGGGTATCTACAATTATTATACATACTTGAGGAATGTCCATACACTGGAAACTCTCTATGCTAATTTATCTTTAGCATATTCAGCAGTGGAGCCCTCATACACATAATTTGGGATGGATCTGATCTGCTTAAGTAAGTACAAAGAAAGATTTACTATGATCTCTACCTCTCTGTTGTCTTTGGTACCTTCTAAGAAAAGTCCAAATTACAATAAGTAGAACACAGGAGTGTCTAAAAACCAGCTGGAAAATTCAATTGAACATCTGAAAAGGGGTAACTCTATTCAAGAAACTTTGTGAGAGACTATCTTCAGAGCAGACAGTGAAATGCATTATCAGTCTTACAGTGCCAAAAGAAGAAGCACTAACTTCAGGACCACAAATGGGTCTCCTACAGTTGCTTGATGTCATTTATTCTGCTAAAAGTTCAGTTAACACTGAAGGTTATTTCGTTTTCCATACAGTCGAAGATTGCTCAGTAAAATTAAAGGAAATTGCAGTTTCTACATTAGACCTGTTTTTTTCTCCTCCTGGGTCATATCCTATTAAGCAAAGAACTAAAATATTGAGGAAACTAATAGATCTAAACTTCCAGAGCCTAGATATGGAAGTAGTGAAATAATGTCAATCAAACAGAATGTAACACGTAAGAATGAAATGCATTCATGCAGAACAATTGCCAGATTAAATTAGCTTTGCAGAGATTGCAAACTTTATTGACCATCATTCATATCCTGGAAAGTAAAAGCAAATTGATCCCATGCAAACCAAAGGGCCTATATAAGAAAAAAAAAAAATCATGTGTGCTCTGCAGAGCATTTCTAAGTTAACACATTAAACTCATCACTTTTTTAGCAGATGATATGAAAATTCTTAATCAGCAAATTAACTATTGAGATTGAGGGATGGGGAAGCGCTAGGGAGAATTACTATTTTAATCAGAGCAAGGTAAAGGATAAAAAAAAAGGTGGTGGGGGGATCTAAAATCATCACTTCAGAAGTGCCCAGGATGATGGAATGAGCAGAAGAGCTACTTTTTTATTGCTACTATTTGGATTTCTGCCAGGTACTTGTGACCTGGATTGGCCACTGCTGGAAAAAGGATAGTATGTAGATTACATTGACCACTGGTCTGACCCAGTATTGCTAATCTTATGTTCTTAATCAGATTAATTAAAATGTAAACAGATGTGATACCCAAGAGTACTAGCCTGCTCGTATCTAAGCAAATTAGGTCCTCCATTAAACAATGTTCTCCTAGACAGGCTTTTCAGAGAACAAACAATGCTTCTTATGCCTGATAGCCTCAGAGAATAATCCTGGGTCACTTTCCTTACTGAAAAGCAGTAACATAACCTGAAAAGGATAAGGGCTTTTTTTCTGAGATCAGGGCATGTTCAAAGAGCATTACAGAATTAAAGAAGTTTCTAGCCATAAATAATAGTGATAATAAAAAATATGAACTACAGTCATATGAAAAAATTAGGACACCCCCATGAAATATTCAGTTCTTTCTTAAGAAATGATCACATATCGATGTCAAATCTCTTTTTATTTATCTCTGGAAAAGAAAGTGATGTAATTGCAGGTAAACAAAGATTTTCCTTGATTTACTCATGAAACAAAAGATATCCACAAAAATGTGTATTCTAGGTTGGCCCATGTGCCTAAGGCCCCACCCATAGGAGGGGCCTTAGTCAACTGGCCTAATTCTGGTTGGCCCAGGTGCCTCCCTGGTGCATTCCACAATGCACTGGGAAGGGGCAGGCCCATTTGGAAGACCCGAGCAGGCCTGCCTGCCGGCCAGAGAACCCATCCAACTATCGCTTAAGGTTAGTAGGGGGGGCCCAGGGTGGTGGCTGGTCTTTGGCAGGAGGGCTTAGGATCCCTTCTGCCGGTAATCGCGGGGGGGGGGGGGGAGGAGGAGGTTGTCTTCCGGCAGAAGGGCTTAGGATCCCTCCTGCCGGGCATCGCAACAGTTGGGGGGGGTGTCAGCAGAAGAGATTGGGCATCTCTCCTGCCGGAGAGGTTAGCAGGGATCTTGGCAGGAGAGATTAGGCATCTCTCCGGCTGCGATCATTGCAATGGGGGGTGGACAGTTGCCTGGGCTGCTGAGCTGATCGCGGCAGCCACAATCAGCTCAGTAGCCACTATTCAGAACTTATACCTGTTTTGACTTGGTCTAATTTAGAGTTCCTAAGATCATCCCCTGTGCATTGCTAAATTAAATAGCACTGGATGATTATTTCCAACTGGGATGATCTTTCCTATACCAGAGGATATAAAGATATTAACAAGATAAGTGCTGGTTTTCTATTTTGTATAAGCGAATTTGAAATAATCATTTTTATGAAACACTATTTATTGAACTTTAAACAGAGTTTTTCTTAGACCAAGGATGTGTTTTTCTATGACAATTATGCACGTGTCATAGTAGTTTCCCTGAGTTTGTTCTTGGGAAACACTGAGGTCTTTTCTCTGTAGTAATTCTGAAACCTGCTTTACTAAGTCTCTGATATTTGGATTCATTTTATGAATATCTTTTGGTGGCTACATAATTCTTGGTATACTACCTTGCTGTAGTACAACCAAAGTGGTTTAATTATACAGGTACTTTCTCTGTCCCTAGTGGATTCACAATCTAAGTTTTCTACCTGGGTCAAATCCAGTTCTCTAGTTTCTCCGCCCACTGCTCTAACAATCAGGTCAACCCTCTCTTCTAAATGTGTATTCCAGATTTCAATCTGCTCTGATCTTTTAGTCATTTTTTCACCAACCAGGTTGTAGGAAAAGGCCTCCAAGAAGCTTTCAGCAGTCAGATTTCTCATTTCTTTAATTTTCTTCCAAACTCTGGTAGGACCCTTCTGTTTTAGGTTTCCCTTTACAGAAAATTATAACCAAAAATGATCTTTCCACAACAAACGTGTTATTGATGCCACTAGTCTTCCATGCAATGATGTCTTTGTAGACCACTACATGTCCCTTTTCAAGCGTTGGAGAATTGATTACATCAGCAAATCCTGGAGCTGCCATCATATGAAAGAAAACAATGCTGTTGTCTGGAGTTTCAATATGTAGGTTAAAGTCTCCCATGATCACTAATCTAGGGCTGTATTAAAGATCCACGTGTTCTTGCATAGATAATGTGTTGTTGTTAGGTGCTCTGTAGTCATGAGCAGCCATACTGGTTTCTTATCTCCTAGATGAATTTAGAATCATTCTGACCTAGGCAGGTGGGGGCCCAGTGACTCCGTACAATCTGATTGGCTCTCAGATCAGGACTGCTACCTCTCCACCCTATTTCTCTGATCTTGGTTGATACTGAATTGTCAATCTTGTTCGGCATAGTTCAGTCTGTGGTTTCCCACTTTTATCCATCCAGGATTCAGTTATTCCCAAGATGTTGTTAACACCATGAATCATAGGCACTTTTTTGCATTTACTAAGCCTCAATTTCCAAGTAGTCTGGTAATGATGGGGTTAACTTGGTGGTGGTATGCAGTTAGGTGGTCCTGTAGGTAAAGTTACAAATGCATTTTACCTCTTGAGTTTATCTGTTCTCTTCTTCTCTATCACCAACTCCAGACTCCATTCTTTCTGCCTCACTGTGCCAATACACCTGGAACAGAGTTCCTGACTTGGTGAGTCATACTCCATCTCTGGTATTATTCAAATCCAACAT
This sequence comes from Geotrypetes seraphini, assembly GCF_902459505.1. Lineage (NCBI taxonomy): Eukaryota > Metazoa > Chordata > Amphibia > Gymnophiona > Dermophiidae > Geotrypetes > Geotrypetes seraphini. Next base: position 149,536,542 of record NC_047088.1, read on the forward strand.
CTTTTAGAGGCTGCTTTTAAATCTTAACATGTTTATGAACAGGAGACTAGGAGGTTATCAATTATTTTCCTAATTCTCTTTCTTGCAGAAACTATCTCGCATGTGTACGATGCAGTATATGTTTAGTAGTATTATAGAAATGGTAAGTAGTAATAGTAGTAAATAAAACAGATACTTTCAGTAGAGTGTAATATGTAAAATGCATTTTCCAATGTATGTGAACTGTTTCATGCCTATCACATCACCTGCAGAATTACCATGTGCAAAATACATGGATATTCTGTACCTCAGTACAAAATTCATTTCAAGGTACGCGTGTACAAAAGTATTAGTAAGCTGGGTGGATTAGTAAAATTACCCCAATAGTAACAATATACTCCAGAGTAAGAAATATGCCACTCCTTTATCTAAGGTGTTATGATATGTCATCCTTTATCATAGCTTTACTTAATGGAGAAACGGATCTGTATCTCCCTATGAGTATATGATTTTAACGCTAGACTGAGTTAGCATAACGTACAAGAATTCAGGAAGAAAACACATTACTACTATCACCAACAATACTCATTTAGATCTGCTAAGTATTTTATAGGTACTGGACTCCAACGTGCATTCTAAAAACACAAGAAGTCCATCACCCAAAATGCATTTATACAGCGTTAAAATCATATACTCATAGGGAGATACAGATCCGTTTCTCCATTAAGTAAAGCTATGATAAAGGATGACATATCATAACACCTTAGATAAAGGAGTGGCATATTTTGGTGGAATTCAGTCTGTCATATATACAAAATGGAAAACAATAGCATTACAACAGGGAAATATTCATAATTTTAAGAAAATTTGGGAACCATTGACTCGATATTCCAATGATCAGGTTTCATAGCACATTAGTAATGGATATATTAGATTGGGGAAGGGTGGGAATGTATATTATATGGATTTAAGAAATGAAGAAAGGGGAGGGTTATATTTTATGTGATAAGATGAATTACTTGTAATCACAATTTTTCATGTATTAATTGAAGTTTATGTAAAATTAAATTATTGTAAGAATGAAAAATTTATAAATAAAATATTAAAAAAAAAAAAAAAGAAGTCCATCACCCATTTAGACCAGATCATGAAAACATTTTAATGCCAACTTAGAAGAGAGCCCTAGAACAGAAAGCCTTTATTACAACTACCCAACTGCAATCAGTGGAAGGAAAAATGAGGGATGAAATAGTCAGGACAGAAGGGGCTTTAAACTGAGGGCATCCTAGGCTGCAGCTCTAGCCACTACTTCTCCCTGGACAGTTACTCAATAAGCCTTCAGTTTTATTTGTTTCTGCATTTTTGTCAGTTTAGTCCTTTACTTACAATTTGCAGTTATGACACATCCTGCCAGGGAGAAAATCATGCTGTCTTCCAAGATCTAGGAAACAAAATCTGGTTCAGGGGATGGGGCCAGAGAAACAGAAATTTAAACACATCTTTGCCCCTACTGAAGTCTGAGAATTTTCCCTTACCCTGAAACAATACATTCAGTATTCACAAATGCTGATTTTTAACAAAGCAGATGGTTAAACCAAGCCATATCCAATTAAACAGAGCATATTTAAGCTTCCTTCAAAGAAATAAAATAAAGCTCCAGTATCAGGCACTTCATTAGGAATTTTGCCCTTGATCTGTGTAAATTAATGGCTCCCAAACTGTGGGTCAGGACCTGAAATGTGACCTGCTCCCCCACACTTTTACCCTCCAACATGGCCTATATCTAGTAGAGGTAGTGGTCAGCTGGTGCTCGTTCGCAGGCCTTGTCCTCTCCATCTGTCAAGCTTCCTTTTGGACTGGAAACCCACTTAGAGTGCATGATTACTCACATGCCCTGTACCAAATGCTTCTGCCTACTTGCTTTGTAAGAATGGTAGCAGCAGGTGGGTAAGGGAGGGGAGGAGGACTGCATGTCTGCTATTTTGTTTTCTCCCTCATCTGGAGCCACATAAATTAAAAATGGGTCATACTGAATACAGGTTTGGGAAGCGCATGATATCTGAAGCAAAAATTACATAAGTGCATTTATTCTTTCATTTTCCTGTGATGTAATTATGAATTCTGCTCTTCATTTAAATAACCTACTATTAATTTGTGACTTCCCACGTAACAGGGTTGTCCTTCACTGTAACTGGAGATTTGGCTCCAACATGCCACAGGCTGTCAGGTGTTCATTGTAGTAGGAAATGGTCTTCATGTTGGGAAATGCACTATAGAGGGCACAAGGTATCACTTTTTGTAAGCAGAACACAAAAAAAAAACCCTACTACTGTAAATAAAAATTTTAAAGGATGACAATTAGATCTCTTAAAGATCTCATGTGCTGGCGGCACTGTATCTAAGGTCTAACTTGGAGCTGAGAATCTGGATATGCCTGTGATAAAAAGATACCCAACTTCAGGATCAGAGAACACAGAAGGAAGGAGGAGGTCCAATATCCGATACACACTTTCTCACAATCTCATTCATTTAATAAGCAAATTTTTAAAATGTATTTTATGGATCTTGGGTTAAATAAAAATCTCCCTCTTATTTACCACAGTAAAGACTGTTCGGCTACTCATGGTACAAGTATAAAGAATGGCTGAGTTAATTATAACTACGGCTTCTAGTCTTAAGTGTATGTAAATAAAAGTTCTGAAGGCTCCGCTGTGCAAACTTTTTTTAACACTTTAGAGTATAGAGTAATCCTGGAGGATTGGAGATGAGTGGATATGGTTCCTCCCCACAACAGCAGAAGTAAAGAGGCAGCTGGAAATCAAAGACTAGTTAGTCTGACTTTAATGGTAAATAGATTACAGGATGTAAGGCGGCATGGTTCTGCGACTGCTAGAGGTTTCTCTTAGATGAATCTAAGCACTTTCTTGAACGGTGACCAGAGAGTTGGATCAGGGTCAGTGCTAGGTGTAGTGTACTTAGACCTCAGCAAGACACTGACAGAGTTTCAAACGCAGGTACCTCAGGAACAAACTAAGTGCTCCTGGCATGGGTATTAAAATGACTTGATCAGAAATTAATTGATTGGGAGGTGACAAGAAGGTACTGGTAAATAGAGTTTACTTCAAAGATAGGGGTGTTAACTATGTTTATTAAAATTTTGATGTCACACATTTGCAACAGGTCAATGTGGCTTACAATACAAATAAAATCAAAGTATAAAAAGATACTCCATTTAAAAATAAAACAAATACATTCTATAATCATACAGCAATCAAAAGGCATATGTAACCACATTCAGAGGCATAACTGTGTATATCAGTCTCCCCCACAGAACCCTAAACACAACCATGAAATCTTATAAATGATGTGGATTATTGTAAGCAAGTTGAAAATAAAGAGGAAGGCTAATTCTGCCCGAAGATATGACAGAAGATTATTCCATAGAAAAGGAGATTTAAAAAACAGACTGATCAAAGACTTCCGGAATATCTAGAGCAGGGGTGCCCACACTTTTTTGGCTTGCGAGCTACTTTTAAAATGACCAAGTCAAAATGATTCACCAACAATAAAATAAAAAAACCCCACAAAGCACACTGTACGCAGAGAAAATGTTAATTATAAATTTATATTCAGGGTTTTTTTCAAAGAGGTCAAGGCAGATGACTTTAAAATATACAATGTCACCTCAGTAACAATTATAGAAAAATAGACAAATATACCCCCTTCTCTTTTACTTAACCGCAATACCGGTTTTTAGTGCAGGGAGCTGCGCTGCATGCCCCACACTGCTCCCAACGCTCATAGGCTCCCTAAGCTAAAAACCACTATTGTGGTTTAGTAAAAGGGGGCCATAGTGTAAAATATAGACAGCAGATATAAATTCTAAAAATGGAGACATTTTGATCACTAAATTGAAAATAAAATAATTTTTCTACCTTTGTTGTCTGGTGGTTTCATGAGTCTCTGGTTGCACTTCCTTCTGACTGTGCATCCAATGTTTCTTCCCTTCTTTCTGCCTCTTGCATGCTTCCTTCTCCTCCAGACCTCATTCCATTCCCCAACCAATATCTCTTTCTGTCCCTCCATGAGTCCAATTTTTTCTTCCTCTCTCTCTGCCTACCCCCTGTCATACTCCATTCCCTCCCCAAACTTTTTCTTCCTCTCTCCCTGCCCCCTCCCTTATCTTTATTTCTTTCTCTCTCTGCCCCCTTTCTTTCTGTCAGTCTTTCTTTCTCTCTCCCTACCCTCTTTCTGTCAGTCTTTCTCTCTCCCTGCCCCCCTTTCTTTCTTTCTCTTTCCCTGCCCCCAAGCCACTATCTTTCTTTCTTTCTCCCTGTCCCCTCCCCCCCAAGCCACTGTGTGGGAGTTGTCAAGATGGTGGCACACACCTGGTGAGCTCCGTGTCTCTCCTCTGAGACATGATTTTCTTTCTTCTGTTTGCCACAATTTAGCTGAACTATGCCGCATAGTAAAAGAAAAGGGATGGTGGGGAGTACTACCTTACTTGATTGCACCTCCTCTCTGGTACAATAGAGAGTAGAGAGAGATTTTACTGGGAACCCAGCAGCATAGACCAGAGGTGAGAGCCCTGCATTTGCTCAGCCTGAAGGAGCGGCTGCACCTTTTGGGCTTGATGTTACTCTTTCTCCCTGCCCCCCCAAGCCACCGCCGCAGACGATTTCTCCCTGCTTCCCCGACGTGCAAATGCCAGGCTCGTGCAGCCACTGCACAAGGTATTATTACAGAAGACTGCACAAGGTATTGTTACAGAAGACAGATATAATGGAGTACCAACTAGTGATGTGATCCAGAGATCGGTACTTGGTCCATTACTTTTCAACATTTTTGTAAGCAGCATTGCAGAACGACTGTCAGGTAAAGCTTGCCTCTTTGTGGACGATTTCAAACTCTGCAACAGGGTAGACACCCTGGAAAGTGTAGATAACACAGGGATGGATTTAGTAAAGCTCAATTATGGTTTCGAGTACATTAGCTAAGATTTAATGCTAAAAAATGCAAAGTCGTGAATCTGGCCTGCAAAATCCCATTGGAGTGGTACACAGTATATGGGGTGAAATACTTCTGTGCATGAAAGAAGCATGGGATCCAGCGGGTAACCATAATCAGATGATCTTAAGATGGCCAAACTGGTAGAAAATGTGACAGCAAAGGCCAGGATGCTTGGGTGCATAGAGAAAGGAAAGGTTACAAGAAAAAAGTGAAAATGCTTCTTTATAAAGGAGCTGGTGAGACCTCATGTGGAGTACTGCATCTTCAAAAGAGTCTAACCAGGATGGAGTTAGTTCAAAGGGCGCTAATAAAATGATGTGGTCTTCTTCATTAAACATATAGGATCAAACTTAAAGATCTTAATACTTTAGAAGAAATACATGAGGGGAGAAAAGATCGAAATATTTCATTCCATGGTATAAAGGTATGAGGCAGGCCTCTTTCAATTAAAAAGGATCTAGAACAAGGGGGCAAAGGATGAGGGTGAAAGCCTCAGGGGCAATCTAAAGAAATATTTCTTCACGGAAAGAGTTATAGATGAATCAAACAGCCTCCCAGTGGAGAAGAGCACAATATCTGAATTCAAGAAAGCATGGGACAAGCTGGGCATTTCCCTAATAATTAGCATGCAGCCTTTGTGCCTAACACACCCTCTGTTTTTACTTTTAGGACACAAAGTGCAAATACTTAAAGCACTTTAGTAAAAAACCTTAATGTTTTAATACTGGGGATGTTTTCATCAACATTTTATTGGTTAAAAGTTAAAATCAGAAACATCAGTTATAATCAAAGAGCATGGAATAATCTAATTATCCCTTTTTGAGAGTTGATAGATGCCACTGTTCCAAAGAGTTCATGAACTTGAAATATAGTGCCTTTAGCTGTTTACTGACCCAACAAACCCCAATATAAAAATCAATACTTAAGATACCAAAAGAAAATAAGAAACCAGGTGGCTAGACCAATGAAATCTGGAAAAAATAAATTATAAATTGTTATGTAAATGCTCAGTGTGAGGTTATGAGCTCTGAAGAATAAGTCACCAAAAGGAGACCATATATGGATTAGGTTTATTGATGACATCTTTATGGTCTAGACCAGTGTATCTCAAACTGTGTGCCTCCTGAGATTCCAAGTGTGCCAAGGCACACTGAGGAGGAAGAGAGGCACCTGCCAGCTGACTACCCTATGCGGTACAGTGCCAGGGTTGCCCAATTCGCCGAAGGCCTGCATGTTTCCCTCTACTCTCTAGCGTCCTCCGGCTTCCCCCTGCCTCCTGGTCTCATCTTTAAAGCTAATTACAGCAGCCTGTAGAGGATCGCCAGTGGGTAAAATGATTTTATTTTCAATATAGTGATTGAAATGTGTCAGTTTTGAGAATTTGTATCTGCTGTTTATATTATCTGTATATGAAAAATGAATGGAAAAGATTGCATTACAATTAGTAAAGGGGATGGGATCTGGGGCAGAGCTTGGATGGGCCTAGGGAGGTCTGTGGTGCTCAGTTGATATTTGTTAGACTTAAGGGGTAGTTGAGAAACACTGCTGTAGGCAATCTGCTGGCGCCAGTGCCTCTCCTTCTCTATGGCCCTCTTCCCTGCTGGCACCCCCTACTGGCATCTGGAGGGCCACTGCACATGCGCGGATGTAGGGAGCATGAGGTAGCATGTCCCAGCCATATTTGTGTATTTTTTAAAGACGAGTGGAGAGCTCCACCTTCTCTACGGCCAAAAAACATTTGGATGAGCTCAATCAAAAATCAAACAAATGATGATTTTTGATTATGATCATGAAGGCTTCATCATTACAGACAAAGTTCCATGTGGAAGAAGTGGCACAGCAGTGTATTATTGTGATTTTTTGCAAAAAATGCGCAGAAAAACGCACAAAACCCTACCTCAGTTGCTCTTGGCTGGGCCACTCATTCTACACGACAACGCTCGCCCACACATAGAGAATGTCATCGTTCAAAAACTACGCAAATACGTCCGGGAAGTGTTATCTCATGCTCCCTACAGTCCAGACATGAGCCCACCAGACTTTGACCTTTTTCCAAAGTTGAAACAACCTATGCGTGGACATCATTTTGCATATCTGAAGAGCTTTTTTCTGCCGTTACCCGAGCCATTCGGCAACTGAACAAAAACGGTGTCTTGGATGGAATAATGAAGCTTTCTGGACGTTGGGACTCGTTCATGGCAAAGCAGGGAGACAACATTGAAAGATTGTAAAGAACAAAACAAAACATGTAAATTAAAAAAAAAAATAGTGTGCATTATTTGTGAAATGACCCTCATATTTATCTCTGTACAACCAATTCAATATAATGAAAGGCCCTATTCTATACAGTTAATTTGGAACATTCCAAAAAGGAATGAAAAAAAAGTACCCAATGTTTGAGGATATTTACTACAAGTTCCCTCCCTCCAAGACCCCTGCTTTTGTAATATACACCCTGTGGAGAATTTTGAATTGAGTCTCCTGTTGTAACAAATACATTACTATAGCCCTTTTCTGCCGTCATCTTTCTATGTTTCTATGTTTACATTACAGATTTCTATTCTGCCATTACCTTTCGGTTCAAAGCGGATTACAAAAAGAGTTATGGAAGAAGGGTTACAAAGTTAGATCAGAGATCGTTTCCAAGAGAGGGATACGAAGGATCAGGGGTTGGGGAGGGAATGGTAAGAAGGGGTATTCATGGTATTAAGCTTTATTAAGGGATTTCTTGAAGAGTATAGTTTTTATTTCCTTTCTGAACATCTTGTAGTCTGGGGTTGCTATTAATAGGATGGAGATTCGGTTATCTATTTTTGCTGCTTGAGTGGCTAGTAGGCCGTCGTATAGTTTTTTCCGTTTTACTTCTTTGATTGTGCCACCTTATGTCTCCAAATAAAAGAGCCAAATATCATCCGCATCCGGCGCTCATCCCTTCGAAGCATCCAGTTAGGAACTGTTTGAAGGGGATAGAGGAGCTTAGTCAGCAGCACCATCTTGACTAGAGGCACCTAGCCCAGGAGAGACAGGGGAAGCTCCTTCCAGGATAAGCATAATCGATATGGGCCATGATATTACTGTGATAGAATATCTTTGGGTCAGCATGTAGGTAAATTCCCAAGTATCTCATAGGCTTATGCACAGGACAAATTGATAGCGAGTCATGCCGGGTTCCGCCCCCTACCCCAAAGGCAATAATTCTGATTTCTCGCAATTGAGCCAAAGGCTGGAGATGACCTCAAAGTCTCAAATCAACTAGACAATTAGGAAATGGACTGGAGTCTGATCGAGAAATAATAAGATATCATCAGCAAATAATGTGAGTCTGCATTCCTTACCTCCAAGCAAAATACCTTGCAAATCCCCACTAGTTCTAATTTTATAGCTAAGAGTTCAAGGGCCAAGAAGAACAGAAGTGGAGACAGAGGTCAGCCCTGCCTAGTCTACCAGCATAGATCTAATGAATCAGTAAGGCAACCATTTACAATTCAAGAATTCCCCTTGGAACCCGTATTCAGGAAGGACCCAAAACAAATACTCCCAAGAAATGCTGTAAAAAGGCTTTCTCCATGTCAAGACCCACGATAGACGAGGTCCCCCCCCCTCCTCTATGTTCATGAATAACGGCCAGAGCCTTGATTAAATTCATGGATGCATACTGATTGGGTACAAATTCCATCTGGTCCAGGTTGATAAGCAGAGGTAAAAATGTATTGAGGCGAGAAGCCATAATAGCTGCCAACAATTTAACGTCTTGATTCAATAATGAAATGGGTCTACACAGGAACCAACTTTTGTGGCATCCTTCCCAGGTTTAGGAAGCAAGGTGATATGTTCCAGATTCTGTTGGGGCAAAATGGCACCAGAGGACAGGGACTGAAAATATGCCTGTAAAGGATCAGTGATAAGATCAGCCAGGAGTTCACAGTATTCTGGTCCAAATTCATCCGGCCCCTGAGATTTGGCCAATTTCAGAATCTTGATCCCCCTACAAATTTCCTCTGAAGAAATTGGGAGATTCAGGGCAGCTGCTTGGTCAGCTGTCAGTTTAGGGAGAGGTAAGCCCCTAAAAAACCAATCCCTAGCTGACACAGAAAACGCTTGATGAGCATATAAGTCCTGATAACAGGTAACAAATTGCTCCCGGATCTGGGATTCCCCCGTATAAAAGTAGTGCCCCGTCCATTATTTATAAAGCGAATAACCTGTTTCTTCTGGTAGGGTCGAACCAAATTTGCTAATAACTTACCAGCCTTTCCTCCCCATTGATAGAACTGAAATTTCTGGAAGTAAATATCCCGTCGCGCTCTTTGGTCCAAGATGGCATCAATCTGGGCCCTTATTTCTTTAATGTTTGCTAGGGTGGCGCTGGATCGAATAACTCTATGAGTGTCCCGTAAAGCTTTTAATTGCGCTTAGTGGTTACATATTGTATAATATGTCCTCGCAAGACTGCCTTAGATGCTTCCCACAAAACATCAGGCCCAACATCAGGCGTGGCATTATAGGCAACATATTCCTGCCAATGAGTATGAATGTACTTATGAAAGTCATGGTCGTAATATAATTCTAGTGAGAACCTCCACATTCTATCTGTCTTCCTGGCAGTGAATCATAAGAATAGCCTTACTGGGTCAGACCAATGGTCCTTCAAGCCCAGTAGCCCATTCTCAAGGTGGCCAATCCAGGTCAGAAAAAGGCATCTTCTCAATAAAAGCGTTCTCAATACGAGAAAAAAGATTATGTGAGGCCAAAAAATAATCTAGTCTAGTATACAATCTATGTGGGTTGGAATAAAAAGTATATTCTTTTCCAAAAGGATGTGTTCTCCAAACATCAACCAGTGCAAGGTGATGCCCCCAAAAATTCACTCCTCTATGAGAATGCCCCTTGTGAACAGGTTTAGCAGGAAAGCAATCAAGTTGCACATTTGCCTCTCATTGGCATAAAAAATTCCACATACAAAAATGTCTCCCACAGGGAAGAAGCCCACCATAACATAACTTTATTCTTCTATACCGTCACAATCAAATGATTTCTCGGCGGTTTACATCGAAGAGAGCTGGACAATCAGCGAAGAACCAAATACAAATAGCAAAAGTACAATATATTTCTTAAGGATAATCAGAGTAGAATTATTACAATTATTATAGAATTATTGCAATTAGTGTAACTTCTATTTAGAAAATTAATTTATCAAATAGTACAGTCTTAATTTATTCCAATAAGCACCGTAGGGCAACCTGGCTCCACTAATGTAATTACCTAACCAGGACTGCTGTTTACTTGCTTGAAACATAAAAGTCCTTTCCAAAAATGACCTATAATCTTTGGATAGGCAAATAAATTACAATTTCTGGTTCTCCTCATTGGGTTGTATAGCACAAAATAAGACAAAAGATAGGTAGGGGCCAGTCCCCAAATCAACTTAAAACAAATACAAGAGAATTTAAATATTACTCGTGCCTCCACCAGTAATCAGTGCAGCAATCTATGGTAGGGACTAGCATGATCTCTTTTCTTCAGCCCGAATATTAGACGGACAGCCGTATTCTGTACTATTCTCAATTTTCTCATTGTTTTTTTAGGTACACCCAAATAAACGATATTGCAATAATCCAATATAGATAGAACCAATGCCTGCACCATTAATCTAAAGGATAGAGGATCAAAATATTTTTTGATAGTCTTTAGTTTCCATAGTGCAAAAAAGCACTTCTTCACCACTAAGTTTGGATAGATTTGTGTCTAATGTAACTCCTAATATTTTTATAGATTTAGAAATCGGATAATCATGACCATCTAAGTGAAGTGATGTTCTAGTTATTTTATCCTTTAGGTTTGCTAAGAAAACTTTTGTCTTTTCTGTATTTAATTTCAATTTAAAATTGATTGTCCATTGTTCTATTTCAGTCATAATAAAAGAAATGAGTTCTAAAATTTCATTTGTTATGCTGTTTAAGGGAATTACGGTAAAATCAAAATATCATCTGCATATATATAGAAATTTAAATTCCACTTTTGCAGTAAATGTCCTAAGGACGAGAAGTAAATATTAAATAGGGTGGGTGATAATAGGGAACCCTGAAGTACCCCTGATGGGTTAGTCCAAGAACCAGAGTATTTTCCCTCGCAAACCACTTGGTATGATCTTTTTGTGAGAAAACCCTGAAACCAGTTCCAGACTCTTCCCGAAAGCCCTATTGCATCTAGGCAGTGTAACATTATTTCATGATCAACCAGATCAAAAGTGCTGCTAAAATCTAGTTGCAAAATCAGGGCACTAGTACCTTTACTAAAAAGACCGTAAAGGTGATTAAGAATTGAAGCTAAAACTGTCTCAGTACTAAAATCTTTTCTAAATCCTGATTGATGTTCATTAAGGATATTAAATTTATCTAGATAGTTCACTAATTCCAAGTTAACCAATCCTTCCAAGAGTTTGGTAAATAAGGGGATGGGATACTCGCTATGGGCCTGTAGTTGGATTTCAGGGCAATTGAGGTCTTCTGGTCCTTAGGGATAGGTGTAATCAAAATGTGTCCCATTTCTTCATAAAATAACCCTCTGGTAAGAGAGCACAGTTACTTACCGTAACAGGTGTTATCCAGGGACAGCAGGCAGATATTCTTGACTGATGGGTGACGGCACCGACGGAGCCCCGGTACGGACAATTTTAGAGTGATTGCACTCTAAGAACTTGGAAAGTTCTAGCAGGCCGCACCGCGCACGCGCGAGTGCCTTCCCGCCCGACGGAGGCGCGCGGTCCCCAGTTAGGATAAGCCAGCTAAGAAGCCAACCCGGGGAGGTGGGTGGGACGCAAGAATATCTGCCTGCTGTCCCTGGATAACACCTGTTACGGTAAGTAACTGTGCTTTATCCCAGGACAAGCAGGCAGCATATTCTTGACTGATGGGTGACCTCCAAGCTAACAAAAAGAGGGATGGTGGGAAGGTTGGCCATTAGGAAAACAAATTTTGCAAAACAGATTGGCCGAAGTGACCATCCCGTCTGGAGAATGCGTCCAGACAATAGTGAGATGTAAAAGTATGAACTGAGGACCAAGTAGCAGCCCTGCAGATTTCCTCAATAGGTGTGGAACGGAGGAAAGCCACAGACGCTGCCATGGCTCGAACTCTATGGGCTGTGACAGAACCTTCCAGTGTCAGTCCGGTCTGCGCATAACAGAAAGAAATGCACGCTGCGAGCCAATTGGACAGCGTACGTTTAGAAACAGGATGTCCCAATTTATTCGGATCAAAGGACAGAAAGAGTTGAGGGAATGATCTGTGGGGCTTAGTACGGTCTAAATAGTAAGCTAAAGCCCGCTTACAGTCCAAAGTATGCAGAGCCTGTTCTCCAGAATGAGAGTGAGGTTTCGGAAAGAAGACAGGCAGAACAATGGATTGGTTGAGATGGAATTCAGAGACAACCTTAGGGAGAAACTTTGGATGTGTACGCAGAACTACCTTGTCATGAAGAAAGACGGTAAAAGGTGGGTCTGCTACTAGTGCATGGAGCTCACTGACCCTCCTGGCAGAGGTGAGAGCAATCAGGAAGAGAACCTTCCAAGTGAGAAATTAGAAAGAAGCCGTGGCCAAAGGTTCAAACGGAGGCTTCATTAAGGCTGAGAGAACCACATAAGAACATAAGCAGTGCCTCTGCCGGGTCAGACCAGAGGTCCATCCCGCCCAGCAGTCCGCCCCCGCGGCAGCCCAACAGGTCATGACCTGCCTTAATCACCAGAAGGGGCCCCCTTGCCCCCTAGGTTTCTCATCGAAGTCCTATCTTCCCATCAATGTCCTAACCCTCCGGCCTTGCACCTGCACGACCTGGTGAGCTGTCTATACTTATGCAACACCCCAGCACCTCCCTCAGTACCCCACGATCCCCTTTTCCCTCAGGAATCTGTCCAATCCCTGTTTGAATCCCTGTACTGTACTCTGCCGGATCACTTCCTCCGGGAGCGCATTCCATTTGTTCACGACCCTTTGGGTGAAGAAAAACTTCCTTGCATTTGATTTGAACCTATCTCCCTTTAGTTTCTCTGAGTGCCCCCTCGTACCTGTCGTCCCTTTTAGTCTGAAGAACCTGTCCTTGCCCACCCTCTCTATGCCCCTAAGTATTTTGAAGGTCTCTATCATATCCCCCCTGAGCCTCCTCTTTTCCAGAGAGAAGAGCCCCAGTTTATCCAGCCTCTCAGCATATGGGCAGTTTTCCAGCCCTCTTACCAGTTTCGTTGCCCTCCTTTGGACTCTCTCAAGAACTGCCATGTCCTTCTTGAGGTGCGGCGACCAATATTGAACGCAGTATTCCAGATGTGGGCGCACCATCGCTCGATACAGCGGCATGATGACTTCCCGCGTCCTGGTTGATATGCCCCTCTTGATGATGCCCAGCATCCTGTTGGCTTTCTTCGAGGCTGCTGCACACTGTGCGGATGGTTTCATGGATGGATCCACTAGCACACCCAAGTCTCTCTCAAGTCCGGTGTCTTCCAGCAATCTCCCCCCCATTTTATACTCGAACAACGGGTTCTTTTTCCCTATGTGCATGACCTTGCATTTATCTACATTAAAGCGCATTTGCCATTTGTTTGCCCAGTCCTCCAGCTTATCGAGGTCCCTTTGCAGTTCCTCACACTCCTCCCTGGTCCTAACTCTGGCGCAGAGCTTGGTATCGTCTGCAAATTTTATAACCTCACACTTTGCCTCCGTTTCCAGGTCATTGATAAATATGTTGAAGAGTAGCGGCCCCAGCACCGATCCCTGCGGCACACCGCTCGTGACTCCCCGCCAGTCAGAATATTGGCCCTTTACTCTGACCCTCTGTAGTCTACCTGACAGCCAGTGCTTGATCCATCTGTGTACATCCCCGCCCACCCCGTGGTTCCACAGCTTCCTAAGCAGCCTTTCATGTGGCACCTTGTGAAAGGCCTTTTGAAAATCGAGGTAAATGATGTCTATGGGTTCCCCTTTGTCCACCTGACTGCTTATTCCCTCAAAGAAGTACAGAAGGTTTGTCAGGCACGACCTTCCCTTACAGAATCCGTGCTGGCTTGTCCGCAGTAGGCCATTTTTCTCGATGTGCTCGCAAATGCTGTCCTTGATCATTGCTTCCACCATCTTCCCTATAACTGAAGTCAGGCTCACCGGCCTGTAGTTCCCGGGGTCACCTCTCATAGAAACATAGAAACATAGAAAGATGACGGCAGAAAAGGGCTACAGCCCACCAAGTCTGCCCACTCTTCTGTCCCACCCCATCGAGTCCGAGTACTAATGACCCAGTTCCTTAGCTCGACCCCCGTAGGGATCCTACGTGGATGTCCCATTTATTTTTAAAGTCGAGTACACTGGTGGCCTCGACCACTTGCACCGGAAGTTTGTTCCAGTGATCTACCACCCTTTCTGTAAAGAAATACTTCCTGGTGTCACCACTAAATTTCCCTCCTCTGAGTTTGAACGGGTGTCCCCTTGTGGTCGAGGATCCCTTGGGGTAGAATATATCGCTTTCCGCCTCGACACGACCTGTGATGTACTTAAACGTCTCAATCATGTCTCCCCTTTCTCTACGCTCCTCAAGAGTGTAGAGCTGCAGTTTGTTCAGTCTTTCCTCGTATGGGAGACTCCTGAGTCCGGAGACCATTCTAGTGGCCATTCGCTGGACCGACTCAGCTCGAAGCACGTCTTTTTGGTAGTGTGGTCTCCAAAATTGCACACAGTATTCCAGGTGAGGTCTCACCATGGTTCTGTAGATCCCTTCTTAAAGATAGGTGTGACATTCGCCAGTTTCCAGTCCTCTGGTACCTCTCCAGTTTTCAAGGATAGGTTGCAAACATGCTGGATTGCGCCCGCTATTTCCTGACTTAGTTCCTTTAGAACCCTTGGGTGGATCCCGTCCGGTCCCGGTGATTTGCCGCTTTTCAGTCTGTCAATCTGCTTGAGGACATCCTCCCGACTTACCTCTATATGCCCCAATCTTTTGGCCTGCTCCCCACTCATGAGCTCCTCTGAGTCCGGTATATTGGACGTGTCCTCGCTCGTGAAGACCGACGAGAAGAACGTGTTCAACCTCTCAGCTACCTCTTTATTCTCCTTAATCACTCCCTTCTTATCCCCATCGTCCAATGGCCCCACCTCCTCTCTCGCTGGTTGCTTCCCCTTTACGTAACTGAAGAATGCCTTGAAGTTTTTCGCCTTCCTGGCCAGCCCCTCCTCGTATTTCCCTTTTGCTTTTCTAATCTCTCGGTGGCATTCCTTTTGGCATTTCCTGTGCTCCTGGTGATTTTCCTCCGTTGGATCCCTTATCCATTTCCGGAAGGACACTTTCTTGTCACTGATTACCTTCTTTACTTCATGTGTCATCCAAACCGGGTCTTGTTCTTGCGGCCTTTCCTGAAACTGGGGATTTACAGTTTTTGCGCTTCCTGCAGTGTGTCCCTGAGAAGGGTCCAAGCGCTCCCTACAGTCTCCATCCTAAAGCCGTTCCTGAGCTTCCTCCCCACCATTTTCCTCATAGCAACATAGTTCCCTTTCCTGAAGTTGAGCGCAGTCGTTGCGGTCCTCCCCACTATGGGTGACCCCCTTTCTAATGTGAATCTGATCACGTTGTGATCATTGTTGCCTAGTGTTCCTCCCACTTCTACCCCTCTTGCAGGCCCCCCTAATCCGTTAAGGATGAGGTCAAGAGTAGCATCCCCTCGCGTCGGTTCCTTGACTAGTTGCTCCATGAAGCAGTCCCTCACAGCTTCTACGAATCCTGCTTCCCTCGTGGAGTTGGAGTGTCCAGTACTCCAGTCTATCCCCGGGTAGTTGAAGTCCCCCATCACTGTTACACTTCCAGTCCTGCATTCCTGTCTCATTTCTGCTTCCAAGTCTTGTCCTATTGTTTCTGACGCACCAGGCGGGCGATAATACAGCCCCAGCTTTATGTCTGCACTCTTCTTTCCCGGCAATTTGACCCATAGCGATTCTAGCTCCTCTGCCTTTGTTGCCGTATCGATCCCAATCGAGTAGATATAGTCCTTTATATACAGCGCTATGCCTCCCCCCTTCTTGTGGGTCCTGTCCCTCCTGTAGAGCTTGTACCCTGGCAGCGCCACATCCCATTGATTTTCCTCTGTCCACCAGGTTTCTGTAATTCCTATTATATCCAGGTCCTCCCCCTTGGCCATGACTTCCAGTTCACCCATCTTAGCCATGAGGCTTCTTGCATTTGCGTATAAGCACTGTAGGTCCCGGTGTTTGTCCTCCACCTCTGCCTTTACCTGGGCCGCCTTCCCTTGGGTCTCGGGCCGTTTTCCCGCTCCCGGTGCCTCTGCTGTGCCCTCTGCCTTTACCCTCACAACTCTCTTCCTCCCCATGTCCCCTCCACCCCACCTCCCCGCTTTTCCTCGGGGAGTACCAGCCCCCTCCTGTGCTATCGTCCCCTGGGCCTTGGTTTGTTCCCCCTTGCCTTGTGTCTCCCCTTTGCCCTGTGGCTCCGCCTTATTGCCTTCTGTTTGCACCCTGGTGCCATCTTGTCCTCCTGAATCCCCTGTTTTCCCCTTCCCCTTAGACTTCTCCCATTAAGATCCCAGATCACAGGAGGTGCTTTAAGAGGTGGTTTCACATTGAAAAGACCTCGCATGAATCTGGAGACCAAGGGATGAGCTGAAAGGAGTTTCCCATGGACTGGCTCATGAAAAGCAGCAATAGCACTGAGGTGGACTCTGATGGAAGTAGACTTGAGACCAGAGTCAGACAAAGAAAGAAGGTAATCCAACAAGGTCTACACAGCAAGGGACGTAGGATTATGATGATGAAGAAGACACCAGGAAGAAAACCGTGTCCACTTCTGATGGTAACATTGCAGAGTGGCAGGTTTCCTGGAGGCATCCAGAACAGAGCGAACGGACTGAGACAAAAGAGTATCATTCGAAGTCAGCCCGAGAGATACCAGGCTGTCAGGTGCAGAGACTGGAGGTTGGGATGCAGAAGGGTCTCCTGATGCTGTGTAAGCAGAGAAGGAAATTGTGGAAGAAGAAGAGGTTCTCTGGAACTGAGTTGAAGTAGAAGGGAGAACCAATGTTGCCTGGGCCACCGTGGCGCAATCAGAATCATGGTGGCCTGTTCCCTCTTGAGCTTGAACAAGGTCCGGAGCATGAGAGGCAGAGGAGGGAAAGCATACAGGAAGAGATTGGACCAATCCAGGAGAAATGCAACCGCTGCCAGACGGTGAGGAGAGTAGAGTCTGGAGCAGAAGTGGGGCAGCTGATGATTGTGAGGAGCTGCAAAGAGGTCTATCTAAGGAGTGCCCCACTGAGCGAAGATGGACTGTAGAGTGAAAGGATCGAGTGTCCACTCGTGAGGCTGGAGAATTCTACTGAGCTTGTCCACTAAGGAATTCTGTTCTCCCTGAATGTAGATAGCTTTCAGGAATAGATGGTGATCTGTGGCCCAAGCCCAAATCTTTTGGGCTTCCTGGCACAAGAGGCGAGAGCCTGTCCCACCCTGCTTGTTGATGTAGTACATCGCAACTTGATTGTCTGTGCATAGCAGGAGGACCTGAGGAAAGAGAAGATGTTGGAAGGCCTTGAGGGCATAAAACATCGCTCTGAGTTCCAGGAAGTTGATGTGATGTTTCATTTCCTGGGCTGTCCAAAGTCCTTGAGTTTGGAATTCGTTCAAATGAGCTCCCCAGGCATAAGGGGAGGCGTCGGTGGTGATGACAAGTTGATGAGGAGGTAGATGGAACAAAAGACCTCTGGAGAGATTTGAGGATATCAACCACCATTGTAGAGACCGACGAAGAGATGATGTCACAGATATGTGTCGTGAGCAAGGATCCGTCGCTTGGGACCACTGGGTCGCTAGGGTCCATTGAGGAGTGCGCAGGTGGAGACGTGCGAAGGGTGTGACATGAACTGTGGAGGCCATGTGACCCAAGAGTATCATCATTTGCTTGGCAAAGATGGAGCGTTGATGAAGCACCTGCTGACACCGAGATTGGAGAGTGTGAAGACGGTTGGACGGCAGAAATGCTCTTATGAGGACTGTGTCCAGCACCGCTCCAATGAATTGAAGTCTCTGAGTGGGGATGAGATGAGATTTGGGTAGATTGACCTCGAACCCCAGAAGTTGTAGAAACAGGATGGTCTGGTTGATGGCCTGGAGTACTGTCTGAGAAGAATTGGCCTTTATCAACCAATCGTCCAGGTAAGGAAACACCTGAAGGTGGTGGGAACGTAGAAATGCAGCCACCACAATCAGACATTTGGTGAACACTCTTGGAGAGGAGGCAAGACCGAAGGGTAGCACCTTGTACTGGTAATGACAATGGTTGATCATGAAGCGGAGGTACTGTCTGGAGGCCAGATTGACCGGTATGTGAGTGTATGCTTCTTTGAGATCTAGGGAACATAGCCAGTCGCCTTGATTGAGAAGAGGATAAAGAGTAGCCAGAGAAAGCATCTTGAATTTCTCTTTTACCAAGCATTTGTTGAGATCGCGAAGATCTAAAATGGGTCTGAGATCTCCTGTTTTTTTGGGAACTAGAAAGTAACGGGAGTAGAATCCCTGCCCCTTTTGATCTAGAGGAACTTCCTCTATGGCGTTCAGAAGAAGGAGGGATTGAACCTCTTGAAGAAGGAGGGAAGACTGAGGAGTGTTCAAAGCAGACTCTCTTGGCAGACTTTGGGCAGGTAGAGTCTGGAAATTGAGAGAGTAGCCGTGGCAGATGATGTTGAGGACCCACTGATCCGAGGTGATGATTTCCCAACGGCTTATGAAATGAGTAAGGCGTCCTCCTATGGGCTGCGGAAGATGGGCAGAAGGAGGGAGACTGGCTATGTTCTGGAGAACCAAGTCAAAAGGGTTGAGTTGATTTCTGTGAAGGGGGAGGTTTCACCTGCTGTTGCTGCTGTGCTGGTCTAGCAGCTTGCCTCTGTTGTTGCCTCTGACGCCTGGGTTGTTGCTGGGCCTGAGGTAAAGGGCAAGCCACAAATCTACGTTGATAGGCCGATTGTTGGCGAAAAGGCCTAGAAGGTGGGGTTTTCTTCTTTGTCTTAAGGAGAGTATCCCATCGAGTCTCATGAGCTGAGAGTTTCTGAGTAGTGGAGTCCATGGATTCTCCAAACAGCTCATCCCCCAAACAAGGTGCATTGGCCAGTCGATCTTGATGATTAACATCGAGTTCTGAAACTCTGAGCCAGGCCAGTTGCCGCATAGCCACCAACATAGCCGTGGCCCTAGAGGTCAGCTCAAAGGTGTCATAGATTGATCTGACCATGAACTTGCGCAGCTGTAATAGCGATGAAGAAGTTTGGCGAAAGGTGGATCTTTTACGGTCAGGGAGATATTTCTCAAAAGATGACAAAGACTGAATGAGATGCTTAAGGTAAAAAGAAAAATGGAAAGCATAGTTCCCTGATCTATTTGCCAGCATCGCATTTTGATACAACCTCTTGCCAAACTTATCCATGGCCTTACCTTCTCTACCAGGAGGGACAGAAGCGTATACACTAGCCCCCGTGGATTTCTTTAAAGTAGATTCCACCAGTAAAGACTCATGGGGGAGTTGCGGCTTGTCAAAGCCTGGAATAGGTATGACCTTATATAAGGAGTCCAGTTTGCGGGGAGCTCCTGGGATGGTCAAGGGTGTCTCTAGATTTTTGTAAAATGTCTCTCTTAATATGTCATGGAGAGGAAGTTTGAGAAATTCCCTTGGAGGCTGGTCAAAATCCAGAGCATCAAGAAATGCCTTGGATTTTTTGGACTCAGCCTCCAAGGGAATAGAGAGAGATTCACACATCTCTTTGAGAAAAGAGGTAAAAGAAGTTGCATCAGGTTTAGAGGACGGATCTAAAACAGAAGGATCCTCTTCCCCTGATGAACACTCTCCCTCTGAGAGAAGAGGGTCCTCCGAATCGCCCCACAGATCAGGGTCCCTTACTTGAAAACTGCGGTCCCGGGATTCCGGTGTGGAGGGTTCTAGGTGTCAAGTTTTATGCAACGACTTCCCAGACCTCTGTGAACCGGCACCGGGAGATGTTATAGGCTGTGTCGGCGCCGAGGTTTGAACAGCCTGGTGTAAGGATCTCGGTTCCAGTGCTAAGACCGGCATAGATACCGAGGAAGTAGTATGCATCGGTACCGACAAGGTGGATGCCGACAAAGGAGGCTGCTCCACTGTCGGTACCGGAGGCTCTGACTGGACCGGGACTGGAAGGCTCGGTGTCAGAAGAGCAGGTAACAGCTGCTGTAGTTGTTCTTTAAGCTGTACTTGCAGGACGGCGGCAATGCGCTCGTCCAGTGAAGGCACCGGTACCGCTTTTTTCTTCTGCGGTACCTTGGGTGCCGCTCTACACTCCGAAGAGGAACCCGATGTCGAGGGGCTTACCTCAATCGGAGCGGAGCGCTTCCGCGGGCGCCTCGAGGTCGGCAGGATTGGGCTCGCTGCCACTGAGACCGGAGGGCGCTCCAGCGGGGAAGGCTTCTTAGCCGGCTTACCTGATGGGTGCGACGCCGGCGCGGTGTCGACGAGGCAGGTGCTGACTGCGTCGGGGTCAAAGTGGGGACCGGTGCCGCCGAATCTGACATCTCGGTACCAAACAATAATCGCTGTTGGATTTGACGATTTTTTAAAGTTCTCTTTTTAAGAGTGGCACAGCGGGATGGTCAGGACCAAGACACTGAAGACACCAGTTGTGCGGGTCTGTGAGTGAAATTGGTCGAGCGCACCGCTGGCACTTCTTAAATCCGAGTTGAGGGGGCATGAAGGTAAAAACGGCTTCAGCCAAATCGAAGGCCGAGGCCTCGATGGTGGCAACAGGCCCCGCTGGGGCGAAACCGAAATAATGAAAGAAAAATGAAGTTTTTTTTTTTTTACAAAGAAAATAAAATAAAATGAGGAAAACAAATTCTCTCAACGAGTTTACGCGAGCGGGAAGGCGAAAGAGAAAAAAGTTTTCAACAGCCGTTGAAAAGTGCATCTTCTTAGATCCGCGGAAACTAAGAAACTGGGGACCGCGCGCCTCCGTCGGGCGGGAAGGCACTCACGCGTGCGCGGTGCGGCCTGCTAGAACTTTCCAAGTTCTTAGAGTGCAATCACTCTAAAATTGTCCGTACCGGGGCTCCGTCGGTGCCGTCACCCATCAGTCAAGAATATGCTGCCTGCTTGTCCTGGGATAATAGTAGTTACCCAATTAAATAAATCCCTTTTAAAATCGAGTGTTGCATCTTTCATAATCTTAGAAGGACATTCATCCAGCAAACAATTTGATTTAGTATATTTGTTAAACAAAATTAAAAATTGATGACAATTTGGAAAGTCAAAGTGGTCCCCGAGCATGTCCACACTGGGCTCCTTTTCATGAAGTTCAAGTTGGAATTCAACATCAGCTGTAGACAGAGGTATAGTTGCTCTCAAGTCTAGAATTTTGTTATTGAAGAATTTGGCTAGGGTTTCCACCGATGGAGGACCCAAGTTGTGTCTATTAATTTGCTTACCAACTTAAACAATTCTCTGCTATTTATTTTAGATGTACCTATTTTCTGTGTGTAATGTTTTGAACGTTTTTCTTTAATCAGAGTGCACAGGGTTACTGAAAAAAGAAAACTTCCATTTAGCTCGAAAGCATGGTAGCCACCATCTATTCAGCGTTGCTTTCTTTCACGCCCAGTGTCAAAAAGATGTTAACTAAACTGCCAAAAACTGCTCATAGTCCATGCTCGTTCTCTCTTCCAACAAGGTCCTTGTTTCGCCGCTAAACAGCTGTGTCAGGGATTATAACAGCTATTGCTCTCACAGCATATCCGTGCACTACCGGAACAAGAAGCACCACTTGAACAAAAAGGTTTCATTCAATCAATTTCCGGCATGGCCACTTCTGGAGGGTGATGATGTCACCTCACAGTTGATGGAGTTAATAGGACGAACACCATTCCAGCCTCTGATTCAACCCCTTGGGCCACAAAGTATCCAAAAAGAAAATCCACCTTTGCTCATGTTGGTACAGAATGCGTTTAATATCTCCCTGCCGTCCTGTAGATGGTATGTGTTCTAAGACAAAACATTTAGATTCCTGGAACATGTGCTTTTTCTCAACGCAATGACACGTCAACACGTCAAGTTCTTTTTTATAAGTAATGTTAGACTGATGTTCAAAAAGTCTAGTTTTAAAGTTCCTGGAGGTGTGTCCAATATAGGTAAGATCACAAAGATATAATAGCCCATATACTACTCCCACAGTTTCACAAGTTGTAACAGAGCGTAACTCAACCGGTCTTCTGCCAGGAATAAGAGCAACCTCCCCCTCCTGCATATTATCATAAGCTGTGCATCTCCCACAACGAAAATGACCCACCCGCCTCACCCTTGTGCTAGACCACACATCCGCTCTACATAACATGTTACTTAAATTACGGTTCCTGGAAAAAGAAATTTAACAGTCCAGCTTCTGGAAACAAGGTTTGGTCTGCAACATTGGCCAAAACCCTTTGATTCTCCTACCCAAATATGTGCAATGGATGAAAATTTTATTGTACATGGAATCATTGCCTTCTTTGATTTCCTAGCCTGGGTATTGTAGCAGATGTTCCCAGGAACTAAACCGAATTCTCTTCCAAGCCCTGGAGATCCAGCTCTCGGATAACCTCTCTCAAAATACCGCAATTTCAGATTCTGCGCTTGATTCACATATTCTTGAGATGTAGGTAAGTTATTTATTTATTTTTTAGAGTACATGGATTTTTTAGAGTACATGAATACTCCAATAAGGTGCTACGATCTGATAGTTTCAAATAAACTGTAGTAAAAAACGTATTCTGTCCTTGTGCAACTTTCACATCAAGAAACACTATTCCCACACTATGTGCTTTCATTTCAAAGCAGATGGAGGGTGACACTCATTAAAATAAGCCAGAACTTCTTCCAATTCTTCTTTGATGGACCCCCACAAAACAAAAATATCAATGTATTGTTTCCACAGCCCCATATGTGAATAAAATTTTGAAGAGTATACCCACTAGTGCTGCCTGATTCACCAATTCAAATCGATTCACTGATTCACATTGGTAAATCAATTCAAATTGATTTGTTTTCTTAAAAAATCAGGCTTTCCGATCCATTGACCAACCCTCCTCCCCACATAACTTCGAGCTTCCTAAAGCAGGAGAAGCAGCGCTCTGGCAGTGAAAAGCATGTCCTAAGCGCTGCCTCTTGCTGGCCATCCACTGCCACTGCCGCTCCTGCTTTAGGAAGCCCGATGTCAGAGCGCACGGTGGGGTTTTGGTCAGGAAGTGCTGAATAGGTGCTAGTGTGGTGGGTACCCTTGGCTCCTCGGCTTTAGGTTGTTCCATGAATGCCAGCATGTTTTCCCCTTCTCCCCACCATCATCCGGCTTCCCCCTGTCCTGTCTTTTTCCTCCAAAACTAATTATGGCCTGCAGAGGATCCCCAGTGATGTAGTGATTCTAGAAGGCTGCCATTAGCCACCGCTGCACATTCCCTCTGTCTTGGTCAATCCCAGACCAAAACAGGACGTGATGTCAGAGGAGGGGCAGGACCGCAGCAGAGGGAACATGCAATGGAGACCAATGGCTGCCTGCTAAAATCGCTACATCACCGGCGATCCTCTGCAGGCTGTAATTAGTTTTGAAAGTGAGACTGGGAGGCCAGGGGGAAGCCGGACGACAGTGGATAGAAACATGCCGGCCTTCATGGGGCCCCCTGGTGTAGCTATTAGAAATACATGGAGGGACGTGGAAGAAATAATGGGTCTTAAAACAGAGGAGAGGGGGAGAGATGGTGCACAATGGAATGGAGGGAGGGAAAAAAAAAGGAAGAGAAGTTGAACCCAAGGGATGGTGTGGAAGGTGGGGGGATAGAAATACTGGAAGGGGGAGTGGTCATTAGAGAAATGCTGAACTGCGGGGATGGAGACAAAAAAGGAGGTGTGCCAGACCTCTAAGGGAGGGAAGGGAAACAGAAGGGGAGGACAGAGATGGAAGATGGATGGTGAGCACGGAGAAAGAAGAAAACATCAAATGAAGCAAGTTAACAGAAGAGAAACAGAAACCAGAGCCTGGGACCAACATGATTTGAATAATGACCAGACAACAAAAGGTAGAAAAAATAATTTTATTTTCTGATTACAATATGTCAGATTTGAAATGTGTATCTTGCCAGAGCTGGTGTTAGCGAACGTGAGCTAGGACCTAACAGAGAGAGGAAAAGCCTTGTTTATTTTGTTTACACCACAGTGCTAGCATGGGTAGGAGAGGGCAAAAGGGGTAGGGTGGATGAAGAGGCTACAAAATAAACCCGCCAGGACATTAAAAAAACCAAAACACCCAATTAGGCAGGAAAAAATTTAATCGAGTCAAACCTTTTTCCCTGAATTAGGCAGAACTAATACCCACTGCTTTGCCCGTTTACGGCATTCAGGGCT
This sequence comes from Geotrypetes seraphini, assembly GCF_902459505.1. NCBI lineage: Eukaryota > Metazoa > Chordata > Amphibia > Gymnophiona > Dermophiidae > Geotrypetes > Geotrypetes seraphini. Next base: position 149,560,956 of record NC_047088.1, read on the forward strand.
TTTTATTTAGCATAGGTCGTGCCTCTCCGGCTCCTCACCCTTTTGAGCCAGTGACAAGCAATGGTGATATCTTGGCATCTCTTTATTTTTGTGATTTGTCACTGCTAATAGTTCCTGAAGAAGGGGCAATCGTGCCCTGAAACCAAGTCTGGTTGAACTGAAATGTGAGTATCTTTGAACAGAAGGAAGATTATTACAGCATCTAACTTTTGATGCTCATGACCTAATGGAACGTGGACTACTCTCTTTCAAAGATAAGGGCTCCTTTTACGAAGGTGTGCTAGGGTTTATAGCGCACGCAAGCACGGTAGCCGAAAATCTACCGCATCCAAAAAAGGAGCTATTGCGCATGTTAAGGCCCTAGCGCACCTCTGTAAAAGGAGCCCTAAGTATTCTTCCTGTTTACAAGCCACTATTGATTCGTGTCCTGGCTGGCAATTGGGGGGCTAACACTGAATTCTGGCAGAAAATTTATTTATATATATTTGAAATTGAAATTGTTTTGAATCACGAGTACATTATTTATGTCACTTTATTCACTTGCATACATGATGATGAATCTGATGATGATGTGTGGCTGAAACCAAATTATGGTTTCTTGGCCAGTTTATATTCTGGGTTAATTGAGCAACAGAGTGGTCTTTTGGCAATTTTCTCTTCAAAGATCATAACCTCACACTGAGGATTTACATAATAATTTATAATCTATTTTTATTTTTTCCAGTATTCATTGGGCTAGCCACCTGGTTGCTTATTTTCTTTTGGTATCTTTAGCTGTTTACTGGTCATAGATGATACATTTCATGCTCTTTTGTATCCCTCATTGGATTTAAATTCCTCATCGGTCTAAGCTTTTCAGGGTTCTCCCAGAAGCTTACCTGCTTGTCACTCAGGTTGCTCTGCAGCAGGGAGTCTACAAAGACGTGTTGGTCAAAATTTCTTCCTCTGCGTTCTTTTGCGATTTTCTTTAAAACAGCTTCCATCTGCATGAGAGCTTGAAATATAAAACCAAATAAATACAAAAGCGGTCTCACACAGAACTCAGCTAACCAATGGCAAAAGGAATCCTCTCCTCAAAACAAACTTTTTCCTCTTTGGCATTTAAGAACTAAAAGAAAGGCAACTGATTTTGATATTGCATCCCCAAATCCAAAAATGTGAGAACAGAATGCTGCCATGTTTGGTTCTCTATTCCATTGGTCCTTATTTCAAATGATCGGTGTGTAAGGGAGGTACTAAATTTTGATATTTATATATTATAAATATTGTTTTTCTTTTTGATTGATTTTTCTGTTATTTGCAGCACTATTGATTAAGGATTTATTTTTTGAGTGCTGATTTAAAATATTATATTCCCCGAGATATTGGTTTACCCCAAAATCTTTACCAGAGCTGCTAAAGATTTCAGGGACAAAGAGCGGGCCTTTGTGACATATGGACTCAATGCTGCCCTGTTCTCTAACTCCTGTGGCAACCCTAAAAATCTTAAATGGAGGGTGGAGTGCAAGGAGGAGAGGTTAATGCTCCAAGCTTTGCTCTAATGGGGTAAAGGAGCAGCAGCTCAGTCTGACTCTTGCAATTGAGAGAAGATTCAAATACACCACAGATACTTGTTAAGATTAGGTTTGATAGTCATATGAGGAAAAGAAGCCACAGGATATATGAAGATGAAATACAATTATACTGCATAAATACATGTTCTGTTTTCACATTTTTGGGGAGAAGCGGAAGGCAGAAAAACAAGGGTAGCTGGCATAGGCTGTGGTAAAACATATGGGTGTACACGTGTCTTTTTTCCCCTCCATTCAGTGGTTTCAATGATGACATCATGTATGTATGCACAAATATTTCATCTGCACACCATTCAAAACACACTTACCATCTTGATAAAGATTCTTCCTGGTCTTGCTTTTCTCAAGTGACCCATCTAAGAAACCCTTTCCGATTTCTGACCAAATCTGTGAAGATAGACAGAAACTATTTACTCCTCCTAGTCTTAGAAAGCAGAAACTCTGGTGATGCTCCTCCACTGTGACCTATTTATAAGCGGTATACAAAACCTGCTCTAGGGATCAGGGAGCAATGCTGTCATGAAGATAACAGGGATTCAGTTCTCAAGCCAAGCTCATTAACCACACACTACAGCCTGCAGTAGCTTTTTGCACAGGCCCCTATGTGGGTATTCACAGAATAGCACTTAGGGAAATGTTGGCATTTATGTATGGATGTGTACATGTATGAATGTACGAGTAAATGGCATTATTCTAAATACTTAGATTTAAGATTTAGATTTAGTATATACTAGGTATTTATATATCACCACTTTAGCATTCGAGGCAATGTACACTTAGTACATTCATAATTAAACTACAACCAGACGGCACTAAAACAGTGTAACCTACTCATTATCATACCTACAAAGTAGTATCATACCTACAAAGTAGTATCATACCTACAAAGTATATCTCTATAACTGGTCATTCCACATCATCATACATATTAAAAACTATCCATCCAGAAATATCTCCAACCATCCCTATTCTCAACCTTGAGGCTTTTTTTGCTTTGTAAATGCTAACACCTATATTACCCATAGTTTATATGTTTGTCTCCAAGGGAGAGAGAATGAATATGGGGAATGCTGCACCATGAAGAAACTTACTGCATCATGATTCTTGCGGAACTGGAGTACTTCCTGGTCATCCTCAAAGCTGCTGCCCATTGCTGATTGCATGACAGACTTCATGGCAAAACCCAGCATGTGCTGGCAGAGGGGCATGTGTTGGGACTCTGGATACGAGAGCCATTTGGAAAGCAATTCTTCTGACAACTATGAAATGTGACAGTAGATCATCATTAATCTTGGTTTCCTTCTCTCATAATTTGTAGTCAGTGGCCATGAAAAGTAGGCAGTGTTGCTTGGCAAAGCCTAGAGCTGATTTAATACTATAAAACTGTACATCAAAACAAATAATCATACAAACATTCACTGTCGCACAATCCCATGACACTACTACACAGCCATCTCCACCCCGCCTGGACCAATCAGTCTTAGGCTCCTCCCTGGCGCTTCCCAGGATGCACCAGGAAGGGGAAGGCCCGCCATTTTGTATGAGGCAAGCTTGGCAGCTGGAGCTGGTAGGTATCCTTCCAGCTAGACTTTGTGAATAAGATAGGGAGGGACAGGGGGGGTCGTGTGACGGCGGGATTGGGTACCTCTCCCGCTGTGGGTGGAGGGTTGGGGGTGGGTAGTAGTGGGGGATTGTGCGGTGTGGGGAGTGGGTATCTCTCCTGCTGCGGGGTGGATGGGTAGTAGTGTCGGGGGATTTTGCGACACGGTGGGACAGAGTGGGCATCCCTCCCACTGCCAGGGTTGGGTATCCGGATGTTGTGCGAGCATGGCGGGAGAGAGTGGGCATCTCTCCTGCTGATCTTCAATTTGGTTTAGTGGGTCTGATCGCTACCACCAGTGACTCATCTCAAGTAAATCTAGCGAGCCTACGTGAACATCTGCAAATCTCATTTGCATGCGGGGTCTTTTGATAATTACTCGCCTTTTTGAAATCATTATAATAGCAACCTGGTAGCAGCCCATCAGATTTTAGCATGAAGTTTTGAGAATCTTCCTTTATCCCAGGACAAGCAGGCATGATATTCTCACATGTGGGTGACGTCATCTACGGAGCCCCGATGCGGAAGCATTTTCAAGCAAACTTGATTGAAGATTTAAGTTTGCGCTGCTGCTCCACGCATGCGTGCCTTCCTGCTCCACTAGGGGGCGCATCTCCTCGTGGTCTCCAGTTCAAAAATTTTCCGCTGAGCCTAGAAGTCGTGTTTTTTCAGGCTCTGCCCCAACTGCCTTCTAGCACCGCGATTTTCTTGTTTTTCATCGTTTTAGTCGCTGTGCGCGAAATTTTTTTTCTTCTTCAACTTGATTCCTGCTTCGTTTGACCTACCCGGAGGCTTCCGGGTCCCCGTGGCCGCGTGGCTACTCGAGCCGCGGCTACTTTCGATTCTATGTCCCGGCCTTTGACCGGCTTTAAAAAGTGCACCCGGTGCGAGCGGCTTCTTTCCATCACAGACCCGCATCGCCGGTGCATCCTCTGCCTGGGGGCCGCTCATCCAACCGACTCCTGTCCCCAGTGCGCTACTTTCCAGAATCGGGCCCTCCGTCGAAGGAAAGCCCGCATGGCGGATCTTTTCGCCCCAGACCAACCTTCTACCTCGACCTCGAGGTCGGCCCCGGCCCCGGCCTTGACCTCGGCCCCGAATACCTCGGCATCGCCTCGAGACTCGACTCCGAAGTCCTCGGGACAACAGAAAGCCTCGGCTCCGGGTAAGTCCCCTCTTCCCTCTTCAGGTTCTGTACCAGCGAAGAAACCAACCTCGGGGACACCGGCGACGCATGGCGGAAGCCCCATGCTTACAGCCCCGACAAAGCCCTCCAAGCCTTCGGGCCGTGCCTCCACCACACGGGAATACTCTGATACGAGGTCGCCCCCGGTGGAGTGCACCGAGGCAGGGGACATGCCTTCGATGCAGTCCGTGCCCGTCTTCCAGGACTTACTCCGAGCAATGATCTCGTCGGAGCTGTCCGCTGCAATGGCCCATCTACAACTGGCCTCTGCCTCGACCTCGACCCCGCATGTGCCAGACCAGCCTGAGCCTCGCGTCGAGCCACCTCGGGGAAAAGTGCGCAAACTTCGCCGCATCTCATCCTCCTCCGACTCCTCGCCGAGGCATCCGAGGCACTCTCCCTCCACAGACCGCCACAGGGCAAAACGTCGGGCTAAACCAACAGAAACCTCGAACCGCCGTACCTCTAAGAAGGCCCGGGGTTCCCCCACTCTATGAGGCCGTTCACCTACACCTCGTACGGGACCGCTGAAGGTGGCAGAGTTATCACTCTCCAACCCACGCATCCTCCGAACTCCCCCTCGGACCGGGGCTCCGATCCGAGGTTTCGGGCTTTCACCAAGGGAGTCCGGGTCGAGGTCACCGATTCGACATCGATCGGTACCCCGAACCCCGGCATCGTCCCCGAGGGACAATTCGAGACGTCGGAGATCCACGACCCCGGAACACTTTCACAGTGCTTCCCCGGTCTCGCTACTCAAGGGAAGCCTCCCCTTCCTTCTCCACCCGACGGAGGTCTCGTTCACCGACCCCCCACGGGGCCTCGGGAACATCCCGACCATCCTTCTCACGCTTTGTCCAGGACATGGGCCACGCTTTGAATTTAGACCTCCAGTCCGACTCCAGATACTCTAAAGAGTACCTAGCGGAACTGGATATGCCATCACTACCCAGAGAGTCCCTTCGCTTACCGCCTAACCCGATACTCCAACAGGCTCTCTTCAGGAACCTGGAGACCCCCTATATGGTCACAGCCGTGCCCTCCAAAATGGAGGCCAAGTACCGTACAGTACCCTTTCCGGGATTTGAACAACCACAGCTCTCCCACCAGTCGCTGTTAGTAGAATCCTCCTTAAAAAAGGCTCACCCCTCCCGGGTCTCAGCGGCGGTCCCCCCAGGCCGAGAAGGCCGAACCCTAGACAAGTTCGGCAGGAGACTATATCAAAATGCGATGATGGCCTCTAGGGTGCAAAGCTACACTTTCACCTTCACATCCTACCTCAAACACCTCATTGGACTACTGAGAGCCTTTGAGACTGACCTACCGGCCTCCCGCCAAGGAGCCTTTAGCCTACTTTTGGAATCCCTCTGCAACCTACGCCTCCATCTATTCCACGCGGCCTACGATGGCTTCGAACTCTCCTCCAGAGAGGCAGCTTTTGCTATCGCCATGCGCCGACTAGCTTGGCTACGCCTGGTCGATATGGACCCCAACTTACAGGACCGGTTGGCTAACCTCCCCTGCGTGGGAAAAGAACTGTTAGATGACACTATCGAGGCGGCTACAAAACGCCTCTCCGAACACGAATGCTCGTTTGCCTCCCTCGTCCGACAAAAGCCCAAACCGCCCGCGTCCAGGCCGTATAGGGCCCCTCCGCACAAAAATCCACTCCTGCCTTCTCGCGGCCTCCACCCAGACGTCCGCAAGCCCACCACCAGGCCATGCCCAAGTCCCAACCGCCCGCGACTACCAAACCATCCCCGTCCTTTTGACGGGATACGCGGAAGGGGGCGGGCCCCCTCCGCCATAGTCCCAGGCCTCCTTCCCATCGGGGTCGCCTCAAAGCCTTTTACCCTCGCTGGGAACAAGTCACGTCGGACGCATGGGTCCTTGGCGTGATCTCATCAGGATACTCTCTCAACTTTCGGGCCATTCCTCCAGACAACCCCCCAAGGAATTGCCCACCCAACCGGACACAGCTACCCCTGCTCCTATCCGAGGCTCGAGACCTGCTTCGCCTCAGGGCAGTGGAGGAGGTTCCCCCCGACCAACGGGGGAAGGGCTTCTACTCCCGTTACTTCCTGGTACCGAAAAAAATGGGAGACCTACGCCCAATACTAGACTTGAGACGCCTCAACAAATTCCTAGTACGGGAAAAATTTCGGATGCTTTCCCTACCGACCCTCTACCCCCTGATCGACGAGGGCGACTGGCTCTGCTCCCTCGATCTGAAGGAGGCATACACACATGTCCCAGTACACCCCGCTCACCGCAAGTTCTTGCGTTTTCAGGTGGGGGACTGGCACCTACAATACCGAGTCCTCCCCTTCGGCCTAGCATCATCACCTCGGGTCTTCACCAAGTGCCTCGTGGTGGTCGCAGCAACCTTACGTTCCCAGGGCCTCCAGGTATTCCCCTACCTGGACGACTGGCTGATCAAAGCCCCGTCCAGGGAAGGGGTTATCTCAGCGACCCAACAGACTATTACCTACCTACAAAGTCTGGGGTTCGAAATAAACTTCCCAAAATCCCAACTACGCCCCTCGCAGTCCCTATAGTTCATCGGGGCCACGCTGGATACGGTTCACCTCCGTTCCTTCCTCCCCCCTCCGCGCCTAGAGGCGTTAGTAAGTCTGAGTCGAAGGATCTCTCTGCTGACCTCGGTATCAGCTCGACAGATGATGATTCTCCTAGGGCACATGGCCTCCACCGTCCATGTCACACCCTTCGCCCGCCTCCATCTGAGAATCCCTCAATGGACCCTGGCCTCTCAATGGCGTCAAGACCGGGACCCGATCGACCGCCCCGTGACAGTGACTCCTTCCTTGCAGAGATCGCTCCGCTGGTGGGCCGACTCTTCAAATCTTTCCAAAGGTTTACTCTTCCTCGCCCCTCATCACAGCAAGGTACTCACCACGGACTCGTCAGAGTACGCTTGGGGAGCCCATCTGGACAGCCTACGCACGCAGGGGATGTGGTCAGCGGAAGACCACCGCTGTCACATCAACGTGCTAGAGCTCCGGGCCATCTATCTCGCAGCTGTAGCCTTTCAACATCTGCTCCACGACCGGGTTGTCCTCATCCGAACCGACAACCAGGTTGCAATGTACTATGTAAACAAACAAGGAGGAACAGGGTCTTGGTCCCTCTGTCGGGAAGCCCTGCGCCTCTGGAAATGGGCAATCTCCAACAACACCTTCCTTCGAGCGGTGTACATACAAGGAGAACAAAACTGCCTGGCGGACAGACTCAGCCGCCTCCTCCAGCCACACGAGTGGTCACTGCACTCTCAAACCCTACGACAGGTGTTCAAACAGTGGGGGACACCTCAAATAGATCTGTTCGCATCCCCCCACAATCACAAACTGCCTCTCTTCTGCTCCCGGATGTACTCCCCGGACCGGCTCGAGGCCGACGCCTTCCTCCTAGACTGGGAGGGAAGGTTCCTGTATGCGTTTCCGCCGTTTCCTCTGATCCTGCGGACGCTTGTCCACCTGAAAACAGTACAAGCCACCCTGATCCTGATTGCTCCTCGCTGGCCACGCCAGCCTTGGTTTTCCCTTCTACTTCAACTCAGTGTCAGAGATCCACTGCCTCTGCCTCTGTTTCCCTCTCTACTGTCACAAGGTCAGGGTTCGCTGTTACATCCCAATCTTCAATCTCTTCATCTGAATGCTTGGTTTCTTTCCCCCTGACTGCTCTCCCCGTGTCTCAATCAGTCAAGGAGATATTGGAGGCCTCTAGAAAGACCTCGACGAGAACCTGCTACTCCCAAAAGTGGACCAGATTCTCAACCTGGTGCTCCGCCCACAGTCAGGACCCGGTGTCGATCCCCGTCCCTCTGGTCCTTGACTATTTTCTTCAATTATCTCATTCCGGCCTAAAGACCAACTCCATTCGAGTACACCTCAGTGCGATTGCGGCCTTTCATCAGACCCTGGAAGGGAAAGCCCTCTCGCTCCATCCCTTAGTCTCTCGCTTCATGAAGGGTCTTCTGAATGTCCACCCTCCTCTCAAACCCCCTCCGGTGGTTTGGGACCTTAACGTGGTTCTGGCTCAACTAATGAAACCTCCATTTGAGCCCCTAGACAAATGCCATCCAAAATTCCTCACTTGGAAGGTAATTTTCCTGCTCACGCTCACTTCCGCCCGACGGGTTAGTGAGTTACAAGCTCTGGTAGCGGACCCACCCTTCACGGTATTCCATCACGACAAGGTGGTACTCCGCACCCATCCAAAGTTCTTGCCTAAAGTAGTGTCTAATTTTCACCTCAATCAGTCCATTGTCTTGCCTGTATTTTTTCCCAAGCCCCACTCTCACCCCGGAGAGGTGGCGCTCCATACTCTTGACTGTAAGAGAGCGTTGGCCTTCTACCTCCAACGCACTCAGTCACACCGGAAAGTCCCACAATTGTTTTTGTCCTTCGACCCAAACCGGTTAGGTCACCCAGTCTCCAACTGGTTGGCCGATTGCATCTCCTTCTGCTACGCTCAGGCTGGTCTCACACTGCATGGTCGAGTAACGGGACACAAGGTCCGAGCGATGGCAGCCTCCGTAGCGTTCCTCAGGTCCACACCTATTGAGGAAATCTGCAAGGCTGCCACGTGGTCTTCGGTTCATACTTTCACCTCCCACTACTGTCTGGACTCACTGTCCAGGAGTGATGGCCGGTTCAGCCAATCGGTTTTGCAAAATCTATTTGCTTAAATTGCCAACTTCCCTCCATCCCTTTTCAGTTAGCTTGGAGGTCACCCACATGTGAGAATATCATGCCTGCTTGTCCTGGGATAAAGCACAGTTACTTACCGTAACAGGTGTTATCCAGGGACAGCAGGCATATATTCTCACAACCCGCCCACCTCCCCGAGGTTGGCTTCTTTGCTAGTTAAGTGAACTGGAGACCACGAGGGGATGCGCCCCCTAGTGGAGCAGGAAGGCACGCATGCGTGGAGCAGCAGAGCAAACTTAAATCTTCAATCAAGTTTGCTTGAAAATGCTTCCGCATCGGGGCTCCGTAGATGACGTCACCCACATGTGAGAATATATGCCTGCTGTCCCTGGATAACACCTGTTACGGTAAGTAACTGTGCTTTATGTCACTCCATTTTTAAGCATATGTCTGCATAATCCCTATGCTCATGCACAAATTATTACTGCCACCACTCTCATAGCTAAGCTCTACATGTTTTCCAAAGATGGCAAATTATCAAATTCTAAGTTGGAGATTTTGGGACAGCACTGGATTTCTGACTACCCCTTCCTGGTACATTATACGATTTATAGCACTGATTTTGATGGGCAGGATCAGGCACTTCAAATCCCACATTGCTTTGGGATTAAGTTCAAAACCAAGACTGTTCTAAAATCTCCAGACTGGAACTTGGTAAGATGGCATCTCTGCAACTGTTGGAGAGAATAAATGAGTGGGGGAGGGTGGGAAGGCTATGAATGGGGTGTGGGAGGGACAGTCAGGAGAAGTAAATTGGGATCAATGGTAGGGGGAAGCACAAATGTATGTTTGCCTAGGTCCTAATACAATATCAATCCAAGCCTGGAAAAATTGCTGTTGATGCTAACACACTAAGCCATATGTTATATTTATCTATCCTTTAAGAAGCCCAAAGGTCTAATTTTTACACAGCAACCTTTAATAATATCAAAGTGCTTTTAAATTCCTTGCCATCCCAGGCATGAGGATGGCAGTTTTCCATATATCTTGCTCAGACTTCTTTCAGTGACCCCCCAGCTTCCCATAAACTTAGCCTTTTACAGCTAAATCCATTTTTATTGCCTCACATTACCTCTCTTCAGCAGCTACTGCTCTCCCTTCCCACTCTGTAGTGACAGTCTATGGAACCCGGATTCAGTTAACATGGAGCAATAGATCTGCTGCTCCAGCAACATAAGAAGGGAGATGAAAAGCTGATGGAAATGAGGGAAGGGAGAATATAACTAATTGAAAAGCTGAAGCTCTAATGTCACTTCATTACAATGCTTCAAAAGCAGATAACAGTTCACTCTTATGAAGAGCTGGTAGGATACTCTTCATGTTGCCAGTGAGCAATCTTGAAGTAAACAGCCTGGGACAAATAGGAAAAATAAAAGGTCCCTTCTCTCCACAACTTCAAGTGAACAGGATCTATAATCATCTCTTCTCTGAGGACAAGTTGGTTCCAGGCCCTGTTAGGAGAAGAGGTGGCATGTATCTTGGTTTAGTGTGATGCCAAGGCATCGAGGGTGTTGACGACGACCATATTATTGCCCTAGCTAAACCTGGAGGCTCATGCCTTGTCTATTGGCTGTTCATCAACGCCGGGTGTCATGCTGAGCCAAAATACACTCCTCCAACTCCTGTAACGGGGCTTGGAGCACACTGTCATAAAGTGTGCCCTACTATCTTTGGAGAACACCTGCTACAAGTAACTTAATTTTTACCTCAGACAGGTGAAATTCCCAAGATTCTAGGGTACAAATGTTTACAATTCCTCACACTTTTTTTTTTTTTAATCTACTTAAACCTTGGGAAAAAGCAACCCTAACTGGGGTCACTGCCCCCTGTCATTTATAAGCTGAGGTTACTGCTGAGACTGGTTTAATGAGCTCCTTCCTTTCTCACACTACATTATCCCTTCTAAAGGTATTTAACTTCTATAGAAAACATCTTGACTGCATCTCATTTATTCAAGTAATATGCCATACTTCCTCCCACCCTGTAAAATCTCCTATGAGCTGTACCTTCAATATGATGGCAAAGTTGCTCTGCAGAGATTTATTCACTCCAGCTTCATACAGTTTTTTCCTCAGGAGGCTCTCACCAGCATCTCCAATGGCTCCTGACTGGTATCCTAACAATGATTTCAACATCATTTCAAATGGATCCGCTGAAATAGAAGAGACAAGTTAACCAAGAATGGAAGCTTAGGGCTGCAAAGATCCTTTTGGACTTGATGTTATGAACACCAAAAGCGTACCTATGTTATAAAGGTGGCCATGTGTCTTTATATGATAGGCACCTAGCCCCAGCCCCTGTATCATGCAAATGTCAATGCACACATTTACATCTGCCCTGAAGTTAGTGTGAATGTGTGTATGAGCACTAAGATCCAGATTCTCTAAAGTCACCAAACGTTAGGTGTTGGCAGGCTCCTAGATCACTCCTGCCAGCGCCTAACTTAAGCGTTTAATAGGTTTTAAGTGGTGCAATAATTGGTTGCACCATTAAAAACTCATAAAACTTGGCTTGGCTTGGCCCTCAGCTACAGACAAGGGTTGGCTCAGTTGACCCTTTTAGTAACTTTGAGTTTACGCCCAGCAGTGTCTACGGTGAGCTGTCAAAGCTCAAGGTTAACAAAGCAATGGGGCCGGACAACCTGCACCCCAGGGTGCTTAGGGAACTGAGTGATGTCTTGGCGGAGCCACTGTCCACGCTCTTCAACCTCTCCCTTAGTACAGGCAGCGTCCCGTTGGACTGGAGGACGGCTAACGTCATTCCACTCCACAAGAAAGGCTCAAAGATGGAGACAGAAAACTACAGACCAGTGAGTCTAACATCGATAGTGAGCAAACTAATGGAAACTCTAATCAAACACCAATTGGATAAAATCCTGGATGAAAAGAATCTACGGGATCCCCGACAACATGGATTTACTAAGGGGAGATCATGCCAATCCAACCTGATCAGCTTCTTTGATTGGGTGACAGAGAAGCTGGATATTGGGGAGTCCCTGGACATCGTGTACCTGGACTTTAGCAAAGCATTCGATAGCGTACCACACCGCAGGTTGCTGGGCAAGATGAGTTCTATAGGATTAGGTGACACATTGACGCAATGGGTTGGGAACTGGCTTGGAGGTAGGCTTCAAAGGGTGGTGGTGAATGGCACCCCCTCCGAAATGACGGAGGTGATCAGTGGAGTGCCACAGGGCTCAGTCTTGGGCCCAATCCTATTCAACATCTTTATAAGGGACTTGGCAGAAGGGCTTCGAGGTAAAATAACATTATTCGCCGATGACGCCAAACTAAGTAATGTAGTGGGCAAATGCACAACAGACAAAGATTCAATACCCGACAACATGATGCACGACCTACTCCTGCTGGAGCGCTGGTCTAGGACATGGCAACTCAACTTCAATGCCAAAAAATGCAAAATTATGCACCTGGGCAGCCAAAATCCATGCAAGTCTTATACCCTTAATGGCGAGATCCTAGCAAAAACGGTAGTAGAACGAGACTTGGGGGTGATCGTCAGTGAGGACATGAAGTCTGCCAATCAAGTGGAGCAGGCTTCATCCAAGGCAAGACAAATAATGGGTTGCATACGAAGGGGTTTCGTCAGCCGTAAGGAGGAAGTCATTATGCCATTGTATAGATCCATGGTGAGGCCCCACCTGGAATACTGTGTGCAATTTTGGAGGCCACATTATCGCAAGGATGTGCTGAGACTGGAGTCGGTGCAGAGAATGGCCACCCGGATGGTCTCAGGTCTCAAGGATCTTCCATATGAAGAACGGCTTGACAAATTACAGCTATACTCGCTCGAGGAGCGCAGAGAGAGGGGAGACATGATCGAGACGTTCAAGTATCTTACGGGCCGCATCGAGGCGGAGGAAGATATCTTCTTTTTCAAGGGTCCCACGACAACAAGAGGGCATCCGTGGAAAATCAGGGGCGGGAAACTACGAGGTGACACCAGGAAATTCTTTTTCACTGAAAGAGTGGTTGATCGCTGGAACAGTCTTCCACTACAGGTGATTGAGGCCAGCAGCGTGCCTGATTTTAAGGCCAAATGGGATAGACACGTGGGATCTATTCACAGAGAAAGGTAGGGGAGGGTCATTAGGGTGGGCAGACTAGATGGGCTGTGGCCCTTATCTGCCGTCTATTTCTATGTTTCTATGTTCTCCGGGACCAGTGCCTGGATTCATGGCACCTAATGACACAAACCTGGGAATGAGCGTGTTTAAGGGCAGCGTTGGACTTTGCCATCACTAGACATCGCTAGCTGCGATCCTGCAAGGACCCTAAGCGCCAGAAATACAGGCTTGTAAAATCCTGGCCTAGGTTTCCAGCGCCTAGGGTCCTTGCTAGGCACCAGCAGCCCCAATTCTGGAAGTGGCGCCTGTTTTCTAGGTGCCTGCCATGGTAGGCGCCACTTGCAAAATCAGCCCCTCAGAGTATATAACGTAACATAAACATAACAAAATCCATTTCTAGATAGCATTACCTTTAAGTTCTATGTTTATGTTTATTAAAAACTTTCTATACCACATAACAGCCTAAGTGATGTTAAAGTATAAATGATTGTATTAGTTGTTACACTTATTGTGAGCTTTAAAAATGAATAAAGATTAATTAACCCCCCCAAAAAAACACCTTTCTATACCGCATAACAGCCTAAAAAAGGATCCAAGTGGTGTACAATATAATACATATTCAATAAGAAAGGAAATCCATTTAAAAATAGGATAGAAAAAAGTAAAAAAAAATGTGTGGGTTTTTTTTTTAAATGGTAAGCAACATCTCTACCATAACAATTCTAATAAAAACAGTAAATCTTAATAAACTAATAATTAAAACACACAATTAAAACATTTATCCACATCAAAAATTAATTATTATATTAGTACATATTACAGATTACAGTCCCAAACTCAATTATTCAATTTGAGAAAGCCAATTGAAAAAAATTGTGCTTTTAGATGTCTTTTAAAATTTATATAAGATTCTTCTTTTCTCAAACCTATGGGCAGATTATTCTATAACTGTAGAACTAAATAGAAGAACGCACAATCTCTATTTGACGCAAAATGTGCCTTCAAAATATGGGGAACAACTACCCTGTTGTCATTCAGAGATCGTAATAAACATCTTGGGGCATAAAATAACACCAAGTTTAAGAGATATGAAGGCTGTAGCTGAAAAAATGTTCTATGTGCCAACATCAAGGTCTTAAATTTGATCCTAAATTCCATTGGTAGCCAATGGAATTTTAAATATAAAAGGTGTCACATGATCACGGATATGTGCATGGCCTACTAATCTAATTGCAGTGTTTTGCACTGTTTGTAAGTGTTTCAGCTGTCCTAACTGAATTACCTGCATATACTAAATTACCATAATCTATGCAGTTTACAAAAAATTAGCTAGGAATACATAATTGATAATAGTTAGAAACTAGAAACCCAAGAACTTTGAAAATAAGTAAGTCTTCAGCTGTCTCCTAAAATGCAAATATGAAACAGACGTCAATGGTAAAGGTTTAAACACCTTATTCCAAATTGCAGCCTGGTATGAAAGCATCTGATCATGATATATTTTTAATTTACAACCTTTTGCCAATAGGAAAATCAGAAGGGCTTTAGTAAACTGCACAGGTAAATTGTAACTCTGCTCCTGCTCTGCCTAACTACACCTCTGGGAATGCCTATATGCAGTGCATATGTAGGTACATACTGTCTTGGCATTTATACTGGGAAACTTAAGGGGTTTCACTGAGATTATGGGGGGAAGGAACAGGGTAGTAATAGCCTTAAGAGGCCCCAGAATCTCCAGAAAATCACAGAAGGAAACCATAGGCTAAAGCCCTAGGAGTTATATGGGGGAGGGGTTGCAGAGACAGGAAGGCAGGCTCACCTCAGAGGAGAGTGGTGTCAGCTCAAGTAGAAAGGAGCAAGCAGCCAAGCAAGCCCCTAGGAGTAATGTAGGAACTGCCTGCATTATCATTCCTACTCAGATAAAGCATGGCTAGGAACCAAGAGAAAGCCTTAGAGAAAGTGACAATAGGAAGTAACCCTAAAGAAAACCCCAGCACTAAGCATGGAAGGAGCCAGAAGGAAACAGATAGCAAATAAGCTCTTACCTAAGAAAATGGCAAAGTGTGGGAGGCTTTGGTGTTTAAGGTCTACTTTCCAAGGGGAGAGGGATGTCCTGAGAAGAATGTGAACCTGTGTGTTCCCCGGGAGGGGGAAGGAAGAGAAGCTAACCTCCAGGCACACCAGAATGATCCTCAGAGAAATGTTAAGTAAATGGTATGGGGGAGGGCCAGGCATAGGCTGAAGCAGTCATGCAGGAAAGCCCAAGCTGGAAGAATGGAATCTGGGGGAAGGTTGTGAATTATAGTCTAACTAAAGCCTCCAATAAGAGAAAAGGATAGCTAGAGTAAGCTCCTGAGGAAAGGAAGGGGCGGACTCAGAAGCTACTGGAAGCGAGGAGGAAGGCAATTAAAAGGCCAGTCTGCAGAGAAGCAAGAGAGCTAGCGACTTGCCTTAGAACTAAAATGCCTGAAGAAGATAAGGGCTTTGGATTTTAAGAAGATATGGAGAGCCGATGGCTTTCTTTAAAGGAGCAGTGAGTGTCGGGAGTAGGGTGGAGCATTCAGTGTGGCTCCATGTGCTATCACGGTTCAGTAAAAGGGATAGAGAAGATGAATGCAGTAAAATTGATTAAACTTAAACAAAATATAACATCAAAACCTAATAAGATACAAAAAGGGGGAAGTGCAAAAGTGACAAGACTACATTAGCGGCACCACAACGGAGGTAAAGAAAGACAGGCATTAGTAGAGTAAGTTTCTAGAGGGCCTTTGCTACATGCAAAACAGGCTTTGCATAGAAAAAATCCTTGACAAAATTACTGGCATTCTGTACAATATCCTCCTTATTCTATAACAGGTTTCCTAAAGTTACAAAATACTAGCTCTTGCTCAATAGTATTCTATAACATAGGCAAGTAATTTACTTAGCAGAATCCCACATTTATAAACAAAACTTAATACAATAAAACCCTGGATTGCAAGTAACTTGGTTTGCAAGACAAGCAAAACATTTGATTAAATTTTAACTTGATATACAAGCAATGTCTTGCAATACAAGTACATACAGTATACAAGTATCACATCATCACAACTGAGCCGATGGTTCTCTCTCTGATGCTGCAGGAGTGTAGTGACTGTTCTAAATGAGTGAGTTCTTCAAATACAAGTATGTATAGTATTTTGTATTAAAGTTTTTGGGTTGTGGAAGTTTCAAGTTTATTAAAAAAAATTTAAACCGCTTAATTGGTGTACAATATCAAATTTACATAAAAACAGTTTAAGTCAGGGATATTAGAGAAAACCAAAGTGGCTTAATAAAACACATAATAAGACATATGGACTTACTTCAAACATTAGGAAAGAAAGGGGAGAACTACAATAGTGAAAGAAAAAGCAAAACAAAAAAGGAAAATACAATAGGTTAGGGTAAAAGGTGATAAAATTTGTTTGGAACAAATTGTCTGAGTTTCCATTATTTCCTATGGGGAAATTTGCTTTGATATACGAGTGCTTTGGATTACAAGCATGCTTTTGGAACAAATTATGCTCACAAACCAAGGTTTTACTGTATTATAAGGTACGTGCTAAGGTGCTAAATTTGAGACCAGATCTAGGAAAATGTGACTAAAGTTGTGGATCCAAAATGGCTGATTTTTCGTCATGGGTCCATATGCAGTCTGCAAAAGTGTTTGAACTTAGAACTTTTTTATCTACTTTTTTTCACATGAAAGGATGGGGTTTGTATTACAACTTATTTGCTCTAACAGAACTTGGGAAAAGCTCACTTTTTCTTTCTGGTGACTTTAGTCATATTTAGGTGTGTGCATTTATGCCTGTTATTGACAAGGAGGAAGTAGGCATGCCTAAATGTTGGGTGTGTGTATTCTGTAATGGAATCTGAGCACCGTGATGCTATCATAAAATTAGCATCCAGCATGATGCATCTTGGCCTATAAAACTTTTGAGGTCTTTTATAGAATGGCCTATATATATTACAGAAATGCTGGACAGCCTTTTCTGGGCATCTCAGAAGTAATTGTCATGATTTTAGTTACTGACTATATTATACAGACATGGAGGTCCCCAAACTATGGTTGAAGCTGTGAGGAGGAGCAGGAGAATGTTCCATTTTTGCTACCTTCGCTCATAAAAAATAAATAGCATTGAACTAAGAATCCAGTTATTTAGTACTACTCAGGGCTGACCCAAACAATACGTAGGGCCAGGCAATTCATCAAGTAGCAGTTTCTGGAAGGCAATAAAGAGTAGCTGGAATCCAAGCAAAACAAGAGGTCCTGAAATTCACACAAACTTCTACTACTACTTATTATTTCTATAGTGCTGCTAGATGTATGTAGCCCTGTACACATTATATGCAAGTACTTTTCTCTGTCCCTAGTGGGCTAACAGTCCAAGTTGGTTTAGGTTTTTTTTCTACCTCGGGCAATGGAAGGTTAAGTGACTTAAATGCAAAGAAATAGCAGGAGGTATTTTACCAATAGGGAAGGTAGGCAGTTTTCACCCAAGTTTATAGTAGGGTTTCTCAACCCAGTCCTAAGGTTTCATGACATCCTCAACGAGTATGCATAAGATAAATTTGTATACCAAGGAGGTGGTGCATGCAAATGACTCTCATGCATATTCACTGGGGATAAACCTGACTCGCTGGGTGTGCCCCCAGGACTGGGTTGAGATGCATTGCTTTATACCAGATTCATTTTTTGTTTCTTTTTTTACAGTTCATCATTTTTCAAAACAGCCCGTTTACCGAGATGGGAGGAGTAGTGTTGGAGTGATTTTGATTTTTTGAGGATCACAGGAGCCTAAAAGATAATTGGAGGAGGCACAAAGCTGAAGGTTTGCCTAGGGCAGTAGTTCTCAAACTTGGGGGATCATCAGCCAGTCGGGTTTTCAGGATATTCCTAATGAATAAGCATGACACAGATTTGCATGCATGCCATCTCCATTTTATGCAAATCCGTCTCATGCATATTCATTAGGGATATACTGAAAACTTAACTGGCTGGTGATTCCCTAGGACAGGTTTGAGAACATTGGCCTAAGACATGTTATAGTTTGCACTGGCTATTATACTAACTATTTCAAATTCCAGCTCAGTTAAAAAATTAGCAAAATCCAGAACAAAATAAAACCTACATGTCCGGTTTGGGTTAATGTGCTGTTTTAGGAGCTCAACGGAACCCAAGCTAACCACAAGTCGTTGTCCAAACCAGAAAGATGCGACTGGTCCAAACCTCTCATGCAAATTCACCAGGAATTCATGCAGGCTGCCACTGTTCACAATATCCTGAATGTTTCCATCCCTGAGGAAAAATACATATACATATATAGTATTTTTAAAAGGGGCTCATAGAACAGTACAATGAAAAACTAATTTTACATATTTAATAGTACCTGATTACTGTTTAATGAATTGTAAACCATTTTGGGTGAATCTCTTCATGAAAAGGAGTTAATAAATCTTAAAAAAAAAAAAAAAATCTGGAAGCAATTTAACTACTTACTTTTCCTCTGCTGGGGTCAAGCCTGGAATGCCTGAAGCCTGTCTAGAAGCCTACAACATGAAAAAAAATAAATGTTCTATGAAACCGGATGAATCATACTTAATTAAAGAGCTGGCAGGGCAGCATAGATTAAAGCACATAATTATATAAAATCTCAGTTGAGGAAGGTAGAATGTCAGGTGCAATAGGTATTTCCCTGTCCCTGGAGGGCTTACAATCTAAGCTTGTACCTGGTGCAATAAAGCAGTGGTTTTCAATCCTGTCCTGGGGAACCCCCAGCCAATCAGGGTTTCAGGATATCCTTAATGAATATGCATGAGAGAAATTTGACTATAATGGAGGAGACAAGCATGCAAATATGTCTCATGCATATTCATTATCTTAATTTAAAAGAAGCTATTACATACACATATTTTTATTTTCAAATCATTTAATCATTCATAAAATATTATTTGAACTAAATTTAATATTACAAACACTTCACACATATCAAAAAAACCCGCGCCTTCTCGTTTTCCCATAGAAGTCCACCAATAAGTGTTTTTCAATTGTTCAAATAGCTGCTTCTCTTCCTGATAAGATCAATGAGCTGTATTCACCACATACCACTTTACTGAATCCACTGCTGAACGATATGTCTTCATTGAACAGTAATGTGTTAGCTCAGCTCAGCCCTAAAATACAGGTCATCCATGTGCCGATAAATAAAACTGGTTTTTGGAAGTATTCAGAGACTTTTTAGGCTCAAAGGGATGGTTTTGGAGAAGTGGTTAGGGTGGGAAGTGGGCAGGATGTGGGCTGACCTAGACTTAGTCGTCTTGCAGTGATAATCTAAAGTTTTACGAGGTTGCCTGGAAGGAACTTATGCGTTGTGACTTAGACAAAGTCAAAACAGGTATAAGTGCTGCATCAGGTTGCCGCTGAGCTGATCGCAGCAAGGGATCTCCCAGCCACGATCAGTTTAGCGGCCCAGGCAACCCATTCCCCCCCCACGAAGACTACCGGCAGGAGGGATGCCCAATCCCTCCTGCCAGAAATCCCCCATGAACCCCACAAAGATCGCTGGCAGGAGGAATGCCCAATCCCTTCTTCTGAACACCCTCCACGAACCCTGCAAAAATTGCTCCTGCCAGACACCCCTCATGAACCCAGCAAAGATTGCCAGCAGGAATGATGCCCAGACCCTCCTGCCGGACACCCTTCATGAACCCCGAAAGCATCGCTGGCAGGAGGAATGGCCAGTCTCCCTGCTGAAAACCTCCCCCCATGAAAATTCATCAGCAAGAGGGATGCCCAGTCCCTTCTACCAGACACCCCCCAAAAGAAAGACGGCCACTGGACCCCCATCCCCTAGCCCAGTCGGACCCCCCCTAGCCCAGCCCAGGCAGACCCCCCTACCTTTTTTTAGTTGGCCGGCTGGATGCTTCCTCTGTCCATCCGGCAGGCCTGCCTTCACTCAAATAGCTGGCCTTCCCCTTCCCAGTGCATTATGGGATTGGCCAGATCCCTTAGGCCACACCCCCACAGGAGTGGCCTAAGGGATCTGGCCAATTGGAATCTTAGGCCACTCCCAGCACATCTTATAATGCACTGGGAGACTGGCTAAAGATTTCGATTGGCCAGATCCCTTAGGCCCCTCTACGGTAAATCCCATGATGCACCGGGAAGATCCACCATTTGGGTGAAGGTGGGTCAGCTGGAGGAAGCATCCGTCCATCCAGCCAAATGAAAAAGGTAGGGGGATCTGGCTGGACGGGGGGTCCAGTAGCTGCCTACCTTTCAGGGGGTGGGAGGTGTCTGGCAGGAGGGACTGGACATCCCTCCTTCTGGCAATGTTTTTGGGGTTCATGGGGGTGTCTGGCAGGAGGGATTGGGCATCTCTCCTGCCGACGATCTTTGCGGAATGGGGGACAGATTCCCTGATTCTCTAACTAGTATTTATGACACACGCCGATTAGAGAATTGTGGTGTTAGGCGAAGGACTGGCCCCTCCTACGCCTAAAAGGTCTTGTTTTGGGTGTTGGGACTTGGGCAAATTTTTGGTCGGGAATATGTTATAAGTATAAACGTAGTGGCGGTCTGGGTGATTAAATGCCTAGATATAGAAGTAGGCCATTCTCGAAAAAAAGCAACATTTTAGATGTTTTTTTCCAAGAATGGATATCTTTCTACTGCTGACTGTGCGACTAGTGCCTTAAGAGGACTTAGGCCAAAAAAAGACTTAGATTTTTTTTTTTTATTATGCTCCTCCAGATGTCTAAATATAGTCAAACCTTGGATAGCAAGTAACGTAGTTTACGAGTGTTTTGCAATATGAGCAAAACATTTTCTTAAATTTTAACTTGATAAACGAGCTTTGTCTTGCAGTACAAGCATACATACATGTATCACATCAAATATGCACAATATATGCACGGCACATCATGTCTGAACATAATACATGCACCCGCAGTTCAAGCACACACAACATAGTCATATCTCACGCTGAGCGTGGCTGAACACAATAAAAGACATCACGCCCAATTCACCCGCAGTGTAGTGACTGTTTGAAATGAGTGAGATTTTGCAATACAAGTACATACAGTACTGTATTTTCTATTAAAGTTTTTGGGATATGGAACAAATCATCCGAGTTTCCATTATTTTCTTTGGGGAAATTCGCTTTGATATATGAGCATGCTTCTGGAACGAATTATGTTCGCAAACCAAAACTGTATATGTTTTTTTAATAAGATTCTTCTAGGACAGGAGTGTCAAACTCAATCACATAAGGGGCCGAAATCTAAAACATAGGCTAAGTTGCGGGCCAAATCTTTTATTAAGATACTTAGGGGTCCTTTTATTAAGGCATGCTAACTGATTTAGCGTGTGCTAAATGCGCATAATAAAAGGACCCCTTAGTCTTATTAGAAGTATAGGGTTAACAACTCTCTCTCTAATAGATTTTCCCTCCATAGAGGTACCCGTCAAGGCTGTCCTCTTTCACCATTATTATTTGATTTAGCATTGGAACCTCTATTGACAGCTATCAGACAATGTTCCTTAATTAAAGGTATTCCGTCGTCCAATCGAGAGATTAAACTAGCAGCTTACGCTGACGATATTCTTCTCTTTCTAAAAAATCCTCTTATCTCTTTACCTCATTTTATCCACATCGTATCTCAATACTCTCAAATATCTGGATATTCTGTTAATTGGGAGAAATCAGAGATTTTTCCGCTAAATGATCACATTTCCTCCTCAGATCTAGCTCATTTTCCTTTTCCATGGTCACAGGGAGCTGTAAAATATTTAGGGATTTTAATACATAAAGACCCATTACTTGCTCAGGATCTCAATATATCTAAAATCAAAAACTTAGTTTCAAGTACTACATCTCGTTGGTCCCCGCTTTATTTGTCCTGGTGGGGTAGAATAGCCTCTATTAAAATGACCTTAGCCCCACAAATTAATTATACTCTATCTATGCTTCCCCTTCTCTGCCATAAATCATTCTTTCATTGGCTTAATATGAAAATTACTGAATTTATTTGGAACAAGAAAAAACCTCGTATTGCTCTCGCCAAGCTGAAGGCCTCTAAGATTAATGGTGGCTTAAATTTACCTGATTTTTATTATTACTACATCGCCTCCTTAGCCAAATACGGAGCTCACTGGATTGTTGACTCATATCCACAGGATAAACCAGCATGGTTTGAAATGGAATGCTTTTTATGTGCACCACTACACATCTCTTGCTTCCTTACAGTGTCGATACCTAGACACTTGAGAAAATATTCTTTGTTGAGTGCAACGCAACATGCTTTTCAACTATTAGATGCAGCGGCTGAGATCTCTGTTGCTGAAGGCCCACTTATGTCCCTTTGGAATAATTCTAAAATTCAAAATAAGGGTAGATCCCTTTCATGGAAGAGGTGGCAACGGGCAGGGGTGTGGTTTGTTCATCAATTGATCTCCTCCACTTCATTTATCCCATTTGATACTTTTTGTTCTGTAAACTCACTCCCATCCTCTATATATCCCCAATGGCTTACGCTTACTGAAATACTAGCTAATGTACAAATGCGCCCTGACTTTATGACCTCTCAACAAACTACTCGTCACTGGTCTACTTTGGCTTTACTGAAAGGTAGGGCGATATCTCTTTTTTATAGCATCTTAAGAGATCACACCTTCACCTTTACACCTCAATCCATGAACCATTGGGGCTCTATCCTAAAGACCACGCTTTCTGAAATAGATTGGGAACTCTTCTGGTCATCTACAAATCGCCCTCTATTATCCTCAAGAGTTTCGCAATCAATGTTCTTTGTTATGTGGAATGCAGTATGGACTCCATTTCGAATGTGGAAAGCGAAACTGAAACAAGACCCTACCTGTTGGAACTGTTTGAAAGAGCCTGGAACTCTTGATCACATGCTTCTTCACTGCACTATGGTTCATTCCTTTTGGACTCGTATCTGGGACACCATAAAATCTATTACCAAATGTTCAGAAGCTATTTCCATAGACATTATAATCCTTCGTTCTCAACACCCTTGTTTCGCACTATCAAACTGTCCTCCTAAACTTATTGACACCATGATTGTGACAGCTCTTATGCACATTTTGAAAAATTGGAAGTCACCCACACTACTAGACTACACCTTTTGGTGGAACTCCTTAAGCATGTACCACAAATTCGAATCATATGCATATGAAAAGAACACGATATCTCGTTTATCTACAAATTTGGTGCGAAATAAATCACCTTGGTCATTCTTAGATTCATATGTTCATTCTGCCTTGTAGACACTTCTGCCTCTCTCTCTTTCTCTCTCTCTTTCTTTATCTCTCTTTTTTCTTTTTTTATTTCAATTCATCTTCTCTGCTTTTCTATCCTTTCTATTTCTTTTCTTAGCAGTTTCAAATACTCTGAATTCTTCTTACTAATCTACTATATGCAAATAACAGCAATTATGGTTTCTTTTGTTTCTAAATCACTATTTCTTATTCAATTTTTATGTATTTGAACTGCTTTCTGTATATTACTTATAATATTCAATAAAATTAATGAACTAAAAAAAAAGAAGTATAGGGTTACAACCTTTCCAACCCCATGCTGGCTCTATAATGTAAACAAAATAAATAAAAAAATACTTTTCCTCTCTCTTTTAGGTCCTAATTCATGCCTGCTGTCTAACACCAGCTCTGGCAGGATACACATTTCAAATCTGACATATTGTAATCACAAAACAGAAAATAAAATTATTTTTTTTACCTTTTGTTGTCTGGTCATTATTCAAATCATGTTGTGGTCCCAGGCTCTGGTTGTCTTCTGATAACTTGCTTGCCAAGGTCTCCTTCCCTTCCCTTTCCCTTCCCTCCCCCAGAGATCTGGCATCTTTCCTTTTGGCCTGAGATTTGCCCCTCTGTTCCTTCCCTCCCTCCATCCCGGTCTCACATTAAAGCAGCCTGCAGAGGATCGCCGGTCAGTAGTGATCCTAGCAGGCTGCTATCAGCCTCCGCAGCACATTCTCTCTGCTGCGGCCCACCCCCTCCTCCGACATATGGGACCACAGCAGAGGGAACGTGCTGCTGAGGCTACAGCAGCCTGCTAGGATCGCTAAAGCTGACCAGCAATCCTCAGCAGGTTGCTTTAATGTGAGACCAGGAAGCCGCATGAACCTACAGCTGATGCAGCACTTGTACTTGACTGGGTTAAAAAAAAAAGTCTGTTGGCGGGCCAGCTTAAGTGTATATTTATAATTGTCTGGTGGGCCAAGTTTTATTACACCGCGGGCCAGAGTTTAACATGTCTGTTCTAGGAACTATGGCATTGGGATGATCAATTTTAATGATCAAAATCTGCAGAAAAGTCAATGGATACATAAGAATCGCTGCTGGGTCAGACCAGCGGTCCATCGTGCCCAGCACTCCACTCATGCGGCGGCCCTCTAGTCAAAGACCAGCACCCTAACTGAGACTAGCCCTATCTGAGTACGTTCTGGTTCAGCAGGAACTTGTCTAACTTTGTCTTGAATCCCTGGAGGGTGTTTTCTAGACTAGAGATTTTCACACAGTCCTGGATTTCTAATCACCCCATCCTGTTGCATTATGTGATTTACAACACTGATTTCAATGGGCAGAATCAGGCACTAGGGATCCCACTGCTTTGAGTAGAAAGCCAGGACTGTCCCAAAAGTCTCCAGCTTGGAACTGGGTAACTTGACATATCTGAATTGGGAAGTGTGTGTGTGTGGAGGGGGGGGGGAGGGGAGGGGGGTTAGTTCTAGAAATTTAAAGCTAATTAAGAGAGGGGGTGCATTGGTCTGACCCAGAAAGGCTATTCTTGTGTTCATAAGTTCCCCCTAGGGTGCCCTTGCATTGGCCCTGCATCAATATCAAGAAACTCTTTCACTTTGTCAACAAGGAATTTATAACTTGTGTCGGCTTTTGCACCCCATGCTAGCACTCACCGGGTACAGGTACAACACGGCCCCGATCAGCAGCAGCAAGAAAGTGATGGCGAAAATTACGAAGTCTAACATGTTCCCACCCTGATCTCCAGATATCTCTATCCGCTCCTCTGCGAAGAAAAGTGTCACTTCTGCATACTGGGGAAGAACGAAAAGACAGCACACTCGCCCCTCCGTCAATCCGCTCACCCGCTGCCCAGCGTCAACCAGCAGCAGAGGCCCTCCACGTCTGCTGGCGATCGACAGCTCAGGCAGTGACTGGTCAGCCTGCGGGCGGAGGAGTGTGTGTGAGTCCGTGTCAACAATAGCAGAGGGCGCACGCCGACGCCACGCCCCTCACAGGCTAGAGCGGTAGACAACCGAATTCTCCCGTGTAGGTGGCCACGCAGAAACAGATTGAGCGATTTGACCCTGCGCGGCGCCCGTAGAGACAGGTTGCCTTTTTGAAAGCGTGGCAAGGCGTTTCCCGCGGCAGTGTTCCCTTCCGCCTTGTGTTCCTTAATAGTTGTCCTAATTCCATATTGAATTGTGTTGCAGAAAGACTAACAAGAGAAGCGAAACAGTGAATATTAGCAATGTCCTGGTCAAGTGATAAAAAGGGGATTATCTTTGCTTAATAGAAAACAACCCAATTTTAATCCCTCGTGCCTTTTAACGGTGCGGAAGAGAGTAACAGGCTGAAGGCTGTATCTATGATTCCGTTATCTCCCCCCACCCACTTGCCAGGAGCAGCAGTTGTAAAGTATCCTAGTTTGGTAGCATCGTGAACCGGAACTTTGTCCTCGGTCCACTGTGTGTTGCCAAATCTGCAAATCTCAGCACTTCTGCCACTTGCTGAGGAAAGGCTGCGGTGATTTTGTCTGTACTAGTGGCCGTACCCAGCAATAGTAACGCGCTCAGATTGTTTCTAGGGTTGAGAGAGGAAAGTCACGAACATGGGGGTGCAGAAGCGGCTGCTACTGGTTTCCAACTCCACCTTGCATGGAGGAGGATATCTGGAGCACTGTCAGGAGCAGATTAAAAAGTTCTTTGGACAGTAAGTGCAGTGACTATGTTCGTATCAGTCTAAGAAGGATTTAACAGGTGTGCATCTTGTTCTTTTTGGCTATATTCAAGTAACGCCTAAAAAGCCATCTTTTTGAGGTTGCTTTAAAATTCCAAATCTTCCCTTTCTTACTCTTCTCCTTTAACCCTTTCAGGACCATAAGGATCGTAGGCCAATTTTTGTGGTTTTGACGACATTTTTATGGTAAAAAGGGCTTGCAGATGCCAAAAAATTTGATTTTTTTTGTGAAATATCATTATTTTTTTTAAAAAAAATCACACTTCTGGCTTATGGACAGTGTGGCAAGTGAATCTTCTCGTCAATCTGGCAACGACGCTAATGAATGAATGTCGGAACCAATTTGTTTACATAAAGGCAGTATCATATGGAATCCGTACATATCAAATTTAGAACTGTAGACTATCCCAATCAAAATTTATAGGATTTTAAAGTTATGGGACAAATATGTCCCTTGGTCCTGAAAGGGTTAAGAATGTTTGTGGAATAGTTAAATGATTCCTATAGATTTTGTTGTTTTGAATGGATTTATAAGTTCTATGGAGCAGGAAGAGATATGCCTGGTGAGGCCATGGGAATATTAGGAGAATAAAAGAATGTTTTTCTCTCTAGCTACTTCCAGTTTTTTGGATCACTAAAGAGAAAGAATGTAATTTTTATTTAGACAAAATAGTATGCCATAGTTGCATAAATTCTTGTTTTAAATAAAGGCATTGACCTTTTAGCCAACTGAGTGTGGTAAGAAAGAGTCTTAACCATAATGTCAGTTAAGTCAGATCGTGCACAAGCTACTTTGTCTCGTTAGGGAAGTACTAATCTTGGCATGTATGTACTACTGGAGCAGAAACTGATCTGTGTAAGGAGTGATATCTTGTTTAACCCTTTAAGTGGCAGATGGTGAAATGGCTGCTTTACGTAAAGATGTTGAACAAGACCAACAGTGCCAAGATAACAGGCATTTGGAGATGCAGATCTCCCATAAGACTGTGTGGAGAGGTGAAGTTCCTGATGTAGACTTTATTGTTAATACAACTTGATAATCCACAAAAAAATATACATAAGGGACCCAATCCACTAGAAACGTGGGGCCCAACACGGTCCGTTTTTTGACAAAGATGTCTTCTTCAGGGGTCCCTATGGTCCATAAAACAAAACTCGTGGATTATCTACTGATCCGTCTACTGCATAAACATGCAGAGTATACAGATAAGTAGATAATCCACGAGTTTTGTTTTATGGATCACAGGGACCCCTGAAGAAGACATCTTTGTTGAAACACAGACCGTGTTGGGTCCCATGTCTCTAGTAAATTAGGTCCCATATGTATGTTTTTTCATGACTTATCAAGTTGTATTAACAATAAAGTCTATATCAGGAACTTCAACTCTCCACAGAGTCTTTTGCTTTGCTCATATTTCTCTACAGTGGAGTCACTGGGTCAGCTTCTTTGGGTTGATCTCCCATAAGAGCCATAGAAACACATGTTGCTTCTGAGCAACAATGCCAAATAAAGGGTTAAGAGGGCAATTTTTAAAACAGTCTGTCTATCCAGGTTGATAAACTGTCTGAAAATTGCACACATGCTCTCAACATAACTCCAAGGAAATATTCTCAACTGTGTATTTATTTTATTTACCAATACTTTTCTATCTTGCCTCATTCCATAATACCAAGGGAATTACAATTGTAAATCAGATAAAACAATATTGAATAATTTAAAACATACAAATGAAAAAAAAAATTCCCCAATAACATTTATTCTTCAGCGTAATTAACATTTTTGTTACTATCCTTGAAAACCTCTCTCTCGGCATGTGGGTCGGGGCAGAACATTATGCACATAAGTTGAACTTTCAGAGCAACATCTTTTATTTTTCATTGAAGTTTCACCCACACAAAGAAACAATTGCAAAATGCCAGTGGATAGTTTTCAAAGGGAAAGTAGGCATTCTCTTTTCCTTTTGAAAATTAGGTGCAATGTGCTATGGACTTTGCACCTAGATAGTGAGTTGGAAAGGGGTTACTGGAAATCATAGTTCAAGGAAGTAACATTAAAAAAGAGGCTATTGGGAGGTGTAGTCCCAGGAATGCTCAGCCAGAGGCCTACTTACCTGCCCTCAACAGCATCATAGGTGTTATCTTATGTGTGCAGTACTAAATCCTTTACGAGTAGGAAACATGAAAATAAAAATCCCTGACTGCAAAAGAAGCTTATTTCTTATAGTTAGCATTGTGAAATTACTACGGTAGCTATATTTTTCAAAATATAGATGTTACTTTTACTATCATTTTTGTAGTCCTTTACAGATAACACTGAAGAGATTTGTTCATGCTTTTTGGAGTGTAAAATCTAGTCAAGGGACACAGACAAGATGAAGATCTCTTATCGCTCTAGTGTTCTAAAATGTTAAAAAACTGTACATATTGTACAGTACTAGAACATGCTATGGTTTTAAACATTTTCCACAAACTCTCTGTTTATTTGTATCACTGTGATGCCTACCTGGGATACTGGTAAAAAAAATGGTGCAGCCTGCCCTGAGTTAATTAGAATCACAATGAAACAACTAGGGAGGGTACGCCATCAGAATCTTCTAATGTCTGCTCAAGAATGATGCAAAAAAAAAAAAAAAATCCATACAATCTATTTTTGTTACACTGTTGCTGGGTTTCTCATTAATAATGGAATAGTATTTTTTTTCTCACATTTCTAGAACAGGTTTCTTATCATCACTTATGGATTTGGTGTTATCTTTGAACCCTGTCTAAGTTTAAACTGTCTTGCTCAGCACATTCAAATGCAGTGTAGACTTTCTGCTTTTGTCTTATCTAAATTATCCCTAGATTAATTATTAAGTACTTTAACATTGTCTTTAATGGTTAAAAATAATTAAATTGGATTGAGACTGTAAAGGAAATTTCATACTTACTAAAACATACAGCAAATTTAACTGAAACTTTCATTTATTAAAAATGTATTCATTTTCTATAAAAACAAACAAACCCCAATGTCCTAAACAGGTTACAAAATTAAGGTACATATTAAATAAATTAAACTTTAAACTTAAACTTTAAAAATATATTAAGAACAATGTAAAATCCATTTTCAGTTGTATATTATTTATTTGATCACACTTATATATTACTTTCCTTTAACACGCAAAGTAGTTCACAATACCTATCGTTCCTGCCCACCCTTTAATCCCACTCTCAAACAAATCTGTTCCGTACAGTGTAAAATTCCTAAACTAGCTGCCCCCTATGCCTGGAATAAATTACCTGAGTGCGTCTGCCAAGTCCCTTCCCTTGTTTATTTTTTTTAAATTTATTTATTTATAATTTTTCACAAATTGTTTAACAACAATCTAAAGAAATTAACAATTGAAAAAGAAAATAATTATATTAAATTATATATAATAATTCCACATATATGACTAATCAGAGGCCACATATTGAAGAGAGAGTCCATCACCTCCAAGGGAAGTTGGATCTAAAAGAAAAGAAAAACTCATGCAAATTACAGAGTGCGGTTGGATTTAACCATCTGTCTGGATAGAGGACTGTATGGAAGGATCTGGAGCTCTAGACGCCGTCTTACCCTCTAAAAAGAAATTTAATTGGTCAGGGTCATAAAATATATATCTAACATTCTGGTAGGTAAGACAGCATTTGCAGGGAAAGCGTAACTGAAAGGTTGCTCCCATATTCAAAGTTAACTGTCGATAGGCCAGGAATTTCTTCCGTCTGGCTTGCGTCAATTTTGATACATCAGGGAATATTGAAACTTTGGAACCGTGAAATTCTGCATTCTCAGTCCTATAGAATAAACGGAGAACTGCCTCTTTATCCTGAAGAAAAACAAAGGTTACCAGTAAAGTTGCTCTAACAATTATTTCTTCTTGAATTGATGTTTCCAGCATACCAGTGAGATCCAAGTCTCCTGATACAGTCCCTTTGCTTTTCTCTTCTTTGGGAATATTCAAATAGTATAGCTTTTGGAGCGGTGGCATATTATTTTCAGGAAATTTCAACACTGATTGTAAGAAGGAATTAAATAAGTCTCTTGGAGTTTGAAATTTGGATACCGGAAAGTTCAACAGTCTAAGATTTAAATTTCTATTTGCATTTTCCATTTTTCTAACCAGCAAAGACTTTTCCTTCAAATGTAAATTCATAAAAGCCTTTATTTCTGACACTGATTTTTCCAAATTGTCCGTTCTATTGGACTGCTTTTGGAGTTTCTCTTCCAAGTTTTAACTTGTAAATTAGTATTCTGTGTTGAAGAAAAAAGTTGAGAGCATACCTTATGTATTGATTCAAGTCCACTCCAGATTGCTTCCATATCGATGACTTCAGGTCTTACTAGAGGAGGGGGCAAAGATATTCCGGGGATTACCCCATTAGCTCGCTGCTCCTCTGTCCCTGCTTCCTCACCAGCAACTGCTCCTCCATTCTCCATTGTCGACTGCAAGAGAGTCGGCAAGCCGTGGAATACTTCCGGGGTCAGGGGTGAGTTCAGCAGCGTCAACGGAGAACTCGTCTCCGGCACCTCCTGCGCTGCCGACGGCGTCCCCGACATCCTCCCAGGCCGCGGAGGAGCTCCAGGACCCATAGAGCTAAGCGAAATCTCGCTCTCCAAGACTGAGGTCTGCCCCCCTCGGTCAGCGGATGTGCCTGATCCAGCCGGTGTGGCATACGCTGTAATTGCCACCTGTCTCGCCGTTGAAGTACCAGATGAGGCTGGAAGAATGCCTCTCTGTTTGCCTCTGCGCTTAGGCATAGTTAAGGTAAAAAATTTTAAATGAAATAGAAATCGCCAAAGCCAAGCAGGAGCAGCTTTCAAGGGTGACTCACTCCGTCGCCATCTTGGATCTCTCTCCCATCGCCATCTTGGATCTCTCTGCCCTTGTTTAAAAGCAGACTGAAAACCCACCTTTTTGATATAGCCTTCAATCCTTAACCCTACTCCTCTGCCCTCTAACCCAGACAGTTGATTAACCGTTCCCCTTAACTGTTTCCATGACATCCTGTTTGTCTGTCTTGGCTGTTTAGATTATAAGCTCTTTCGAGCAGCGATTGTTTTCTTCTTCTTTGTGACTCTGTACAGTGCTGCGTACATCTGGTAGTGCTATAGAAATAAGTAGTAGTAGTAAGGAGACAGAGACTGAAAACGTTGTGTGCTCGGCCCCTAAAGGGCACCATGCAGCTTTAGAACCTCAGTATTTCTCTGTATACAGTAAATAGTGATGGGTGGACTGGACAGCTCCTGAACTGATTCTGGAGAACAGCTCCTGGGCAAGTTGGAAGTTGCCCTTTTAGTGCCTTCTGCTTTTATTAAATAAAAGAGAGAGACTTTTTTGACTGCAGCTGAGGGAACTGTTCAGAGGAGTCTATTCCCTATCCTCTCTATTTCATTGCAGGATTTTTTTTCCCTTTCTCTGAAAAAAGTAGATTTTTTAAAATGAGAAGGATTGAGGAGTTGTTTCTTAGTTGGTCATCCTGAAGAGAGCTTGGGTATATGACTGTCTTTCTTAAACAGGGAGAGAACTGCTTTTGCTACCACATTAGGCTGTATAAATGGACTAGACTTTAGTCATGGCTTTGAATTTGAGGAGTTGATTGGATTCTAGGCCCATGTTTATTAATTATTGGGATGTTAGCCTCTATAGAGTAGCCCAACACTGTTCTCATTGTGGAAACAATAGAAACATGATGGCAAATAAAGGTCAAATGGCCCTTCCAGTCTGCCCATCCACAGTAACCATTATCTCTTCCTCTCTCTAAGAGATCCATGCATATCCCACGCTTTCTTGAATTCACAGAGTCTCTGTTTCCACCACCCCTTCCGAGAGACTGTTCTACGCATCTATGACCCTTTCTGTAAAAAGAAGTATTTCCTTAGATTAATCCTGAGTCTATCACCCCTTAACTTTTCAGAGTTTCTTTTCAAATGAAAGAGACTTGACTCGTGCATTTATGCCACATAGGTATTTAAACGTCTCTATCATATCTTCCGTCTCCCATCTTTTCTCTAAGTATACATATTGAGATCTTTAAGTCTGTCTCCATATGCCTTATGTTGAAGACCACACACCATTTTAGTAATCTTCCTCTGGACCAACTCCATCTTTTTTATATCTTTTTGAAGGTGCTGTTTCCAGAATTGTACACAATATTCTAAATGAGGTCTCACCAGAGTCTTATACAAGGGCATCAATACCTCCTTTTTCCTACTGGCCATACCTCACCTTATGTACTCTAGCATCCTTCTAGGTTTCACAGTCATCTTTTCAACCTGTTTGGCCACCTTAAGATTCAAGTTTTATTAAGAATTAGTTTAATCGGAGGCAGCCACTGAACCAACCCACATAGGAGCAGAGGAGACAGAATGGAGACAAGAGACCTGTTCCAAGAGCACACCGCAGTATACCTCAGCCTAACACCCAGGATTTGATGTGGCTCTTATAAGAATGATCAGTTGGTCATTTCTCGGATCCAAGATGGCCGCATGTAAGGTTGTCTGAGCTACACTCTCCCTGAAGCTCCTTCGAATTTACTTAGTTCGCTACATTTTTTACCTGTTTTGAGCAATGCCGAAGAGGAGAGGACGAATCGCTACTAGAGCCTCGCAGCGCTCCAGAACGGTCGTCTTCGGCAACATCGAAGAGCTGGTGAGGAGAATGCAGGGCACGCCGATATCATCGGGGAGTCCCCTGCAGGAGACGCACGGTGGAGGTGCATCTGTGCCGTTCTCCATGGGGTTGGAGACATCGCTGAGCCCCGATGTGAGAGCACCTCCCTCACACCCTCAGTTCCCCGCGAGTGGAGGTACTTCCGGAGGTCGGAGGTCACCTCCTCCCGGAGGCTAAGGAGAATGAGAGGGGGACTGTGTTGCCAGATTCCTTGCTGGAGCAGAGGAATCTGAGCGTGGAGAATAAACGAGCCCGACAGACAGTTGGACGAGACATGTTGCCAGAGGGTGAGCTATTCAAATTAAATTTACATTCTTTTCAAATTGAGAAGCTCCGGGAGGTAACATTGGATTCTCTGTGGGATCTTATAGCCAATTTGGCAAGATCTATAAATCCGCAATTACAACAACTGGAAAGGAAACTTAATGATCATGAAACTGAGATTAAAAATTTAGGACTCTAAATTGAGGACTCTAAGACTTCAGTACAGAATGTCCACCAGGAATTAAAAGTCTCCAAGCAAATTACTGAGACATTAATTAAAGACAATACTAACTTAAGAAGGAAGATGGAGGCAATGGAAAATTTTTCTCGTAATAATAATCTTAGATTGATTAATTTCCCCAGGGTTTCTATGATAGCCCCTAGGGAAATGTTGAAACGCTATATGATGGAAATATTGGAGCTTTCTGAAGACTCATTACCACCATTTACACAGGTCTACTATCTTCCAAACAAAATCCAGGATCAACAACAGCAACGGAAATTGGATTTAATGAATGATTTAATGAATATATCTAATATTTTGGAAATATCTGATAAAGAATTAGTAACCCTAGCAACTTTACTTTTAACAGTAGCTCTCGAGCCAGATAAAAACTGGTTGTTGAGACTTTTCTTTAAAAATAAACAAAAATAATTTTTAGATTGTAAAATTCAGATGTTCCCAGATTTGGCTAGGGATACGCAGAGAAGGAGATGTGAATTCTTGCTAAGGAAACCTGGTGTTATAGCCTTGAGGGCGACCTTTTACTTGCGACATCCATGTAAATGTGTAATTAATTATCGTTCACATAAATTTGTTTTCTTTGAGCCATCTCAAGTGACAACCTTTCTCTCAACTTCATGTCTGGAGAAAGATGGAATATGAGTGCTCAGCATAAGAAAGGGTGCATTAACCTCATTCAACTAGTTACTACTTTTGTAAATGTAATTTTCTTTAATCGCCTATTATCCACCTTGGATCCCTTTTGAGAACTTGAGTTGAAATTTATGCTTATATTTAATATCTTTTTATATTGTTTACTTTTATATTAATATCTTGCTGAATTTCCTTTCTGTACAAGTTTATGCTTGATTATATTGAAAAATTCAATAAATATATAATTACAAAAAAAAAAAAAGAATTTGTTTAATCTCCTATCATGGATTCTAGGTGATGTACAAGAAAATATGGGGGTGTACAAAAAAATAAAACGACATAAAAAACAGATTACATGGATAAAGACAGACTTACTATTAAACAGTAGGGAGAGTAGGTAGAACTACAATAAATTCAAGAAAAGGGAACATAAAGCTATAAGTACAGAAAGAAAAGAGGAGGAGATGGTTGTATATATTTATAGCTGTGGATTACTAATTTGGATGAGACAGGGAGACAACACATACAGTCGCACCCAAGTCCCACTCTTCTGTCGTGCACATAAGTTATTCACAGACAAAAGAAGTGGACAGAGATTTAATAGTAGATATTCAGAATATATCTAAAAATGGGAAGTTTTTCTAATAGGTGATTTTAACATACCGGATGTTGATTGGGGTATCCCTATTGTGGGGTCTTCTGGAATTAGGGAGATCCTGGATTCTTTACAAGGAGAACTGTTCCAGCAGTTGGTAATGGATCCCACGTGGGATGGGGGTCATACTGGACTTAGTGCTTACAAACTGAGATAGTGTTTCTGATGTTACAGTGGGTGATCATCTGGCATCCAGTGATCACTGCATGGTGCGGTTTAATATTAAGATGGGTATAGAGAGAGCGCATTGAAAAGCAAAGGTTCTAGACGTTAATAAAACTGTTCAGATAGGGGATTACGTCAAGAAATTGGATGGAAACATCTGGAAGGAGTGGAAATGCAGTGGGCAAAACTAAAAGGAGTAATTGTAAGAGTGACAATCCTTTTTGTGATGCAAGTAAGTAACAATAAGAGGAAAAGAAAGCCACTTTGGTTCTCAAAAATAGTAGCTGTGAAGGTAAGGAATAAGAGGTTAGCTTTCATAAACTACAAAAGATCACAGAAACAGGAAGACAGGCAAAAATATCTGGAAAAGTTAAGAGAGGCTGATCATGTAGTCAGGAAAGCAAAGATGCAAATGGAAGGAAAAAATAGCTGAAACAGTAAAACAGGAAGACAAGATATTTTTTAGATATACAGTATTAGTGATAGGAAGAAGTGCAAAAGTGGCATTGTGAGACTCGAAGGTGAAAGGGAGGAATATGTAGAAGCTGATAAAGGCTGAATTGCTTAAGAAATATTTCTGTTCTGTGTTCATGGCTGAAACATTGGGAGCGGGACCACAGAAGACAAACATGAGGGTTGTGTTTGTGAGAAGCTAGCTATAATAAAAGTAAAAGTGATGGGGCCAAATCTGAGGGTGCTGAAGGAACTTAGGGAAGTTGTGGTGGCTCCACCGACTGACCTTTTCAGTGAGTCTCTAGAGTCGGGAGTGGTACCGGAGGACTGGAGAAGTGCGGATGTGGTCCCTCTCCACAAAAGTGGAAGTAAGGAAGAAGTACGTAATTATAGGCTGGTAAGTCTGACTTCTGTAGTAAGTACCGTAAATTAATGGAAACACTGTTTTGGAGGGGTTTTTTTTTCCACTTCTTTGAGTTTCTGGACCTATTAAATCCTATGATATGATTTGGCTTCATTAATGGAGAAATAGGTTGTCAGATTTTCCTTTTGGGAAATCCGGACCCCCTATCCCTGCCCCCCCTCCGTCCCACCTAGTTCTGCCCATCTCCACCCTAATCCCACCCCCATTCCGCCCAAGCCCTACCCCTCTGCCTGTTCTTGTCGGGCGAGAAGGATGTCCATGCATCGTGGACACTATGGGATGATGTCACGCACGTGCGTGGACATCCTCCCTGCTCGACACAGCTTTTCAAAACCCAGCTGGACCCCCAGACATGTCCTCAAAAGGAGAACATGTCTGGGGCAATTCGGACGTCTGGAAACCCTATGGAGGAGATAATCAAAGTTAGAGTGTTCTCCCCTTGAAGGTATGAGATTTTGTTTTTCATATTCTCTTAAGTTATCTAATGAGATATGAATCTCTTCCCAATAGAAAGTTTAGCAAAATATTTATTTTTCTATTATTTTTTGTATATAGCTCACTTATAAGCCAGGATAGGTGGAGTATGATTTTAGTCTCTCAGATTTACTGCTGTTGCTCATTATTGTACTTGCGTTGTGCCAAAGAGAGCTTCCTTCTGGATTTCATAAGATATAATGTGGCTAGGCAATGTATCCAAGTGTGCTTGGAAATTCTTCAAATCTCTCTTCCTCCCTTATGCCACCATTACTGCTGCTATGCTTCTAGGCTTGCTGTAGCAATCAAAGTACTGAGCCTTTGAGCCCATACCCTTGAAAGTGCTTCAGAGTACTGCAAGGCTTCTAGAGAATGCAGCAGTCATTTTGAGGTTAGCATCACAATATGAAGAACATTCACATTTCTATAAAGCCGCTTTAAATGCTACAAAGAAAATTTTTTACTCTGAATGCATAAATAAAGCTAAGAACTCAGCTGCCCTATTTGCAATGTTAAAAAAACTCACACAATACAAGCATACTCATAGTAACATAGTAGATGACGACAGATAAAGACCCGAATGGTCCATCCAGTCTGCCCAACCTGATTCAATTTAATTTTTTTTATTTTTTTCTTCTTATATCTCATCCGATAACTCCCTTACAGCCCAAAATCTCGCAGATTTTTTCCAAGAAAAAATCAGCAATATCCAAAATGATCGTTTACAGCAAAAATACTCCCGTATGTCAAGAAGAATAATTAGGAAACGTCTCTTTTCGCTCCACTTGTGTGCGCTTTACTCTACCTTCTCTTAAAGATGTTCAACATACGATCCAATCTCTCAACGCTAAAGGAGGTAAATCTGAGAGTATTCCCCCATTTATTCTTAAAAAATTATTTTCTATATTTGGTCCATATAGTCACAAATTCATATGTAGTAGTTTGCAAACATCAACTTTACCTAATATTTGGAAACATTCTACTATCTTCCCGATCTTAAAAAATTAGAAAGAGAGCAATTCAGAATGCTACAATTATAGACCTAATGCAAATCTACCATTTTTAGCTAAATTAACAGAAAAAATTGTATTTAATCAACTTTCTGATTTCGTCAATAAAACTAAAATTATCCATCCAAACCAAACAGGATTTTGTCAGCA
Organism: Geotrypetes seraphini; assembly: GCF_902459505.1. Classification (NCBI taxonomy): domain Eukaryota; kingdom Metazoa; phylum Chordata; class Amphibia; order Gymnophiona; family Dermophiidae; genus Geotrypetes; species Geotrypetes seraphini. Next base: position 149,598,336 of record NC_047088.1, read on the forward strand.
CCACTCTACTGAGCATTCTTTGATAGGCTTAACAACCTCTATACAATATTTCCTAGACCAACATAAATCTATTATCCTGATCTCACTAGATCTTGCAGCTGCCTTTGATACCATTGATCATCATCTTCTCCTTAAAAGACTAGCCTCAATTGGCATCACCGAGCAAGTCTTGGATTGGTTTCTTTCCTACTTCACTGATCGTTCTTCCAGAGTTATTTTCAATAACACCTCTTCAGACACCTATACAAATAACTTTGGAATTCCTCAAGGATCCATTCTTTCTCCGTTGCTGTTCAATATCTACATGGCCCCTTTATTAACATTATGCCCATCATTTAGTTTTACAGCATATGTAGATGATTTCCAAATCATACATCCCGTTGATCCATCTAATAGCAGTCTTTGCTATAAATTTGAAACTTGACCGTATTAACGATTGGTTAAAAACAAATATGTTATCTATATTCCTAAAACCAATAGTCTCTTTTTTTATGAAAAGATAATGTTCAAATTACATCTCCAATATGTATTAATAACATTCCAATCAAATCTGTCGAAATTATTAAAATCTTAGGTGTAACTATAGACAACCGACTCAGCTTTTGTTCACAAATGGGTTCTGTGGTAAGAAGCTGCTTTTACAGACTTAGAATGATTAGATCTCTGGCAAAAATCCTGGAACCCATCTTGAAAATAGATTACTGTAACTCCTTATATCAGGGAATCTGTCAGAAAGATATCAGGCGCTTACAGTTAGTACAAAATACTGCCATTAAAGTGATTACAAACTCTGGAAAATACGAACACGTTACCCTTCTTTTGAAAAAAGCCCATTGGCTTCCAGTCCAAAAAGGATAACTTATAAGATTGCCCTTTTAATATTCAAAACCCTCAAAACTAAAGAACCAGCATTCCTCGATAAAAATCTAATATCTTTTGAATCTAATAGGTCCTTAAGATCCTCTGGACAACATCTACTAAAGGTTCCTTCTTTAAAAATAATAAATACCTGTAGAACAACATTATTCTCCGTTACCACACCCACACTCTGGAACACATTACCCACTTATCTTTGGGCAGAGCAGAAATTAGATAAATTTAAAGGAACTTTAAAAAGCTTCTTATTCATTGATGCTTTACTACTATTCTTTTTTTTATTGAACCCCTTAGTCCTTTTGTTTTTTTTCCCATATATGTTCTCTTTTCTATATTTATGTAGTTTTCCCACCTATCCTTTTTGTTTTTATTACATTTACTTTGTGTCTTGTTCGTCTGAGTATATTTCATCTGTTTAATACTGTTGTTTTTAATTCTGTTTTTACCCCTATTTTATTGCTGCAATAAGCTTAGTATTTTGATAAGCGTTTAAATTTACAATAAACTTGGAATAGGTAGGGACAAGTGGCATTTCTCTTGCCTTTGGGACTCTAAAGCTTCTAAAAGTAGGCCCAGGGTAGTCCTACAAAGAGTGGGAGTGGGAAGGGGGGTTAGAAAGGAGGAAGAGCACAGCTGCTAGAGTGGATTAGGAAGGTTGGGACTACTGCTGTTTAGGAAGGGTTAGAATGGAGACAGCACTGCTGTTTGGGGGAGGAGTTGGGAGGGATTGTGTTAGAGGGGTAGGGCCCTCTGAGCATATGGGCCCAAATTGTGTAACCGGCACCTAATGTTAGGCACCTATTATGGAGGTGCCCATCTATCTAGGTACCTATCTAAATTGAATATCAAGCTCAATTAAGCTTTTTTTTTTATATATAAATCTTTATTCATTTTTAAACTCAAAATAAGTATAACACAAAATACAATCATTTTATACTTTAACATTACTTATTATATCATCAAATTATAGCTCTCATAGAAGCTTTTTAATCAGCAATAATTGAAACTTAGGCGCCTATCAAGAAAGAGCGACGGAAGTATGACAGGGAAGAGATGAAGGGCCAGCTCTGCTCACTTGGAAGATAGCTGAAGATCAGGGAGGTGAAGGTGGCCTTCTCCGAGATCCTCCCAGTACCAAGAGCGGATGGAAAGAGACAAGGGGAATTGCAAGCTATTAACGCCTGGATGAGACGATAGTGCGAAGAAGAAGGCTTTGACTTCGTGCTCAACTGGACGGCGTACTGGGGAAAAAGCAAGTACTACAGAAAAGATGGACTACACCTCAACAAGGAAGGAGCAAGAGTATTGGCAGGCAACATGAAGAAGGCCATCGAGAAGGCTTTAAACTAATAAATAGGGGAAAGCTGACAGTCGACCACCAATCGATGGCACGGACGACAGGATGCCCCAATGAAGGAACCATGGGCTACTACTCATACACAGGAGGGGACGACCTCACAGCAAATAAGGAAGACAAGGCAGGAAAGGACAACTCAGACACAGGAGGGGATGACCGCATGGCAAACAAGGGAGACAACACTGGAGCGGTTAAGGATACCGTGAAAGAAACAGTAGGGACAGCAAAGAGTAGAAAGTCCAAAAAGGTAACACGAAGAGAACTCAAATGTATGTATACGAATGCTAGAAGTCTAGGAAACAAAATGGGGAAACTAGAGACAATAGCAAGACATGATAAGTTGGAAATCATTGGCATAACAGAAACATGGTGGAATGAAGAAAACAAATGGGACACAGTACTACAGGGATACAAACTATATAGAAGAGATCGAATAGGGCAGAAAGGTGGAGGTATTGCCCTATATGTTCAGGAAGGAGTAGAATCTGTTGGAGTGGCTACGACGGAAACGAAAGAGAAGCTGGAGTCCCTCTGGATCAAGATTCCTGGCCAAAACAGCGCAGACACGAAAATTGGCCTTTACTATCGTCCCCCAGGATAGGCGGAGGAAACTGACTCAGAAATGATAGAGGAAATCAAACAAGAATGCAAGACGGGCAATGTAATAATATTGGGAGACTTCAATTTCCCGAGGATAGACTGGAAACTAGGAACCTCCAACTGCGGCAAGGAGGCCAAGTTCCTGGAGGCGCTAGGGGATTGCTTCCTGGAACAAATGGTAAAAGAGCCGACAAGAGGCAAAGCCACCCTGGACTTGGTACTAAATGGCCTTGTGGGACCGACAAAAGAAGTAGAAGTTACGGTACCACTGGGGACGAGCGATCACAATGTGATCAACTTTAAGCTTGACATCGGGAATAGAAAACGTGCCAAAACCTTAACCACAACCTTAAACTTTAAAAAGGGCAAATACGATCGCATGAGAGCCATGGTGAAACAACGACTCAAGAAAAAGGTGGACAAACTTGAAACGGTAGACCAGGCATGGTCCCTACTGAAAAATACTATCACAGAAGCACAAAATCTCCACATTCCGAGGATTTCCAAAGAAGGGAGAACAAAAGGTAAGGAAGAACCGGCATGGCTTACCAGACAGGTGAGGGAAGCCATAAAAGAAAAGAAGGACTCTTTCAAAAAATGGAAACACATGAAAACAACTGAAGCATGGAAAAAACATAAAGATGATCAGAAGAAATGTCACAAGGCGGTGAGGGATGCCAAAAAGGACTATGAGGAAAAAATAACGCAAGAGGCCAAAAACTTCAAGCCCTTCTTTAGATACGTGAAAGGGAAAAACCCCGCAAAAGAGGCGGTGGGACCCCTGGACGACCAGGGAAGAAAAGGGTACATCAAGGAAGATAAACAAATTGCAGACAAACTAAATTCCTTCTTTGCGTCCGTCTTTACGGAGGAGGATACCGCAAAAATACCAGAAGCAGTGAAAGTGTTTAGTGGAGTAATAGAAGACAGCCTCACCACAGTTGAAGTGGAGTTGGACCAGATATACTACCAGATCGACAAACTTAAAAGTGACAAATCCCCTGGACTGGATGGAATTCACCCGAGAGTCTTAAAGGAATTGAAGGTTGAAATCGGAGAGTTATTGCAAAAACTTGCCAATCTGACAATCAGAACTGGACAGATACCAGACGACTGGAAGATAGCGAACGTCATGCCAATTTTCAAAAAAGGATCGAGAGGAGAACCGGGCAACTACAGACCTGTGAGCCTTACGTCTGTCCCTGGAAAGATGGTTGAAGCACATTCAGAATATAACTAGAAATTGGAAAGATTATACAAGACTTAACTATACTTTTTGGTGGAATTCTATATGTTATATTTATAAAATGGAACAAATTCTTGCTATGCAAAAAGGAAATTATAACAAGTTTTAAAAAATTTGGGGGCCATTGATTGAATATTCGAATGATTAGACACTTTTTTTTTAATATAGAAGAATAATATGATATGGGATTGGGAGGGTATAATGTGTGAGATTCAAATAAAATGTTGATATGTGTGGAAGGGAAGGGGGGAGTGGGGATAATATAAGATTTAATATTATATGAAGTATACAAGTGAATTGTATGAATATTGAATGATTATTGTATACTTGTTATGAGATATGAAAATGAATAAAGAATTGGAAAAAAAAAAGGATAGCATAGTCCGGCACTTAGATACACACGACTTGCTGAAACCCAGTCATCATGGGTTCAGGAAAGGGAAATCATGTTTAACAAATTTACTTCAATTTTTTGAGACCGTGAACAAGCAAATTGATAGTGGAATGCTGGTGGACATAATATATTTGGACTTCCAGAAAGCGTTTGACAAAGTTCCACATGAAAAACTTCTCAGGAAACTACAAAGCCATGGAATAGAGGGAGATATACAAAGGTGGATAGGCAAATGGCTGGAAAACAGAAAGCAGAGAGTGGGCATAAATGGGAAGTTCTCAGACTGGGAGAAAGTGACTAGTAGTGTGCCCCAGGGCTCGGTACTTGGGCCGATCCTATTTAATATTTATATCAATGACCTGGAAGACGGAATATCCAGTGAGATCATTAAGTTTGCAGACGACACAAAGCTATGCCGGGCAATCAGATCGCAGGACGATAGCGAGGAACTCCAGAGCGACTTGTATCAGTTAGAGAAATGGGCAGAGCAATGGCAGATGAAGTTCAACGTGGAGAAATGCAAAGTAATGCATTTAGGTAGTAAGAATAATGAACACGAGTATAGAATGTCAGGCACAACTCTGGGTAAGAGCGAACAAGAAAAGGACCTGGGTGTACTGATAGATAGGACCCTGAAGCCATCGGCACAATGCGCGGCAGCGGCAAAGAAAGCAAACAGAATGTTAGGCATGATAAAGAAAGGAATCACGAGTAGATCGGAGAAAGTCATAATGCCGCTTTATAGAGCAATGGTCAGACCACACTTAGAATACTGTGTCCAACATTGGTCTCCCAACCTAAAGAAGGATATAAAACTGCTGGAGAGGGTGCAGAGACGAGCAACGAAGCTAATAAGAGGTATGAGAACTTGGAATATGAGGAACGACTCAAGAAACTGGGACTGTTCTCCCTTGAGAAGAGGAGGCTGCGAGGGGACATGATCGAGACTTCAAAAATACTGAAAGGCATCGATAAAATAGAGCAGGAAAATAAATATTTACATTGTCCAACGTGACACGGACAAGAGGACATGGTTTGAAGCTAAGGGGGGACAAGTCCAGGACAAATGTCAGGAAGTTCTGCATCACGTAGCTGAAGTGGTAGACGCCTGAATGCTCTCCCAAAGGAGGTTATTAAGGAATCCACTGTGCTAGGATTCAAGGCAAATTAGATGCACATCTCCTTACGAGAGGCATAGAGGGATATGGGTTTCTAAAACTACATCAGGTGTATACCTGACTGGGCCTCCGCGTGTGCGGATCGCCAGACTCGATGGACCATTGGTCTGATCCGGAGATGGCAGTTCTTATGTTCTTATGTAACAAGACGCCTCTAAAAATTTAGATGGCCTTCAAAAAAATAGGCGCTTTGCTTGTTAGGCGTGGGCGTGGCTTCGTGTTAGGCGCCTTGTTACAGAATCGCTGCTCTTAAGCGTGCTTAAGCGCTTGCATGGGCACCTAACTTTTAGTTGTGCCTAGAGCTGTCCTATTTATTTGGTTGCCTCCAAAATAGGTGCCGCTCAGCACGATTCACTAAACAGCACCCGGTTTTACTTGAATTGCGCTGACGGTTGCCTATATCGATGCCTAACTTTTGGGTGCTTCTTATAGTATTTGCCCTAGAGTGCTTTTGGCTTATGCTTCATTGGTTGCTACCATGGGTCAAGAGACATAGCAGCAGTGGCAGTAGCAGAAGGGAGAGGATTTCAGCCCATCCCCTGTGTTCCGGTCACCCTCTTATTACTCCCTGAGAATAAGGCTGGTGCAGCAGATATAAGCAATCATGGTAGTTTTTAATACCCCCAAAGCTCAGCATCCTCCTGCCATGCTTGCCACTCTTACCAGGTTGTGCTGACCCTGGGAATAACCCCTTGTGCTTTCTTTTCCTTTTCCTGCTCCAGCCATGTTCTTCAAGCCCACCAACTTCTAGAACCACCTATCAAGCTTGGTCATTGATAAAATAGCTTTCCTTTGACCCCTGCAGTATAATCAATTTTTGCCTGATTTCAAATCTCCCTTTTACCTCTAAAGTCTTAGGAAAAAACTGTATGTTTGCAACTATGTAAATTTCTCAGTGACACAAGCACACTCTGTCCCAAGCAAGCAAGGTTCTCCCTGGCTGCTGAATTGAGTCCTTAATTATTTGCTTAACTAATGAAATTAAATGTCAACTTGATGCCAGTATGGCAGCACTTGCTTAAAATAATTCTACTTTCCTTCAGTAAATAATCTGATTAAATTTAAATGAAGCCTATAAATTTTCTACTTTTTCTCTGCTTTCGGTGACTGAAACGGGGGGTGGGGGCTAGGGTGATTTTGGCTGTTGCATTTTTGTGGGAGAATTTCTTGCTGTCCTGCTATTTTCTTCTCTTTCTCTTTCTCTTTACTTGCTTCTTATTTTTGTGTTATTTTAGTTTGTAACCACTTTGATGCTATTTGTTATTTTTATTTTGATATCTTCATAGGGTTACCAGAAGTCTGGATTTACCTGGATATGTCCTCTTTTTAGAGGACTGTTGGGTATCTGGATGAATTTTGAAAACCTGGCAGTTTGTCTGGGTTTTGGAAGGCCCTGGCTCTGCCAGAGCTCAGGGCCACATCTGGATGGCCTCTGAGCATGTGTGGACAAAACACAATGACATTACATGCATGCGCGCATGCATATGACATCACACTGCATCCATGCATGCTCGAAGGCCCTCTAGATATGGCCTCAAGCTCTGGGAAAGAGAGGAGATGAGGTTTGTGGTGGGTGGAGGGGGGCAGGGCTTAGGGGTAGAACAGGGCAAGGCCATGTGACCTCTTTTTTTACTTTTACAAATATGCTAAGTGAATGGTATTATAATAAGCCTCATAATAAAGATAAATATATAAAAAAAATTGCACCTATAAGTTAGGCCAGTGGTCTCAAACTCACAGCCTGGGGGCCACATGTGGCCCTCCAGGTACTATTTTGAGGCCCTCGGTATGTTTATCATTATCACAAAAGTAAAATAACAGTTTTCTTGATCATATGTCTCTTTAGCTCTATATTAACAATATTATTATTAAGACTTAGCCAAAAGGAAGATTTATAAACTATAAAGAGTTTTACCTCATGCAAATTGTCATTTCTTTATTAAGACATTAACTATTTTTTCTGTGGCCCTCCAAGTACCTACAAATCCAAATGTGGCCCTTCAAAGGTTTGAGTTTGAGACCACTGAGTTAGGGCATGAGTACTTATGCCAGTCATAGAGCCAAAAATATGCAGGTAACTTACAGTTTTCTATAAATTATGGACCAGATTTTGTAAATGTTGCCCAAATTTGGGCACCATAAAAATGTGTGCCAAGTGCTATTCTATGAACAGAGTTGGATGCTCTTTCTAGAACAATGCATAGTACTAGGATCTGCAATCAAGTTCTGGGCATGAGGATTTATGCCACCTGAAACCTGGTGTAACTCCTACACATAAATTAGGCACAAATCCCCCAAATTCTGTAAAACCTGTGACCCACCTATGTAGAGAATGACACGGGGACAAATTTTTCCCTGTACCCACAGGAATTCATTTTCCTGTCCCGTCCCCATGAATTCTTTCCCTGTCCCTGCCCCATTTCTGCAAGCTCCATCCTCATCTGCTCAAGCTTCAAACACTTTAAAATGATAAGTGTTCGAGGCTTGTGCAGTTAAGGCAGAGCTTACAAGAAGGGTGACGGGTCATAAGCGCGTCATACAAACGGGCGCCGACAAATTGGAACTTATAATTGAGCGCAAGATATCAGCGCGCCGCACAAAACCCTTATTTTAAAGGGCTCCAACAGGGGTGTGTGGGGGGAACCCCCCACTTTATTGAATACTGTTCACACTGCTGTGTTGGGGGGGCGTGGGGGGGTGTAACCCCCCACATTAAACATGAAAACTTAACTTTTCCCTTAAAAAATAGAGAAAAGTTAAGTTTCCTCTATAATGGGGGGTAACAAACCCTCAAAACCACCCCCCAACGACAGCGTGAACAGTATTTAGTAAAGTGGAGGGGTTTCCCCCACACACCCCCGTCGGAGCCCTTTAAAATAAGGTTTATGTGCGGTGCACTGATGTCTTGCGCTCAATTGTCCGCTCCAATTTGTCAGCGCCTGTTTGTCTGGCGCGCTTATGACTGTGAACCTACAAGAAGGACAGGGCAGCTACAAAACTTGCGGGGCCAGGACAGGAAAATTGAGTTCCTGCGGGGAAGGGGAAAAAATTGTCCCTCATGTCCCTCCCATGGCTACACCCCTTTTTCAGTTGCAAGCTAAAAGATTTACATATGTATCTTTATAGAATATCCCTTAGCAAGATGCACATGTAAATCCAAATTGTTGCTAATGGATATCAATATTTGATTGGTAGTGCCCATTTATTGGTGTTAAATTAGCTCATTAAATTGCATGTGCAAATTGGGCAGATTGAAACATTTGTGCATGAAATTTTGAGCACTATTTAGAATCCAAAAGTTTGTGTTAATGTAATTCCTGCCTATGCTCCTCTCAGACTCTGCTTATGTATATACCGCCTTTTATGAACTAGCAAGCAGGTTCCAGCAAGCCTCTGAGGAGACAAACTGTGTGAACTGATGGACTCATAAGTTAAATCAGGTATTTTGCCTGCTTATATAAATATGCTGGCTCCTATTCTTCCCAGACTTTACTGTGGAGGTTTTTATTATTCTAATATCTGCCTAGACTAGAGGTAGACAATTCCGGTCCTTGAGAGTCATAGGCAGGTCAGGTTTTCAGGATATCCACAATGAATATGTATGAGACGGATTTTGCCTGCACTGCCTCCTTGAGATGCAAATCTATCTCATGTACAAAAATGCAGGCTAAATTTATTAATCAAGAATCATGAATGCGGTTAATGTTACCACCTTGAACCAAACCAAAGAATCCGACACGGTCCGTGTTTCGGTAAAACACGCCTTCATCAGGGGTCCCAGGTGGATAAGGAGGCTCAGGGGTGATATGATAGAGACCTTCAAGATCATGAGGGGCATAGAGACGGTGGATAGGGACAGATTCTTCAGGCTGAAGGGGACAATAGGTACGAGGGGGCATTTGGAGAAACTGAAGGGAGATAGGTTCAAAACAAATGCAAGGAAGTTTTTTTTCACCCAAAGGGTCGTGGACTTGGAATGCGCTACCGGAGGGAAGTGATCAGGCAGAGTACGGTACAAGGATTCAAACAGAGACTGGACGGATTCCTGAGGGATAAAGGGATCGTGGGATACTGAGAAAGCTAACCAGAAAATAAGTATAGAAACCCAACCAGGTCATGCATGTGCAAGACCGGAGGGCTAGGACTTTGATGGGAAGATAGGACTCAATAGGAAACCAAGGTGGCATGGGGGCCCCTTCTGGTGATTTAGAGGTCATGACCTGTTTGGGCCGCCGCGGGAGTGGACTGCTGGGCAGGATGGACCTATGGTCTGACCCGGCGGAGGCACTGCTTATGTTCTTATGTTCTTATGTATCAAATGAAACTGCAAATCAAAAGCTTAGTCAAGTTTCAAGTTTATTAAAAGATTTTTTATACCACTTATTCAGGTTTCTAGGCGGTGTACAACAATAATAGAAAAGATATCTTTAAAAGAGACAAAACAAATTAAGGTTAAAATATTATACAAGACAATGTTCGGTTAATCTATATTAACAGAAGACACATGTACAAACTGGAAACCATTGGGAAAGAAGGGCTGAACTACAATTTATAGATAAAGCACACTTAGGGGTAGAACAATAGGTAGGGGAGGGACTTTAGTTAATTTAGTCCTAAGAAGGACAGTTTTATCCAAAAGCATCCTCAAATAAAAAATTTTTGAGTTTTGTTTTAAATTGCTTTGTCAAAGATTCTGCTTGCAAGTGATTGGGCAAAGAATTCCATAGGGACGGTGCAATGACAGCAAAGTTGTTGGATCTCAATGTATTAATTAATTTGAAAGATGGTACAACTAGGAGGTTTTGTGATATAGAGCGAAGAGATTTAGAGGGATAATAAGGAGTAAGAAGTCTGTCAATAAACTCAGGTTGACTGTTTGAACGAGTAGTGAAGGTTAATAGTAAAATTTTATAACTAATTCTAGTCTTAGGAAATAGCAGCAACAGCAATGGAATAAAACTCTGTGAGTACTCCGCCGTGGCGAAAAATTTAGGCACACTGCAATAGAATATGCTCGATCTGCACACAATTTAGGCGCAGGCATTTAGGTCAGGTTTTCATTGGCTTCATTGGCCACATCTAAATCTTAGCCATGGCGGAGTACTCACAGAGTTTTATTCCATTGCTGTTGCTGCTATTTCCTAAGACTAAGCTTTTGATTTGCAGTTTCATTTGATACCTTATCCACCTGGGACCCCTGATGAAGGCGTGTTTTACCGAAACACGGACCGTGTCGGGTCCTTTGGTTTGGTTCAAGGTGGTAACATTAACCGCATTCATGATTCTTGATTAATAAATTTAGCCTGCATTTTTGTACATCCATCTGCAGTGTTTCTTTGTGTTGTGTTGTCCTCTTTTTTACTGCAGATTTTGTTGGGTTTTCCTCTTGTTTGCTAATTACAGTAATGCCAATAATTGCTTGTTAATTGGCATTTCAGTGCTGATTGGTTTGTTTACCAATTAAGTTGTGCGCACAGATCAGCAACGGTAGGAGGTTTGCGCCAAAAGACATATGAGGAGAGATTGGAACTCCTGAATATGTATACCCTAGAGCAGGGGGTGTCAAAGTTCCTCCTCAAGGGCTGCAATCCAGTCAGGTTTTCAGGATTTCTCCCAATGAATATGCATGAAATCTGTTAGCATACAATGAAAGCAGTGCATGCAAATAGATCTCATGCATATTCATTGGGGAAATCCTGAAAACCCGACTGGATTGCGGCCCTCGAGGAGGGACTTTGACACTCCTGCCCTAGAGGAAAGGAGGGACAGGAGAGATATGATTCAGACATTCTTCATACTTGAAAGATATTAATGTAGAACAAAATCTTTTCCAGTGAAAGGAAAATGGTAAAACCAGAGGACATAATCTGAGGTTGAGGGGTAGTAGACCTGAGTAATGTTAGGAAATTTTTCTTTATGAAGAGGGTGTTTGATGCCTAGAATGCGCTCCCGAGGGAGATGGTGGAGAGGAAATGATGCCAGAGTTCAAAAAACATGGGATGAACACAGAGGATCTCTAATCGGAAAATAATGGTATGTATTGAAGAACTAAGGCCAATACTAGGGTAGACTTGCATGGTCTGTGTCCCGTATATGGCCATTCAGTTGAGGATGGGCTGGAGTGAGCTTTGACGGAGACTCTAGTAGATGGAACCTGTGCACAATACCGGGCAGAGCTTTGGGCTTCTGGCCCAGAAATATCTAAGAAAAAGAACAATTTAAATTATAGAGAGTGTATGTTTGGGCAGATTGGATGGACTATTTGGGTCTTTATCTGCCGTAATTTACTATGTTTTTATTTGCGCATGCAACTTTAGTCACAATATATAGAATCTGGGGGCAATTGCACACATATGTTACAGAACATTGGCAATTACAATTGTTACCGTTAGTTATGTGTGTTAAATGCTAGCCATATAATCAAGGTTATTTTAGAATTTGTGTACAACTGCCTTAGAACGTAAATGTGGAGGAGGTGTGTGGGCAGAACATATGAGTGTTCTCTATCAATGTGTGGAATGAGCTTGTAAGGCCATAATAGCAAGGAATAAGTTGAGGATTGCATGGTGTGTGCAGAGGATACGTGTGTAGCTATGTTAGTGTCTTATGAATGGGGTTATTCCATGTCAAGTGGTGCAGAGCTCCCCACTCGACCATCTCAGAAACTGATTGGGACTGCTAATGAAGATATCCAGAGCTTTGGGGAATGGTCTCAACTAGGTCCAGAATTAGGGACCCCTTTATTTGGACCACTTTTTATATCCGTGGAAGATGTTGATTGGGGTTCCTCCTTGACATTGGACCTTTGGTGACCCTTCGTGGAACAAACAGATGTGAATGAAAGACAAAGACTTAAGAATCAGTAAATGGGGAAAACATGTTATTTTTTCTCTATTTGGAAGCAGGCTGACCTTGCATGCCAGCAGTTCCTCATTCATTCTTGTTTGATATGGCATTGGTGCCCTGTTATCAGATTGTAAAATGTGTGTGTGTGTTGGCCTCTTTCTCTTAGTTTTCACTGGCATGGCTGTCTTTTCTTCTGTGGGGAAGCTGTATCATCTGAGCAATTTAACATGTCCAAGAAAGATCAGATTTATGTATACTGTTGGGAGATGCCTAGTGCAATCTGCTGCTCTGAGCTTGGTGGGCCCCTAATGCCTCATTATATGCTTATTTATTATCAAATTTGTCATTATGCAGCCTTCCACACAGCTTCTTTGAACAGTTAGTTATATTTAGTGTGTTGGCCTCTCCAAATGGCCACTCACCAATCCTCATTTCCAGTTATCAAGCTGGGCAAATCAACCTCGGCATCTCCAGCCTTCTAAATTTGCTGCCTCTCATTGCCCAAGCTTGAAATTCTTTTGAGCAATGAATCCTGACATGAGTGCAGCACTTTTACATTACTGCAATTATAATGCGCACCCTTCTTGCCACTACATATGTAGCATCCATTACGCTTTGCTTGTCTTGTAAGCTCAAATCAGCTATCTTGTCAAAACCCATGAAAGTAGAGCACAGCATCTTGAATAGCAAGCTAAGCTCCAGAACTATTGCACAGCTTCATTGTCAGACAGGGAATGCAATAATACAACTTAGGAGAGAATACTCTGACAGACAAATTAACATCAAGAATGTACATACAGCTTAAAAATTTTTTATTATATTTGTTTTGGTTCTTTAAAAAAGAACAAAAACATGAAAATCTGAATTTCTCCTCCCTCCTGAAACAAAATGGGGAAAAAGTCAGGTTTCTCCTTTCCTCCGCCAATCCCACTACCCACCTCATCTTTTTCTTGCATGTCCTCTTCTGGGCCGGAGAGATTTGTTATTCCTGGCAAAATGGCGGTAACCGACTTGAGGTCAGTGCCATTTTCTTTTACAGCAATTTCCTGCAGAGAATCTCTGGGTTAGCTATTGGCATTTTGAAAACCAGCAATAATGGGCCAGGAATGATGGATCTGCTCCATAGACAGAGACCTATAATCTGCAGCTATAGTATATAATGATTGGAGGATAATGGATACTTGGGATGGGGAATGGGTGTGGAGTAGTGCTGCCCAATCCGCTGATTCGAATCAATTCATTAAAAAAAAAAATTTGGCTCTGCGATTCGGTGACCAACCCTCCTCCCCCTACCTTTAGGTCTCCTAAAGCAGGAGCGGCAGTGCTGCCTCTTGCTAGCCGTCCACTGCCACTGCTGCTCCTGCTATAGAGGCGAGGGGGAGGGTCAGTCAGGCATAAGCGCCAGCCCGAGGTACCCTTACATTCGTGGATTTAGGCCCCCCCCAAAGGCCTGCATGTACCTCTCTTCTTTCTAGAGTCCTCCGGCTTCCCCTCCTGACCTCCCAGTCTCACCTTCAGCTAATTATGGCAGCCTGGAGAGGATCACTGGTGCTGTAGCTATCCTAGCAGGCTGCCGTTGGCCTCCACAGCACATTCCCTCTGATGCAATCCCGCCCCTGATGTCAGAGGAGGGGTGGGCCCGCTGCAGAGGGAATGTGCTATAGAGGCCAGTGGCAGCCTGCTAGGATTGCTGCAGCACTGGCGATTCTCTGCAGGCTGCTGTATTTAGCTGAAGGTGAGACTAGGAGGCAAGGGGGGAAGCCAGAGGACGCTAGAAAGAAGGGGGAAATATGCAGGCCTTTGGTGGAGGGGCCCTGGTTTAGAAGTACACGGAGGGAGAGAAGGGGAGGTCCAAAGAGACATATATATATGCCGGACTGAGGGGGAAGGGGGGGAAAGAAATAATGGGTCTAAAAACAGAGGAGATGGAGCGAGATGGTAGACAATGAGATTTAGAAAGGGAAGGAACAAAAAGAGAGAGAAGTTGGACACGGGATGGAGTTGGTGGGGAAGATAGAGATACTGGATAGGAGAGTAGTTGGGAAGAGAAAGGGAGAGATGGTGGACCCTCGGGTGGTGGGGAAGGAGGGAGAGATGCTGGATGAAAGGATAGTTGAGAATAGGAGAGATGGTGGATCTGGGGATGGTGGGGTCCAGTGCTGCAGCTACGTGGATGGAGACGAAAAAAAGGAAAGATACCAGACCTCGGGGGGAGGGAAGGGAAACAGAAGGGGAGGACAGAGATGGAAGATGGATGGTTAGCATTGAGAAAGAAGAAAACGAAAAATGGGCAGGAGACCCTGCCAAGTGAGTTATCAGAAGACAAAGAGAAATCAGAGTCTGGGACCAACATGATTTGAATAATGACCAGACAACAAAAGGTAGAAAAAAATAATTTTATTTTCTGTTTTCAATATGTCAGATTTGAAATGTTATCCTGCCAGAGCTGATGTTAGACCACAGACGTGAGCTAGTATTTAACAAAGAGAGTTAAAGTCTTTTTTGTTTATTTTGTTTACACCACAGCACCAGTGTTGGTAGGAGAGTGCAAAGTGGGTGGGGTGGGTAAAGAGGCTATAAAATAAACCTACCAGGATGTTTGAAAAAAAAAAACCAACAAAAACCCAGCCAATTGGGCAAGAAAATCTAATTTAAAAATTGATTCAAAAGGCTGAATCAAATCGAATCAAAAAATTTTTTTCCTGAATCGGGCAGCACTAGTGTGGAGGCCTGTTAAGCCAGCCAGGTCATTAAAATGGTGATACAAATAAATTAAATGACAAAGACTTAATTCTTGAAATATTAACATTTCTTATTTCATAATAGAACTAGAACTAGAAGTTTACAGTAGTTTGGTAGAAGTACTTTATAGGTTAACAAGCATTTAAAAAAAGCATGCATTTGGAACTACTAAAGATAGAGAGCATATGGATGCAAATAACTTGAGTGGTTAGTTTAAAATCTCTATTCTTGTTTTGGACATCTGAAAACTGGTATTTAGATGTTCATTTGTATGGACATCTGAATCCCTGTTATATAAAACCAGATATTTCCATATGACATGAGGATATGGTGTGGATGTGTTTGGGGCAGAACTAAGGAGGGGCTAAATGATTGATGTCTGTATTTAGAGTACCTGGTGCTTGGCATGTCCAGGTTATCGAAAGTGCACTGATTGAGCAGTTCTGCACTGGACAAAGTAAAGGAAGTCATAGCAAAGTTTTTTGTGTGTCCCTGGAGGGCTCACAATTTATGATAAAAAAGGAAAACCAAACTTAACAGAGTCAATGTAAGAGAACATTTGTGACTATTTCTTGGAAAACATGAGAAAAGTTGCATATCCAAAATGTTGAAAATGGCCAAGTTTCACATCATGGGTCCAAAAGCAGCCACACGTTTGAACTTCTAAACCTTAAAAAAAAGGATCGGTTCAAATTATTTGTTCTAATAGTATTCATTAAAACCTCATTTTTTGTTTCTGGGGACTTCAGTCATGTTTTCCAAGAGATGGTCGCATTTATGCCATTATAAATTATTTACATTTAAATAAAAGCTGAAAAGAAGAAATAGTAGTTTATAAATTGGCTAAGCAAATGTATTTTTAAAAATCATTTCTTTTATTTACAGACAGGTGAAAAAAGTTTTGTTTATTCCCTATGCCCTTCATGACAGAGATGCTTATGCTCACAAGGCAAGGACAAAATTTGAATCTCTGGGTAAGAGAACAACCATGTTACCAGTTATATTTGTTCCTCTGTTCACTGAATCTTTCTTTCAGAGGTTTCAAAGGCTATTGGCTTGTTTGAATGATTCAGAGGGTTGTTGGGCTTTGCTTTTTTTTTTTTTTTTTCTTCCCAGCCTGAGAACAGTGTAGAGAAAGACAGAACTGTGTGGAGTGAGAAGGGAAAAAACAGCTTGTCTCCCTGATACTGAGCCCATAGTGGTCTTCATCTTTTTTTTTTTTTTTTAATGCTGGGTATCTAGCAGTAGTATCCGGATAATGGCTGCCACTGAATATCTAGACAGATTGATGATATAGTTCAAAGGTGTTCAACCTGCGGCCCCGCCAGATATTTTGTGCAGCCCCTCTCGAGGGCGATGTGGTGTTATCCTCTGCTGCCCCCTGGTGTTTTCTTTCTGGCCAGCTCCCTCCTTTGTCTTGCTGCAGTATTTTTCTGTTCAAAGCCACGGGCAGCGGCGCCTCCCACGGCTAACCCAGAAGCGTTCCCTGTGATGTCGTGACATCAGAGAGAAGGCATCCAGATCAGCCGCTGGAGGTGCATAGGAGCCGCTGCCCATGGCTTTGAGCAGAAAAGTGACTAGCAGTGAGGAGGGAGTCAACCTGAAGGTAAACATCGGAAGGAGGCACAGAAGGGAGGGAAGGGAAAAGGGCGTGTTGGGACTTGAGAGGGAGGGAGCACAAACTTAGGACAAATGATGGATGGATGGAAGGAAGGAGGGAGGGAGGGGCATGAACTTAGGACACAGAATGAAGGGAAAGAGGAAGGGGAGCATGAGCCATAGGGAGTGAGAGAGTGAGGGAAAAAGATGCTGAGGTGAGGGAGGGAATAGAAAAGGGAGAATTGGGTGTCTCAGGGAAAGAGATGGTGCACATGGGGAGATGAAGAAAGAGGAGAACTTTTGGGCAAAGGAAGGAGGGAGGGAGAGAGAAAATTATTGTACATGGTGGTGGGAGAGGAGTGCATCGGTGCGGAGAGAAGGGGGGAGAACATGTTGGGCTGAGGAAGCCTCCTGGACTGGTTAAAAGAAGTGCCAGATTAGGCGTGGGGGGAGAGCTTATGGGGCCAGAAATAGAGGACAGCATCTCTCTTTTTTTCTCCTCCATTTCATTGTTCAGCATGAAGGGGGGGGAGGGAAGAAGAAAAACATAAAAGAGAGGGAGCAAAATGTTGGACCATGGGGATAGAGGAGGAGAGATGGACCCTTGAGGGGGGGGGGGCAGGAGGGAAGAGAGCTGGGATAAGAAGATGCTAGGCAGGGGATGAAAAGAAAGGGATAGGGAGTTATAGCCTGACCAGTGGAGAGAGGGAGGAGGATTCTGAAAGTGGTGAGCCATGTGGATGAGGTCAAAAGGGAGATGACAAGATGAGTGAGAGAGCAGTGAGTACAGTGGTAGAAATGTGGTAATGGGGAGTAGATAGAAAGAAATAGGAGGTTGGGAAAGGAGTAAGATGGGAAATGGAAGAGCTAGGGACTGAGGGAAGATGGAGAATTGAGAGGTAGCTGAACATTTAAAAAGAAGAAGGGTGAGAAAGAAGGCAAGATTTGAGTGGACAGAGGCAAAAAAGAAAAGAAAAAGTTAAGAAATCTGAAAGGGAAAGTCAATATGTTGGAGACAGGCATAAGGAGGAAATGGAACAAGAGAGAAGAGGAGAAAAAGATGGACAGCAGACACTTGGAAGAGAATTAGTTGAAGATAGACAAAAAATAGAAACTGGGACCAAGATGATGGAAAAACAAAATATCCAGACAACAAGGTAGAAAAACTTGTTTTATTTTGAATTTATTAACTGGAATATGTTAGCTTTGGGATATGTGCATCACAATTATTTTTGTATTCAGTGGTGGATGGGCACCAAAGTTTCTCCCTGCCTGGGTGCAGTTTATAAATACTTGAGCTAGTGGGGCTTCCCAAGCCTTGCCAACTGAAGACGTCTTTCTCCAGTCTGGCAACCCAAAATCTCCAAGCTTTGCAGCCAATGGCAATATCTTCAAGCTGCCACTGCTTTCATGCATGCATGAAAGCCAAGGGGGGGCAGGGAGGAGGGAAGGCAGCAGCTCTGTAATATTGCTGCCAGCTGCAGAGCTTGGGAAGTTAGAGGGGGAGGAGGTGGCTGTCAGTTGGTGAGGCTTGGGGAGCCCTACTAGCTACAGCATGGGAGGTGTTCATTTTTAGGGAGTCAAGTTCAAAGTGGGAGGCCCAAAAAAGCAGTAATATTTACCCTGACTGAACGATCCTCCACGTGCGACACTGACAACTGATTCAGCATCCCCGCTCTGATGAGGCTCACCATAGCTCTAATAGAAGTGAATGGGAGAACCATCAGAGTGGGGATGCAGAAGCCTGTGGCTGCTCCCACTGTCAGCAGTATACATGGAGGATCACTCAGTCAGGGTAAGTATTACTGCTTTTTTGGGTTCCTCTCCTCAGTGTCCCTTTAATGAAGGTTTATTATTAGATACGTTCATCTTCTATATTAGTGATTGCAAATTTGGGAACTGCTCAACCTTGTTTTTGCTCATCAGCTAGTGTTTGTATTTGAGTGGCCCCAGAAATTTTTTTTTCAGCCAATGTGGATCAGGGAAACCAAAAGGTTGGACACCCCTGATATAGCTTATCCAGATAACTATTAGGACAAGCTATCTCGATACTTAGTGGCACTGGAAAGAGTTATACCCATTGCTATGCTGTCCCATCAGATAATGGAATTCTGTTTCCTTTCTACTTTACTAAACTGTAACTGGTGGTATAGCAAACCCAAACAAACCAAAAACCATAACTTGCATTTCTGTCCTGCCTCTGCCATTGAATAGGTCCAGCACTATCTGGATGGTGCCAAGGTGGTTTCTAAAGATATGACGGTGTTGCTGAATATCTCTCTCAGCTGCATTTACCCCACTCCTTTTACTAAGCCACGATAGAGGTTTTACCATGATCGGAGTGCTAAATGCTCCGATGCTTGTAGAATTCTGAGCATTGGAGCAGCATTTAGCACTCCGGCCTGCAGTAAAAATCTCTATCGTGGCTTAGTAAAAGGGGAGGAAGAAAAAAGAAGACATGTTGCCCCGTGTCCCGCCCCCACAGGAACCTCATGTTTCCTTCCCTGATCTCCAGGCCATGTCTTGAGGGCCTCTGCTCGTGATGTGATAACATTACGCTCATGTACTTCACTTTGATATCTGCACATGTGCAGAGGCCCTACAAATGCGGCCCCTAGCTCGGGACCTTCCAAAACCCAGAAAAACTGCCAACAAATATCTTCCTACTTGGGGCTATGACACCAAAATGCTTCACGACATTCATTCCTACCAGAACACGTGTAGAGCACAGATAAACCATATGCAAATACAGGACCACAAACTAAAAGTCCTAATATATACAAAAAAAATCCCTAAGATGCCAGGCTCTGCGTGTAGTACAACACAAGAGAAATAGAAAGATATGTTTCTTCCCGAACATTGCAAAATATAGACAGCAGATGTAAATTTTGAAAATTGATACATTTCAATCACTAAATTGAAAATAAAATCACTTTTCCTACCTTTGTTGTCTAGTGATTTTATTTTTCTATTCATCTTTTCCCAGTCTGTCTGTGCTCTTAACTATGTTTCCACTGGGGCCTGCTTATCCGTTTGCTGTTTTTCTCCTTCATGGTCTGTCCTACATCCATCTTTGGCATTAACTTTTAACATTCAACTTTCTTCCATTTTTCTGCTTCCTCCTCAAATCTATCTACTTTTCCATGTCTTCCCTTCCCATCTATCTATGTGTACTATCTTCTCCTTATTTCTTCTTCCCTTTTCCCATTTGCTCATAAACATCTTTTCTTCTATTTTCTTACCTTCCCCACTCCTCCCATCCCTATCTCCTCCCTTGTGTACCATATCCTCTTTCTCTTTCCTTCTCCTGTGGTCTGACATCTGTCTTCCCTCTTTCCCCCTCCTGTGGTCTGGGATCTTTCTCCTCTCCTTCCCACAGTCTGACCTGTCTTTCCATTCCTCTCCCCCTGCCTTAGTCATGAATCCTTCCCTCCTCCTTCTTTTCCCTGGTCTGACATCTCTCTCCTTCCTTTCCCCTCCTCCCATGGTCTGCCCCTTACTTTCTTCCCCTGTAGGTCTAGGGCATCTTTCCTTCCTTTTCCTCCACATCCCCGCAGTCCAGCATCTTTCTTACCGTCTGCCCCCCCCCCCCCTACCCCGGATCCGATGATTGCTTATTTGGTGCTGCTGCAAATTCTTTGTGCTGTTGGCAGTGAGTGAACTAAACACGCTGCCTTCGTCAACCCGGAAGCTTTTCCTCTGCAGAGAGAAAGCTTCTGGGTTGACCAAGGCAGCGTGTTTAATTTACTCACGCTGCTGGGTGGGCAAGCACAGGATCCTTGTGGGGGAAGAAGGAGGACTCCAGATAGTGTGCAGTGGGGTGGGAGAGGGTGGAGGAATCCAGATAGGTGCATTGGGGGGAGAGGGAGGAGGACTCCAGATAGGTGTGCGGTGGGGGAGAGGGGAGAGAAGGATTCCAGATAGGTGTGCAAGTGTAGGGTTACTAGATGTCTGGTTTCCCCTGACAAAAGTTGTAAATTTTAAAAGCCAACTGGACTGCCAACAGAGTCCTCAAAAAGAGGACGTGTCCGGGGAAATCCGGCCATCCGGTAACCCTAGGGGAGGGGGTTATTTAGGTAGCAGGTGCTGACTCCTAGTTAAATGGTTTTAAACAGTGATCCTAATATTATTATTGATAATGTTGTGGATGACTGATTGGACCAGCTAGCCTACCCATTTTTTTCTGGTTTACATTGCTAAGGATATATCCCTGTTGCTAGCCATAGAAGCTTGAAATTTTGTAGAGTAATGCTTCTTATCCAGATTTGTTTTGATTGTCTTCCTCTTTGAATCTCTACTATCCTGGATAGATGGGCATAGGTTCCTGTATGAAATCCAAAATCCAGGCCCTTTCACCTATGTCATACCACCACGATTTGTAATGATTCTGAGTAACTACCAAAACTAGTGAGTTTATTGCTTTAACATCTGGCCAGCAGCTAGCTACGTCCCCATACCCTTACTGCATAGTGGGTGACAGCATCAACTGTTTGGTTTTTGGGACATTATAGCCTTCTGGTACCACCTAGCTATCCATAGCCAGCAACGCCTTTAGCTCCTGCTTCCTTAATGTCTTGTTTTCTCCTCACATTTTTAGGGTATAAGCTGGATAGTATCCATGAGGTTGCTGATCCAGTGGAAGCTGTAAAAAAATCTGAAGCAATATTTATAGGTAATGGTCTATTAGGTTGTTTTGGGGGCATTTCTATAACTGAGTACCATATTTATGTGGCATAAATTAGAGGGTAATACACATATTATAAAGACACAAGCAAAATAGCTATGATAGAATGCAGTACTCCCCCGATATTTGCGGGAGTTCCATTCCAGGAACCCCTGCGAATTTAAAAAAACCGCAAATATGGTTTTTCACCTGTCAAAAGGCAGGAGAGGGCAGCTGGAGCGCCGGCGAGTGAAGAAAATCACTTGCGGTATGCTCCGACCTCCTCTTCCTGTTACTAAAGTAAGGCTACACCAATCAGGAGCTGCTTTGACACGCAGCTTCTGATTGGTGTGCCCAACTTTAGTACAGGAAGAGGCAGTCAGAGAATACCACAAATTAGTGAGCTCGGAACTGCGAATTTGCGGGGGAACACTGCACTAGAATAAGTTGGCATCAATGTGCCTATGTTTAGGCACCAACAGTTATGCCAGTCTACAGCTAGTGTAAATATTAGCACCTAAATGCAACATGTAAGCACATAATTTATAATATTATATAATTTACACATTTAAATGTTGGCCCTGACCATGCCCCTCCTCTGTAAATGCCCCCCTAACCGTTTCAGTGTGTAACTACAGAATAGCACTTATATGCATAAATGGCAGTAGCTTGCCTAAGTTTGCACTTACCCACATGAATGCCAGTATTCTATGAATTTAAGCATGCAAGAGATGTTTAAATTTATAGAAGGGGAGGGGGGTTTAATGCATAGTTTTAGATGTTGCATGACCTAGTCTACAGTGCCTTTGCTGTTAGTTGGGAGGATAAAGATACAAATGCAGAAGAGATGGAAAGGAAGTTCTAGAAGAAGGAGTAAGAATGGATAGATTGAGGAATTCAGGCACACAGAGCTGATTAAGGCTTTATTTTCACTGGTCTTAAATGCTAAGGGCAAGTTTAATACATCACTCACCCTATCAAGTGTCCAAGAATGTCAAAGAATCAAGAAACAGGGGTTAGATGATCATGCAAGGCAAAACAAGAATTCACAGGAGCAGAAACAAACCAGAAGCTGGAATAAGGTAAGAAATGCAGCGGGATCTAAGGTGGGAGACATGAACCGACATAGACACAAACACAATGCAATGACCCAGTGGTGAGGCAGGGCAGATGAACACCTTCAGTGCTCTGGACTGGCCCCAGAAGAGTAAATTATGGCAAGAAAGACAAGACATAGGAATGCCCACATTGAACAAGTACAGACCAAGACAGGAGACAACGGAGCATAAACCCAACCCATAAAGACACATGAGGGAAGGGAACAGTTTCTGCTAAAGGAGAGGAGGCTCTTGTCCTGCATGGCACAGATCTACCTTATGTCATGCTTTACACCAGCACCTATATCCCCTCCCCATGTCTATTGTGACCATTTAAAAATAAACTGATTTAAGAGCTGACTTTTTGTACAAGTCTTTTGCATATAGGGCCTGATTTTATAGTAAAATGTCTATGTGAAAAATGTATAAAGATAACTATTTTTAAAACATAACATAGGTACCTAGAACCAGCCCCAACAGCACACACATGCTGGTGCACATATTTATACCTATTCCACAGGTGGTATAAATATATACTCTAAGGGATTAATTCTCTATAGGTTGCCAAAAATTAGGTGCTGGGATGTTATGTACTAAATGCAAATTCTATATTGCCAATTACACTTGCTATTGCCATTATAGGATACTTGTGTAAGTCTACAGTTATGTGCCAACATTTAGGCCCAGCTGCTAGCATCATGTCAACGGCTCTCATATTTGTATGGGCTCTTGTGCAATCGCTTTGAACTTTTATAGGCATAGAGCGATCCATAAGTCCTAGATTAGATTAGATAAATGTTATGGTTTCTTGCATGAATGTCTATGTTCTATAACCACAGTGTGCAAGTCTGGGCATGCCCCTGACTTGCCCAAGCCCTTCCCATACCCACACCTCTTTGTGGTTACGCACGATAGACTTGAACACTAAGGTTATAGAATACCGTAACTGCAAATTAGTGCCAAATAACATCAACTAATACAAATTATGACTAAAATTGGTTGTTGGTGCCAGTCAACAGCTAATTTGTCAATTAGATTATGCCTATAACTGTGGGTGTTCTATAACCTGGGCATGCAAGGTTATGGAATGAAAGGGTAATCATATCCTTGCATATTATATAAAATATGTGTGTACTTTCCAACCCTGCTTCTGTTCTGCCCATGAGATACCCCTAAGAAAACCTACACATCAGGTAGAAGTAGGAGCTGACTTTCCATGTGCTTATTTTTTATGTGCATTTTGGGTCATACAATTTTATGACAGGCGTTTCTGCATATTAAAAAAACACATTATAAAATTACCCCACCCTCACCCCACATGTCTTGCCTTGATAAATGATCATTTTGTTGTATTGTTTTGTTAGAAATTTATAACAACCACCATTGGGACCCTTTTATTAAAATACCACTAAAACTTGCAGTTAACCTGCCTTAATATAGGATTTATTATGCAGTAGCAGCAAATTTTTGGAGGTGTTCCCACTATTTTTATTGCAGGTCATGGGTTAATTTTCCCATTAGCATATGGTAGCTGACAGTTAATACGAGACTAAATACAGTAAATGGTTCCGCGTTCACTCTGTGTTAATGCATTATGCTTATCACTGGCTAATGCGCCCATTCCATACTCTCTAATGGGAAAAAATCCTCAAAATGCAGTAACAAGATAAACTACTGCAAAACCTTTTAACATAGTTGTACAATAGCCTGTTTCTGTGCCTTAACTGCATGGGAGGGGCATAATGCTCTTCATTTAAAAGGCCCCCTTATTTTCTGAATGCTTTTTGCGCTTATTTTCTTTAAAGAAATTATGATTTTACTTATAAATATATTTGCAGCATTAATTTGGGAAAATAACATTTCCTTACATTTATTTTTAAGCTCGCTGGGCTCGATAGTCAGTCACTGGGAGGTAGCCTGAATAACTCCTGTGGTTGGCACTAACCCATGAATATTCAACGCAGGGCAATTTCCAGTGACCAGCATTGAATATCTGGGGGTTTATTCACCACTAAAGGGTTAACTGTCAATATTCAGCATTGATGGGTTAAGTTTATAGTGGTCAAAGATAGGATTTACACAGTCCGAAGTGGCCACTAAACTTAACTGCTCAGTTGATGGTTATTGCATGATATAGTTAGCTTTCAGCAGCTAACTGCAAATATTCAGCAGAGATAACTTGTTATCTCACGCTGAATATTCACATTTAGCCGGTTAAGCGCTACTTAAATGGTCAATACTGCGGACTGTGTTTTATGTATTAGTTAATTATTTAAGTTGTTTTACAAGAATTGAATTTTATTTGATATGCCATTAAATTTTATTTTTGAAATTTTGATAGTACTGTCTTGTACAATTAAAAAAATAAAGACCCCCTTTTATCAAGCCGTGGTAGAGTGTTTTAGCACTGGCTGGTGAGGTAAATGTTCCGATGCTCAAAGGAATTGAATGAGCATTGGAGCATTTACCTTGCTGGCCAGCGTTAAACTTCTCTATTGTGGGGGCCAAAATGAACAAATTAAACAAAACATTTTTGGGATTCTCTTTGTGTAAAAAAATAATCTGGTATCGGCTTCCATTCATTATCCTCCTCCTATCACCTGTCAACTTATGATCCACATTTCTTATCTAGGATCTGTTTTTCTGTCGCAGTAAGATATGAGACATTGCCACTGTCAGCATAGCTCTTTAAAAAAAAAAAAAAAAATAAATATATATATATATATATTATTAGGGGCTTTGGCTGTATCGATATCTACATCCCTCTTTCTTTGATTTTATTTTCTACAGTTTCCCTTTATTAAATTGTTTTATAGGTCACTGGAGCCTGTGTTCAGTGCCTCCTTGATTAGCAGTTAGAAACTCAATTATAAATGTTGCTGTGTAAAATTCTTGGCTGGTCACCCTAGTTACTTCAAATATTTTATGAGCATCTGGTCAAATTGCGGAAACACTACTTAGTAGTTTTATAGTTCTGCTAATGAGGCTGTTCTCATTGAAATATTCTTATAGCTCCAAGTAAGGTGTGAAAAGATTTCTCAGACATGCACTGAGAACAAGTTAGAAACCATATTATAATGGCACTCATCTTGTTTCATTACCTAGCAATAAACTAAGCTCTCAGGAGCCACATTTAAGGTGTTAACCTTCCTTTTAGCCATAAAGGAGTTAGGTTTGAAACAGCTCACTAGGCTGAAAGATCAATTAGGCATCTATTTTGAAGCATAAATGTAGGCACATAGGCATTTTATCCAAAAATATCACTCCAAGACAAAAGCACCACACAAGCCAAGAAAGCTAGCGTATTACTTAAGCGAAAGAAAAGACTCAGACACACGGAGAGGTGTACTCTTTCACCCAAGAATCATAGGCAAAAAACTTTCGCACAAGAGAACTCAAAACCTGAAACAGATTCTCAGTCCGGCGGTTCCTCATTCCAACGTAAGAGACTCAGGAGCGGTGGGGGCGTCACATGGTCCTTATGGGAGATGCAGCAATTGTGATATATTGCTTAGCTGCAGTGAGTTCATCAATCCTGGTGATGGGAAATGCTACCAACATAAGGTTCATATCTCTTGTGAATCTGATCAAATCCTCAATGGGCTAGGGGGACCTGCAAAGGAAGTGGTAGTAGTAGGACCACTAGGAAACAGCGATCACAACATGATCCAGTACATATTAGAAGTAGGAACATCAAAAGTGAAGAGAACCACAGCGACTACGCTCAACTTCAAGAAAGGGAACTACGATGCTATGAGAGCAATGGTGAGAAAGAAACTCAGAAACAGTTTAAGAAAGATGGAGACCGTAGAGAAAGCCTGGTCCCTATTCAAGGACACGGTGCAAGAAGCACAAAATCAGTACATCCCCAGGTTTAGGAAAGGGTGCAAAAAAAAATCGAACAAAAGACCCGGTATGGATAACAAATGAAGTGAAGAAAGCGATAAGAGACAAGAAAAAATCGTTCCGAAAATGGAAAAAGGACCAAACCGGGGAAAACTGGAAGGAACACAAGAATCACCAAAAAGAATGCTACCGAGTGGTTAGGAAAGCAAAGAGAGAATACGAAGAGAGGCTGGCTGGGGAAGCAAGAAATTTCAAAACGTTCTTCAAATATGTTAAAGGGAAGCAACCGGCGAGGGAGGAAGTAGGACCGTTGGATGATGGAGACAGAAAGGGAGTGGTAAAGGAGGAAAAAGAGGTAGCTGATAGGTTAAACAAGTTCTTCTCGTCAGTCTTCACAAGCGAGGACACATCCAATGTACCAGAACCCGAAGAGATCATAAGTGGTGACCAAGAAGAAAAACTGTCGCAAATAGACGTAAGCCATGAGGATGTCCTCCAACAGATAGATAGATTGAAAAGCGACAAATCACCGGGCCCGGACGGAATCCACCCAAGAGTATTAAAAGAATTAAGAAACGAAATAGCAGAAATACTCTGACAAATTTGCAGCCTATCCTTGAAAACTGGAGAGATTCCGGAGGACTGGAAAATAGCAAATGTTACACCTATCTTTAAAAAGGATCGAGGGGTGACCCGGGGAACTACAGGCCGGTAAGCTTGACTTCAGTTCCGGGCAAGATGGTAGAAGCGCTGATAAAAGACAGCATCTGTGAGCACATAGAAAAAAATGGACAAATGAAAGCGAGCCAGCATGGCTTCTGTAAGAGAAGATCGTGCCAAACAAACTTACTGCACTTCTTTGAAGGGATAAACAGCCAGATGGACAAAGGGGAACCCACAGACATCATTTATCTTGACTTCCAAAAAGCCTTTGACAAGGTACCCCATGAGCGGCTACTTAGGAAACTGTGGAACCACGGGGTGGAAGAGGACATATACAGATGGATTAAACACTGGTTGGCAGGCAGAAAGCAAAGGGTTGGAGTGAAGGGCCACTACTCGGACTGGAGGAGGGTCACAAGCGGTGTTCCGCAGGGGTCAGTGCTCGGACCGCTGCTGTGCAATGTATTTATAAATGACCTCGAAACAGGGACGAAGTGTGAAGTTATAAAATTTGCGGATGACACAAAACTCTGTAGCATGGTTAGAACCCTGGAGGAATGTGAAGACCTACAAAAGGACCTGAGCAAACTGGAGGAGTGGGCTAATACAGTGTTCTTCAACCTTTTTACACCCGTGGACCAGCAGAAAAAAAAGAATTATTTTGTGGACCGGCAAACTACTAGGACTAAAATTTAAAAAACCCATTTCCGCCCCATCTCCGCGAGCTCGGTCCCCACAAATCATCTGATCCCATCCACACAAGCCTCAGTTATGATTTTATATTGAATGTATTTTATTAAAGTATAAAAAGAAACAATATTCTGTAGAATTGTCATTTTATAAATACAAATAATTCAGAGCAAGGATCAACAAAACCCCTGTCTCCCCTCCCCTTCACATATATCCCCTCTACTATCAAGAAAACTGAACAAGCCAAATTATTACAGAATGCTACACAGAAATATCATGCTAACAGAATACTGAAGTAACACATGACAGGAATAGTTTTAGGGGAGTGCAACTAGGGCAACTGCCCCCTGGTCAGAGAGCGCCCTAAGCCAGCTGGAAGCTAAAGAAGCACTGCCTGGGTTTTGCAGTCCCCAGTTATGTCTAACACCAGCTCTAGCAGGATATATATTTCAAATCTGATATATTCTAATCACAAAATAGAAATAAAATTATTTTTTTCTACCTTTAGTCGTCTCTGGTTTCTGCTTTCAATCTTTTTTTCACTCTCTTCCTTCCAGCGTATGCCCTTTCTGTCTCTTCAATCCAGCATCTGCCCCTTCCATCCACTGTCTGTCCTCTCCCCCTTCCATATGGTATCTGTCTTCTTTCTATGTCCCTCTCCCCTTTCCATCCAGCTTGTGCCCCCTCTCTCCTTTTTACATGATTCATTCCAGCTTCACTGCTCTCTTCATTTTTATCTCTCCTACACCAGATCTATCATCGTTGTCCCTCTGCTTATTTTTCTGCTGACCCCTTCCTATCATCAATCTCTCTACTTTCTCATACCTGTCTCCCCTTCCCCTCCTCTAATCTCTCTGCCAGCTGTTTCCTTCCTTTTTTCATTCTCCCTTCCCTCCTCCTCCTGTCCAGCGGTAACTCTCTTCCCTTCCTCCCCTCCCAGCAGCATCTCTCCTTCTCCCTCTCCAGTAGCAGCTGTCCCTTTTTTTTCCTTGCCCAGCAGCTTCCCAGATTCCTTTCCCTCCTCCCTTCCCAGAAGCATCTCTCCTTCTCCTTCTCCCTCTCTCTCTCCAGTAGCAGCTGTCCCTTTTTTCCTTGCCCAGCAGCTTCCCAGATTTCTTTCCCTCCTCCCCTCCCAGAAGCATTTCTCTTTCTCCTTCTCCCTCTCCAGTAGCAGCTGTCCCTTTTTTTCCTTGCCCAGCAGCTTCCCAGATTCCTTTCCCTCCTCCCCTCCCAGAAGCATCTCTCTTTCTTCTTCTCCCTCTCCAGTAGCAGCTGTCCCTTTTTTTCCCTTGCCCAGCAGCTTCCCAGATTCCTTTCCCTCCTCCCCTCCCAGAAGCATCTCTCCTTCTTCTTCTCCCTCTCCAGTAGCAGCTGTCCCTTTTTTTTTCCTTGCCCAGCAGCTTCCCAGATTCCTTTCTCTCCTCCCCTCCCAGAAGCATCTCTCCTTCTCCCTCTCCAGTAGCAGCTGTCCCTTTTTTTCCTTGCCCAGCAGCTTCCCAGATTCCTTTCCCTCCTCCCCTCCCAGAAGCATCTCTCCTTCTTCTTTTCCCTCTCCAGTAGCAGCTGTCCCTTTTTTTCCTTCCCAGCAGCTTCCCAGATTCCTTTCCCTCCTCCCCTCCCAGAAGCATCTCTCCTTCTTCTTCTCCCTCTCCAGTAGCAGCTGTCCCTTTTTTTCCCTTGCCCAGCAGCTTCCCAGATTCCTTTCCCTCCTCCCCTCCCAGAAGCATCTCTCCTTCTCCCTCTCCAGTAGCAGCTGTCCCTTTTTTTCCTTGCCCAGCAGCTTCCCAGATTCCTTTCCCTCCTCCCCTCCCAGAAGCATCTCTCCTTCTTCTTCTCCCTCTCCAGTAGCAGCTGTCCCTTTTTTTTCCTTGCCCAGCAGCTTTCCAGATTCCTTTCCCTCCTCCCCTCCCAGAAGCATCTCTCCTTCTCCTTCTCCCTCTCCAGTAGCAGTTGTCCCTTTTTTTTCCTGGCCCAGCAGCTTCCCAGATTCCTTTCCCTCCTCCCCTCCCAGAAGCATCTCTCCTCCCTTTCCAGTAGCAGCTGTCCCTTTTTTCCCCTGCCCAGCAGCTTCCCAGACTCTGATAATGGTTTTCTCCCCTCCCAGCAGCTCTTCTTACTTCCCAGCGCAGCGATTCACGAAGGCAGCCTTGGGTCCTTTGTTGGGTCGCGCCGCCTCTGAGGAAAGAGGAAGTTGCATCATCAGAGGCAGCCGCGACTCAGCAAAAGCCCGAGGCTGCCTTGGTGAATCGCTGCGCTGGGAAGTGAAGGAGAGCTGCAGAGAGGGGAGAAAGGCACTGTCGGAGGCTCCCCAAGATCTCTCCGGCCCAGCGCACGCTTCCGATGCTGATCTTGCCGGCCCTGCGCGGACCGGCAGGAAGTTGAAATGAGTCAATCTTGCCGGCCCTGCGCAGATCGGCAAAAATTTCCTGCGGACCGTCACCGGTCCGCGGACTGGCAGTTGAAGAACTGTGGGCTAATAAATGGCAGATGAACTTCAATGTAGAGAAATGCAAGGTCATGCATATAGGAAAAAGGAACCCGATGTTCAGCTATAAAATGGGGGGATTAGTACTAGGAGAAAGTAATCTTGAAAAAGACTTGGGTGTGCTGGTGGATACAACAATGAAATCAACGGCACAATGCGCAGCAGCCTCAAAGAAAGCAAACAGAATGTTGGGTATTATTAAGAAGGGCATTACAACCAGAACGAAGGAAGTCATCATGCCACTGTATCGTGCGATGGTGCGCCCCCATCTGGAGTACTGTGTCCAATATTGGTCAACCGTACCTTAAGAAGGACATGGCAATACTGGAGAGGGTTCAGAGAAGAGCGACGAAAATGATAAAAGGTATGGAAAGCCTTCCATACGCAGATAGGTTAGAAAGGCTGGGGCTTTTCTCCCTGGAAAAGCGAAGACTCGGAGGAGACATGATAGAGACTTTCAAGATCCTGAAAGGCAAAGAGAAGGTAGAGAGGGACAGATTCTTCAGCCTATTGGGAACCACAAGAACAAGGGGGCACTCGGAAAAATTGAAAGGGGACAGGTTTAGAACTAATGCTAGGAAGTTCTTTTTCACTCAGAGGGTGGTGGGTGTCTGGAATGCGCTTCCGGAGGTTGTGATAGGACAGAGTACACTACGGGGTTTTAAAGAAGGATTGGATAAATTCCTGAAGGATGCGGGGATTGAGGGATACAGATAGAGGTAGAGATAGGATTATGAAAGGGTATAGATAGAAGCATAAAAGGGGAATAAAGGGTTTTAGACAAGGATCACCTTACAGGACTGCTGGGCGCGATGGACCTCTGGTCTGACCCAGCGGAGGCAACTTCTTATGTTCTTATGTGATCTACTGTATTGTTTGCCCCTGCAGACTCATTTATGTAGGACAAACTTCACATCCTCTGAGACTACGCTTAAATGAACATAGAAGTGCTTTAAAGACAGAATTAGCTTCAGCTCCTATGGTTCAACATTGTGATACTGATAAGCATGATTTTTTTTCCAACTACACTGTCTGGTACTTTATCAGATTCCCTTTCATCCTAGGGGCCGCAATAGAAGACTTCAACTCCAGCGCAGGGAGCAATTTTGGATTTTTCAGCTCTAGGCTGTGCAACCCCGTGGATTAAATGCAAGCATCGATTGGTTCTACTTTTATTGAATCCCATCAGCATTTCTACAGTTAATCAGGTCATCATTTTAGTGTTATCTTGTCTGCAGCATTTCTCTAGTATGCTCTCTTTTGTGTATCAGCTGTTTCTAGCCCATGTGATTTAAATCATTCTGTTTTGTGAATGAGCTGACATGGTCTGCCCGGATTGGCTGGTTCGCGTTCAGCTGACTCGTCACGTGATTTTTCTCCTTACAGGGCTAGACGTGGTTATAAGCCCCACAATAGTGCTTTGAAAGTTGTGGTTGAAAACAGCAGTTAGGATCTGCGTACTGTAAGTAGTTGAATGAGCTTTTTCAACTTTCTGCAGGTGAGCACTTTCATTTCCCTTTTGGGTTTGTGTTTTGTGTTATTGAATAGCCTGGATTTGAAACTAAGACCCTGAAGCAGTGGTTACCGGCCAAGAAACGATCGTCGGCCTGGCCTGTTTGTGTTCAGTGGTTTTTACCATTAATCATTCTCAGCTTTTTTTTTTTTTGCTCCCACCTGCTAACTTTAAACTTGTGCGAAAGTTTTTTGCCTATGATGCTTGGGGAGGAAGAGTGTGGGCACACCTCTCCGTTTGTCTGAGGCTTTTCTTTTGCTTAAGTAATAAGCTAGCTTTCTTGGCTTGTGAGGTGCTTTTGTCTTGGAGTGATATTTTTGGATTACATTTCCCTCCATCCTCCCTGTTTTTTGTTGTTGTATAAATTCCACACATACATCTGATGAAGATGACGAGGAGTAAATGTTCACATCTTCCAGACTGGGAGGGAATAATGGTTAGGGTGACACACAAAATATGTCAAGAAAAGTAGATACATAGAAAGAGTGTGCACAATTGTATGTTATACTCCCCAGATTACAACAAACAAAAGATCCAACTCGACTGCAGTGAAATATTGTAACGAAAAACAAAAAGCAAAAACTGCAGTGATGATGTACAGGACGCCGAGACTTTATTGAACAATCAGAAACACATAAGACAGTTTGTTTCCAAAAGGACTGATAAGATCGTACCCGACACGGTCTGTGTTTCGATATCAACTGAATACAAAACTGGAAACAGCGGTGAATGGCCGTTGATCCCCCTTTGCAATGCATTCACCACTGCTTCCTGTTTTTTATTCAGTTGTTATCCATCAGGTTATTTTGTTCTGATACATGTTAGAACCGCTGAGGAAGGAGTGTTTCTTCGAAACACAGACCGTGTCAGGTCCGATCTTATCAGTCCTTTTGGAAACAAACTGTCTTATGTGTTTTTGATTGTTCAATAAGTCTCGGCGTCCTGCAGTTTTTGCTTTGTGTTCTTCGTTTCGATATTCCCCAGATTATACATAAGGCATGCTGCTGAGATGTACATGCAAATTAATTGGTCAATGAGCCCTTAACAAGTGCCTTAGTGAGGTGGGAGGCACCCACGCCCTCCTCTCTGCCCACCCCCCCGCTCTTTCCCCACCCCCACACCACACTCGTGTTCTCTCTTCCCCCATACCTCTTTAAATCTTCACCAGCCTGAGCAGCTTCTCCAGCCTGCTGGCTGTTCTGGGGTTGCCTTTCCCTCTGACATCACTTCCTGGCTATGCGACCAGGAAGTAATTTCAGAGAGGAGCCAGGCCGATGCGAGCAGCAGGCCAGAGAAGTTGCTTGTGCTGGCGAATATTTAAAGAGGTACAGGTGGGGGACGTGGGGAAGGGAAGGCTCAACGTGGCATGGGGGCAGAGAGGTGCCGGCACCCCATCAAGATGGCGCCTGGTGTGGTCTGCCCCCACCCCCTTACTACGCCATTGCCCTTAACCATCAATAAATTGGGTGTCAAAAACCAATTATTGATGCTGATTAGCACTCATTGAATTTGCGTACATGCATCTGGCTGCATGTTATTCTATAAGGCATGGCACCTTACTATATTAGCACATTACTCAAAAGGGGGCATAGCCATAGGTGTGCCAAAGGTGCTACGAAAAGTTACACATGTGGTTATAGAATACTGCCTCAGTGTGTCTAATTTGGATTCCGGCATTTACACCAGATTTCAGCAGGTATAAGTCTGGCATCTAAAGTTAGGCGCAGGAATTGGCGCCCTTTATAGAACATGCACCCTTTATAGAATAGCACTTAGGCCCTGATTCTATAAAGTCCACCTAAAGTTAATTGATCAATAGGCTTAATTGGTACCAATATTGGCACTTGACACCTCACAATTGGCTTTAATTGGAGTTAATTGAAAGGTGCCTAACTCAAAAAACTTGATTTTATAAAAAGTAGACACCTATCCCAAAGTGCCTACACTAAAAGTGGGTGTGGTTAGGGGGCTGGTCATCGGCATGTTTTCGGGTTAGGCACATCTTTGTGAATTAGGGAAAGGGAATGGGGACTTGTATACTGCCTTTTTGTCGCATTGGCATTTCAAAGCTGATATTCAAAGCGGTGGGCACTGGAGGATTAAGTGACTCACCCAGGGTCACAAGGAGCAGCATCGGGATTTGATCTCACAACCTCTGAGCGCAGAGGCAGCAGCTCACTCAGGCTCTAATCTCCAGTCATGGTATATGGGCTTGTTATGCCACTGGGGCTTGCGCGCATCTGTGAAGCTGGAAGCTATGTCGTCTATAGTTTCACTACCAGCAGGGCCTTCCAAGGCAGAAAGGTTTTAGCAGAGATGTCAGACTAACGATGTATCACCTATCTGGGCAGCAGCAATGAGCAGTGTTGGAGGCGGAGGATCACGTTCGATGCGACAACAGGGAAATCGAATTTATATTTTGCAGAAGAAAGGCCCAGCAATCTACTTTTGTATTCTGCCATGAGAACTTGATGTTTATCAAGTTACTAGGACCTGAACACGAGTCTGGCTCCTAACAGGTTCCAAATTCAGTGCCTAACTGGGTAAAGAAAAACCTGGTACAAATATGGTATGCCTAAATGTTAGGATGCTTAGGCAATGCTAAGCATGATTCTATAATGGGTGCCTAAATTTTATAGAATCTGTGCCAATACTGGTGCCTAACTTTAGGTGGATTTTGTAGAATAAGGCCTATATTTTTTGCCACCCATTTTTGAGCACCGTTGATAGAATTTCCACCTAAGTGCATAGGTGTTCGTGGGGGCATAGTTTGGGCAGAACAGAGGGAGAGTTGCAATGTATGCACATATTTTATAAAATATGTGGTTATATATGTAGAGAATTTTACCCATGTTTTTCACAAAATCCACCCCCAAGCATGCCTTCACCATGGATCATGTAAAAGTACATACCTTCATGTTACATGTGTACTTTGAAACGTATAATCCATGAGGTAATTTTATAAGACAGTTTTTATATGCAAAAAATCTTTTATAAAAATTACTCCAAAAATATAATTTTAGTTATTATTGTGCATAGTAAAAAAAAAAAACAAAAATCCCTACCTTAAGGATTCTAAAAGATTCCACCAGCCGTACTGTATATGATAAAGGGTTTTTCTGTTTTAATTCTTGCAGGTGGTGGCAACACTTTTCGACTGCTGAAAACTCTGTATGATAATGGTTTGATTTCTGAGATCAGGAAAAGAATCTTGCAGGTAATCTGCATGAAATGTTCTATTTAGATGAGGTTTGTGGCCTCACAACTGTCTTTCTTCCACTGTTCCATGCTGAAGCATCATTTTGGACACTTGTATTTTATAAGAGACTTAAATATTAGTAATTGTCTATGTATTTGAAGATATTCCATAATCTACTTGTTATGCTGAAAGGGCCTGATTCTATAAACAGCACCTATCTTGTAAGTGCCGGTCAGCGCAGCTGTTAGTCAACTATGTGGCACATTTATAGATTCATGTCTACCGGTGCCTAAGCAAGTGGTAGGGCTGATACACTAGGCCAGGATTTTCCTAGCCTAATATACTAGTGGTTAGCACAGACACCTAGCGACATCTAAGTCAATCATATCTATTATCCACCCTTAACCACACCTAATTTTCTACTACACGTTGTTAGGCATTGCTAGGCGCCTCATGGTATTCCACAAACAGTTTAAATTATTTTAAAAATATTTTTAAATTGGTTTTTAATGGTGCAGTCAATTACCACACCAATTAAACCAATTAAGTTCCATGCACTATTTATAGAATTTCTCCCCAAATGACTGACTGTGTTAAAACATTTGTGGCCATCAGTGTCATGGGAAAGAAATGATTTCTATTTCTATTTAGTTAATTTTATTTATTTCCATTTATAGTATACTTAGACTGAACTATATTACAAAAAAACCCTCCAGACATGAGTAATGCACACATAAAAACATCACAAAAAATTGTAACCCTTTGGACAATGTTGTAGCCAATAAAGTCCAAAATGAAATCCAATCTATAATTGGCTAACATACTTAATCCCTTGGGAAGAATGTGTGAACTAGGGAGAATACAAGATCATTACAAAAAATTCTTTAAATAGTGGACATCAGTATTAGCCCTTAGTGTACAAACGGGAAATTGTGGCTCAGGCAGTACCTCATAGGTGACCAGCACCAGACCAAAGTCTAAATGAGAACTGCCCCATACATCATTTGGTCCTTTTCAATGCTATCAAAATGGTAAGTCCGATCACACTCCCAATTTTAAATCCTTGTTAGATCTACACACCGAGGGAGAAAGGGTGAAAAATACTCAGTGTTTTGATTGTTACACGCTGAGGAAGCTTGGACCGATAAAATGCCGAACCTGACTGCAAGTGGTAGTGAAAGTAGCATAAGGCACCCGTAGTACTGTTAGTGCCAGAGCTGCTTAGAATAAAGAACCGTGCTGTACATGAGGAGATAAGATGTAAAGTGCTGGCCCCTCACTGCACCACTTGATAAAACTAAGGAGCGATGTTCTAGAGCAGGGGTCCCCACTCTTTTTGGGCTTGCGAGCTACTTTAAAAATGACCAAGTCAAAATGATCTACCAACCATAAAATTTAAAAAAAAACACAAAGCAACACTGTACACATAGAAAATGTTAATTATCATTCGTATTCCGGGGTTTTTTCAAAGAGGTCAAAGCAGATGACTCTATGTACTGTCACCTCAGTAACAGCCATACAAAAATAGACAAATATATCCCCTTCCTTTTTACTAAACCATGATAGCAGTTTTTAGCGCAGGGAGCTGCGCTGAATGCCCAGTGCTGCTCTCGACGCTTATAGGCTCCCTGCACTAAAAACCTCTATTGCGGTTTAGTAAAAGGTAAAAGTGTAAAATATAGACTGCAGATATAAATTCAGACACATTTTGATCACTAAATTTAAAATAAAATCATTTTTCCTACCTTGTTGTCTGGTGATTTCATGAGTCTCTGGTTGCACTTTCTTCTTCTGACTGTGCATCCAATCTTTCTTCCCTTCTTTCAGCCTGTATGCTTCCTCTCCTCCAGACCTCATTCCCTCCCCCAAGTTTTTCTTCCTCTCTTCCTACCCTTTCTTTCTCTCTTCATGCCCCCTTTCTTTTTTCTGTTTCTCTTCTTTCCTTCTGTCTCCCTGCCTGCCCTCTTTTTTTCTTTCTCCCTGCCCTCCCCCAAGCCACTGCCATCGGGGAACAGGCCCCCAGGCCGCCGCCATCGGATAAAAGGCCCCAAAGCCGCCGCTGCTGCCGTCCCAAGCTCTCCATGCTTCGGGCCGACCAGCATTCCTCTTCCGACGTCAATTCTGCCGTCGGGGAGAGGAAGGCTGATTGGCCGAAGATCGCGATCGACCTATTGGGGAAATACTGCTGGGTCCTGCCTTCGTGGAAACAGAAAGTAGGCAGGACCCGGCAGCAAGAAGAGCAAATTGTAAGCTTCATTGACCTTTCTCCCGTCTTAGCTCGTAGCGAACGCATGCTTCGGGGCTCTAACAGGTGCGTGCCGGCTTCCCTTCTCTTTTCTTCCCCCCCGTGCACCCCCCGGACATAACTTCCGGTTTCGGAGGGAAGAGAAGGGAAGCCGGCATGCACACGTTAGAGCCCCAGAGCATAAGTTCGCTATGGGCTAAGGCGTGAAATCTCCAAGCCGTTTTTTTATTTTTTATTTTTGGTGTTGAGCAGCACTGGCGGCAGGAGCAGAATTCACAGCGGATGATAGCCGGGCGGTCATCTAAATTACCCGGGCGGACCGCCCGGCTAAAAGGGAGAACACTGTATGTGATAATCTTAAGGTGGCCAAACAGGTTGAAAAGGTGATGGCAAAAGCTAGAAGAATGCTAGGGTGCATAGGGAGAGGTATGGCCAGTAGGAAAAAGGAGGTACCGTGTTTCCCTGAAAATAAGACCTACCCCGAAAATAAGCCCTAGCAGGATTTTCAGGGTAGGTCTTAATATAAGCCCTACCCCAAAAATAAGCCCTAGTCCCGGGATTCGCTGGCAGTTTCCCTTTCCTCCCTCCCATCCCTTGTGCAGCAGAATCCTTGTGCGAGCACCTGCCCCTGCCGCGCAGCTGAACGAACCTCCATCCTTCCCTCTCTCCCATCTGAAACCCGCCGACCGCGAGCGAGCCCTACATATAGCACCTCGCAGCGTCGTGCCGGCAGCACTCTAAACAGGCTGCTTCGGCGTTGTCCGCCTGTGAATTCACTCTGCCACGTTACTGATGACATCCAGATAAGTCTAGAAAGCCTGAACCTGCTGCTTCCCAGGTTATAGAACAGTGATAAGTTTAAAGAAAACTTCCAACCCAAGTTATCGGGCTTCTCTGCTGTTAGTCCAGCATAATGCACAACTGCTTTGGCAGTTATTTTATCACATGGGTGATGCGGGTGTTGGACAACTTTGTTCATTAATTAAATGGCATAATAATTTAAAAACTGTGCTACATATTTACTCAGGTTCCCTTTGGAATGGAGGAATAGCCTAATGCTTAGTGAAGTGGCCTGAGAGCCAGGTTCATTTCCCACTGCAGCTCCCCAGGTACAAAATAAATACTTGTATATAATATGTAGACTGCCCCTTTGTCTAATATTACATTTTGTTTGAAGATAAAAAACCGTTCAGAATGGCACATAAACAATAATAAATAAAACCAGGAGGGGGTAAATACTTTTTCACATCACTGTAAACTACAAATTCTGTACATGTCTGAATAAAAGTGATGTAAAACTGATGCATAGTTCATGAGATTTGAAATCTCATACTTGAGTGACTACAAAACCTTTTCTTAAGCATATAATTCTTTTAATATTGAAATCTTTAGATTGTGAATTTTATAGTTTATATTTTAAATAGCCCCATATGTTGGGAGAATGTTGGCATTTAAATGTCCTTTAATATATTAGGCCTGTGTGTCTGCTCAGAAGCATATGCTCTAGGGAAACTATATGGAGCCTTACAGTCAGTACCTGCCAGCCTTCTAAAACAATAAAGGATTAAGCAGTTGATTGATTTAGTAATTCCTCTTTCATCTATGGATGGCTACTTCCTCACCCAAGGCAAGAAAGCAGAGATAAATCAAATTCACTGGAAGGGACAGTATGTAGAGAAGGAACGATATAATAAAGCTCATTTATTCTAATTTTTATATAATGCCTACATGATAATGAAACCCTAATTGAAGTGGTTCACAAATGAAATTGCCACGCAAAACCTCCCCCTTTTCACCTTCCTTAATAAACCTTTAACATTTCCTGGTTACAAACATGTTTGCTAATTCTTGACCTAATCCCTTATTATGAAATAAAAACTAAATGAAAACCCATGCACCTACACCTAGTGTATTCAGACATTATGAGTAAATTCGTTTTTGGTACTTTACGAAAAGATCTTTAATGGTCCATCGGGCATAATGCAGGAGGCATTTTGTTTCACATCAGGGGTACCTCTGTTGAGAATGCTTTAGACCTCCATCTAGTTGAGCACAAGATTTGCAATGATGGGACTTCAAATAAGCCCCTCTGGGTAGAGCTTAGATTGTGTTTTGGGGAATAGGGCATTAATTTCTGGGTCAGAGATCTAAGTTTCCAAGTTTATTAAAGCCATCTGTGCAGTTTATAATCATACTAAAATACTGTCACATAATCAGGAAAAGAATGCCATAAATATGATAGGACAGGAAAGAGCTAAAACCTTATTCCCCTGGTCTCAGGTATCCAAGTTCAAACGGTGCTGCATGCCTTTAAGTCTGATTGGATAAAATTCCAGGGGCATTGTCACATGGGGAAGGGCATTTTCGATAGAGTGTCTAAATCCGATTTTGGAAGTTTTGGGAAAAACATCCAAAAATCCAGTAGAGAAAATGACCATGTTCAAATCAGAAAAACATCTTTTTGTTCTAAAAATGACTTTTTCCTTGACTTTTTGAGCTTAGTGCGTTTATCTTTTAGGAACATTTTTGAAAACAAAACATCCAAAAGAAAAATGTACACAAACAAACTATGGGATGTACAGTCATGTGAAAAAATTAGGATACCCCATGAAATATTCAGTTCTTTTTAAGAAATGTTCATGTATCGATGTCAAATCTTTTTAAATTTTTTTTATTTATCTCTGGAAAAGAAAGTGCTGGTAAACCACAAAAATTTTCCTTGATTTACTCATGAAACAAAAGATATCCACAAAAATGTGTATTCTAATTGAGGAATAAATTAGGACACCCCCACATATCCTCCCACTTAAAGTGGCTCAAATCATACACAGGTGTATCACATCAGGTGCATGATTAGAACATGGTTACTCAGCATTTTGAAGGAGGTTTGCCCTACTTAAACCTCAGACATTTAATTTGGTGTGCTCATGACTGCTGCAGTGAGAGTGAACACCATGATGAGATCAAAAGAGCTGTCTGAGGCCTTCAGAAAGAAAATTGTAGCAGCTTATAAGTCTGGTAAGGGATTTTAAAAGATCTCGAAATAATTTGACATTAGCTTTTCCATGGTCCGGAAAATAGTGTACAAGTGGAGGACTTTCCAAACAACTGCCAACATACCAACTGGCCGTCCAAGCAAGTTGACCCCCAGAGCAGACAGCAAAATGCTAAAAGAAGTCTCCCCAAACCCTAAAATGTCATCATGGGACCTACAGCAGGCTCTTGCTACTGTTGATGATCGACCCACTCCCACTGCCCAACAATGTGAAAGAAACAGTACATTCCAGCCTATATTATAGCTTCATATAGAAACAGAAACATTTCAGTGGAGCAGAGGGGCAATCTAAGGTGTACTGCAGTGAACATCACATTAAAAAGTCCTAGGTACACATCTTGCCATAACCTGCTGATATTGGATGGTAAGCTCTCCAAAACCCACCCAGAACTTACTGTACCCCTCCTCTACTGCACAACAATAGCCCTTATGGCTGCAGGTATCATCTTTATGTAGGTACAGTAGGTTTTGAGTAGGCTTTGGGGGACTCACCATGCAACATAAGCAAGTTATAGTGACGTGCACCTGGGACTTTTTAATGTGATGTTCACTGTAGTACCCTCTAGCGTACCCCTCTGCTCTGCTGAAATGTCTCTGTTTCTATTGACGCTGTAATATAGGCTGGTATGTACTGTTTCTTTCACATCGTTGGGTTGTGGGAGTGGGTCGATGATCACTAAGGGAGTAAGGGGGTTCATGCCTTAATCCCTACAGTGTTCATCTGCTCAGTTTGGACACCTTTTTGACCCTTACTCATTTTTAAAACAGGTCTAAAACATGGTGCCCTGGGCATTTTGTTGAATGTTTGATTATCACTGCAAAACATTCAAGTCCAAAGCCCACCCAAAACACACCTTCAACACCCCCCCCCCCTTAGTGTTTAGACGAATAGGTGGAGGCCACCTAGAAAGACATCTAAAATATGGGTTTTGAAAATAGTGATTTGGACATTTTAGCAAGAAAAACATCCAAATGCCATTTTTTAAAATATCTTTCTCTTTTGAAAATGAGCCCCATAGTATAAATGACATAGGTATTACAATGAGCCTAATAGTATTGTATGCCCTATAGTAGTGAGAGAGCATCAGGCAGTCAGATTTTCAGGATATCTACAATGAATTATATAAAAGATGTGCATAGCATGCAAATTCATCTCATGCATATTCACAATGTAGATATCCTGAAAACATGACACTCAGCTGTTACGAAGGTTAGATTTGAGAACATAGTAAATGTTAGCAGTCTGTCCAACAAGGTGGCCAAAGTTTCATCTGATACTCTGCACAGGTTCCTCTTTTTCATAATTAAACACTGGTATACTTAAATCTGTCTCTCCCTGCCAATTTTGGGGCACAGAAGTCTGGATGGCACTGGTCCTACTTTCCAAGTACTGGAGCTGCTGTCAAAGCCCGCTTTAGCCTTGATTCTTATCATTTTTTTCTATTTATGGGACCCAAATTGTAGAAGTCTGGCCTTGACCTCTGAAGCTGCCAGCAAGGCTCACACCAATTATGGGGTCATTTTATATTTTGTTTTAATTGGATGCCATCTTTTTTTCTATATAGTGCTCCTCTGTGTTTATTGTCTTCACTACCTCCCATGGAGGGTATTCTAGGCATCCACCGCCTTTTCTGTGAAAAAGTATTTCTGTCATGGCTCCTAAGTTTCCTAACCTACAATCTCAATTCATGACCTCTAGTTCTACTGCATCTGGCTTTTTGAGGTTTACAGTTCAGGTTTTGTCTACACATTTTTATTTATAATTTATGATCCCTTATTCTGTATTTGATAAAAGTCTGTTCAGGGTCTGTTTGTGACTGTGAGGTATTCAAGTATAGCATTGTGGTGTAGTGGTTCAAATCCTGTGCAACTCACTTAATCCTCCACTGCCCCAGGTACATTAGATCGATAGGGAAAAAAATACGTGAAGTACCTATATGTAAACCGTTTTGAATGTGGTTGTAAAACTACAAAAAGGTGGTATACAAGTAAAAAAAAACCCAAACGAACCCAAAA
Organism: Geotrypetes seraphini; assembly: GCF_902459505.1. NCBI lineage: Eukaryota > Metazoa > Chordata > Amphibia > Gymnophiona > Dermophiidae > Geotrypetes > Geotrypetes seraphini. The sequence continues at coordinate 149,640,646 of NC_047088.1, forward strand.
CAAATATTTCTGAGTAGAGATCTATACCAGTCTTGCTTCTTCAGTTTTCCCAGCAGAAGGTATGCAGATGTTCTAAGGCTCTGCACAATACTGATTTTTCATTGGCTCTGCAGCTAGTTTCAGGATGAGGCTGTGTGGGGGTGGGACTACTATGGATCCCCTGTGAAGGATGACTCTGCAGTCTGCATATGGTAATGGCTATAGGGAGTGGAATAGGATGGAGCACATATTTTGTCCAACATGGCATTAGCAAGTAGAGAACTTGTGGGCAATCAGAAAGGTATTCTGCTGCTCCTGATACTTTCTTCTTCTACTACTATTTATTTTTTTCAATAGCACTTCAGATGCATGCAGCGCTGTACATTAAACATGCAAGAGTCAGTCCCTGCTCGAAAGAGCTTACAATCTAAGTTATAACAGATACACAAGACATAGGGTGGATAAATATATGGTGCTCATGAAGGGACAAATAAGAGAAGAAGATGTAGTAAGAGTAGGGGCTACAGAGGAAATGAGAACAGATATAGTGTATTACAAGCTGCAAGAGTTACGACCTAAACGAAGCTTCGAAAAAGTGGGCTTTGACCCTGGATTTGAATATAGCAAGCGATGGAGCCTGGTGTACTGCTTCAGGCATACGGCACAGCAAAGCAGAAGGGATGGAGTTGGGAGTTGGCAGTAGAGGAGACGGGTACAGATGAGAGACTTACAAGACGAGCAAAACATTCACAAAATTGGCGCCTTGGAAACCGAGTTTGACTCGGTTTATGAGAGCCACCCCCCTGCGATCCGGCGCCCCCCCTGCGATCTGGCATCCCCCCCACTCGTGTTGTCTCCCCCCAAGCACCGCAACGACATCGCTTACCCTGATTGGGCTCCGGCACCAGCACCAATGCACAGGAGGTGCCGGTGCCCGAAGATCCTCCCTCTTCTGGCTTGGGCTGGGCTGGGCGGTGCGACGGAGATCCTCCCTCTTCCCTGTGCTGGGCTGGACTGGGCTTTGAGCATTTGCATATGCTCAAAGCCTTCTGGTCTCGCTCTCTCCGAGATTCTCAGATTCAGAATCTCGGAGAGAGCGAGACCAGAAGGCTTTGAGCATGCACAAATGCTCAAAGCCCAGTCCAGCCCAGCACAGGGAAGAGGGAGGATCTCCGTCGCACCGCCCAGCCCAGCCCAAGCCAGAAGAGGGAGGATCTTCGGGCACCGGCACCTCCTGTGCATTGGTGCTGGTGCCGGTGCACAATCGGGGTAAGCGATGTCGTTGTAGTGCTTGGGTGGGGGATGTAGGATCGCGGGGGAGGGGGATCGACGCGAGCGGGGGGAGGATGCCGGTTCGCAGGGGGGATGCCGGATCACGGGGAAGGGAGGTAATGGAGCAGCATCGGTGGCCTCAAGGAGGAGGGGATGGAGCAGCGCCGGTAGCCCTGGGTGGGGGGGGGGGGAGGAGGAGGTGGAACAAATCAAAGCAAGTTTCCCTTACTTCCTATGAGGAAACTCGCTTTGATATACGAGCAATTTGGTTTACGAGCATACTTCTGGAACGAATTATGCTCGTAAACCAAGGTTCTACTGTATATTAAAGTAAAAAAAAAAAATCATTCAATACATATTAAATACTTAAATAAACAGTGCTCAATATCAACCTCATTACCAAATGTGCAGGTAATGAAAACAATCAGACATCATAGCACAGGCCCTGCCTCCTCCTTGCTAAATTTCATACAAGCTAAATAGGGCAAAAAATGTTACTTATCTTAAAGCTGTAATCCAGTATTGATGTCAGTTTTCATTACCAAAAATATATCATATTTCTCTACTATAAAGTATCCAAAGTGTACAAAAAATAATCAAGAAATCCAAAAAGTTATAAAAAAAGAAGGATCCAGATGAAAATATTGAACATCCTTGTGACAAATCCTTATAAATCCTATTGTAACTCCACATCATCTGCATAGTCTGTCAAAAGTAATATTTCTTCCTTGTTCTTCCTCAAAATGAGTTCATGTTTCACTTTAGTGTTTTGTCAGCAGGAAGGACTCAGTAAGGGAAAGTATAGTAGTAGTCATCTTTAAATATGGTGTATATAGGAGATGAAACCAGACATTAAATTGAACCAAGGGAGCGCACACTGGTGTGATTGTCTTGCACATCTGAGAAACTTTCTGAGAGTAATCCTGGAAGCAGAGGATTTTATGCACATTGTATTCTAAAGGTTATCACAGTGCTTAGAGTATCAGTTGTGAACTTTCCCTTATCAAGTCCTTCCTCCTGACGAAGCACTAAAGTGAAACACTAACTTATGTTGAGGAAGAACATGGAGGAAATATTGCTTTTGATGTGGACTTACGTAGGATTTATAAGGATTTGTCATAAGAACTTTCAAGGTTTTCTTCTGGATCCTTCTGACATCACTGGACTACAGCTTTAAGATAAGTAACATTTAACGCATAGCTGCTGATAGATCCCACACGTTACGAAGATTTGAGCAACTCTGGGCTCCACTGTTGGAATATTCTATCTCTCCTTATCCTTCATTTGGCTGATTTCTGCGTCTGAATTATCGCATCTCTCTATTAGACACTTTAACATATCTGATTGCACTGCTTGTTTTGTTACATAGCTCTTCAGATGGGCTTCAAGGACATCCAGGTTAGGCTACTTATTTATATGTTCTACTCATAGTTAATGTTTATGAAGTTCAGCTTCAAATATGTCTTACATATTACCATGTTACTACCTAAGCAAGGTTTTTCATTTTTCTTTTGTATACTTACTTATATATGTTTGCTGACTTGTTTTCCTCCTCAGTTGTTGTTATTATATCCTTTGCTGTACATCCTTTGCTTTATGTTATCAATATTCTTCCATTTATTATAATATTTTATGTATCACTGGATGCTTTTTTTATCACTCATCATTAGATCTGTATTATTAGCTGTTATTCAACAGTTGACACTGTTATAATCCTTATTTTGCTTCTTGTGTATACTCCTTTTATTTTGTTTTTGAAAACTCAATAAAAATTTCATGAACTGAAAAAAAAAAGATAAGTAACATTTTTTGCTCTATTTAGATTTTATGAAATTCAACAAGGAGGAGGCAGGGCAGGTGCTATGAAATGTCTGATTGTTTTCATTACCTGCACTTTTGGTAATGAGGTTAATACTAATGACCATTTAAGTATTTAATATGTATTGAATGATATTTTTCACTTTTTTAATATATTTTATATTTTTCACTTTTTTCATTTTTTTTATATTGATGTTTTTTATATTGATGTTTTTTGTTTTGATATTAACTAAAGATCATACAAATTTATTGTAGTTTTCTCACATTAGAATATTTTTGTAACAAATGATTAACATAATCCTGTAAAATGGGCTTACAAAATCTCTGAATTGACAAGAATGCCGGGTTCTATTTGAAGCTGAGATTTAATCATGTTGTCAGCTAATAGCACACTTTTTAATTTAATATCTATTACAATGTAGCATCTTCTTTTTTAAAATCAGGATGGAATTCCTTACATGGGGTCCAGTGCTGGAACCAATGTGGCTACAGTTGGCATCAACACAACCAATGACATGCCAATCGTTTGTCCACCATCTCTGAAGGCTCTTGGACTTGTCCCTTTTAATATTAATCCTCACTACTTGGATCCAGACGTTAACAGTACGCACATGGGGGTAAGTCTGAAATAACAGATTCAATGTATGCCACTAATGAAATGATTTGGTGCCAGCCTAATGATTCAGATCTTCATGTTTTCTTGTCCTTTCAAGAAACTGAGATTTGAAAAGGACCTTTGGGCTCCTGGTCTTGGAGTGGCTGGGCGGAAGACCATTGCAAAGACCTCTCTAGCCTAAACCATATGGACTAAGGAGGATTGCTTTGCTGTTTGTTTATTTACAAAACCACAGGGTACCACTGTCCTATGTCAACAGGTATTGCTATGGTACCAGTACATAATTGAACACTAGGTGTCACCGTACATTGCAATCATTGGGAATGCTATACAGTTAAGTCACTAGGCTTCACAGTAAAATTTATAACTAGTGCATCGGCTGGGTCCCCAGAGGGATACCAAGAGGTAGCTCAAAGGACTTATTTTCATATTTTTAAATTAGGCCTACAAACAACTGATACTATAGCCACTGCGGCAGAAGACCTTTGGAATACAATGGACCCTTTGCTTCCAGGATTACTCTCAGAAAGTTTCTCAGATGTGTAGGACATTCACAACATGAACCATCAATTACTATAGACACAACACTCTATAAGATCAATCCAACGATTAAAATTTTGGGAGTTGTTATAGATCAACAGTTGACCATGAAAAAGAAAGTAGATGCTGTGGTGCAAAAGGCTTATTACACATTGTGGAAGCTGCGTACCATAAAATCATATTTTGAGTTTCTTTTAGTTTAGTTGTTACTTTTAAGTCTTCTCGCCTATTGTAACAGTGTCTATTTGAGAAAGAGATGGCTAGGCTTAGACAGATTCAAAATACGGTAGTCAAATTAATTTATGGTCTAAAGAAATATGATCATGTGACTCCTTTCTACTGTGAGTTGCTTCCAGTGGAGGCATGTGTTTTGTTTAAGCTGGGTTGTCTTTGTTACAAAGTTGCATATGGTATTGCTCCAAACTATATGACCAATAGATTTCTCATAGCATTCCATAAACATAGGAGAGAATCACATGCATTGTTTAATTTTCCCTCTGCTCAAGGTTGTAAGAGTAAGAAATCCTTGGAATATACACTAGCATTTTAGGCTGCTTTCTATGACAGGGAATTTAGGCCACTGTTGCGTAGTGCTTGCTCTTACAAGCACTTTAGAACTCAATTGAAAACTCATCTATTTTCAAAATATTTAGTGAACTAATTTAAATCATCCTTAGGTTATGTTATTTTTAATCTTTTGTTCACCGCATTGAACTTACGGTTATGCGGTTTATAAGTACAATGTTATGTTATGTGCATTCCCTTGGCTCAACTTCATGTCTAGTTTGCTCTCCTATATCCAGCATATTTAAAGACTACCAAGAACATAAGAATTGCCATATTGGGACAGACCAAAGGTCATAGAAACATAGAAAGATGACGGCAGATAAGGGCCATAGCCCATCAAGTCTGCCCACACTATTTACCCACCCTCTTAAGGTCCATCAAGTCCAGTACCCTTTCCATCAAATCCAGTACCCTTTTTTCCAACAGTGGCTAACCTAGGTCCTAAATACTTAGCCAGATCCCAAGTAGTAAAACAGATCCCATGCTGCTTATTCTAGAAATAAGCATTGGATTTTCCCAGGCCATCTCAATAATGGCCTATGGACTTCTCTTTTAGGAATTTATCCAAACCTTTTTTTAAACCCTGCTAAGCTAACTTATTTCACCACATTCTCCAGCAATGAATTCAAGTTTAATTACACGTTGTGTGAAGGAATATTTTCTCTGGTTTGTTTTAAATCTACTACTTAGTAGCTTCATCGCATGCCCCCCCAGTTCTAGCATTTTTGGAAAGGGTAAACAAGCAATTCACATCTATCCTTTCCGCTCCACTCAGTATTTTATAGACCTCTATCATATCCCCCCCTGAGCCATCTCTTCTCCAGGCTGAAGAGCTCTAGCTGCTTTAGCCTTTCTGCACAACTTAGGCATAGGCATTTGGGCATGGTTTTAGCTGGCTTAAATGGGTGCGACTAAAAGTTATTTGATGCCTAGATGTTTAGTGCACTAAGCGCCATTCTAGTGAGCACCGATTTTTGGGGCGCTATATATAGAATCAGACCCTTGGTGCATGTATGTACTATCATGCTTTCTGGTTACAGAGTAACAGGGAACGCTCTCTCTTTTTTTGGATAGTAACTTTGGAAGGAGAGAAGACACTCTTCATATTTTATGTAAAGTTAGGTTTAATATATATCTCAAAAGGCAGACTAACAAATTGCTCATAGGAAATGTGGAAATCAACTATATTTACATGTATATATAAACCAGCAGTATCATTGGTAGAAAAGTGAAAATATGTTAATTACCATATTTTCACGCATATAACGCGCGCGTTATACACGATTTTACAAACTGAGCATAACCATGCGCGTTATACAATTTTTTTTTCATTGCGATCCGGCATCCCCCCTGCGAACCGGCATCCTCCCCCCCGCTCATGTCACCCCCCCCTCCTACATCCCCCCCAGCACTGCAAAGACATCGCTTACCCGATTGGGCACCAGCACCAATGCACAGGACGTGCCAGTGCCCGAAGACCCTCCCTCGCCTGGGCTGGCCTGGGCTGGGCTGGGCGGTGCAAGGGAGATCCTCCCTCTTCCCTGTGCTGGGCTGGTCTGGGCTTTGAGCATTTGCGCATGCTCAAAGCCTTCTGGTCTCGCTCTGCAGAATCTCGGAGAGAGCGAGACCAGAAGGCTTTGAGCATGCGCAAATGCTCAAAGCCCAGCCCAGCACAGGGAAGAGGGAGGATCTCCCTCGCACCGCCCAGCCCAGCCCAGCCCAGCCCAGGCGAATGAGGATCTTCGAGCACTGGCACGTCCTGTGCATTGGTGCCGGTGCCCAATCGGGTAAGTGATGTCTTTGCAGTGCTGGGGGGATGTAGGATCGCGGGGGAGGGGGAGGTGACGCGAGCGGGGGGGAGGATGCTGGTTCGCAAGCCAGAAGAGGGAGTAAGCGGGGGTGGCGGCAGGAGGTTTTAGCAGCATGCGCGGTATACACGTGTGCGTGCTATATAGAAATTTTTTTACAGAAATGCTTTGTTCCCGCGCGCTATACGCGTATGCGTGTTATACACGAATGCGCGTTATATGCATGAAAATACGGTACTTTTTCATCCTCCACCTTCCATCCTCCATCCTCTCTCCTAGATATCGTACTTGGACAACTCTGGGAAATCCTTGCCTGCCTGAGAGCTGGAGAGGTGTTTCCTTCATAGTGGAGTCTTAACACTTCTCTATAGTAGTAAAAGAGTTGCATTTGTGGCAGCCATCTTCTATCCCCAGGCCTACATATAATCCCCCCATGACACACACAGGACAGCAGCTTCAGTGGAAAGGGGGCTTGAAGCTGGAGCCCCCTTGTTGTGGCCTGTTTTTATTTGATTTTGTATTTTGGGGACCACTTTGATGCATCTTTGGATTCAAATGGCAGTAAACATTTTAAAATAGATAAATATCTATCCTATGAAAGTTTAATTTGTCTGTTTATGAAGGGGATTTTTACACATAAGGATCTGATTTGCAATAACTTATTTTGCATTCTTCAATACTAGGAGACACGTGAGCAACGAATTATTCAATATCACGAAGAACCAGACACACCTCCGGTGCTGGTAAGTACTGGTTGCTAGTCAGTAATGATCAGATACCCTAAAATTGCACCTAAAAGTTATATAATGCATAGATGCTTAGTGCAATTCTATAAAATGTACATACACATTTCATCTCTAGACCAGACGTGATTTGTGGCTGAAAAGACGCTTGATTCTCAAGTGTAGTCCTGTACGGGTTGTTTTGAAATCACTCAGTACTGTATATTCAGTATGAACAGTTCATTTGCACTAGCTGTACAGTACAGTTTTCCAACTTCCAGTTCTATAATGATTTTTACTGAGGCATATCTAGAAAAGTAGTTTTAATGATATACTCTAGAACAGGGGTGTCAAAGTCCCTCCTCGAGGGCCGCAATCCAGTCGGGTTTTCAGGATTTCTCCAATGAATATGCATTGAAAGCAGTGCATGTAAATATATCTCATGCATATTCATTGGGGAAATCCTGAAAACCCGACTGGATTGCGGCCCTCGAGGAAGGACTTTAACACCCCTGCTGTAGAAGCAGAATCCTTAGTGCACCATGATTTAATGAGATGGTATCTTTTATTTTTAATTTCTTTTTCAAGATAGAAATGCTGCCCTTGTCACTTTCAATTCACAGGGTGGCCTGGTGTCCTTGAGAGTGCATTGTATTACTTTTCCTGTATTTAATTTTCAGTTAGGATAGTCCCAGGATGACATGATGTTTTTGATGTGATTCTCAATACTAGTACATTTTGAAAAAAAGCTGCACAGGTTACTGGACTGGACTTATCAGATCATTTTTATTACTGTACTGTTAGTCTATAAATCAGTGTGATTAAACTCATGGCTTCAGCTACGCTAAAAATGGAAGTAGTAATTCACTTCAAGGAAGGTAACGTACAATAATTGTGACTTTTTGCAACTCAGCTCCCTGCTAAAGTGGTGCATGGAATGAGTAATGTTGAATATCATTATTATATATCTATTTCTGCTTTTGACAGATTGTGATATATCAGCCAAACAGTACTAAATAAAATGGTGTCAGTAAGGTATGAAAAAAATGCATTGAATATTTGTAGAGTTTTGTATCTCTGCTATGCTGGATATGCAGATCCCTCTGAGGTTTTGGAACCTGGGGACGATCCCATGGTTCTGTGTTTATTTAGGTCTGCGGCTTTACCAGATCTTATTTTGGAGTCTTTGCAGGAGTTGAATTTAATCACTCAGCCATCTCCGTCCACTTCTTCTTCCTGGCTTTGTGGTGAGCACTCGCAGTCTTTCACCTTTCCTCGGCACCCTGATATGAGCATTCTGATTTCAGAGCAATCTAATTTTCTGGAAGGTGCTCTTAAGATAGCGAGGGCCATGTCTCGCTTGTACTGTATCCTCTGGCACAGGAGTGCCAACAGCTTCTGGGTCAGCCTAGGGGTGGATTCTTTGGTTGTGCAGGTGACAATGCATCTCTCACCCAGTGAAGTTGGTGTGGTGCTTAAAGATATGTAGGACCGCCATGTGGATGTAGTAAGAGACTTTTTTGATGCAGCTACTTTAGGCGTAAAGGCGTCTTTTGTCACACGTGCCTGTCTGTCTCGACTGTACATGCTGGAGAAAGAGGCTGTGGATCCTCCTCAATTTCTTTTGGCTGGGTCAGATTATGTTGCTGACGTATTGTATGATTTTATACGGGTTTTGGCAAAGGTGTCGGCGTACTCCATTTCTGCCCACAGAATGCTCTGGATTAGGCCATGGGCTGGTGATTCCACTTCCAAGGCTACTTTGGCTAGACTTCCCTTTAGGGGGCAGTTATTGTTTGGCAAGGGCCTGGACAACTGCATGAATTCTATGGTGGACCTCACCCTAAGACCCTGTCTGCCAGCAGACCCAGGACCTGGGTCAAGAACTGGTTGAGTGGAAGGTGACAGAGGGTAGCAGTCAATGGAGATTGCTCTGAGTAAAGGGATGTTATTAGTGGTGTGCCTCAAGGTTCTGTTCATGGGCCTGTTCTTTTTAACATTTTTATAAATGATATTGCTGAAGGGTTGTCGGGTAAGATTTGCCTCTTCGCGGATGATACCAAAATCTGCAATAGAGTAGACATGCCAGATGGTGTGAATAACATGAAGAAAGACCTGGCGAAGCTTGAAGAATGGTCTGAAATTTGGCAGCTAAAATTTCATGCTAAGAAATGCAAGGTCATGCATTTGGGCTGCAAAAACCTGAGGGAAGTACAGTTTAGGGGGTGAAGAACTTAAGTGCACGACAGAAGAGTGAGACTTGGATGTGGTTGTATGTGATGATCTTAAGATGGCCAAACAGGTTGAAGAGGTGATGGTGAAAGCCAGAAGGATGCTAGGTTGCATAGGGAGATGTATGGCCAGTAGGAAAAAGGAAGTATTGATGCTCCTGTATAAGACTTGGGTGAGACCTCATTTAGAATAGTGTGTACAATTCTGAAGGCTGCAACTTTAAAAAGATATAAAAAGGATGGAATCGGTACAGAGGAAGGCTACTAAAATGGTATGTGGTCTTCATCATAAGGCATATGGAGACAGACTTAAAGATCTCAATCTATATACTTTGGAGGAAAGGTGGGAGAGGAGAGATATGATAGAGATGTTTAAATACCTACGTAATGTAAATGAGCATTAGTCGAGTTTTTCATTTGAAAGGAAACTCTGCAATGAGAGGTTAAAGGATGAAGTTAAGAGGTGATAGGCTCCAGAGTAATCTAAGGAAATACTTTTTTACAGAAAGGGTGGTAGATGCATGGAACAGTCTCCCAGCAGAGGTGGTGGAAACAAAGAATGTGTCTGAATTCAAGAGGCCCTGGGATAGGCATGTGGGATCTCTTGGAGAGAGAAAGAGATAATGGTTACTATGGATGGCAGACTAGATTGGCCATTGGGCTTTTTTCTGCCATCATGTTTCTATGATCCTGACCTTATGCGAGTGCCAGAGAGTTTCAAAGGGCTCTCGATCCAGTTATGCTGGCTACAGGCGTTCCCAGCCTTCCGCCTCCTGTCCTGTACCTTCTGCCAAAAAGGCACAATGATGCCAGGCCAAGGGATGCCCCTCTACCGATAGGAACACTGAGAGTCTGCCCGGGTTTGCATTTTGTCTGACCAGTGGGTATTGGACATTATTCGATCAGACTACAATCTGGAATTTGCCCAACTTCTGACAGACTGGTTTGTGGACTCTTCCGTGGGGTGGCCGGATAAGGCACTAAAGGTTCAAGTCACTGCTCAATGTTTGCTGGATATTCAAACTATAGAGCCAGTGCCAGCCTACCTCTTGGGCTCAGGCAAATATTCTACTTCATCGTGCCAAAGAGAGACTGTGAAGATTGGAGGCCTATTCTGGACATGAATGCAGCTCTCAAGGTTCCACGCTTTCGTATGGAGACAATGTAACGGTGGCTCCGGGAGAATTCCTTGCCTCTTTGGCTCTCACAAAAGCATGTTTGCACATTCCAATATTTCTAGCCCACTGCAAATTCTTGCCTTCTTTTCAGCCTACTAGTTCCAGGATGCAAGATTTCCTTTGAAGAAACTGGATGTGCATAGAGTGCTTCTTTGCTACCTGGAGGTCACTAACAAATTTTGTTTCTCTGACCATCTGTTTGTGCTGACTCATTCTGTTTGGTGGGGTGCTCCTGCTTCCAAGGCCATGATTTCCAGATGGATCTGTCGGGCCATTTTGTCAGCCTATATTCTTTCTGGGAAACAGTCTCCTGTTTCCATCAGAGTGAATTCTATCAGAAGTGTGTCTTCGTGGGCCAAAGCTAGAGCTGTCTCACCTGAGGAGATCTGCAGGGTGGCAATGTGGTCCTCTATACACACATTTGCCAAATTTTACAGAGTGGATGTGGAAGCGAGACAGGATTCTGCCTTTTGGGTCCTCGGTCTTACGGGCCAGTGCAGCAAGCCTGCCCTAGCTTTTTGGGGACTACTTTTGTGCATCCCATCTGTCTAGAATGTCTCACTTATTGCACTGGAAAAAGAGATCTATGTACTTACCCTGGTAAGCTCTCTTCCAGTAGATAGGCGAGACATTCTGGACTCCTGCCCTGTCCTTCCTGCACCTGTCTACTGTCTCAATTTGTTTATTCTTCTCCAAGTTGTTTCTTGGATTCTTGTCAGCCCTTGGGGACTGGGAAGAATAGTTTATAGTTTATTTATAGTCTGCTTTTTACAAAATGGATCACAAAATCACATACATAATATACATAACAAACATCTATACAAAATCAGACAACAAAATATACATCCTTCTCCACTACAATACACTTCTCCCTCCGTATTTGCGGTTACAGCACTTGCCGTGTCACTTATTTGCGATTTTTTTGCAGGCTGGCTCCATCCCCCCAAAATTACATCATGATTAAAGTTCCTTTCCTTTTACTGTAAAAAAAAGTTTAATGTTTACCAGCATTCACTCTGCTTCCATGCTTTCTCCCACAAAACCGAAGCTTCAAATCTTTCACCCTGAAAATTGCTGGTTCCCAGCGTGCACAGAGAAAAACGCTGCTTCCCGGCATCCTTAGAAAGAAATGCTGCTTCCCAGCATGCATGGAGAACATCGCTATTACCCAGAAAACTGCTGCTTGCCTGCTAAAAGCTTTGGGAATCACTGCTTGCCTTTTTAAAGCCCTAAAAGCTGCCAAAAGCTTTGGGAATCGCTGCTTGCCTGCTAAAAGCCCTAACATATCTGGGATATTGCCTCTCCTTCAGGAACAGGTCAGATCTCCCACCATGGCTACAAAGCGCAAGAGTTCAAGTGCTACTGAAAGTGCTCCCAAAAGGGGGAAAAAAGTGAAAACCTTACAAGAAAAGGTAGAATTATTGGATATGCTTCAGAGAGTAAAGTCCTCCTCCACTGTTGCTAGACATTATAGCATTAATGAGTCAACCGTTAGGTACATCAAAAAGAATTAAAAACAAATCCGTGAAGCTGTTGAGGGAGCTGCACCAGCAAGTGCGAAGACATTGCATGTTGTGCAAGATGCCAATCTCTCTCGTACGGAAGCTCCAACATTTCTGTGGGTGCAGGATTGCTACAAAAAGAGAATACCAATAGACTCTGTGATAAGAGGAAAGGCAAAGTCTTTGTATGAAAACTTGAAGAGCAGGGAAGGTGGAATGTCACAATCCATCGACTTTCTGGCCAGTAAAGGGTGGTTTGATAAATTCTGTCACAGGTATGGCCTGCATAATGTTAGAGTGACAGGAGAAGCAGCATCTGCCAACAAAGAGTTCCCTGCTACCTTTAAGCAAATTATTGAAGAGAAGGGATATGAACCTGAGCAGGCATTCAATACCGATGAAACTGCTCTCTTTTGGAAGAAAATGCCAGAGAGGACTTTCATCAGCAAAGAGGATAAGTGAACACCAGGTTTCAAGGCTGCAAGGGATAGATTGTGCAAATGCAGTAGGCCATATGATAAAGTCAACACTGATTTATAAAGCCGCAAACCCCCGAGCCTTGAAGGGAAAAGATAAGTTCCAGCTGCCTGTTTACTGGATGAGCAACAAGAAGGCTTGGACAACAAGAGGTCTATTCCTAGAGTGGTTTCATCAGTGTTTTGTGCCACAATGTGGAGAACATCATGAAAAATTGGAAGGAATTCACTATTGCCGATGCCATCAATATTATTGAAAGAGCGGTGAAAACTGTCAAGCCAGAGACAGTGAACTTGTGCTGGAAGAATCTTTGGCCTGAATATGTAAAAAGGGATAACAATGTAAATATCACAGAGCCAGGCCAAGAAATTATGGAAGGCATCATTGACTTGGCAAAGCAGGTGGGTGGGGAAGGCTTTGAAGATATGGATATGGAGGATATTCAAGACTTAATAGACACCAAAGCAAATGAACTAACGGAAGATGATCTCATTGACCTGACTGCTCCTGAAGGAGAGGCAATACCAGATGAAAAGGAGGAAGGAGGAGTAGAAGAAGAGATGCCAGAAGACAAGACTGGATAATATTGCAGAGGGCATATGCAGGTTCAGTGGTGCGATTGACTTTTTCTATGACATCGACCCATCCATGCTTGGTACGTGCGTTAAAGATGAGGGAGTTAGCAGAAGCAGTGATTTCTACATACAAAAATATATATAAAGAAACGATGAAGTAGAAGAGCCAGACGGAAATCACAATGTATTCCAAAAGATACCGAGAGTGACTGCATCTCTATCCACTGCCTCACAGTCCACCTGTTCCACCCATGAAGAGGCATCCCCTTCATCTCTATGTCTTCCTCCTACTGAAGACCTACTTCCACTGCCTGAGGATGCCCTTGGTGCTCACTTATCTTCCTCGTCTCCTCCTCCTGCAGTACTTGTACTAGACGATGAGGACGAAGACACTGCCTGAGTACTGTACAGGTATTCCAGTATTGAACATTTCTTTTTTTCCTTGTTGAGGAAACAGTATTGAACTTTTTTTTTACCCTTAGATTATTACTGTACACCACTGTATTGTTGTTCAACAAATATTGTTATTCTACCAAAATTGCAAATTTTAATAGTAATAATAGTGACCGTTTCCAAAAACCATAAATAACAGCTGAAAAGTTATTTGCAGTTTTAATAACAAAAATGCTGGCTGTTACAAAAAGCCGCAAATAACATATAAAAAGTTATTTGCGTTTTTTTCCATATTTACGGCTATGTTCCGCCCGCATCTTCCGCAAATACGGAGGGAGAAGTGTATCCATTATTCCACTAGAGCAAAAAATGAGTTTAACACCCATATTACACCATATTTAACACCCATTTACAGAATAAATTTCGTATTGTATATGTTACTTTTCTACGGGAGTAGTTTCTGAGCTCCTTTGAGGCCTTTGTTGGCTGTTTGGAGTTGATGTTCTAATGTTACTTATTGAGCAGAATGGCTGTTGCTGAATTTGATTGCCATAGGTGCCTCTATTTCACGTTTATTTAGTGGTTCTTGGCGCTTGGGTATTAACTGTAGAGGGAGCTAAGGAGCACAGTGCAGTAGAGCAGGGGCTCAGACAAAAATCCTTCTGTAGATGGCATGCGGCAAAAGGGATACAACCCATCTGTCTAGAGAATGTCTCACCTATTTACTAGAAAAGAGCTTTCCAGGGTAAGTACATAATCTCTTTTTATTGCAACTCATTTTTCTAGGGAATATACGCTGTTGAGATTAAGTGACTTCAATCAATTTATCCAGAATACAGTAGTTAAACTTGTTTTGAGAATAAGAAGATATGATCACATAACCCCATTGCTTCAGGCTGAACATTGGCTGCGTATTCCACATGGAATTACATTTATCCCCAACAGGTCCTGTCGGACATTACCTACTAAAATGTACATATTACATTTTCGCTCAGCAAATTGTATTTCTATACTATTGCCTCCTGAGGTCTCTGATCTTTGTTATTTCCTCTGAATATCTACTTATTGTATTTCGCTGAATGTCCAGCACTCTTGATTGTAAACCGCCTAGAAGTCGCAAGATTGTGGCGGTATAGAAGAATAAAGTTATTATTATTATTATTATTTAAATGTTAACATTAGTTCATAAAACACATTGCAAAGTTTTGCTGGTTTTTGGCTTGATTGTTAATTGCCTATTTCCTTCTTAGGGAGCTTTGGTTCTCAGCAAAACTGTCTCATAATCTCTTCTTTCAGATGTATTAGAGGCTACACAATTTACACCTCCATTTTTAATATGGTGGGCCCAACACTTTGAAATAATTTGTCAAAGTATTTATTAGTAGAAATGTAATTTCAAGCATTTAAAAATGGGCTTAAAATTGATCTATTTACAGATCTGTTGGGCTTTAAGATACTAGTATGACCCTGCCATTTTTCTCAAGAGCTGTAGGGTAATTTGGGAGAATGGGATCTGCCAGGTTTGGAATAGACTGATATGACTTTCCAGTGTCTTTGTGCTATTGTTATTCATTTTACTAACTTGCTATAACTATTCTTATGTTGTTATTATATTCCATCAATAGTGGTATTCATTTTTTTTCTTTCTTGTCTATCATATTTTTTTATCAAATGTAAACCACCAATATGGTTGTCTTGATTGTCAGTATTTCAGGTCTTAATAAACTAGAAACATAGGACTTGGCCCTATGAGAAATTGATTCACAACATCCCTGAGCTTTACACATCCATTTACCCCCCACCCCCATCTATGCAATCCCACATTCATACACTTTTATCTCATCTACCCAACTCAGTAAAAATTTGCCTTTCTGCAATGCTGAGAACACTTTTTAACTTGTAAGAGTTTTGACTATTACATATCACACTTCTGTGCAATGTCTTGGACAAGCAGCAAAATTAGGATTTGCATTAAGAAACATTTCTTTATACAAAGAATGATGGATAAAAGGAACACAGAACAAAAACTGTTTCTGAATTCCAAAATGCATGGGCTATGAAAAATTCTTATTTGTAAGGAAGTGAGGATAAGGCCAGAAGAAATGTGGATTCTGGGGTACTTCAGTAAGAAAGTAAATGGGCAGATGAGATAAGCTGTCTGGTCTCTATCCAATTCGATATTTTATGTTATAATACATGACATTGGAGGTACAATTGGCAGAAACAGGGAAGACATTATAAAAATATTAAAAGAAACCAGAGACAAAACATCTAGGAAGTTTTCATGGGTTTCAAGTGTTACTGCCTTAATGCAATTTTATATTTTTCTTGCTGAATCAGTAATGGAGACTTTATTTTTAAGGCTTTGCGTGAAGGTTCAATGCTTCTAGTAGAAGATGAGAAATCAAGCTTGCTAGGATTAACAGGAGCCCGTTTGTTTTTAAGGTAGAGTACTGAAGTCAAATATGATGTTCTGAACTCATAGAAAACATGGAATGCTATCAGTATCAGGAAACTTCTGTATAACAGGTTTTGTGCTACAGTGGATGAGATGCCTCAGATGGAGTGGAGCTATAGCTAGTTGCTTGATGTCATCTTGCTGTAACAGTGGGGAGATTCATGTTACACACACACGTTTCCAAATTTTAGTTATTTATATACTGCCTATAATGGAGGTTGTCTTAAGTGGTTTTTACATTCAGGGACTCAAGCATTTGAGGCCTGATTCTATAAACGGTGCCTACTGTTTGACACGATTGTCAATCAACTGGTAGGCGTCATTTACAGAATTACACGCCTAAGCAGACTTAGGCATAGCTAGGTATCCTTAAAATAGGTGCCGCTCCATTAAACCAGGTTTTCACTGGCCTAATTTCTTAGTGCCTACAGCAGACGCTTAACTGTGCCTAACTCAGCCATGCCTTTTCTTCGATCCTAACCATGCCTATTTTTCAGATAAGCGTGGGATGGCACCTCCACTTAGGCATAGCTAAGTGTCTTAAGAGTTCAGTGTCGAACTCTTAAATTGTTTGTTGTAATGATTTTATTTTATGATGATGGAAAATCAGCGTGGTCAATGACCACACTGATTGAGCCAAATTTTTTTAAAAAGTTCATAACCCATACAAAACTTAGGCCACAATTAGGGTGTCTAGCGGAACCTAAAGTAGGTGTCCTGTATAGAATCAGACCCTTGAGCCAGAATTATAGAAACGGTATCCCAAAGTTAGGTGGCGGTAGATATCCTACCACCGTCTAAAAAATTGATGCAGTGAATGGCACCTATTTTGAAGGCACCATTCGCATGACTATGGAAGCATATAGGCATGCCTAAGGATGCCTGAAGCCAGCATGGGTGTGGTTTATTCCAGAAGTGACCTCAGGTGATTCTAAATGCTTCCGCAAGTGCAAAACAGGTGCCTTAAATGTAAGACTGTAAAATGTTGGCCTGCATTTAAGGCACCTGTTTTTAAAAACAGCCCCACTGATGTGTGATTGACATGTGGTCGGCAGCAGTTTATATAGGTAGGCGACGATACTGGCACCGTTTATAGAATCCAAGCCTTGGTGTCCTCTGAAACTGATTGAAACACTTCTCCCCTAAGACAGGGTGAGAGTAGTAGCAGAACTCAGCTTAGATGGCTTGTCATTTTGGGCCCTGAGCCTACAAATAAGATAGTGCCAGATACTTTTATATTAACTCCAATAGTAAAACCCATAATTTATAGCACCTTGCTGCCATTTTGAATTCTCGACATTCTAAAAGCTGTTTTGTGCTTCCTTCCCTTTATTCAGGGGTAAAACACCAATCGAATATGAGCCTGGAACAGATCTGAGTTTCCTGCTAAGAATGTCTTTAGGTTCATAATGCTTTTTCAAATTGAATGGCAGTTGAATCAACTGTTAACAAACACATTTGGTAATGATGAAAAATAAAGAGTTTGCAGAAATAAATGTGTCTTGTATTATTTTTTCTTTTTAGCAGTCCATCTCAAATGCACATTGATTTAACCTTTGTTTGCCAAACAGAAAAAGACCTTACAGTATCTTTTTGTATTAAGACAGAGTGGTCTGATGTTTCTTAGTTATTGGTACTCTAAGATAAAGAAGGTGCTAGAACTAGTGGTTATAAGGAAAACCCAACCAAGACAAGTACTCTGTATTGGCCCATTGCAATAGTCTGTGGCAACTGTGGAGCTGCACCTTGAGGAGCCATGCATCCAGTTGGAAAAATTCCACCCTCTGAGGGTAAAACTACGTCAAATCTTAAGATATGGGTGGGGGGGGGGGGGCAGGGAATGTTATCAAGTTGAGTTAAGGCTATAAGTCACATTATTTGGCCTTTAACATGACTTAAAGGATTCTAATGCAGTTCATCTTACCCTAGCAGGTTACATAGTAATGAGATGCAAAGCAGCTCAATACTATGTAAAACCAGAATGTGATTTGTGGGGTGCATACAATGAGCATAAAACAGTAAAATAAGTCCAGCCAAAAGCTGGGGATATATTACTGTGCTGGGTGCATTGGGCCTCAAAGCTGCAGCCTGATACTCCCAGGCTTGAGCCTAAAAGAGTTGGTGCTGTTCTGCCCCCTCCTTAACCCAAAAGGAACTGTTAGGGTTACCATTTTGGAGACAATGCAGGAAGGGCACTAGACAACCAAGTATCAGGCTTGGTTTGGTATTCCAACCCTGCACGCTCTTTCCTCATCTACAAAAGCCTTAAACCCTTATGATTTTAAAGTGTTCCAGACTTGGACAGAGTTTGCAGGGATAGAACTCACAGGGTTGGAGATAGATCTCACAGGGACAAATTTATCTCCATGTCATTCTCTGCACTGGGCTGCAGCTCGAGGTCCAATGCTCATGCTCCCAGACTACTGGAATAATGCTGCTTGTGAGGCAGGTCACAAGCAGCATTACTCATTTACCACAGTAGTCAGCAGTCTGCATGACGTATACCACAGGTTAAGTTTCATGGTAAATCATGTGGAGGTAACAACTCATTTTTTACACCGTGATAATCTCCTCACTCTGCCCCTCAGAAAAAATAAGTCTACTAGCTGGATAAATACTGGTTTTCAAAGGAGAGTAATTTATTTTTTTTTAAATAACAGCTTTTATTGAGATACACCTCAAACATAACATAAACATATAGAATACAGCAGCAAGAAAATAAAGTGCAAGCAACCACACTCCAAATAACACCCAAAGTGTAGTCAAGAACAAATACAAATGTAATCCCCCCAATCTAACAATAACAAACTACAAAACCCACCAAAACGCAGTCAAATTCCCCCCCCCCACCCCCCAGGGACAAAACACAATTCCCACAACACCCAATTAGGTCGAGAAGCATCCAAAACCAGAAAAAAACCCCAAAAAAAGGAATAGGGATATAAATAAAGGTTCCCCCTAGTCTCCGCCATCCCAGTCCAGCCCCATGGTCAACTCAGTGCCCCAATCTACCCCTGTCACTGATCCCCACAGAAGCCCGAAATCTGCGCCAAATATGAGCATAGCCATGGAGTTTACCATGGCGTAGGGCTGTTAAGTGGTAAAGAAGTTGCCAAGTAAGCAAGCGATGCTCCACCATGGCCCACATGGGAGGGAGCACCTGGTTCCAAAGGGAAGCAATAGCTAATCTAGCAGCAGTGAAGGCCAATTTACAAAACATAGAATAACCCCAAGCTAAATCCAATTGATGCCAGAACAACAAGGCATGTCGCCAATCCACCGGAATGGGGATATCCAGGATCCGAGACACCCGAGAAAAAATCCCAATCCAGAACCCAGACACCCGCCCACACTGCCACCACATATGGAAATAGGTACCCACAGCCCCTCCAACAAAGAGCACTTGCACCTCCCAAAGGAGAGTAATTTAAATTAATCTTCTTGCAGTCATGTCAAAAATCTGAAAGTGTCATCCACTCCAGTTGTCCATGGTTTTGTGTGTGTTTGGAGCATCTGGCAGAGTCAGCTTAACAATTGGGCAGACAAGGCAATTGCCTGAGGTGACAAATGGCAACTCTAGTCATTGCCAAATAAACTAAAGAACAATCAAAGCATACCTTTAGCCATAGGAAGTGCGAGTAATTCTCAATAACCCAATTTACTTGCATAAATAATTCTGTAAGCTTCCTTCATATGTATCGTGTGTACATACACAAATATGTATTTACAAAAAAAAAGTTTAATATTTAAAAAAATGATATCCAATTTTGTATTTTTACAGAATTATTCTGAGGGTTGGCGTTAGGATGATTACGATTCTTAATTATCAAAATCTGAGAGGAGGGTGTTTAGGAGCCTTAAAGTGGATTGGAGGAGGCCGTAGGCTCATCTAATGTCTCTAAACACCCTGGCAGTGGGAACAACATAGATATTGAGGAATATCTCATTGGCCAATTTGTTACATAGAAAAATGATGGCAGATAAAAGCCAAATGGCCCATCTAGTCTGCCCATCCGCAGTAACCATTCTCTCTCTCTCTCTCTGAGAGATCCCACATGCCTATCCCAGGGCCTCTTGAATTCACAGTCTCTGTCTCCACCACCTCTTCTGGGAGACTGTTTCATGCATCTTCCACCCTTTCTGTAAAAAAGTATTTTCTTAGATTACTTCGGAGCCTATCACCTCTTAACTTCATCCTATGCCCTCTCATTGAAGTTTCTTTTTAAACGAAAGAGACTTTACTCATGCATATTTTTATTATGTAGGTTTTTAAATGTTTCTATCATATCTCCTCTTTCCCGCCTTTCCTCCAAAGTATACAGACTGAGAACTTTAAGTCTGTCCCCATACACCTTATGATGAACATACCATTTTAGTAGCCTTCCGCTGGACCGACTCCATCATTTTTATATCTTTTTGAAGGTGCGGCCTCCAGAATTGTTGATAAAGTATGGAAGGCTGCAGCAAGTGTGGAATTTGCACAGGTTTTGTGACTTTGTAAAGAAATGATCTCCTCTACTTAATTTTAATGGGCTACTATTATGTGATGAGTATTAGGTCATTTGTGGATAATAATTTTTGTTGTTTTAGGGTGTGTTTTATTAATCTTTACCTTATCTGCAGCAGGACCCATAGAAATACTGTAAAAGCAACATAAATTTGTTACAGATATACGAAGACACCATTCACACTGTGAGGAAAAAGATTTTATTTTATTTCAGATTTTACTTACTTGCAGATTTGTTTTTATATACAAAGCAATAATTCTGTATAAAATAAGTGTGCATTTTGAACTGTCAGTTTACAAATCTGCAGCACCTATGAAAGTGCAAACAATTTTAAGAGTCAATTATCCTGTACAGAAAAACAAACAGCAGATATACATAAACTTATAGATAAGAATTCAACAATATTCTTAAACCTTGGAAGCACCATTAAAGAAAAGTTTTATTGCACAAAGGCTAACTGCAACTCCATTACACCAGCTGATTTGAAAGATAAATAATTAAATTATAGAAACATACTCATCACACCTACATTTCCTCAAATTTAGAAGGCATTTTTGGTATAAAAATCATTTTAAAATCACATAATTGCACAAATTATATAAATTAGAGTTCTAAGAAAAGAGTAGTTATCATATAAATAACGTTTAATATGAAAGCTTCAGTTTATTAAATTCAGCACATACAGGCACACATACTAGTGAATCTCTTCGCTGGTTTTGTGAGTAGACTTAACAGTTGCTAAAAAAGATAGTTTGTGAAAGAGCATTAAAAACAGTTAGGCTACCGTAACTTATACTGCCTGACTGATATAGCTGCATAATTCATCGATTACAGCCCCGGATTACTCGTACCTAAAATGAAGATTCTACTATACTTGATTTTCATTTGAAAATATACTTTTGCCTATACCCAATTCCAAATATTATTTCCCCTAATTTAAAAAAGTGATCTTCCCTCCTTGTGATTCTAGATCCAAAGAGGGAATAAATATATACAGTATGTGTGGAAGTTAAAATCTGACCGTTAATATTTCTTTAAACTGTAACAGTATAGTATTGATGTCTCAGTGGAACTGGCATTAAAGGCTCCTTTTATGAAGCCGCGTTAGCGGTTTAACGTGCATAATAGCCTATGCTAATTTGCTGGCCACGCTAGCCGCTACCGCCTCCTCTTGAGCAGGCGGTAGTTTTTCAGCTAGCACGCGCTAAAAAGGTGCGAGCGATAAAGCCGCTAACGCGGCTTCGTAAAAGGAGCCCTAAGAGTCATGGTAATTACTGAATCACAAGAGATCTTTGTTGTTAATGCTAACATACACAGCAACTATGAACACGATATTGTATGTGATGGCAAATGTGTCAGGCATGCAACTCAAAATTGTTTCTAAATTAAAACATTAGATTTAGTATTATTTTTTTTTTTTGTTCAATCATCTTTATTAGTATTTGAAATATACAATCTCTAAGGATCTCCATTCTTGCCTTTTTTTCAGTCAATCAAGGACCTGCTTTCTATTACATGTTAGATGTTAATTATCCTATCTAGTCCATGTATGGCCAATATGGCTGCCATGCTGATCCCTGCAGCTCTAAATATATGAATTTTGCACCATTTGCTATCTAGAATACTTTTTACACCTCTGATTGGATAACTGATAATGCAGCCATGGAATAATCACAATATTAGCAGCATATAGTCAATATACATTGCATATCTTAAAGTATGTATAAAGTTAAACAAAAGAAATTCTTACAAAGTCTAATTTTTGTTGGAAGCACTACTGATACAGAAGTATGAGAGAACATATGCCACTTGTTCCTTCCATAAACGTAAGACAGGTAGGAATTATGAGAGAGTGGAGATTTAAAACCCTTAGCCTCTTTGTACCATGTTCAACAAAAAGAAAAAATAACTTTAAAATCAATAAGCTACTAGACCACGAGGAGTTTTGGCATTTCCATAAAAAAATAAAAATTGGAATATTGTAGCTTGTTTATCTCATAGTGACTTCCTCATTCAAATTTTAGATTCCATTTTGTTTAAATACTCTTAGCAGCTTGCACAATCAGAGAAGTGTCCTTGCTCTATCAGTACTTGTCCTTAACCCTGGTTCTAGTACCTGCTGCTTGGGGAACTTTTCTTTAGCAGTTTCGTACATCTGAACAAATGCTACATATTTCAGGAGGTTAGCATAAATAAGAAAGTTCAATTTGTGTTAAAATTGAAATGCTCCCCCCCCTCAATTTCATTTTTCACATACCTGTTTATATATCATTTTGTTTCAGAGATTAAAATACTTGGTAAAAAAATATATATCAAGCGACATAAGGATCTATAAGGAGCCTGAGCATTTCCTGAATATGCACATAACTTTGAAGTCTTTTGTTAAAAAAACAGATGGTCTCGTTTTGCTCCAGACAGATCCATTTCAAGCAGGATCTTCCTGTGAGGACTTATACACACTGTGAATGCAATGTGCAACATTTCTTTGGAAGACCACACAAGCTTCCCTTCACTAAAGTAAACATGTCTTATAAACATAATTTGAAGGATGATTTTTAAGTGCTGTTCACTGTAGTAAAATTGGGGTGCTCCCATTGTAGAGAAAATAGAATGTCAGGCAAGGAGGGAAAATGCCCCTCATGTAACATAGTAACATAATAAATGACGGCAGATAAAGACCTGAACGTAGTGTTTCTAACAGGACTAGACCATTGCTTTGGTTTAGACAGGAACTAAGCAGCAGGCTAGTGTCACAAGGAACGAATCTCAAGGATTTAAACTGATCTTTCCTCTTTCGTGATTGTCCAACAAATCTAAGTCATGCACGAATAAAGAACATCCTAGGATTTTCATATATGAAAAAAGGAATTTTTAATATCATCCCTCCTTTAATAACCTCAGCTGTTTCATAGCTGACTACTATGAACCCCATTCATCACATCTGCTTAATGTCTGTTTGCGTTATAAGCAGAACTAATCAAAGTAAAAGTCCTTTTGTATTAACAAACAGGTCTATTCTAGGGATAATTTTTTTAGAATGATATAAAAATATAATAAAACTGCAAAACTCAACAACCAGTGCAACATACTAATTAAAAATATATCACCCGATATTCATCCTGGGTAGTAGGCAGTTTTTAAATCTTATAGCCACAATCTGAATTAAGCCTGTAGGTCTGTGCCAGATATTCATAAAGTGCCCAGGCAACTTGCCAGATAAAGTTAGTACACCCTTTTTTGTTGT
Organism: Geotrypetes seraphini; assembly: GCF_902459505.1. Classification (NCBI taxonomy): domain Eukaryota; kingdom Metazoa; phylum Chordata; class Amphibia; order Gymnophiona; family Dermophiidae; genus Geotrypetes; species Geotrypetes seraphini. The sequence continues at coordinate 149,664,534 of NC_047088.1, forward strand.
CCTAACTTTATCCTTTACTTAACCAGTTAAGAGACTGTTAAGTGCTGGCTCCACTCCAGCTCTGTCCTGGTACTAACTGGACAGTGCAATAGCAGTCAGGAGATATTCAGTGGGAACGCCTGGTTAAGTGCCCCATTCCAGCCTGCTCAGTGTGGCTTTAACTGGCCAGGACCTTGCCTACCTGGCCCAAACCCTTTTGAATATTAGGCCCATAATTTTTAATCTGGATTGCAAAACAAGCTAATTTCTAAAACCATAGCACAAATATAGAATTATATATTATTAGAGAAAGCAAATTGAAGAAAATTCCTACCTGTCTAATATCAGCACTTGTACTTACAACCATCACAAAGATATCAAAAAAGCTCCTGCCAGTTTCAACTCATTTCTTCCTCAAGAAAGTTTTGTATACACCCACAACAAACACACACACAAAAAAAATCTAAATACCTTAGTAACACCTCAAACAATCTCTTGTCCCAAAAATATACACATCATATCTATGTACAGAGTATAAAAACAGAGCTGTACATTTCATAGTTTCTTTTCCTATTTTGCATTTGGCTGAGATTCACATTTTAAACTTGTCTATTGGCTTGTAGATTCTTAGAATAAAAATAGTTTGGCCAACATTTAAAAAAATATGCATATTAAAAAGCAAAATGAACAATAAAGCTAAAGTTAACTTAAAACTGTGCTTTTAGACAATGCAAGTCAAATTTGCTAAAAAGAATTCTACTTTCGTGACAGGTTATCCACGGTCTGTGCTTACATAATAATTGCCATACTGGGTCAGACCGAAGGTCCATCAAGCCCAGTATCCTGTTTCCAACAGTGGCTAACCCAGTGGCTAGCTAGATCCCAAGTAGTGAAATAGATTTTATGCTGCTTATCCTAGCAATAAGCAGTGGATTTCCCCAACTTCTCTTTTAGGAAATTATCCAAACCTTTTTAAAACCCTGCTAAACTAGCTGATTTCACCACATTCTCTGGCAACGAATTCCAGAGTTTAGGAAAGACTGGCAGGAGAAGCAAGAAACTTCAAACCCTTCTTCAGGTATGTGAAAGGGAAACAACCAGCCAGAGAGGAAGTGGAACCACTGGACGACGGAGACAAGAAAGGAGTGATAAAGGAGGAAAAAGAGATAGCTGACAGGTTAAACAAATTCTTCTCGTCAGTCTTCACGAGAGAGGACACATCCAATATCCCAGAACCCGAGGAGATTATAAGCGGAGACCACGATGAAAAGCTGGTCCAACTAGAGGCGACCCGAGAGGATGTACTCCGACAGATAGACAGACTGAAGAGCGACAAATCACCGGGTCCGGACGGCATCCACCCAAGGGTAATAAAAGAACTGAGAAACGAAATAGCGGAAACACTTCGTCAAATATGTAATCTATCCATGAAAACCGGGCAGATCCCAGAGGACTGGAAAATAGCAAATGTCACGCCCATCTTTAAGAAGGGATCAAGGGGTGACCCGGGAAACTACAGGCCGGTGAGCTTGACCTCGGTTCCGGGAAAGATGATGGAAGCACTAGTTAAGGACACAATCTGCAAACACATAGAAGACAAGGGACAACTAAAGGCGAGCCAGCACGGCTTCTGCAAGGGAAGGTCGTGCCTCACAAACTTACTGTACTTCTTTGAGGGAATAAACAGCCAGATAGATAAAGGGGAATCCATGGACATCATTTACCTTGACTTCCAAAAAGCCTTCGACAAGGTACCTCACGAACGGCTACTTAAAAAGCTGTGGAACCACGGGGTGCAAGGGGACATCCACCGATGGATCAAACACTGGCTGGCAGGCAAGAAACAGAGGGTTGGAGTAAAGGGTCATTACTCAGACTGGCAATGGGTCACGAGCGGGGTTCCGCAGGGGTCGGTGCTGGGACCGCTCCTGTTCAATATATTTATCAACGACCTGGAGACGGGGACAAAATGTGAGGTTATCAAATTTGCCGACGATACCAAACTCTGCAGCAGGGTTAGAAGCACGGAAGACTGTGAAGATCTGCAAAGGGACCTAACGAGACTGGAAGAATGGGCAAAAAAGTGGCAAATGAGATTTAACATAGAGAAATGCAAGGTCATGCATGTAGGAAAAAAGAACCCAATGTTCAGCTACAAAATGGGAGGATCATTGCTAGGGGTGAGCAACCTTGAAAGAGACCTGGGGGTGATGGTGGACTCCACATTGAAAACATCGGCACAATGTGCGACAGCCTCAAAGAAAGCGAACAGAATGTTGGGCATCATTAAAAAGGGTATCACGACCAGGACGAAGGAAGTCATCATGCCGCTATATCGAGCAATGGTGCGCCCACATCTGGAGTACTGTGTCCAGTACTGGTCGCCGCACCTCAAAAAAGACATGGCGGTACTTGAGGGGGTCCAGAGAAGAGCAACCAAACTGATAAAAGGTATGGAAAATTATTCATACGCTGACAGGTTGAAAATGCTGGGATTGTTCTCCCTGGAAAAGCGGAGACTTAGAGGAGACATGATAGAAACCTTCAAAATCCTAAAGGGCATAGAGAGGGTAGACAGGGATAGATTCTTCAGACTGTGGGGAACCACAAGTACTAGGGGTCACTCGGAGAAACTGAAAGGGGACAGGTTTAGAACAAATGCTAGGAAGTTCTTTTTTACCCAGAGGGTGGTGGACACATGGAACGCGCTTCCGGAGGATGTGATAAGTCAGAACACATTGCAGGGGTTCAAGGAAGGTTTGGATAGGTTCCTAGAGGATAAGGGGATTGAGGGGTACAGATAGAACTAGTGGTAGGTTATGAAGTGGTCAGAAATCACTTCACAGGTCACAGACCTGAGGGGCCGCCGCAGGAGCGGACCGCTGTGCGCGATGGACCTCTGGTCTGACCCAGTGGAGGCAACTTCTTATGTTCTTATTACACATTGTGTGAAGAAATATTTTCTCCAGTTTGTTTTAAATCTACTACTGTGGCAATATTACAGAGGGCTTTCCTCCTTTGTGTCAGTGCTTTGGCTTATATAAACATAGAAGATGACGGCAGATAAGGGCCATAGCCCATCATGTCTGCCACACTATACTGACCCATCCCCAAGTCTACTAATGTCTACTAATATAATGTGTCTGGATCTTGCAAATTAAATTTAATACACTAAGGGCCTCTTCTATCAAACTGCGCTAGCAGTTTGTAGCGTGGTGAACTGCGCTGAATGGCCCACACTGCTCCCAACGCTCATAGAGTTCCTATGAGCGTCAGGAGCAGCGTGGGCTATTCAGTGCGGCTCACTGCGCTACAAACTGCTAGCGCAGTTTGATAAAAGAGGCCTAAGTTCTGGCCTCTCACCAGGTAAAAAGAAGGAAAAATGGAGTTCAGTTACATAGATTGTTGAAACTTCCTTACAGATTAGAGCAGTGGTCTCAAACCTGCGGCCCGCCAGGTCCTATTTTGAGGCCCTCAGTATATTTATCATAATGACCAAAGTAAAATGAAACAGTTTCTTGATCATATGTCTCTTTAGCTATAAATTATTATAATATTATTATTAAGACTTAGCCAAAGGAAAGATTTATAAACTAGAAAGAGTTTTACCTCATGCAAAATTGTCATTTCTTTAATAAGACATTAACTATTTTTTTCTGAGGCCCTCCAAGTACCTATTAATCCAAAATGTGGCCCCGCAAACGGTTTGAGTTTGAGACCACTGGATTAGAGCAATTACAAACACTGTTCTTTATATAACCTTTTTTTCATTAAGAACATACCACCACAAGCAACATTTTTAAATAAAATCATCAAGTGAGATAAATCCCACTTCCAAGATTCTAGCCAATTGAGCTACCCATTCCCATCCCCAAGAAAACATCAAACCTGCTTCACACATTCACAACCTTTCTTCTAGAAACTTCATGATGCCCATCCAGGATCTGTGATAAATAGACTCCCATACGATTCCCCTCTCCTCCCAACCACCAGATATTTTTACATTTCAGCTTCAGCTTGCTGTTTAGTCACTAATAATCTCCTTGCATAGGTTTTTTGGGAAATACTACCTTAGGAACATAACAAATTCTCTTTTTCATAGTTTTCCTGCCAACTTGACTTCCTGTCAACTTGACTCCCAGTAAAGTTGTAAATAACAATCTTGTACTTGATACCATAATTACCATCTAATCTTATTTTACTTGGTGAGGTACCCAGACCAGTGTAAGAAAATCATGTCGGTCATATTTAGAAATGATACCCAACATAACGGCTAGTTAAAAGTTAAACTGAAAGAGATGAGCATAATCTGACAATATCATAGGACTCTCCTGAAGTATCTGTAATTAAATTATATACGCATATTTTTCCTCCCACCTCCATCAGACCCTTGCACTCACTGATGCTGTCCCTCCTCAACCACACTGGGACCATTCAGCCATCAATGCTGTTTGCTGGACTTGTGACTTACATAGGCTGAATCACCGATTTACTACAGTCTTCCTCCATCCAGACTGGAGGCCAAAATTGGATCTTGCCTCCATCCTACACACCTCAGGAGCCAGACTTGTGCGCACCTTGACAGGCTGCACATATGTGCTGATCACAGCCAGACCACCCCCCAATTCTAAACATACTGAGGTCAATATTCAGTAGCATGGCTTTCATTCAGCTTTAAATGTCTAACATAAATATTTAAAGTTACACATTTTTACAGCAGCACTTTCTATGGAAGTGCCAGTTTTGAAACTCTACCTTAAGCATTTAGGCTATCTTTCCGCTGGCACTCAAATGTATCACTTATGCATTTATCCACTGAATGTACATTCTCCCTCCGTATTCGTGGTGGATGCGGGCAGAACATAGCCGCAAATATGGAAAAACCGCAAATAACTTTTTAACTGCCAGCATTTTTAATATTGAAACCGCAAATAACTTTTCCCCATCTCTCCCTCTCCAGTCCACCAACTCCCCAATGCAAAGATTGACTGCGGGCGCCCCAGTTCCTGCTAATGAATGAAGAAGCGAGGTTCAGCTGCTCCCCCAGATCCTTCATCTCCTCTGAGCATGACTCCACCTGAGCTTCAGACACTCAACGCAGGGAGCCGGGACCTGAGCCCACCCTTTCCTGCACGAGGCAGCACGAGGGACAGGGGAGCCTGCGTCACCATTGTAGGATTGGAGAACCGAGCCTGAAGCTGCTGTCACTTACCCCGAGTGGCCCGTGCTTCCCTCCCACTGCTCTTTGCACCGGCGCTCCTCTCGCGAGACCTGAGCCCGCTGTCAATTAACCCGAGTGGCCCACGCTTCCCTCCAGCTGCTCTTCTTGGTGCTGATTGCGGACAAGCAGTGATTGTCAGGCTGGAAAGCAGCGATTTTGTGGGTTAAAGCATGGAAGCAGCGATTTTCTGAGTGAATGTTGGTAAGCACTTAACTTTTTTATTGGTACACTAAAGAAAAGGAACTTTACTTTTGGGGAGGAGTCAGCAAACAAAAAATCGCAAATAAGCGAAACCATGAGTGCAGAAACTGCGAATACAGAGGGAGAAGTGTATATATTTTTGTCCTTCCCTTGGCCCAACTCAAAACAATCAATTTTTTTTGCATGTACAATTTTTAGCCGTTTTATCAATAAAACAGCCAAAGACACACATATATACAGTGGAACCTCGGTTTGCGAGTAACCCGGTTTGCGAGTGTTTTGCAAGACGAGCAAAACACTTAGCAAACTTTTGTCTCGTAAACCGAGCATGTTCCGCTATACAAGCACCTCCCCCCCGCTCTAACTGGCATCGCACCCCCCCCAGCACCGCATCGCCCCCCCGTGCTGAAAGCGGCATCCGCCTGCCCTTCCTCCCAAACATGCTCTTTACCCCATCTGCCGGTTGTGTGACTGAAAGAAATCTCCCGCCTCTTGCCTGGGCTGGGCCTTGAATATCTGCGCATGCTCAAGGCCTTCTGGCTCTCGTTCTCTCCGAGATCTCGGGGGAGGGGGTGATGAAGCAGCGCCGGTAGCCTCAGGGGGGGAGGAGGTAGAACGAATCAAAGCGAGTTTCCATTCATTCCTATGGGGAAACTCGCTTTGATATACGAGAAACTTGATTTATGAGCATGGTTCCACTGTGAGTAAATATAAATATATATATATATATAGAGAGAGAGAGAGAGAGAGAGAGAGAGATGCTACAAATTAGAACATATACATGAGGGCTGATGCCACTGCCAACTGCACAAATGTTATATATCTATATATAAAAAATAATTTAAGATATAAATTAAGAGTACTGCAAATGTTTTCTGCATTTTTGATGGTTAATGAGGCATCCTGTGATTGCAGTGCAGTCAGATCATCCTAATTTCTACATATTTTCTTATATTGTAGTCTTCTTTGAAGTACAAGATATTCAGACAAACTAGGCATCTCATGCATTTATATTTGCTATTAGTTAAATGTTATATTTATAAAAACAAGTGCATAGGGAAAACCCAGTCGGATCTGCCTGCACAGGTAGCCCAAGATATTGCAATAATTAATGCAAAACACATTATTTTAAAGGCACTATCATTTTACATAGCTTCAATCTAATTCCTATTTCTCCTCATGCACTGAGTACTAGGGAACCATTGAACAAAGCACTGGCCCTATCTGCAGAACTGAGTTCAGCCAGCCTATCAATCCCATTGAAGAAACAAGGAGAGGGGTAGCAGCAGACCAGTGATCAGAGCAGCAGGCTGAAAACCAAGGAAGTCAGAGTTCAACTCTTGCTTCTCCCACTAATACTCTTGGTGACCTTGGCCAAGTTATTTCATCCTCCATTGCCTCAGATACAAATGCAAATTGCAAGCCCACATAGGCAGGAAAATAACTTATGTACTTGACTTTAACTTGCTTTGGGTTCATAATTAGAAAAGGTGATTCATTAAATCTAATTTCAAAACACATATATTATAGCATTTGAACTGTTTGCTTGCTGCTAAGTACAAAGTACTTTTTCTGTGTTTACTAAAAATATATTCCAAATGTATTTTTTTTTTTTTTTTAACATAACATAACCCAGTGATAGTATGGAATATTACTCACTGGTGGATTAATGTTTTTCTATATGGAAATTTGAGGGTCTTATGATTAATCAAATGAACACCATCTAGAACTTGTGAGAAGTTGCACTGAAAAATACTGTACTCACTTCAAACTGGAATGACTGGTATTAGGCCTAGTCTGTTTGTACAATATTACTGCTGAGCTCTCCTTTCCAATAAGTTAGGCAGAATGTTTCAAAGAACATTAGCAAAAAAAAAAAAAAAAAAGGGGAACTAAATGCTAATTTATCCTATAAATGGAATATAGTTTCCAGGAAATCAACTGTATTAGTGTGGCAAACAGACCAAACCTCATTAGCTAAGCTGGGCCTCTATTTAACAATTCATGCTGTGAAATCAGATATAATCTTCGACCAGGAATGATACACATGTGAATCTTTAACAAACCTTGGAATAAACTTTAAAAATATGAGGTTTCTCAGGGATAGAGAATGCATATTTCTACTGAAAGTAAGGTAGTGCAATAAAAATGTTCCCTGCGTAATACATCAAGTACTTCATCATAAAAAGGCATTAATATAGCTATTAACTGAGCAATTAGTAACCAGCTGATTGCCAAAAAAAAAAAAAAAGCAGGTATACCATGATAGCTTTTTGAAATCTCCCAAACTGTTTTTTGTTTTCTCATTTAGAGTTCAAATAGTATTACATAAGCTGTTTTTGATGTTTTAAATCCACGCTTCAGGCTGTCTGGCATGAGTTTTGCTGCCAGTCTAGGTTCATTAAACACACCTGAGTTTCCTCATACCAATTATGCTTTAAATTTTGGTATACACAGTGTCCTATAGGGTATGTGATGTTGAGACACTACATTGTTTCCTGAAATGTACAACAGACAGGTGGCTGTCATGCTGAAAGGTATATTTCAAATTAAACTGTTAGAATCAATAGCCATGGGCGAGACACAACAACAGTCAATCAGTGAGGCTCCTGTGTGTTGTATTCAGTTTCTCCTGACGATATCTGGCTCAGACGCTTGCTAGATCCCCATAGTTTCCAAGAAAGCTGATTGGATCGCACCTGTACAGAGGAATCCAGGAGGAGAAGAAGAAGAAAAAGAAAAACTAGCAGTTACAAAGGTATCTGAAGCAAATCAAACAGTAATACATATACAATACAAAAATAAGTTATGGAAACATGATGGCAGATAAAGCATCCACTATCTCCTCCTCTCCCTAAGAGATCTGTAGTGATTCACCCCATAAGGGTACCGTGCAGCCTAGAATGCTCAGTATTTCTGTCTCCAGCAGAAGAATACTAGGCTAATCCTGCAGCTCTGGATGAGTTCTGGAAAGGACTCCTGGACTAGTTGGAGAACCGGTACCCAGTTGAAAAAGAAGAAGCTCTACAATCATCTTCCCCCCCCCCCAAATGAAGCTAAGTTAGGGGACATCTTAGAGGAGAATTGAGTATTCTCCCTACCCATTTCCCCACTGCTCCTACTTCTTTTATTCCTGAGAAGAAAGGAGGTCTTGTTACTTGTCTGCTAAACCTTGAAAGTAAGGAAATATTTTTTTACTTTTTCTATTCAGTTTCTTCTAAAATGTAAGCCCGGGAAGTTATTTGAGCAGCTGTTGGGCTCCTTCTCTTGTCACTTAGGCATTCCCAAGGGAGCAAGTGGATTGATTTTTTTATTCCGCCAAAAACGACAAAGACTTGACACTTGATGAAGTTATAGGGAAATACTTTTAAAACAAGCATGGGATATTTTAATACTTAGCTTGCCAGTTCAGTATCTTCCTGTTGGCCATGTAGACAGTGATATTTTGGCAGCACTAACAAAAAGTCCTGAGGTGACTAGCAGCCATAAACCTTAGTGTTTTTGGTAGGTTGCCAAATGGCCATCAGGCTTCAGCTCTGCTAGCCTTTAGTAAGAGTCTGAGTTACCAAAGATTAGGTTATTGCGGAATCCACCTTCCTAGGATTCAAAAGCAAACTAGATGCACATCTTACGAGAGGCTTAGAGGGATATGGGTGACTAAAATTACACCAGGTGTACACCTGGCTGGGCCTCCGCGTGTGCAGATCGCCGGATTTGATGGACCGAAAGACTGATCTGGAGAAGGCGATTCTTATGTACAGCTAATATAGATAATATGTGCTAGCTCTATTAACTATACCTAATAGAGCAGCAGGCTGAGAACCAGGGATGTCACTGCTGCTCCTTGAAAACTTAGACAAGTCACTCAACCATCCATTGAATCAGGTACAAAACTTAAATTGTAAGTCCTCCAGGATGATGAAAATACCTACTGTATCTGAATGAAACTTGCCTTAAGCTATTACTGAGAAAGGTGTGATCTAAACTGAAATCCAAAATCCAGTAGCAGGCAAACTGTGAAGTCACTACAAACGTCACCAAAGACCTGAAGAGCAATTCTACCGTACCATAATAGCACTAATATCCATGAGTCACATAAGAAGGACCTGCTTAGGAAGGTACAGCACCAAACACTACCTGCTAAATGCACTAAAGTCAGCAATCGTTGCTAAACATGTTTTGACAGCTTTAGTGACGATCACTTTTACAAAATACAAAATGGCTCATCACATGTTTTTCCTCTTGATTGTCCATTTTCTGATCCGGCCATGAAAATTAGTTAAAACCCCATGCAAAATAACCAAGCGATTGATACAGCAACATCACTTGGCTATGAAAAAATAAAAACAGGGGTTTTAGTGATCGGAAAAAACGGACAGGCATCGGTAACTGTGTTAGAAAGGTCTGCTTAGTTTTTTTCAATATACAGAAATAGGGTCAAAACACTTTATCACTCGACTTGTGAAATATTAAAGAAGAGAATGCAAAATACAAAAAATCACTCTTGTATTGCTTGTAAACTTACTATGTTAGTGATTGATAACTTTTTCCTTAAGTTTTAAGCTCAGAATCATGGAGGTACCATAACCCCACCGCCCAATCATCGCGTACAAAAATTTCAAATATATAAAAACTTATAGCATGCCACTAGGGCTAAACTTGTGTATGTCTAGAATGGAAAGAAAAATGCAAACTTATCTTATAGCTTGGAAACTGTATGAATCACTGTGTGTTAACTATGTGAGGTTTAGTTTTTTTTTGAATCACGCTCGCCCATTATTAGATATTTGCTGTAAATCATCATTGGTTCCCTGAAGCAGGCACAAAATTTTTGTCCATCTTTATATACGCGATGAATGGGCAGTGAGGTTATGGTACCTCCATGATTCTGAGCGTAAAACTTAGGAAAAAGTTATCAATCACTAGCATAGTAAGTTTACAAGCAATACAAGAGTGATTTTTTGTATTTTGTGTTTCAGTTTTTTTCAATGGCACAGATATGCTATGCTGTGTGTGTTCCACATGCAAAATATCTGTCCCATAAAAAAAAAATGAAAAAAGTCCCCCACTGCTGATGACGGCCCTTCCCTGATGACCCCCGACAAACATGGCACTGGGAACCTCCCCTGCTGGAGCATGCTGTGCTACTGCTATGACAAGCGGCCGAAATAGTTGAGGTGGAACGAAACCGGAGGTAGTGGCTTACCAGTCACAGGCGGAGGTGCTAGTGATGTGCTGTACCCCGCTCCTCCCTATAGCAGGTAGTATTGCATGCACTGTGGGGGAAGAGGAGGAGGTGCATGGGGTGGAAGGGGTTGCTTGCTCTGGTTCATATAATTTTTAATCCCAAAGTCTGCAGGTTGCTGTGTGCACCAGTTTTGTGAGGCCTCCGTTTTCATTCCACCTCAACTGTTCATCATGGCACTAGTACAGCATGCTCTGGTGGAATATGACATCACGCCACCTGCTTACAACCAGGGGTCATGCTGTAGGCGCTCTGCCTGCCAGGACTTGTAGTTCCTGTCTCCCTGCATGGCACCAGGGCCAATTTATATCAGTACCAAGCCATTTATTGTATCAAGAGACTGCTGTTAGTTTGATACAATAAATGGCTTGGTACTGATATAAATTGGCCCTGAAGCAGTGGATATAAACTGAATTCCACGAAACGCTGGCCACGTTGGTACTTCTATGATACATAAGCACTGTCCAAAGCTAAGTAATCTTTCCTTAACAACTTTCTAGCAATAGCTTAATGTAATAAGAAACTTGAAGAATGGTTGTTGCTGACTGAAATCAAGAAATGATAAAAACTTTTCAGCTATGTCTCACTTATATGAGATAGTGTAGATGAAAGGAACAAGTTGATAGAGTATGTTGATAAACGTTTAACAAGACAAATAATTAACGGTATGAGTTTTAGAATATTCATTATTTAATAAAACAGGTTATAATAAATGATTTAAATTAGGAATATGGCCAATGATTGGAGTAAAGGAGCAGAGCAACTACGCCGATAAGTTCAGTCTGTGAATACGACTGTGCGTAGGCTCCAGTACTGAGGCCTGTTCCTCCATACAGTTTGAAGTATTAGTAATATAATACACTTTTTCATATATATGGGAATTGTTTGACTAATACGATTTTGTTAAAATATTTCCCATTAGGGAACTTTAGTGTAGTGTGTTAACTATGATATATATAACCTATACATCGTTTAAAAAATATCTTATTTCAGAAATAGTTAAGGATGAAGCAGCCATATTCCATTAAATGTTCCTTATTTTGTTACCAGATTTTCCCTCTTTTATCTAATTTTTTTCCCCTTCTAATAGCACATTTGGTTGATACACATGCATTCTTGCAACTCAGAATAAAAGGAGGGAAGAATCTTTTGAGATTTATCCCCCTAAGTAACAGATCTCAGTAGCAGAGGTCGCTTTAGCAGAAGCAGCCATATTCCCTACTTCCATTATGTGTACAACCCTAGTCCTAAGTTTGTCCGCCAGGATAACCAGACACTTGTCCGAATATCAGCTGGTACTCAGTTAATTTCCAGATTGTTGTACTAACTTGGATATGCCTCAGCACTGAATATCTGGGGTTAATTCAGCCCGTGATTGTGAACAGCTTCAAGCTGCTTACTACCATGGGCTGAATATTAGGCTCTAAATTTCTCCATTATTCTATGCTCAAAGTTCTGGAATATGGTGGGTTGTTTTTTGTTACCTCAAATGGTTTGCCAACACCAACGATGATTAGTTTGCCATCTTGTAGTCCAACCAGAACATGGCTGTTTTCTTTGGTCACAGAAACACAATGGATTGGCGCTCGCATGGCCACAGCAGAAGCACTGATACTCAGGCTGGAAGAGAAAAGTTTGAAAGAAGATATGCTTAATAATACTTCCATTTCAATATCATGTTTCTTGTGATACTATTACTACTTTTCTGTGTAGGTAATAGATGTGGTTACAATTAGAGAATAACACGGGGACACATTTTTTCCCGTTCCCGCAGGAACTCATTTTTCCATACATGCAAGTTCTTTTCCTGTCCCTGCCCCATTCCTGCAAGCTCCATCCTCATCTGCACAAGCCTCAAATACTTTAAAATCATAACTGTTTGAGACTTGTGCAGTTAAGGCAGAGCTTACAGGAATGGGGCAGGGACAGGGATAGCAACAAAACTTGTGGAGACGAGAATCGGAAATTGAGTTCCTGCGGGGACGGGGACAAACTCTCCTAACATCCATCAACTTTAACATTTTGTCTCTTTTTTTCGAACCCGTGGGCTGGAATAAGGGTAGCCGGACTTCCTGATTTACATGAAAGGCAGAAACCATTTTTGGCAAAAAAGAAAGTACCATGCGCAGAGAGACTCCAGCCTCTGTACATTTCAGAAATGGCTCTCTACAAGAGAGTGCCTGCAACTCCAAGACTCTTTTTACCAAGGTGATAGTCACCAGAAAAACTGTCTTAACAGTAAGATCCATTAGGGAAGCCTCCTGCAAAGGGTTGTATGGAGTCTTACTGAAGCCCTGCCAAACAGTGTAGAGGTTCCACGATGGAAAGGGCTGCTGAACAGAAGGATGCAGCCTGAGCGCACCCTTCAAAAATCTAGCTATGTCAGGATGGGAAGCTAGTGGAAATTTCTCCAATTGAGCCTTGAAGCATGAGAAGGCTGCCACCTGCACTTTGAGGAAGCCCACCGCCAAATCCTTCTCAAGTCCAGCCTGGAGAGATGCTAGGACCATCGACATTGGAGCTCTTAAAGGCTTTACATTCTTATTAGCACACCAGCGCTGAAACATTTTCCAAGTCTTAGTAGAGGCTGCGACAGTTGTTGGCTTCTTAGATCTTAGGACGATAGCTATGACCAGTGGTATAGTAAGGGTAGGTAGTGCCCGGGGTGGTGGCACCCCCAGCAATCTTCTCCATCCCTGCTCCTTCCCTGCCCTCCTGCCGCATGTGCACCTTCCCTTCCCCTCTCGTACCTCTCTGACTTTTTGCTAGCACAAGCACCATCTCCAACCTGGCCTCGGTTCTCTCTCTGACATCACTTCCAGGTCCTGCGACCAGGAAGTGACTTCAAAGGGAGAGCTGAGACCGGCACGAGCAGCAGATTGGAGATGCTGCTCAGGCCGGCAAACAACCAAAGAGGTACAAGGGGGGGGGGGCAACGGAGAGGAGGAGAGGTGCTAACCTTCAACAGAAGGACCACAAGATGTGCAATGGAGGAGGAAGCTGAGAGATCCAAGATGGCAGCAACACTAATTCGGCATCTCTGAATAATACCTTTTGCTGGAGTTGTTCTTTGATTGCCTAAGCTACCCATTTGCATGGTAGTTATGCCACATACTAAACGTAAGGGGAATGTCTGAGCTGATCTCCCTGTGGCTTGGACATCTACCCCTCTGCAGCAGTTCATCGGAATAGGTTCCCGAGTTGACACCGGAGGAGCATCTGGTGGATCCCCGACTGGAAGAGAGGTTTCGCTCTTCCCCCAGTGCCTGTTTCATCGCTGCACCCGAAGTCTATCGCGGTTGAACTAGAGGAGTCCCACATTGTTTCTTATGTGAGGGAGACCCCAGCTGCAGGGGCAGAAACCGTAAGAGTTACTAAGGGGAAGTGGGAGAAATCATGAAGACTTCCTCCCACTTAGAAAAACCAGAGGCAGTAACTTTAGAGAACATCTGGGAGGCTCTCGTGAAGATCAACACTTCAGTCGACAAATCTTCACAAGAACTTGTAATGCTTGTAAGTACTATAAATGCCTTGGGTGAAAAACTCCAAGGTACTAAGGAACAATTTGATTTAGAACTTAATCAGGTTAAGGGCAAGATGAAAAATCTACAAACTTTATCTTCTGAGATGGTCAAGGATAGAGTTGAACTTAATTTAAAAATAGAGCAATTAGAAAACTATAACCGGAGGTTGAATGTGGGTTTCCTTAATTTTCTGAAATCACTGGGAGTGTCTCCTATGGATGTGTTTAAAAAATATATAATTGAAGTATTGAAATATTCCCCAGAACTCACCTCCAGTTAATTGTATATATTATATTCCTGTGAAGAACGAAAGGGGAGCCACACCTGAGGAAGGAGTTGGAAATCTGAGTATATGAGACCCTTTGAATTTCACAGAATTACTTGAAACTAGGGTTTCAGTACCACTGAGAGCTACCTTATAGGCTTCTTTTTGTTTTTTAGCAAGATGCAAATGCTAAAAAACAATTGCTATTTCTGGGGAAAAATGTTTGGATCTATCTGGATGTCACTAGGCAAACACAAGGATGACGAAAAATCTGGCTATGAGAACTGAAACAGTGACTTTGGGTACAACTTTTTTATTAGCTTACCCTTGTAAATGTTTGGTAAAATATCTTAGAGTTAAGTATGTATTTTTAGCACCAGAGCAATTACGGGTTTTTCTTGATATGAAGAAATTGTCTAAAGAGAGCATTTAGTATTAAAAGAACATTTATCTATATATCGGGATCCCGCTATTAAGCCTATTCCTTTTCTATTTTTCTTGATTTGAATTTCTCTTCACTATATTACGATCTCTTATTGATTCAATTGCGGTCTAAGGAAGATTAATTAATTAGTTACCTGGGTTTGGTGATGTAATGTAATGTTATTTTATTCTGGTTTTCTTAAGCAAGATATGCTTTGTGAATTATTGAAAATTTAGTAAAGAAAAAAAAAAAAGATGTGCTATGGAGGGAAAGACCTCAGCCAAAAAGCAGAGAAGGAAGGATTTTGCTCTGGATCATGGTGAGAAGCTTCCGTTCAATAAGAGGAGGGACAAAGACATCTTTACAAGAAATAGATAACTGTATGTACACATTTTGTGGTAAGTGTAGGATATTTTCCAAGCCTTAATGTTTGCTATGAAATAAATGTGTCATTTTGAAAGGCATATATTAGCTGAAACATTCTACTGAACACTATTACTAGTGTTGTTATAATTGTGAAATAAGAAAGATTTATATTCCTAGGTTAGTGTGTAAGTGTCACAGCTTCTGTGGAATTCATCTTTCCTCTAAAGAATACACTATGTAACACAATTTTTGTTCCTGGGTAGTAAGTGCAATTTCCTAACTGCTCATGTCTAAAAAGTATAGAAAATGTCTATAATTTCCGTAAAACTTTGCTTTTGTGACCAGGAGAATCAAATTTTACAATTTATATATTTAGAATGTAAAAATGCAGAATTTTCATCTTTTCATTCTCATAAAGTCATAAAAAGCAACATATGTATCACAATTAACACGTATTTATATTATACAAAGATGACCACAGAAGATTTAGAATTGTGTAATTTTTCGAGCATATTTTAAGTCACTTTCATGAATCAGTCCCCCAGATGTAATCTCCCATCATATTCTTTATATCATCCTTAGTAGCAGCATTCGAAATCCAGTATATCCTGGTGGAAGCACTCACCTTGCTCCTCTAAGTATGTTCTCAAGTTCTCCTTGAATGTCTCAAGATGAGCATCAAGGACATGAACTTTGAGAGACATCCTACAGTCCATTTTACTGTAATTCTTCACCAGATTCTCAACCAATTTTACATAGTTTCTGGTGTTGTGATTGCCCAGGAAGCCCTGAACCACTGCGGCAAAATTGTTCCAAGCTGCTTTCTCCTTCCTAGTCAGCTTCTTGGGAAATTCCTTGCACTCCAGGATCTTTTTTATCTGTGGTTCGACGAAGACACCAGCTTTAATCTTTGCTTCAGACAGATTAGGGAAGATGTCTTGAAGGTACCTAAAGGCTGCTGACTCCTTATCTAGAGCTCTGACAAATTGTTTCATTAGGTCCAATTTATTGTGCAGTGGTGGAATCAGCACCTTCTGGGGGTCTACCAGTGGTTCCCATTTGATGCTGTTTCTCCCCATAGAGAACTTGGTCCACTGTGGTCAGTTCCACCTTTGGTAGTGCACCTTTGTGTCCCTGCTGTTCCTCCCTCTCTCCAGGCTGGCTTGTTTGCTTTATCTGCCGCTCATGGCTGAATAAGTGCTGTCCGTCCAAAGTTACAGGTTCCTGAGGAAGGGATCTAGAGTCCCCGAAACCGGGCTGGTTGAACCTACTCCTGAATTTCATCTGATTTGGCAGTTTACAGTGTCTCCTTGCCTTTGTTTTTCATTTACGAAGTATGCCTGCAAGTTAAGTTTTCCTTTTTTATTCTGGGAGTCAGCTGGAGGGACCTTCAAAGTATTTTTCTCTGTTTCAGCACTGTGAATATGTGATTTATTATTATCACTGTTGAATTTCACCTTATTTCACCTTATGTTTTGATTTGGTTGGTGGGTGCACACAGGAGGGACTCGATGATGGTGTGCAGGTGGAGGTTATTAGACCTTTCACCTTAGCATGTGAGTGGTGGAGATGGTTTCTCCTTTCACTGGTCCTTCACACTGAGACACCCTCCTTTTTTCAATTATATTATTTATATGGTATATGACTGGTAGTCCAGTGCTTGAGACAGAAGTTAGTTACTTTGAAGATCCATCAGACCTTTTTTTGCTGCTGTTTGTGGTTTCCAAAGGCAGAGATAGCAGGGATACTTGGTAAAGCCACCTTGGAGACCCATTAGGAATGCCACCATTTTGAAGTCTCCGATGACCTCTCAGCCATACTCATCATACTTCAAGATGCCTAGTAAGGTCTTTTCAGGTGCACTGAGTGAGCCAGTGGAAGAGATGAGCAATTGTTCCCATTTTAGAGCAGCATGGCTTTGATGCTCCTGGATGAACTGTCAATGAAGAGACACCACTCTTTAGGGTTACAGGCGATTTCAATTGCCTCAAACAGACTGGTCACATTGTGGCAGAAGCAGAGCCTATGTTGATGGGTGAAGAAGGTGGAAAAAGCTTGGTGATGCTTCTTCTGATCTGTGACTTGCTCACTTTTATCCAACAAGTTCCACTGCTTGAGTTTACATTACATTACATTGGTGTCTTCTATCCCATTCTAGGCAGTTTACAAAATAATTGGCCTGGGAGATTACAAGGTTGATAGTTGGAAAATGCATTAGGATCTGGCGAGTCGGGAAGGTTTAGCTATATCAATTGACAAATTTCTTGACTAGCATGGTTTTCAATTATTTCCTGAAGGTTTTGTAGTTCGGCATTGTGGTCATCAGATTGGAGAGGTGGTGGTCTAGTCTTGCTGCCTGGGTTGCTAATAGTCCGTCATATAGTTTTTTGCTTTGTATGCCTCTGATGTCAAAAGCTTGGTACTGGACTTGGTGAGACCATGATTTCTGATTAAGTTGTTGAGATCTTTTTGGTTTGGATAGTATGGGTTTTTCTCATCAGCTGCACCACTGAAATTGCAAACTGGATCTACAATATCTCCCTCACTCTCTGACTTGCTGATCGCTTCTGAAGACAGCTGCTTTCTCTCTGGGGGAGTGGGTATGAAGAGTTTAGGACAATGTGGCATTGCATAGATAGATTAAGGAATGTCTGGTTATGTTATTGTAGATTTTTGCTTGCCAGTTTGACATTTGGAAGGGTCCACCATGCAGAAGTAGCAGTTGCTTGAGTGGTCAGTGGGCTCCTGTCAAATTCTTGGGATAACAAACTTCATGGTTTTCTTTTCCATTCTGTACCATCTTGTAGAAGAACAAAATGAAATTGTGGTAATGAAAACAATAAATTTATTTCACCTATGACTAATTTGTACAAGGTTCTCGCAACATATTTCATATATGATATATTTTCAAATAGCATTAAAATGTTTAAAATTTAAAATTCTGCCATCCTAGTAAGAAACAAAATTGTCTTACCTTCCAGAGTTTTTGGGCAGTGATCGCATGTGAAGTAAGGTGCCCAAGGTTTGTCTTGATCCCCAAAAGGCATGCCGAAATATGCCTTATATGCATCACATATCTTAGCAGAATGTTCTATGGAATACATTTCCCCCTCTTATCTAAATAAATTGGCTGCATACTTAGCAAAATGCATCTACGGATGTTTGCATCTCAGTAAAAGGGCCCCTAAGTTTATTCAGCTTGGAATCAATCTGGAATGTTTTGCATAAAAGGTAAATTTCAAAATATCAATGTCTTGGTAACAAAAGCAAAGTTTGAGGGGAATGATAGCCATTTTCTACATTTTTGTGGCGTAGGCAATTAAGAAGAACACTTATTACCCAGGAACAAACCCCCCCAACATGTTGTTACATGGTGAATTCACTTTTTAGCACAGTGGTTTGGACCAAACTGATGGAGCCATTTTTGATTTACTTATTTCCTTTTCCTTGATTAAATAAATATGTTTTCAAATGGAACTAAACAAGACTGCCCTCAGAGCTCATCTTCTCAAACATTGCCACCTCAACTTCAATCCAGAGTAAAACTCTGCTTTTGAACTTATAAAATTCACATTTCCAAACTGCTCTGACAAATTGCATAATTCACATATACTGGAGAATAGATGTGTGTTAATGACCTCTTCCTGTCTATTAGACTGGGATATAATTATTATTTAACAAGTTGCATGTACACAGATTTATATATTTATATATGGAACTCCTGAATGTTAATTGAGATTCCTTGGTAATATCAGCAGCATATTACCTGTAAAGATCACGTATAGACAGAAATCCTTGCAGGCTGCCCATCACAATATGCTCACCACACACGCACATGTCCGATATTTGTTCCTTTAGGTTCTCTGATACTAAGTACTTCCCATTCACCGAGTATAGATGTAATGCATTCTTATTCTGCAGAGAGATTTTAGCCATGTAAACCTCATAGCACAGTATAATTACAAAGACCAGCATTTTCAAAACATACACAATAAAGGATTAAAGGAATTTCAAGCTAATATTTTCCAACTTAGTGTCACTATTCAATGTAAAAAGGCTGAAAATTGGTCTTACCTGATCAATTCCTTTTCTTGTTTCCTGCTGACCAGTCTAAACAAAAGGGTTGTGCTCTCTACAGAGGCAGTCTTGGAATTTGCCTGTATAATTTTGACAAAAACAGAATTAAAAAGTAAACTATTCACACATCCATCCAAAGAGAGTCCCGTGATGAGAGGAAGGAGGGGAATTGGCATAATTTTGCAAGATATCTTTTGACAACGTCCCAATAATCAGCGAGGAACATATTACAGTAGACCACAGTCTTTTGCAATGGGATCTGGACTGGTCTAGCTTGACTCAAGGAAAGGAAATTAACATGTAAGATCAATATTTCACTTTCCTTATATCTTGCTACACCAGTCTAGACAGGAGGGATGTACCCAGACTTCACTAATCCAGATGAGAAGCCATGGCTTCCTCCAAAATTACCCTGTCCAAGGTGAAGTCTTCCCAAGCTAAAGCATCCAATCTGTAATGCATAATGAACAAATGCAATGACAACAAAGTGGTGGAACCACTCTAATTTCTGAAACTGCTGTAGCCTGGCAAAAATTGTTGAAAAAAGTGATCATCTTCAATTGACAGACTTTTTGAATACAAATCATGTCCTACATAAATTCCAATCTGGTTTTAGGAATGATTATGACACTGAAACACTATTAATTTCTTTATTAGATGTAGTGCATACAGGATTTTCTAAAGGAGAAAGTTTTATTTTGGTGTCTTTAGATGTCATCAGCATTTAACATGATTAATCATGAAATTCTACTGCAAAGATTGAATGTAATTGAGATTACCAGAAAGGTTTATAAATGCTTTCAATCCTTTCAGAGTTTGCATCAATTTTCTATATTTAATGGGATGGATAAATCTGAATGTATGGTGATATGTCATGGAGTAACTCAGGGCTTGGTCCTTTGTGCAACATTGTTTAACATCTTTACTATCTTTTTGAAGCCTCTCAAATGTCTTACTGAATAGTTTGGGAGAGGAATACTAAATTTATACAAATGACATACAATTTATTTTCAGGACTAAACATTCTCATAAAGAAACGCTTGAATTTTTGAGTATATCTTTGAACATGATATGCCAGTGGCTTTACTATAATCAATTAAAACTAAATGTGGAAAAGACAAATATGTTGTTAAGTAATTAAAGTATAATCTACTGGATTTTCCAATTTTGATTTATTATAGAGATGTTGCATTTCATTTTGTAACAACTCTTAAGACACTTGGGGTTATTTTAGACCTCTCTCTCAAGATGAAGGGACATATTTCTTATGTTATCAAACATTTTTTCCAAGCCCAGAACTTTAACGGCCTGTTTTACAAAGCCGTGCTAGTGTCCCCGAAGACCATAGAGATTTAAAGGGCTTCAGGGCTGTTTCAGCGTGGCAGCCGCTACCGTGTTTCCCCGATGGTAAGACACTGTCTTATTTTTTTTGGAAGGCCAAAATATGCTCTAGGGCTTATTTTCGGGGGGATGCCTTATTTACCCTTTCATGTCCCCTCTGTATCTCTATCCTTATTCAGTAGGTCCTGCTTACCCTTTCTCTTCTTTGTGTCACTATCTCCATTTTCAGCTTTCCCCCCCTTTTCCTTTGTTACTGCACCCTGTAGCTAGAATCTTTCCACCCTCCCTCCACTCCGGCCCAGCCAAGTATGAAATATTTCCTTTTGTTTCCCTCCCCTCTCTCTTTCTCTCTCTCTTCTGCTCCCTCACCCACGAGTCCTGCATCTGGCCCTCTCCCTTCTACCTGCACCTGGCAACACCCCCCTGCTCTGCGGCTCTCTTCAGCAACTTGTCAGCAGCGGTGATCAAGACAAGCTACCGACATCGAGGCCTTCCCTCTACGAGTCCCGCCTTTGTGGAAAATGGAAGTTGAAACAAGCGGGACTCGCAGAGGGTAGGCCCCGACGTCAGAAGCTTGTGTCGATCGCTGCTGCTGAGTTGCCGAAGAGAGCCGCGGAGCAGGGGATGTGGCCGGAAGCAGGTAGAAGGGAGAGGGAGATAGGAAGGCTGTAGATCTCCGGAGCATGACACCGACCCCGGCCAGGATGATTTCTTTTTCAGGCGTGCACCTTACAAGTCCAGTGTCGCGGCGGGAAATAGCCATGCTGAGCAGTGAGCTCAGCACTACACAGATGAAAGCCTTGCTTGCTGATTGGTCCGGCGGCACGGCCGCCGGACCAATCAGCAAGCAAGGCTTTCATCTGTGTACGTGCTGAGCTCACTGCTCAGCATGGCTATTTCCCGCCGCGACGCCGGACTTGTAAGTTGCATGCCTGCGTGACACACTACCGGAGCCACAGCAAAGGTGGAAAAGAGCCGCATGTGGCTCTGGAGCCGCGGGTTGCCGACCCCCGCGGTAGACGGAGGGACCACACGGAGTCACCCACCGTACCACCCGATTCGGGTAAGCGCAGGTATCGGTGGGTGGCTTATTTGCGGGGGGGGGGTGCCTTATTTTACAATTTTTTCTAAAAAGGGGGGGCTGTCTTATTTGATGGCCCTGCCTTATCATCGGGGAAACACGGTAGTGCGGCTTTTGTAAAAGAGGACGTAAGTTCTTTAAAAAGATGACTGCCAATTTTCTTCTTGTGGTACAAAACTTGATTTTACTACATATTGACTATTGTAATTAGGGTGTAATTAACTATTATTTCTAAGAAATATTTGAAATCCTTACAGGTTACTCTGAATACCGTGGCTAGGGTAATTAATGGAAGACAGAGCATCCTGATAGTGAGATTGCAATATAGGACACAGTAAACAAGGTTTCCTTAAATTCAGAACAGGCTGATTTTAAAGATTACTAATTATCCATGCCAACTGCTGAGCAAATTGTAAACAGATATGACAAACATTGTTTGAAATGGCTGTATGTAAATGCCAGATGCCTAAGAAACAAGATGGGAGAGTTAGAATATATTGCACTAAATGAAAAGATAGATATAATAGGCATCTCTGAAACCTAGTGGAAGGAAGATAACAATGGGACACTGTCATACCGGGGTACAAGTTATATTGTAATGATAGGGTGGATCAAATCGGTGGAGGCATAGTGTTATATGTTAAGGATGGCCTTGAATCAAACAGACTTAAAATTCTACAGGAACAGAAACACACCTTAGAATCCCTATGGGTAGAAATTGCGTGTATAAGGGGGAAAAGGATAGTGATAGCAGTGTACTACTATCTGGCTGACCAGGATGAATGGACAGATGCTGAAATGTTATCAGAAATTAGGGAAGCTAACAAATTGGGTAACATAGTAATAATGGATGATTTCAGCTACCCCGATATTGACTGGGTAAATGTATCATCAGGGCATACAAGGGAGATAAAATTCCTTGATCAAGGACTGCTTTATGGAGCAGCTGGTTCAGGAACCGACAAGATGTGAAGCAATTCTAGATCTAGTTTTTAATGGAGCACATGAATTGGGGAGGAAGGTAATGGTGCTGGAGCTGCTTGATAACAGTGATCATAACATGATCAGATTTGATATAATCCCTGGAATAAGTTTACACAGGAAATTCAATACAACAGCACTTAAAAGGAGACTATGATAACATGTGGAGAATGGTAAAAAAGAAACTTAAAGGTGCAGCTGCAAATGTCAAAAATATACATCAGGCGTAGATGTTATTAAAAATTCCATCCTGGAAGCCCAGACTAGATATATTCTATGTATTAAAAAAGGAGGAAAGAAGGCCAAACAGCAGTCAGCATGGTTAATGAGTAAGGTGAAGGAAGCTATTAGAGCTAAAAGAGAATCCTTCAGAAAGCAGAAGAAGGATCCGACTGAAAATAATTGTAAACAACACAATGAATGTCAAGTCAAATTCAAGGTGCTTATAAGGAAGGCGAAGAGAAATCCTGGAAAGAAGATTGCGTTTGAAGCAAAAACACATATTAAAACTTTTTTAGGTATATTAAAAGCAAGAAGCCAGGAAGAGAATCAGTTGGACCGCTAGACAATCGAGAGATATAAGGGGGTCTCAAGGAAGACAAGGATATAGCAGAGAGATTAAATGAATTCTTTGTCTCAGTCTTCATTGAAGAAGATGGGGAGATACCAGTGCCAGAAATTGTATTCAATTCTGATGAATCATACAAATCTCTGTAACACTGGATGATGTAATGGATCAATTTGACAAATTGAACAGTAGTAACTTGCCTGGATAGATGGCATATATCTCAGAGTGTTGATAGAACTGAAAAATGAATTTGCAGAACTATTGTTAGTAAGATAGCAGGATGCTAAAAAATACAATTCAAAAGAATTTGCGTCAACTGATATATATAATGTACTCTACAATTTCAGCAAGGAAAAACAATTACAGAAGTATTTTTAAAAAGTTAATAAGAGACCAAAAAGTCTTCACATCCCTGGACTGAAGGGGGTAGAAGCTCCTTCTGCAGCAATAGTCACGAGTCATTTGAGATTAAGTACTACAAGTAGAATCTCAGTTATTCGGCACCCATGGATTGGTGGTTGCCTGAGAGTTACTGTACAATACTGTACAAAGGCCAGATCTCAATTCATTCCCTCCCTCCTGCCCCAAAGAAGCAGAAGTGGCAGCTGTCCTGAGCCACAAATCCCCCCTCCCTCCAGTCCTGAAGCAGCAGAAGCAGGCAGCGGTCCTGAGTCGTGAATCCCCACTCCCTCTCTCTCTTTTCCTTACCCTAAGCAGCAGCTGGTCAGCAGGGGGCAGTGCTAATAATAGGTTGTTCACGGCCCCGTCAGGGCCTTTCCTCTGACGTGAATCTCCTACAAGGGAAGACACATGCTGGGACAGCAGATGTATAGAATCTGATCTCCAGTCACCTCAATCTGATCTTCTGGAAAAGGGAACTTCTTCTGGGTGGGTTTGCTTAACGGCTGTAAATCCCCTTGCGCTGCCACTGGCTTTCCTTCAGACAGTGCAGAAGAACCCCGACAATTTTTATAGGCTTTCCATGCTAGACTTACAAAATCTGGGGTAAAGCCCTGACCAGAGGCTCCTAAGGTCCCCTTCAGGGCTCTTTTAGTCTCTTCCTGGGTTCCATGGCATCCATGCATTTGCGCTTCACCAAGTCGCTGTCCAATGGCTCCAGAGGGGGTTTCCTTTTATGAAAGGGAGTCATCTGTGATCCACAAAAATACCTCCCTTTTATTCAATTTTCAAATTCTTAATTAGAAACAGTGATGAAGTTTTCTCATATCAGACTTATCTCCACTGATCACACATTTAAAGTTCTTTATAGAGGAGAGGCCTCAGATCCCCGTGCGTTGCCAGTGATTAACTATACAACACTAGATAGGGAACTAACCGCATTGGCACTCTCCCCCTCCTGCCTAATTTTAAGATGATATATATCAAAAAACTCTCAAAAAAACTGATTATAAACTTAGCTTCAATTAGGCAGGGAGTTCTTATGAGTTCTTATATCTCTCAGCTTCTGTTCGTTCCAGGAACAGACCGCAGCAAAGAAAACAGAAGCTGAGAGATAAAAGAACTCATAAGAACTCCCTGCCTAATTGAAGCTAAGTTTATTATCAGGTTTTTTTTATATACATCATCTTAAAATTAGGCAGGAGGGGGAGAGTGCCGATGAGGTTAGTTCCCTATCTAGTGCTGTTGTATAGTTAATCACTGGCAACGCACGGGGATCTGAGGCCTCTCCTCTATAAAGAACTTTAAATGTGTGATCAGTGAAGATAAGTCTGATATGAGAAAACTTCATCACTGTTTCTAATTAAGAATTTGAAAATTGAAGAAAAGGGAGGTATTTTTGTGGATTTATGATTGATCTCTCTTTATTCTATATACATTATTTTAGTCATCTGTGATCCCCCAGCCCTAGAGGTACTAGGGGAGGCTAAGCCCAAGGCTTCCACCCTCCCTCTCACATGCCCTGTGACACACAGTACACGGATGCTCCGCAGCCAGCGCAAATATGGCATTATATAAGGATATATTGGCCTGGGGAGTCCATCAGAACCAATTTTGCACAAAATTGAGAGGTATTGAAGCAGATAGAGGCTTTTAAAACAAAATTGGGAAAACTAAGATAACTGCTGCAGCAGCATGGTTGTGCCAAAAATGGCTCAGGGAGCCCAAATCAAAGGCCCAAAAAATTGAGAGAAAGATTTTTTTGGAGGTGGACCCTAACTCTGGCTCTAGAAATGCTGAAAACTGTCCAATTCAACCCCCCCCCCCTAGTTTTCCTATAGACATCAATGGGCTGTACTCACAGTCAGTGCTGGTGTTGTGCCTGCTTCAGTTTTCTCACTAGCTATAATATGGAGAAGAGAACACAGGGACAAATCAATTTCCCCATCCTGTCCATTCCTGTAAGCTCTACCTTAACTGCACAAGCCTTGAACACTTATGATTTTAAAGTGTTTGAGGCTTATGCAGATGAGGACAGAGCCTGTAGGGATGAGGCAGGGACAGGAAAAGAACTCTCCAGGAGGGGATGGGAAAATGAGCTTCTGCGCAGATGGGGAAAAATTTCTCCCTGTGTCATTCTCTAATATGGAGAAGACACTGCCTCAATCATTAACTTCAGTCCAGCACTGCAATCTTTGCGCTGCCAGTCAGACTGAAGTCAGAGATCCATGCAACAGCGGGTGGAGGGAAACGCAGTCAGCACCAAGTCAAGCCCACACAGATTGACACAGGAGCCAAACATCCTGTGCTCGAGCACCCGATAAATTTGATTGCAAGCTAGCTTCCAGGGGAACAGTCCCTGAGATCCACATGAACTAATGCAGGCTGGCTGGACAGGTACCCTGAGGGTAACCCTGCCAGCCGCAGACTCCTCTTCCAGGCAGAGCTGTCCCAGGGTCACTGGGAACCTCTTAGCAATGAAAAGCCTGACAGTTCAGATTAACACCCCCCCAAAAAAAAAAAAAAAAAATTATAATTAAGATCAGAGCAGATCAGAAATACACCTTTCTCAACTCACTTGACGAAGGAAAAAAATGAAGGGGGCACTACAACTACTGGTGAAGGAGGCAGAATTGAAGAATGTAAATTTCATCCTTCTGCAACACAACTTGCTAGAAGGGGGATATTACCTATAGTCAGGACTCCTAGATACATTGCACCAGAAATATAATGTATTTATTTATTAAAGTCATAGCCTGCCTTTATTCAAGGTGGATAACAAAAATTATATATAATAAAAACAATACACAGACACATTTATATAAGGGGCTAGGAAAAAAAGGTTCATAGATGTATAGAAATATAACCACAAACTCTCTAATTCTACAGTATAACAGGCAGCCTAAAATTAAGTACCAATTGTATGCATAAGTACACTCAGCAGTATTCTACATATATGTATACAAATACCTTAGCGCATAAATGTAAGGGGAGTATTCACGGGAGATGAGTATGGGTGGGACAAAGGTGGTGGCCACCATTTACACACATAACTTACAGAACACATATAAATTATGCATATTAAAGTGCTGCATTTGGGTACTAACACTTTTGCCAGTCATAGACCTGGCACTAATGGACATGCCTAAATGTAGGTGTGTTGCTGGTTTATGCTACTAATTCTATAATGGAATTTACAAACATAATTTCCATTACAAAATTGGCAAACTACCTGCTTAATTTTGGTGAAGCCTGATTGAAAAGTAATGAGACTACCTCTGGTTTTTTTCCACGAAATAGATGTGGCAACTCAGTGCTGGTTCTTGTGAAGCTCAAATAGAAACATAGAAACATAGAAAGATGACGGCAGAAAAGGGCTATAGCCCATCAAGTCTGCCCACTCTACTGACCCACCCCATTAAGTCTGAGTACTAATGACCTAGTTCCTTAACTCGACCCTTGTAAGGATCCTACTAGGGCATCCCATTTATTCTTAAAGTCAATAACGCTGGTGGCCTTGATCACCTGCTCTGGAAGCTTGTTCCAGTGATCTACAACCCTTTCTGTGAAGAAATACTTCCTTATGTCACTATCGAATTTCCCTCCTCTGAGTTTGAATGGATGTCCCCTTGTGACCGAGGGTCCCCTGAGAAAGAAGATGTCTTCTTCCACCTCGACACGTCCCGTGATGTATTTAAATGTCTCAATCATGTCCCCCCTCTCCCTGCGCTCCTCTAGAGTGTAGAGCTGCAATTTGTTTAGTCTTTCTTCGTACGAGAGACCCTTGAGCCCCGAGATCATCCTAGTGGCCATCCGCTGAACCGACTCAACTCTAAGCACGTCTTTACGGTAATGTGGCCTCCAGAATTGCACACAGTATTCCAGATGAGGTCTCACCATGGTTCTGTACAGTGGCATTATGACTTCAGATTTGCGGCTAACGAAGCTTCTATTGATACATCCCATAAGTTGCCTTGCTTTGGATGAGGCCTTCTCTACTTGTTTGGCGGCCTTCATGTCTGCACTGATGATTATTCCCAAGTCTCTTTCTTCTGAAGTCCTAGCTAGTGTTTCTCCATTTAAGGTGTAAGGTTTGCATGGATTTCTGCTACCGAGATGCATAACCTTACACTTCTTAGCGTTGAAGCCCAGCTGCCATGTCGAGGACCAGTTTTCCAACGTAAGCAGATCCTGCGTCATACTATCCTGCAGATTGCTTTCACTTACTATATTACATAGTTTGGCGTCATCAGCGAATAGAGTTACTTTACCCTGAAGCCCTTGGGTCAAGTCTCTTATGAATATGTTAAAAAGGAGTGGACCCAGGACCGAGCCCTGTGGCACTCCGCTGGTCACCTCCGATATCTCAGAGAGGGTGCCGTTGACCATCACCCTCTGACGTCTTCCACTCAGCCAATCTTTGACCCATGCAATTAGTGTCTCGCCTAACCCAATCGATTTCATCTTGTTTAATAGTCTACGGTGTGGGACGCTGTCGAAAGCTTTACTGAAGTCTAAGTACACTATGTCCAGAGACTCTCCCGAGTCCAGCTTTCCTGTTACCCAATCAAAGAAGCTGATAAGATTGGATTGGCATGATCTACCCTTAGTGAATCCATGTTGACTAGGATCCCTTAGATTCCCCTCATCCAAAATCGTGTCTAATTTACATTTAAGTAGAGTTTCCATGAGTTTACACACTATTGATGTGAGACTCATGGTCTGTAATTTGCAGCCTCCGCTCTGCAACCCTTTTTGTGCAGAGGAACGACGTTAGCTGTTTTCCAGTCCAGGGGGACTCTCCCTGTACTTAGGGAGAGATTGAAGAGCATGGTTAATGGTTCCGCCAGGACATCGCACAGCTCCCTGAGAACTCGTGGGTGCAATTTGTCTGGTCCCATGGCTTTGCTTACCTTGAGTCTTGACAGTTCGCTGTAAACATCAGCTGGTGAGAACCCAAGATTCTGAAATGGGTCTTCCTTGCTTGGCTTTGCTTCCAGCTGTGGCCCGTGTCCAGGTGCCTCGCAGGTAAAGACTGAGCAGAAGTAATCGTTCAGTAGTTTGGCTTTTTCGGAATCTGTTTCCACATAAATCCCATCTGCTGTTCTAAGACGTACTTTCCCATTTGTGTTCTTCTGCCTGTCACTAATATACCTGAAGAAGGATTTGTCCCCTTTCTTAATGTTCTTTGCTAGAGTTTCTTCCACTCGAAGTTTGGCCTCCCTGACTGCTGTTTTGACCGCTGCAGACCTTGTCTTGTATTCAATTTTAGCTTCTTTCTCCCCGGTGCATTTGTATGAAAGAAATGCTCTTTTCTTGTCCTTGACTAGGTGTGAGATCTCATCAGTGAACCAACGGGGTTTCTTCTTTCTTTGTTGTTTATTTACCGATTTTATGTAGCGGATAGTTGCTTCGTGTAGTGTCCTTTTCAGTGTTGACCACATAGCTTCCACATCATCCGTTGTTTCCAGAGCCTGTAGCGTCTGATGGACGAAATCACCCATGCTTGCGAAGTCAGTGCCCCGGAAATTGAGTACCTTCGTTTTTGTTTGTGATCTAGGGAAGCCCTTTCTAAGGTTGAACCATACCATGTTATGGTCACTGGTTGCCAGCGTTTCTCCCACCAAGACTTCCGTGACGCTTTCCCCGTTCGTAAGTATCAGGTCCAGGATGGCCTGGGCCCTAGTGGGCTCTAGTACCATTTGTTTGAGCTGTACTCCCTTCATGGATGTTAATATCCTCTTGCTACTACAAGTTGTTGCTGAGAATGTGTTCCAGTCTACATCAGGCATGTTGAAGTCCCCTAACAGGACAACGTCCCCCCGTAAGGTGATATTCTCAATGTCTTCAATTAATTCATTGTCTTTGTCCTCCGATTGTCTTGGAGGTCTGTATACCACACCGAGGTATAGGCATTTCTCTCCGCCTCTGGCCAGGTTTACCCAGATGGATTCCCCAGTGTACTTGACATCTGTGATCCTAGTTGTCTTGATGTTCTCTTTGATGTAAAGTGCTACCCCACCTCCCAATTTACCCTCTCTATCTTGGCGAAGCAGGTTATATCCTGGTATAGTTATATCCCACCCATGAGAGTCAGTGAACCATGTTTCGGATATTGCTACCACGTCTAGGTCTGCATTTACTATTTCTGTTTCTAGTTCTAGAAATTTATTCCCTAGGCTGTGTGCATTTACATACATAGCTCTCCACTCTTTGTGTCTAAACCCCTTTAGAGAGTTACCCATCTGAATTAGAGTGTCTCCTAGCGAATCTTTTGCAGCAAGGGTACTTACCTCTGACTTAGAAGTGGAGTTTTGGTTCACCTTATTAGGATTGTTACTTACTGCTCCGGTATATAAATGGGTACCCTCCCCCAACTTACCTAGTTTAAAGCCCTTCGAAGCAGGCGGGCTACTCGGTGTCCGAAGACGTTCTTACCTCTGTTGGTCAGGTGGAGTCCATCTGATCCCTGGAGTCCCTGTAGTGCCTCCCCGTGATTCAGGAATCCGAAGTTCATTTCCCAGCACCATCGTTGTAGCCACTCATTTGTCTTCAGAATACGTTCGTCCCTGTCTCTTCCCTTGCCCCTAACAGGAAGAATTGAAGAGAATACTACCTGTGCTCCTGTCTGCTTCAGCCTCTCCCCCAGAGCTCTGAAGTCTCTAGCTATGCCCTCCAGAGTGTTCTTGGCAGTGTCATTCGTTCCGACGTGGATGAGCAGCATCGGGAAGTGGTCCTTGGGCCTGAGAAGCCTATCAAGACAGGCTGTCACATCTCGTATTCTGGCTCCAGGCAGACAGCAGACCTCCCTCGACTGCACATCTGGTCTGCATATTGGTCCCTCGGTGCCCCTCAACATGGAGTCCCCGATGACTATTATTCTGCGCTTCCTTTGGGGATGTCGATCAGATGTCCCCGGAACTGGAGTCGTGTGATGGGCGTCTTCCTGATTCTCGTCGGCCGTTCCTTCCTGAACCTGCAGTTAGACTGCCATAGTCTTCACTGTTGGTCACAGCGAGAGGAAGAACTTTGTTAAGTTTCGTCATGGCAGATGAGGAAAATGTATATGTGAGAGTATGCCAGAGGTGTGTGATTGAATTTTGTGTTAAACTTGGAAAGAGCAGCCTGTGATTTCTGGGCATTCCCAACCCTGAAAAAACAACTGCATGGAAAGAAGTTCTCTTCAGATGATGAAGTGAAAAATACCACAGCACTAAAATGATGTCACAAAGCAGTCTACTGCATGTCTTTGAATTGCTTCAAAAATTGTATTGAATGTGAAGGACACTACTTTGAAAATTAAAAATGTTCAGATCCTGTAGAGTTATCTGATTCTGAATAACAATACCTGTCTCATTCCTTTTCAATCAGCCCCCATACAGTTCATCTATAGTGCACAAATTCTATATTATTAAGATTTTTGACTAATACCTTGAGTGTGTTTTTTCCTTCAATACATGTGTGGACAACAATGTGTCCATCCCAGGATACAGCCAGGTTGGGAATGGTCAGCACGAGGGAGCTTTCACAAGGAGGCCGCAAAGTTCTCATGTACTGACCTCTGCGAATTGAATGAATGATCACAATGCCATCCTGAAAGCAATAATGAAAACAAGAAGTAAGAATGTAACAGGATAATTTACATCCTTAGATACATAAATAGGAAATGCAAAGATCAAGAATTAAGCAAAATTTTCCAGTTCAGATGCACATACCACTTTGCAGGTGCATGCATGTGTGGCATTGTGTATTTTAAGTGTCATATGAAAAATCAAGTATTTATATATGTACTTGAATAATCACCACATGTACCAGTGAACGCTGCCTATGCTCCGCTCAAACTGTATCTATTTACTACACATCTACCAGCAAAGAATACGCTATGTATTCTGGTTGGATTTTATACGAGACCATTTGTGTGTATGAAGCCATGTACTGTACATATGAAAATGAATTTATAAAATTAATCCTTTAGAGCAGGGCTGCCCAAGTCCGGTCCTCAAAATCTACTGGCAGGCCAGGTTTTCAGGATATCCACAATGAATATGCATGAGAGAGATTTGCCTGCACTGCCTTCTTGGTATGCAAATCTCTCTCATGCATGTTCATTGTGAATATCCTGAAAACCTGGCCCTTCAGAGGATCTCGAAGATCAGATTTGGGCAGCCCTGCTTTAGAGTGAGCATTAAAGTTCTGGATCTTTTTTCAATACTGATATGGTCATAGAAATTTTGACCAAAAGAAAAAGAAAAGAAAAAATATGGGGAGAAAACCCTGAATCTGAGGTGCAATTTGAGGGACCCGTTTGCTGTGCCTGGATAGCAGTGCTCAATAACACCAAAGCAGGAGACTTCGGGTGCCGAATCTCGGCGGGCACCCGTGAAGACAGACTCCCTGACGTCACTCGGGTCCTGCACCCGCGAGTGAAAAGGACGCTGCGACTGCGGTGCGTGGCCGCAGGGAGTGGCCCAAAGGGGCATGCCCTAAGGGGCAGGTCAGACCCCTTGGAGACACGGGAGATATTTGTGATATGTATGTATGAAATTTTCTTGATATATTATGGGGAAAAGAAAAGGGAAGGCAAAAGTTTCCACACCTATTATGGCTGGCCCCATAGATAGACACCTTGTGTCTACCAGTGCCTTAGGTCACAATCGTGGTACCGATTCACTATCAGGGGCCTCGCTCAGTCCCCTAGAAAGAACTCCCTCTTCTCCACCTAATACCACTGTTGTTCTGGAACCCAAGAATGGTTCCAATTCTCAATCTGTGGGAGTATCAGACCAACAGGAATCTACCTCACTAGTTTATGGGGAGATGCCCAAAGCCTTATCTTTCAGGAGGAGGCTTTAGTTGTAAGAGAAACACAGGATGAGCCACAGGAAGTTTCCCTTAAAGATTTATGGCATATTAACACTAGAGTGGAGGGGTTATTAACATCAGTGGTGACCCAAAATAAAAAATTTTCAAAGGAAGTAGTTAATAAGTTGCAAAATGTTGATTCAAACTTGAAGATTATGGAAAAACGTATTACAACAACTGAGTCCCATGTTGTTACATTGCAAGCGGTATCTTCATCAGTTGGTAAAGATTTTCATATTACCCACATGAAATTTGAGAAAATGGAAAATATCTTAAGGGCAAAAAAACTATGATTGGTCAATTTCCCCAAAACCCATTTATATCTCCAGAAATTTTAATGGTTGGAAATATTTCAAAGAAGTATTGGGGTTGGCCGACGTAGAGAAATTGCCCATAACAAATTTATATTATATCCCACAGAAAAAGAAAATTCCTGCAGATTTGGGAGTAGACCAGTTGGAACAGATAGAGTTTGGTTTAATGAATAAAATTGGAAAGATATGTTAAAAAAGCAAAGAACGTTAAGATACCAATCTGATGAATAGTTGAGTCTTTAGCAATTTTCTAAAATCTAAATAAGAGGAAGCTTCTAACATCATTTTGCCGATCCATGTATTCAATTTGGCGGCCTGAAATGAAAACAGATACTACGGAGACTGTTGTGTACAGGAAGGGTGACTCATGAAACTTTAAAATAAGTTCTAATCTCTGAGAGAGCTATTTTATGTTGCCCATTCAGTTGTATGCCTGATTCAATCCTACTTAATGATGGGAAAAAACTGCAAAATTTGGGTCTTGAAAAGAGGACACATGAGGAAAGAAATTGACGACCCTTGAGGATTAATTTCAACTTCTTCTTTAAGAACAAGCAGAAGCTTACCCTAGCTCCTGACACTGTCATGTCTAGTTCCGTGCTGATGCTAACACTGGATATCTCATCAGTATGCCCATATAGAATCTGCATAGGTTTGGATGCCATGCCCGCTGGTGCTCCACCCTGGTGTTTACAAGTAAAAGATACAGGTAAAATTAAAAATTAAATTTTAGATCCAGTATCATGCTACAATCAGTATGATTCACTCAGTCTAAAAGACCACAAGAGCCAACAACAGGAAATGTTTCACCAAGAATTGGCAGAAACGCTTCTCACCATCATGAAAACAAAAGTTTCAGATTTAAGATTACATTTTTCAATAGTTCCAGTAGGGTCACTGAAGACTGGTGTCACTAAGGCACTAAGGCAGATGTTTTCAGCCCAGTCATTGGGACATACCAATCCAGGCAGGTTTTCAGGATATCCACAATGAATATGCATGAGATAGATTTGCATACAATGGAGGCAGTGAATTCAAATTTATTCATGTATATTCATGGTGGATATCTTGAAAACCAGACTGGCTTGGTACATCCTGAGGATTGGGTTGAGAACCCCTGGTGTAGACAGAGCATATAGTGACTCTGGACTCTAGAAGTGAGATCATTGTTATCCACAATTGAAACTTCTGTAATCTACTTCAGAGAAGCCCTCTATCTCATCCATCCTTCCAAGAAGAGTTTTACTGTTGTGGCTGCACAGTCTTTAGGTAAAGTGACAACAAAGTAGGAGTAGGTGGTACTACAGGGACGTTTGGGAAGATTACCAGATGAAAGTTCAAGTTCAAGTCCATCCAGTGATCACTGTATGGTATGGTTTAATATTAAGACGGGTATAGGGAGGGCTCATTCAAAGGAAAGGTTCTAGACTTTAAGAAAATTGGATGGAAATGTCTGGAAGGAATAGAAATGCAACAGGCAAAACTGAAAGGAGTTATTGTAAGGGCAACATACCTTTTTGTGAGGCAAGTAAATAAAAGTAAGAAGGCTGCTTTCATCTTAAAAGTAGTAGATGAGAAGGTAAGAAATAAGAGGTTAGCTTTCATAAACTACAAAAGATTGCAGAAAGAAGAAGATAGGCAAAAATATCTGGAATAGTTAAGAGAGGCTGGTCTAGTAGTCAGAAAAGCAAAGATACAAAAGGAAAAAACTATAGCTGACACAGTAAAACGGGGAGAGAGAAGACAATTTTTTTTAATATATCAGTGATAGGAAGAAGTGCAAAAGTGGCATTGTGAGACTCAAAAGTGAAGAGGAGGAATATGTAGAAGGTGATAAAGAAAAGGCTGAATTGCTTAACAAATATTTCTGTTCTGTGTTCATGGCTGAAGCGCAGGGAGTGGGACCGCAGAAGACAAATGTGAATAAGGATGGAGAAGTGTTAGACCCTGATTAATTTTCAGAGGGTTGTGCTTATGAAGAGCTAGCTAAATTAAAGGTAGACAAAGCGATGGGGCTGGATGGTGTACATCCGAGGGTGCTGAAGGAACTTAGGGAAGTTCTGGTGGCTTCACTGACTGACATTTTTAATGCTTCTCTAGAGTCAGGAGTGGTACCGGATGACTAGAAAAGGGTGGATGTGGTCCCTCTACACAAAAGTGGAAGTACGGAAGAAGTAGGGAATTACAGGCAAGTCTGACTTCTGTGGTAAATAAATTAATAGAAACACTTGAAAATGGAGAATGGTGAAGTTTCTGGAATCCAGTGGATTAAAGGACCTGAGGCAACATGGATTGACTAGAGGTAGGTCTTGTCAGACAAATCTGATCAATTTCTTTGACTGGAAGTGCGCTAGATGTGGTGTATTTAGATTTTAGCAAAGCCTTTGACAGTAGGGACAGGCCCCAAAGTGACAGGCTGAATCAAGAACTGGTTGAGTGGAAGACGATATAGTGGTTAATGGAGATTGCTCTGAGGATAGGGATGTTACCAGTGGTGTGTCTCAAGGCTCTGTTCTTGGGTCTGTTCTTTTTAACATTTTTATAAGGGATATTGCTGAAGGGCTGTCAGGAAAGATTTGCCTCTTTGTGGATGATACAAAAATCTGCAATAGAGTAGACGTCCAGGATGGTGTGAATAACATGAAGAAAGACCTAGCGAAGCTTGAAGAATGGTCTGAAATTTGGCAGCTAAAATTTAATGCTAAGAAATGCAAGGTCATGCCTTTGGGCTGCAAAAACTCGAAGAAACGATACATTTTAGGGGTAAATAACTTATATGCATGACAGAAGAGCGGAACTTGGGTGTGATTGTATGTGATGATCTAAAGGTGACCAAACAGGTTGAAAAAGTGATGGTGAATGCTAGGTGCATAGGAAGAGGTAAGGCTAGTAAGAAAAATGATATATTGATGCCCCTGTTAAGACCCTGGTGAGACCTGATTTAGAATAGTGCATACAATTCTGGAGTCTGCACCTTCAAAAAGATATAAAAAGGATGGAATCGGTCCAGAGGAAGGCTACTACTATCTTAATTTTATATACTGCCATCAGAGCGGTTTACAAAATATTAAAAAGAAGGAATTAACTTAAACCAAATTTGATAATTACCAGTAGCTGAGAGTTTTTTTTGAAACACAGCATAAGAGACAAAGCAAAGATAACCATTCTAAAGTTATGGTAATAAATATGCAAAAATAGCTGCACACTATATTCAATTATGTAACAGCTACAAGATTATTAAAAAAAAAAAAAATTGCTCATTAACTTACTTGCTGTACTATCTGCCAAATCATACATGTGGTATCCCTGGAGCCAGAAATTAAATGGATTCCACAGTAATCTGTGGCTAGGCAAGTCACAATATCTATATGAAAAGAGAGAGTGTTCCAGTTATGA
Organism: Geotrypetes seraphini; assembly: GCF_902459505.1. NCBI lineage: Eukaryota > Metazoa > Chordata > Amphibia > Gymnophiona > Dermophiidae > Geotrypetes > Geotrypetes seraphini. The sequence continues at coordinate 149,700,778 of NC_047088.1, forward strand.
CAGCATAAATAAAGGGTAAAGGGGATGGGACTTGATAAACCGCTTTTTCTGCGGCTACAATCAAAGTGGTTTACATATTTTAGATATATACTTATTTTGTACCTGGGGAAATGGAGTGTTAAGTAACTTGCCCAAAGTGACAAGGAGTACCTGGGGATTTAACCTACAACCTCAGGGTGCTGAGGCAGTAGCTCTAACCACTGACATTAAGGTTACCCTTAGTTAACTTACTGTAACTGTAATTGGGTAACAATGATAGCAGTAGTCCAGATAGGGAATAGAAGTCTTCCTAGGTGGCGCCTATCTATATAGATAATAGCTAAATATCATTGCTAGCCATATAGCTGGGCAAAACACTCTTGCCCCATCCCAGTAGTATCGAGATAGGGGGAATTTTCAGCAGCACTGTTGGGGCAATTCTAGAAGGGGTCCTGATACCATATGGTGAAAGCCTATTTCATAATGGCATCTGAGTGCCCAGATTCTGTCATAGAATAGTAGCATAATCCAACATGGTGCACCTTACATTTAGGCACATGTAATTACACCAGCTATAGACCAGATGTAATTGGCTGAACCTAAATGTGCCAAGGGCGCACATAACTTATAGTACAGTAAACTCTCAGTTATCCGGCACCCATGGGGATTGGTAGATGCCAGATAACTATAGTTTCTAGTTGCTTGAGAGTTACTGTAAAAATAATTTTGTCTCCCTTTCCACCTCAATCATCTCCCCACCCCCATTTGTAGGTCCAGCATCTGTTCTTCCCTTCTGTTACTTTCTCTCACCCCTTCTCCCCCAACTTATGGGTCCAGCATTCATCCATCTCCCTTCCCCAGCACCTTGCTGGACCCTCCTCCCATAGGCCCACACACACTTCTGTCCACCTCCCCACTGGTCTGCACTCCCTCCCTTCACGTGGGTCTGGCCTCCTGGACCCAACCCCCCCCCCCCCCCAATCACTTACTGAAGCAGCAGTAGCAGCAGACAGTCAGCAGAGGCAGTGCTGAAAACAGACTGTCATGGCCAGCCCTGGCAGGGACTTCCTCTGTTGCGTCAGAAGTGATGTGTAAGAAGAAAGGTCCTGCCGAGACTGGCCATGAGCAGCCTGTTTTCAGCACTGAATCTGCTGCCCAACTGCCACTTCAGTATGTGAGGGAGGGATGAGGGGAGAGGGAGTTTCATAGCTCAGGACTGCTGCCTCCTTTGGGGCTGGAGGGAGGACTGGAGGGAGGGGGTTCGCAGCTCAGGATCACTGCCTTATTTGGGGGCTGGAGGGAGGGGGTTCAATGCTCAAGACCGCTGCCTTGCTTCAGGGCTAGAGGGAGGGGGTTCATGGCTCAGGACCGCTGCCTTGCTTCAGGGCTAGAGGGAGGGGGGTTCACGGCTCAGGATCACTGTTGCTGCTGCTTGCTTCGGGGTTGGAAGGAAAGCTGGAGGGAGGGAGATTCGTGGCACAGGGCCACTGCTGCTTTGGGGATTTTTTTTTTTTGCCGGTGATTTTTTTGCCAGTTGGGTGAGAGTGCCAGTTGCTTGAATACTGGTTACTGTATTCTGTAAAGTTATGCATGTAACTGGGAAGCACACCCATGTCTTTGCCATGCTCTGCCCAAATATATGACCCCCTTGCATTTGTGTCCTCTGCTACTTATGCACACCCTTAAAGAATAGCACTTATTGCACTTATGCGCATAAGTTCAAATTTTTTGTGCATTTACATGTGCAAAGAAGCATGCATTCTTGAGCACCTTGCTAACAGAATTGTCTTTCACCTGTATAGTGTTGCTGAAAATTCATGGTTAGGAGACTTGTACATTTAAGGCCAGATTCTGTAAATGGCGTCTAAATTGGCAGCTGCCTACAAAACCGTGTGTCAATCACACTTAAGCGCTGTTTGTAGAATTGTGGTTAATGGCACTTACCAGAAAATGTAGGTGTCTGCAATATAGGGTTTTCCTGGCCTACACTGCAGACACCTAAGTTCTTTAATGATTTGTGCCTAAGTCCCACTCCACCCCTAACCATGCTCACTTAGGCATAAGGCACCATTAGGCATCCTGCAGTAGATGTGATTTCAGTGCCTACTTTTTTAAGATGAGTTTTTAATCGGTTTTAAATGACAGTGTCAATTACTGTGCCAATTAAAACAATTAAGTTAGACAGCAGTAGGGCGCACATCTTAAGGCGTTGTCTATATAATATGGCGCTTAGTAGCTGCTGCTCATCAAATAGGACCCTCTGAATATTAGCCTGTTAGTTTTAGGCAGAAGTTGAAGACATTTCTTTTCACACTGGTATAAAATACCAAGGTATTTAGCTATAGGGTAGTGGATAAAGACTGGACATGCACACATGAATAGGTTGTCTTTTGGCAAAGTTGCACTGACAGAGGATAAATTTATTGTTTGACAGGTAATTTAATTATTAGGATTTGTTTGTGGTGAGATGGTTAATCCACAAGTGGTTAGGTGAAGAGATAGGCTGGAAAATTTAAGGATAAAGGCCCCTTTTACAAAGGCACGGTAGCAAGTCCTAGTATAGTAAATGCGACACATCTCATAGGAATTGAATAGGCTGCGTCACATTTGTTGCACAAGACTTGCAACTGCAGCTTTTTAAAATGAGATCTAACAGTTATGAATTATTTTGTTTTAAAGAATTGCTACAGTTCTGCAGTATTTGTTGATGTATATTGTTATGCCCATATTTAAAAGATTTGTCCAGATGAACTTGGCAGTTAACCAGACAAATCTGAAATTTTCATTTTTAAACTCTCCCCCAGTTAAATTTAGTCCACACCAAATTTACCTGGGAAAAAAAGGAAGCTTAGGGGGCATTCTCAGAGCACAGTTTAACCTTAGCAGAACAGGCTGTACAAATAGCTGTCCTAGTTAGTGTAGTTAACTTTAGACCAGACATTCAGTTGAAACATATTAACTAAAGTTAACCAACTGTAGCTGGTTAATTTTACTTGTCACATGCTGATTGAATCTTGGTTTTCAAGTAATATATAATGTCACTCTTCGCAAAGAGTGCCTACGTGACTCAATTCCATTATAGAATACTGGTATAAAACCTGCACTGGCATGCCTAAATGAAGCACACCCACTTAAGCCAGGTCAATGGCAGACATAAATGGGCGTTCCTAAGTACATCATGCGTAATTTACAATTTTTTGCAAGTTACATGTGTTGATGTCAGGACAGGCACTTATACTGAAGCACAGCTATTTAGGGGATCATTTGATGAATGTGATGTCTGATGGCATGTTGATTATTTTTTGTCATTGTTTTTGAGTTATTATAATTACTTATATATGAAGGTTTTTATGTCTTTTATGTAGTTGCTTTTATTTTGAGATTTATGTAATGGTTTTGCAAATCCTCCCAACTTCCTGATTTCCTCTATTATTGCATATATATATATCACACTGAATGGTTTATATCTTTAAACAAAATACAATATTAAGGGAACCTGAATAAATACACAATACTGTTTTTACATTACTATTGCTTTATTTTACCGAACAAATCTATCCAACACTCAAATGAAAAAAGTATCTGTACTCCTAGTTACTCAATTAACCAACTGACCACATTTTTTGATTATTGATTTGATTTCAGCCAGCCACATTCACAATTCTCTCTTTCCTTATACTCTAGCCCAGTGTTTCTCAACCTGCCGTACATGTACCCTAGGGGGTATGCGGGCTGACTGCCGATTCCTCCTTTCCACCCCCGTTGCCCGCAACCCGCTCCATTCAATTATCCTCTGCTGCTGCCGCAACTCCGGACAAAGAAGAGCCAGGTGCATGCAGTGATTGAATGCCACCAGCCCACAAGCCTTCCCCTAGACGTCAATTCTGACGTTGGAGAGAAGGTTCTGGGCCAGCCAATCGTTGGGACAAAGGCTGGAAGGCAGTGAGGGGGCACGAACCCGTGACATAGAAGGAAGGGGGTATTAATAGGGGCACAAACTCGGGACACAGAAGGAAGGGGGCATTAATAGGACAGAAGGAAGGGAGAGGCATTAATAGGGGCATGAACTTGGAACATAAGAAGGAAGGGAGGGGGCATTAATATGAAAAACAGTAAATGTGGCCATTTTACACAAGGGAGGGAGGAAGGGGGCACTAACTTGGGACATAGGAAGGAGAGAGGGAGGGAAAAGAAAGGGATAATTGTTGGGCTTAACTGTGTGAGTGAGAGGGAAAGAGATGGTGCGCATGGGGAAAGGAAGAGGAAAATTGGGCATAGAGACGAGTGAGGTAGAGATGCATGGGGAATAGAAGGATGAGAGGGAGAAATGTTGAATATGGTGGTGGAGAGGGAACAGAGGGATATATTGAAGGGGATGCAAGGGGCAGAATGTTGGGCATAGTGATGGAGGGAGAGATGTGGCATGGTGTTGGGGAGGGGTGATAGAAGGAGAAATGAACATGGGGCTGGTGGGCATTGGTGAAAACTGCTGCACATGATCTGGGGGATGAGAGAGGAAGAAAAGTTGGACTCCTGGAGGGACAGAGAGAGTTGTTGGTTGGGGATTGGAATGAGGTCTGGAGGAGAGGATGCATGCAGGAGGCAGAAAGAAATATTGGATGCACAGTCAGAAAGAAGTGCAACAAGACTCATGAAATCACCAGACAATAAAGGTAGGAAAAATGATTTTATTTTCAATTTAGTGATCAAAGTGTGTCAGTTTTGAGAATTTATATCTGCTGTCTATATTTTGCACTATATTTGTCTATTTTTCTATAGTTGTTACTGAGGTGACATTGCATATTTTAAAGTCATCTGCCTTGCCATCTTTGAAACCCTCCCCGAATATAAATGATAATTAACATTTTCTCTGTGTACAGTGTGCTTTGTGGTTTTTAAATTTGTGGTTACCATTATGTATTAATAAGATTATATTGTGTGTGTATATGAAAAATGGATGGAGAAATTGCATTACAATTAGTATTATTATTATGGGGGTGGAATAAGGGGCAGAGTTTGAGCGGGTCTGAGGCAGAGAATGGGCGGGGATACGCGGATGGTATTTGTTAGCCTTAGGGGGTACTTGTCTTGAAAAGGTTGAGAAATACTGCTCTAGCCTAATGCTTTCATCAAGCTTTGGCTATGGCCCCATGACTATGGTGAAATAAAATTGTGTGACTTCCCATGATGTAATCAATCAGGTTATAACCCCAAATGCAGGTTTTGTGACCCTATTTTGGGTTTCAAACCACAATATAGGAAGCTCAAATCTACCCTCTCTCTCATTATCCCCTCTTCCAAGTTTCCAAGTTTATTGTAAAACACTTATCAAAATACTAAGCGTTTTACAGCAATAAAATAGGGATAAGAACAGAGATAAAAACAGAATTAAAAACAATATTATCTGTATATATCAGGGGTGCTCACACTTTTTGGGCTTGCGAGCTACTTTTTAAATGACCAAGTCAAAATGATCTACCAACAATAAAATTTAAAAAAAATCCACAAAGCACACTGTACACATAGAAAATGTTAATTATCATTCCTATTCCAGGGTTTTTCAAAGAGGTCAAAGCAGATGACTCTATGCACTATCACCTCAGTAACAACCATACAAAAATAGACAAATATACCCCCCTCCCTTTTTACTAAACCACGATAGCAGTTTTTAGCACAGGGAGCTGCGCTGATTGCCCAGCGCTGCTCTTGATGCTCATAGGCTCCCTGCGCTAAAAACCACTATTGCTGTTTAGTAAAAGGGGACCATATTGTAAAATATAGACAGCAGATATAAATTCAGACACATTTTGATCACTAAATTTAAAATAAAATCATTTTCCCTACCTTGTCTGGTGATTTCATGAGTCTCTGGTTGCACTTTCTTCTTCTGACTGTGCATACAATCTTTCTTCCCTTCTTTTAGCCTGTATGCTTCCTCTCCTCCAGACCTCATTCCTTCCCCCAACTTTTCCTTCCTCTTCCCTTTCTTTCTCTCTGCCTCCCTTTCTTTTTTTTCTGTTTCTCTTCTTTCCTTCTGTCTCCCTGCCTGCCCTTTTTCTTTCTTTCTCCCTGCCCTCCCCCAAGCCACTGCCATCGGGGACCAGGACCCAAACGCCACCAATAACAGGCCCCAAGCTCTCCCTGCTTCAGCCAACCAGCATTCCACTCCCCGACGTCAATTCTGCCGTCGGGAAGAGGAAGGCTGATCAGCCCAAGATCGTGATCAACCTATTGGGGGAAATGCTGCCGGGTCCTGCCTTCGCGGAAACAGAAAGTAGACAGGACCCGGCAGGAAGAAGAACAAATGCTTCACTAACCTGTCTCCCGCATTAGCCCGTAGCGAACGCTTGCTTCAGGGCTCTCAACATGTGCGTGCCGGCTTCCCTTCTCTCCCCCCCCGGACATAACTTCCGGTTTCGGAGGGAAGAGAAGAGAAGCCGGCACGCATAAGTTCGCTACTGGCTGAAATCTCCAAGCCGTTTTTTTGGGGGTTTTTTTAATGTTCAGCAGCGGCAGATGACAGCTGGGCAGACCGCCCAGCTAAAAGGCCCTAGGGAGAACACTGGAGAGGAAGACTGATCAGCCCGTAGATCAGGACGGCAACACGAGTCTATCACGGAGCCCGGGATGGGCTCCGCGATCGACTCACGTTGCCTTCCTGAGCTACTGGTCGATCGCGATCGACGTATTGGGCACCCCTGATATATATTATATGTATCAGACATAGGAGTATCTAGCCGATGATGTTATAAGGAGGGAAGACAGTAATTTATTTCTCTCTTAAAGCAATCCCATTTTGGGAAATAGGTGCTCCTATGTCTGAGGCTTGTCCCCATTAGTTTAAGTTGATTATAAGATTATAGTTTAATCAATTTACTTAATGAAAAGTTGAGATTTTCATAGGGAATCTAAAATCAGTGTCTACTTTTGATCTTTTGCAAGTGGTTCTCAATTTTGGTATATTTTGTCAATACAGTACCATTTTAAATTTGTATTGTTTTATTTTTTTTTTTTTAGACATGGCAAATTTGTCAACAACTTTAAAAATGAACAGCTATACAATAAATCATCCTGCAGGTCTTTTTTACTCTTAAAATTTGCAAACAATCCCATAATTTAGGCCACTTCATTTTCAACTTTTGCCTGAACATTTCTAGGCTTATATTTTTTTTCCACTAATTTTTATTCAAATATTTCAAAATAATCCATTAACCTCCCCCTCCCCCCCATGCTGCTAATTTTTACTGCTTAATTTTTTACTATTATTTTAAACACAGATAGCAAAAACACAATCAAATAGATAATGTTATCTGACAGTATAGCAGTTACAAACAGGTGTTATTTGAGGACAACAGATAGATATTCTCACAGGTGAGTGACATCATCCATGAGGCCTGGTATGGACAGTTCAAAAAGCGTACTGTCACTTTAAAAGTCTTGAGGATCACCCGTACAGTGCATGTGCCGGTGCCTTCCAGCCCAACGTCGACTCGCGGGACCATCAATTCAATAAAAAAGCTAAGAAGCCAACTAGGAAGGAGGGAGGGTTGTGAGAATATCTGCCTGCTGTCCTCGGATAACACCTGTTACAGGTAAGTAACTGTGCTTGATCCTAGGACAAACAGGCAGTATATTCTCATATGTGGGACTCCCTAGCTGCCAGGATCATGTGAGAGGTAATAATCTTTGTATTAACAGGAGTCCAACAAGTTTAACAGGGTTGGAGGGGAATTGGCATCTAAACAGAGAATAAATTTTGTAGAACTGCTTGGCTGAACAACTATCTCGTCTGGAATGATTCTCCAAACAATAGTGGGATGTTAAGGTATGAATTGAGGACCAGGTGGCTGTCTTACAAATGTCCTCAATGGGAGTGGAATGTAGGTATGCTATCAAAGTGGCCATTGCCCTAACCTTATGTGCAGTGACACAGCTTTGCAGTGTCAGCACAGCCCGAGTATAGCAGAAGGAGATACAGTCTGCTAGCTATGTGGAGATAGTTCCCCTGGTGACAGGTGCTCCAAATCTGTTAGGATTGAATGACAGGAACAGTTGAGTGGAAATTCTGTGAGGTTTAGTCCAATTCAATAATAAGCTAATGCATGTTTGCAGTCCAACATGTAAAGTGTGGCTTCACCAGAATGTGTGTGTGTGGTCTTGGGAGGAAGACTGGAAGCACAATGGATTGGTTTAAGCCTAAGTGGCTGTTTTTGCAATTTAGAACAGCAGGTGCAAGAATCAGGAGAGTGTTAAGGACCAAAGCACTAGACACACCAGTTGTGTGGATCAGTGACAGATATAGTCTGGTTATACCAAGTACACTGCTTAAAGCCATTGACATCAAGAGGAACACTGCCAATGTGAGATCAACGGACTCAGTGGTCCAAGAGTAGTTGTTAAGTCGAAAAAGGTTTGATGCTTCTGGCCTGAAAACAGGCAAAAAAGAGCCCAAAGAACCAAAAACGAAAAATGGTCAAAAGTTAAAAATTTTAAACCACAGTAAAAGGAAAATAAACACTTATGAATTAAAAAGGAAACAGGAAGGCAAAAAATCCTGAAGGGATGGAGGCACCTTGAGCAACTCCCATGAGTGTGATGCCTTAACAGTGCCTCCTTCATGCCCTCCAGCTGCCCTCAATCCCGGCATGCTGCCCGCAGCCGACTCAGAAATCTTCCCTCTCACTTCACAGCTGACATCAGAGGGAAGGATTCCGGGTCAGCCAGGTGCAGCGCGCAGGAATCACTGCCCGTGGCCTTATGAAGGAAGAAAGAGAATTGCTGAGCATTGGGAGGGAGAGGAGTGAGGTAGAGATGCATGGGAAGAGAAAGATGAGAGGGAGAAATGTTGTATATAGCAGTGGAGAGGGAACAGTGGGACAGATTGGAAGGGATGCAAGAGGTAGGAATGTTGGACAAGGTGGTGTAGGGTAGTGCTGCCTGATTCACCAATTTGAATCGATTCACTTTTTAAAAAAAAAATCAGATTCGCTGATTCAGTGAGTTCTGACCTGTCATATCTTTGGGCATCCTAATGTAGCAGCAGCGGTGGCAGTCACCGGTGTGGCAGAGGCAGCACAATGAACAGGCTTCTCCTAGCCTGCCCAGCCATGGTCTTTCCTCTGATGTGCCACTGATGACGCGGCAGAGAGAAGCACTGGCAGGCAGGCCACAAGAAGCCTGTTCACCGTGCTGCCTCTGTCAGGCCGGTCACTGCTACCACTGCTGCTACTTTAGGAGGCCCAAAGGAGGAAGGGGGTGTGTGTGGCAGGAGGTGCTGCATAGGGGATGGGGAGGAGAGATGAAAAGCAGTTGCAGAGGGGGATAGGAAGGAAGAAAGCTGCTTGTGAGGGGACAGTTCCAGGCCAGTAGGAGGAAAGGGTGGTAGATGTGTGGAACAGTCTCCCGGAAGAGGTGGTGAAAACAGAGACTGTGTCTGAATTCAAGAGGGCCTGGGATAGGCACATGGGATCTCTCAGAGAGAGAGAAAGATAATGATTACTGCAGATGGGCAGACTAGATGGGCCATTTGGTCTTTATCTGCCATCATGTTTCTATATTTGACTGCCAACATGAACAGTACTCATGACATAGGGAGGAGAGAGGAAGAATTGGTGGTGATGGGATGGAGGAGAGGAAGGGAGAGATGAAACAGAGGTAGAAAGAGTGAGAGGGAGATATCCTGCATATGGTGGAGGAGAGGGACACGTGCATGGAGAAGAGAGAGGGAAACATAGGGTAGAGAGAGATGGTGCATGGAGAGAAAGAAAAGGTACACATGTAAATGGAGGGGAAGAAGGGAGAGATGCTGCATGGAGGGGAATAGAGAGGTCTTATCCAGGGCCGAGAAAGAGAGAGATGGTAGACAGTGGGAAAGAAACAGAAATGTTGGATATGGTAGTGGAAGGGAAGGCACAGAGGTACAGAGATGGAAGATGTATGTTGAGCGTGGAGAAAGAAGAAAATGTCAAATGGGCAGGAGACCCTGGCGAGCGAGTTAACAGAAGACAAACAGAAACCAGAGCCTGGGACCAACATGATTTGAATAATAAAATGACCAGACAACAAAAGGTCGAAAAATAATTAATTTTTTTGTGAAATTTGTATCCTGCCAGAGCTGGTGTTAAGACAGTAAAAATGGGCTAGGATCTAACAGAGAGAGGAAAAGTCTTTTTTATTTTGTTTACACTATAGTGTTGGCATGGGCTGGAGAGGGCAAAGGGGGCTGGGGTGTGTACACTACAGTGTTGGCATGGGGCTGGAGAGGGCAAAGGGGGCTGGAGTGTGTGAAAAGGATATATAATAAACCTGTCAGGGCATTTTAAAAAAACGCCCTATGTGCGGAAAAAGTGAATCGAATTGAAAAATCAATTCAATAGGCCAAATCGAAAATCGAATAAAAAAACTTTTCTCTGAATCAGGGAGCATTAGTGGGGAGAATGGAGAGAGAGAGAGAGAGAGATAGCATGATGCTGGAGAGAAGTGATGGAAAGAGAAATGTGCTTGAGGCTGGTGGGTAGGGGTGAAAGATGCTGCATGTGGTCCAGAGGATGAGAGAGGGAGAAATGTTGGATGTGGCAGTAGAGGGGATGGAAGCGATGCACCCTGGATTCCTCCCTCTCTCTCTCTCTCTTTCCCCACTCCCTTTAAAGCAAGAGAGGGAATGAGAGAAAGAGAGATGGTGGACAGTGAGAGAGAGGGAGACATGTTGCACATGGGGGTGAAGGAGAGAGGAAGAAATGCTGTGTAGGAATGGGAAGGGCAAAAAGAGGAAGAATGATCCAGGACAGAAGGGTGTAAGGATGCTGTACAATGGAAGGGAGGGAAGAGAGAAATGCTGGACTATGGTAGAAGGAATCAATTTGCAGAAGCAACCATTTGCAGAAGACAGGAAAGCAGAAAAAAAGAGAAACTGGAACCATCTTGATGAAAAAATAAATCTCCAGACAACAAAGGTAAAAAAAAAAAAAAAGGAATTTATTGACTGAAATGTGTTAGCTTTGGGAAATGTACATAGCTGATGTCTTTGTATTGTGTTCTCCAGTGCTGAAGTACTTGCTGACCTTTACTGTGGCTGGTGGGAATCCCCAAGTACCGCCAGCTGAGGACCTGCTCCAAAGCAGTCAGAACTTCCGTCCACTAAGCGTATCAATTGCTTGGCAGCATCCCTGAACAACTGAGGTGCCAGCATTTGTGACTCAGGGATGCTGCTGCTGCCTGACAAGCTTGATATAAGGGACCCCTGGTCACCTTCAAAGAAAATCCTCAGCTGACGTAGCTTGTCCTCATCAGATGGAGTATTTATATTTACATTAGAGGCTCTTGCAGAGACCCATTTACAAAGTATGTATTCTTCCCAATAAATATTTCCAAATTAATAAAGCGTCTTTGCTTATTTGTAAGTGGGTCACTACTTTTAATTCAGTAGCATAATTAAATGAAATAACTACAGTAGCAACATTTATCCACAATATAGATAACAAGTTGTTCAGAAAAGAAATAAAAACTATTCTCTTCAAGAAATCCCTGAAACAGTCTTAACATCACAAATACCTCCCTTCCTCCCACCTTCTTCCTGCCTCACAGATTCCACCTGTGCTACTCCTTACCCTCTCTTGAAATCACCAATGATTTTCCACTATAACCCACCGTTTATAACTCTTGAACCACAAGGTAAAGGCGGAATAGAAATTTCTAATGTAATGTAACGCAACTTATTTCACAGAACCCAGTGTAACCTTTCCAGAAGAATTTGAGAGCAACATATAGCACATGTGCATATCCCCCCCCCCTCCCATGTAGCATGGGGGCCAAGTCAGTCTATTTCTATAGCTAATAGAATATAACTCCAAGGGGAGATGGGCAGGGCAGACAGAATAAGCAAACATTGTTCTTTGAGAACCCTACTATAGCTTTCTCTGAGGACAGGCAGGATGTCATTATTCTACCTGATAGGACTCCCTAGATATCAGGCTGTCTAAAATAAAGATGGTAAAAGAGGCCTGTTGGGGACAGTGGAGCTGGATTCTGGACTCTAAGTAAATTCTGACTGTAATACTGGCCGTCATATTAGGAGTCCTGTTCCAAACAGTAATGAGATGTGAAAGTATGGACTGAAAATCTCCTCAATGGATGCAAATCTCAATGGAGGTTAACCCTGCGTGGGCTACTGATGCAGCCATGGTCCTAACATTGTGAGCTATGACATGACCTTCCAGAGACAGCTCAGCCTGGGCATAAGTATAGTACAGGAAGTCTGAAGTTAAGGGGACGGGCGGGGACAGATGAGATTACTTTTGGGTCAGGCAGGGACGGAAATGATTCCAGTGCAGATGGGCGGGAACAGATTTGATTCCAAAGGAGACTTTGATTTCTATCAGCACACAACTCTCTACTACAAAACTCAGTTTCTCAGCTCCATGGAAAACTGAGAACTGATGGTTCTGTGAGCTGTCGACAGGCAGGAAAGCACCGGTGCATGCATGGTATGCTGCAGACCTCAAGACTTTTAAAGTGACAGTACACTTTTTGCACTGTCCGTACTGGGGTCTGTGGATGATGTCACCCACATGTGAGAATATGCTGCCTGCTTGTTCTAGGATAACTTTCAGACTTGTTACACAGAATTAGTTAAAATAAACCCAATACATTAGTTTTCTTGTTTTTATACTGCTAAACATTCTTTAACATTATACTGGTATCATCTCTGCCCAGTTACCTTGCTCTTTTTCTGCATTCTTATATTTTTTGCATTTTAACTTTTCCTATATTTTGCATTTTAACTTCCTGTAGATTTTCTTCATTAAACCTTCACCAAAGAACCAACAATAACATGCTTAGTTTGCTCAATATCACCGATACAAATATGTTTGCTAGAATTTTAAATAAAGCTGATAAATTTCTCAGAAATTAAGTGTCCTGATAACAGGAAAACCAAGTAGTACTGATTTCAACAGGGTAACCATACCCATATTGAATAAAAAATTATAAAACATGTTAATTTCTAGTAGCCATATTGGTTCTGGCAAAAGTTGGCTTCTATGAAGTCTGTATAAAAGGTTTTTAAGATCACTTACATTTCATCTTTAGATACTATCATTTTAAATTCATATGCATATCAACTTTCAATAATTCTTATATTTATCCAATTAAGCCCCTCTACCCTCAACACAGTAAAGCAGCCTGCACTTGCTTCTTCCTGCAATTTTGTTCAGTTCCTTACCCATGTGACTGATATGGTGTCCAATCAATTTTCCTTTTGTGACGGATGTCACTCTGATACTGTTGTCCCAATGTCCTGCACTGAACAGCAATTTTCCATCATGTGAAACAACAAACAACTTTGTGGTGATTTCCAGACCAGGTGTAAATGGGCCACTTATAGTACGCTGGGTTCTAAAAACAAGATTTACAGTGAATTTGACTTTATTAAAAAGATTATAAACTTGCACCAAGGATCAGTTACTTTTAAATGAATATAACCATATCATATTTTGATCCATTGTGTCCTATTTTTGGCCTCTTCATAAATAACCCATGTAAAAAAACCCCAAACAAAACACACCTCCCTCCCCCTACCCTGGATGCAGTGGAAAAAAAAAAACAAGCAAAAGTATATATTTTGCAGAACTATTCCGTTTTTTACTGATTAAGTTAAATTGCAAGACCATAACAACCTGACCTTCACACTAAGTACATTTCATCTAATAGTCAAATGAAATTATATATTCACTGCTAGCCATAAATGTACTATTTTACTATCTGTATGTTTTAAAAACTATATGGATAGTATGAATCCAAAAATCTAACTGAATAGATCGATACCATTCATATACTGTAATATGGGCTATGCATGGGGAGGAGGAGAAGACAGTAGAAATATTTACTGTTTATTCAAGCTTATATGCTGCTACTAATGACTGGAATAGTCAAATCTGAGCAGTTTACATTAGCTTTTTCAATGGTGTCACAAAGCATAGCCTTCTGTAGTGTGTAATAAAACAAGCTAATTACATGGGCTGTTGATATGGTGTTACAATGTATCCTCCTGAACTAATCATATTATATTCACCCTATGCCAGGGATCTCAAAGTCCCTCCTTGAGGGCCACAATCCAGTCGGGTTTTCAGGATTTCCCCAATGAATATGCATGAGATCTATGTGCATGCACTGCTTTCAATGCATATTCATTGGGGAAATCCTGAAAAAAGGTAATGGCGGAACCAAAATCTCTAATGTAATGTAACTTATTTCACAGAGCCCGGTGTAACCTTTCCCCAGCATCTTTCTAGAAGAATTTGAGAGCAACATATAGCACATGTGCACATTTTCCTGCACCCCCCCCCCCCCCAATGAGGAATGGGGCCAAGTCAGTCTATTTCTATAGCTTATAGAATATAACTCCAAGAGGAGATGGGAATAAGCAGCCGTTGTTCTTGAAGAACCCTGCTATAGCTTTCTCCGAGGACAGGCAAGATGTCATTATTCTTCCTGATGGGACTCCCTAGATATCAGGCTGTCTGAAATAAAGAGGGTAAAAGAGGCCTGTTGGGGGAAGGTGGAGCTGGATTCTGGACTCTAAGTAAATTCTGAAGAACTGTCTAACCATACTAGCCGTCATATTGGGAATCCTGTTCCAAACAGTAATGAGATGTGAAAGTATGGACTGCAAATCTCCTCAATGAAGGCTAACCTTGGATGAGCTACTGATGTAGCTTCCAGAGACAGCCCAGCCTGGGCATAAGTATAGTACATAAAGTCTGCAAGACAATTTGAAATGGTGTCTTTAGTGATGGCAGCCCTGCATTCTGTTGGGGTTAACCCCCCCACCCACCCCCCACAAAAGCTGAGTGGACTTTCTATGGGCTATAGTCCTCTTTAGATACAGTAGAAGGCCAATGATCTTTTACAGTCCAGAGTGTACAGTGCATTTTCACCTCATTGGGCCTGAATTTTCAGGAAAAATGTTGGTTTGATCAACTGAATGGTTAAGTCAGAACTCTAACATTACCTTAAGAAACTTTGGTTGAATGCACAAAAACACTCATGATGAAATTTTGTGTAAGATGGATTGGCTACTAAGGCTTGGAGCCACCAAAAATAAGACCTTTCAGGTCAGGTTCCTCGGGTAATAGGTATCAAAGTACAGTAATTCAAAAGAAGCTTTTGTCAGTTGATTAAGGACAAAATTTAGATCCTATGACATGATGAGGGGCTTGATGGTGGATTTTTTGCTTAAGCCCTGCATGAAGTAAACAGCTGAGAATAAGCAGAGATGGGCCTACCCTTTGCATGGTGTTCAGAGTTAACTGCACTCGGATGAACCCTTACAGAGTTACATCTTGAGACATTGCTCAGAAAGGTGGAGAATGCATTTAAAGCATTTTTTGTGTTGGACAGAAGAAAGTATCAAGGGCTGTGCATTCTCACCAGATGGCAAACTTCTGATTTGAAAGTGTATAACCTCCTAGTGAAGGGGTGGGCAATTAATTTTCCCAAGGGGCCACATGAGAAACTGGGACTGGTTTGGAGGGCCAGACCAATAGGCTGAACTCAATTCTGCTTGGAGAAGTTGACTTCGAAGTCTAGAAGCTGAAGAAAAAGAATTGTCTTCTGTGTTACAGTGTGCACCACTGGAGGCGATGCAGCTTTTATCAGCCAATCGTCTAGATAGGGAAAGACTTGGAACCTGTTTGTTCTTAGAGTTGCTGCAACTACCACAAGGCACTTAGTGAACACTCTTGAGAAGAAACCAGTCCAAATGGTAGAACTTTGTTCTGAAAATGTTGGCAAGTTATCTGGAAACAAAAACATTTTCTGTGGTTGGGATGGGTAGATATGTGAGTATAGGCCTCTTTGAGATCTAGAGAGCATAGCCAATAGTTTCACTCTAGAAGAGGATATAGGATTCCCAGAGATAGCATGCAAAACCTTTCTTTCACCAGGTATTTGTTGAGTTCTCAGAGGTCGAAGATAGGATGAAGACCTCACGTCTTCTTTGAAATTAGAAAATACTTGGACTTGAACCCCTGATTTTTCTGGGAAGGGAGATCTACGTCTATGGCATTTAACTGAAGCAGAGCTTCAATTTCCTGAAGAAGAAGGGATGTCTGTAGAGATGTGAAAGAAAACTCTCTTGGAGGGTTGTCTGCCGGGATGGTGATAAAATGGAGTGAATAACCCTCCCTTATGATTTTTAAGACCCAGGTGTCTGAGATGATGAGAATCCAACACTGATGGTAAATCTGAAGACGTCCTCCTATAGGATGGAGAGGAGGATGAGGTGGCAGAAGTTTGCTTATGCTCTCTAATAGCAGGTCAAAAAGACTGAGCTGGTTTCTGAGCAGATGTGGGTTGAGACTTCTGAGGTATTGCTGCTTTTGTCTCTTTTGTGGAGGAGGCTTGAAGGAAGAGGATGCTGACGGATAGCGCCTCTTGAATGGTACAGATGTAGGTCTCTAAGAAGGCTTAGATGCTTGGGTATTAGCCTTAGAACCTGTTAATCAGTTCAACTCTGCTGATGTTTAGTAAGCCTCTGAATAGTGTCTTCAACCTTGTCACCAAAAAACTCTTGACCCAGGCAAGGAATATCTGCTAAACAATTCTGGATATTGACATCCATGTCCGAGACTCGGAGCCATGTTAGTCTAATGCAAAGAAATGCAGAGTAATGCATTTGGGGATTAATAATAGGAAGGAACCGTATATGCTGGGAGGAGAGAAGCTGATATGCACGGACGGGGAGAGGGACCTTGGGGTGATAGTGTCCGAAGATCTAAAGGCGAAAAAACAGTGTGATAAGGCAGTGGCTGCTGCCAGAAGGATTCTGGGCTGTATAAAGAGAGGCGTAGTCAGTAGAAGGAAGAAGGTGTTGATGCCCCTGTACAGGTCATTGGTGAGGCCCCACTTGGAGTATTGTGTTCAGTTTTGGAGACCGTATCTGGCGAAAGACGTAAGAAGACTTGAGGCGGTCCAGAGGAGGGCGACGAAAATGATAGGAGGCTTGCGCCAGAAGACGTATGAGGAGAGACTGGAAGACCTGAATATGTATACCCTAGAGGAAAGGAGAGACAGGGGAGATATGATTCAGACGTTCAAATACTTAAAGGGTATTAACGTAGAACAAAATCTTTTCCAGAGAAAGGAAAATGGTAAAACCAGAGGACATAATTTGAGGTTGAGGGGTGGTAGATTCAGGGGCAATGTTAGGAAATTCTACTTTACGGAGAGGGTGGTGGATGCCTGGAATGCGCTCCCGAGAGAGGTGGTGGAGAGTAAAACTGTGACTGAGTTCAAAGAAGCGTGGGATGAACACAGAGGATTTAGAATCAGAAAATAATATTAAATATTGAACTAGGCCAGTAACTGGGCAGACTTGCACGGTCTGTGTCTGTGTATGGCCGTTTGGTGGAGGATGGGCTGGGGAGGGCTTCAATGGCTGGGAGGGTGTAGATGGGCTGGAGTGGGTCTTGACGGAGATTTTGGCAGTTGGAACTCAGGCACAGTACCGGGTAGAGCTTTGGATTCTCGCCCAGAAATAGCTAAGAAGGAAAAAAAAAAAAATTTAAATTGAATCAGGTTGGGCAGACTGGATGGACCATTCGGGTCTTTATCTGCCGTCATCTACTATGTTACTATCTCATAGCAATAGCCATTGCTGAAGCTTTTGATGTTAATTTGAAAGTACCAAATTCCGAGTTTGAAGTAAGTTGCTGGTAGTCTCTTGAAACTCAGGAAGGCAGTCCACCGAAATATATTGTTCAAAGTCAGACAAGTGTTTGATGAGCTGCTTTAGATAAAAGATCATATAAAAATTATAATTAAGAACTTTGTTAGCCAACATTGAGTTCTGATAAAAATAGTGACTGAACTTGTCCATAGTATGTCCCTCACATCCTGGTGGTGCTGTAGCATAGGCTCTGGAGCTGGAAGATTTTTTCAGAGTGGACTCTACCAGCAATGATTGATGCGACAATTGCGGTTTATTAAATCCAGGGCAAGACTGAATTTGTTATAACAAGTCAATCATTCTCGGAGCTACTACAGTAGAAAGAGGTGTTAACCAATTCTTAAAGACAGCTTCCTGTAGCAAATTATGAAGAGGTAATTTAAGAAGCTCCTTAGGAGGCTCATCATAATCCAAAGCGTCCAGTTCAGCTCTAGGTTCAGTACTGAACTCCAGCTTGACAAGTAGAGCCTTAACTGTCTGATATATTTGATAAATGACAGTCCTTCTGGAGGAGATCGATGTCTAAGTGGAGGAGAGGAAGGATCCAAGTGAATACCATACGATTCAGGTGCAGATAATGTATGCTCCTGTTCAGTGCCAGTGTTGTAGTGTGAAACATCAGAATCTACAGTAGGCATAGAAACATAGAAATAGACGGCAGATAAGGGCCCACGGCCCATCCAGTCTGCCCACCTTAATGTCCCTCCCCTACCTTTGCCCTGTGAATAGATCCCATGTGCCGATCCCATTTTGCCTTAAAATCAGGCACGCTGCTGGCCTCAATCACCTGTAGTGAAAGACTATTCCAGCGATCAACCACTCTTTCAGTGAAAAAGAATTTCCTGGTGTCACCTCGTAGTTTCCCGCCCCTGATTTTCAACGGACCAGGAGATTCTCTCGATGGTGGAGGAGAAAGGTGCTGTCTGGAGGTTGGAGTTCAATGACAATGAGAACGTCGAGAAGAGCTCCTCAGACTTCTCTGGTACTGGTCTGAAGATGATGATGAAGATGTGCGTCAATGCTTCAATCTTGAATGATGATGTTTAGACTTAAAGCTTTGATGCATCAAAGGGGAACGTTAATGTTTCAATGAAGCGCATTGATGTAGATGAATTGATGGAGAACGACAATCCGATGCAAGAGTAGCAGTAGTACCATGTGGTCCTGACGTGCTATGCTCAGGTTGGGCCGATACATTGGGAGTCAATGTAAGCAATGGTGTGGATAGCTGCAGAAGGATATCACCGAGCTTCCTTTGCAGGAAATCCCGCAGTTAGAAACATAGAAACATGAAGGCAGATAAATGGCCCATCTAGTCTGCCCATCCGCAGTAACCATTACCTCTTTCGCTCTCAGAGAACCCACGTGCCTATCCCAGGCACTCTTGAATTCAGACACAATCTCTGTCTCTACCACCTCTTCCAGGAGACTGTTCCATGCATCTACCACCATTTCTGTAAAAAGTTGCTCCTTAAAGACCTGCATCAGTATCATTGGCTCAGCAACCAATACCATCAGTGCCTCAGTGTGTCAAGGGGTGGGTGACAATGATGATGTGTCACGCCCTTCAGGAGACACAGAATGCACTGAGGGAGAACACCAGTGTCGACGTATGGCCTGCATCGAGGGACTTGATGCTGCAGAGGCCTGCAACGCTTGCTGGGAAGAGGATGGCTTCCTTAGCAGGCTTCCCAGATGGTGGAACACCTTGTGATGTTAATGGAGGGGTAGATGGCGGTACCGCCGGTAATGATGATGTAGACCAGGGATCTCAAAGTCCCTCCTTGAGGGCCGCAATCCAGTCGGGTTTTCAGGATTTCCCCAATGAATATGCATTAACAGCAGTGCATGCACATAGATCTCATGCATATTCATTGGGGAAATCCTGAAAATCCGATTGGATTGCGGCCCTCAAGGAGGGACTTTGAGAAACCCTGATGTAGACTGATCCTTGGAGTCCATAGTCAGCCCAAACAGCTTCTCTCAAAGATGAGTCTTTTGGGAGCACTGCTGAAGGGTAGAACACGCTCAAGTTTCAACACGGTGCTCAGGCTCTAAACACTGGATACACCAACTATGTGGGTCAATTAGTGATATAGGGTACTGACACCTATAACACTTTTTGGAAACTGGACAGGAGCTTTGACATCAAAAGAAAAATTTCAGCAGCAAAGTCAAAGGACTAGTTTGCAGAGAAGGAAAAAACAACCGAAGTGGGCCCATATGACTGGACTGAGGAGAGAAGAAATAAAGTTGCTCTTTCCCTCTTCTTATTTATTTTTTAGAAAATAATAAAGGAAAAAACAAATAAGGGTTTAGGAAACCCTAGTCAAAAAAGAGCGTTTGACGGGAAGGCAAACGAAGTATGTACGGAGTCCAAAAATACACTATTTATTTGTTCTGTGGAAAAGAAAGAACTGAGGAACTGCGCGTTGAAGGCAATCACGCATGTGCGGTGCGGGCAGTCTTAAAGCTTCAGAAAGCTTAAAGTGCCAATGTACTTTTAGCACTGTCCGTACTGGGCTCCGTAATCGACGTCACCCACATGTGAAAATATGCTGCCTGCTTGTCCTAGGATAAAGCACAGTTACTTACCGTAACAGGTGTTATCCAGGGACAGCAGGCAGATATTCTCTTTATGTAGGTGATGTCATCTATGGAGCCCCCTAGCGGACGTTCTAGCAAGCAGACTTGCTTGAAGATCTTCTAGCTTGCGAGTGGACCGCGCATGCGCGAGTGCCCCTCCCGCCCGACCTAGGGCATGCATCTCCTCAGCGTGACCTCAGTTCAGATAGCTAGCAAAGAAGCCAACCCAGGGAGGTGGGTGGGTTGCGAGAATATCTGCCTGCTATCCCTGGATAACACCTGTTATGGTATGTAACTGTGCTTTATCCCAGGACAAGCAGGCAGCATATTCTCTACATGTGGGAGACCTCCAAGCTAACCAGAAAGGGATGGTGGGAGAGTTGGCAAGTTAGGAGAACAGATGTTGCAAAACCGACTGACCAAAATGGCCATCACGCCTGGAGAAAGCATCCAGACAGTAATGAGAGGTGAATGTATGAACTGAGAACCAAGTGGCAGCCTTGCAGATTTCCTCAATCGGAGTCGAGCGGAGGAAAACAACAGATGCCACCATCGTCCGTACCCTGTGGCTAGTGACTCGACCCGGCAGGGAGAGTCCAGCCTGAGCGTAACAGAAAGAGATACAAGTGGCCAACCAGTTTGAAATGGTCCGCTTAGAAACAGAACGCCCCAAGAGATTAGGATCGAAACAGATGAACAGCTGGGGAGCGGTACAATGAGGAGCGGTGCGCTTCAAGTAGAAAGCTAGCGCACGCTTACAGTCAAGGGAATGCAGAGCCATTTCTCCAGGATGAGAATGGGGCTTTGGAAAAAACACAGGCAGAACAATGGATTGGTTGATGTGAAAATCCAAAACAACCTTAGCAAGATGGATGGATATGGAGAACCACCTTATCATGATGGAAGACAGTGAAAGGCGGGTCCACCACCAAGGCCTGAAGCTCACTGACCCGACGGGCAGAAGTGAAGGCAATAAAAAACACAACCTTCCAAGTGAGAAACTTCAAGTGAACCCGCGCCAGCGGCTCAAAAGCAGGCTTCATCAATTGAGCAAGGACCACGTTGAGATCCCAAACCACAGGAGGAGGAGGTTTAAGGAGTGGATGAATGTGAAAAAGGCCTTTCATGAAGCAGGAAATCACAGGATGAACAGAGAGAGATTTACCATCAATCAGTTGATGAAAAGAAGCAATGGCACTGAGGGGGACTCGAATCGATGAGGATTTGAGTCCAGCGCCAGATAAGTGCAACAGATAATCCAGGACAGAAGACAAGGAGGCAGACTGCGGGTTCTGGCGCAGCTGAGCACACCAAGAAGAAAAACGGGTCTACTTCTGATAGTAACATTGGCGAGTGGACTCCTTCCGAGAGGCCTCCAGGACCTCCAGAACAGGCTGGGAGAACTAGAACGAGGGCATCAAGTCTCGAGGAACCAAGCCGTTAAGTGCAGAGACTGCAGGTTGGGATGAAGTAGAGATCCCTGATTCTGCGTAAGCAGAGAAGGAAAAACAGGCAGAAGAGGAGGCTCCCTGGAACTGAGCTGCAACAGAAGGGAGAACCAGGGCTGTCGGGGCCACCGAGAACTATCAGAATCATGGTGGCGTGCGTGGACTTGAGCATGACCAGAGTCTTCAGAATCAGAGGGAATGGAGGAAACGCATACAGAAACCGGTTCGTCCAATCCAGAAGGAAGGCATCCGCCTCGATCCTGTGAAGGGGGTAAACCCTGGAGCAGAAGCGGGTCAACCTGTGATTGAGGGGGAACGCGAACAGATCGACATCGTCGTTAGGACCTTCTGCAGAGGAGGAGCATGAAATAGAAAACTTCTGGAAAGATTGGAAGAGAGCATCCACCAGTGGAGAGACTGCTTCAACAAAGGAGTCACAACAATGAGTTGAGAGACAGGATCCCGATCCTGGTTCCATTGGGATGCCAGGGTCCACTGAGGGATGCAGAGGTGAAGTCTGGCAAAAGGAGTCATGTGAACCGTGGATGCCATGTGGCTGAGCAGGACCATCATGAGCCAAGCCGGGACCGAGGACAGGAGGGCCACCTGCTGACACAAATGAACAAGGGCCTCCTGACGAGGCCGAGGCAAGAAAGAGTGGAGGTGAACCGTGTCCAGGACCGCTCTGATAAACTCGAGGGACTGAGACGGACAGAGGTAGGACTTGGGAAAGTTCACCTCGAATCCAAGACTCTGAAGGAGGAAAATAGTCTGATTTGTCGCTCGCATAACCTCCAGGCGAGAGGACGCTTTGATCAACCAGTCGTCGAGGTAGGGAAACACCTGCAGCCCTCGGAGATGCAGGGTCACGGCCACCACTATCAGGCATTTCGTGAAAACCCTTGGTGAGGCCGCCAGGCCAAAGGGAAGAACGTGTTATTGGAGGTGGAGATCCCCCACCCGGAATCTCAGATACCGGCGAGAGGCTGGATGGATCAGAATGTGCGTGTAAGCCTCCTTGAGGTCCAACGAGCACAGCCAATCATCCTCGTCTCTCAGGGGATACAACTTAGGAAGGGTGAGCATTTTGAACTTTTCCTTGACCAGAAATTTGTTCAGAGTCCTGAGGTCCAGGATCGGACGCAGATCTCCCGTCTTCTTGGGAACCAGAAAATACCGGGATTAAAGCCCCATATTCCACTGATCCAGAGGAACCTCCTCGACCGCTCTGAGGCGAAGGAGGGCCTGAGCTTCCTGTAGAAGAAGAGATAGTTGAGACCTGGCAGAAGGAAACTCTCTTGGTGGAAGGTCTGGGGGTACATGACTGAAGTGAAGAGAGTACCCCTCCCGGACAATGGAAAGCACCTAACTGTTGGTGGTAAGACTCTCCCACTGAGGATAGAAATGATGGAGACGACCCCCGATGGGAAGGGGGGAAGGCTCCAGAAGGAAAGGAGCCAGCAGGCTCAGACAGGAATTGTCAAAAAGACAGCCCAGGTTTCGCCCCTTAGCAGGACGCTGCTGCTGTTGCTGCGGACGCTTCGAGGGCGGCCGAGAGAACGCAGGAGTAGATTTCTGCGGGTACCGCCGAGGAGGAATTTTGTACTACCGAGCTGGAGGAGTCTTCAGCTTAAGCCTCACCAAAGAGGCGAAAGACCGTTCATGCTCTGAGAGGCACTTGTGGCTGCCTCAATGGAATCATCAAAGAGCTCATGCCCCACACAAGGGAGATTGGCCAGACGATCCTGGAGGTTGGGGTCCATATCCACAATCCTGAGCCAGGCGAGGTGACGCATGGCGATCGCAAAGGCCATGACCCTCGAGGACAACTCGAAGGCGTCGTAAGCCGCCTGAAACATATAGAGGCGGAGCTGAGAGAGCGTCTCTTTGAGAAGACGGAACTCCTGATGCCGAGAAGCCGGTACGTCTGCCTGGAACGAGTGGAGCGCTTCCATACAGTACCCGAGATAGGACATGAAGGTAAAATTATAGTTGAGGACACGGTTTGCCATCATTGAATTTTGATAAAGACGGCGACCAAACTTGTCCATCGTACGCCCCTCCTGGCCCGGAGGGACTGCAGCATATAACTTGGAGGGATTGGACTTTTTCAAAGAAGACTCCACCACCAAGGATTGTTGGGAAAGCTGAGCATTCTCAAACCCCTTGACCGGGACCGTCCGGTAACGGGACTCCATTTTGGAGGGAATGGCAGTAACAGCATAAGGTTTCTCCAGGTTCCGGAGAAATGTCTGACGGAGAACCTGGCAAACTCAGCGCCTCGCAGGGCGGGTGAGGAACACCCATCTCCGCCAAGTATTCCTGGGTACAGCAGGACTCAGACTGGAGATCCAGTTGCAGCGCCTTACCCATATCAGAAATAAAATGAGTAAAGGAGGAGTTTCGAGAAGAAGACTCGTCCTCCGGAGGTGACCCAGAGTGAGATCTGGGGGCAGCAGAGAAAGAGGGGGAAACCTCCCTCAAATAATAAGCAGGAGCCTTGGAGTCTTGAGAACGAGATACCGAAGAGGCTCGACTGAACTGCCTCAGGGGCTACGAAGAATGGCCCCGTGGAAGGCGAATCGGGGAGGACTCCGGCGTCCAAGGCACCAGCTTGCGAAGCATCGGCGAGGATGGGGCAAACGAAAACTCCCCTGCAGGCCTCGAGGAAAGCACCCGGGAGGCAGACTTGTTTCACAATGTGGTTTTCTCAAGGGTTCTCAGGATGCTCTGCCAATATTTATTTGTGCATCCTGCTTCATTTAGGGCTATTTTTGCTGATATAAACAGAAAATATTAACAATAAATAAATATATAATACAGTAAGAAACAAGATTAACAGGTTTCTGAGACTCCTTATCCTCCATTCTCTCCAAGAGTACCCTGTAATGAGATTCCTTTGTATATTTGAGGATCGTCTCTGAATAATCCCACAAACTATCTTCTCTGATTTCTTCAGTGATCCCCAAGCCTTATCAATGATGACCATTTTAGATTCAGCAAGCAGAGCTTTCCAAGTTCTGCAGCTGGTAGCAATATTTCAGAGCTACTTCTGCTGCTGCCTCCCTTCCACCATGAAAGCAGTGGCAGCTTGATGATACTGCCACTAGCTGCAATGCTTAGAGATTTCTGGTTGCTGGAACAAAGGAAGTCTTCAGTATGCAGGGCTTAGGGATCCCCATCAGCTCAAATATTTATACTTTGCCTTCAGGTGGGGAGAAAATTTAGTTCCCATCCATTTTGGGCTCCAGTCCCTCCTCCCAAATCAGCTGTGTGGTTATGTCACTGAATACAATACAAATACATTTGTGATGCACACTTTTTTCTACCTTATTGTCTGTACATTTTGTTTTTACATCATCTTGGTCCCAGTTTCTCTTTCTGCTTTTTGTCTAACTTCTACTAATTATCTTCCCAGTGTTTGCTATCCATTTTTTTCTCCTCTTCTCTCTTGTTCCATTCCCTCACTATGCTTGTCTCCAACATATTAATTTTTCCCTTTCTGCTTTCCTTCCTTTTTTCTTTTCTGCCTCTGTCCACTCAAATCTCACTCTCTCACCTTTTTCCTTCTTTTTAAATATTCAGCTACCTATCGATTTTCCATCTCCTCTCACTCTAGTTCTCCCCATTTCCTATCTTGCTTCTTTCCCCAGACTCCTATTTTCTTCTTTCTACTCCCCATTACCCCATTTCTACTACTGTACTCACTATTCTCTCACTTATCTTCTTGCCATCTCCTTTTGACCTCTTTCACATAGCTCACCACTTCCTAAATCTCCCTCTCTCTCCACTCTTGTCAGCTATATCTCCCTTTCCCTTTCTCTCAATCCCCTGGAATCTGCTTTTCTCACCTCTCTTCCCTCCTGCCCTCTCAGGGGTCCATCTCTCCTCCACTCTTCCCCTGGTCCATTTCTCCCTCTCTTTTCTGTTATTCTTTTTCCTCCCCTTTTAATGCTGAATAGGATGGAGGGGAAAAAAAAGATGATGATTCTTTCTCCCTTCCACTCCCAGACCTAACATTTTTCCCTCCCTTCCATATTTCTCCCTGCCTCCCTCCTCCTCCAGATCCAACCTCTCTCTTTCTCTTCCCAACTACCCTGCCCAAGGTCCACTATCTTTCTCTTTCTCTTCCCAACTGTCCTCCCTTCAAGTATCTCTTTCCCCCTTATTCCACCCCATCCCACATCGAACTTCTCTCCCTTGAAACCATTGCCTACCATCTCTCTCTCTCTCCCCCCTTCATCTCCCCATACCTCCCCACCCCTGGTTTGGCACTTCATTGAACCCCTTCCCCGTTCTACTTTTAAAAAACAAACAAAAAAACAGCTGGTCCAGGGGACTTCCTCGGTCCAGCATGTCATCCCTCTTCTATCTGCACCAGTTCGACGTTGCCCTCACTTTTGATCTACTGACAAATTCATTTTTGTTGCAGGGTACTGCCGGCTGTGATAGCAATTCTGAAGCACTGCTGCAGCCCCCCTCTGTGCTTGTCTTCTGCTGCGGTCTATCCCCAATGACCCAACTTTCTTTTTCTACCTGGACAGACCACGGCAGCTGGCAGACCCCTGTAACAAAAAAAAGATTAGTCAGCAAGACCGAACGTGAGGGCAACATCGGACCGGCACAGTTAGAAGGAAGAGTGTGGATACAAACCTGAGTGCAAATTTTGTCAGTCCCCCAACATATGAGCCAAGGGCCTGATAAACTACTGCATCTATCCAGGTCTACTTACTTTGCATGTGTTAGAGTTTGGTCTTTAAGGAATGTAAAATAGTTGGAGATATTTTTGTCATATGGTAGCCAGCCGTGGATTCCAACAATGCAGTTCTGATTTATTGTTATCTAGCAAGGACAGAGAAAGCAGCAATATTGAAGGTCAAGTTGGCAAATGACATTGCTAACTTTAGAAGAGCCAGAAGACATATGAAAGATCATTTTCGTTTCTGGACATGCACTACATGGATTTTTTTTTTTTAATCATCAAAATTGGAGCAAATTTGATGCTTCTGGAAGCTAGTGATACATTTCCAGAGCAAGGCAGCGATAAAAATTTCTAACATAATCTTTATGCTTAATATCTAGGTACATAATAATATGACTGTCATACTTGGGAACTGATTTGCTAAAAGACATTGATATGGGACATTTAATTGTAGGTCCTATTTTATGCAATGGGATTTACTTAAAATGTACATTAAGAGGATTAGCATACCTTAGCCCTTAAAATGAAAAGATTATTAAAGCATCAACATATGAAAATAGATTATTATTAGAGGTAATTCCTGACAACCCTAGCAGCTTGCCTCTGAAAAACTGCTATGGAGTGGTTAACAAAACTGGTGGTGCTTTTGTGGAATTGATGAGGAAAGACTGTAGAGGTGGGTGGTGATGGGAATAGGAGATAAGGAAGGAGTTGGGTTATGATATGGGGAGAATAGGGGATGGTGTGAGGGGTTAGGGTTAGTTTGTTTTCACTTATGTTATTTGTTTTATTGTGGGAGTTAAATTTCAATTGCATCTTGCTTCAAAGCATGTATTGAAATGGAACTAAAAAAATGCATAAAGCTTGCCAAGCACTATCTTAAAAAGTAAATAATATGTCCTTAAAAATTACTTTTGACTCTATAAATAACTTAAGTAATCAAATTTTCACAAGAAAGGCAAGTCAAACTCACCAGTATCTCTGGACTTCCCTGCGATATGAAAGAGCGGGACTGGTTCTTGGGGACAATTGCCTTTACAATGGGTTTTTTGTCACTGATTCCCTAAAATTAAAGAGGGAGAGATTTATAGCAGCAGCAACATAAACAGTCACAGCTGATGATGCATTTCATTAATTCCATTTTCCTACAATTGATGATAAAATTTACCACATAAACAGCTGCAGTTAAGCAAAGATAAGATGCCCAATTTGAATTATAAATAAAAAATTATTTGCTTTATCTGAAAGAAAAAAGCAGATGGATCTCCCTCTTACTCTATCTTTTTCTCTACACAGAATCACTCTTTCCCCCATCATCCACCTATCTGAACTAAGTAAGAGAAAGAAAATCAAGCTTATCCCCTTTCTGGTTCTGTCAACAAATAAATAAATGCAATTTAGTTTACAGATTCGGAATTGAATGAGAGTTTAAAAGAAGCACACATCTGATGATCTGGACAATATAACAATTTTACAAGTATACTACCAACATAGTTTGTTCTTTAATAAACTGTATTTCATACTAGGTTTAAAGGTCATATAGGACTAAATACATGTCAGGTGCTACCTCTATGAAGAAGCTCTTGAGCTCAAGGAGATTCAGGAAAAGATTTGAGATGTCTGTTTTGACTTGTCTCTGCATGATTTCATCTACAGACAGCCTTACAGGATGAGGTTCCTGTCACAGGTTTTAAAACAAACAAGTGTTACAAATTTTATATATGAACTGCAAAACAAAACACAATTCACTAACTTCACAATTTCATTCAGTGCTTAAACCCACACATGCTCAGCACCCATTATAATCCATAACTTACAGAGGATCAAAATTATCTTGACCTAATTTGGAACAAGTGGGGAAAACATGTATGACTACATTTTTTTAACCCCTCTGCATGTAGGGCATGTACATGTATGCAAAAGACAGAATGGAATTGTCCAGATCAGAATGATGTGCACTAATAAAAGTGTCCTCCAACTCATCTGATAATATAAGAATCTTTATTCATCCAATAGCACAATGATACATCCAACGACTCAATGACTCGACATGTACATGTTTCGGCCAACAGGCCTGCTTCAGGAGTCTTAAGAACCACCATTGATACTATCTGGAATGTGCTTCCGCTCAGATAGATTTTACCAAACTTCAAACAAAATGAGCTATCATATAGAATTTCTCAGGAAACAAGTGCTAACATCAGGTGATGAGCAGGACGAGTGGAATGTAGATGAGCTACTGAAGTTGCTATTGTTTGAACTTTATGTGCAGTTACATGGCATACCAGCATCAGCCCAGCCTGAGCATAGCAAAAGGAAATACAGCCACCAGCCATGTGGAAATGGTTCTTTTGGTGACAGGAACTCCATGTCTATTAGGATTGAAAGACAGGAACAGCTGAGTAGAAGTTCTGTGAGGCTTTGTCCGATATAAGTAATAAGCTAGTACACGTTTACAGTGCCATGTGTAGAGTGCAGTTTCCCCAGGGTACAAATGTTGTCTTGGAAAGAAGACTGGAATGACTATAGTCTGGTTAAGATGAAATTCTGATATAATTTTACGGATGAACTTTAGATGAGTATGAGGAACATTGTGTAAGGAGGATCTGTCACAAGTGCTTGAAGTTCAGTGATTCTTCGTACAGAAGTAAGAGCTATGAGGGATGAAGTTGAGAGCAGTTCAAATGGAGGCTTAATGAGAATAGAAAGGATAACATTAAGGTCCCAAGACACTGGAGGAGGTCTGATAGGTGGGTTGGTATGGTAATGTATGTCGGTATCAAAAATCCCATACACGAATACAAGATGTCCGGGGCGGTACTTAGAGATACCCCAGGAAAGAGACTTGGGAGTATTGGTCGACAAGTCAATGAAGCCGTTTGCGCAATGTGCGGCGGCGTTGAAAAGGGCGAACAGAATGCTAAGAATGATTAAAAAGGGGATCACGAACAGATCGGAGAAGGTTATCATGCCGCTGTACCAGGCCATGGTACATCCTCACCTGGAATACTGCGTCCAGCACTGGTTGCCGAACATGAAGAAGCACACGGTACTACTCAAAAGGGTCCAGAGAAGAGCGACTAAAATGATTAAGGGGATGGAGGAGTTGCCGTACAGTGAGAGATTAGAGAAGCTGGGCCTCTTCTCCCTTGAAAAGAGGAGACTGAGAGGGGACATGATCGAAACGTTCAAGATAATTAAGGGAATAGACTTGGTAGATAAAGACAGGTTGTTCACCCTCTCCAAGGTAGAGAGAACGAGAGGGCACTCTCTAAAGTTAAAAGGGGATAGATTCCGTACAAATGTAAGGAAGTTCTTCTTCACCCAGAGAGTGGTAGAGAACTGGAATGCTCTTCTGGAGTCTGTCATAAGGGAAAACACCCTCCAGGGATTCAAGACAAGGTTGGACAAGTTCCTGCTGAATCAGAACGAACACAGGTAGGGCTGGTCTCAGTTAGGGCACTGTTGTTTGACCTAGGGGGCCGCCGTGTGAGCGGACTGCTGGGCGCGATGGTCTGACCCAGCAGCAGCTGCTCTTATGTTCTAATGGCTTGTTGTCCAGAGGAGTATGAAAAGCATTAATATCACTAAGAAGGACTCTAACTGAATACGTTTTCAGACCAGAGTTGGAGAGGTGTAAAAAAATAGCCCAGAACTGATGGCAGAGGACAGGTTTTTGGATTGAATGAGTTAAGGTTACACCAGACAGTGTACCGCGTCCACTTAAAGTGATAGCAGTGCTGTGTGGAAGGTTTTCTAGACACCTCAATGATGGCTGACGCTGGTGCAGATAGTGTAAAAGTATCTATTGGTTGAGAGAAAGATACCATGCTGTAGGAGCTAATGAACATAGATTGGGATAAAGAAGAGATCTTTCACTCTGTGTTAGTAGCGCTGGAAAGATCTGAAGCGTGATGAGCACCTGTACACTGAGTTGAAGAAGGAGAAGGAGCCATGGTTGCTGTGGCCACTGAGGTAGTATAAGAATCATGGTGGCCAGTTCTTGACAAAGTCTGAGTAGTCTTCCCAAGTAGAGGTATTGGAGGGCAAGCATAAAGAAGTAAAGTGTCTGACTTTAGATGAGTGGGAGAGTAGATTCTGGAATAGAGAATGACACAGGGGCAAATTTTTCCTGTGTATAGAGCATTGTGGATTGCTCAAAGCTTGAGATTGATGTGGAGAGTTTTCTCATGAGGACTCCAGCTGAATGTGGAGGTCATTGAGGTAGGCTTCTCAGCTGAGCATAGAAACATCTGTTGTATTTTTTGATGTGGTGGAATGTGGAATAGAAGGCCTCTGGAAAGGTTGGCCAGTTATCATCGCCACTGAAGGGACTGAGAAAGGTCTGAGGTAACTTGTATTTGTTGGGATAGTGGATTGCTGGCTTGAGACCACTGTGTGAAAAGAGTCCACTGATGTTCCCCGAGATGTAGATGGGCAAATGTAGCTACATGAACTGTTGATGCAATGTGACCCAGGAGACACATCATTTAGCATGCTATAATGCATTGAAGAGACTTCCTAACAGATATGAATCAGTGTTGAGCCTGTATTGTGGTAATAAGGCATGAACTTGAGTTGTGTCCAAAAATACTCCAATGAACTCTAGAATTTGGGTGGGTTTAAAAGAGAACTATCACAATTGACTGCAAAGTTCCAGAAGTTCTAGAAGGCGTATGGTTGAATTCAAAACCTGGTAAGCTTGTTGAGATGTTGGGGCTTTGATCTACCAGTCTTCTAGGTAAGGGAACACATAACAACTGACTGGTCAGAGGATTGCAGCCAATACCACTAAGCATTTTGTGAATACTCTGGGTGATGATGCTAGGCCAAAAGGGAGCACCTTGTTTTGGAAGAGGTGTGTTCCCATCCAGAAGAAAAGTTATTTCCTTGTGAGCAGGTAGGATGGAAATATGGGTGTAGGCTTACTTGAGGTTGAAAGAGCATATCCAGTCATTCTTCTCTAATAGTGGCAATAGGTTTCCCAGATAGACCATGCAAAATTTCTCCTTCACCAAGTATTTGTTGAGATCTCAGAGGCTTAGAACTGGGTGGATACCTCCAGTCTTTTTCGGTATGGAAAAGGTATGAGAAAATACCTGGAGTAGAACCCTTAGCCCCTCTCCTGTGGGGGTACTTGTTCTATGGCATTGAGCTCTTGTTGAAGGAGGGTTTTCTGATGGGAGTTGACTTATGACTCTTTTGGAGATTTTATTTGCAGTCAAAGGGCATAGCCCTGTCATCATTTGAAGAACCCAGTGGTTTGTTGTTATAAGGGACCAGCGCTGATAAAAGTGAGTTAGATGACCTCTTATAGGGAGAGCTGAAGGTAGGGGTTGAGGAAGACTGGTTAAGCTCCGAAGAATGGAGTCAAAAAGATTGCTGAGATTTTGACCGAGTCTGAGATCTTTGAACTCTTTATTGTCTGAGATGTCTTTACATGGGAGCTTGAGAGAAAGAAGGTTGATTATATCTTCTTTTGGTGTAATAAGAGGAATATTTAGGATTGTAAAACCTTTTTCAGGTTTAGATGACTGATGAGTCCTCATGTCTTTTTATTTTCTGTTACTTCCCTTATTTTGTCTCCAAAGAGGTCATCACCTAAACAAAATATGTTGAAAAGACATTCCTGTACATTGGTATCAAGATCCGAAACTCAAAGCTATGCTTGCCTCCTCATGGCAATGTAAACTGCCAATGTTCAGGAAGTTACATCAAAGGCATCAAATACTGAGTGCATCCTGTATTTCCTTGTTTCTAGGAGGTCATTGGAAAGATGTTGGTAAGAACTTCTCTCAAAGCCATAATTCCAGCTTTTGATGCTTTCTCAATATATTTCTCTGCCATCTGTGTTGATTATTAATTTCACAACTGAATATGTATTATTCATGGTCTGTTATAGTGTATTTCATCATATTGTATGATCTTATCTAATGGTTATTCTCTTAAATTTTTTCTTAGGCATGTACGTGGGCATAACTTTTTTTTCTGGCTTATGCCTCTACATACTTAGTTTTCTGTTTTAATATCTGATTCTATATATATAGATTATTGTACTACAGATGTATCTGTTATTAATGTTTATGTTGATGTACTAAAATCTTAACAAAGAGATTTAAAAATGAAATGAAGAACTTAAATGTTCTGCAGGAATATATTGGTCGTAACATTTTTTGAAGAGACTAGGTAAAATGTCATATAAAAATTGTAACCGAGTATTCTTCTTGTTAGCATAGAGCAGACATGTCAAAATCTGGCCCGCGGTGCAATAAAATTTGGCCCGCCAGACAATTCCTGCCGTCGCTGAGATTTGGCCCACTATTCCATCCCTGCCTGCACTCTGCCTGCGACCGGCATAATCACCGCTGCTGCCGCTGCTCTTCACGAGCATCTGGGAACTCAGGAGGAAGATGAGCTTCGGACATTAAAGCAGCCGTCAGCTGTAGCAGGTTGCCGTAGCCTCCTCAGCACGTTCCCTCTGCCATGGTCTACTGTACGTCAGAGGAGGGGCAGGACCACAGCAGAGGAAATGTGCTGCGGAGGCCGACTGCAGCCTACTATGATCGCTACAGCTGACAGCGATCCTTTGCAGGCTGCTTTATTTTATTTAAATGGTAGTGATCAAAATGGTGATGAACAGAAGCACTCTTAGGACAAATAAAGCAAGTGGCAATAACAATGAGGAAGAGAGGTGGTTGGAGATTGAGTATTAAGGTCTAAGGTGGAATAGTAGAAATGATGCAACTGGACAGGTTAGTAAACCAAGAGGATCTTTTTTACTGATGAGGTTTACAAGGTTGGGGGATTGGGGATGCTAGTATTTGGGGGGAGGGGGAACTGGGGAGGAGAGATTGAGGTAAGAGGAAGTTTTCTCTGTAGAGAAAACAGTGGGAGCAATCTGGATAGAGGAGAATTGAATGCGGAAGGGGGAAGAAGAAAGGAGAGGACAAATGACTGAGCTGTTTGGAGAGTGATGAGTTGGAGAGAGTCAGGAATAGGGGGGACAGATGAGTTAACAGCTTTACAGTTGTAATTACTATGTCTAGGTATGGTGAGCTGGAGCAGGAACACGAGCAAGAGCAGGATGTGACATCACTAAGTGTAACAAAAGGAAGACAGCATGAAAGAAAAAGGGATGTGATGAGAAAAAGGAAAGATGCCAGACCTCGGGGGAGGGAAGGGAAACAGAAGAGGAGGACAGAGATGGAAGATGAATGGTTAGCACGGAGAAACAAGAAAGAAGGAGACCCTGGCAAGCGAGTTATCAGAAGACAACCAGAGCCTGGGACCACAACATGATTTGAATAATGACCAGACAACAAAAGGTAGAAAAAATAATTGTATTTTCTGTTTTGTGATTACAATATGTCAGATTTGAAATGTGTATCCTGTCAGAGCTGGTGTTAGACAGTAGGCGTTAACTAGGTCCTAAAAGAGAGAGGAAAAGTCTTTTATATTTATTTTGTTTACATTACAGAGCCGGCGTGAGGTTGTGACCCTATACTTCTACTAAGATTAAGGGGTCCTTTTATTAAGGTGCGCATTTAGCGCATGCTAAATCGGTTAGCGTACCTTAATAAAAGGACCCCTAAGTATCTTAATAAAAAATTTGGCCCGCAACTTAGCCTATGTTTTAGATTTCGGCCCCTTATGTGATTGCGTTTGATACCCCTGGCATAGAGCATGGAATACTCTACAACCAAATTTATCAAGAGTTCTGCCCTCTCTCCCAGGTGGAGTACTGGCATAAGTTCTTGAAATGTTGACTTTCTTTAATGCAGACTCAACAAGATTGGATCCTATAGAGCTCATTTTCAAAGCACTTAGATACACAAAGTACCACAGGTTTCTATGGAACTTTGTGTGTCTAAAATGTTTTGAAAATGGGCCTCTATATAAGGTATCCTCTGTATATGGTATCCAGCTTGCGTGGAGCAACTGGTACGAAGTGTGGTGGTTCCTAGTTTTTAAACATGGCATCCTTCATTAAATTGTGAAATTGTAGTTTAAGACAGTGCTTAGACCATTCCTTATAATCTAGAGCATCCAACAGTTCTGCTCAAGGCTCAATTCCCGATTCCATTTTGATTGGAAGAATGTGCCCCCATCTGTCTAATGAATTTTGTGAAAGACACTTTCAGATGGAGACCTTTGACGAGGAGATGGATCTGAAGGAATACCAAAGGCTTCTTCTTCAGAGTTCTGGGTACTCAGAAGACAAATGCTGAGATAGGTTAGAATCATACTCATTGATGTCATGCCTTGGAGATGGAGATCATCAAGGTGAGAGTAGATGAGTATGCTGAGTATTGCATTGAGGAGGGCACTGAGGAGTGTTTTGAGGTGTTCATCATCAGGAATATTGGTGTCGAGCAGAGGAGTGTCAAGAATGGAAGAAGACCTGGTCTAGAATACTTTTTATAACTCAATTAGGTGGTAATCTTCCTATGTCTTATAAATCCATTATAATGTGCTTCTCAAACCCAGACATCTCGATCCCATCAATGTTCATCAAAATATTTGACACTGATTGCTTTAGCTATCCACCACATCGCCATTAATTGGAAAGATAACTCTAAACTTAATTTTCATATATGGTGGAATTATTTGTGTATAATTAGAAAATATGAAGAAATAATAGCTTTCAAACAAAAAAATATTGCTAATTTCACTAAGAAATGTGCCCCGCTAGATGGTTTCTGTAAAAACTTAATTGATAATCTCTCTTGACTCCCTTATCTCTGAAATGGAAATTTGCAGCTTAGGGGAATTTTGTTTTATTTTATGTTTAATTTGTTTTAGGTTGTTTCCTTTATAATGTTGTCTTCTTTACAATGATGTAATAATATATGTATCTATTGTTGATATTATTGTATGTAATGCATGTATTTGATGTTTTATTTCTGAAAAATAATAAAACATATTAAAAAAAGAATGGAAGAAGAATTGTGTTCTCTGGAGGAAGCAGGTCTCCACGATGGGGAACGTTGATGTTCTGGAGTCCAAGATCGATACCTTGATGATTTTCTGGGGGCTTTTTGAAAATGTGATGAGGCTGGATGCAATGTAACAGGTTTCTGCACTGTATGTGACTGTAGCATGCCAGCTAATTCTTTCTGCACAAGTTTTCTGATCTAGTATTGCAGAGACTGTGTTGGCACCAATATTGCATGCAGTACAAAAAGCGCAGACTGAGAGGCATTGGTGACTCTATGTTGAGGCACACCTCAGAGGAGACACCAACTGCAGTGATGGTGATCTAGTTTTGAGTGCACTGATAGTGTGGACACCTGAGACGATGCCGATGCATGCCTGGAGGGGGAAGGCTGTTCATGCTTCTTAGCTTTTTTTTTTTATTTTTTTTACAAACTTCCCCTGATGGAGACAGGGCAAACAAGGTAGAAGGTGACTGGGACTTCGATAATATCAGTACCAGTAGTCTCTGAACATTGGCACTGGAGTCGGCAGGCATCCTCGATGTTCCTGGAGTTCCTCGATGACCCTGGCGTTGACCTGAAAAGTTTCTTGTATTGTAACTGCCTAGCTCTTAGTGACCTCCTCTGGAGTTTAGAGCATAAGAATAGCCCTTCTGGGTCCATCTAGCCCAGTAGCCCATCTTCACAGTAGCCAATCCAGGTCACTAGTACCTTGCAAAAACTCAAATAGTAGCAACATTCCATGCTACTAATCCAGGACAAACAGTGACTTCCCCCATATCTGTCTCAATAATAGACTATGGACTTTTCATTCAGAAAATTGTCCAAACCTTTCTTAAAACTAGCATGGACACTAATACAATAAAGTAAGCATACCGTTATCAGCTGGCAAGGAGTTTGCCCAAAATTGTTTATTATCCCTTCCAGTGCTTTCCTTTCTTTCTCATCAACTATGGAGTCTAGATCTACACGTCCTAAAATAAATAGTCGAGGGAAGAAAAGAAAGTCAGAACAACAGAAAATGAATAAATTGCCATGTGTATGTTCAGTATATGAAAATTACAATGTACTGGCAAAACAGTCAGTGGTTGTTTTTGTTTTTTTTAAACAGGTGCTGGGATGAACTGATGGGAAACATAATGAGGTAAATCTGAGCAACCAAATATCTTATTTTAAAAAAATATTTTTTAATGAAGTCACACTCTTACCTATATTAATGATTTCACATAGATTATCTCCATACTCCTCATACTGCAACTCATGTGTTACAAATTTTCCTTGCACTATCAAACTTTCAGTTCTACCTACTATATGTTACCGTATATATTCAAATATAAACTAAGATTTTTTTTGGCCAAAAATAAGGTCCAAAATGGGGGTCTTGGTTTATATTCAAGCCACCTGACCATAGGCGACAGTCCTCCTCCGTTCAACTCTTGATGGGCTGTAGGCTTCCATGTGCAAGTTTCCTCCCTGCTGCCACAGTAAACAGCATAGCGGCTGTCCACCATACACCCTCCCCCCCAATTAATACAGGCACCACCATCCTTAATGGACATCCCCCCCTCAGCCAACATTACACTTACGATTGGAGAAAGCTGTTGCTACAGCCACCGAACCTGAAGAAATCAACTGCCGCCGATGCTATATGCTTATCTAGTGTGGGGCTTTGAGCATCTGCGCGTGCTCAGGCCTGCCAGCTTCCACCCTCTCTGAGATTCTCAGAGAAGGCAGGAGCCAGCAGACCTTTTTCTTTGGACAGGGAGGCTACTAGTTCTCTAGGCTGCTCCACAATCGGTTCATTCCTGCAAGGGCTGTTACCTCTCCTCCTTTCTACTGTACCCCCTTTTATCTCTCTTCATGTTTACACTCTTCCTCACCGTTCATCCTCCCCAACTATGCATATTTGTCCCAGCTCAGAAGGCTGGGTTGATGGATCAAGTTCTCAATGGCTGGCTGAGCAGGGGCATCCATGAAAGATAGTGGGCGGGGGTTGCTGCAAGTGTTGATGTGTTTGTTTAATACATCGAGGGCAAGGTGTGGATTATGGATCTGAGCAGTTAGTATGGATGGGTGGACTAGATAGGACATAAGGGTTTGGAGGGGGGGGTGTTCTGTTTATACCTTCCTATTCTACAATTTATACCTTCCTATTCTTCTTACCTTCAAGCTCATATAGCCACTAGGGAACCTTCATGAGCAGACCCCAAAAATATATTTTTCTCAAAAGTTTCTCAAGATACCAGGGGATGTGGGAACAAAAACCTAGTATCAAAGAAACTGTTTAAATTGCTGTTATTGTAAATGTTGTGTTATGCTAATAAAAATATTTAAAGTTAAAAAAATTGTGTTAAAACTTATGGCAAGAATATTTAATCTTTGTAGACTTCCTCACCAGGATCACCCAAATTTCTAATATCAGTTAATATTCAAGTCAACCTTTTCTCCTCATTTTTTGAGGGAAAAGCTCACCTCGGTTTATATTCTGATTGGTTTACATTTGAGTATATACGGTATCGCTTGTAGATTCAAGCGAGTCAGGTGAAATTACTAGCAAGAAAATCCTTCTGTTTGAAAATGCCCATAGTATTTTTTTCATTACATTAATGTTCTACGTATTTTTGTTTGGGCTCTTGCAGTTTCTTCCTGCTTTGTACCTTCATAGCTGCAGTAATAGAATACATTGAGAGCCTCCTCCGCAGCTGGTCCACTCTGCTTGTAGCCAAAAATCAGATTAATCCATTCATGGAGATGAGCAGACACATAGTCAGACTCCTGGACAGATATGAAAAGCTTCCATCAGCAATAGGTGCCTGATAGGAGGTAAGCTCCTTTCAGAATAAAATAATTACATATTCCTCAATTGTCCCCTAACAGAATCTTATTTTAGATGTAAATTCATGCCTGATGATATTCATTTTATCATGGTAATGGAAGTGATGGCAATATAGAAACATTAATGAATAAAGATCAATATATATATATTTTAAAATGTCATAATATGACACACAAAAAGAACAAAAATTATCCAATTCAACCTGCACTGCAATTACACATATGGCCTCTTTTACAAAGCCGCACTAACGGCCCCGAAGCCCATAGAGATTTAAAGGGCTTCGGGGCTGTTGCTGTGCAGCAGCCGCTAGCGCAGCTTTGTTAAAGAGGCCGATAGTACATTACATTCAACTTAGTTAATGTACGGATAACATGATACATTAAATATTGTAAACTACAATCAAAATATCAAAGACAAATCTTAATGCTGTTTATTTATAAAACTCTGACATGGTTATATTTTGTCAAATCAGCCTGCATTAAGGTAAACCTGATATTTCTTAAAGATATAAAAATCTGGGTAAGGAAACAAACAAGTTAAAAACACAATCAAATTCAGCAAGAAATGCTCCAGACAGAGAAAGACAGGACTCTGTCTGAACTGCTATTGTTAATCCAGGAGAAATTCACAATTTACTTCCAAAGATTCTTATGGAGATCTATCAATGTCTTATAATAATTGATGGTCTAAAATATGTTTTCATACATAATTTGATGGCAGACAGCACAAGAAATAATACAATCATACAGTAGCATAAAAAGGTGTCAAAGATAGAAAATGATTTATCTTTATAACATTATATGAGAATAAACTGAAGTAAGAATTTTTCCTGGGTCAACATGAAGTTTAGACTGAACCTTATTTCTAAAATGATGAGTGGGTTCTCTAGAAGGAGGATTACTAGGAATAATTTCTCCTTAGAGCTAGGTAAAAAATAATAAACTTTTGTTTATAATGACAGAAGTTGCCATGCAGCTAATTTTGAAGAATTGGAAAAATTGGGATAGATTACGTTATTCATTCTGGTGGGAATCCCTGTTATATCTTCAAAATGGAAAAGTTTATGGCCATTCAGAAGGGTTATTATAAAAAATTTATGGAAGTGTGGGAACCATTAACTAAATATTGTAAAGATTAATCTAATTGTATAATTGTGGAAAATGTGCACATCCGGGGTGGGGGGCAGGGCTGTGGAGTCGGTAGATAAATGTTCCGACTCCGACTCCTTAGTTTTTTGTACTTCAGACTCCGACTCTGACTCCAGGTACCCGAAATTTCCTCTGACTCCGCCTCCACAGCCATGGTGGAGGGGGGGGGTATGTTTTGGCATTTGTTAAGAAGTAAAGAAGGGTTGATTATAAGTATTTTTACGAGATGTTTTTAAATTGGAAGGGGATGGGAGAAAATAAGTCTTACCTTTTTTTTATTAAGTATATTATGCTGTAATAATAATAATGTATGTAAATGCATCATTTGTTGTGCACAATTGAAGTTTCAAAAATTAAGCCTGAATCACAGAGCTCCAACATTCAGATAGTCTTATCTCAGGATTATAGGGTATAGAAGCTACAAGTTTGGACTGTCCCATTGCTGTTTTGAGAGAGACCTGGGCAGTGAGGAACTGCTGCTGATCACCAAAATTATATACAGGAATGAGAAAGAACAAATAATTCTTCAAAAAAATACCCTTCTCATAAACTTTCAAAAAATCTTAATCAGAATCACTCAGAGGTGTTGTTCTACTGTGAGAAGCTCATAACCACTTAAATTGATTATTTCCAAAACCCTTTAATTATTTTCAAAAGGGGGCAGAACCTCAGATTCCCATGCGTTGTACAACTTTAACAACCATACTAGAAAGGGAATTAACCTCACTGGCTCATACTCCCCCTCCTGACCTTGTCTGTTATGAAACCATAGACAATGCTCAAAAAATGTTAGAAAAAGCAAAGGACTTAACTTTGAATCTCGGGCAGGGTTTGTTAAATGTTGAATTTTGCAGTGCAGACAGTTGTTACGTTATCACTCCTGCTGTCTCTACTAGTCCTGTCCCTATGCCCTATCATTCCAGAGCTTCCTCGACTCATGCGCATTTATGCCACGTAGGTATTCAAACGTCTCTATCATATCTCCCGTCTCCCACCTTTCCTCTAAAGTATACATATTGAGATATTTAAGTCTGTCATACACCATTTTAGTAGCCTTCCTCTGGACCGACTCCATCCTTTTTATATAATTTTTGAATTGTACACAATATTCTAAATGAGGTCTTACCAGAGTCTTATACAAGGGCATCAATACTTCCTTTTTCCTACTGGCCATACCTCTTCCTATGCACCCTAACATTCTTCTAGCTTTCGCCGTCACATTTTAAATCTCTTTGGCCACCTTAAGATCATCACATACAATCACACCTAAGTCCCGATCTTCTGTCATGCCCATTCTTCAAGCTTCGCTACGTCTTTCTTCATGTTCTTCACACCATGCGGGGTGTCTACTCTATTGCAGATTTTGGTATCATCTGCAAAGAGGCAAAACTTACCCGACAGCCCTTAAGCAATATCTATATAATAAAACCGTAGGCGGCGCATGCGCAGTCTTATCAGCGTGCTTCCATGATCCGTATGTCCGTGGCCGCCAAGACTGCAGCATGCCCCGCGCTTAATACGGCCCCACCGCAGCTCAGTTCGGCACGGCGGTTTCCCCAGATAGGGGAAGCCTAAAAACTCAATCCCGCCTCATGGTCCTGCGGTTTTCCCTTCCCCTCCAGGTCCCTGCTGAGTAGTTGAAACATTTTCCCCCACCCCCCATTCCCTTCTTACCTTGAGCTGCCCTGCTCCGTTCGGCCCCTCCCCCTTCCCTTCCCGTGTGCTGGCCTGCTGCGGCTGAAGGTTTTTTTCGGCGACTCCTCCTGTTAAAACTCCCCCCCCCTCCCGCAACCGCTCCTGTTCAAAGCGGCCTGCTGAGGTTCGCGGCCGCTGTAACGAACCTCGCAGGCCGCTCTCCACATGGTAGCACGTTCCCTCTGACGCAATCGCGTCAGAGGGAACATGCTACCGAGTTGGAGAGCGGCCTGCGAGGTTCGTTACAGCGGCCGCGAACCTCAGCAGGCCGCTTTGAACAGGAGCGGTTGCGGGAGGGGGGGGAGTTTTAACAGGAGGAGTCGCCGAAAAAAAACCTTCAGCCGCAGCAGGCCAGCACACGGGAAGGGAAGGGGGAGGGGCCGAACGGAGCAGGGCAGCTCAAGGTAAGAAGGGAATGGGGGGTGGGGGAAAATGTTTCAACTACTCAGCAGGGACCTGGAGGGGAAGGGAAAACCGCTGCTGCTTCTGCAAAGGAAAGTGGTGGTAGGGGAGAGAAGGGAATGGGGGGTGGGTGGGGGAAAATGCTGCTACTGCTTCAGCAAGGACCTGGAGGGAAAGAGAAATACCGCTGCTGCTTCTGCAAAGGAAAGTGGGGGGGGAGAGAAGGGAATGGGGGGGGTGGGTGGGGGGAAATGCTGCTACTACTTCTCAGAGATCTGGAGGGGAAGGGAAATATCACAGCTGCTTCTGCAAAATAAAGTGGGGGGGAGAGAAGGGAATGGGGGGTGGGGGAAAATGCTGCTACTGCTTCAGCAAGGACCTGGAGGGAAAGAGAAATACCGCTGCTGCTTCTGCAAAGGAAAGTGGGGGGGGGGGGGAGAGAAGGGAATGGGGGGTGGGTGGGGGGAAATGCTGCTACTACTTCACAGGGATCTGGAGGGGAAGGGAAATAGCACTGCTGCTTCTGCAAAGGAAAGTGGGGGGGGGGAGACACAGAAAGAAATACAGACAGACAAAGGAGGCTAGGGAGAGAGACAGACAGAAATAAAGACAGACAGGGGACCAGAGAGACACAGAAATAAAGACAGACAGGCAAAGGGTGCCAGGGAGAGAGAGAAAAAAATTGCAGGAGGGAGAAAGACAGAAAGAAAGGAAGAAAGAAACAGGAGCAGGGAGAGAGACATAAAGAAAGAAATACAGCCAGCCATATATTCTAGCACCCGTTAATGTAACGGGCTTAAACACTAGTCACTTATAAAAATGTTAAAAAGAACAGGCCCATGAACAGAACCTTGAGGCACACCACTGGTAACATCCCTTTCCTCAGAGTGATCTCCATTGACCACTGTTATCCATTGACCTCTGTCTTCTTCCACTTAACCAGTTTCTGACCCAGCCCATCACTTTGGGGCCCGTCCCAAGAGCACTCAGTTTATTTATTAGATATCTATGTGGAACACTGTCAAAAGGCTTTGTAAAATCTAAATATACCACATCTAGCGCATTCCCTCTACCCAATTCTCTGATCATCCAGTCAAAGAAATTGATCAGATTCATTTGACAAGACCTACCTCTAGTGAATCCATGTTGCATCTGGTTCTGTAATCCACCAGATTCCAGAAACTTCACCATTCTCTGTTTTAAAAGCGTTTCCATTAATTTGCTTACCACAGAAGTCAGACTTACTGGCCTGTAATTCCCTACTTCTACTTTTGTGAAGTGGGACCACATCTGCCCTTCTCCAGTACTCTGGTACCACTCCTGGCTCTAGAGAAGCATTGAAAAGGTCAGTCAGCGGAGTCACCAGAACTTCCCTAAGTTCCTTCAGCACCCTTGGATGTACACCATCCAGC
Organism: Geotrypetes seraphini; assembly: GCF_902459505.1. Classification (NCBI taxonomy): domain Eukaryota; kingdom Metazoa; phylum Chordata; class Amphibia; order Gymnophiona; family Dermophiidae; genus Geotrypetes; species Geotrypetes seraphini. The sequence continues at coordinate 149,743,647 of NC_047088.1, forward strand.
CTCATCACTTTGTCTAACTTTAATTTAGCTAGCTCCTCAGTAACACAACCCTCTGAAACTTGATCAGGGTCTATAGCACTCCACCATCCCTATTCACACTTATCTTCTGTAGTCCCGGATCTTCAGCCATGAACACAGAACAGAAATATTTGTTAAGCAATTCAGTCTTTTATCAGCTTCTACATATTCCTCCCCTACACTTTTGAGTCTCAAATGCCACTTTTGCACTTTTTATCTCTGATATATCTAAAAAAAATTTTGTATCCCCGTTTTATCGTGTCAGCTCTATTTTCTTCCATTTATATCTTTGCTTTCTGCAATCTTTTGTAGTTTATGAAAGCTGTTCCTTCTTCTTTATGATTTTGGTTGCCCTTTTCTTTACATTTCTAGCTCCTCTGCATATTATATGAGTTGAAATGGTCAGAATTGCATATACTATTCATGGGCTGGTTGCATCATAGACATTATGATATTCTTCTTTCTCCGTGCTAACCATCCATCTGCCATCTCTGTCCTCCCCTTCTGTTTCCCTTCCCTCCCCCAGAGGTCTGGCATCTTTCCTTTTTTTTTGTCTCCATCCACAGATTCACCTTTTCTCAATTACCCTTTCATCCAGCATCTCTCCCTCCTTTCCCACCACCCCAGGGTCCCTTTCTCTTCCCAACTATCCTCCTATCCAGTATCTCTATCCCCCCTCCACACCATCCCTTGTGTTCAACTTCTCTTCCTTTCTGTTCCTTCCCTCCCTAAATCCCATTATCCACCATCTCTCTTCCACGCCTCTATTTTTAGACCCATTATTTTTTCCCCCCAAAGTCTGGCATATGCATATATCTTTAAACCCCCCTTCCCTCTCTCCCTCCCTCCCTCTGTATACTTCTACACCAGGACTCCCTCCCCTGAAGGTCTGTCCCCCCTGAAGGCCTGCCCTCCCGAAGGACCACACCTCCCCCCAAAGGTCTGTCCCCCCTGAAGGCCTACACTCCATCCCTGAAGGTCTGCACCCCCGAAGGACTGCACCTCCCCCCAAAGGTCTGTCCCCCCTGAAGGCCTGCACTCCCACCTGAAGGCCTGCACCCACCCCCCGAAGGTCTGTTTCCCCTGAAGGCCTGCACCCACCCTGAAGGCCTACACCTCATCCCTGAAGACCTGCACCCCCCCTGAAGGACTGTCCCCAATGAAGGCCTGCACCCCCCCTGAAGGCCTAAACTCCATCCCTGAAGGCCTGCACTCCCACCTGAAGGCCTGTACTCCGCCGAAGGACTGCACCTCCCCCCTAAGGACTGTCTCTGCTGCAATCAGGGAGGTGCGGGAGGCCATAGGGGAAGCCGGACACTGCAGCACTTCCCGACTGACCCTCCCCCCTTGCCTTCTAAAGCAAGAGTGTCAGCGCCGGCCAGCAAGAGGCAGAACTGCCAATCCTGCTTTAGGGGGCGATGGGGGAGGGTCAGATGGTGAATCGGGAGGCCGATTTTTGGGGGTTTTGAATTGATTCAAATCCATTCACCCGAAATGAATCGGTGAATCAATTTGAATAGTGAATCAGGCAGCACTAGCACAAACTCCACAAAACACCACCAATAGCGAACAAAGCAGCTCAGCAGCAATACTTACCTTCGGTTCAGCTGAAAAACTGTTACTGCATGCGCTCCCTTTCCTGCTTCTGCCTCTGCTGCGATCCACCCCACCGGAAACAGGAAGTTGGTCATTGAATGGCAGACACACGCAGCCGGATGACGAAAGTGTGCCGATATTAGAGCGCAACAACTAAGTTTAAGAAGCTCCGACGGGGAGGGGGAACCGAATGGAAGGTAAGAGAGAAGGCTGCCACTGGACTACAGTCGGGGACTACTGAAAGCCTTGGGGTCGGGCCATGAGAGGGGAAGTTCCCGGGCCATGACTCCAAGGCCGGGAGCACCCCCCTCATGGTTTGCACCCTGGGCGTACCGCTCCCTCCCCTGGTACGCCACTGTCTCGACTTATAGTCGGATCGACTTATATATTATAGTCAACTTTCAGATTTAAATGATGGGGAAGGTCAGGATGTGTGGTAAAAGAGTGATGACAGTCAAGAGTTCAATATTTTATAGCAGTTGTGCCTTGTACTTCAGACATGTGTATCCTGACCCTGTACTCAAATGTGTGAAATCTCTTTATATTGTTGCACACTGAAGTGAACAGTTTTTATTTATATGCCTAGCATTTTAACTATATGCATGAAATTTGCTAAAGTTGAGAAGTGCATCCAAATTATTGCCATGTAACAACTACTAGGTAGCACAAGTGCTTGCAATTACTGCCTGCATTGGTTGAAATATTAATTGATTCCAATAAATATGTTGCACCTTGTGTAATTATTTCTGCTTACTCTCTGTTTACCCCAGGTATATTGCAGTAATTATTGCTTTCTGCTTTTCTTTTTGTCTGCTGGAGGCACAGGTTGTAAAACAGGGGGAGAGATTGTAAAATGTAGTCAAAGAAAACAGAGAAGGCAACCAGGTGGTACTCAATATTTTTATTCTATGAAGACTAGACATATACATGTTTCGACCCGAAGGCCTGCTTCAGGAATCTTAATGCTTTGATCAATACAGTATATGCTGACTGTTCTTAAAATGTAGTAAAAAACAAAAACAAAAACAAAAACCAGAGAAGGTGGTACGCAATATCTTTATTCTATGAAGACTAGACACATACGTGTTTCATTCACCAAACACATCAGTCAGAATGATCACTAAAACATTTTGTCCACGATGACAGAAATGAACGAGGACCAGGTACAAACAGTGAACAGCCCATATTTTGCTTATCTAAAGTCTAGAAGATGCTATAGAGGAGCTATTCCTGTACTTTACCAAATCTTGGCTATGCTGTGATCATAGCGCAACTAGAACTATTTTCTTAGTGTTTTCTAGAATAAAAAGTTTTCTTTACAGCCTGCTTTATAAATCAGCTCACAAAAAGTTCATGCTTTTAGTTTGGAGCAAGATGATGATACTGGTCTTGGATCTCATCTTGAAGAAAACATGTGAGCTTAATCATTTTACCCTCTTTGATATTTCTAAGCTGGGGAGGATAAAGTACAGAAATAGGATTCTTCAGTAATAACACATATTAACTTGATGATTTTTCTTTTATTTTCTTTTTTGCTCTTCTGTCTCATCACTGCAGCTCTGGGTGTGGTTGTGTTTAATATCATGGTGCTTTGCTTTTGGGGTCCAGGATTTATTTTTCACCATTGAATGAATGGACACTTACTTGGGGAGGAGGAAATATCATTAACCTTTGGGTAAATATTTAATGCATATGTCTTTTAATACAGAATTTTCCTATTTAATCACATTGAAAGGTGGTTTAAGTATGTTCTTGATACCTGTTGTAAATTAGAGTAGGTTGAAGATTATTAGAATCTTATGGTTAGTTTTTACATCCTTTTTTTCTTTTTCCAATAACATATTTATACGAATATTGTTCACAAAGGGATCTATTCGAACTCCAGGTTTGAAATTAATTAAATTGTCATCTACAAGAAGTAGGGTTTTCCCTTATGCCGGTCCAGCTCTTTTGCATAAGTAGTTTTCATGGCAATTGCTCTTATTTAACTTTTCATAAAATGATTAAATCTATCTTATGTCAGCAATATTTTATGTAATTGCTATTTTGAGGGCTGCTTGATTATGATCTAAGCTATAGACTCATTTTTATTTGTTTTTTAGACTAAGATCTTTTGGTTTTGTATTTGTCTTTTACTAATGTAATTTTTTTGCTTGAAACTTGTTTATATTGTACACCGCTTAATACCTGGTTGTCAATAGCAGTATATAAAAAAAAAAAAATCCAAATCCAAGTCTAATCTTTTGTATTTTGATTGTGGTTGAATTTCCTTTCTAATGAGTATGGTCTGAGCTGAATAATGGAAGCAAATACACCATGCATTTGTTTTCTGCTGGCAAAAGCAAGAACAAAATTCTCAGGTCTTACCAGTGCTTTCCTGTGCTTATAGATGAAATCTTCAGGAGACGTAGCCCACTTAGGGAGGATAACATCATTAACTACTTCTTTGGAAATCTGTAGACGTCCCAAGTCAAATTCTGTGAAATTAAATTAAGTAATAGACTGTTCAATTTTTGGTTATTAGAAACAACAGAAAGGAAATATATTTCCTTTTACATTAACAGAAGAGAAAAAGCATTGACTAAAAATGATTTAATAGATATAATCAGGGTAGATTTGTACTCGAGATTAAACAAGCAATATTTAGGGCACTTTTCAAAGGGACTTCCACAAGTAAATTAAGTTCTGTACATGTAGGAAAACCTTTTAAAAAATGATCCTGAACCCTCAGTAGAGGAATTATGTGCACTACTGACCCCATACCTACTTATCTCCATAGCGAAAAGTAAGATGTGGGCCAGGTAAACCTGGAAAAGCATGCATAGGAATGCCATTTCCAACATCCCATATCTGCCCTTGCTCTTAACCTGCATATTTTACACCTCAAAATTATATTGGTGAAATATTCCCCTCAGGCTGTGGCACAGCCTGAGGGGAACCCTACTGGTGAATTTTCAAAAGAAGACTCTGAAAGGACAATGTACCCCCATAACCAGCAAGCTGCCACCAGCCATTCAAACTGTTCTCCCTGAAACAAACAGTATGCCAGCCAATCAGGAAATTGCTTCAGTTAATGTCATATAATTTCTTACAACTTTCTCCAACTTTATTTAATGTTTATCTAGCACCTTTATGTTATTTATTACATAGTTTACAAGTATAATTTTATGTTTACGCAGATGACATTTCAATACTCATCCCTTTAACCGAATTCACGTCAGAAGTGTTAAATTACATAGCTTTTATTCATACTCAAGTGGAAACTTGGATATCTACATTTAGGGCACCTTTTACAAAAGCGCATTACGGTCTTAACGCGCGGAATAGCGTGCGTTAAAATGCCCCAAGCACTAGCCACTACCGCCTCCTCTTGAGCAGGCGGTAGTTTTTCAGCTAGCTAAAAACGCTAGCTCACCTTCGTAAAAGAAGCCCTTAGATTGAAATTAAATCCGGGTAAATCAAAATTCTTTTTAGCTAGTCCTAATGAAAAAATTACTGAAACAACTCTACTTTTAAACGGTCAATCTTATTCGATTTCTCCTATGCTGAAAATTTTAGGGGTTATTTTAGATCAGAGTCCTTATCTTTGGAGATCCATACAGATTCACTGGTTAAGAGATGTTTTATTGTTCTCTGGAAGCTGCGTACTATTAGTAAATATTTTGATTTTATATCATTTAAAATCCTGGTCCAATCTTCAATCTTTTCAATATTGGATTATTGTAATGTTATTTATCTGGGATCATATAAAATAACCACTAGCCGATTAAAAATCATACAAAATACAGCTATTCATTTGATTTTTAATCTGAAAAAACACGATCTTATCGCAGTGTTCCCTCTAAGCGGGCGGGTGTTGTGAGCAAACTTTTTTCACTGTGAGCTAAAAATATCGGGCGCCAGCAAGTTATGAGCCAAATAAATATGTTGTCAAAGTTGCTGATACATGAGGACGAGGTATTCAAAGGAATTTTAGGCCTACACGCTAAATTAAATAACGTTAAATAATATTTTTAAGAACACAGAAATTGTAGGGATGAAATGATATCTTAATAAATGTTTTACAACAAATGTAGTTATGTCTGTTACATCCATATGTGTAAACTGTAAATTAAAAACAGTCCAGAAGACAATACGTTTGATGCTTTCAATTTCTAGACCAGTGTTTTTCAACCTTTTTTGGGCAAAGGCACACTTGTTTCATGAAAAAAATCACGAGGCACACCACCATTAGAAAATGTTAAAAAATTTAACTCTCTGCCTATATTGACTATATATAAAGTAATTCTCTTGAATAGGAATCAAATAAACACAAAGAAAGTATTTTATAATTACTTTATTATGAAATAAAAATTATAAAAATTATAAAATACTTTATTCAGTGCGAAACCTGGGCCTGTTTGGCTGAACACAAAGCTGATATTCTGGCTGGAATGGAAGAAAGACACACATGTAGCTCTTCGTCAACAGCTCTCAGTCTCTCTCTGTATTTGGTTTTTATAGCATACAAAAATAGACAAATATACCCTCCATCCTTTTTATTAAACCACAATAGCAATTTTTAGCGCAGGGAGCTGCGCTGAATGCCCAGCACTGCTCTTGACGCTCATAGGCTCCCTGCGCTAAAAACCACTATTGCGGTTTAGTAAAAGGGGACCATATTGTAAAATATAGACAGCAGATATAAATTCAGAACTGTGCATAGTAAGTGAAGGGAAGTTTTCATCTCTGGGAATTTACCCAGTTAACTATTAAGTTATTTGGGCAAATTCCTTTGAAAACTGTGGTAATACTGCCTCCACTTTGCTAAATTTAAAATAAAATCATTTTTCCTACCTTGTCTGGTGATTTCTGGTTGCACTTTCTTCTTCTGACTGTGCATCCAATCTTTCTTCCCTTCTATCAGCCTGTATGCTTTCTCTCCTCCACACCTCATTCCCTCCCCCAACTTTTTCTTCCTCTCTCCCTGACCTTTCTTTCTTTTTTTCTGTTTCTCTTCTTTCCTTCTGTTTCCCTGCCTGCCCCCTTTCTTTCTTTCTCCCAGCCTCCTGTCCAGCAGTAACTCTCTTCCCTTCCTCCCCTCCCAGCAGCATCTCTCCGTCTCCCTCTCCAGTAGCAGCTGTCCCTTTTTTTTCCTTGCCCAGCAGCTTCCCAGATTCCTTTCCCTCCTCCCCTCCCAGAAGCATCTCTCCGTCTCCTTCTCCCTCTCCAGTAGCAGCTGTCCCTTTTTTTCCTAGCCCAGCAGCTTCCCAGATTCCTTTCCCTCCTCCCCTCCCAGAAGCATCTCTCCTTCTTCTCCTTATCCAGTAGCAGCTGTCCCTTTTTTTCCTTGCCCAGCAGCTTCCCAGATTCCTTTCCCTCCTCCCCTCCCAGAAGCATCTCTCCTTCTTCTCCCTCTCCAGTAGCAGCTGTCCTTTTTTTTCCTGGCCCAGCAGCTTCCCAGATTCCTTTCCCTCCTCCCCTCCCAGAAGCATCTCTCCGTCTCCTTCTCCCTCTCCAGTAGCAGCTGTCCCTTTTTTTCCTAGCCCAGCAGCTTCCCAGATTCCTTTCCCTCCTCCCCTCCCAGAAGCATCTCTCCTTCTTCTCCTTATCCAGTAGCAGCTGTCCCTTTTTTTCCTTGCCCAGCAGCTTCCCAGATTCCTTTCCCTCCTCCCCTCCCAGAAGCATCTCTCCTTCTTCTCCCTCTCCAGTAGCAGCTGTCCTTTTTTTTCCTGGCCCAGCAGCTTCCCAGATTCCTTTCCCTCCTCCCCTCCCAGATGCATCTCTCCTTCTCCTTCTCCCTCTCCAGTAGCAGCTGTCCCTTTTTTTTCCTGGCCCAGCAGCTTCCCAGATTCCTTTCCCTCCTCCCCTCCCAGAAGCATCTCTCCTTCTCCCTTTCCAGTAGCAGCTGTCCCTTTTTTCCCCTGCCCAGCAGCTTCCCAGACTGATAGTGGTTTTCTCCCCTCCCAGCAGCTCTTCTTACTTCCCAGCGCAGCGATTCACGAAGGCAGCCTCGGGTCCTTTGTTGTGTCGCGCCGCCTCTGAGGAAAGAGGAAGTTGCATCATCAGAGGCAGCCGCGACTCAGCAAAAGCCCCGAGGCTGCCTTCGTGAATCGCTGCGCTGGGAAGTAAAGGAGAGCTGCAGAGAGGGGAGAAAGCCACTGTCGGAGGCTCCCCAAGATCTCTCCGGCCCAGCGCACGCTTCCGATGCTGATCTTGCAGAAGTTCAAATGAGTCAATCTTGCCGGTCCTACGCTGTGACGAGAAACTTGTGCGCTGCGACCTAATATTTTGTGCGCCAGCGCAGCTTAGCAGGAACACTGTTTTATCAAAAGCTTCACTGGCTTCCATTTGAGGCTAGAGTGTTATTTAAATTTGGATGTATTTGCTTTAAAGTTTTATTTGGGTTTAGCACCGGCTTACCTTGTTTCTCTTTTTTTTTTTTTTTTTAAGAAAAATATCCGTAGATCTGGCTGGTTTTATTTTCCTTCAGAAAATGCATGTAGTTACCAAAAATTTTTGGATAGGACCCTAGCATTACAAGCAGGATTAATGAATTCATGTTTGAATCTTCTTGTTTTTCCATTTCTTACTTACTATCAATTTTGAAAAGATCTTAAAACCCATTTATTTAAACAATATAATATACATTATTGATTTTCATATTATTATGTAGTTATAATGTACTTTTTAGCTGCACTTATTTTAGCTGATATCATGTTTTCCTTATTCATAGTTTTAATGCTTGTATTAGTTACTTTGATTTTATTATATATGATGTTATTATCATATTGTATACTGTGTACCTAATTGTGTAAACCGCTATGAACTGCTGGTTAGGCGGTATATAAAAATAAATTATTATTATTAATATTACCGGGCCTTTCTTCTGCGCAGCATAAATTTGATGTTGTCGCCGTTGTCTCATCAAACATGATCTTCAACCTCCAACCCTGCCCATCAGCTGCTGCCTAAATGGGTGGTACATCATTAGTCTGACATCTCAGCTGAAACCTGTCCACTTTGGGAGTCCCTGCTGCTAGTGAAACTACCAATGGCATAGCTTTTAGCTTCTCAGATGTGGCATGCCAAGCTCATGTACCATGACTGGAGATCTCCATAATACTGCTCAAAAAAAGGAATCCTTCAATTTTTTTGTGGAAACTAAGTAGTTGTTTCTCAGATTTTAGAGAAAACTTTCAGAAGAAAGGTCCCAAATATCTGAAAGAACTATTCCTTGTAGAGGAGAGACAAATCAAGGACAAGGGAGGAAACTAAAACAAGTGGGATTATACCTGATGAACTGCCTTGCTTATGTTTATTAAAAATATGCTATACCGCCTTTTGAAAAATATCAAAACCAGATATTGGAACAATCTCTTTTACCAATATTTATTTGAGGAAAAAAGTTGAACTTTGACCTGAAGTTTAAAAAGGAAGCCAGTGAAATATATAAACGACTAGGAAAATATGACAGAAACATGATGGCAGAAAAAGGCCAAATGGCCTATCCAGTCTGTGCCCATTAGCAGCATCCATTATCTCCTCCTCCCCCTAAGAGATCCCACTTGCCTGTCCCATGCTTTCTTGAATTTAGACACAATCTTTTTATCCACCACCTCTACTGGGAGACTATTCCATGCATCTACCAACCTTTCTGTAAAAAAGTATTTCCTTATATTACTCCTGAGCCCATCACCTCTTAACCTCATTCTATGTCCCCTCACTCTGGTTTCCTTTCAATTGAAAGAGACTCACCTCATGCATATTTATGCCACATAGGTTTTTAAACATCTCTATCATATCTCCTCTTTCCCGCCTTTCCTCCAACATATACATATTGAGATCTTTTAGTCTGTCCCCTTATGCCTTATGATGTAGACCATAAAACATTTAAGTTGACTTCCTCTGAACCAAATTCATCCTGTTTATATCTTTTTGAAGGTGTGATCCACTGGTCTCAGCAGACTAGGTCCTTAAGGTTTTTATGTGGATTGCTAGGTTCATTTCTTAATCAAGTCCATATCAGGAACATCATTTCTCCACAGTGTTTCTTTGGTTTTTCTCCAGAATTGTACATAATATTCTAAATGAGATCTTATACAGGGGCATCAATGCTGGGTTTCTGCAGCCAAAATGCATGACCTTACATTTCTTCACATTATATATTAGCTGCCAAATTTCAGACCATTCTTCAAATCTTGCTAGGTCTTTCTTCATGTTATTCACACCATCTGGAGTGTCTACTCTATTGCAGATTTTGGTATCATCTGCAAAGAGGCAAAGCTTACCAATATCATTTACAAATATATAAAAAAGAACAGGCCCAAGAACCGAACCTTGAGGCACATCACTGCTCTGTTATGTTTCATTCAGTTTCCTTTTCCTTCTTGGACTTGCAAACTGTTTTTTCACCGCTCTTTTTCAAGACTACCTGAAATAGAGATACCACTATAATATCCTGCTATCAGTTTGGTATGTCCCCTGAGGAAGGCAGTGTTCTGCTGAAACCAGGATCCTAGTTGAGACTTCCCATAGGAACTTTTAATAAAATCCCTTCTGTTGTATTGTGACATCGGCTTTGCCTTTCTTTTGTTTTGCTTCATGCTGTGCTGGGCAAAGGAAGACTCCCTTTTTTCTGTTGAGTTTCTTACTATGTTTGCCATGCATGCTATTTTGTCATACAATGCTTGTCATGCTATGATATCTCATTATACCATGTTATGTTTTATCATGCTTTGTTGTTTGTTTGTTTTACTTTAAAATTTCTTTTATTAAAGCAGCAAGGACAAGAGCAACTGAGGAGGCTCAACAATCATTTTGAAGCAGTTGCTGGCCATGCGCAGGAGCAAGCGGGGATTGCTCCTGTGCCCACTACCCACCAACAAAAAGTAGGTCCAGGAGGGTGCTGTTGCTTGGGGGTGGGGGGGGGGAGGGTTGGAGTGAGTAAGAGTGTTTAGTTTCACTTTTGGATTTGGTTTTGGTCAAACAGAGTGGCTAATTTTGGTCACAGATTCAGTTTTGTCTGAATCCGAAGATCTTGGTTTCAGTTGGGCTCTAAGAGTAATCTTTCTTTACTCTGCCCCAAGTTCACCCCCCCTTTGTCCTGTCTCAAACTCATCCTATTCATAGGACAAAAGGGGCTGAATTAGAAAACAATAAGCTCTTTCTTGTTCTGTGCTGTCTACTCCAGCTTTACCTGTACAAGTTTCAAGTTTATTAAAAAAAAAATTTAAACCATTTAATCAGGGTTTCTAAGCGGTGTACAATATAAAAACAAATTTAAAAGTTAAGGATACTAAACAATACACTGTCTGAGAGGAGAGGAGGAAGCAGAGGGCTGTTCTCAACTGCAGGGCCACCGAGAGACAAAGCCAGGCTTGAGGCAAACAATCATAAGGGCTGCTACCCCCTGCCCTGCCCACCCATCCCCTCCATTCACACCATCAGTCAAAGTTCACCCCTCACCACATCTATCTTAACAAGCTTCTCTTTCAAGGGGTTGCTGGAAGCAGTGATAGTAATTCTAATATTTTCACACCTGGAAACCTTCTGCTAAGGAAGTTACATTAAAGGGGGGGCTGGGGTGGGATGTGGCAAAGGGGAGGTTTCTGGGTCAGCCGCAGGCAGCAAGAGAGTCGTTGCTGGTGACCCCTTGAGTGAGAGGCTTGTTAAAGGAAGGAGAGGAGGGAGATGCAGGACTGTAGAGCAACCCTATTAGGATGTCTTTCTATGGTTGGCACCAGGCCCCCCTTGGAAGCTGGACCCAGGGGAAGCTGGACCCAGGGGAATCTTGCCCCTCCCCCCTGCTCCGCCATCTCAGCAGCCCTGCTCTACTGAGATTTACCGTAAGTGCAAGATAACAAATCTTAAGCAAAGCAGATCTGCACAGTTCCATGATTTGTATTTCAGAGTGTCTTTTTCCTTCTCCCCCCTCCTTGCTCTCAGATAAATTCTAACTTCTGAGATCAAAGAAAGCTACAGGTTTTCTGCTCCGCTCCAGCCTCTCTTCTGTTTTGCCTGCTGACATGGGGGACAGGAAAACAAGAAGGACTCTGAAGTCAACATAGTTGAGCAGGAAACAATTACTCTGCTCCCTTCCCCAGCAACTCTCTTACCGTTCCCTGAATGCTGTCTGGAAGGGAACATGTTTTCTGCTGTTTGACATCTCAGGCACTAAATAACAAAATCAGAACTGGGGCACCATGCCTAGTGACAATCCTAGAAAAGAGTTAATTATTTGAAACCATGTTGGTCCAAAAAGTACTAGCAAATTTTCAGTATGCTCAGTCATTGAACATTTCATATAAACTTTTTTTTGCATACTTTTATCACAGGATGCTCAACATAATTTCACTGTTGGATTTCTCTATCAACATGTCACAAGATCCAGATTATTAACTTACTTACTTACTACCAAGTGCATCTGGGAATGTAGTTCTTCAATCTAAGAAGGGCAATGACTATTCAATAAGGTTCAGGAAAAATTAGCTTACTATTTTGGTTTTCCAAGAATTCAGGAAAATAGAAGAACTCTGGAATCAGCTCCTTCACATCATTAGGGTTATCCATGAGAGCTTGCCAGGTGGCAGCAATGGAATGGAACTGTCGATCGGCACAATCAAACCTATATAATTAGAAGAAAAGCATCACAGTGAAAGCCAGATTCTTACAGCTGACAAGAAAATACATCTTGAGACAGCACAGGGATGGCACCTCACTAGTAGAGACACTTCCAAGTAGCAATGCCATTCTTGTGTTTTCCTCCTTTTTATCACCATGGCTGGTTTTTTTGTATCAAGCTTTTTATTGTTTGAAATGGGAATGTTCTAAGTGACTCACTATCCAAAAACCCTTTCCAAATAAATACCATTTAACAGATATCACCAAATGTTATTCAACAAGATTCTACACCCCCATAAAAAACTTTATTAAAGTTCACTTATCTCAAATTTTCAATGGGTGTCATCTTGTGAAATTCAGCATTTCTATCCATCAAAACTTTCAATGGATGCCAATTTATGAAATTCAGCCAAAGCCAGGCTTAACTGCAATTAAATTTCAGCACTTCTGCTCTGTGCTTACCAGCGGCTGAAAGGAGGGACTAGGCCAGAGAAGGTAAACACCCGCAGGAGGGAGGCACAAATTTGGGACACAGAACAGAGGGAGGGAAGGACGATGAGGGGTACATTGGGACAAGGAAGGGAAGAAGAGGGGTGCTTTGGCACAGGAAGGGAGATGCAGGAGCCCAGTTAATAAGTATGAGTCCGATGTAAGTCAGACGTTCTTAACTTGGGGACTGCCTGTACTTTATTTCTTATCAATTGTGTATTAATAAGTCCTACCTTCAAAAGACACTTATTTGTTTTGGGTCATATGTTTTGGGTGTGTAATAAATTCATGGTGTCAAAAGAGGTCCCTGTGGGAAGAGGGGTGCCTCAAGGGTCGCTACTTTCAGCTCTATTGTTCAATATTTATATGGCGTTGATAGGATTATTGTTTGACTCACTAGGTGTATATTACAGATGACATGTAGATGAAATATTATTTTTCTGGTAGATGCTTGTTTAGATTTTTATGAGGAATGTTGTGGATTGGATGATTGCTCACAGATTAACTTTGAATGTGGAAAAAACAGAAGCGATATTTGTTGGGAGGAGTGGTGAAGAATTGTGACCAGAGTACATGAATTTGTTGGGTGTCAATTTACCTGTGATGAAGGAAATGACTATGTTAGAGTGAGACTTAACTCTGGTTTTACTATGAAATGCCAGGTCGGTTTTACTCAACTTTTCCATTTTGATTTTTGATCAGTTGTACAGGGAATGGTTTTGTCAAGGTTGGACTACTGTAACATCCTGTACCTTGGAATATCTAAGACTAAATGTTGGGCAATACAGTTGGCCCATAAAGCAGCAGCATGGCTTGTTATAGGCTTGGCAAGAACAGTTCATATAACACTGGTACTGTGACAATTGCATTGGTTGCCGGTGATATAGGGTCAATATAAGGTGATATCTATTGTTCATCAGACTCTGTATTACCCAATACTATTGTATTTTAAGCAGCTGTTGGCAGTTTATCACCCAGGCAGGTTACTGAGATCTGAAAATTCTATGCTATTGGATATGGCTGTTAAAGCAAGGTATGCAGATACCAGAGCATCTGCTTTTTATATTGCAAGTGTCAAATTGTGGAATACTCTTTTGAGTCAGCTGTGGTTGTGTGCCAGTATGGTTGGGTTTAAAAAAATAATTGAAGACTCAACTCTTTGTATCTACATTCTTGTGAGGCAGCTCCTATTTTAAGTAAAGGATCAGCTAGCAAGTAGAATATCATGAAGATACAGCTTTTCTTGTCTATGCTGTATTTTTATTGTGTATGTTTATACGGAAACCGTTGAGGTTTAGACGGTATATAAATATAAAAAATAAATTAAAAAAAAAACAAAATTAAATTAAAGGCGATTCTCATATCTTTCTCCTTCACCATTAAGCTTGGTGTTCTTGTGTCAAGTTTTATAATGGTTAGAATGGGAATGACCTATGAGATCATGGCCTAATTCTCATAGGGTTGTAATCTCAATGCTTTTCCAGTACAGAGATGCTACAGTGTTTACAAAGTTTCCAGTGTTTGAGAAGTACTGCTTTAGTATGCATTTCTATATAGAAGTTTTCTCCCATCAGAACTTCACAGCCAGCTACTTTACAAGATGAATAGCAAGAGAGTCTCTTACTTATAGAACATGCATTTGTCAGTCTTACCATTTTTTTTCTAAGCTTTCTGTGAACTCCATCTCAGTTATAATCTATTACCCATGTATTTGGTTTATACTGAAATATAACTCCTGTAGTAATACTTTGCATTTTCTATGCTGTTAGTACATTTGCCACTTGATTATGTTTCTCATTTGCAGATGCTGTTGGGTGTAATCATTTTTGATAAAGCATGTAAACAATATTCATTAGGGAACAGTGAGGTCAGCTGTTAAACATAAAAATGTACATCTTGATTTTAGTGATTTGGAAAAGGCACTTCAAGAGCTTTCAGTTAACACCTTGTTTGTGCATTTTTAAAATCAGGTTGTTTTGAAAAAAATCAGGATTAAATCATCATTATTTTGATTCACTTTTTAGAATCTATAATTTTTATTTGTAGAACTGTTGGATGTTTAAAAATGCTATCAGGAGGTTTTTTAAATAATATATTTTGAGATACCACCTTTCACCTCTTCAGCAGCTCCTATAAACTTGATGATACCATCAAGTTAGGCTGTTTAGTCTGATTGAAGAGACAAAGATTCTATAAAAGGCGCTGAGCAGTGCCTACATTGTAGGCACCACTCATTGCAATTGTCAATCAAAAAAATGGTGCCATTTATAGAATCACACCTAGTGGCACCAAAGCAGACTTAGGCATTGCTAGGCATCCTAGACACAGATGCCATTCCATTAGGCCAGCTTTTCACTGGGCTAATTTGGCGGTGCCTATTTCGGACGTCTAACGATGTCTAAGTCAAGCACACCTATTCTCTGCCCATAACTATGCCTACTTTTTAGTATAGGCATCATTAGGCGTCCCTAAGCATTGGATGGCACCTCCACTTAGGTGTCGTTAGGCATCCTAAGAGTTCGGCATCGAACTATTAAATTGCTTATTTTTTTAGTTTTTGATTGGCTGAAAATCAGCATGGTCAATTACCACACCAATTAAGCCAATTAAAAAATAAAGTTTGGTGCATATCCTGAACTTAAGCATTGCTAGGCCATGATTAGGGCATCTAACGATGCCTATACAGGGCACTGTTTATAGATTATGGCTGTAAGAGCACAACATGTTAGCTGTAGGTAACAAGCTCTCTATTAAGTTTTCAGCTGCTTTTCATTCTTTTTTAGCTGAATGCTTCATTCAAACTGTTATTTTTTATTTTAGATTCTACCATCTAGAAACATAGAACCAATACAGCAGATAAAGGCCAAATGGCCCAGCCAGTCTGCTCATCTGCAGCATCCACTATCTCCTCCTCTCCCTAAGAGGAGGAGATAGTGTCCCATGCTTTCTTGAATTCAGACATAGTCTTTGTCTCCATTACCTCTGCTGGGAGACTACGCATGTATTACTCTTTCTGTAAAACATATACCGTATTTTTTGCTCCATAAGATGCACCTGACCATAAGATGCACCTACCTCTAGAGGAGGAAAAACCAAGAAAAAAAAATTCGGAACCAAATGATATGCCCTGTACCCTGTCCCCCCTCTGGTGGTTTAGTGGTAGGCCGGGACAGGGTACATCTAGTGGTGGGCACGTCTAATGGTAAGAAGCCCCAAGCCAGCCTGCCAGTCCCAAACCAGCCAGCCTTCTCCAAGCCAACCCCAAACCAATCAGCCAGCCCGCCAGCTCCAGGCCAACCAGCCTCAGGCAAGCCTCCCCCAAGTACCTTTTTAAATTCTGTCCAGCAGCTCCAGCTGGCTTCTCTCCCTCCCTGCCTGCTGCTGCAGCCTTCGCTCTTCCGGGCTCCGTAGGTTCTCGCAGCAGCCATTCGGAAAGCAGCGTGGGGCTGAGCAGGAGAGGGTAAAGCTTGCTCCTGATGTCTGCACTGATCTCTGCGCTGCAGGCCAGGAAATAAGACAAAGGATACATACTGAACCACCAGGGTAAAAAGGGGGGAGAATGACTACGGACGAATGGGTGGGTGGTGGCAGCGGGCGGGCGGGCTTAAAAAGGTGGTGAGGCGGGGTAACAAAATTTGTACCTTTGCTTCATGAGACGCACCGAGATTTCCACTAGAGTGTTGCGTGGGGACAGAAATCCCACCCATCCCGCCCGCCCCCGCCAGGATCCTCTCCGTCCCCACCCATCCCCGTCAGGATCCTCTCCGTCCCCACCCATCCCCGCAAGGAATTACCTCCATCCCCGCCCGTCCCCATAAAAAGCAGCAATTACTTTTGACAGGATCATCAATTCCACAGTTTCTTTTGTGTTTGCGCTGCTGTTTCCTTGTGGAATCTCTTTGGTGGAACCCTTTTTTTGTTTTCTGTTCAGGTAATTAGCTTATAAATCTCCTCTTTTACAAAGGCTGAGGTGTCCTTTATATTATATGGATGAACCCTGCTTCCAAAGCCTTCCATCCCCGTGGGAGTCCTGTTGGCTAGAGGGTGGTCCCCGTGGGAGTCCTGTGGGCCAGAGGGGTGTCCCTGTGGGAGTCCCGTGGGTTAGGGGGGATTCCCATGATCCCTGTGCAGGCCTCTAATTTCCACCCACTTTTGTGTGGGAAAAAAGTGCATCTTATGGAGCAAAAAATACGGTACTTCCTTGGATTCTCCTGAGCCTATCACCTCTTAACCTCATTCTCTATCCTCTCATTAAGGAGTTTCCTTTCAAATGAAAAAGACTTGCCTCATGTGTATTTATGCCACATAGGTATTTAAATATCTCTCAAGAATCCAAATCGCAATAACAAAATATAAATACAATAAGCAAAAAATTATTATTAACCTAGTGGTTATATCAAAGTGAACAGCGGTCTATCTTCTTTTTGAAAACTATCTGGCCTAATGGACTTAATCAGAAAGTAGAATGGTGTGCCTTCTACTGACGGTGAGATCGTTTGTTCCAGTGAATAAAGTTTTTTGACATTGACCCCCCAAGAAACCGGAAGTATAAATTCTGAGCCGTGTGTGTACGGAGCAGAAGAGAAAGTGATTGCCCTGACGCAGCCATTGTTCGGCGAAACAAGAGCCTTGTTGGTGACATCCAGTTCCTTGTCTTTTGTCAGTGTGAGAAGTGCTATAGCAAGAAGATCTACTCTCTGCTGTTGTTGCCATCATCAGAAGATAAGTGAACTGTTTTGTTCTTTTTCTGGCTCCCTGTGCACAGTGGTGGCTTTGGTCCCGTTTTGAAAAATTACATTTTGAAACATGTGGAGTTTTTTGCCTATGATACAGAATAGGACTGGCTTAAGAACTCATTGGCTTGCCGCCCGTATATTGTTGATAAGTTGAGGCTTTTTCTCCACCTATTATAAATGTACTTTCATGGGGTATCTCCACCACTAGGCTAATAACAATTTTTTGCTTATTGTATTTAAATATCTCTATCACATCTCTTCTCTCCTGCCTTTCCTCCAAAGTATACATATTGAGATCTTTAAGTCTGTCCCGTATACCTTATGACATAGATCATCAAACCATTTTAGTTGCCTTCCTCTGGACCAACTCCATCCTCTTGAAAGTGCAGTCTCTAGAATTGTACACAATATTCTAAATGAGGTCTCACCAGAGTCTTATACAGGGGCATCAATACCTTTTTTTCCCCTACTGGCCATTCCTCTCCCTATGCACCCTAGCATCCTTCTAGCTTTCGACGCCACCTTTTCAACCTGTTTGGCCACCTTAAGATCATCACATACTATAACACCCAAGTCCCGCTCCTCTTTCGTGCACAAGAGTTCTTCACCACCTAAACTGTACCATTCCCTCGGGTTTCCACAGCTCAAATGCATGACCTTGCATTTCTTCACATTAAATCTTTGATGCCAGATTTCAGACCATTCTTCAAACTTTGCTAGGTCCTTCCTCATGTTTTCTACACCATCAGGGGTGTCTATTCTATTGCAGATTTTGATATCATCTGCAAAGAGTCAAATCTTACCCAATGATCTTTTCAGCATCATTTACAAAAATATTTAAAAGTCTAAGAATCGAACCTTGAGGCACAGCACTAGCAACATCTCTTTCTTCAGAGAGATCTCCATTTACCACTACCCTCTGTTGCCTTCCACTTGAGGAAATAGGTATAATTCTACCTTAAAGAAAATGGCAGCGACAACATCTGAACTTGGAGCTGGGGTGTACAGACTGTACTGTAAGGACTCTGAGTGAACCTTTCTAAGCAACAGTGGTAGAGGCTTGCAGAAATGACCAGAAGTGCAGAAAAACAAAATCAGGAAAGGGTGGATGAGAAACTCAGCTTATCGGTGGAATGCACTTAGAGTCTGGTAAGGGTGGCTATAGCCAGCAATCTTTAAAAGAAATCTCTCGAGCTTGGGCAAGGGCTGTTTACTGCAAAGTGTGAGTTCTGTTGAAAAATTCCCTGAATTGGGTGGAACATGGGCAATAAACAATTTGCTTCTAAGAAATTGTAACTAGATGTAAGTAGGTGGAGTAAATGTAAAGTAGAGGCTATGTAATAGGGCGTTTAAGGAAATATGGCTGATGTTTCTGTTATCATTCCTTTTTTCAATGCACATTGTACAAAAAATCCTCATGATAATATACATGCAAGCAAATATTTGACATGTTAAAATTATTGACTTTTTAAAGTTTATATTTATGATTTACTATGCTTTAGTTATGATTTTATTAAGTATTATTTTTTATTGTATTTATTATATTTTAGTGATGTTCATTTTTATGTTTAACAGCTGCCTGTATAGGCAAAACATGGTTAAAGTTTTGAAACTTACTTCCAATACAGCTATATCTTCTATTTGGTGATCTTCCCTGTGTATGTGTAGCAATAGTAATTATTTTTCTGTCAGCCATGTCATACCTTCCACTTTGAAGTTGGATATGTAGTGAGGTAAAAGGTTCTACACGCATAAGATAATGCATCACGCCAGCAGCATTCGAGTAGTGTGTACCATAATGAAACTTGTCAATGACTGGGTCTTCGAAATTCTCAAACCTAATACAAACAACAAAACCTATAAAACATCTGAAATCACCAAATTCTACAGCTATTGGAAAAATCAACTTCCTAAACAAGGCAATTTGCAAAGCCATTTCTGTGGATACACTAGTGTTTAACTCACAAAAATGAGCTCTCTGAAAACTGTCCACACAAACTTTTGTGCTTTCAAAAAGTTATGTTTATAGTTTTTGAGTAGAAATAATAGTACCTTCAGAAAAAAAAAATAGACTCACAGGTATGCTGGTACTTTTTCTCTAGGAAATTTTCAAAGTGATAAGTACATGCATATAATACCTTTTACATGGAAAACTGGTGCAAAGTACTCATGCACTTTGCAACAACATGGACAGTATGAAAATTGACCTTGTATGTAGCAATTTCATAACAGAGTGTCTAAAAAATTTTTCAAAGCAGCACCTGTTTTATAATGGCAAAATAGATGTTATAAAATAGGCTCTCAAAACTTCCAAATACTATTATACAAATTTACACCTGCTCCAAGCAGGTATAAATGTGTGCATGTACTTTGTGTTTACAAAACAGTTTTATAAAACATGTGCATACAATTCACGTCTGCTTCAGCTCCACTCAGACTATGCCCCAGGGAATGCTTACATACAGATCATAAAAAAGTAGGCATCTTCTTATATGTGAACTCCTCCATGCATAGCCATTTGAGTGTGTAAAATGTGCTTTACATGATGCTTTATAAAACTACTCCCATAAGAGGCAGGAATGGACTTTCTAACCACAGTTTACCAAATTCAACACATTTTTTTTTTTCAATTCCAATGGACAGAAGCTTTATCTATAATGAAAACAGCTCAAATGCAGCTTGAGGCACTTCTTTTTCTGAGGAAAGAGCTCCTTTTGAATAAGGAGTAAACAATAACAATAACACTCTGACCAGACAGCAGATACAACTTATTAGAAAATCATACTTTTCTTTTACAGCTCTAGCATTCTTCTTGTTCACCACACCAACGGGCTTAGAAAGATCTCTGAATACAGCTGGATTATTCAAGTCCAACTCTTCTGATGTGTAATCCTGTAGAACCCAGGGAAACTGGAAAAATCAAAGGTCAAAATCAGAACTGGCATTTTTTTCAATTATAAAAAATGGAAGGGGAGGTTAAAAGACTGAACATGTACTGCCAAAAAGCATTAATTTTATGAGCCAAAAGTGACAGAAGAGGGACTTCTTTCAATTTCCTTTACAGGACTGATATTATTCAATGTAGTTTTTTATTGTTAATTGAACATAGCATTATAAAAAGTGTCTTTTTTCCGACTGTATTTTTCTCAATTTAAAATCAATTCTCAAACATCTATTTTTAGAAACACCATGTTTTTTCCGCATATAAAACAGTAATTTAAAGAATTTTTCTGATAAGCTACTGGGTAAACATGAGGCCTGCTGCTCATGTGTCACTTCCAGTTCATATCTGTTGTACTGTTTAGTTAAAATAACTATTTTAGAAATTCAGGTCCTTCAGGGCCAAAATAGAACAAGAGGCTCAAAATGTATTCTTGTAACAGAGAAACAAATCCCTGTTCAATGCTGTAAGCTACTGTTTTAACATCAGCTAAACAGAAAATATAGTCTGAGTTTTATTGTGGATTGTGTATTTTGACTATGTAAAATCTGTGATTGTAACCTTCATGGCCAGAAACTCAGCAAATAAAAAACACATACCCTCTTTGACTAAGGTGCGCTAGCTGATTTAGCACGTGCCAAACGCTAATGCGTCCACAGAATATAATGGATGCGTTAACGTTTAGCGCGCACTAAATCGGCTAGCACGCCTTACCTAAAGCAGGTGTTCGCTGAGGACAGCAGGATTCAAATCCTCATAACATGAATGACATTAACTGATGGAGCCCAGATTGGGAACTTTTCTCCAGAACAGAAATGGACCACACTAGTCTGTTCCAAGATTAAGAAGAATACACCTCCTTGGGTAGATGGGAAGGTATGTGAAGATTTATGTCCTGCTGTCCTCGGAGAATACCTGTTATAAAGTAATTCTGTTTTCTCTGAGGACAAGCAGGATACACTAATCTTCATAACATAGAACTCTCTAGCTACAGGCTGCCTTTTTAACAGACAAAGGAGAAATTAGGCCTTGTTAATTTTCTTTTAGTCCCTCCAGACTCGCACAGATGAATGAGTTTATGCACCTCTACCAGCAGGTAGAGAATGAAAATAGATAACTTCTAAGATAGCTATAAGTGGGCTGAGCAATCCCCCTAAAGTCAATCCCCGAATAGCCAAGCAGCCGAAATCAAATTCATGACGAAAAAAAATAATTTAAAAAAATATTATCTTTGAAACTGAGAAAAAAAGGAACAAACTACACATCTCAGTGACAAAGGTCTGCCAAGCATTCCAGTCAACCAAGTACTGCTGTACAGAAAGGAATGCCAAACTCCCAATAGACCAGGAACTCTGTTTCTTTTGTTTTCTGGTTTTTTTCTTTAATTTATGCTCTTCTGAATTGTGCTGTTATTCCATTTGACTATGTTCAGACATGCCTAGGCATAAAGAAACCAAGGCATAAACTGCCACAACAAAAACTGCCACCAAACACCACTGCAAACTACCAAGAAATGGAAGAACTGAGAACGGGAGGGCCCTATGCCAGTCTGGAGGGGCTAAAAGAAAGAAAATTAGCTGGTAAGACCTAATTTTTTCTTTTATAATATCCCTCTAGACTGGCACAGATGATGGGAAGTACCAAGAAAAACTGGATGCTACATCACATGCACCCTAAAAAATTTGAGAAAGGGAACTCAACAATAAAACACCTGCAACTGCAACACCCACCATACAGATGTAATGATGTCTAGAAAAACCACGTTCAAAGTGAGGCCCTTAAGAGTAGAGGACCCAAACAGCTCAAAAGGGGGCTCAACAAAAGCCGACAAGATCAGGTTGAAATCCCAAGAGGGCACTGGAGAGCACAACCCCCAAGAATGTTGCTAGAGCTGCTACCTGGACCAACAACAAAGACCAGGCCAGGCTTTTCTCCAAACCATCCTGAAGAAAATCCAAAGCAAGCAGTAATGATGCCCCAAAAGTAAGCCCGTGCAGTGGAAGTCTTCTGAGAGCCCAAAAGGAACCTGTGTTGGCCATTGTTGGAAACAGGATATTGGGCTTGATGGACCTTTGGTCTGTCCTAGTATGGCAATTTTTATGTTCTTAAATCACCCGTTCGGAGTAACCTCTCTTTGCTAATCGTGTCCTTTCAAGAGCCAAGCCATAAGACAGAATGGAGCCAGATCGAACATGGGACCCAGAACAGGACCCCAAGTACAGAGGGAGTCCGAGAGAGAGAGAGAAAAATGGGCTCACTTAGAGTAAGATGGATTACATAGTAACATAGTAACATAGTAGATGACGACAGATAAAGACCCGAATGGTCCATCCAGTCTGCCCAACCTGATTCAATTTAAAAATTTTTTTTTTTTTCTTCTTAGCTATTTCTGGGCAAGAATCCAAAGCTTTACCCGGTACTATGCTTGGGTTCCAACTTCCGAAATTTCTGTTAAGACTTACTCCAGCCCATCTACACCCTCCCAGCCATTGAAGCCCTCCCCTGCCCATCCTCCACCAAACGGCCATACACAGACACAGACCGTACAAGTCTGCCCAGTAACTGGCCTAGTTCAATATTATTTTCTGATTCTAAATCTTCTGTGTTCATCCCACGCTTCTTTGAACTCAGTCACAGTTTTACTCTCCACCACCTCTCTCGGGAGCGCATTCCAGGCATCCACCACCCTCTCCGTAAAGTAGAATTTCCTAACATTGCCCCTGAATCTACCACCCCTCAACCTCAAATTATGTCCTCTGGTTTTACCATTTTCCTTTCTCTGGAAAAGATTTTGTTCTACGTTAATACCCTTCAAGTATTTGAACGTCTGAATCACATCTCCCCTGTCTCTCCTTTCCTCTAGGGTATACATATTCAGGGCTTCCAGTCTCTCCTCATACATCTTCTGGCGCAAGCCTCCTATCATTTTCGTCGCCCTCCTCTGGACCGCCTCAAGTCTTCTTACGTCTTTCGCCAGATACGGTCTCCAAAACTGAACACAATACTCCAGATTAATTACTACAGACTGGATCTTACTTACTCTGTGAGCTGGTTGCAACTAAAACTTTCCACGCTAGGTACTTCAGATGGGATGCATTAAATGGCTCAAATGGAGCTTTCATCAGTTGGTTTAGAATAACATTGAGCTCCCATAACACTGTGAGTGGCTTGTGGGAGGCTTCAAAAGATGCAAGCTCTGCATAAAGTGAAAACTACAGGCTGTAATGAGATGGAGGAGTTTACCTTCTACTTAATAATAATTAAGCTCCAACTGCAGTATCATGTACCCTAATTGAGTTGGGTCTTGAAACCTGACTCTGAGATATGCATTGTAGGAGGTATTCAAGAAGTTTTTATGTGGGACAGGATCAAGGATCTAGAGCCTTTCTGGCATACCAGATGGCAAACTTCTGCCATGTAAAATTATATGACCTCTTTGAAGAATCTCTTCTGGATGCCAAGATTTGAGAAACACCGTCAGGCAAATTCATGGAATCCAATGCTATCCTCTCAACATCCGTACTGTGAGGGCTAGGCATTGGATAATGATATGCAGTATAATTCCCTGATACTGCATGATCAGTACTTGAAAACATTCTAGTCTCATGGGACTTCTCATAGAATGATCCAAAAGGGGAAACAAACTTGGTTCGGCCACTATAGAACTATTAGATCCCTGATACTGTCTTAGAAGAGGCTTTCCTATTAGGGGCATTAGAGAATACCCATACAGAAGAGTACCTCCTGAATGATGGAGAAAGACATCTGAAGTTAGCTTGTTGTATATTCCTGTCCTCTCTATAAGAACTGAGGTATTTTCTTGTTGAAAGGAATGGCAAAAAGACCTGTCAAAGGGTTATCCCACTCTCAATATATCTTGTGGGCTGCAACCTTGCCCAAAGATCATTTTTAGATTTGTAGAATTTGACTCAGTTTGTCTGCTAGGTAATTGTGGTGGCCCACCAGATATGTGGAGTAGAGAAGAGCCTAATGGTTAGTGCAATGGGCTAAGAACCATGGAATTGGGCTTGATTCCCACTGTAGCTCTTTGTGACCTCAGGCAAGTCACTTAACCCTTTCCATTTATGCAGGTTAAAAAAAAGGCGAGCCTGCTAAGGACAGAAAAAGTTAGAGCTTAATTTCTGGGGAAACAGCCTGCAATTCAATTCCACCACTTCTTTTTAAACTCCCGAGCTTCAGCCCCTCCCTTTTAGTCTGCCTTCAGGGATGAAGAGGGAAGAGCTTGGAGCAAGGAAGAAAACAAAAATTTAATACCTAATCCAGCTCCCCTATTCCTATTGCTCCTGGCCCTCCTACCCCATCATCCTTAGCTCATCTGTCCCCACCCAGCTTCACTTCTTTTTGTTCTATAAATTAAGCTCTGGGAATAGTGCCTGGATATAATATGTAAACCACTGTTAAGAGGCTGGCCTTTATGCTTATTCTTTAAGCATAGGGAAGGGCTGCTTTTAAACTGTAAGATCAGATTGTGTCCTGATGTTATTAAGCCATGGAGAAAATTTTTGTTCCCTTAGGCTCCTGCGGCTGGCGTCATGATTGTTGCTGTTGTCCACGTCTCACCATGTCGGGGTAGGTAGAACCGACGTATACACACCCTGAAGAAATCCAAAGTATGGATGGCTGAAATGTTGGTTCGACCTACCCAGATGCAGCGAGACCCGGACAAGAGCAAAAATTGAGAAATATTTTGTTAGTAAGACCTGGTGTTCATTAGCTAGGGGTCACTTTCTTCTTAAAATGTCCCTGTAAATGTATAATTAAATATAGATCTAAAAAGTATATTTTCGTTGAACCTACCCATTTAGCTTCCTTTCTGAGCACTAATTGTCAAGTGGCTTCTCTGGATATTATTTGAGATGTCTGTATTAATATTTAACCTGAGGTTAGAATGTATGCTTGCCTGTAATTTTCTTTCAGAAGATTTTAAAATTTCTTGCTAGCTAATTATCTGCATGCTGCTTTTCTCCCTATTATTTTGAACTTTGATGCAATGATGAAAATTTTCTTACGGAATTCTCATCACTGCACTTTTCTGTACAAACTTATTGATTATTCTATATAAACATGTCAAAAAATATTTCAATGGAAAGTTTTGAGTTTCTGCCTATCTTGATCTACTGACTTTTGTGTCAGGCCTTTGGAGAGAGGGCATCTAGACACCAGGGACTTTCAATGCACCAATGAAGTTTCCATGCTCAGTGGGGATCCACACTGGTGTTTCAGACACTGAGAGAATCCCTTTGAGGCCGCAGTGTTGAAATGTCTTCCACAGGCAGTGCATAGGTCTTGAGGACTGGTTCAATTACCTCCAATCTTGATATCAATGATGTTGAAGAACTCTGCATTGAGCAAAATGCTCCGTCCTTTTCTCAAGCACTTTCATAAATTGCTCTTCAAAGGCATGGGGCATCACAGTAGGAGTGGCCATGTCTGCCTGAGTTATTTGAGGTATATCCAAAGTGGGATCATGGGTTCATGGAGACTTATGCACCTTCTCCAATGACATGGAGGATGAGTAGTCCTTATGTTGGGGGCATTTAGGGGACACCAGCAATCTCAATGCTCTTAATGCTGTGCTTCAAAGACTCACAATGTGAGTCATTACAGCCTCCACTTGATAACCAGCATTTTTATCTCTCAGAACTGATGAAAATAAGGATGAAATTTTCCTCTTCTTTGGGCAGGAATTAGAAGAGGATCAACTTTGATGGTTTCATTTGACATTCAGTGTTGAGGCTGATCAAGATACTCCTAATGTCAATGCATACCCAGAATCAGTTGTAGCTCTGGAACACATGGAAACTGATGCTTCCAATGCAGATATCAATGGACTAATTTTATCTGTGCAAAAATTCTTCTTACAGTGCTACTCACAGATACAAATTATTTTCCTTGACATCTGTGAATCCAAAATAAAATGAGATATGGTTGAGTCCCAGGCATTGTAGGCATCAATTGTGTGTATCCCATGATGAATATGGTCCTGTTGCACCGGGAGCACTCTTTGAAGCTGCTAGGGACTCTCTTTTGGGACATTTTGTTCAGGAAATAGCCTCAGGGAAATCCAATGATTCATTGATGAAAAAGTATCTGAAAGGGAGCTTGAGATTTAAAGAAGGCTACACTGAGCAGACACAAAACAGAAATTTCAAAACCGAAAAACTTAACTAGGGAATAACACCACATGACAGCAAAAGGAACTTATACAATTTGACTGAAAAAAATTCTAAATAAAGCACTGAGACAGCAACTAAAAAATGTCTCTTACTAGTTCCATGAATAGGATTAATATGGTTCTGCACAACTGAGGCATGTGGGAAATGGTGTGCAGGTACAGTTGAACTGATTCAGAAGTTCCATAGTTCAGTACTAGAGAAAAGTTCCCATGTAGGGTTCACTGAACAACATCACCTGCTTGCTCTCAGAGAAATGCTGAAAATTGCAGCAGTAGTCACCCACAGAAAACACAAGAATCATTTATGCACATACAGTATATCTGAATCATTTGGGTGAACTTAAAGCACCTTCACTTACCACAGGATATTGAGCAAGGTCATTGTATGTTCTCCCAGCTATTGTGTTCAGCTGGATGAGGTAGTCAAAGTTAGAAATCTCTCGGTTTACCCATTTCTGTTGAGAAGAAAAAAAAGCAACAATAGAAGGAAAGAGAATGTTCTTTTGGGAAGTGTGTAAGTGCTTTCCTAATGAAGCAGGAAGGATGGACCAGTGAAAACTGGCAGTGCAGTGAACTTGCAGACCCCTAATATGAAAAGTTTTTTGCCTGTCTTTGGCATGGACTAACAAAGGAGTCAAAAAATGGAAGAAGAGGTGTATCTGCTCCAGGGGCAAGTATTCCAATGGGAAACACATTTTTCTCAACTTTTGTTATTTTCTCAATTTTAATTTCTATTTCTCAATAAAATTGAACCAACTCATCCTAGTCTCTTAATAAAGAATGAACTATATCACAACATACCAGTAAAATCATTTGTTTCAGCAATACAAAAACCAATGCAGAAAAAAACCAAACTTGACAATTCTATATTAGAATACAATAGCAAAAGAATAGAACAAGGGGAAAAGGGGCTTGTAAGAAAGAAAATAACTCTCTGGACAAAGAAAGGACAACAAGAACGAATTAATGCTATTGAAACCAAGAAAGGAAGACAGGCAAAACCTGAAGATAACCAATACACAAAGGGGAAAAAAAACACAATACAGTAAGAAGCTGAAGACTACTAGCAAATTCTAATGTACTATAAAGATTAAATCAAAGCCTGCTCAGAGAATGTATAACAGTACTGTATACAGTATATGTAGTACTTTAAGGCAGGCAAATATGAAGGTTGAGGTTGCACTCTAAGGGGCGCTATGGAATGGATAATGAATAAGATGTGTTTGTGGAGTATTTTGTAGATTTTTCCTACAAAAACGCCTGTTTTCATATGGTTCTGGATAACTCTAGTTAGATACAAGTATATGTGTTAGTTACGGCCACGCTTAATAGAAGCGTACGAAAAGTTGGTGGATAAAAATCTGAATATGAATGTTGCCAAGGCCAGAAAAAACACACTACAGATTAATATTAAGGAAAAGCATAATAATATTCTCTTTATGTATTTTGCTATTAAGCCAGACCATAAGGGAAATCAGGACACACTTCTGGAGATATGAAACTGCCTCCATGTTTCTTTCTCTTTCTCTCTACGTGTCTTTGTTCATTTCCTACTTTGAGCCTCGTGGTTCTAATTGATAACAGATGTGCTTAGGCCGGTTAGGAAGAGCATATTAGACTCCATATTCCAAAATGGAGTATAACATATATTAAGTATGAATGTAATATACTGTGTTGGATGTGTGAATGGGGCCCCGAATGAATGGTTAGGTTAAAGCCAGAACACTGATACCATGGAAACCCTCTGACCTCTAGTATAGGAAGGGGTCTGGGTCTTCTGTGTGTGTGTCAGTGAAACTTGAAACTGTCAGTTTTTGCAAAGCTCAGAGCAGGGGGGAATAGCCCTCCTCCTTTCTATGGTGCTGATAGAGACATTAACTTTTCAGCAGGTTGACTTTCACACAGACGAACTGTCTGAAATAAGTTTTGAGAGTGACAAAAAGAGTACTAGGTATGTTATAAAATGTTTATGCATATTCAGAAATTAATGTAAACAATAATATGACTTTAAAAACTATATCTTTGAGTTTGAAAAAACTTGTAAAGGAATTTCCTTTGTCCAAAGCTAAGGACAGCCTCTGTTAGTGGATTGGCAGACAAGTAATGATGTCATGCAGGACAAAAGGTACATATTGGGGAGCAACAAATTATCAGATTGAGATTCTTTGTCAGAATGCCAGTGTTTGGCATCTGTAAAGATCTTCCAGATAACGCAACTAATCTTTTGATAATTCATTATGGCAATTAATAAACGAAATAAATATTTTAATAAAATTTGTGTCATCGTGCCATTTTT
The DNA here is from genome assembly GCF_902459505.1 of Geotrypetes seraphini. Lineage (NCBI taxonomy): Eukaryota > Metazoa > Chordata > Amphibia > Gymnophiona > Dermophiidae > Geotrypetes > Geotrypetes seraphini. The sequence continues at coordinate 149,772,521 of NC_047088.1, forward strand.
CATGTACTTTTTACCCACCTATGAGCAAACCTGGCTGCTCAAGGTGTCTTGTGGAAATTTATTAACTTATTGTCTATTATGAACCGTTCAATGTGTCAGAAATGCATATTGTAAATGGCAGAATTTAGTTTGTATAAGTTAAACATTTTCACTGCCTGACTGAATTGGGAAGGGAAGAGGAAAGAGATAGGGAGGGGCAGAAGAGATCTATTATTTTGGTCTGAACATCATTCTGGTGTCCTATAAATTTTCAAATGCTGAACCCAGGCCAGTTGAGGAACACATCACCAAGCTGCTCTGTTGAAATTACTGGCACTGCTAGGAGTGGCTACATTTGGAAAGCCAGTTATCCAAAGTACTTCACTTGAAATGTCAATTTAGAAAATAATCACATTTCTCTACAAATATGTTTTTTCCATTTATATTAAAATTTCCTAAACAAGGTCCTTAAGAGCTTACTGTCAGAATACAAAGCCCATTCAAACTTAAACAAGATAAGGGTAAACATAAGAGGTGGAGCTGGCCTGTTGCTGCAAGACAACCTGAATCCCAAAATAGGACAATTTATTGAAACCGTTCTAGGATATACAGTATAATCACTCAGATTTTTCACTGCTATAAAGTTTAATATAGTGAACTCTTATGAAAGGAATTAGGAACTCTGTGTTTTATGGCCCAAAGATTATCACTCAGAAGATCACTGAGCAACTATTTCATTTTGTGTTGAAATACTTTGGGAAGAATTGATCAGTGTGTCCTGTTCTAGCTGGTCAAGCCCAGCACTAAGGGCTCCTTTTACAAAGGTGCGATAGGGCCTTAATGTGCGGAATAGCGCGCTCTAAAATGCCACGCGCGCTACCCGCTACTGCCTCCTCTTGAGCAAGTGGTAGTTTTTTGGGTAATGCGCGCATTAAAAACGCTAGTGCACCTTTGTAAAAGGAGCCCTAAGTATACTTAGCTTTGCAATATCTACTGAGTATGGCCATTGAGGCTGCTCTATTGATGGGGGTAGGGGTTGGGAGGATTTTTGGGTATACCTTTGAGTTATATAGTTGGAGTCACTTTTTCAGAATTTTTTGGAAATTTTTTAATAAAGATTAAAATTAAAAAAAATTATAACAGATAAAATTAAGATCATAAATTAACTTTATAATCATTCAATGTGGAAGACTATCATTTTGGAAACAGCATTGGCTTTATACTTGTCAATATGATGCTTTTAGTGGATTCCAGCAATAGCTCAAAACTGGAAACTGGCATTCTGAAGTCACTGCAGAATGTAGATTTATAATATCACTTCAAGATTTTCATTTACACAGTATCATCAGAAGTCCCATTCCCCTACTGCTACTAATAAATATTCATTATAAATATGAAAAGGCAGCCTCTTTAAAAGCAAATGCTGTTCTCAAAATTGCATTCTCCTATGTTAAATGATTAACACAATCCAAAATAAGGGAAGTATTAAACTCTGCATAGCTGCAAGCTAGTCCAACAAAAGAGCAAAGACCAGGTCTTCAAGACAAACAAATCTTTAATAGCAACCCAGTGGCGTACCAAGGGTGGGGCGGGGGGGCGGTGCGCCCCGGGTGCCAGCCCTGAGGGGGTGCTCCCGGCCTTGCCGTTCAGTCCCCCCCACCCCCGAAGGACCGCTCGCCCCACTGCACCACCTGTGCAGCAGCCCGCAGCAGGATCGCGACGTCAGCGATCCCTGAGCTGCTTGGGCGCTGCTTCCTGCGCCGCGGTCCCGCCCCTCCTCTGACATCAGAGGAGGGGCGGGACCGCGACTCAGGAAGCAGCGCCTAAGCAGCGCAGGGATCGCTGACGTCGCGATCCTGCTGCGGCTGCTTCATATGTGGCTTGGGGAGGCCAGGGAGGCGAGCGGTCCTTCGGGGTGGGTCGGGGCATCAGGCCTTCAGGGTGGGGCGGGCGGGCAGGCAGGCAGGCTTTCAAGGAGAAGGGGGGTGACAGGCAGGCAGGCAGGCCTTCAAGGGGGGGACAGGCCTTCAAGGGGGGGGGACAGGCCTTCGGGGTGTGTGCAGACCTTCAAGGGGTGCAGGCCTTCAAGGGGGAGGGACAGGCCTTCAAGGGGGGCAGGCAGGCCTTCAAGGGGGGCAGGCAGGCCTTCAAAGGTGGGACAGGCCTACAAGGGGGTGGGACAGGCCTTCAAGGGGGTGGGACAGGCCTTCAAGGGGGTGGGACAGGCCTTCGGGGGGGATGCAGGCCTTCGGGGGGGTGTAGGCCTTTGGGGGGGTGCAGGCCTTCAAGGGGGGGAAGGCCTTCAAGGGGGGGAAAGGCAGGCAGGCCTTCAAGGGGGGGACAAGCCTACAAGGGGGTGACATGCCTACAAGGGGGTGGGACAGGCCTTCAAGGGGGGGACAGGCCTTCGGGGGGGTGCAGACCTTTGGGGGGGTGCAGGCCTTTGGGGGGGTGCAGACCTTCAAGGGGGTGCACGCCTTCAAGGGGGTGCACGCCTTCAAGGGGACAGGCCTTCAAGGGGGGGACAGGCAGGCAGGCCTTCAAGGGGGGACAGGCCTACAAGGGGGGGGACAAGCTTCAAGGGGGGGGGACAGGCCTTCGGGGGGTGCAGACCTTCGGGGGGGTGCAGGCCTTCGGGGGGGTGCAGGCCTTCAAGGGGGGGACAGGCCTTCAAGGGGGGACAGGCCTACAAGGGGGTGGGACAGGCCTTCAAGGGGGGACAGGCAGACCTTTAAGGGGGGACAGGCCTTTGGGGGGGACCCTGGTTTAGAAGTACACGGAGGGAAGGGGGTGTTCAAAGAGACGTGCATATGCCAAACTTTGGGGGGGGGGAAAAAATAATGGGTCTGAAAATAGCCAAACCACCATCAGCCAATCCTCCTTTGAACTTCTTTAAACGTTCTGCTACATTTACAGGGCATTCATGATAGCAAAGAACTACTCATCACAACATATGCTGGATCTAATTATGTAAATCAGGGGTGCCCACACTTTTTGGGCTTGCGAGCTACTTTTAAAATGACCAAGTCAAAATGATCTACCAACAATAAAATTTTAAAAAAACACAACGCACACTGTACGCATAGAAAATGTTAATTATCATTCCTATTCCAGGGTTTTTCAAAGAGGTCAAAGCAGATGACTCTATGCACTATCACCTCAGTAACAACCATACAAAAATAGACAAATATACCCCCCTCCCTTTTTACTAAACCACGATAGCAGTTTTTAGAGCGCAGGGAGCTGCACTGAATGCCCAGCGCTGCTCTCGACACTCATAGGCTCCCTGCGCTAAAAAACTCTATTGCGGTTTAGTAAAAGGGGACCTTAGTGTAAAATATAGACAGCAGATATAAATTGAGACACATTTCGATCACTAAATTTAAAATAAAATCATTTTTCCTACCTTGTCTGGTGATTTCATGAGTCTCTGGTTGCACTTTCTTCTTCTGACTGTGCATCCAATCTTTCTTCCCTTCTTTTAGCCTGTATGCTTCCTCTCCTCCAGACCTCATTCCCTCCCCCAACTTTTCCTTCCTCTCTCCCTGCCCTTTCTTTCTCTCTGCCTCCCTTTCCTTTTTTTCTGTTTCTCTTCTTTCCTTCTGTCTCTCTGGCTGCCCTTTTTCTTTCTTTCTTTCTCCCTGCCCTCCCCCAAGACACTGCCACTGCCATCGGGGACCCAAACTGCCATCGGGGACCAGGACCCAAACCGCCACCAATAACAGGCCCGAAAGCCGACGCCAATAACACGCCCAAAAGCCGACGCCGCCCCAACCTCTCCCTGCTTCGGCCGACCAGCATCGCGAGGAACTGTTGGGGGAAATGCTGCCGGGTCCTGCCTTCGCGGAAACAGAAAGTAGGCAGGACCCGGCAGCAAGAAGAGGAAATGCTTCACTGACCTGTCTCCCGCCTTAGCCCGTAGCGAACGCTTGCTTCAGGGCTCTTAACATGTGCGTGCATGCTTCCCTTCTCCCCCCTCCCCCTCCCCGGGCATAACTTCCGGTTTCGGAGGGAAGAGAAGAGAAGCCTGCACGCACACGTTAGAGCCCGGAGCATAAGTTCGCTAGGGGCTGAAATTGTAGATCAGGACGGCAACACGAGTGCGATCGACTCGAGTTGCCTTCCTGAGCTACTGGTCGATCGCGATCGACGCGTTGGGCACCCCTGATGTAAATCATAGTGATTGCGGAATACACCACAGAAATCTGCAAAAAGCATAATAAATGAGATGCACCTTGTAAAAATCTATAAGGTTATAAGGAAACTGTAGGTGAGAAGCTTAAAGATATTAAAAGCCGACATGACTAATTTCTATGTGGTAAGGGATATTATTTCTTGCAGAGATATTTTAAAATTTCACTGTAGCATCTTTAAATCATCTGGGTAGGAATCACTAAACTGAATGCTTCTATACCAAGTAGCTAGAAATTAGAGTTGTGGGCTAAGAACCAGAAAGCCAGGGTTGAAATCCAGATTCTCCAAGTAATGATTCTTGTGATCTTGTGCAAAGTCATTTCACCCTCAATCACATCACATACAAATTACCATATTTTTCGCTCCATAAGATGCACCCTAGATTTAGAGGAGGAAAACAAGAAAAAAACCCCATTCTGAACCAAATTCTCCCTACCAGGCTCTGCACCCAACCCCACACTCCTTGCCAGGCTCTGCTCCCTGCCCCCCTCCCTGCCAGGCTCTGTACCCTGTCCTCCCTCTGATGGTCTAGTGGTAGGCCAGGACAGGGCAGGCTGGCCTAGTGGCAGGCAGGCAGGCTGGCCTAGTGGCTTATTGACAGACAGGCAAGCCTAGTGGCAGGCAGGCAGGGCCCCCCATGTAACCCCCCATACCTTATTTTAGTTCCTCCAGTGGTCTTGCCCTTCCTTCTGGCTGACCCCCAAACAAGCTGCAGCAGCATCAGAGCGGCGCAAAAGGCAGAGGTGAGCTTTTTGTATGCCTGCCTTGTCCCGCATCGCTGCATGAATGGCTGCCGTCAGTTCTTGTGCCGTTGCACCGTTGCCTTTTGCTGCTGCAGCTTGTTCAACCCCAGTCTACCCTTAACTTGGCCTCCAAGCCTATGCATACAAAAAATTATTTGTAGAACCAGTGTGAATGAGAAAAAAAAAAATGCATCAGCATCGGTGCCGATCTTTTAACTCCCATTGCATTGTTGGTGATAAACCATGGTTAACTAGCTCTATGCAACAAATCCTCGGAGTCCTGGCTTCAATCAGACAACAGAGGTCATTCCCTGGCCTCACCTACTGGCACAAGGATGCGGCAACCTCCACGTGCACTGATGAGTTGCAAGTGAAGGTCGCCATATGTATGCCCCAATAGATCAGGTGGCCTCCGATGCTGGTGGCCCATGCACCAGTAGATGTGAAAACATAGCTGCATTCGCCGGTGCAGAAAGTAAGAGTGGCTGCTTTGAATTTATGAAAGAAGGTGGTAACTTAGACGTTTTGGCGGACCCTGGATATGTAGTTGATCTGATCACAGAGAGGCTCCTGCTCTCCCAAGTGAATCCCACAGAGCCTGTTCTCTTGTGGCTCTCTTGTCTCCAACGTGTCTTTGAGATCGTGCGCCACAAGCCCAGCGCCTTTCTTTCTCTGGCGTCCCATCCTCCTTTGATGCAACTTTTTTTTTTTCTATTCTCCAGCATTCTACCTTCTGACGCAATTTCCTCTTTCTGGCCAAGCAGGATTCATCCGAGGGAGAGAGGTTGTGTCGGAGGGGGATGGGAGTTAGTTTGGGAGTCAGCCGGAGGGAAGGGCAGGACCGCCAGAGGAACTAAATAAGGTAATCTGGGGGGGAAAGGGGGGTCTTCGCTTCATATGACACACTCTTATTTCCATCGACTCTTATGGAGCGAAAAATTCGGTACATTAACCAGTACTTCTATTTCACCCATACCAAAATTGGTTCAAGGTAGATTACAGATTAAGAAAACTGGAACAATATTCTAGGAAGAACTCAAATTAAATTGTAATCACTCTACAGGAAAATGGCTTGAGTACCTGCTGTAATCAAATTAAGCTTGGATTTGGAATAGGCATGTAATTAAAATTCAAGTTAAAAAAAAAAATTCCTAAATTAAGTAGTTTTTATACCAGCTGAGAGAATATAGCAGGTTCTTCACTCAAACACCACTCTGTTCTTTATAGGCAAGAATGTTTGAACACCTATTTTTCACAACATGTTCTTCTATACTAGCTAATCTACTTCCTACCTGTGTTAGCCCCGATGCTTTCAATAGCTCCTGTGGTGATCTGGCCCCATAGAGATTTGGAGGGCACAGAGACAATATTCGACTATACACTCTGTTTCTCACCTGTAACAGAAAAAAATGTGAAAACTTCACTATACAGTAGAAAATCTTAGTATTAAAGATGAAGCAGATAAGGATCTTTCTTGATTCAAATTGTACTCTAAGTCAAAAAAGGCACAGTTCGACACATGTTCTGTCTGAGTGTTTGAAGAACCACAGCATTAATAACTGAAGCTTTGCTACCCCTGGTAACGTCACATTAAATGCTTTTAGACTGCAGGATTACATTTGATACTAAGCATGTATTATGTATTTTTTTGTCTGTCTTATTTGGCTTGCTCTAGCATGGAACTGGGCAACAGAAAATATTTTCTCTCTTATGTATTAGATAGCTTTTTCTATATGGTTTAAAAAATGGTCAGGCAATTCTAGCACTTTTTAAGTTCTTACACTGGCAGAATCTACAACAAATAGGAAATGATCATCCTATTGGCCATAACTTCAACATACCATAGCTACAGATGGTATAGTAAGTTCAAAATAAATAAAAAACAAAGTGAAAATAATTAACCTTATATTCCCTCATCAATAAAATGTTTAATTATAACAGATTTCTTAGGCAGCAATTTCAGAGTTTCCTACAGATCTCCACAGAAGCAAATTATTCTTAAGACAATAGGCACCAAAGGGGGTAATTCTATAAAAGGAGCCCCCCCCTTTTTTTTTTTTTTTAACAAAACCACACAAGACGTTTTTAGCACCAGCCAGCATGTTGAATGCTCTATGACTGTTGGAGCAGCATATTCAGTACGCTGGCCAGCGCTAAAACCTCTTGTGCGGTTTTGTAAAAAGGGGGGTTAATTAGTAAATTATCTTCAATAATGAGCTCTAACAAGCTCATAATTTAAAAAAAACAAAATTTAATTGAGGGACAGGCACCCATCTTCTTAAGTACGATTTTACAAAAGATAGGCACGTATCAGTGATAACACCAAAGCAGTGTTTTTCAACCTTTTTACACCTACGAACCAGCGGAAATAAAAAAATTATTTTGTGGATCGGCAAACTACTAAGACTACTTTCTCTTGATTATTATCTTTACCTCTTTTAAAAAAGGTTAAAAGGTTTTGCTGTTTGCTTTTCTTTATTTCCATTTTGTAGGGTTTCAAATTTTATGAAACAAAAGAACACAATGTTAGGTAGGAAAGAATACATGCCAGCACAATAAAGTAGGGAGCCAGACTAGCCAAAAGCCCGCGGATCGCGAACTCAACATGTGTGCGTGATTTCGTCGTAGTGGAGGTGGCGCCAATGTCTACTGCACACATTGCCAATTTACATGATTTGATTAAAATTCTTCATGGACCGGCAGGAAATTTTTGCAGACCGGCACTGGTTCACCGGTTGAAGAGCATTGCTCTAATGTAGGTCTTTAAAACTAAGTGTGATTCTGTAATGGGTGCCTAAGTGTGATTGAAATGCAATAGATGCTTAACTTTAGGTGCTATCTGTTTTAGATGCCAAATATAGAATCTGGCCCCAAAAGTCTTTCAAGGATATTTCCACAGATGATTTTCCAGGACATTGGATCTCTAGGGGAGAGGAAGGCATAGTAGATGGCATGGATTGGCAGACTAGATAAGCCATATGGTCTTTATCTGCTTCCATTTTTCTATATTTCCAGAAGTAGATGTTTGTGATTCCAAATCCTTTGAAACCCAAATAGGATTTGGTAAAGGCTTCCGTTCAGAAGGCTCTGGGGAAGAATCAAAAATGAAGGATGGGTGGGGAGTCCCAGGGTGATATATATTCACGAAGACCTCTTATCCAAGACCCACACTGAAAAAAGTACTAGGAAATGGCAAGCATAGTCTGAAGCTGGGGCTCAAAGTAGCTCCAAAGTAGAGGGCTAGCTATGATTGGATCACTCACCTGTTTCTGAAGATTCACATGTCCCTCTGTCCATAGGCCCCATAACAGGAAGTACAGATGATAAAGCGGCCTTAATTTTAGCTTTCCTTTTGCCCAAAACAATGGGTTATGCTACACAGGTAGTTTTAGAATCAGCATTTTAAATTAAAAATAAAAAGAAGAAAAAATAGCTTCCCCCCCCTCATATGTAAGGCTACATTCTGGTGTGCCAGGACACAGGTAACAGCTCTCTTCACTACCCTCTTGGGGGAGACTGGTTTTATCCTCCCCAGGAGGTCGATGACATCATAGGCACAAACGGAATTTATACCAAAGTCTCCTTTCCTGCTTACAGTGCACCAGGACACAAGTAGTAGCTCTTGCCAACAGCAGCTTTTTATAACTAGGGCTTTTGATTAACATGCTTTTTATAACTAGGGCTTCTGATAAACATGCCCAGTATATAAATAAAATAGATGTAGCATAGCAACGACCGCAAAAGAATAGCCCCTAGCTGTCAATGCCGCGCACTCAAGAGCCAAGCCATAAGACCAAAGCGGTCCAGATCTTGGAGCGCTATGGGGCCCTGCGTGAGCAACCTCCGATGACAGGGCAGCCGCAGCCCTTTGTCTGTGCTCAAGCACATCAGATCTGCGTACCATGGCCACCCAGGGCAGAACACGCCCTATCATGGGCCATGGCGGAAAAACATACAGAAGTTCTTCCCGAGGTCAAGGCTGGACCAGAGTGTCCAGACCCTCGCTGCCGACCTCATTGTATCGGCTGAAGATTTTATCTGCCTTCCAGTTCCAGGCGGATGCCATCAGATCGAAGGCCAGCCGGCCCCACCGCCGAAAAATGGTCTCAAATGCCATCCTGGACAAGGACTATTCTCCCAGGTCCAGAAATTGACGACTAAGAAAGACTACCTGAACGTTGTCCATGCCTGCCACGTGTGCCGCGGACAAGGCCACCAGATGCTTTTCTGCCCAGGAAAAGAGCATCTGAGCCTCCATACTCAGCAGAGGACTCTTGGTGCCCCCTTGCCAGTTGACATAAGCTACCACTGTCGCATTGTTGGAGAACACCCAAACCACCTTTCAATGGAGACCCCGTTGAAATTTCAACAAAGCCAGCATGATCCCTCGGAGTTCCAGGCGATTGATGGACCAATGGCTTTCCAGCACCGTCCACTGGCCTTCCACCGGGACAGTGTTGCACACAGCCCCCCACCCGGAGAGGCTTGCATCCATAGTCAGGGTCACCCAGTCCAGGCCTTGCAAGGGAAGCCCTCTGTCCAGCATTACAGGATTCAGCCACCACTGTATGCTGCTGCGGGCTGCTGCCAACCAAGGCAGCTTCATACTCAGCGAATCCCACTGGGGATTCCATTGGAGCCAGTAGAGACAACGGAAGAGGACGAAGCTGTGCTCTGGCTCAAAGAATCACATCTGTGGTCAAAACCATGAGATCCATGCCTTGTAGGTACTGCCAAGCCATTGGCGCCTGAACCTGCAACATGTCCTAAATGGCACTCCACAATTTGAGCTTCCTGGAGTCCGGCAGAAACACCTGGTTCTGGCCCATGTGGAACCGGACTCCCAGATATTCCAAGTCCTGTGTTGGCTCCAGATGGCTCTTCCTGTTGATCATCCATCCGAGACGCTCCAGCAATTGTACCACCTGGTGAAGCGCCCGGCGGCCATCCTTCAAAGAGGGGGCCCAGATCGGCCAGTCGTCTATGTAAGGATGGACCAGTACGCCCTGCAGATGGGCAGCTACCACCACCATGATCTTCGTGAAGGATTGTGGAGCCATTGCCAGCCCGAAGGGGGAATTGAAAGTGCTGACCAAGAACATGAAATCGTAGAAACCTCCTGTGTTCCTGAAAGATTGGAATGTGGAGGTACGCTTCTGTGAGATCCAGGGAAGCCAAGAATTCCCTTAGCACAACTGCAGCCAGAACCAAACGCACCGTTTCCATCTGAAAATGGGGCATTCGCAGAAAGGCATTCATGGATTTCAGGTCTAGAACAGGCCTCCAATCTTTGGAGCCTTTCGTTGGAATGACGAAGTATATCGAGTATCTCCCGGAGCCCAAGTCTTTGGTTGGAACCGGTTCTATGGCCGCCAGATCGAGCAACCTCTGAACTATGGCCTGCATGCGCCGGGCTCGTTCCGGATTCCCCGCGAGTGAGATTAGGAAGAAGTCCGCCGGAGGACAGAAAAACTGCAAGCGGAGACCCTCTCTGAGCACGTCGAGGACCCACTGATCCGAAGTCACTCTCTGCCACTCTGAAAGGTAGGATGAGAGATGTCCCCTGATCTGAGGAAGAGGGGCCAGAGGTTTAGTGTCAGAACTTCTTGGGTTGAGCAGGAGGGCAGGGGTTGTAAGATTGAAGTCGCGCCTGACTTCCAAACCGAATTCTGGAAGGTGCTCCGAACCTTTGCCCTGTAGCCGGAGGTCTGGAGAACTGGTGAGGTCTTCCTTTAGGAACGAAAATTTGACCGTCCCGATCCCTGCATAGGATGCGGTCCTGACCCAGGAGGCACCTTAGGCTTATAGTCCTGCACACTGGCCATCTCATCCAACCCTGGGCCAAACAAAAGCAAACCCTTGAAGGGTAACCGGCTCAGCGTCGCTTTGGAAGAAGAATCTCCTGACCACTGGCGAATCCACAGCATTCACCGAGCCGAAACCGAATATGCTCCTAGTTTAGCAAAAACCTTCATTATGTCATAGAGAGCATCCGCCAAATAATCACCCCCGAGACCAGGAAGTCAAGATCCTTAAGGACATCCTCTTCTGGATCCTTGCGGAGTTTTGTGTAACATGCACAGGCAACAAAGGAAGTGGCCACCGTGGCTCTCACTCTTGCTGCTGCAGAATGAAAAAGGCGCTTCAGGACAAAATCCACCCGTCTGTCATGAACATCTTTCAGGACCACCCCTCCATCAGAGGGCAAAGAAGTGCCTGTGCCACAGCTGAATCCACCTTTGGCGGGGCCAGGTGCTTGGCAAACTCTGGGTCCATTGGATACAAGCGCGCCATGGCCCTAGCACATTTAAGGAGACCCTCTGGGGACTTCCAAACATCTAAAAGTATTCTGGCCAAATCCAGATTATCCAGAAAGGAAGCAAATAGCAGACATTGATCACTCATCACAGAACATTCAGCCTGTTCTATAGGGTCCGCATTTAAATTCAATGTCCGAAGGGACTCTGAAATCATGTCAGGCAGGCAACTAAATTTAAAGAGCCTGTGGATGGTTGGATCCTCTCCCAAATCCCGGGACCCACTGACTTGGGTGTCATCAATATCCACTAGGTTAGCCACATTAGTGGATGACACCGAAGCAACCTGTGATAGCAAAGGCATAGAAATGGTCGCAGAAGCAATGGCGGGAAATGCCCGTCTGCTATTGGGAGATCCAGAAAGGGAACAAAGCAACATGCTGCAATCCAGAGGAGGGGCAGACCCCAACGGCTGCACTGGATTCTGAGTGGAAGAAGCAAGCTTAGACTTATTACGCATAAAAGCCTGATTCATCATATCCACAAATTCCGGGGGAAAATAATCTCTGGTGGCAAGAACCGCTCGGTGAGACTCAGATTTAGAATACTTAGGAGACTTGTGAGACTTTTCCCCTGAACTGTGCTTGCGTTTCGCGGAAGCACCCTCCGTGCCCTTCTTAGGCGCCCCGGATGCAGCAAACACGTCTCCAGTCAAATTGGAGGAAAACAATGCCTCTTCAGAGGAATGCAGATTTTGCGCACGGATCACACCCCTCGCGGGCCACGGCACACACAATGTATGGCTGCAAATCAGACAGCCATCTGCCACAATCACAGCAATAATCCATGCCATCCTGTTCTGAGGTGGCCATTTCTGAAGTTTGGAGCGAAAACGAAGCTCCTAAGGCCAAAAAAATATACTTTTAAAACTTTTAATAAAAATCCAAGATGGCTACCGCGGGTGCTGATTTTGCCCTAAAATGGCCCAGGAAAATCACAGGAAACCCAGAAAAATGGTGATTTTTAGATTTTACAGGTGGGAGGACCAGGGCATGCAGGGAAACCACCCCAAAAAACCCTTTCCAGGACCCCCCCCAAATTGCCAAACTTGTGGGTACACAGACACACACAGAGACATGTGCTACAATAGAAATCAATGGCAGCCAGCTAACACAGAGCCCCAGGAGCTGATAAAAGACTGGATTTCTGATCTTCTGACTGCCTCACCTCCCCAGACAGGGACTCCCAGGACCTCACAGGAAATCAGGGAGGACCCGTGGTCCGGTTCCGATCCAGGTGTATCTCCATGGAACTGCGCAGCCTGCGCTCTACCCTTTTGCGGACGAACTAAGGGTGAGGTGGCTCCTGATCCCAGAGACCCGATCTAACCTGCAGGCTGTCTGAGGGTTTTATTGCAGGTCTGCTAACAGTGCCTCTCCCAGAGGCAGACAATGAAATTACAAAAGTCTGCAATGTCTCACCAAAGGATATCCCTGAAGGAAGAATCCACAGTACAAGGGCAAAACCCCCGCAAAAAGTCCAAATTAAATGAATTATAAATGTAAAATAAATCACGAGCAGAAGAGACAAGACCAGCCGTTAAAGCTGCAGATTCAGACTGGACTCTTCAGGGCATGTGACAAGAGTGAATACATCTAGGGAGGGGCTAAAGGTTTGTGTTGAAGTACCTGTAGCTCAAAGCTAGAGAAGATTCACAAATCCCACTAGTGAAGATTCCAGAGTTTATTGTACAAGAATGACTTCATCATAAACTGTCACCAAGAAAAAGCCATTTCTCTCCCACCGCATAACTAATTAAGAATTGAGGCTGCTCTTATTAGTAATTATAGTTGTAGCCAGTGAATCATTTACTGTTTATGTTGTGAACCAAGATGTAATGGTAAGAAATGGGACTAGATACCAAAATTTTTTCCATAGAGTAATAGTTGATTAAATGCAAAAGCCTCAGTCCCACCACTCCACCGCTGTTAGGATTCTGAACCGCAGGAAGAAATTACGTGGTGACTTTCATCATTGGCTCTTGTGCATTTACCAATAGTCCAATACTAATATCTCTAGTTTTTTTTATATATATTTAAATATTCATTTCTATTTTTCTTCAGTTATTTTATCATATATAATGTGCACTTATCTCTGCATTGGCCAACATCTGGTATCTAGTCCCTAAATCATTGCAGTATATGGACGGATATTAAGGTTGGAATAACACAACTAACATAGCCATTATTCAAGTGCTTTAAGTGAACCAAAATGTGGCATCTAAAACGGGCATCTTACCTCCTTCTTAAAATTCAAAAAGTAATTAGTTTGGTCAATGAGGAAGATCTCTAGAGCTGATCTTCGCAAGTTGTATCTCCGCAAGTGGACCTCTCGGATTTGAGGCAGAGGCCATTTAAAATCAAATCCCACTCCTAAGGAACAGAAGTAGTCATGCTATTAATAAAGTGCAATGCACATGAAAGTAAGTTCATTATACAAACCCCCATATAGTCAACATTTTAAGGTAAAGCAAAAATGTTGTATGTGCTCTTGATGTGAAGCAAAGAAAATTAATGTATCAAAATAATTTTTTTAAACAGTGATACAGTCAAGTATAAAAACAGTTTGGCATGCAAGATGATCTTACCACAGTGTACTAAAATATGTCGCTTTCATTTCATGCAAAAATTACACCGACACCTTTGCTTTCAGGGGTTGGTTTACTTATGGGGAGGATGCATGTATATATAAAGGGTGTCTATGTAAAATTTCCAAAAATGCTCCCATCTATTTTGTAAAGATAACATGGGTGTTCAAGTGCCTTTATAAAATAGGCACCTGGAATTAGCTCCAGTATTGCACAAATTGTCATACATACATTTATACCTGCCCTAAAAGTGGTGTAAATTTATGCATGCATTCTATGCATGGGCACATGTATTTTTTTTTTAGGCGAGACTAGGTTGGGTCCAAAATTAGGACGTCTTTCTTTTTTCCCAATTCTTTATTTATTTTTCATCTTACATCAAGTACACAACATTACATCAATTGAATCATACACATCACTTGAAATTCTTTCTATTATCATCTTAAATACATAAATTATCTCCCTCCCCCACCCACTCTTCTCACAAATATTGTAATAAAAAAAAAATCATACATGTGTTATATTCCTAAATATTGATTAAACCTATGATATAATTATATACCACCCCCTTCCGATAATTATAATTTCAGTATAAAAAGGCGTCTAATCATTACAATAAGTTATCAATGGCCCCCCAATTTTTTTAAAATTATTATAATTCCCTTTTTGTATGACAATTGTTCTTTCCATTTTGTATATATGGCACAACGAATTCCACCAGAAGGTGTAATTAAGTCTAGTGTAATTTTTCCAATTTCTGGTGATATGTTGAATGGCGACTCCTGTCATTATCAATAGAAGTTTATTATTACTTGATGAAATTTGACTTTTTATTCTCATTGACGTCCCAAATAGAATTGTATCATATGATAGAGCTACATGGTTTTCTAATAAACAATTAATTTGAGACCAAATTGATTTCCAAAAGGCCATGTTACAGGAACAAAAAAATAATAGATGATCTAGAGTCCCTGCTTCCAGATTACAATGCCAGCATCTATTAGACTTAGAGCTATCCAACTTCTGTAATCTAACTGGGCTCCAAAATGCTCTATGTAACAAAAAGAATCAAGTTTGTCTCATAGATGCAGACACTGTACATCTCATTCTCCAAGACCAAATTTGTGTCGTGGCCATTGATATGTATTTTAAAAAATATACATTGTATATTATGTTCTGATCATATTATATCCCCCATGAGCACTTACATACAATCTTTTCAGTGTGCATCAGTGGTGTACCTAGCATATTTGACATCATTTTTTAACACCCCCTTCTATGAAATTTATTTTTTACTAATAATCCACAAGTCGCACAAGAAGGGTGTATCTAGAAAAATGACAGCAACTTGAGCATTGTAAAACTAAGCAAGTCAGTTTAATACATATTGATCCTGCAGTCAATGTTAACAGAAAACCATGTCTTTTTCAAACAGAACACAGATGTACCCCTCACTCAGTACAGAATAAATTACCACAAACTAAAATAGAAATATGTAGACAAAAATAACACTGAACTATCAATAAGTCAGATTCTGCATACAATGCCAACATCACATAAATAGGAACAGTGATGCATGTCCCATAGTATTGTGCAAATATCAATCACCACTTTAAAATTAACAATTAGAAATAAAAATGGAAAACAAGATAACACCATTTTATTGGACTAATATATTTTTCAATTATGGTTGATTTCAGAGGCCAAAACTTCTTTCCTCAGGTCAGTACAGAATACTGCTGTTACAGTATCCTGTCGACCTGAGGAAGGGGGGTTTTGGCATCCGAATGTTAAGTCAAAAATGTATTAAAATTAATCCAATAAAAAGATCACTCTATTTCCATTTCCTATTTATAAACATTTATTAGTACAGCTATTTTATGCTATAGCAAGAAAAAAAAGGATTTTAATTTTTTTTACCTTTGTCATTTCTGGTTTCTGCTTTCCTCATCTTCTATTCACTCTTGTCCTTCCTTCCAGCATCTGCCCCCTCTTTGCCCTTTCTCCCCCCCTTCCGTATGGTGCCTGCCCTCTCTCTCCTTTCCATCTACTGTCTGTCCTTATACTATGCCCCTTCCATCCAGTGTCTCATCTATCTTTGTTTAGGCATTTTTTTCTTCCTTTTCGTGCTAGCCTCAGTCTTTCCATTCCTTTGCTAGATTTGTCTGCCACTAATCTTTCCTTTTTATGTTTTTCCCACTTTTCTCTGTGTTTATATCTTCCCATTTAATTTTACCCTCATTTTTCCTTTCTTTCATCCTTTAGTCTTTAGTTCCCTTTTCATCTCATCTACCCACCAGCTATTCCCATCTCTCTATCCATTCTCCAGCACTCCCTATTGCTGCCTCTCTCTCCTTCTCTAGTCTTCTATCACCCTTCTCTCTAGTCCTGCATTTCCACTCTCTGTACTCATCCTTCACTGCCTCTCATTTCCTCACTACACATCACGTCCTAGTTATCTTCTGCTGCTATCCTTCTCCCTTACTCCCTAGACCAGGGGTGTCAAACTAAATCGCTTAAGGGGCCGAAATCTAAAACATAGGCCAAGTCGAGGGCCGAATTTTTAATTAAGATACTTAGGGTCCTTTAATTAGGGTACACTAACCGATTTTGCGTGCGCTAAATGCGCTCCTTAATAAAAGCATCCCTTTGTCTTACTAAAACTTCTACTAAGAGAAGTATAGGGTTACCCCACACCAAAATTAAAAATGTGGACAAAGTATGGGCCAACATTTATATTTATTTTAAAAATTACCATAAATATATGTGAAATCCAGGCAGCAGCAGTAGAGTGCTGTGTACGCATTTAAATTGCTACAGAAATTATAAATAATAATGGGGATTTTAAAAAAATGACGCTGCAGAGGGAATCACCAGCAAAAGGCTGCGAACTGCGAAGCAGCCTGTTTAGGGTGCTGCGGCTGCCGACGAGTGCTGGAGGGAGGTTTGTCGGTCTTCTCATGGTGGGAGGGTCAATGGGTAGGGCCCAGGACGATGATGCTGGGGGGGGGCCCAGGACGATGATGCTGGGGGGGGGGGGCGGGCAATGACTCTGCTGCGAATCCAGTGAAGGTGAGGGAGATGCCCAAAAAGCCCTACAGCACTGCACTGGTGAGCCCCCCTGACCATTTTGGGCCCTATCTTTTAATCCGGCTCTGATGGAGCTGTGCTCACAAACTGCCAGCGGCTGCCCTGAAGCTTTCCCTCTGTGGCGATCTGCCCTGTCAGAAATGGGAAGTTTCGGCAGAGGGAAAACTTCGGGGCAGCCGCTGGCAACTTGTGAGAACAGCTGCTGTGTTGGGGCCCTTCTGTGCAGGAAAATTTTGGTTACTAGCAGAACCGCACTCAAGTGGCTAAAGAGCTGCATGCGGTTCGTGAGTCGTGATTTGCCGACCACTGTTCTAAGCCAATAGAAAGGACTCTAAAAGGCAGCTGTACTCTATGTACCTATGATCTGGAGGCATAGCAGTAGGAGGCAGCCAATAAGAAGGCAGTGCATAGGGTGATAGAGACTGTGATTGGTCGTGAGGATTAAATGCAGGGAGAACAGTGTCACACAGTATAGCAGTGGTGGCCACAGCCGTGAGATGCACAAATCTTTATCTGATGACTTCTGGCAGGCCAGCTTTATCGTAAGTTGGTAAATGTCTCACAGGCCAAATTATATGACCCTGCGGGCCAGAGTTTGACACGTCTGCCCTAGACCTTTTCTTTTTTCTGCTGTCCCCCCCCCCCTCAGGCCATTCCGTCTTCTGCTCTGCTCCCCAATCCTTGTGCGACATCCATCTTCTGCTCATTTATTTTTCTCTCTCCGCATCTACCATCATTCCCTCTGCATCCCTAATATTCCTTTCCAACCTCTTCCCTGTGTCCTTGTTTCTGTCCCTGTTCCCTCCCCATGTTTAACATCTGTGTCCTCATCCCCACCTGTGTCATTTTCTCTCTTGTCCTTAACACTGAAGATTTCCAAAAGGATAGTATGTGGCACATGTATTTCTGGAGTGGAGGAGTGGTCTAGTGGTGCTGCCTCAGCACTCTGAGGTTGCAGGTTCAATCTCCATGCTTATCCAACTGAAAGGTATTGGCAGGATAGAAAACACTAATGTAATGTAATATCCCTGTGACCCTGGGCAGGTCACCTAGCCCTTCATTGCCTTAGGTACCATAGTTAGATTGTGAGCCTGCCAGGACAGATAGGAAAAATACCTACAGTACCTGACTGCTATTCAATATAAACCTCGTAGGATATAAGTAGTATATAAGAAAAATAAATAAATATTGCCGGAGGTAAAGCAGCAGTGCTCACTGTATTCCACAGCATAAGGTTCCTTCCTCATGTTTAAAGGTTTGGCTATAAACTTCCTTACTCCCGCAAGAGAGATGAGGAGTCAGTGATTGTCACTAGCTATTCAGCAACATAATGAAAAGCTTGAACATCCAGCACTCTAATTAGAAAGTAAATGAGATACAGTACATTAACATTTAATCTGCATCAGTCTCATACAAATTTTGCTTGATTTACTATGGAAACAAAAACCTTCATTGCTAGAAGTACGGGAAAAAAAGGGATAATTTCAGAAACAGCTGATCTCATTTTGTTTATTGCCACAGTGCACATTCAGTACCCATCTAGAAAGCAAGATTACAAACAGTATCTTTTGCATTACAAGATCAGTACAGATTGCCTCACTTGACAGGTTTTAATATTTTTTTGTATGAAATTATTTTATTTCCCCTTCCCCACATCTTTTAATGTGCTTTTTTATTATTTATTTATTTATTTTTTATCAGAGCTCAACTGCTCTAAGTGGGAAATTATATTTGAAATAAGACACTGATTGCTGAAATAGGTAACCGAAGACAGGAACATTCCAAGTCGGAATTGCACCGTGTGCAACAAACCCCCTAACACTCTTGCCCTATCTATTGTGCTACAGCTACCAAAGGGGAGACAATGAATGGGAAGTGATTTTGTTCCCCTATCTCCCTTACGCTTTGTATGATTGCAGTGTTCACAGAGCAGACAAACCTGGCAAAGATGCATGAAAAATGGCTCACCTTCTTCTTTTTCAATGCTACTATCATAGAAGTAGATATGCTGAGTTGTGATCTCCAGCTTCCCAGAGATTACATCCATTATGGTGATGAGTTCACAGTCTTCAGAAAGTACCAATTTTTCCTTCTGACTTGGTTCCTCCTTCTCATTTCTGTAACCAAATTACCCAAAATCCCACAGGTTTTAGATAAAAGCTTCAAGAGGAATTTTTGTGCATTTTAACATCCAAGCATCCAACTATATAACTGGCTATTCTAGCAGACTTTCTTTTAATGTTTTTATTGATTGTAAATCACTCTGAAAGTTATGACTCTAAGACAGTATATCAAAGTTTTAATAAACCTGAAATGTAATATCTAGCTAGACAGTATAGCAGCTGGTCTCACAAAACATGGCACACTTGTGTGCCACATAGTGATGATAAACAGTGGATAAATTAAATTTTATACTGGCTCCTGGTTATGTGGCCAGATGAAGGTTTCCACTTTGTTGGTAGGGCCATATATCCAGTAGTTACCATATAATCATGGATCCTCAGACTGTTTCATCTTTGCCCCAAGATTGATCATGGAGGAAATGGATAAAATGCATTTTATAATTCAGCAGGGAAATATTGAAAATCAGACATGCTTACAGTACCTGAGATTATTCCATAAACTATTTCTGTGTGTAAATGGCCTCTTCTAAAATACTGATCAGCATAAAAGTAAGTGTTATGATATGATGGTATGTACTGAATTGGAATTTGAATAGTGCATGGATGGTGTTTGCAGGTACATATACATTAGAAGGCAACTAAAACTGGGGTTTCCAGGCAAAATCATATTTGCAGCTGAAATTCACCACACAGTTTCAGCTGAAAACAAAGACAAAACTGGTTGGCATACCTTGCACGTCCCCCCTGCCCAAAAGAAAGCCCTCCCAGGGCCTACCTTAGAAGCCTTGGTGGTCTAGCGGCCTTGTCAGGCCAGGAACAACACATTTCTGTCAATGCCAGCTCTGCAGTCAAAATGGCTGCCAGGGCTTCCTGCGGCAATTTCACAAGACTGCTACAGAAGATCACAACAACCATTTTGAGACTGACATGGGCAGGAGCCCATGCTGGATGAAATCACAAAATGACTGCTATGTGACTGCTACAGGAGGCCCCAGCAGATATTCTAACTGTGTAGCTCACATGGGTAGGATTGTTTCTGCCCTTCTGAGGCCACTAGATCACCAAGGCTTTTGAGATAGGCCCAGAAGTGTCTACAAATAATGGGCGGGTGGTGGCTTTCAGCTGGGGTTGGCAACAGCAGTAACAGCATTCAGTTAGGAGAAAGGGGCCAGAGTCTGAGGTGTCCTGATACTTGGGGGGGGGGAGGACTTTAGTTTTCAAAATGGCCAAATGTGAATTTCAGGTCATTTTTGGAGCCAAAGCTGAAACCAAAACTCAGCTGACTTCTAATATAGATTACAATATACTCTAATCTAAATGTAGATATTTACACCAACAGGCTAAGTACAATTTCAAGCGCTTACACTAGTGTTTCATAGTGTGGTGTTAATGTGCATGAGTCGAGTCTCTTTCATTTACTACTATTATTAATTATTTCTAGGCACTACCAGATACACACAGCATTGCACAGAGTCACAAAGAATAAGAAAGGAAGCTCTGAAATGAGAGGGCATAGAATAAATTTAAGAGATGAAAGGCTCAGGAATAATTTAAGAAATACTTTTTTACAGAAAGGGTGGTAGATGTATGGAACAGTCTCACAGAAGAGGTAGTGGAAACAAAGACTGTACGTGGGATCTCTTAGAGAGAGGAAGAGATAATGGTTACTGTGGATGAGCAGACTGGATGGGCCATTTGGCCTTTATCTACCATCATGTTTCTATGTTCCTATAAAGATACATAGGTGCCTATGTGTCTTTATAAACTAGCACCTAAGTGGGAATCTACTCACCCTCCTAAATCATGGACCCCATTATAAAATTACCCTATTGAGGATAATGTATTATGTATTATGGTTTATGTATTATGTATTATGTATTAACCACTGTATTATGGTTAAGAAAGAGAATTTTTGAGAAGAGAAATGAAGGGAACGGCTTGGTTGGCAGATGGGAAAGGTATACTAATATTATACATTTTTCTATTTTTATAAAATATTTTTATCAAATAATAGACTGAACAACATCTCTTTTGAGGAATCAGAAACAACTTCAGATTCTGTTGATCAAAGAAAAGTAGAAAGGGATAGATACTACTACTATTTATCACTTATATAGCGGAAGGCCTGAGAGTAGCAAGTTACAGTAGTCTAAGCGTAAGGTGATGAGGGCATGGATAAGTGTTTTGGTAGTGTGCTCAGAGAGAAAGGGGCAGATTTTGGTAATATTATAGAGGAAGTAGCAGGTTTTAGCCTTATGTTGTATCTGGGCAGTGAAAGAGAGAGAAGAGTCAAAGATGAGCTTGAGATTACAAGCAAACAAAAGAGGAAAGATGCGAGTGTTGTCCACAGAGACAGAGAACGAGGGAAGCGGAAAGATGGGTTTAGATGGGAAGATGATCAGCTATGTTTTAGCCATATTCAATTTTAGATGGCGGTGAGACATCCAGATGGCAATAGATACTTAAAAAGCAACTGAATGACAATATCAACCAATTAATTTTTAACAGGTATCTCTGTTCAGATGTACAAGTGCAGCTCAAAAGCCTCAAAAGCATGATCAGTTAACAGCAAAACTTATGCTCTTAGATTTAAGGCAACCATGTGAAGCCATATTTAGAAAGACGAATCTAGCCAATTAAAAATAAATATTGTGCAAACAGGCTCTCTTTTACTAAACCATGATAGAGATTTCTACAGCGGCCTGGAGCGCTAAATGCTCCGATGCTCATAGGAATTCCATGAGCGTCAAAGCATTTAGCGCTCTGGGCCACAGTAGAAACCTGTACCGCAGCTTAATAAAAGGGGTTGGGAGTACATTTGTAAACCTTGTCTTGGCCAAAAAATAGACCGAACGTGACCAACTAAATCTATGCATAAAGTGATTTTGTGTAGTCTGAGACAAGTCACCAAGCTAGGGCGAGTGGAATTTTTTTTACCAGTTACATTTATAATGTTAAAAGTTGAATGTAACCATGTAAATCTTTTGAATATTGACCTTTAACAGTCCACCTTTATCAAGCTCTTTTCTCACAGACACATATAAAAGCCTTAATAAGTCAAGCCCTAAATTTAGGCTTTTTTCCATTCATGATTGGAAGGATAATGTGGATAAATTTTGGTGAGAATTCTGAACCTCCATTTCTTACCCCATGGAATTTTTTTTCTATGTCTCATTCTTATCAGGATAAATTATCTCAGATTTTCCATTTATCTTACATACATGCTTGCAGCAGATGTTGGATCCTCTTCTGGCATTTCAAATCTATCATCTTCCATGTCACTAATCTTCACCTGTTTTGCCACCTCTAGAAGCAGTGATTCACTTGATGGCTCTGACTGCTGTATCCCTGTAAAGATTTTTTTATTTATTTATTATGATTTTGTTACAATGTTGCACAAATACAGTTTGGTGGCTATATTTTGATGCATTTGGCATATATGTTTTCCCCCCAGCACAATGATTAAAGAGCTGATCATCCACACACTTTTGAATTTGGTCAGCTTTCTATAACAAAGGTTCTCAATGATATCAGTCAGCTAATGTACCTGGATTTCACACAAAAAAATGCACCTAGACTGGAGTGCGTTTCTTTAAAATATAGTTTATCAAAGTGAAGTCTAATCAAATTGTTTCGAGGATAGTCAAAACTAAAATTATAGCAAGATGTTATTAAACAAGGCTATTACTGCAGTAAGTAATTTTGTGAAACAATATCTTACCTCTACAAGAAAACATTTTTATTTGGCACGACTATGAGAGCTAAATGTCAAATATCTGCTAATAATAACAAGCTTTTATTGATATTAACAGGAGTTGCCATCCAACAAATAACACATAATTGGAAGGACTGTAGAAGACTGAATTATTGTTTTTGGTGGTCTTCAGTTTGTCATGTGTATAAAATGGAAAGAGCGTTGGCTGTTCAAAAAGGTTATTATAATAAATTTAAGGATGTTTGGGGACCTTTATTAAATTATAGTAATGAATAAGTTACACTTTTCCCAATCTTAATACACATGTGGATTTGGGGGGGGGATTTCTTGTTTTTACATTAAGAATATATAGATGATTGTCGTAAGATATTATTTTCATGTGGTATATATTAGTTGTATATGAATTTGGGAGGGGGGTGGAGGTTAAATCTTCTTGGTGTATGATATTGAAAATTTTTCAAGTGATGTTGTATTATATTTGGTTGATATTTACTGTACACTTGATGTAAGTTTAAAAATGAATAAAGAAATTAAAAAAAAAAAAAAAGAAAACATTTTTATATGAGATCCCAATGTATTCTGGTTTTATCAAAATTGTGCATTTTTAGCACATCTTTTTTATTCAAAGCGCATACAAGGAATACAACAGTTTTCAATTTATAATTATGCATGTACAAAGTATTATTAAAGAGCAAAGAGGATCAAAATAATATGCCTTGAGAATTTTATGGCTACTTTACTACCCGCCACACCCTATTCCCCATTCCCCCAAACCTGTATTTAATAAAATTGTGCATTATTTCTCAGTATTAAATAATTCACGATGATGTACAGAAAAATTCTAAAAAGCAACAATCCTAGAGTTATTGGTAGTGAGGGCAGAAAGCAAATCTAGAGGAACCAATTTTCTTCCTTTTTTTTGTAAACTATCAATTTTACAAACATAACCAATTTCTCATCTATATTTCTTATAAAGATATAAGAACAATCTTTCCCTTCCCATCTCCCCATAACTCCCAAAATCAACCACACTCTCTGTAGGCTTTCACCAAAAGCAAAACAGATCATAATATATGCTGAACTAGAAGGTACTATCACCCATCATCTGGTTACTTTAAGTCTTAAGAAAATCCAAGATTTTGTAAAATCGTATTATAGTGCATTGCCCTGAGTTTAGTCATTAAATTTATACAATCCAATTTTATTTGGACCTACTCGTTGAAGCTGTAACATAGTAATATAGTAGATGATGGCAGATAAAGACCTGAATAGTCCATCTAGTCTGTCCAACTTTACCCACTCTTAAATTACTGATTTAATTTAAAATTTCATTCTTCTTAGCTATTCATGGGCTTCTGGACTCATCTTTGGACTCTTAAAATTAAGCAAGTAGCACTCCATAGATCAAACACACTGAACTTTAGTGAGCTCATTCATGAGTATCAAAGTTTCAGTTCAAAAAAGTTCAATCTTAACACAAGACCACCAGGTGTGTGACAATCCCTCCACTCTCCACATTCTTTCCAACGTAATCACATCCCTGGATCTTAGATTTGTTTAAATTGTTCAGGGATGTAGTACCATTTCTATAGAATATTTTGTAGCTGTTTTCTACTAAGTTGCTTGCTACAGATACAGATATGGAACTGGGCAAGTACTTTACAGAAGTAGGGTCAATAAGGTCTAGAAATGCCTCCCCTCCTCAATGTTATTTCTAATTAAGTTTTAGAAAAAAATGAGTTCTAATGAAAGATTAGGTTCTTACCTGGATAATCTTTTTTTCTGTTAATACATACAGGAGTCTGTACATTAGGTGATCAATCTGTGTTCGCAAAATATTTGCAGAAGGATGTCAATCACATCTTTCAGCTCCTCCTCCTTATGGAAGCTCCGCACCATTAAGAAGTTTTTTGATGAACCATCTTTTCGTTTGCTGGTGCAGAAATCCATTTTGAGTATTTTGGATTATTGTAATATTATATATTTAGGGGCCTACAAAAAAATACTTAAAAAATTGAGACTGATTCAGAACACTGCGGTTTGCCTCATTTTTGGACTAAAAAAATGGGAGCACATTACCCCTTTCTATCAAAAACTCCACTGTCTGCCAGTGGAGTCCAGAGTTCTGTTTAAGTTTTCTTGCATTTGTTACAAAGCAGTTTTTGGGATGCTACCAGACTACCTTGCCTCTCAGTTTTCTTTGAACTATTCTAATAAGAGAACACGTAAAATAAAACTATTTAATTACCCTTCTCTAAAGTCATGTCAATATACAAAGTTTTTTGACAGAATTTTATCATTCCAGGCTAAACTGAACATATGGCTTAGAAAACCTATACTTGAGGCTACTTCTTTTTTTTTTTTAATTCTTTATTCATTTTTAAATCTTACATCAAGTGTACATACATTAAAACAATACAATTAAACACATCACTTGACAATCTTTCTATTTTATCTTATAATAAATAAAATTACAACCCTCCCCATCACTCCCTCTATTTTTTTCCCAATATGAATATTAATATATAAAGCCCCCCCCTTCCTAACATACTTGAGGCTACTTCTTATTTTGATTTTAGAAAATCACTAAAGACACGCCTGTTTGACATGTTTACATTTTAGTTGTGATACTGTTTTAACTTCTTCTTGCTTTTTAGTTGATGTATTCTTTTTTATCGACTGTGTTATTATGTACTTTATATACATTGACCGTATGTATCTTTTCTGTTGTGAACCGCTTTGAACTTTTGGTATAGCGGTATACAAAAAAATTAATTATTATTATTATTCACCAGTGGAATATAGTGACCTCTTCAGTTTGTACCAAAGCAACTGATCTCCAATGTAACCGAAGAAGAGAGAAGGAGGGGTACGGGGAACTTCCCCAGAGATGATATACATTTCTGTTCAGCCCTGTAACTCATGAAAAAGGACAATACTAGCTTGTGCTAGTCTGAGGTGAGTTACATTCAAAGTACAGCTGATATTCCTCTGTGCCCAAAGCTTACAATCTAAGAGTCTTACTAACCTACACTAATGCATTAATGTGCACAATTATGATTAATGTGAGTTACATTAAGGGGGAAATTCATCAATGGGCGCTAAACGCCCCTGTCCCTCCTTTCCTCTAGGGCAGACATGTCAAACTGTGGCCCGTGGTATGTTAAAAATTGGGCTGCCAGACATTTTAAATTTTATAGTAAATCTGGCCTGCCAGCACGAACCGCTGCTGCTCTTCACTTGCATCTGCCTTCACCTAATCTCCTCTTCAAAGTAGCCTGCTGAGGATCGCCAGCCGGCTGTAGTGAACCTCGCAGGTCGCGGTCCACCTCAGTAGCATGTTCCCTCTGACGCGATCCCGCCCCTCCTCTGACATAAGGGATAGCGTCAGAGGGAACATGCTACCGAGGTGGACAGCGGCCTGTGAGGTTCATTACAGCTGGCCAGTGATCCTCAGCAGGCTGCTTTAAAGAGGAGGCCAGGTTAAGGAAGACGTGAATGAAGAGCAGCAGCAGTTTGTGCCGGCGGGCCAGAGGAGACCAGGATGGAGGGAGGGTAGGAATGGTGGGCCAAATCTGAAGGTGAAACCGGGAAGAAGAAGGGGGAAAAACATACAGGCCTTCAGGACAGGGGCGGGCCCTGGTGTAGAAGTACCCGGCGGGAGAGAAGAAGGGGTCCAGATGTGCATATGCCGGACTGAGTGGCAGGTGGGGTGGGGAAGAAATAAAACAGAGGAGAGGGAGAGAGGGAAGGAAGAGAAAGAGAGAGAAGTTGGACACAAGGGATGGTGTGGAGGGGATATAGAGATGCTGGATAGGAGGGTAGGTGGGAAGAGAAACGGAGAGATGGTGGACTCTGGGGTGGTGGGGAAGGTGAGGTCCATCGCTGCAGCTGCAGATATGGACACGAAAAAAAGGAAAGATGCCAAACCTCCGGGGGATGGAAGGGAAATGGAAGGGGAGGACAGAGATGGAAGATGGATAGGTAGTATGGAGAAAGAAGAAAATGAGAAATGGGCAGGAGACCCTGGCAAGTGAGTTATCAGAAGACAACCAGAGCCTGGGACCAACAAAAGGTAGAAAAAAAAATTATTTTCTGCTTTGTGATTACAATATTTATTTTGTTTACACCACAGAGCTGGTGTGGGGTTGGAGATGTTGTAACCCTATACTTTTACTAAGAAAAGCCTTAGGGGTTCTTTTATTAAGGTGCGCATTTAGCGTGCGCTAAATCAGTTAGCGTACCTTAATTAAAGGACCCCTAATTATCTTAATTAAAAATTCGGCCTGTGGCTTAGTCTCTTTTTTCAGATTTTAGCCCCTTATGTGATTGAGTTTGACACCTCTGCTCTAGGGTATACATATTGCATTAATATGTATAGTGAAAACATAATTATATGGTCTGTTAGGCAAAATAGCCCAAATCAATTACATAAGTTTTAACTTGCATGTACAGATTTAAAGATAAATTCATTGCATAGCTAATTTGACTAAAATAAAACATTTCAGCTTTCAAGTGCTTTTAACACACCAGGGTACATGCAAGGCATTAGCACCTCTCAAAATGGTATTAGCATCTCCTTAAATAAATGATAAGATTTTTACACTAATGCTACAGGAGCTTTAACACTTACCTAAATTATCCCGCAATGCACTAGCATCCAAATGAGAGTCAAAGTTGTAATTCTGCACTAGTTTGAGCCTCATCCGAGAATAGTTTTCAACACTGGAAAGTTTCCAATGATTAGAATTTTCTTTCCTAAAAAGCGCCAAGATACAGAAAAAAGTAACCAAATTCAGATAAATAACTAATAACTACAACTGAATCCAGAGCTTCATACAATGGAACAATCTTAACTAGACTTTGAACAAGCTAAAAAAGTAAAATATTTTTTTAAAGGCTTATATAAAAACCATTGACTAACATGGATATGACAAAACAGATATCCATGATCAGTACTGCATAAAAATTTAGGCCCTCTTTAACTAAGCCATGGAAGAGGTTTCTACTGTAGCCCAGAACGCTAATTGCTCTGATGCTGCTCTGACAGTCATAGGAATTCTGAGCATCAGAGTAGCACCAGAGCATTTAGCACTCCGGGCCACACTACAAACCTCTACCATGGCTTAGCAAAAGAGGGGTGTTTAGTGTATCAAAACCTGGGAATTACAAAAGTAAGATGACAATCACATACAAATAGTTATAATATTCTGGAAGATATTTTAGTTGTCATAAGGACATCGGGTTGGCGTGGGAAACCAGCTCCGCCTCCCGACGCCTCCTGCGACCCTGCACAGACGCTCTCCAGACTCTTCAGGGCAGCTCCACTGAAACCGGGAGCTGCCCCAACAGAAGCCCTGCCTCTCCGCCGCAGGGAAGGACATCGGGTCAGTGTGGGAGACCGCCTCCACCTCCCGACGCCCCCTGCGGCCCTAACATTAACTCCCAACCTCTTCAGGGTTGGGATGGGTTCCAATAGGCATTAGAACTGTTACCAAGACCTGGAGTGTACTGCTAAGAAAAAGTTCCCAATTAAGACTTGCCCCAGACGAACTATGCGAGATCTGGGCCAAGGGAATTAACCCCCTCAACATAACCAATACGATCAGAATTCAACTACTCTTAAGGGCCGAGCAAACCGCTCAGTATCATTTAAATAATCCAAAACTGACTATCACTTAAAAAACTCAGAAATTAGGTCAGGCCAGGGAGATCAATATAGTTATTGCAATAGGAAGGTGTCACATTAATCTGCAATCATGAATTTTCTACTGATTCTATTGATCTACTTAACAACTGGTTGCATTAAGGATATTAATGCACTCTATCAACAACTACAAATAGTCCATTACCCTGAAGAACCTATCAGGCTCCTAACTAACCAACGGGAAGATAGAGAAAATCTTATTAATGTAATTACTAGCAAAGGAAGACACCAACGTACCCTCAAAAAATGGACAAGGAAATAAAACCTATCAGAACCACCACATCCGCCAGACCTATTACACCCACTTATGTTCCTTGCGCATACTTTAACACCAGATCCGTAAGAAACAAAGCTTTTTTTAAGATTGGATCATCAGCAAGCAAATAGCCTGTCTTTTTCTAACAGAAACATGGTTAATGTCTAAAGAAGATCCAATAATAAATGACCTTCTACCAAATAACTACAAAATTCTCATGCTAAATCGGGATGGCAAAAGAGGGGGAGGCTTAACAGTTGTTTCTAAAGAAGGATTTGAACTTGAACTATTGGATTCCAAAATGACCAATCAATTAGAAATACTAGCATGCAAAATTAGCAATAAGGAACTAGAAGAATCACTTTCTTGCATACTATTTATGTCCCATTGAAAATTTGTACAAAAGCTAGAGAGGATTTCTGCGAATTTGTTCTACATAATTCAAACGCTCCTTCATATAATATTATCGCAGGAGACATAAACTTACACTTAGATGAATAGGGCAACCGAGAAGCAAAAGATTTTAAAAACTTCCTATCTTTGCTTAATTATAACCTCCCTCTAACCACACAAACACATGAAAAAGGCCATCATTTAGATTTAGTAGCTATGTCCACAAAGGAGACTCTGGATCCTTCCATCTCTTTACCGGAGGGCACCTGGCGTCGTGATATCTGGTCTGATCATTTCACTTACTATTTTACCCTATCCTGGACTCATCTAAATTCTAAAACACAATCAAAGATAAAAAAAGAATATCTCTGAAGGGGCCATATCAACCCAGAGGAATATTGGTCTCAATATGAACTACAAGCAGAGATAGAAGAAAGGGTTGATTTCTGGGATAACTGGATGAAAATGAGCACAGCCATCCTAGACAATACTGCCCCTAAACGTAATAGTAAACGCCACCCAAATAAACATAATAAATGGTTCGACGCTGAACTTTTGAAAATGAAACAAGTAGTAAGACGCCTTGAAAGGATCTAGAAAAAAATCGGGAAAACTGTCAGACCGGAATATCTGGAGATAAGAACATAAGAAATGCCTTCACCGGATCAGACCAAAGTCCATCTTGTCCGGCGATCCGCGCACGCGGTGGCCCATTTAAGTACACCTATTGGGAAACCCGGATTTCCCGTATCCCTCAATATGGTTTTCAAGAAGATGTGCATCCAACTTGCGCTTGAAACCCAGAACAGTAGTCTCCGCCACAACCACCTCCGGGAGAGCATTCCAAGCTCCAACCACTCGCTGTGAGAAACAGAACTTCCTGACATTTGTCCTGAACCTGCTGCCACTCAGCTTCAGGCTGTGGCCCCGTGTACGTGTGACTTCCGAAAATGTTAACAATGCTTCTTAACATAAAAAGTTATAAACAATTGATAAAAGATAAATGCAAAGCATTCTACTCATCCAAAATTGACCCAGCCAATACTAGCTCGACAGGAACCAATACAAAAGAATTGTTCAACTTGGTTACAAATTTATTCGATACCACACGCCACACTCAACCCATGCATAACATTAAGTTACCTTTAGCAAACGATCTAGCACAACACTTTCACTCAAAAATTAAAAACTTAAGGAATAACTGCTTAGCAAACGATATACATGAACATCAAATAGTTAACAGACAAAGGAAATGAAATACCAGTGGATGATCTGGAGCTCCTTTCAAAATTTAGAATGGAATAATTACATCAAATTATACAAGTACACAAAATCGTACTGCTATTTGGACTTCTGTCCCACAGAAATTATGAAAACAGCCCCATTAGACTTTAAACTAACATTGTTGAATTATTTGTCCGAAAAATTTAAAAATGGAAAATTCCCTACGAATAATGGTCACATTATAATAACCTCAATTCTAAACATCGTAAAGAATCACTAGCATTAGTAACCAACTACAGACCAGTAGCATCCATTCCATTGTTTGTAAAAATCATGGAAGGATTAGTGCACATCCAATTGATGGAATATCTTGACCAGTTCTCTCTCGTACATGAAACCCAATCTGATTTCAAACCTTTATTTAGCACTGAGACAGTAATTGCAGCCATATTAGATAACTTACGCTCCTTGTTTAGTAAAGGCATCAATGCCCTGATTATGCAATTTGATATGAGTTCCGCCTTTGACTTAGTAGACCATGGGAAATTGCTACAATGCTTAGATGCAAGGGGAAGAAGGGGAAAGCCAACAGTTGACCAAGGGTCGACGATTCGGAAGACGGTATCCTGTGAAGATACTGAGGGGAAAAATGGCTGGGAAGAAACAAGGGACAAAGTGCAAGAGTCGACTAACCCAGAAGAAGTAGTTACAATGTCTGCAGCAAAAGAGAAGAAAATATGAACCGAAGCACAGGGAAAGGAAAGGAGGACAGCAAAATACCAGCATCTAAAGTGCATATATGCTAATGCAAGGAGCCTAAGAAACAAAATGGGGGAACTAGAAGCCTTGGCCAACGCAGAAGACATCGACATCATTGGAATCTCTGAAACATGGTGGAATAAGGAAAGCAAATGGGATACAGCACTACTGGGATACAAGCTCTATCGCCAGGACAGATCAGGACAAAAAGGAGGTGGAATAGCTCTATACATAAAAGAAGGCATACAATCCAAAAAATGGACACAGCAGAGACGGCCAGCAAGCTGGAATCTCTATGGGTTAAAATACCGGGAAGGAAAGGACCTGAAATAAAGATGGGCCTATTTTATCGCCCACCCGGGCAAACCAGAGATATCGATGAGGAAATGGAAGCCGTGATGAAGCAAGAATGCAAAAACGGCAACACGGTTATTATGGGAGACTTCAACTACCCTGGGATAGACTGGAGTCTTGGAAGCTCGAAATGCGCTAGGGAGACAAAATTCCTGGAAGCTACACAAGATTGCTTCATGGAACAGATTGTTAGAGAACTGACGAGAGGAAATGCCACTCTGGATCTAATCCTAAATGGGTTAAGGGGACCTGCAAAGGAAGTAGAAGTAGTGGGACCGTTGGGAAACAGTGATCATAATATGATCAAGTTCAAGGTTGAGGTAGGAGTGTCAAAAGTCAAGAGATCCATTGCGACAACCTTTAACTTCAGGAAAGGAAACTACGAGGCAATGAGGAAATTGGTAAGGAAGAAACTTAGGAACACTTCCAAAACATGGCTAACGGTAAATCATGCCTGGTCCTTCTTCAGGGACATGGTGAGCGAGGCGCAAAATCTGTATATTCCCAGATTCAGGAAGGAATGCAAAAAGAATCGAACAAAAGACCCGGCGTGGATAACCAAAACAGTGAAGGAAGCGATAGGCAATAAGAAAAAATCATTCAAGAAATGGAAAAAGGACAAAACTGAGGGGAACTGGAAAGAGCACAAGAAGCATCAAAACGAATGTCACCGTGAGGTTCGGAAAGCCAAAAGAGAGTATGAAGAGAGGCTAGCCAGGGAAGCAAGAAATTTCAAACCATTCTTCAGATATGTTAAAGGGAAGCAGCCGGCTAGAGAGGAAGTGGGACCGCTGGACAACGGAGACAGGAAGGGAGTGGTGAAGGAGGAGAAGGTAGTGGCAGAAAGGCTTAACATGTTCTTCTCGTCTGTATTTACAAACGGTAATTAATTGGTATCAGAGGAAAGGTGTTAGACTGGTTCTGAGGCTTCCTTATATCCTGCACCTATCAAGTTCATTTTGATTGCAATCTCTCAGACACCTGGAGTAACCCATCTGGCGTCCCACAGGGGTCACCACTAATCCCAATACTTTTCAATGTTTACATGTCAACACTAGGTGCACAAATGTCCCAACTAGGAATAAAACTATTCAGTTATGCAGACGACTTTACGATCATCATCCCATTCGCCACCTCTCTCTCAGAAGTTACTCCCATGTCAACAGAAGCACTAAACTCGATAGAACAATGAATGACTGAATTTAGACTGAAGCTCAATTCAGAAAAAACAAAATTCTTCATAGCTTCGCCATACCCACTAGATACTACAACTCCACTATGCATCAACAATCTTAGTTACTCCATTGAACCCACTCTGAAGGTTCTGGGAGTAACGCTGGACCAGAGCCTAACCATGAAAGACCAGGTAGACTCTTTAGTCAAAAAATAGTTTTTTACTCTCTGGAAGCTTCGGTCCATTAGAGCATATTTTGACGCACCATCATTTACAATCCTAGTACAATCCCTCATACTGAGCCAACTGGATTACTGCAACATCGCCTATCTGGCAATTTCCCAGAAGAATATGAGGCGATTGCAACTGGTGCAGAATACAGCAGTCAGGCTGATCTTTGGGTTGAAGAAGTTCGATCACATAACTCCCTCCTACCGACTCCTGCGTTGGTTGCCAATGGAGGTGCATGTGAGGTTTAAGCTCGGCTGCTTTTGCTTCAAGGTTCTATTCGGTCTTGCCCCCAAATACATAACCGACCTATTCTCCTTTTTAACCAATAGACAGAAAAGAAGCTCAAACTTGAATTTTGTTTCCCCCCGGTTAGAGGATGAAAATTCAAAATTCATCACCAACATCTTCTCTCTTATCAAGCAGCATTATGGGGCAATGATCTGAAACAACTACTTACGCTTGACAATACATATAGGGAATTTAGGAGACAACTGAAAACACATCTGTTCCTAAAGTACATAGGAAACTGATTCGCACAATCTCTCTCTCAATACCAGATCTCTAGAACTGCTAAACAATAAATATTAACTATGTCAATTCTACTCAATTTGTAACATTTTTTATAATCACTGTAAACCGCATAGAACTTCACGGTCCTGCGGTACATAAACCCTTATTATTATTATAACATTTTTAAGACCTTAAGTTTATATTTACTGTATTTTTCGATCCATAAAATTCACTTTTTCCACCCCCCAAAAGGGAGTAGAAAACTGGGTGTGTCTTAAGGAGCGAATACAATTTTTCTCCCCCCCCCCCCAGTACCTTTTTAAAAGTTGTGGTGCTCTCCTGCCGGACAGCTATCTTTGGAAGCAGAGCAGAGCAATGCAGGAGCGCGACTTTTGCGCTTCCTGCCTGGTCCCACGCCACTCATTGATTGGCTGAAGTCAGATTCTGGTTGTGGGCTGGCTGCTTCGGGTGCAGTTGGCTTCAGGCTGCTTAGCACCAGATGCACCAGACGCACCCCACTGTAAAGGAGGAAATTTATTTTCCTTGGGTTTTCATCCTCTACAGGGAGGTGTGTCTTATGGACGGGTGTGTCTTATAGACCGAAAAATATGGTAGTAATAGGTTATACACAAAAACTACAAAAGGAACAATAGCTACTTCAAATGCCTTTTAACTTTGAGTGGTGCTCAGAATCCAAGATGGAATGTAAGGAACTCGATGTGGGGATAAACCCCTAAAGAGCTTCTTATGGTATCTATCATTGCACCATTATGTAGTAAAAGGTGATTCAAAGTGCTTATTGAGAGTGCTCATAACTTTCATTAACTCATATGTTGAAAAATATTGTCCAACTCTTAAATAACTTCAAAATTGTGACGTCAAAGATAGACTTAGCTTCAAAGTTCAAACAGCGTTAGTTCAGCTAGGTTCTAGTTCAGCTGGGTCCTGACGCGTTTCGCCGCCCTGGCTTCCTCAGAGAACCCACTAAGCTGCCTGTAAAGTTCAATTTGATACGTTTCCTGATCCGAAAAATAATTTTTCTGTTTCCTGTGACAGGGGGGGCGGACATTGGGGGGAGGGGGGATTGTGTCGAGGGCAGGAGGGCCTGGGATCCCTCCTGCCCATATTGTATTGGGGGGTGGGGGATACGGGGCATCCACCTGGGCAGGAGGGGTTGGGCTCCCTCCTGCCCGATCGTGTAGGGGGGTGGGGGGGCAAGAGGTAAGGAGGGCTTGGGCTCCCTCCTGGCCTGATCATAATCGGGGGGAGGGGCCCGCGGGGCAGGAGGGCTTGGGCTCCCTCCTGCCCCGAATGTAATCGATGGGGGGGGGGGGGGGGCGCGGATCACTGGGGCCAGGAGGGCTTAGGCTCTCTCCTGGCCCGATGTTAATCGGCGGGGCAGGAGGGCTTGGGCTCCCTCCTGCCCCGATGTTGTCGCAGGGTGCCGCAGATGCCTGGGGCAGGAGGGCTTGGGCTCCCTATTGCCCTGATGTTGTCGCGGGGTGCCGCGGGTGCCCGGGGCAGGAGGGCTTGGGTTCCCTCCTGCCCGACCGTAATCGGGGGGGGGGGGGGAGGAGGAGGAGGAGGAGTTAGGGATCGCAGAGCAGGAGGGCTTGGGTTCCCTCCCTCCCTGATGTCATGGGGGGGGGGGGGTTGGGGTGGATTCTGTAACCGGTGTTGTTTTTGACAGACACTGGTTACAGACTCCAGCTTTTAAGCGAAGGACTGGCTCCTCCTTCGCCTAAAAACCCTTGTGTTGGACATTTGGGGCTTAGGCGTTTTTTGGGTTCATTATGGGGTATAAGTGTAGACGTCATTTGGTTACAAGTGTAGACGTAGTGTGGTCTGGGCGTTTAAACAGCTGAATGTAGAGGCAGGCCATTATCAAAACAAGGATGTTTGTTTTGGTTATGGACACTTTCCCTGCTTCTGCTTTCAATGTTTAAGGCCTTAGGCCAAAAAGGGACTTAGACGGTTTTTTTGATTATGCCCCTCCACGCGTTTTACAAGTAAGAACAAAATTAAAAAACAACAATGATAAACATACCAATTTTACTAATACAAACACAAAATAAATGTACTAAGAACGAGCAGGAAAGGGGAAAGAACTACAATAAATACAGGAAAGAGAACGTATATATGCATTGTATATGGGAGAAGAACAAAAGGACTAAGGGGATCAATGAGAGAAGAACAGTAGGATCATTAGTGAAAAGCATCAGTGAATAGGAAGCTTTTTAAAGCTCCTTTAAATCTGTCTAAACTTTGCTCTGCCCGAAGATGAGTAGGTAATGCTTTCCAAAGTATAAGATTTTTGTCAAGGAAAGCCAGTTCTTTAGTTTTGAGGGTTTTGAATATTAAGAGGGCAATCTTATAAGTTATCCTGTGTTGGATTGGAATATTATTAATACATATTGGAGATGTAATTTGAATGTTATCTTTCTACAAAAAAAAAGAGAGAGTGAGAGCTAGAAGGCAGATGCTCAAGGCCCTGGAGCAGCCCAGCAGAGAACCAGCGGCAGGCACTTTCAGCACTGGCGCATGGGTAAGGGAAGGGCCAGTCAGAGGGTGGAGGAGGCGATCTCGGTCACCAAGGGAGGGAGAAGCCGGTGGCCTCGGGGGAACAGCAAAGCCGGTTCCTGGGGTGGGGTGTCAAAGTGGAGGACAGCAGTGGGAGAAGACAGAGGAAGCAATATGGGTTGGGTCGGGTGTCAGCTCAGGGATTGGGTCGGGTCGGAGAGAGAACGAATCATCCGAGTTGCCATTATGGCCTATGGGGAACTTTGCTTTGATATACGAGCTTGCTTCTGGAATGAATTATGCTTGCAAACCAAGGTACCACTGTATTTCACATCAAAATGGAGGGGAGGAAGGGAAAATGATAACCTGGTTAATTCATCTTTTATTTAGATACTAGTCTTTAAGCCCGTTACATTAACAGGTGCTAGAGTAGATGTCTGTCTGTTTGGGTATTTTTTTTCTTTGTCTCTCTCTCCTTGCTTGCTCCCTGTCTGTCATTTTTTCTGTCTGTGAATCTCCCTGTGCCTCCTTCCTATGTCCTTAGTGCCCCATCCTATGTCCGTAGTGCCCCTTTCTATGTCCTTAGTGCCCCCAGTGCCTCCTTCCTCCCCCCCCTCCGATGCCAGCCTGCCTTCCATTGATAACCCCCCACCCCCTCCGTTGCCTCCCATCCCCCTTCCATTGAAACCCCCCCATGCCAGCCTGCCTGCCTCCCATCCCCATGAGCAGCATATTTCCATGGAACCCCCCCCGAAGCCATCCTGCATGCCTGCCTTCCATTGAACCCCCACCCCCCTCCAATGCCAGCCTGCCTGCCTCCCATCCCCCTTCCACCGAACCCCCCCCCATGCAAGTCTGCCTGCCTGCCTCCCATCCCCCTGAGCAGCATGTTTCCATGGAACCCCCCCTCCCCGATGCCATCCTGGCTGTCTGCCTTCCATTGAACCCCCCACCCCCCTTCCGATGACGTCATCAGGGACGCAGCAGAGGAAATTAGGCCAGTAGAAGAGCCGAAGCAGCGTTTAGTGTGCCTGCGACGCTGCTGCTCCTGCCGGGTTTGTCAGCCTTGTAGCAGTGGGAGGGTCAAGGGGGGGTCCAGCTCCGGTGCGTTGTTAGCAGTGGCTTGAAAAAAAGGAGACTGTGACGTTAGGCGCGCATGCGCACTCATGCCGTCGCGACGGATCAGGGAACACGACTTTTGAGTGCGCATGCGCGGCCTAGCATTTTATTATATTAGATATTTAACTTTATAGCCTGTCTTCTCAACGTAGCCCAGAATGGGTTACATGAATACATCTATATTTATCTTGACAAACACATAAAAAATTATGTTAATACAATATTACAGCATAATAAATCTAAATTTAAATTAAAACATTTTCATCAGAATTTAAAATCCAATGTATAATTTCTAATTAAATTATATTTACACTACTTCTAAACAACGATCTCAGCCACTTATCTAGAAACTAAATAAATTTGTTTTAACAGCTCTTTGTAAAGACAACAAATTGTCTAGTGATTTGATGTAAGAAGGGAGTTCGATCACAAATTAGGAGTTGGAGTGTTCACAAGCACACTCTAAATGAAGTTTTTTCACAGAGGGGATATAGAAACATTTCTCTTATTGTGAATATAAAGGGCTCCTTTTACTAAGCTGTGTAGCGTTTTTAGCGTGCGCAGAATTGCTACGCGCGCTAAACCCCCGCTACGTGGCTAGAACGCCAGCTCAATGCTGGTGTTAGCGTCTAGCGCGCGCTAAAACCGCTATTGCAGCTTAGTAAAAGGAGCCCAAAGACTGCTTTGTATGATATATGAATAGTGTTACCATATGGCTCCAGAAAAAAGGGGACGGATTGAGACCTCCGGGTTTTACTTCCATTGAAAGCAATGGAAGTAAGGAGAACAGATTGAGACATCTTGGTTGCTTTCAATGGAAGTAAAACCCGGATGTCTCAAACCGTCCCCTTTTTTCTGGAGCCATATGGTAACCTTATATATGAAAGAGTTTAAAAGCTATCACCAAAACCTTAGAAATACTTCCTCTTTTTTTTTTTTTTTTAAATCAAAAGCCAATGAACATCAATCAAAGCCCAGATGCCTAGACCTAATATTCATAACACCTACATTTCTTGTAAATCAGCATCACTGTATATATAGAAACTGACCAGTTTATCTGAACTAAAGTTGTTTATTCATATGAAAAATAAATTAGTACTTTAAACAGATAGAGTTATCTGGTTGTTAGCTTAATGTAAGGCTTCAAACCTGTTAGCCCAGGGACCTCGTTCACAAGTCAGGTAGCGCTGGGCTGCTTTCCACTGCCTGAGAGTGGCTGTGTTCTGGCTGTTCAGCTGCTTTAGCATGCTGTTGTAACGAAGGTTCTCTTGGCGTGCCCTTCGATTAAATGGCTCCACAAAGAACTCCTACAATAAAAATACAAAAGCTATTACAAGAGTTCTTTTTATAGTTCTAGATTTTACAAATAAACCATATAAGCAGACTAAAAGAGGAAGTCAGGTATATCACTGGCCTGAGAGTAAGTAATTACAGAATGAAATACAAAGTAGAAATTTCCCTGACCAGCATTGTTAGTCCATAAATCATGAGAGAATCCAAATCATTATTCAAAGGAAAATTTAATTAATAAGACAAAACCTTAAAAAAAAAGGCAATGGTATACAATTTGGGGCTCATAATCAAAACTTTAAAACGTCTAAAAACCCGCCTAAGTCAGCACTTTGACATCCTAATAGACAGGATGTCCAAGTGCTGATAACCAAACTGACATCCTGGACATGTAGCAGGATTTCTTATGCTTCTAAATGCTGCTGTGCACCCAGAGCTGAAAGGGGCGTATCTGGAGGAGTGGTCAGGGTGGTATTTGGGTGGGATGTGGGCCGACAAACTCAGACATCCTGCAGGGATAATTGAATGTTTTACTAGAAGGTTGGACTGTAAAAGCTGTAATTATAGTCTGCCATGGCGTTGAAGAGCCAGAGGTAGGTGGAGGGAAACCCCTCTGTTTCCCCCTTCTTTTAGGCATAGAAATAGGTCCTACCAATGATTTAATTCTGGAAAATTCACCTGCAGCTTGGGGGACGCTCCTCTCAGCAAACTGCTCAGGATGCCATCTTGCCTCTGCTAGAAATTTTAAGTGGAAAAGATTTCTGGTGGAACATCTGTTGGAGGCACCCTGGAGTAGGATGGTCAACTGTGTTAGGTAGCTGGAGACGTTGCCTGTCAGGATCTTAAAGGCAGTAATGACTAATTTAAACTTGATCCTTGCAGTTTTAGGCAGCCAATGTAGTTTCATAAAGTAGAAGTATTCTGATTTCCATAGTTTGTATATGAGTCTTGCAGCTGCATGTTGAACTAGTTGTAGAAGCGATAGTGACATTTTAGAGCTAAGAACTAGTGTTTGATTACAGTAGTCTAGTCAAGATAGGATTAGGGATTGCACTAAAATTCAGAAAGCCTCTGTTTCAAAGTACTTTCTGATGCACCTTAGCTTTCTCATTCAGGATTGTAGTTCTAGTGGAAAGTCTCTGTTGTCTACTGCAATCCTTGGAGTGGAGTGTGGGTCAATTGAGGGTCCAAGCCAAAGGAATTTGATTTTGTTCTTATTTAATTTGAGACAGTAGGTTGAATACCAGTTTTCTATGATGTGGACATTTTTTTTTTTTTTTATAGTGGTGAGGGTGTTGGCTAATGTAGCCATTACAGATAGCACAATTGCTGTGTCATCTGCATAGGTGAAATGTTTTATTCATGTAAGATCTAGGTTGGATCCCAAGGATTGCATTAGAAGGTTGAACAATGATGGTGAAAGTGGGGATCCTTGGGGGACCTGCTGGGAGGGGGCCAGGTGTCAGAAAGTTCACCATCCTTATGAACAGCATAGTGCAGAGTGTTTAGAATCCTTGAAAATAGGAGAGAACTGGGCCACTAAATCCAAAATTACTAAAGATCTCAGACATTTGATTGAAGTCTGCTAGGTTAAATTGCTGCTTAGGTCAAATGGGATTATGATTGCGCTGTGACGCTTGCTTAGTAGTTCTTTGTCATGTATTGCTAGTGCTGTGATTTTTCCTGAATCACAATTGTGAAGGGTGGACATAGCCTTCCATCATTTTGATAAATAGGGGGATAGAAGCTACTGGTCAATAATTGATCACTTCAGAAGGGCTGAGTTTTGGGTTCTTTGGAATGGGCATCAAGAGAATTCCTCTTCCTGATTTAGGGAAAAGGCCAGTGTTTAGGTGGCAGTTGAGCAACTGTGTTATTTCTCCTATGGTTGTTAGGGTGGCTGCTTTGATCAGGTAAGGTAGGCAAGTGTTGATGCCGCAACATACTTTGGAGTATTTTAGGAGCCATTATGGGGCTGATTCTCAATCCCGCCTCAGGACTACCTCCTCCATAAAGTATATGAGCAGTGGAAGTGCACATGTACTTTATTTACATACAGGGATGTGTTCCCTGTGCAATTATTTTCCCTGCCTCTTTACAAATGGTTCAAGAAGTCCCCCAAGTGTGTTGTTTTTTAAAAATGGAGAAAGAAGGTGGTAAAGCATTTCATAGCTCTTACTCAACTCCCATGACCTGGTGGCTAATATAATTTGTGCTTTACTGCCCAAACTCTTGCATTTAAATGCAATTCTATATATGTGTACGTGTAGTTAAGTGCCACATATACATATAAGTGTGAGATAACTGAGACATGCACATGTGTACTACCCTCTATTCTATAAAATAGCACATTAGTATTAGTATGTAACTACTAGAGAGTGGACATGTGGGTGGTGCATGGAAGGGACATGGTCTTCAAGTTCCTACCAGGTCAATGACAGGTGTGAGTGAATGCACTAACATTGTATGCATATCTTTGGGCTTATGGCTATATTCTATAAAGCACCTGTGCATACAGATAGCATTTCAAAATTGGCGCTTGGTATGTCTCACCTTGACACCTAACACATGGTGCCCAGTTAAAGAATTGTCCCCATTCAGTCTTTAATGTCTGGGAAGAAATCTTCAAGGTTCAGCTTACCCAGATGTTTTCAACAGAAGTAATAAATACTAATAATTACTATCAGAAACCTGCTGAAAAGCAAGCAAAGGAATCTCTTCATTAGCCTTGCTATTGGAAATTCACCACAATCCCCACCTATCACTCTATCCCCTCAAGTCCTCCGCCCTGTCCCTCGCATGCTCCCTCTGTCTGGCCCCAGTACTCACTCACTCTTTCAGTCTCAATCCCTCCCCCCTGCCCCTCAACCTCTTTTTTTTGTGTATATCTCAATCTTTCTTATCTGTCCCACAAATATAGTGGTAAACAAGTGCTTTTTACACTATGGAAATTAAAGACCATCAAAAAATACTTTGACCCTTTATCATTTAGATTACTAGTGCAATCTTTGGTGCTATCTATATTAGATACTGTAACATCATCTATTTGGGCATACCTAAAAAACAGTGAGGAAATTAAGAATTGTTCAGAACACGGCTGTCCGTTTGATATTTGGATTGAAAAAAAGCGACCATGTT
This sequence comes from Geotrypetes seraphini, assembly GCF_902459505.1. NCBI lineage: Eukaryota > Metazoa > Chordata > Amphibia > Gymnophiona > Dermophiidae > Geotrypetes > Geotrypetes seraphini. The sequence goes on from NC_047088.1 coordinate 149,813,944, forward strand.
AGTCCCTACTACAGACTGCTGCACTAGTTACCAATGGAGGCACGAATAATGTTTTAAGTTTTCTTGCATTTGGTTTCAAGCTGGTTTGGGGACTAGCTCCCACCTTCTATCTCATTTCGTGTTGTATAGTTCTACAAGGATTACCAGAAACTGTAATCCATTTGCATACCCAAGCATTACTGGTTGTAAATACAAATCCTTTTTGGATAGGACTCTTATGTACCAAGCAAGTAAACAGCAATTTTGGTTAGGCAACTACATTAATAGAGCTAGACTGACCTAGGGCGCCTTTAGGAAAGAAATAAAAACTGCATTGTTTAATAGATTTATCTCCTAAACAGAAGTTTCACTAAATCTAATACTGCTATTGTGTCCACTCTTGTGTAAAATGTTGTATTTTAATAATTTGCATATTGTAATTCGCTGATTGTCCAGCTCTCTTCAATGTGAACCGCCTAGAAGTCATCTGATTATGGCGGTATAGAAGAATAAAGTTATTACCGTATTTTCGCGGATATAACGCGCACCCGTGTAAAACGCGCACACGGGTATAGCGCGCAGAAATCACGATGACATGTACAAAAACTTTTGTATACCGCGCTCACGGGTATACCGCGCATGATGCCCGACGCTCCTTTCGCCCGCCCTGACTTTCCGTGCGCTATCCCGACTCTCCGTTCACCCCCCCTGACTTCCGTGCACTGCCCTGACTTTCCATGCGCTGTCCCGACTCTCCGTTCACCCCCCCTGACTTTCCGTGCACTGTCCTCCCTTGAAGTCCTGTCCCCCCTTGAAGGTCTGTCCCCATCCTGAAAGCCTGATGCCCCCCCCCGACATCCGATACATCCCCCCCCCGGCAGGACCACTCGCACCCTCACCCCGAAGGACCGCCGACTCCCCAACAATATCGGGCCAGGAGGGAGCCCAAACCCTCCTGGCCACGGCGACCCCCTAACCCCACCCCGCACTACATTACGGGCAGGAGGGATCCCAGGCCCTCCTGCCCTCGACGCAAACCCCCTCCCCCCAACGACCGCCCCCCCCCCAAGAACCTCCGCCCGTCCCCCAGCCGACCCGCGACCCCCCTGGCCGAACCCCACGACACCCCCACCCACCTTCCCCGTACCTTTGTGTAGTTGGGCCAGAAGGGAGCCCAAACCCTCCTGGCCACGGCGACCCCCTAACCCCACCCCGCACTACATTACGGGCAGGAGGGATCCCCGGCCCTCCTGCCCTCGACGCAAACCCCCCTCCCACCCAACGACCGCCCCCCCAAGAACCTCCGACCGCCCCCCCAGCCGACCCGCGACCCCCCTAGCCGACCCCCACGACCCCCCCACCCCCCTTCCCCGTACCTTTGGTAGTTGGCCGGACAGACGGGAGCCAAACCCGCCTGTCCGGCAGGCAGCCAACGAAGGAATGAGGCCGGATTGGCCCATCCGTCCTAAAGCTCCGCCTACTGGTGGGGCCTAAGGCGCGTGGGCCAATCAGAATAGGCCCTGGAGCCTTAGGTCCCACCTGGGGGCGCGGCCTGAGACACATGGTCGGGTTGGGCCCATGTGCCTCAGGCCGCGCCCCCAGGTGGGACCTAAGGCTCCAGGGCCTATTCTGATTGGCCCACGCGCCTTAGGCCCCACCAGTAGGCGGAGCTTTAGGACGGATGGGCCAATCCGGCCTCATTCCTTCGTTGGCTGCCTGCCGGACAGGCGGGTTTGGCTCCCGTCTGTCCGGCCAACTACCAAAGGTACGGGGAAGGGGGGTGGGGGGGTCGTGGGGGTCGGCCAGGGGGGTCGCGGGTCGGCTGGGGGGGCGGTCGGAGGTTCTTGGGGGGGGCGGTCGTTGGATGGGAGGGGGGTTTGCGTCGAGGGCAGGAGGGCCTGGGATCCCTCCTGCCCGTAATGTAGTGCGGGGTGGGGTTAGGGGGTCGCCGTGGCCAGGAGGGTTTGGGCTCCCTTCTGGCCCAACTACACAAAGGTACGGGGAAGGCGGGTGGGGGTGTCGTGGGGTTCGGCCAGGGGGGTCGCGGGTCGGCTGGGGGACGGGCGGAGGTTCTTGGGGGGGGAGCGGTCGTTGGGGGGAGGGGGTTTGCGTCGAGGGCAGGAGGGCCTGGGATCCCTCCTGCCCGTAATGTAGTGCGGGGTGGGGTTAGGGGGTCGCCGTGGCCAGGAGGGTTTGGGCTCCCTTCTGGCCCGATATTGTCGGGAAGTCGGCGGTCCTTCGGGGTGGGGGTGCGAGTGGTCCTGCCAGGGGGGGGATGTATCGGACGTCGGGGAGTCGGCCGGGCAAGAGGGCTTGGGCTCCCTCTTGCTCCGATCGTGGATGCGGGTGCGGGTGGGAGCGCGTGCGAGCGGTCGTTCGGGGTGGGGGTGCGAGCGGTCCTGCTGGGGGGGTGAATCGGGCGTCGGGCGGGGTGGAACTATGTTTAAAAACTTTTGTATACCGCGCTCAGGCATATAACGCGCGAGGGGTATGCGCGGTAGGTAAAAACGCGTATAACGCGCGCGTTATATCCGCGAAAATACGGTATTATTATTTCTTATGTCTAGTAGCCACACACACATATATATGATCTCACTTTGCAATCCTTCATCATTCACCCCATCCCCCATTCAAGACAAGTGCTCTAAATATTTACAAAGATGTATTTTCTTAAGTGAATGAAGGTGGGGAAGTGGGGCATCTGTATGTGTGCATCTCCAACATTGCATAGGTATTAACTAGGGTATATATCAGTAGCCAGCTGGGCTGTGTGTGCAAGAGTAGGGTGTGGAGGCTGTGTGTATCGAGTGTGTTTGAGTAGGCTTATGAATAGAAGGGAATGCAACTACAGAGGGAGGGCATAGAAGGGGGTATAGCCCCTTGTCCCTTTCCATTTCTGTTCCCTTCCATCTTTCACCCAAACAATTCTCCTCCTTGCCATTCCTACCTCACAACCACTTGTAGTGGTAATGCTGCAGAGCCATCCACTTGTGAGGACTGCAGGGTAATAGGCATGAAAGCAAGCTATAGATGCCTTGTGAGCTAGTAGACAGCAACAGCATTAACTACAAAGAGCAGGAGTAAATGAGAGAAACTATGTCCATGGCTGTTTGAACTGGAGAAGGCTAGAGGTGTACAAGAAAAATGGGAGCAATTAAGAGGATTTGCATAAAAGATGCATGAATTGAAGGAGGCTGGCACTACAAGCTCCTGGAAATCAAGGGTGTGGTGTCATTGTAAGCCAATTGCCCCACATCATCCTATTATCAACTCTGTCAATTCATTCTGGGCCTAGTCAAATAATACTTGCAACAGTAGTAGCAGCAGCATAACAAAAGCTCTGCATTTGACAGTGCAGAGTGGAAAGGCACAATGAAAGGCTTGTGAAACTAAGCACAGTGGGTACTCAATTGTGCCCTGCCTGCGCAGATACCCAGACTCCTTCGGCTATTAAATATATAAAAAGATTATTATTGCTGTTTTCATTTCTTTTGGGAAATGATCATGCAGAACAAGTACCAGAAAAGTACTGCTACAGCTTCATGATACTGAAATATCACTGTAAAGCACACTAAAATCTTGTTGGTTTGAAAAGTGCTGTTTAAATATGAATCACATGGGAGATAGCATAAGAGTCAGCCTTTATGAATATGCACAATCAACATCTGATAGTTTTTCATTATTGCTTCTGAAATTGCCTCTAAATAAGAAGTGGTGCATCAGTATCTTTAGATTTTACCTGGAATCTTAACTTGCTTTCTCCCTTCTCTCTCTCTCGCTTATGTATATTCACCATTAATGCCTCATAACAGTTCTTCCAATAAAGTGCCATGTGTTCATGGTTACTGCTGAATGTATTGACTTCATATTGCTTCATATACTGAACAATCTGTATAAAATCAGACACAAAAATTTAACTTCAAGGAAATGATTCATTGTGAAGAGGGTAGGTAAGCAACAGAACAGACTATAAGAACATAAGAATAGCCATAATGGTCCATCTAGCCCAATATCCTGTTTTCACAGTGGCCCTTCAGGTCACAAGTACCTGCAGACAATCCTGGCTACACAGATTGGTACACTGTTCACTCTTGCAGCCATTTCTGAGTCTTTGGTCATTATAAACAAATAATAAAAATGAATAAATATCAACATAAAGAGAATAATCAAAGATAACACAGCTTACATATCTGTCAATATAAATTCGCCATTCATCGGTACCGCAATACTCCTGGAAATCTTCAAAGAAAGATGGGCTGCCATTGGTGGAAGGCAGAGAGGGCAAGTGCAGGTTCATAAACAGAAGGTGGTAAACCTTTGATAACAAAGTTCGTACAATAGGAATTAGAAATGAGTAGGTTTCTGTTTGTTCCTTGATGGATGTGCTAAGGATCCCTTCCAATTTTCCCAAAAGGTAACATGCCTCTTCCTGGTTCTCTATCACCTTGGTCTGAAGAAGTGTGTTCAACTTAGCTGCAGCCATTGCACAAACCTAGGCAGAAAATATTAAAATTTCAACAGATCTCATCTAAAAATGAATTAAAATCAACGTGGAATACTAACATCTGCTGATTGTATTTTGATGTGAAGTGTAGCTCATACTGTTGTATATAAAGAATTAAAACTGCTCAATATATTTTGTAATAACTGTTTAAATGGCTGTTCCAAATGATCCCAAGATTGAGAGAAATCTTTGGTCATGCCAGGCATGAAAATGCATTTAAACCTTAACTGGGATGGATTAATAATACAGTGGACCTTAGTCAAACATATTTGAAGACCCCTAAGATGGGCCTCTATTTACTTCATTTTCCCCTGCAGATCCACATTAATACTATCCCTTCCTCCTCTGTCTAATCCACTAAGAACCTCGATTCAGTATGGATTTGGATTTTAGGTTTGATAACTCACCTTCCCAAATCAAGTAAGTATTTTCCTTTGCTGGTTTGGTCCTGAAACAATGGAGGGTTGATGTGATTTACCCAAAGTCATCAATTGGGGGGAGCAAACATGAACCCTGACTTAAACATGTTTCTCTGTGTGCTGTTCTAATCCAAAAGCTACTCTTCCATATTTTCATTTATGATGTTCTCTTAGGTTTCTGCAGCTGGCATCATGATTGTTGCTGTTTTTTGGGTCTCGCCATGTCTTCTACAGCATGATTGCTGATACGTTGGTTCTGTATTACCCAGACCCAGAAAACAGCAACAATCTTCATTTATAATCTTTCCTCTTCCTTCCCAGACTGCATACTCCAAGTTCATCTTTCCTGAAGTGGCTTAGGTGAACCTTTAAGGACCAGGTCTTAGCGTGGAGGCAGGAGCAGGTTGCACATGAGCAATGGGACTCTACAAGTACATATTTGGTGTGGAGGAACAGCCTATTGGTTAAAGAAGCAGGTTGTAAACCAGGGAAGCCAAAGTTCAATCCTGGTTCTCCCAAGATATTTCTTGTAACCTTGAGCAGGACACTTTACCCTTGTTTTAGGTACAAACACAGGACTAAATTCATTAACATGATTTAGCCTAAGTCCCATTATTATCAATGAGCACTATTTACTAATAACTCACATTAATGCATGTCAGTGTACAATAATGTACAATAGTAAATCTAGGTCTCAGACTGATCCTACTAACCTTACCTCACTCATTGAACTCAAACTTAAAAAAGAAAATAATGAAATCCAGTGCTCACAGGTCCCAAGAAAGGGTCACTATACATGTGTATTGTATAACTGCTGCCATACTGAGGCCAGTCTTTGCAGCTTTTCTGCACTGTTCTAGAGAGTTGAGTTGGGGGGGGGAGAGAGATGCTGAGCAAGGATGGAAGGAAGAATATCTGGATTCAGGGGAGGGGTAGAGCTTGCTAATTATTAATAATGCAGGTGGCTTGCAGATTACTGACAACTATACAGTATTACTGATGTAAAAGTATTGCCAACCACTGGACTCACCTGTTTAAAATGGCTGTTTGACAGCCCTGCTTAGACTCCATCTGTCTCATATGTGTCAGAAATTACCTATCGTCAGGCAAGGGACTAGCCAAATCTATAGAACCCCTCCTTACTTTGGGCCATAATTTACCTATTTATTAATCCTGCAGCAGCTCACAAAGGATATTACCACTAGACAACAGAACACATCCCACAGTAAGCCTTCTAAGCTGCAGAAAATATGTGCTAGCGCTTACCGCAGCTTTAGTAAAAGGATCACCTTATTCTTTTGCTTCTTGGCTTTGTGAATATCTTAACTTTAACCTCCCTTTTACTAAACCACGATAGCGGTTATTAGCACACGGAGCCATGCTTCATGCTCTTCGATGCTCCCAACGCTCACAGGATCTCTATGAGCGTTGGGACCAGCGTGGAGCATTCAGCGCGGCTCCCTGCGCTAATAACCGCTATCGTGGTTTAGTAAAAGGGAGGGGGAGGGATGTTTTCAATAGGAAATATGAACTCTGTACTTTTAGAAAGTTGGTTAAATGTTATCATTCAAAATCTAGAGCATGATTAGTATTGTAATAAAATTTAATATTGTACATATTATACCAACCAGTATCCAAGTACTTTGTTTTTTAATGTTCTAGTCGAGATGACTGTCTTAGGAAAAGGAAGTTTTGTTTGCTTTTCTCTATGCTGTTATGAAGGCACAGAGTTTAAGAATCTTGCTGCTGATTAATAGCTAAGCAATTAATATGAACTATGGATGCCTTTATTCTTATCTGGTGGAACCAATTCAATGTAAAATGCAGGTTATGTTAAAAATTAACACAACTCATCTATGGAGGCTTTGACAAAAATTTTTTCCTGATTTGTAGTTCATGAAAAATCATTAATGATTAATACAGACAAATTTTTTACAGCTAAATGCTATACTGCTTAATATGATTGTTAAGAGATCTGTGCATTCAAACCACATGCTAAAATGTATTTTTGATTTTATCAGATAGAGGGTTGCCAGAGGGTTGAGAGTAGGCATTTATGTGCTAATCAGTTAGTGCAGCTACATTACCATGTGCAAATTAGCTTGTGTTGGTAAGTACTCACATGCTAATATTTTTTTATGTGGCGATAGTAAGTTTGAACACATAAATCCTTTGCTACGGCAATTACATTGGCTACCTGTTAAATCTCACATAGTATTCAAGCCTTGGGTTTTGATTTTTCAAGCCATCCATCATGGCATCTATCATATATTATGACAATGTATCATCCACGTCAATCTTTGAGATCAAAAGTAGTGATGCATTTAGCTGTGGATGGTTTTCAGCAAGTGAAGTATGCTAGTACCAGAGCTACAGCTATTTCAATAGTGAGAGTTAAACTGTGAAACAATCTGGCTGGACAAATAAGATTAATGAATATACAATGTTTTAAGAAATTGTTGAACACGTCTATGTTTGTAGAGGCTTTATAATGAGTGAGTATGAAGCAGTATTAGAAGAAATGAAGTAGACAATGAATATTGAATGAAGTTGTTATTTCAGTAAGTTCCATTGAATTTAAGGTTTGTATTATAATTTTGTATATTTTTTGTAATCTGCATAGATTTAGGCAGAACATAAGCTTTTTAAATAAAAAGAAACAAATATTAGGACATGGCTGTAACAGCTGGATCTGGAAAGGCCCCTCGGTCTTCCCCCCCTCCTATTCCGCATATCCCCAACCCAGACCCCTACCATATATATATCCCTTAAATAAATCACATGACAACAGTTTGAAAAAAACGAGTCGCAGCTCTGTTTATTATAATAACAAATAATCAATTATACAACCATCAAGCTACCACACAGTAACCAAACAGCTTTTTGGCCCCATGACCCCACCCCTGTCAGCAAGGGTCAGGGAAGTGGCAGGTGCCACCCTGCCCCTTCAGCTGGGTCACCAGCCCACCTGGGACCCGCTTCCGAACCAGCTGCCCTTCTGCTGCTCATCTCCAGATGAGCCCCGGCTTTTTGTAGCTCTAACCCCGCCTGCGACTCTTGAGCTCCCAACCCGGGAACCAACCAAAGCACAACAAAGGGAGGGAAGGTGGGAAAAACCGCCACCGTGAACCCGACAAACCCCAACCTCCGCGGCTGTTCGCTATATGAAAATTAACTAACCCCGCCTCGCATCCTATTCCCCAATTCCCGACTCCCAAACCTGGAAGGACGGCACCTACCCCAATCATCACAACTAACACTCGCCTGTCCCTCCTTTTTGCCCTCCCAGAGCCAATCCTGAAGGGTCGCCACGAGAGCCTTCCAGCCCCATGTTACACGTGCCCATCCAGACTTGCTCTCGGGTTAACTTTTAATGAGAAAAACAGAAAATCTGTCATTTTACTGCTGCAGTAAAAATAGACAGCATGTAGGAAAATCCCATTTATGGGTGCACTAAGGCCACTTTATACAGCAGCTTAGTAAAAAGACCTACGGTATATGATTTGCCCTACTTACAAAAGATTTAGGGCTTTTTTTAAAAACATATCTTTATACACAGGCTTACCAATAAGAGAGAGAGAAAGGTCTGTCACGCATGGCTATAGCATTATGATTGAATTATAGTGTTTTCTGGCTAAGACTGTGTTAGTTCATTTGTGGTTTGAATGTGAGAGCATGTTTAGGAATGAAAGCTTAGATTTTAACTGATTAAAAATGGAGTTCCTTTCCTTTCTTTAACTGTAAATATTTTATAATTTGTAATCCGTTCCAACACATCTATTGAGAACAGTACAGTACTCCCCCGATATTCGCGGGGGTTCCGTTCCAGGAACCCCCGCGAATCTTGAAAAACCGCGAATACGGTTTTTCATGGGGGAGACTGGAGAGGGCAGCAGGAGAGAGCAGCCGGAGCGCCAGCAAGTGCAGGAAATCACTCGCTGTATGCTCCGACTGCCTCTTCCTGCACTAAGTCGGGCCTTACCAATCAATTTAATAATCATCTTTATGGAATTTGAAGTTTGGAGGTTGAAAAGATGCCAACAAGGCTACAGAAACCAGGGTGGTTGAAGAGGAAAGAGGTGGGTCAATAACAGCAGAGGGGGAAGAGGGTAATGATTGTCTAATATTAGCAATATTTTTTGAAAGCCTGAGGCAAAATCTTCAGCAGTGAGGGGAGAGAGGATGTTAGGGGAAGACGCATCTATGAGTGAATACAGAAGACATTAGAGGTATTATGAGTTCTAGTCGTACTTAAGTACTTTGAAGATGCATGAGCGTTTTGCTTCTCGCAGCTTGTAAGAGCAGAGCGTCAGGTTATGAACTTAAAGTGGTGCATTGTAAAGAAAGAAGGATTTCTGCACCAAAGATGCACTTTGTAGTTGGCGCCTCAAAAGGGAAAGACCTGAGTGATACCAGGGTTGTGAAGAGCGCCTCTTAGAAGAAAGAGAGTGCAAAGGTGCAGAGTGGTCAAGGGCAGATGTTGATTTGCTTAGATAAGGGATTAGTGAACAACTCATTGAAGCAGGCAACACATTTGTCAAAAAAAACTTCAGGTGTAAAGGACTGCAGATTTTTGTTTCTTGGGGTAGGAAGAAGTGGGAGTGAGAATGTTGACTATAGTGCTATTTGAAAATTGCAAGAGAGCATGGTCGGATCAAGGTACCGGGTGAAGAGCTGGTACAGAAAGATGGAAAACTAAAGAGGAGTGAGTCATGACAATATTGAGCAAGTGACCAGCAGAATGGGTTGGTGCATGTACTAATTGCTGAACAGAAGAGTCTTGAAGAAAAGTTGAGAAATCTTGAGCAAAGACATCTGAGGAATCATCAAGGTGAATGTTCAGATCACCTAAAATTAGGAATGGAGAGGACAGAGTGGCATAAAGACTAATGAGATTATATGAGCTCAGGAGAGAGGAACGGGTAATAGAGGGAGGTTTATAAATTAGAAGGAGCATCAATGGGTAGGAGGAGGAGATTTGCAGAACTAAGTGTTCAAGAATAGTTAGTGGATAAGTTGCAGGTTTTTGAATGAGCAACTACCGAAGGAGAAAGAAAAAATGCCAAGGCTACCATCTTTCCTACATTTGTGGTATTGATAGAAAAATGTATGTCCTGGGGGGCAAGACTGATGCAGAATTGCTTCATCTCCAGGGGATAGCCAGGTTTCTACAAGGGTAAGAATGTCAGGGTGTTCTTGGTCCAAGAATGTATTAATAAGATGTACCTTTGAGCAGAAAGGACAGACATTAAGGCTAGCAATTTGTAGGACCACAGATCAAGAGGAAGGGAGAAATGTAAAAGTAGGAGCCAGGGGAATGAAAACCAGAGTCCTTACCTGAGCAAAGATGGGTTGGTGAAGGAGAGAAGAGGAGTGTATCCTGCGTCCTCATATCACAGGAATAAATGATGTTGAGAATTCCAGAATAGTGCTGGACAGGATAACCAGAAAAAAAAACCCAACAGAAAAGTGCAAAGGAAACTGGGAGGCACCCACAGAAAGTGTATGAAGGAGTATACAAAGAAGCATGACATGCTCCTTTGTTCATGCTCCTTCATCTCATGCCACTGAGAAGTAGAACTTGTTAAGTGGGCTCTGGAAAGTGAGGTCACCTTATGGGTGAAGCGTTGAGGAGTGTGGGCAGGAACATCAGAGGGCTGCCACATTTGCACCAGCCTATTGGTAGAGTTGGAGGCTGGAAAACGCAAGGCACCACAAGTTAGATAAAATAAAACAAGCACACACGAATAATCCACAGGAGTGCTAAGATCCTAACTTAACAATATGCCCTTGCAAAGAACAAGATGGAGGCCTAAAGCTGAGCTCTAGTGGCGGTGACTCTGCTTACCTTCATGATGCCTTTGAAGCATCGTGGGAAAATCAGAGAAAGGTAGGGGAGGGTGATTGGGGTGGGCAGACTAGATGGGCCGTGGCCCTTATCTGCCGTCTATTTCTATGTTTCTATGACGGCAGCGCCTAAGATTACTTCTTTAACATCAAACTTTTCCCAAACTACCATAGAACAGTTTGCCATTGGATCATCATCCAGAGGTCTGCTGAAGGTCGGTAAGGCTGAGGTGTTATCGCTCCTGCTTCTGGAGAGCAGCATTTCGCTGTACCCAAAAGCTAGCGTATGCTGGCAAATCCAGTCAGTCAATGCAAGGGAGCAAAAGTGCTGGGAACAGCACATTTGAATTATATCAGATTAACTCCTGGGTTGCGTGTGTCTGGTGCCACTGCTATGGGGGCCGTGGCAGAAGTGAAGAGCAGTCAAGTAGCAGTGGAGAAAGATCCTAAGTGATAGTAGTGCAGAGAGGCACTACAAGTGGCTGCAAGTTCAGGTTCATCTTTGGTGAAGCAGGAGAATCAGCAGTACCTTCAGCTATCTTCTCAACAGTGAAATCAAAAGTATTTCATTTAGAGAAGATATGAAAGACCATAGTAGCACTGGAATAGCCTATTACATCTCAATTGGGCTTGAAAGTGGCAGAATTTATAATGTGGAGCAGCAAATGGACTCAAATGATTTGCAAGTTGTTACAAAATTCGGTACAGACTTTGGAAATTGAGAATAAGTCTACAGGTACTCTGACATCAGCTGTGGTTTAAGGAACTTCTGCTTTAGATTTAAAGTGTAAAAATTTGAAAAACGTGGTATGAAGATGAAATTTGTGTCTGATTAATTTTCCTAGAATTTCAGCACAGGAAATGTGTAAGAAATATATGCTGGAAGTATTGAAGGTGCCTACTCAATCTATTCTGCCTCTTTCTAGAGTTTTCTACTTGCCAGTTTACAAGAAAAACCCTGAATTAGAAGAAGGGCTAGTTTCCCTTTTTTCTATTTCATAGGATAGCTTGGATCTTTTTGGGAATCCTTTAAGGAAAGCACTGCTATTCCCTCTACATTACTTGTGACTTACTTTGGACTATGATAGGGATTGGATATTAAGATTATAAATATCATAATTCCATGTTTTGTTCTCTGAAAATACAGTTGTTACCAGATGTAGCATAGGCCAAACAAATATCATAAACAAATATCATAAAATTTCTTCTGAGACCTAGGTTTTTGGCCTTAGGAGGTCTTTTCTTTCTTAAATTTCCATATAAATGTGTGGTTACATATTGGTCACAAACATATCTTTTCAATCCCTCTCTATTAACTTTGTTTGTTAGTGATATGAGTGGAATCTGAGCAGAATCTTGCCTCTCCTGTTCTGGATCTCAAATTATAGGAATGTACTCAAATAAGCAGATAAGCCAGCATTAGGATTATTTCCTTTGTATTTAAAATAGCAGGGGTTTTTTCTCCCTTTGATCTCTTGTCTCTCTTTCAATGGAGGTCTTGTATGGAATTTCAAAATTAGTATTTTAATTATTGAAATGTAGGTTTTTTCTTCTTTGTGGTATAGCCATTGGAATTCTGTCTTTCTATATGAATATTAGCTTGTTGTATGAATAAAATTTCAATAAAATGAAACAAAGCAAAACAAAACATAACTGAGCAGTTAGGATGACAATAGAGTAGATTGGATTAAAAATGTTTGAGCAGACTGGATGAACCAATAGTATTTTTCTGCTGTCATATAATGGGATGCTACATTACATTTTTGAACTTTTACTAAAATGTATAAGCATTAAGTAATGGGTTCATGTGTGCCTAGAGAGAGTCTATACAAACACCTGGATTTTGTTTGTTTCATGCTATACGTCAATCAAGAAAAGTACCATTATTTTTACTACAGAACTCCCAGGTGTGGCTTTACTTCGAAAATAAATCATAATTAAACCAAAACCTACAAAGCATATTTTAAGTTTACTTAATGATCTATCCATAAGCAAGCATAGTGCTTTCTATCAAGGTCTTCATTTTCTTTTTCAGGACTATTATATACACTGCATAAAAATTGTAATGGTTTTCTAATATTTGTAGGACATATTTTGTAATGGACTAAGATACCATAGAAACATATAATTTCAGAGAATAAAAGGCACAAGAAATCTGACATTCCTAGTTCAATACAGTACTCATCCAGTCATTCGTGGTCGGCCATTTGCGGTCCCAGTCATTCACGGTATTTCCCAACCGCGAATGACCGGGTAGGAGAGGGCAGCCGGAGAGGCAGGAGAGAGCAATCAGAGCACCGGCGAGTGAAGGAAATCACTCGTGGTATGCTCCGACCACCTCTTCCTGCACTAATGTCGAGCCTCACCAATCAGGAGCTGCGTGTCAAAGCAGCTCCTGATTGGCGAGACCCGACTTTAGTGAAGGAAGAGGCGGTTGGAGCATACCGCGAGTGATTTCCTTTACTCGCCAGTGCTCCAGCTGCTCTCTCCTGCCTCCCCTGCTAAAAACCGTATTTGCGGGAGTTCCTGGAACGGAACCCCCACAAATATCGGGGGAGTACTGTACTGCAATTACAGTTTTTGTCATGTTTCACTCTATCATACAAATGATCTATGTCAGGGGTGTCCAATGTCGGTCCACGAGGGCCGCAGTCCAGTCGGGTTTTCAGGATTTCCCCAATGAATATGCATTGAAAGCAGTGCATGCAAATAGATCTCATGCATATTCATTGGGGAAATCCTGAAAATCCAACTGGACTGCGGCCCTCGAGGACCGACATTGGACACCCCTGATCTATGTGATCAACAGAACAAAAAACAAGTATGCAAATTTTGTTTCTAAATAAGAATCCAGATCTACTGGGACTTATAAGACTAACGACATACAAAACTTTTCTAAATGGAAAGTGACATTACAGAGGATCCAGTAGAAAGAGCAGCTCCTCAGAAGCACGAAACATGGGCAAAATTAAACTAATCAATACATTCAAAAATAGAGGAAATGAACTATGTTATTCACTGAAGCTTTAACTTTTTCAGGGTGGTTGCTAAAACCTTCATGAATTCTGTTAATTTTGACTGACATTTTGCCTTGACAAGTAACATTATTTCAGTAGTAGATGCAAAGAAAGGATGGCACAATGCTGACCACTTGTCTTTCTAAACTGAGTGGGAGTCCCCCAACTGCGATGGGTGGTGGTGTTTCACTATCACATTTTCAATTGCTAGGGATAGGCAGGTTCCCTGGAGTCCTGCAGAGTTTGCCTGCCCCTCACTATTGAAAATGTGATAGTGAAATAGCACTCCTCACTGGCAGGACTGTAGGTGGAGGACTCCTACTCAGCTTAGAACAGTGGTCTCAAACCCGCGGCCAGGGGGCCACATGCGGCCCACCAGGTACTATTTTGAGGCCCTTGGTATGTTTATTATAATCACAAAAGTAAACTAAAACAGTCTCTTGATATGTCTCTTTAGCTATAAATTACAATATTATTATTAAAACTTAACCAAAATGAAAGATTTATAAACTATAAAGAGTTTTACCTCATGCAAAATTGTCATTTCTTTAATAAGACATTAATTATTTTTTTCTGAAGCCCTCCAAGTACCTACAAATCCAAAATGTGGCCCTGCAAAGGGTTTGAGTTTGAGACCACTGGCTTAGAAGGAAGTGCTGTCGAGTCAGAGAAATTTCACTAAGTAGTCAAGACGATTAAAATGAGTAATCAAATCAAACCATTTTACCATATTACACATTCAGCATATTCAAATACAATGCACATGAAACAAACCTGTAAGTTGCTTTGTCCTATGAATCCAAGAAGAAGTCTGATCTCCACCTGGGAGAATTTCTCCCATTCTGGACTAGCAGAGTACCACACAGAGAGGCTGTCCATGAGGATTACTATCTCTTCTAAAAGCTATTGCAAACAAAAAGGAGAAAGAAAAACAAAATTACAGAAATTTTATTACAAAACTATGTATATAAAATCTAAGACATTATTCGCTTGCTCCTTACCAATACTTGTGTAGCTTAAGAGTGAAAGGCAATCTTCCTAACTTTATGCATATTCTGATTTACACCAAATCAGTAAGCTGCTTGACTGAACACTATCTCTGTACTGAATAAGAAGTCTCAAATAAGTGTGGGTTGTTTGTTTTTTTTTTACAGAGCAATAACTATGTAATGAGGCATTTTTATAAATCAGCTAGTTTTCCCAACACACAGATAATCAAATGTTTTATGCATCAAAATAGATTTCTTTCTTAGTGTACATACAAAAAAAATGTTATTCACTTTGGTCAAGTGTTAAAAAAAAGTCCAGGTTTTTGGGATATCATCAATGAAAATGAATTTATTCATGAATATACATTAGGGATATTTTGAAAATCTGATTTATTTGGAGCTCTTATGGATATCAATAAATACTACTGGCATTATTTCAAAATTGTACTTGGTAGAAAGAGTAGAAACCCCACTACCCCATGCCTCTCCCACATTCACCCATATTCTCTTACTCCTTTCTCTTGCTCTCTGCTGGGGGAAATCAATCCCAATCCTACCAATCAACCCTCGCCCTATTCATGTTGGTCACACCACAGTGTAATCAATCTTATTCCTGTTTTTCTCCGCTTTCTCATGTACCCTGTGGAATGCCTGTTCTGTCTCCAACAAATTTATTGTACCTTCATCCATAAGCTCTTTATCTCCTGGAATATCCACCTGCTAGCACTAATTGAAACCTGGATCTGCCCTGAAGACTCTGCTTCAGCTGCTACCCTGTGTCATGGAGGCTACCTTTTCTCACATACACCTCGCCCAGCTGGTCGTGGAAGTAGTGTTGGGCTCTTACACTTACTATCCTGTAGATAGCAACTTCTCCTTCTGCCTCAATCTCACTGCTCTCCCTCCTTTGAAGTCCACTCCATCGATCTATTCGCTCCTCTTCCCCTCCAAGTAGCAGTCATTTACCAACCCCCCCCTGATAAATCCCTATTTTTTCCTCACTAACTTTGACTCTGGGTTCTCTTTTTTTCTCAAACCCTCATTTCCTTACCTCATCCTTGATGACTTCAGCATCCATGCTGATAACCCCTCGACTTCTACAGTTCTAGGTTTCTTGCTTTAACATCCTCATTCAATCTCCAGCTGTGCTCCACCATCCCCATGCACCAGAATTGTCACTGCCTTGACCTTGTCTTCTACCATCAATTTCTGCACCTCAATTCTTATCTTATCTATCATCTTTTGACATTCACATTTCACAAGTCATCACCCTCTTCCCCCCTTCCCCCCCAGCCAATCACTACCAATATGTTTAGGAACCTTCAGGCTATTGACCCTGGCACCCTCTCCACCACTGTCTCATCCCTCCCTTCAACTACTATGTCATGCAAGTCTGTCAAGGAAGCTGTCTCCTCCTATAACACTATCCTCTCCTTTGCACTAGATACCCTCACTATTTCCATCTCACATCCTATAAAGTGTGCCAATCCCCAGCCCTGGCTGACCTCCAACATCTTCTACCTGCACTCCTGTGCCTGATCTGCTGAATGTCTTTGGCTTAAATCTTGCACACATGCTGACTTCATACACATCAAATTCCTACTGATATCCTTCCCATCTGTTCTCTCATTTGCCAAACAAAAATACTATGGTGACACCAGGAAGTATTTCTTCACAGAAAGAGTGGTAGATCACTGGAACAAACTTCCGGTGCAGGTAGTCAAGGCCACAAGCGTGCTCGACTTTAAGAATAAATGGGACATCCACATGGGATCCCTACGTGGGTCGAGCAGCACTCAGACTTAATGGGGTGGGTCAGTAGAGTGGGCAGACTTGATGGGCTGTAGCCCTTTTCTGCCATCACCTTTCTATGTTTCTATGCCCATTGCACCACCATTACAGTCTTCAAGGAAAGATGATAGTTCAATATCTGAGAATTTCTCGTTTGACATTTTATCTACCTGGTCAAAATTTACACTCCCTTCTCTTGCTACTTTAGAACAGACACTGAATTCGATGATCCTGCTTACTTGATCCTCTTCCTTCATCATGGATACTTGAACATAAGTATCGTTTGTCTTCATATGGTTATCAACAATTTGAAATCTGGAGTCATTCCACCAGAATGGAAAACAGCAGTTTATCCTATTCTGAAAAATCCTACGTTAGACTCTTCACAAGTTTCTAATTTTCATCCAGTCTCTAATCTTCCTTTCATTTCTAAGGTTCTAGAAAAGATTGTATTTTCTCAACTTTCAGAACACACAAAATCCTCTTTCATGCTGCATCCATCACAATCTGGCTTCAGAAGATTTCATTCTACTGAAACAATTTTAGCATCTTTGCTTAATGACTGCTATACAGCTTTTGATCAGGGTAAGTCGGTACTATTAGTGTCTTTGGATCTCTCGGCAGCCTTTGATCTTGTTAGCCATTCTCAGATGGAGAATATCTTCAGAATATTTGGGGAGGTATTGGAGTGGTTCAAGTCATTTCTCAAGGAGAGAACTTTTAAAGTTTCTTTTTCCTCTGTTTGCTCCTCTATTTCCTGTGGTGTGCCTCAAGGTTCTATACTTTCACCTTTATTATTTAATATCTTTTTGAGTTCTCTGGCTTTGAGAATTCAGGAATATCAAATTAAATGTTACTTTTATGCAGATGACATATTACTGGTTTATCCAGAAACAATTGTTAATCCAGATCTAGAACCTTTACAATCATGTATCAATATGATCAGCGATTGGTTAACTGAACATATTTTGATTTTGAATCCACAGAAAACAGTTGGGATGTGGGTCACTAGTTCATCATAAACATCATCTTTGTCACCTCTTTTGGATTCCCAACCCATAAAGCTTTCATATCATTTGAAATATCTAGGTGTCTATTTAGACTCCACGCTTACATTTCATTTACAAATTTTGTCTGTTGTGAAATCTTGTTTTTTCTCTTTATCAAAGATTCTTACTTACATTAATACATCGATCTGTGAGTCTCTCATTTATGCCTTAGTAACTTCCAAACTCGACTATTGCAACATTGCTTATATCAGATTACCATCGGTATCTATTAAGAAACGGCAAACTGTACAAAATACTGCTATCAGATGCTGGCCAATGCTTGGAGATACAATCACATTTTTCCTTTTTTAAAGGCTTCCAGTTAAATTTCACCTTATGCATAAGACTTTAATGCTTGCATATAAAGCATTACAATTAATTTAATTCTTTAATTTAATTCTTATATACCACTAATAACTGTGAGGTTTCTAAGCAGTTTACAAAAATGAATGCATTAAAAGATACAATAAATAAAAATAAATAAGATAGGTACTTAGAAATTCCCTAACTCTCCCAAAGGCTCACAATCTAACTAAAGTACCTGAAGAGATAATTTATGAAAAATAAAGATAAAATATAAAGATAGAGATAGAAATGAATATTCTACCAAGTAATGAATAAATAAATTTAAAGATAGAATTAAAAATAAATAAGTAAAATAAATAAAAAAAATAGAGATAAAAAATAAGTATCAAGAGAAATAAAAAATATATATTTAAAGTGTTCTCCCCTGCTGGATCTGGTCAACCAGACTACTTAGGAAAATTATTAATTCCCTATAAGCCTGCTCGTACTCTACGTTCATCAACTGCTCACTAACTGGCTTTGCCTGCAGTTTATTTTGTGAGTTTAGCATCTTCGCAAAAGTCTGCATTTTTTGGCAGTAGTTCCTTGCCTGTGGAATTCTCTCCCACTTTTGATTTGTTCTGAATTATCCTTTGTAAAATTCAGATCAGTGGTTAAGATGCATCTTTTTGGTTTAGCATTCTTATGAGAAGATTGGTATATTGGGATCCTGTATTTTTTTGGCAACTATTTAAACAAGATTTAAACAAAATTATTTGCCTTTTTTAGGTTTTTAGATTACCCCCTCTTCTACAAAGCCGCGTGGTAACGGCCCCGAAGCCCATAGAAATTTAAAGGGCTTCGGGTCTGTTGCCGCACGGCAACCACTGGCGCAACTTTGTAGAAGAGGGGGTTAGATTTAATTAATTTTTTAATTTCATTTTTGTGTTTCTTTTTATTGTCATTTTTTTTTTCTTTTGCTTTCCTATCTTACATGGTGTGCCTTTCTTTTTAAAATATATTTTGTACACTGTGCTGTTGATAAACCGAAGTGCGGTTAAAACTTTTAATAAACAAACATTTAACTCTCGTAGCTCTAATCCTCGCTGTCTCTTTACCACACTAAATTCCCTAGTCAAATTGCTCTCACTTCCAATCCGTCCTTCACTTTCTCCACAGACTATGGCCAAATTCTTCTACAACAAGGTTCAGAAGATCCACCTTGAATTCTCAACCAGGTCACCTCTCCCCAACCCCCTTTTACATCTGTCCTTTCTGCCAACCTACCTTCAACCTCTGACACATTTTCCTTCTTTTCTGAAATCAATGAAGATGAAACTGCACATCTTCTCTCCTCCTCCAAACCCACAACCTGCTCCTCTGATCCAATTCCTACCCACCCACGCACCCACTTGGCGTTACCTCGCCCACTGACATCCTCAACCTATCACTCTCCACTGCAACTGTTCCCAATGTCTTTAAACATGCCGTAGATACAAAAAAACCCTCACTAGACCCCCATATGCCCCTCTAACTATCGTCCCATCTCCCTTCTTAGCCAAACTACTTGAACTTGCTGTTCACCACTATTGCCTGGTCTTCTTTTCATCTCAAGCTATTATTGACCCACTTCAGTCAGGCTTTTGCCCACTACATTACACAAAACCCACCCTTGCTAGTGACTTGCTCTTGGTCAGATCCAAAGGCCTCTCTATCCTTATCCTTCTCGATCTATCTGCTACTTTTGACACTGTTGATCACCACCTACTCCTTGATATGCTTCCCTCACTGGGATTCCAGGGCTCTGTTCTCTCCTGGTTTTCTTCCTATCTCTCCCATCTCACTTTCAGTGTATACAATGTGGGATCCTTCTCCATTGCTATACTATCAATGAGTATACCTCAAGGCTTTGTCTTATGACCTCTCCTGTTCTCCATCTATACCCGCTCTCAGTACTCTGATCTCCACCCATAGTTTTCATTATCACCTCTATGTTGATGACTCCCAGATCTACCTCTCCACACCAGATATCTCTACAGGAATCCAGTCCCAAATCTCAGCCTGATTGTCTGACATTGCTGCCTAGATGTCTCACCATCATCTAAAACTGAATATGGGTAAGACCAAGCTCCTTATCTTTCTATCTAAACCCATTTCCCACTTCCCCCATTCTCTGTGGACAACACTCTCCTTCTCCCTGTCTTTTCAGCTTGCAAACTCGGGATCATCTTTGACTTTTCTCTCTCTTCTTCTCCACTCAGATCCAATAAATTGCTAGACTGTCACTTCTTACGCTATAATATTACTAAAGTCCTACCTCTCCTTTCTGAACATACTACCACAATCCTTATTTATACCTTCATCACCTCTCGCTTAGATTATTGCAACTTGCTTCTCTAAGGTCTTCCACTCAACTTTCTCTCTCCTCTTCAATCTATTCAAAATTCTGCTGCACAACACATATACCGCGAGAGCTGCCATACTTATATTACCCTTCTCTTTAAGTCACTCCATTGGCTCCCCATTCATTTCTGAATACAGTTCAAACTCCTCTTACAGACCTACAAGTGCATTCATTCATCAGCGCCTCAATATCTCTCTCCTCACTTATTTCCCCCTATGCTCTCCTGTGCTCTATTTATCAGGTAAGTCCCTCCTATTCGTACTCTTCTCCTCCACTGTTAATTACAGACTACGCCCCTTCTATCTTGCTGCACTATATGCCTGGAACAGACTGCCTGAGTCAATATGTCAAGCTTTGTCTCTAGCAGTATTCAAATCCACTTTTCAAGGCTACTTTAAACTCCTAGCTCCCACTCACCATAAGAAACCCATGTACATCCTTTCATTCTCTCTGCAAGAAACTCCCCAACCACAATATGAGGGGCCACTGAAAAGTTAGCAGCCCAACTAAGAGAATGATGTGGAGCCAAGAAATTTACAAGATATTCCACACTTTTCTTGACACTTTTTGTTTCAGTGATATGAAATGAAACAAAAAGTTCAAGAAAAGTGTGGAATAACTTGTAAGTTTCATAAGCTCTACATCATTCTCTTCTTGATTAGGCTGGGAACTTTTCTGTAGCCCCTTATATGTCCTGTCTCTCTGTCTATATTAAATTGTAAGCTCTTCTGAGTATGGACCATCTATTACATGTTCAATGTACAATGCTACATAAGCACTATAGAAATTATAAATAGTAGTAGTAGTAAAGTGAGGCATGCAGTAAATTATTATAGTAACATATACAAGCTAAAACTGACAGCATAATTTGTAAGCTTTATACTTTTTAAATGTAAAGTCTGAAATTTATAGTTCTGTGCAAATATTTAGACCTCCCTGTTTAAACTATGCTTTACCGAATCCCTGACATAACATCTAAATGGTACAAGGTTAAACACATATCTGCACATTTTAATACACAAATATTAGTTATTTGCTGATTTCTGAAAGATTAAATTAATAAAGAAACGTAAGCTTGCTGGAGAGTGTTACATTGTATGATTTCCTTTGGAAAGGGATATTTTTGGGGAGTATCTTAGTGATCTTGGATGTGCATAGGGGAAGATCCTGTTTTTCATGTACTTTGACCCATTATCTTTAAAAGCCATGAAGATCAGTTTTAAATTTAGCCCTGTTTTACACCAGTAGCCAGTGAAGATTTTGCAGAAATGGTGTGATGTGATCACATTTCTTGCAACCTTTTATCAGTCATGCTGCAGCATTCTGAATCAACTGGAGCTGGTGCAAAACTTTTGTAGTTAGATCAATGTAAGAGTGCATTGCAGTAATCCAACTTCAATATTGGTGGCAATATTGGTGGCATGAACCATCAAGAGAAAACTTGCCTTTATCAAAGTCAATGTACAGAAAGAGACAGTGTAGTTGTGGAAGGTGACAGAGGCAGCTCTTGAAACTTGCTTTGGAGCAGGGGTGTCAAAGTCCCTCCTCGAGGGCAGCAATCCAGTCAGGTTTTCAGGATTTCCCCAATGAATATGCATGAGATCTATTAGCATACAATGAAAGCAGTGCATGCAAATAGATCTCATGTAAATTCATTGGGGAAATCATGAAAACCTGACTGGATTGCGGCCCTCGAGGAGGGACTTTGACACCCCTGCTTTGGAGGATCAGTAAGTGTTGAGTCTATTTGTACCCAAAGGTTTCTAAACTGCGATTTAAGGGAAGTTTGTAGCTCCCCAAAAGGATTATATTGTCAGGTGTGTGACTGCTTGTGCTAGGGACTCATGAGAGTTCAGTTTTACTTGGGTTCAGGCAAGGCTTTTTGTTTTTAGCTCATTCTTAGTAGCTAGCTTATTCAGATCTATACATAGGTCTGTTTCAAAGGTTATGAGTAGCTAAATGTCATCCAAGTAGATGTAGAATTGAGTATCAGTCCATCAAATCAGCTTAGATACTAGCTTAAGGTAGATGTTAAACAAAGACGGTACCAGTATTAATCCCTGTGTTACCCCGCAGGTCAGGGTGGTGATGAGGTGCTCCCAAACAATATGAAGTGTTGCCTATCTGATGAGATCTGAACCAAGTATATACTGTACATTACTTTGCCACTGATACCTGTTTTTGCCCTCTATTGACTTCCTTTCAGAGCTGTTTAAGTGTGTCACTTAGAAACAGTCACACCTTTTTACCAGCCACATAGTAAATAATATTAACAAGGTATCTACTATATTTTATTTGAAGAGTTAGTAAATCAGGTAGTCACACATTGTTTCTATAGATGCAGAACCAAAAAAAGATGTTTTTAATTATGGGGAAATAAAGTTTTGTTTCTATAGTACTAGAGAAACAAACATTCAGTAGATAGCTGGCTCAGTTGCCCAGTATTTTCTCTTAAGATAGCAGAAGGTATAGATGCAGAATGCCACTTGGTTGCTAAAAGTTAATTGTCAAAACTCACAGTGTTATCAAATGCATTGGCTTACTGTACCTGACTACTTCACACACAAATTTGTAGTTAATTTCACAGCTGCAGGTCATTCACACACAAACTCTAGTCTTTGGAGACTGCTATCACCAAATACCTTCTCAGTCCACAGACTGGAATTGACAAGTCCCTCAGCCTGCAGGAAGTCCTGCACAATGTGCAGAAGCTGGATAGCATTTTCAGCATGGCCCAGGAGATCTTTCACTTCTTTGTTATCAGTTACTGCCCATTCTGGCATCTTCTCCAGCAAACTGAATAAAACAAATTACATTTTAACTTACGTATTACAGTCTTTATATGTTCTTTCTATCTACTTCCCCTGCACTCTATTACTTTCAAACTATAACAGAATCTTAAACCAGCTTTATAAAAAATTTTTTACCTAAATCCTGAAGAGTGAGACAGTCAACAATGTGACTATGTGGAACAAAAAAATGTATCTTACAGGAACTATAATTGCTCCCAAACTGTCTACATTGTCACTTTCTATTTACTCAAATCCCTCCCCCCCCCCCACCATAAGCAAGAACTCTACTGCAGGAATCTCTAAAGATTAACAATGAGTAAACTGAAGTAAAAAAGTATCACTTAATAATGTAGGAGACCATGCTTTCCTGTATCTATACATCTTTTTATTGTATTAAAATTTTAATACATTGAATACAGATCCTCACAAGCTCCACAATGATAATGCCCATTCAAGAGTAATTCCAAGGATGTGGAATGCCCTCCCTTTAGAGATAAAAACATCCAGAGAATTCACACTTTTCAGCATCTTTTAAAGACTTGATTGTTTGATGGATTTGTGGATAGGTGAGGACATGTGCATGAAGTCTAGTTTTACAGGAGTACTCTAGGGGTGTGTTGCGACTGTATTCTATTTTTAAGTGATATGTTTATTTTATTTTAATATGTTTTATTTATGCTTTATATTATTTTATGTTTTAGAGATGCAGTGATTTGCTTTATAAGTTTTGGTGAATGAAACAGCAGAATATAATTTTTAAATGAAATTAAGCTTATTGATTTCTGGAAGATTCTGAACATTTACTCACTTCAGTTTAATTCTGTCTAAGGGTCGTAGCAACTCATTGGACATCCCTAGTTTGGTCAGGGCAGAAAATACTTGTCCCCTCTCAATCCAAGTGGCATCATCAGATTTGTCTAGACCTTTCCACATCACACAAAGCAGTATATCTGTCAACAACTGTACCAACTCCTCTTCACAGCCCTAAAAGAAAGAGCAAGAAAAGACCTATTCTGTAATGTCAGGGTTAAATAGATAGTATCACATACACAACCTTAGATAGAGGTATTATTCCCGTTTAGGACCTCAGCGGTGCAAGCTGTGAGAACATTTCATTCACAGAATTGTTTGCACTAAAGTCTTCATCGGTCTTATTTTATATATATTTTTTAAAATTATTTATCTTATTTAAATATTTTAATTATAGATAAGTTAGAAAGGTACTCATCTCTTTTAGAGAAGCATAGCAGGGGCTCTTCACCAACATAGTTTGTGGAAAAGTTAACCAGATACAGTAATTACCAGGTTAAAGTGTTCCAGAATATAATTGGCTAAAGTTAACTAGGCAAAGATAAAACTGATTTGGATAAGTTTAGCTGGATAATGCCAAATTAGTGTTATCAGATAAACTGAACCTGCACTCTCTTCTCAAAAAGATATATTTTGTGTGAGTAACAAGTTGCCCAGATGTCTCTCTTTCCTATTGAATATTGTATTTCTTTCTCTTAACCCCCCTATATGTATTAGTTTGTCCTGTCTCTTGCGATTACATTTTATTATATATATTTTAATCCTGTATTTATGTACACCGCTTAGATATTTTTTATAAGCGATATATCAAATTTTAATAAACTTGAAACTTTATCCAGTTTGTAGAAGAAAGGTGAGTGAATTTTTAAAACCAAATCTTTATCTAGGTAACGCCAAACTTTACCTGGATAAATCTTTGGAATATTGGCCTTAATGTTTCTATTTAACCATAGTATATAAGGCAAAATCAAAAATATTTCTTTTCCAAGGTTAAACTTCAGATAGTATCACATACACAACCTTAGATAGAGGTATTTTTTTTTAAATTATTTATCTTATTTAAATATTTTAATTATAGATAAGTTAGAAAGGTACTCATCTCTTTTAGAGAAGCATAGCAGGGGCTCTTCACAACATAGGCTATGTTTCGCCCAGGGGGCTTTATCAAGGTATTTTCCCCTTTGTTATGCCGGTTCCATGAATATTGCCGATAACACTATCGGCAGTATTCATGGAACCGGCATAACAAAGGGGAAAATACCTTGATAAAGCCCCCTGGGCGAAACATAGCCTATGTTGGTGAAGAGGCTCACTGTAGAGGTGAAGGAAGTGATCAGAGACAAGAAAACTTTGTTTAAGGAATGGAAAAGGTCAAAAACGGATGAAAAGTTGATTAAGCACAAACAACATCAACGTAGGTGCCATAAGGCGGTAAAAGGGGCCAAAAGAGACTACGAGGAAAAAATAGTCAAGGAGACGAAAAACTTCAAGCTGTTCTTTCGATATATTAAGGGGAAATACCCGCAAGGGAAGCAGTGGGACCGTTGGATGACCGTAGAATAAAGGAAGTGCTAATCGCCGACAAACTGAACACATTTTTTGCGTCTGTATTTACCGAAGCATACCAGAACCCATCAGGCTATATACTGGAAATGAAGACAGGAAACTGACAGGGTTGACGGTCAGTCTAGAAGAGGTATGCAAGCAGACTGATAGGCTTAAGAGTGATAAATCCCCAGGACCGGATGGCATCCATCTGAGGGTCATCAAGGAATTGAAAGGGACTATAGCTGAACTGCTTCAGCTAATAGCCAATCTGTCGATCAAATTGGGAAAGATTCCGGAAGACTGGAAAGTGGCGAATGTTATGCTGATCTTCAAAAAAGGTTTGAGGGGAGATCCGGGAAACTACAGACTGGTGAATCTAACCTCGGTACTGGGAAAGATGGTAGAGGCACTGATAAAGGACCGCATCATTGATCACCTTGACAGACACGATCTGATGAGGACCAGCCAGCACGGTTTCAGTAAAGGCAGATCTTGCCTGACGAACTTGCTGCACTTCTTCGAGGGAATAAACAGGCAGGTAGACAAGGGCGACACGGTCGACATTGTATATCTGGATTTTCAGAAGGCATTTGACAAAGTTCCACATGAACGACTTTACTTCAGAAAATTGCAAGCCATGGAATTGAGGGTGAAATACTCACGTGGATTAAAAACTGGCTAAAGCATAGGAAACAGAGAGTGGGGGTAAATGGACAATTCTCAGACTGGAAGAGCATCACCAGTGAGGTGTTGCAGGGCTCAGTGCTTGGACCTGTGCTCTTCAACATCTTTATAAATAATCTGGACATTGGTATGATGAGTGAGGTGATTAAATTTGCGGACGATACAAAGTTATAGAGTAGTGAAGACACAGGGGGATTGCGAAGATCTGCAACGTGACATAATCAAGCTCAAGAAATGGGCATCGACATGGCAGATGAGGTTCAATGTAGATAAGTGCAAAGTGATGCATGTCGGGAACAAAAATCTCATGCATGAATACAGGATGTCTGGGGCGGTACTTGGAGAGACCTCCCAGGAAAGGGACTTGGGAGTTCTGATCGACAAATCCATGAAGCCATCTGCACAATGTGCTGTGGTGGCGAAAAGGGCGAACAGAATGCTAGGAATGATCAAGAAGGGGATCACAAACAGATCAGAGAAGGTTATCATGCCACTGTACCGGGCCATTGTGCGCCCTCACTTGGAGTACTGGTTGCCGTACATGAAGAAGGACACGATACTACTCGAAAGGGTCCAGAGAAGAGCAACTAAAATGGTTAAGGGAATGGAGGAGTTGGCGTACAGTGAGAGATTGGAGAAGCTGGGTCTCTTCTCCTTGAAAAGAGGAGACTGCGAGGAGAGTGTTAGAAAACTGGAACGCTCTTCCAGAGTCTGTTATAGGGGAAAACACTCTCCAGGGTTTCAAGACAAAGTTGGACAAGTTCATGCTAAACTGATGAGACTGGACTCATTTGGAGCACTGGTCTTGACCTTGGGGTCGCTGCATGAGCGGACTGCTGGCAAGGATAGACCATTGGTCTGACCCAGCAGCGGCAAATCTTATGTTCTTATGTACCAAATCAGGCGATAGTCCTAAATAGAAACACATAAGAAGGAGGGGTGTAGAGAGACTCCCCGAACTACAAAGCTCTTCTGCTCTGAAAGTATAACAAACATGTTAAACATATTAATTGAACAATCGAAACATCAAAATAACCATACCAATCAGAAACATTTATGGAGCGCAAACATTCTCCTAATTTGTTAAAGCAATAGATTATTTCCCATATCCTTGAGGACAGACTGACATCAGAGTCTCAGTTTTGACTTGAACTTCCTGATTGAGACAGTAGTCAGGCAGAGAAAACAACTTACAGTGTGGGATTCCAGAATGACACACCTATCTGCTAGGAAAGATATTAGCAAGGTAAGAACCTAATCTCTTTTTCTAGTGCAATAGATGTGTCATTCTGGACAGTAGAGATTCTTAAAAGCAGTCCAAGAAATCTAGGGTGGGATCTCTGTGCCTGCTTTTAACACTGAGGAGCCATAGATAGTGTCCTCTAGTGCTTCCACGTCCACTCTGTAGAACTTGGAAAAGGTATGCAGAATGGACCAGGTCACTGTCCTACAAATTTCCTCGGATAAAATCGCCCAAACTTCTGCCCATGCTTCATGTGGAATGTACTTTCAAGAAGACTGGCAATTGCTTACAATATATGCTGATGAGATGGCCATCTGTATCCATCTCGAGATGGTTGCCTTAGACACTAGTCTACAGCATCTAGCCTGACTGGTGAGCACAAATAGATGATCTGACAGTCTGAACTCATTGGTGACCTCCAGATAACATAGGAGGACTCTCCTCATATTCAGCTTTCTCAAAATCTGGTCTATTTTCTTTGACCCTCTGGTCTGGAGCACTGCCAATCTTACTTATTGATTGATATGAAATGTTAAAATGACTTTGACGGAGAACGTCGTAGGCTTCTTAGATCTGAGGAGAGTAGCAATGACTACCTCTGAGTATTCTTTGACCTCTAACGCCATGCACTAAGACCAAAGTACTCCGGATCTTCTATGATCACTGGGCCCTGAGATATAAGATTGGGCTGTATCTGCAGTCTGAGACCCTGGTCCCTCTGAAGACGCCTTAGGTCCACACACCAGATGGTTTGCTATTCAATGAAGTATTTACCCCATCATGAGATATGAAGGAAACACATACAAGAGCTTGTTCTTTGGCCATAGCTGGATTAGGGCAAACAGATCTTCACTTCTGAGTTCAGATCTTAGATTGAAGAACCAGTCTGCCTTCTTGTTCCTCGCCGTAGCCATCAGATCAAAAGTTGGCCAACCTATCGAAGAACAATGGACTGGAATGCTGCTGCAATAATGTTCATTCTCCCGTGTCTAAGGTCTGTTTGCTGAGGAAATCAGCCTGGACATTGTCCCACTCCCACTACCTGTAGGTGAAGCTCTGCTAACCGGAACAATAAATAAGTTCCCAGGCTCAGCTGTACACTCTTGGTGCCTCCTTGGTGATTGACATCTAATGTACCTGGAGTGATTGACATCTAATGTATCTGGAGCAGTGGATGATTAAGTGACCTGCCCAGGACATACGCCACTGCTGTAGCATTGTCCAAGGCTTGGACCACCTATCTTTCCAGACACTTATCCAGCTTCTGTAGTGCCAACTGAATGGCCTGAAGCTCCAGTCTGTTGATGGATCATTTTCTCTGGGAGGCTGACCACTGTCTCTGAACTGGATCTCTGTTGCAATGGCCTCCCCAGCCAAACAAGCTGGCGTCTGTAATGAGAATTACTAACAAAATATTCTGAGGGACATGCCCCATAATAATAACTGTGGATGGAGCCACCAACTCATACTGCAGCAGGATTCCGGAGTCCATGGGAGAGTCTTTTGAAGAGATTCCATTTGTGGGGCCCACTGAGACAGTAGTACATTCTGGAGAGGACGCATGTGAGCCTTCGTCCAAAGGACTACATCTACAGTATATTGGCTGCCATGGAGCCTAGTACTTGAAGATAGTGCTGTGCCACACTTGGCCATCATGTCTTTTATCTGAGTAAAGAGCTTCTGTCTGCGTGCCTCTGGAAGACAGACCCTGGCCTTCCATCGTGTTGAATATTCCAGGGATTGGGTATTCCAGGGATTGGGATGTAACCAGTTGGCTCTTTCAAAAACTCACTATTCAGCCCAAGCTCTGCAAGACCTGGACCACTTGAGCCACTGCTTGTTCCCCATCCATGACGACAGAGCTCTAATCAACCAGTTGTCTAGAACAGTGTTTCTCAACCTTTTCAAGCCAAGTACCTCATAAGCCTAACAAATACCAACCGAGTACCCCTGCCCAAGCTCCACCCCAGACCCGCCCAAACTCTGTCCCTGACTCTACCCCCATAATAATAGTACTAATTGTAATTGTACTAATGTCATTTCTTCCATTTATTTTTAATATACAAACAATACTATATAACCTTATTAACAATACATAATGGTAACCACAAAATTAAACTACATATCAAAAACAGTTATGTTTCACTCTCATAAAGTAAACTGTCTGGCCTCTTGTCAACTGGTATGTTCTTACTGATCATATGACTAGTCAGATTCCTTTTTTTATTTTCCCCCACCTTGCATCCCCTTCAATCTGTCCCCCCTGTTCTCTCTCCACCACCATATCCAACTCAATAAACAATTAATCTGTGGAATTTCTTGTCAAATTATCCACCCATGCCATGCCCCCTAACACAAAAAGCACTTAAACCACAGCAGAACCAGGTTTGATTTCCCCTATGGCTCCTTGTGACTTTGGGCAAGACTCTTAACCCTCCATTGCCCCAGATATAAAACTTGGATTGTAAGTCCATTAACGACAGAGGAAGTACCTGTATGTAATATAAATATGCAAACCACTTCAGCTGCAATGTAATACAAAGGTCTGTTTCTACTACTAAGTCGAACGGTCACAAAACATCATGTCCCCCTTGTCTGAATTGCACTCGCTGCTCCTTTGGTCCTCAGCCCCTAGCCGCACTCCTGCAATGGATGGCGCAAGAAGCAACCCACATGCTGCACATGACTGACCCAGAAGCCTTCTCTCCGACATCAACTCTGACATTGGAGAGAAGGTTTCTGGATCAGTCACTTATGTGTAGTGCCTGAACCACTGCGTGCACCGCCCACTGCAAGGAGCGAGTGTCGAAGGCTGAAGGAGCGAGTGCGGCTCCAAGATTGTCGTGAGAGTAGCAGGGGTGGGCAGGAATGCGAGAACCCGAGCGGCAGCAGATGGATGGGCGGAAATTGGTGGGAATTGGTGACCAGGCCGTGTACCCCCAACAGGCAGCCCGCGTACTCGCGGATTAAGAAACACTGGTCTAGAATTAGAGAATGACACAGGGACAAATTTTCCCCATCCTCATGGGATCTCTCTATCCCTGTCCTATCCCCACGAGCTCTGTCCCTGTGCCTGCCCCATTCCTGCAAGCTCTGTCCTCAATCTGCACAGGCATCAAACACTTTAAAATCATAAGTATTCAAGGCTTGTGCGGTTAATGCAGAGCTTGCAGGATTGGGACAGGGGCAGAACTCGCAGGGACATTGCATGTTCGATTGGCGCAGTGACAGAGGTAAGGCATTCCACAACGCAGGGCCCTGCACAGAAAGTATGGATTTGCAGTTCCCCGCAAGCCTTACGGCTGCTAATGATGGAATTTCTAATCTCAAACTGTCTGAAGACCATAGCTCACGCGAATGACAATGCCACTACAAAAGAAAGTGAACACTTGATGGACAATTATGCTGAAGCACCTTAAACATCACACAAAGAACTTTAAATTCGACCCGCATACCAACAGGCAGCCAATGAAGCTCTTGAAGTATCAGAGTAATGTGATCAAATTTTGAGGCATGAGCAATAAGGCATGCAGCAGCATTTTGTGCCAAATGCAGAGCGCACAAAACACATTTAGGCAAACCTAAATAAATGGAAATACAATAGTCGAGCAAAGGTGTTATCATCAATGTGATAACTGTTCGAAAATTCTGGTTAGAGAGCTAAGCATGCAACCTCCACAGTAAACACAGTTTAAAAAACATGCTGTATATTACTGCCTTAATTTGAGCCTTGAAAGACAAAGTGGAATCAAACGCAACTCCCAAATACTTACACTGCCTCACACTGGGACAACCTCACCTGCAAGGGAAATCTCAGATGGACAAGATGCCAGGTTCTTCCTACGGCCTATCAACTTGCAATCAAGCTCCTGCAATTCAGTAGGCGAGCTAAGCTACTAGGGATAAGGACCCCCGAGCGCCACAAAGTTTTCTGCAGGCTGGCCAAACAGGTCTCTAAGGAATTAACCTGCCGGCTGCAGACCCAAGTATACAGAGCTGTCCCCTGCACTGGGAAGCTCTGGTGCACCGATAGCCACAAAAACTGTGAAAAATGCTGAAAATAATAAAGAAATGCACAGAGGAGATCAGAAAGACACCTTTTGGCTCACGTTCAGCAGGAAAAACTGAAGGGGACAGCAGAGCCTTCTGAAGGAGGAGTTGAAAACATGGAATGGATTCCTTCTGCATGGCTCAAGAGCATAGGGAGAATACTTTACTGTCTAGATGACACACCTATTGCACTAGAATTTATATTAGAACTGTAATCCGCTCAGAGTTCAAGAGGGTTGTGGCAGAATATAAATGCACCTGCTTTAACCCTTTCTAAGATGATATTGTAATTTATCTATCATATTGATATTAGTGAAAGAAAATTGCTGCAGTAGTTAGTCTATAAATGAGAAGCGATAGGAAAGAAAAATCAGAAAACTGGATGACATACACAATGGGTCTCAAATAGAACAGCAGGAAAGATAAAGAAACCCAAGACTGAAAACATGTAAATGCTTCCGATACTCTGGTGTAAGAACTAATACTAATCTATGCTGAGCTCCATTCCCCTCATCATATCCATCCACTTGAAGAACCATTTTACAGAGGGTGTTATGTGCACAAGTGTAGAGAATTATGTGGGATTACTCACCTCTTGGTTTTCACAGTTTTCATACAGTGAAAGTTCATCACTAAAATTCATGTCACTGATGATGTTGGACTCTCTGTCAGGCTGACTGACGTAGAATGACTTTGAGTATTCATCGGATGACGGTGTACTAGGCAAGCTGGCGGGTGTTTGGTTCCCACTGTCTTCAAATTCAGAAACAGTGCTGCAAAAATCCATTCTCAAAAAAGAAGGGTCACTGGGCCAAACATCTTCTTCTTTTTCTAACTTGAGAAGGGTTTCATTTACAAAGGTTTTGTCATCCATTGACAACATATTAAAAGACTGGGTACTGGCATCCAGGGATTTGTTATCCTCTAAACCCCAAGCATCACAAGACATACTGGAGATAGTGATGCCATCGCCTTTGTCTTCATCTGCCTTCTTAGCATAACATTTCGGTAGTTCCTCGGCAGAAAGTCTCTTTTCATCTTCTTTTGTGGAGCCAGACTTGCTGCTCTTTCGGCCACTTCTGACCTCAGAGTTCTTCAGAAACAATCGAACCAGAGTCTCCTGCCAACAGAGCTGCTGAGAAATCTGCTGTGCTGCATCTAGCTGCGTTTGTAAAAGCTGCAGAACCTGTACAGAGCAAAATAGGTAAATTAAAAGACAATAAAAGGGAATCTCTTTACACAAAGAAATGTTATTGAACAGCACAGTATGATGGAGCCAAGATATCATATTTATAATAGGCTAATGAAATAAGAGCACTAATCCAGCTTTTGATAACTGGGTAAAGCGAAAGCTGACCTGTAACCTTATAAAATAAACACAGTTTTCAAATTCCCTGGTATTTGTTAACTTGAACTCTTTTTAAATGTATGGATTCCCAATACTGACATAAATCCAGCAAATCTCTAAAGTTCAGCCACGTCCTAAACTTCCCAAGAAGGTTTCATTTGAGAATATGCAAAATTCAGGGGCAACAGAAAGCAGTGTTGAAAATCATCCCAGCCGACAAAGAAATCTACCCTGACATGGCAAATAAAAAAGGTTAACAGAAACAAAAAGAAAGTCCAACTTGGTCTGCAGAAAAAAACACCAACCAGGAGAAACCAACAAAACTGCAGACTGTGTACAAGATGCAGGCAAATTTATTGTATCAAAATTAAAATGCAAAAAATAATATAAATAAAACCTTTTTACCAATCAAAGGACCCGACATGGTCCATGGTAAATAAGGTCTAAAACATACCACAGAAAAATTGAAGATAACAACAAAATGCCTTTATGTTATGTTTGCCGAGAATTGCTGACGCTTTACTTCTGTCAGCAATTCTTGGCAAACATAACATAAAGGCATTTTGTTGTTATCTTCAATTTTTCTGTGGTATGTTTTAGACCTTATTTACCATGGACCCCTGACGAAGGTTTGTCCGAAACACGGACCGTGTCGGGTCCCTTGATTGGTAAAAAGGTTTTATTTATATTATTTTTTGCATTTTAATTTTGATACAATAAATTTGCCTGCATCTTGTACACAGTCTGCAGTTTTGTTGGTTTCTCCTGGTTGAAATAAAAAAGGTTAAAAACTTATTTTCCAACTTCAAACATGGTTTTCCTCAGTTTCCTACTTTGTTTCAGTCTGTTGACTGCTAAATACAACTTGCCCAATAAAATTGTTATCATCTTTCTTCTATATTTTGTGGTAACCTCAATTCAAAGGAACAAACATGGTAGAGATAATGCTCTATTCTGTATCACTTGGTAGACTGGTATAGTCCTTACGAATGGGTTATATGCAGCATTACTACCTGCAGGTGGAGAATGAGCACAAACTTGAATATCAGGCTAGAATCTGCCCAGCAACTCAGTCTGTCTCAGTCTCCATAGTAGGTGGGTAAGACTAGATTGGCTCCCTTCTTAGTACTGCTAGAATTTTGTTTTAGACTTCTGGGGTCCCCTTTTATGCCGAATAGAGCTTGGATGGTTCCTGTTTGGGGATCCGTCCGACCTCGGGGGTGTTAAACCCAGTGGGACTCGTGCTTGTTCCCTCCCCCCACCTCCCCATATTTTTGTAGAGGTGCCTCAGTCGGCGGCCTGGCCCCCTGGTTGGTCAGCCCTCCAGCTTTGAGAGCCTTGGAGTCTAAACTAACCTAAACTAAACCTTAAGTTTGTATACCGCATCATCTCCATAAAGATAGAGCTCGACAAGGTTTACAGGTAATTCAATAAATGAGGGAAGGACATAATAAGAAATTAGAGGTTATGAAGAGGATAGCTAGCTTGTTCTGTAAAAAAAAAAAATCCTGAGGTGTACCAGTCTAAAGGGCTCATTTCACTTTAAAACCGCCTTTTTACTGTATTTTCTCATCTAACCAGCACTTTTCTTTCAGCTAGGGCGCTTTTCAGCACAATGAGCACTTTTAAAGGGAAAAAAAAATGCTTATTGTGCTCCAGATGCGAGTTACTCACGACCGGCCTGTGCAAGCGTTGTGCAAACCGGAGCGGTGGGGTAGCCTCATCAGCAGCGGATGCTGGCAGCCAGGGCACCCCAGGATTCCCCCAATGCCCATGAGGAGGATTCCCCAGCCACCGACGGTCATGGAGAAAAGGATTCCCTTGCTGCCGGAAAGGCTGGGGATTCCTTTTCGCATCGGTTGGTTCCTCGGCCTTAGCGTCAGGAAAGTCCCAGGCTTTTCAGATGCCGCAGGCTGCAGGAGCTCCGATTTGGGCGGATTCAGGTCCAATTTCGGCGGGAACCTCTTCCTTCATCTCAATTACCTCAGGTGATCTTCCCCCTGTTCTGGAAATACAGAGGCAAGGTATGGCAGGGTCCCCTGCTGGGACAGGGAGTCCCTTGGGGCCACCAGGGGGTTTTCTCTCTGAATTTATGTTAGCACTTTGTAAAGCTTATGTGCTGGAGGCTGGAGGTTCCGTGTCCACTCCGGGGGTCTCGGGGGGGGGGGGGGTTGCCCTCGACGTCTTCCCTGGTGAGGCTCCACACAGCGGCATTTTTTTCCCCACTCAACTCCTCTCTCATCCAAACACCCAAGGATCTCTTGGGATGAGGATTTTTGCCCAAAGCAAGAAGTTATTGATGAGGACCTGGACCCTTGGGGAGATTTCCAGAATCCTCTTGGGGGGGTCGGATTACACCAGCGAGGGGTTCGAACACCCCCCAGCTGGTGAAGATGCATCTGTGGTGCGCATTTTTCAGCGGGAAGAGCTTCATGAGTTAATTCTTCAGATCTCCTCGGTTTTGCACTTTGAGGACACCGTGTTAGAGCCCCCGCGTATGGTGGACCCTTTGCTTAAGGGGATCCGCCATGCTTCCCGCTCTTTTCCTATGCATCAGGATATTCGGGATATTATGCTCGCACAGTGGCAGGTGCCAGAAGCTCCCTTTCGTTTTGCGCGCTCCATGGCCCGTCTGTATCCCATTCCTGAAGGGGATAGGGACACTCTGAAGTCACCTGTAGTGGACGAGGTGGTCTCGGACATCTCTAAGAGGCATACTGTGCCAATTGAGGGCGGTGCGGCCTTGAAGGACCCAGAGGAGCTGAAGTTGGAGTCCCTCATTAAACAGAGTTTTGATGTGACAGCTCTGGTGGTCCAAGCGACAATGTGTGGTGGGCTCGTGGCATGTTTTCACTGAGCCGAAAATGTCCTTGACTGTAAAACTGAGGATAAGGAATTGCTCAAGCGTGAGGTGGCAAAGATTGAATTGGGTGCTTCTTATCTTTTAGATGCCTTGTATGACTTGTGAGCTTCAGCCAAGTTGTTGGCGTTTGCAATGGCAGCTCGCCGTATCTTGTGGCTTTGTGCTTGGTCGGTGGACTTGGCGTCCAAAGCTAAATTAACAGTTTCCTTTTAAGGAATCTTTCTTGTTTGGTGAGGACCTAGAAAGGTTGGTCCAGACTCTCACTAATTCTAAAGTGCCTCGTTTGCCTGAGGATAGGCCTAGGCTGCTGGCTCGAGATGGCACTGCTCTTGGGCGTGATTTCTGTCGTTTCCACCCTGGTCGTGGGGCTGCCTCTTTTCAGTCCCCTGGGCTCTCTAGAGATAGGTTCTTCCTGTGCATGCAGTCCTTTTGGGGGGCCTGCCAGGGTGTGGGTAGCGCCACCGCTGGGTCCCCTGCCACCCGTCCTGCCCAATGACTCCTTGCCGGCACCCATCGTTGTTCCGGTGAGGGCTTGACTGAGGGATTTTTATCCAAAGTGGGCAGACATCACGTCCGATCAGTGGGTTCTGGAGGTGATTCGGGACGGTTATGCTCTGGAATTTGTCCGTTCCTTGCCAGACCGGTTTCTCACTTCTCCCTTGCAGGTGGCGTGGAAGCAGCCCTTCTAACTCAGGGTCCCATTTGTCTTACGGCTTGGCTCTTGAAAGGGGTCACCTAGGTAAGATGGGGTATTCAGTTAAAGTGATCTCAACTCTCTTGGGGTCCTAGAGCCTTTCCTCCTCTCGGGCTTATGTGAAGGTTTGGCGTCTATTTGAGGAGTGGTCTCTTTTCACGCTTCCCTGCCTAACATCTTAGAGTTCTTGCAGAATGGCCTGGATAGTGGACTGGCTTGGTCATCTCTCCGGGTTCAGCTTGCAGCCTTTCAGGGTTTATTGAAAGGTCAGCGTTTGACTGCCATTCCTGATGTGATTCGCTTCTTGCGGTTGGACATGTTGCTCAAGCCTCCCGTACGACCCTCTGTTCCATCTTGGGGTCTGAATCTGGTTCTGTCAGCTCTAGTGCGCCCTTCTTTTGACTGCTCTTTGAAGGACCTTACTCTTAAAGCGGTCTTCTTGGTGGCTAGTACTTCAGCTAGATGTGTTTCTGAGCTGCAGGCTGTCTCTTGTAGGACTCCCTTTTTGGAGTTTTCTAAGGAATGGGGTTTTCTTGAGGCCTATTCCTTCCTTTCTGCCAAAGGTAGTTTCTCCTTTTCATGTCAATCAGGTAGTGGTCCTCCTGGTGTTGGGTAGCCGGGAGGGCTCTTCCTAGCAGAGACAGCTGCGCAAGTTGGATGTCAGTCGGGTCCTTCGCTTTTATGTGCAGAGGACCCAAGAGATCAGGAACTCAGATCATCTCTTTGTCCTCCTAGCGCAGGGGTGGGCAACGAGGGCCACAACCTAGTCGGGTTTTTAGGATTTCCCCAATGAATTTGCATGAGATCTATTTGACTCCCATTGTATGCAAATGGATCTCATGCATATTCATTGGGGAACTCCTAAAAGCCCGACTGGATTGTGGCCCTCGTTGCCCACCCCTGTTCTAGCGGGTCCTCGTAAGGGGGATGACGCTTTTAAGGCTTGCTTGCTGGATCAAGGAGACTATTGCTTCCGCTTATCTTCTGAAGAAAATGCCTGTTCCAGAATTTCTTAAGGCTCATTCCACTAGAGGTCAGGCAGCTTCTTGGGCTGAATCTTCTCTGGTGCTTCTGAAGGCGTCTGGGACTGGTTTTCTTGAGTCTTGAACTAAGTTTTCTCTTTAATAAAATGCTGAATTATGTTTAATTGCAGACCTAACGTATCTCATGTTCTAGCCTGCCTGCATTGGGTGTTTTAGCTTGGGCATTTTAGCTTCTTATGATTATTTCAGCATACACAATAGTGTATTCTGCCCTCCTGGACATGTAACAAAAAGACTGCAGGGCTTAGATAAGTGACCTGCTTAGGACCAATGATTGTTAAGAAAAGTAACACGTGAGAAGTTTTTTCTAGAATTCAGTTGTATAGCCAGAAAATTGTATAAATATCACTGTAACTTCCTGGTTTCGGGACTTCTGAAACTGCCAGTTAGGTGCAAGGGAGTCGCATAAGTATGCTAATAAAAACAATGTTGCTTTCTTCAAGTCTCTAAGTTTTGTGGCTGACCAAAGTGACCTTTTACGTCCAGTGGATATTTGCAAGGCTGCAGTTTGGTCTTCTCTGCATTCCTTTATACAACACTACCGTGTGGATGTTCAAGCACATTGGGTCCCGGTATTTGGTGAACGAGTTCTGGTGTTAGCCCTTTGGGGGTCCCACACTTAATGGGTATGTCTCATTTGTAAGGACTATACCAGTCTACCAAGCGATACAGAAGAAGAAATTAGGTTCTTACCTGCTAATTTTCTTTCTGTTAGCTTGTAGACTGGTATAGTTCCCCACCCTGTCTGTCTTTGTGCGGTGATTGTGGGTTTTTATTTTGCTCGCTTGCAAATTTTGTTTTTTTCTGCAGGTTCTAGAATTTTTAGGCTGGGGAGAAGTAAGAACAGCGGCTATGGCTCAGCTGGCTTAGCTGGTGAGCATGTTTTCTATACCAGGATTAAATTCTACACATGTTCCAACAGTAGTTTATAAGTTTTTGTTGTTTATTCCACTCCTGTTCGGAGTGTGCTATACTGTTTTCAGTTGAAGTCTTTCCTAGGTTCTGCTTGGCTATTCGGCAGACTGAATTGCTGGGCAGATTCTAGCCTGATACACAAGTTTGTGCTCAGTCTCCACCTGCTGGTAGTAATGAGGCATATAATCCATTCGTAAGGACTATACCAGACTACAAGCTAACAGAAAGAAAATTAGCACGTAAGAACCTAATTTCTCCTTATCACTAATAATAAAACCCTAAGCGCGCATGCGCACTTAGGGTTTCGTGTTCCCTGCCGCCGTGTTTTCTGATCCGTGGCCGGATTCTATTTTAGAACCCAGCGGCAGGGAACACTCTGGCCAATCCCCTCCTCCCGCCCTGACTCACTGCCAGAGAAACCGCTGCTGCCGCTGATTCAGAACGGGGGGCACAACTGCCGGCATCTATTTCTCCCCCTGCTCCCTCTCGCCTGCTCACCCGCTCGCAACGTTTAACTGAAAAGCGCTGCGCTAAGCTGCCACTGGCCTCGCCGTCTTCTCTTCACTGCGGCCCGCCCTCTGACAACTTCCTGTTTCTGCTAGGGCGGGCCGCAGTAGAGAGAAGACACCGAGGCCAGCAATAGCGTGGCGCAGCACTTTTCTTTGAGGCAAGTAGAATTCTGCAGAGCGTATACACAGGGAGAGCAGGAAAGGGGTGCTGCTGACGGGGGGAGAGAAAAGGAAGGGAACAGGGGGAGCAGGCAAGGGGTGGGTGCACATGGAAGGGGGGAAATGCTGCTGCTGCACAGGGAAAAGGAGGAATGCTGCTGCACAGGGAAGGGGGGAATGCTGTTGCTGCTACACAGGGAAAGGGGAATGCTGTTGCTGCACAGGGAAGTGGGTGGAGGGGGGATAGGGAAAGGGGCCAGGGAGCAATCTTGGTTTGCTTTGGGGGGGAGACAGAAGGAGGACATGGAGAGAGACAGAAAGGTAGGCAGGCAGCACATGAGAATGAAAGACAGACACAAAGAAAGACAGCAGGCAGGGAGACAGAAAGAAAGAAAGAAAGACAGACAGACAAAGGGGGCCAGGGAGAGAGACAGACAGAAAGACAGACTGTGGGAGGGAGAGAGACAAAGAAAGGAAGAAAGAGACAGGGGCAGGGAGAGACACAGAAAGAAAGAAAGACAGACATATTTCTAGCACCCGTTAATGTAACGGGCTTAAACACTAGTTCTTGCATAAAGTAATGTTATCAGTCTATTACAAAAATATAATTCCTGGGAAGACAAAAATGAAAGCTTCCAATTTACCCACCCTACAAACAGGAAAAACATCATTAACCAGAATTTTGTTGATTCTAAATACTATATCATACAAATGTGGTTAGAGTTAAATACTATATTATATAAATGTGCTTAGAGTTAAATTTCTACTTACATAAGGCTCCTTTTAGCAAGCAGCAGTAGAGCTTTTTACCATGGGCTGGCGAGGTAAATTCTCCTATGCTCATTCAATTTCTATGAGTGTCTGAGCATTTACCTCGCTGGCCCACGGTAAAAGGCTCCACTGCTGCTTGATAAAAAGAGCCTATGCTTATTTATCAATCACAGGTGCATTTCCAGCTTCAACATTACATAATGTTGCAGCCCGCTAGGGACATTCATGTGGCCTTCTGTATATAAAGATTGCCCACACCTGCTATGTGTCAACAATGTGCACACTTTTGTTTCAAGATTCTGGAGGTGTTCACAGGGTGGGATTTGCTTAAGGGAACAAATAAGCATTTAATTTTGCCTCAAATACTTGCACAAAAAAAAATGTGTGCAGCCATTTTTTTCATGGGGAAATAAAGAAAAAGTATATGCATAGTTTTTCTTTGACTACTGCAGCAAATCATGATAGGAAAAACTATCCATAGAGTTTGCCTAGTTGTGGGTACCAAAAAATATAGACAACTGAATTATTTGGTTTCCTTTCACTCACATTCATTTTAGTTGAATCCATCCAGCATCATCCTATCTCTTTATGTTTCTGTTATTTTAGAGGCACTAACCTTCCTGCATATAGCCACTCGCATTGTTAAATCTGCTTTATGGGCTAAGTGCACCACGGCGACAAGATCTTTGTAATTCACAACAGGATCTGTGGATAGGAACATGGATTAACAAGTATATGAAAAATTGCAATTCACAAACATAAGATTTAAAATCATCTTTCCCGTAATAACAATTTAGTGGTGTAGTCAGACCTTTACATTTTGGGGTGCCTGAACCTAAAGTGGGTGGGCATAAAATGTTGTCCCCCCCTCCATCCCTGTGATCCCCCAATTCAAAGTGCCAACTGCCAGCTTTGGGGAATTTCTGGCCACTGGAGGACCTTTTCTTCTTGGGGATCCCCGATAGCCACAGCAATGGTGCTACAATTTTGAAGGGGAGCCTGAACCCAGTGGAGGAACAGGTACCCCTAAGCCTACCTCCCTGGGGCTCCACCACTGATTTAAACATATAAAAATTGTTCATCCCCACTGATTAGAATTTCCAGCAAAATTTATTCAATGAGTTGATAAAAATGTCAATATCCTAGGTCTAAAAAAAAGATGCAGAAAGGCCCTGAATATCTAGGGTAAGGTAAAGGATAAAGATCATGTATATGATAAACCACCTTTCTGTGGTATAAGCAAAGTGATTTACATATTATATACAGGTATTTTCTCTATCCCTGTTTGTTCACAATTTAAGTTTTGTACCTGGTTTCCTTGGTTCTCAGTCCACTGTTCTAATCATTGGGCTACTCCTCCACTCCAAGAATCTCTCAAAGACTTTTACAAACCCCAGATTTTAGGATGACCCCTGCTCTCCAGTGTACATATATTGCCAGCTGCATCAAACATGCATGAGTCGGGATTGGTACCGGAGGACTGAAGGGTGGATGTGGTCCCTCTCCACAAAATGGAAGTAAGGAAGAAGTAGGGAATTACAGGCTGGTAAGTCTAACTTCTGTGGTAAGCAAATTAATGGAAGCGCTTTTAAAACAGAGAATGGTCAAGTTTCTGGAATCTTGTGAATTACAGGACCGGAGGCAACATAGATTCACTAGAGGTAGGTCTTTTCAGACAAATCTAATCAATTTCTTTGACTAGGTGACCAGAGAATTGGATAGAGGATGTGTGCTAAATGTGGTAAATATAGATTTAAGCAAAGCCTTTGACAGTGTTCCACACAGCCGTCTAATAAATAAACTGAGTGCCCTTGGGATGGGTCCCAAAGTGACAGGCTGGGTCAAGCTCTGGTTGAGTAGAAGGCAACAAAGGGTAGTGATCAATGGAGATCACTCTGAGGAAAGGGATGTTACCAGTGGTGTGCCTCAAGGTTCTGTTCTTGGGCCTGTTCTTTTTAACATTTTTATAAACGATATTGCTGAAGGGTTGTGAAGTAAGATTTGCCTCTTTGCGGATGATACCAAAATCGGCAATAGAGTAGACACGCCAGATGGTATGAATAACATGAAGAAAGACCTGGCGAAGCTTGAAGAAATGTCTGAAATTTGGCAGCTAAAATTTAATGCTAAGAAATGTACGGTAATGCATTAGGGCTGCAAAAACCCAAGGGAACAGTACAGTTTAGGAGGCGAAGAACTTATGTGCTCGGCAGAAAAGCGGGACTTGAGTGTGATTGTACGCAATGATCTTAAGGTGGCCAAACAGATTGAAAAGGTGGCGGCGAAAGCTAGGATACTAGGTTGCATAGGGAGAGGTATGGCTGGTAGGAAAAAGGAGGTATTGATGCTCCTGTATAAGACTTTGGTGAGACCTCATTTAGAATATTGGTATAATTCTAGAGGCCGCACCTTCAAAAAGATAAAAAAAAGGATGGCGTCGGTCCAGAGGAAGGCTACTAAAATGGTGTGTGGTCTTCATCATAAAGTGTATAGGGACAGACTTAAAGATCTCAATCTGTATATTTTGGAGGAAAGGCAGGAGAGGGGAGATATGATAGAGACGTTTAAATCAAAAACAAATGTAAAATATGTCACTCACCAGCAGTGGACTAACTCTCTAAGATACAACATTAAATTTCAAAACGGGTGGAGAAAAAACCTCAAGAAAATTTGCATCACGCAGCAATCACTGATGATTTACAGCTGGCGTTAATATCGTCATTGGCAAAAAAAAACAAAAAACCCTCACTCTCCAAAATGTAAGGATCTAAAGAGGAACAAACCCCACTACTGTTTCATTGCAAATTTGTTTATGAACCTTGTTTAGTTAATTGTTCATTTACCTTTTGTGCTTTGTTTTTGGCTCAATAAAAATCATTTAAACATCCCTTTTATCATTTTTGTCACCCTTCTCTGTACGCTTGAACCAATGAGTTCAAGAGATTCAAACAACTCAGACAACTTAATGCAAGATAGGCTGTTGCTAGTAAGGAAGGTGGAAAATTTGAAAATTATACTAAAATGTTGAATTTAAGAATACTT
This sequence comes from Geotrypetes seraphini, assembly GCF_902459505.1. Classification (NCBI taxonomy): domain Eukaryota; kingdom Metazoa; phylum Chordata; class Amphibia; order Gymnophiona; family Dermophiidae; genus Geotrypetes; species Geotrypetes seraphini. Next base: position 149,856,699 of record NC_047088.1, read on the forward strand.
AACTTTCCTAAAACACTAGCAATGTCTTCTAGAGATTTATTTTATAAATTTCTGAAAGTTTCAAGTTTATTAAAAGTTTGTTGTACACGCAAAATCAAATACTTCAATGTGGATGACAATTATAATTAGGAGACAAAATTAAAATAATTTGTACACATAAACATACAATGTGTGTACACAAGTAATTAGCGATACAAAAGGGAAGAGAGGAAAGTAAAAGTACATTTAAGGAAAAAACAACATCAGGAGGGTGATGAAAAATATTTTATAAATATGGCTAAGCCTAAAAAGAGGATAAGGAGGTTGTGATTAGACATAAGGTCTGGTTAAAATTAGGTATTTGAGCTTGGGATTAATGATAGATGAATTATCCTATCTATGACTCAAATACCCAGAGACTGGTTTTCCACCTCTACATAAGATATACTATCTTCCAGTTTCTAAGGCGGCTTCTCTATCTGAGGCTCCACTTGAATTACCAAGTCCTATGAATATAACAAAAATACTGGAAACCTCAGACGTTGAAGTTATTTCACATTCTATACTTCTGGTGACATTTGTCTTTCAACAAGACAAAGAGGCACTTCTTAGCCTTAAAGAAGTGACCTTTATGGATTCTAAGATCTCCATGTTTCCAGATGTTTCTAAACTAACTCAAACTAGAAGGAAAGGGTTCCTAGAAACGAGACAATATGTACTTTCTTTGGGGGCTAGATTTCAGCTTAGATATTCCTGTAAATGTTTGGTCCTTTTGGATCATCATTCATATATTATTTTTGATCCCCCACAGTTACGATTTTTTCTTGAGGCAAAAGGAGTAATACTTTCCAGTGCCTCCACAGTGTAGTAAGGTCCTAGTGATTAATGTAGACGATGTACCACTGTACTAATGATTTTATTTTATTTTATTTTCCTTTTAATATCAGGTATGGAAAACCTTTCATACGCAGACTGGTTGGGAAGGCTGGGGCTCTTCTCCCTTGAAAAGCAGAGACTCAGAGGAAACATGATAGAGACTTTCAAGATCATGAAAGGCATAGAGAAGGTAGAAAGGGACAGATTCTTCAGATTATTGGGAACCATAAGCACAAGGGGGCACTCAGAGAAGCTGAAAGGGGACAATTTTAGAACCAATGCTAGGAAGTTCTTTTTTACACAGAGGGTGGTGGACACCTGGAATGCGCTTCCAGAGGTTGTGATAGGACAGAGTACACTACGGGGGTTCAAAGAAGGATTGGATAAATTCCTGAACGATAGGGGGATTGAGGGATACAGATAGAGGTAGAGATAGGTTTTAGATAGAGTATGGATAGAAGGATAAAAGGGATCAAAGGGCTTAGAGAAGGATCACATTACAGGTCATGGGCCTGATGGGCCGCTGCGGGTGAGAACTGCTGGGCACGATGGACCTCTGGTCTGACCCAGCGGAGGCAACTTCTTATGTTCTTATCCCTTGATAAAATGAATTGTCTCTCCCAGAATGTGGGCTTTATGAGAGATTGGTAATATTATATTGAATGTTATTTGACCTAATTGGTTAATTGACTTTTCCTTTTCTTTTTATTTGATATGTAAAACCTCTTTTCCTTATATATACTGGTTTAAGTATATTTATAAAAGTATAAATAAATATATTTTAAAAATTAGACAAACTCAATCCTGCTTAAGTTTTTAAAGACATTAAAACCCACTGATTGGATTAATAATAATTAGTATCATGTTTAATAATAATTAGTATCATGTTGGCTGTTATATTATCTTTGGTATATAGATTTATTTTTCTTTTTTTATTCTGCCTTGAATCTTTTCATGGAATTAGGTGATTATATTGTATATTGCTGAATACTGTAGAAGAGAATAAAATAGAAATTACATGTGATCTACTCCCATTCCAAACTCAATACAGTAGGAAGTGTCAGCCTAGCTATCACTACCATTCAGCATTTTTAGTTGGCATTACTTATGTCAGCGAAGGCCTATGGGAAATTATATCAATCTGACTCTGGCATGGGAATGCAGATAGACCCTGAGGACAGGAAGACTATTTTAAGTATCCCTGATATGTTTTAAGCAGCCCTGATTGAATCATGACTAGCTAAAAGGTGTTAATGTCTGATTAAGAGGGTGCTTAGGACAATGGGTCCAAGTGCACAGATCAAGCACAGAGACTAATCCCATGTTCCATGCTTGCAGGTATCACACCCTCCTTTGTCAATTAAATTGACCATTGTCTCAAACAGTTTGCAAGTTCTAAACAGAAAGATACTGGGGCATACAGGTTTCTATATTCAGCCAAACTATAAAAGCCTGCTCTCTGCAACACACATCTATCTTTTTCTATCTAGCTATCAATCTATCTATCAATCTGTGGAGGAGAGGGGTCTTGGCTCTCTTTCTCTCTCTCTCTGCCTTTCCCTGAAACTTCACACTTCCTTCTGGACTCTGTAAAGCAGGGAAACTGCTTTGCTCTCTGCTTAATTGTAATGCTTATAAATATTGCTTTTCTGTAAGCCTATTTCTATAATATATTCTTTATGCAATCACCTCTGGCTGTGCCTATTATTCTACTTCCTGGTGAAACTTCAGTGAGGGAACTGAATCTGGGACCAGCGTTTGTCAGTATGCCTTTAACTTAACCCCTACCACCATACATTGGGGGGGGCACAAACAAAACTGACAGGAAGAATGACAAGTTGGGTTCAATATAACAAGGTAACCCTTTAATTAAAATAATGATGTGAGAATACTCTCAATGGGCAACAACAGATCCACACTATTACATCCCTTCAAATCAAGGAGTGGATTTGAGATATATCTGCTCTTTCACCATATTTGTACTTTGGGATAAGTCTGGGGAATACAGTGGCCAGGAAGACAAAAAAGTTAAACATTTATTTATTACCATACCTGCATGCAACACTTGGTTGAGAAGATTTTTGACAAGTGAAACAGTAACTGGTGCTTCATTCAGGAGGAGACCCAGTCCTGAGTAACCAACTTCCCTTAGCCTGATGCGCTGCTTACTCTTCTCATAGACCTTATTGCACTTTAGCATCTGTTCTATGATCTGCCAAGATCAATGCACACTAAGTTACATTCCCACAAAAAGCCCACAGCAAAACAAAAAGCATGAATGACATTTATGCTATATTTCCTATTAACTCATATTGAAATGTTAACATTTAAAAACCTATTTTCATTTTTTTTTTCATGTGCTTTCTTGGGCTTTTTTTCAAGAGCTTCATGAACTTGGCATTCTGATTTTGCCAAGCAATCTGTTAATTACTGCCTCACATAACTTGTAACCTGTAAGATAATTAGTCACTTTTTATATTCAGTAGAGTGTACAGGAGAAATCACAACCATTATTTGTCTAGTAGCATTACATCATGCAGCTTATTTCTCTGATGCCAATAAGATCGAGGATCACATTGTATCCGACTCTGAAGTAAATACTTTCTCCCCACTTAACTCATGCTCAGTATAAATAAACTAGCTTCTTTCCCTTTTATCCCTAATGTCACAACTTTGTTCAGCAGTAATCCCAAGTTCTGTCTTATAATGTGGCCTAAATATTGAACAATCATAATAACCCTGTATTCTTGGGCAATTCTACAATCAGTGTATCAAAGTATCTCTCCTTGTTCAGTGCACACCTAGCCCTTTGTGAATGAGCTTGCAAAAAACATATCCTATATAATATTCAATATTAGCATTCTCTCAAATCTGCAATAGAAACTAGTCCCAGTATTTACTTTAGGTAAGAGAGCACATTATGGTTTCCCCAAGTATTCCGGTATTTTCATTCATTTGCTATTTAAGCTTCTCTGATTTCCCAACTGTTCTGCTGCTAAATGGACTTTGCGCATTTTCAAAATCCCTGTTTCTTCCCAAATTTAGAAGAAACATTCACCGTGTTTAAAATACCTAGGCAATATTGAACCAGTACATAGGCATAACCTTCTTGATCTTACCTGAAAATGCTTTTGTAATTCAGGAAACTCCATAACCTTCCCCACCTCATCAATCAGGTTCTCTAGCAAAGTAATCTCTTCCTTAGCTCATCTTGTGAATGCTGCATTCTCGTTACTGAGGGGAAATCTACATTGACCCTAACAAACAACTAATCCAAGCTTTCTCAATTCCTTCCATATCTCTCTCAGAGGGGTTTAAGATAATACTACAGGTACACCACCGATTTTCTGGCAACTGACTACAGGGTGAAACTGAAAGAAGCCAAGAGAGAGATATGTCTGGCAAAAGCGCAAATGGCCTGGAATGTAAAAAAGGGAGACAAAAATTTTTTCAGATATAATAGTGAAAGGAAGAAGAAAAAAAATGGAATTGCGAGACTAAAAGATTATATGTATCGATATGTGGAGAGTGATGAGGAAAAAGCAAATATGTTAAACAAATACTTCTGTTCTGTGTTCACGGAAGAAGATCCTGGAGAAGGACCAAGATTGCCGAGGTCTGCTGCACGAGGTCTGCTCGCTCGCCGCTTGACTTTCCCACCACTCCTTTTGTTTCTTCCAATATAACTTCCGGTTTCGTAAAACTGGATGTTACATTAGATGGGAAGAGTCCGGTGGCCGGCGGCATGAAATATCCTGAACTCGTCTTGCGGCTGAATCGGTGAGTCCGGGTTTTTAATAAAAACAAACCGATTCGAATCGGTGAACCAATTAGAATCATGAATCGGGCAGCACTACTGCCACACCTCTATTCCACACCATCCTTCACAAATAATGTGTTTCAGCCGTAAGGACAAAAAAAAACCAGAAGATGACCTGTGGTGCTCAATAAAAACAGTTACTTACCGTAACAGGTGTTATCCAGCGACAGCAGGCAGTTATTCTCACATATGGGTGACGTCATCCATAGAGCCCTGGTATAGACAGCTTCAAAAGTGCATCGCCACTTTAAGAACTTGAGAAAGTTTGTGAACTGCCTGCACCGCGCATGTGCGAGTTCCTTACCGCCCGATGTCGCTTGCGGCTCCTCAATTCGGTAAGCAAGCTAAGAAGCCAACCAGGGGAAGTGGGTGGGTTGTGAGAATATCTGCTTGCTGTCCCTGAAAAAAACCCGTTTTGGTAAGTAACTGTGCTTTATCCCAGGACAAGTAGACAGTATATTCTCACATGTGGAACTCCCTAGCTTACTATGATGAGATGGAGGGAGTGTTGGCTATTAGGAAAATAAATTTTGCAATACTACTTGGCCAAAGTGACCATCCCATCTGAAATAAGATTCCAGACAGTAGTGTGATATGAATGTATGAATTGAGGACCAAGTAGCAGCTTTACAGATTTCATCAAATAGGAGTCGAGTGAAGGAAAGCAACTGAAGCTGAAATAGCTCGGACTTTGTGGGCTGTGACATGACTCTCCAGTTGTAGCTGAGCCTGAGCATAACAGAAAGAGATACAAGAGGCAAACCATGTGGAAATCATTCTCTTGGACACAGGACATCCCAACTTGTTAGGATAAAAAGAGACGAAAAGTTGAGGAGATGTTCTATGCAGTTGAGTTCTCTGCAAATAGTAGCCAGTGCGAAGAGCCATTTCCCCAGGGTAAGAATGAGGCTTAGGAAAGAATACTGGAAGTGCAATAGATTAAGGTGGAATTCCGTGATGACCTTTGGAAGAAACTTGGGATGGGTGCGAAGCACCACTTTGTCGTGGTGGAAAACTGTGAAAAGGGGATCCATTACCAGCGCTTGAAGCTCACTGACTCATTGAGCCGAAGTAAGGGAGATGAGAAAACCCACTTTCCAAGTAAGGTACTTGAGGTGAGTCATAGACATTAGTCCGAAAGGAGGCTTCATCAGTGCAGCAAGAACCACATTAAGATCACAAACCACTGTAGGTGGTTTGAGAGGTAGTTTGACATTGAAAAGTCCTTTCATGAATCTGGACACAAGAGGATGGGCAGTGAGAGGTTTATCATCAACTGGTCTGTGAAAAGCATTTATAGCTCTGAGATGAACTCTAATTGAAGTGGTTTTGAGACTTGAATTGGATAAATGTAGAAGATAGTCCAATACAGAAGATACTGAGGTAGATTTAGGTTCATGATGATGAAGAGCACACCAGGTGGAAAATCGTGTCCATTTTTGCTGGTAGCACTGCTGCGTAGATGGTTTTCTGGATGCTTCCAAGATTAATCTGACAGGCTGAGAAAGATAAAGCTAAAGATAAAGGCCGAGAGGTACCAAGCCAGGTGCAATGCTGGAAGATTGGGATACAGAAGAGATTGTGATTCTGTGTGAGAAGAGACGGGAACATTTGAAGATGTATTGGTTCCTTCATAATGAGTTGAAGTAGAATGGAAAACTAGGGTTGTCTGGGCCACCAAGAGGCTATAAGAATCATGCTGATTCATGCTTGAGCTTGACAAGTGTTTTGAGGTTGAGAGGGATTGGAGGAAAGGCGTAAAGAAATTTGTGAGTCCAATCCAGCAAAAAAGCATCTGCTTCCAGATGGTGAGGAGAATACTGCCAGGAGCAAAACTGGGGCAGCTTGTGGTTTTGGGGGGATGCAAACAAGTCTATCTGAGGAGTCCCTCACTGAGAAAATATGGGATGCAGGACTGCAGAGTTGTATGTCCACTCGTGTAGTTGAAGAAACCTGTCGAGTCTGTCTGCAAGTGAATTCTGTTTCTCTTGAATGTATATTGCTTTCAGGAATATATTGTGAGTAATGGCCCAGGTCCAAATCTTCTGGGCCTCTAAACAAAGAAGGAGAGAACCTGTGTCCCCTTGTTTGTTTATGTAATACATTGCGACCTGATTGTCTGTGCGGATGAGGAGGACAATGTTGGTCACAATGCACTTAAAAGTTTTGAGAGCATTGTAGATCGCTCTGAGTTCCCACAGATTTATATGACAAAAGTGATCCTAGGCAGACCAGTGACCTTGAGTGTGACGACCGTCCAGATGAGCTCCCCAAGCATAAATGGAAGAGTCCGTGGTCAGAACTTTCTGATGAGGAGGGTTATGGAACAAAAATTCTCTGGACAGATTGGAAGAGTTCATCCACCACTGTCAAAGTAAAAGTGTGAATGTAATCTTTTGAGATAGTGGGACGAGAGATTGAAACCACTGAGAAGTGAGAGTCCATTGAGGTATCCTGAGATGAAGTCTCACAAAAGGAGTAACTGAAACTTTTCTTTCACTAGAAACTTATTGAGACCCCTGAGGTCCAAGATTAGATGAAGACCTCCTGTCTTCTTTGGAATGAGAAAATGCAGGGAGTAACCCACCCTCACCCCCCAGTCCCTCACCCCCCAGTCCCCCCCCCCCCGTTTCTCTGAGCTCGCAGGCCTTGAGCATGCGCAGATGCTCAAGGCCCAGCAAGAAGAGGAGGCCGATCTTCTGGCACCAGCACCAACACACAGGACATGCCAGTGCTGGTGCCCAGGCCCAGATGACAGTAAGAAGCGGCGGGGGGGGAGGGGGGGTGCCGAATCGCGGGAGGGGGGAGGGTGTCGGATCACAGGGGGGCCTTCTGGGGGGAGCAATGCCGGTTCTCGTGGGGAGGGGATAGAGCAGCGCCGCTGGCCTCGTGGGGTAGGAATGTATCAAAGTGAATTTCCATTATTTCCTATGGGGAAACTCGCTTTGATAAACGAACATTTTGGATTACGAGCATGCTCCTGGAACAGATTACGCTCGTACATTTTTTTTATATTATTGATATTTTTACATTCGTTTATAGACTCCTGAGGCAGGCCTTACAGCTAAAACACGTACGTATCGAGTCTTGATAATAATAAAGATACTTAGCACCACTAAGTCTAAAGTCTGATTGGCCAATCAGGCCTTAGATTAAGTGGGGATGGGCGGACCCGCTATGCCTAAGGCCTGATTGGTCCAGGCTTCTAGAGCCTGGGCCAATCAGGCCTTAGGTTTCGGCGGGATGGGCTGGGAAGGGGCGAGCCCGCCTCATTTCGACGAGGCGGGCTTACCGGCTAGACAGGCAAGAACCGTCTGGCCTGAAGAACAGGTTAGTTTGGGGGTTGTTAGCGCCGGGGGGGTGCCGTCTTCGGGCAGGAGGGGGGGTGTGCCTTCTTCGGGCAGGAGGGGGGTGTGTCTTCTTCGGGCAGGAGGGGGGGTGTGCCGTCTTCGGGCAGGAGGGGGGGGTGCCGTCTTCGGGCAGGAGGGGGGGTGCCGTCTTCGGGCAGGAGGGATTGGACACTCTCCTGCCAGCATCGGTAGTGTCGGGGTGGGAGGGAGATCGGTAATGTCGGGGGGGGGGGCGGTTGGTAGTGTCAGGGGGGGCGGTCGGTAGTGTCAGGGGGGGGCATCCAATCGGACAGGCCGCGGCCCGCTATACTTATAGCGGCAGAGAGATCCCTTGCCGCGATAAGTATAGCGGCTGCGTCTACTTAAAATGTAGACCAGCATTTTGCTGGCCTACATTTTAAGGTTTCTTCCTCTACTAGGGAGACGCGTAGGGCCACCTAGGTTCGCCTAAGGCCCTTAGGCGAGCTTAGGCGTCTTGCGGGTCTCCCTAGGCTCCCGGAGGTGCCTTCAGGCCTGCCTGGGGAGCATTTTTTTTAAAAAACGTGCATCCCGATTGGCTGATTAGACAGCTGTAAGACGCCTACAGCTGCCTAAAATCGGGACGCACTTTTGGAGAATCAGGGCCTTACTGTTCAGCTGGTTCACAAACGTTTTCACTTCCTTGACTGTTATGAACAGGAATCTCTTCCTGGTGGTTTATTCTCAAATTCACTAAACATAGAAAAAAATCTTACTTTTAATGCAGAAAGTTTGGAACAATACAATACTTCTTGTATCCCACAATTTTCTACATGGAATCAATGTGGCTTACAAGAGGATTTTACTTTACTGACTCAAGGCTTAGAGATAACCAAATTTAACATTGATGACTCAGGTTAGAACAGTGGTTCTTAACCTGGGTTCAACCGAACCCCAGGGGTTCGGTGAGTCAGTCTCGCGGGTTCGGTGGAGGTCAAAACACACCTCCGACTCATATAGCTCTTCGGTCACGTTCAATCATCTATCAGTTATTCAGTGAGCAGCAACATTGTCATGCAGATTGCTTCAAAAATTATGAGTTCATTCTCATTTTAGCTTACATGGCTGATATCTTTGCAGCTCTCAATCATCTCAATAAGCAGATGCAGGGTGGTGGAGTCAACATCATCGAAGCAGAAGAAAACCTGAAAGCTTTTCATAAAAAGCTACCATTATGGAAACGACGAACAGAAAATGATAACTTCGCAAACTTTTCCCTGCTAGACAACTGTGTAAGTAAGATCGAAGATGTATCTGGAATCGGAGACATTTCTGTACCCGCGGAACTGAAGCAAACTATTGCCACGCACTTAGATGAGCTTGCAAAGTCTCTCGATGGATACTTCCCTACAAGAGAGTCATATCCAGCATGGGTGAGACAGCCGTTCACGTTTAGTGTTGAGACAACAGATGTCAATGATGAATACCTCGATGAAATCATTGAAATTCAGCAGAGCCAGGTTCAACAGCAACTCTTCAGAACAACAACGCTCTCAACGTTTTGGTGTCAACAATTGGTAACGTACCCTGTTATTGCTAAGAAAGCTCTGGAAATTTTCATACTGTTTGTTACAACATATCTTTGCGAGCAATCCTTTTCGAGGATGCTGGACATAAAAACGAAGAAAAGGAACAGACTTTGTTGCGAAAATGACATGAGAGTGGCACTTGCCAAGGTAAAGCCGCGCATTTCTGAACTGGTCTCTGAGAGGCAACAGCAGAAGTCACACTGATTTGCAGTAAATTTCATTATTATGTTATTATTATTCGAAATATAGGAGAACTTTTTTGTTTTCAAAATTGATATTTTTTCCCTCACTGTATACCTATGTTTTGAATTTGTAAAAATCATATTTTATTTTTCCAATAAAGAAGGGTTCGGTGAACACGCATATGAAACTGGTGGGGTTCAGTACCTCCAACAAGATTAAGAACCACTGGGTTAGAAGTAACAAGGAAGGAGATGAAGTCCGAGAACAGTTTTTTGTAGCTACAAGGGGAAAAGGTATGTCTTTAACACAATCCATGCCTCAACAAAGATACTCACTGAGTAATCTGGAAAGCACAGCGCTTGCTTCCCTTTATCTTGCAAAGTTTTACCACCACTCAATGCTTGTGGAATTTCCAATTTCTGAGCAAAATTCAAAAGCTTAAATAGAACCCCTCACATTCAATTCATGTGTGCCTGCTCCGTATACAAGGGGTTAGCTGTACTTTTCAATGGTAAACTCTGCCCCAACTAAGAGTCCCTCAAGTTATTTCTCCTTGAGTGGTTTTCCAGGTGATCATTTTATCTTCAAGTTGAGTAAGTTTGGCTTGCAAATGGGTCCCTCTCCTCCTGTCGTGCTGCTGTTGTCCTTTACTACAACTGGTTTCTGTTGACAGTCACTTAGTCCATTCCAAAGCCTTCCAGCCTATTATGCATTGGTCCCAACTTCTCAAATATCAATTTAAATTTATCATCCAATGCTTGCTCCAATGCTGCTGTACTGTAGCTTCTATGATAATTTCTGCAGCCCACACCTACCCAATTGATGAAGATGCAGGACTCTACTGAGCTGTCATCTGAGATTCTGGTATATGTCCCTTCTCTTTCTCTCCTCAGGGCTTTCATAATCATATTTTTTCTCACTTCTCCAGCCTCCTGCTATCTTCCAACACTAGAATAATGAGTTGCTTTGATATTGCTGCAGGGAAGTTATGGGGATGAAGTGGCTCTACAAGCAGGGCCAATCACTGCTCCACTAATACTCATCATGTCACATTATCTTATGACTTACTGGTTTTAATGGGGGGAAAGCTATTTTCTCTGATAAGAATCTGCCATGCAGGAAACAGAATTAGTTATGCAAGCTATTGCTGACAGGTGAATAATGTAATATTTTCATATTGTACTCAAAGAAGTGTTTCATTCTAGCAGGTTTGCTAAGGTGCAATCCTGTCAAACCCGAAAATCAGAAACAAGCATCTAAAGAACTGCTTGCAAGTTGAGTGAATTTTGCATTGAAATCATCTTTCTCATGGTCTAAAAACTTTCAGTGTTTCAAGTGACTGTTGTGATATAATCAATGCACTCAGTTCTTCCTAAATTTATAGGGCCTATTTGATTTTAGCTCCCTATACTGGTGTCTATTGTATAACATTTGGGTCTACTGATACTGAATGATTTTTATTCATTTAAATTTATGGTCTTGCTGTAGATGTTATGATATAATGCTGTGATGTTTTTCGTTATTCATTTTTTTGTATATCCCTTTATAGGTCTTTGGGGAGAGACAGTTTTTTAAGTCTGGTAATAAATAAAATAAAAAGTCATTGCATACTAATGTTTCATAGAGCATTCAAGTAAAAATTATTTAAAGGCAGAATAGAACTTTGCTGAAAAGCCTACAAACTAAGACTGTTGGGGTAGACCCAATGGGCTATATGCTATAAGCTTTGTCTTATTCCTTTCAGGCCTGGCTGAGGTAATGGGAAGGTTGTTTGTACTGCAAGGACAGCCACCAATCAAAGAATGCCATTGAAAATTTGTCTTAAAATGGCCTTTCAGGCCTTAGGATAGCTGAAGATTCCTAATACCACTAAGTTACGCTCGGGAGAAGGGGGGACATAAGAAAATAAGAATAGCCTTACTGGGTCAGACCAAAGGTCCATCAAACCAAGTAGCCCGTTCTCACCGTGGCCAATCCAGGTCCCTAGTACCTGGCCAAAACCCAAGGACTAGCAACATTCCATGCTACCAATCCAGGGCAAGCAGTGGCTTCCCCCATGTCTTTCTCAATAGCAAACTATGGACTTTTCCTCCAGGAAATTGTCCAAATTTTTCTTAAAACCAGTTATACTATCCGTTCTTACCATAACCTCTGGCAATGCATTCCAGAGCTTAACTATTCTCTGAATGAAAAAATATTTTATCCTATTGGTTTTAAAAGTATTTCCCTGCAACTTCATAAGTCTTCATAATTTGTGATGGAGTGACAAATTGATCCACTTGTACCCATTCTACTCTACTCAGGATTTTGTAGACTTCAATCATATTTCCCCTCAGTTGTCTCTTTCTTTTCCAAGCTGAAGAGCCCTATCCTTTTAATCTTTCCTTATACGAGAGGAGTTCCATCCCCTTAATCATCTTGGTTGCTCTTCTTTGAACCTTTTCTAGCGCCACTACATCTTGAGATAAGGAGACCAGTATTGAATGCAATACTCTAGGTGAGGTCACACCATTGAGCGATACAGGGGCATTATAACATTTTTAGTCTTGTTAACCATCCCTTTTTAAATAATTCATAGTATCCTGATTGCTTTATTGGGCAGAAGGTTTCATCGTATTGTCAACAATGACACCCAGATCACAAGGTGGACCCTAGCATCCGGTAACCATAATTTGGATTGTTCTTCCCAACATGCATCACTTTGCATTTGTCCACATTAAATTTCATCTGCCACTTGGACGCCTGTCTTCGAATTTCCTTAGGTCTGCCTGCAATTTTTCACAATACACATGCATTATAACAACTTTGAACAGTTTAGTGTCATCTGCAAATTTAATCACCTCACTTGTCATTTCAATTTCCAGATCATTTATAAATAAGCTAAATAACACTGGGCCCAGTACAGATCCCTGCAGCACTCTCCTTCATTGAGAAAAATGACCATTTAACTCTACCCTCCGTTTCCTAACCTATAACCAATTTCTTATCCACAACTCAACTTTGTCATCTATCCCATGACTCTCTAGTTTTCTCAGGAAACTCGCATGAGGAACTTTTATCAAAAGCTTTCTGAAAATCTAGATACACTACATCAACCGGCTCACCTTTATCCACATGTTTATTCACACCTTCAAAGAAGTCAAGCAAATTGGTGAGGCAAGATCTCCCTTAGCTGAACTCATTCTGACTCTGTCTCATTAAATCATGTTGTCTATGTGTTCCACAGTTTTATTTTTTATAATTGTTTCTACCATTTTGCCCGGCACTGAAATCAGGTTTATCAGTCTGTAATTTCCCATATCTCCCCGGAACCCTTTTTAAAAATCGGTGTAACATTGACCACCCTCCAATCTTCAGGTGGTACTACAGACAATTTTAGCAACAGGTCAGCAATTTCATGTTTGAGTTCTTTTAGTACCCTGGGATGTATACCATCCGGTCCAGGCGATTTATCACTTTTTAACTTGTCGATTTGGCTTAGTACATCTTCCAGATTCACCGAAATTTCTTTCAGTTCCTCCACATCATCAGCCTTGAAAACAATTTCCAGTTCTGGTAGATCTTTGGTGAATCTCTTACATCTTAACATAGAAACAAAGAGTATGATGGCAGAAAAGGGCCGGCGGCCCAACAAGTCTGCCCACTCAAGAACCCTCCCTCCCTTGAGAAACCATCTTTTAAGCATAACTCTATAGCAATCCCACCTGCCTGTCCCATCGACTCTTGAAGTCGAGCACACTACTGGCCTCGACCACTTGTCGTGGAAGACCATTCCATCGATCAATCACCCTTTTGGTGAAGAAGTATTTCCTGGTGTCACTATGAAATCTTCCCCCCTTAAGTTTTAGCGGATGCCCTCTTGTCGCCGTGGGACCCTTAAGAAAAAAGATTTCTTCCTCCACTTCAATGCGGCCCGTGATGTATTTGAATGTTTCTATCATGTCTCCCCTTTCTCTGCACTCCTCAAGAGAATATAAGCGCAATCTGGTCAGACATTCTTCAAATGGGATATCTTTAAGTCCTGAGACCATTCTAGTGGCCATTCTCTGGATCGACTCCATTCTCTTCACATCCTTTTGATAATGTGGCCTCCAAAACAGGACACAGTACTCAAGGTGAGGTCTCACCATGGATCTGTATAACGGCAGTATGACTTCAGGCTTTCGGCTGATAAAGCTCCTTCTGATGCAACCCAGCATTTGTCTAGCCTTTGCTGAAGCTTTCTTCAACTGATTGGCAGCCTTCATATCTTCCCGGATGAGTATTCCCAAGTCCCTTTCTGCAGTAATTCTTGTTAAGTTTTCACCGTTCAAGGTGTATGTTCTGCATGGACTTCCGCTTCCAAGATGCATTACTTTACATTTTTTGGCATTAAAGTTCAGTTGCCAAGTACTGGACCATTGTTCCAGTAAAAGTAGGTCCTGCTCCATAGTGTTGGGCCTGGTTGCGCTGTCAGGTTCTGTTGCATAGTTTAGCATCATCAGCAAATAATGTAATTTTGCCTTGAAGTCCCTGAGTTAGATCCCTTACAAAGATATTAAATAGCATTAGGCCCAAGACCGAGTCTTCTTCCATAAAGACTGAAGCAAAGAATTAATTCAGTCTCTCCGCTATGGCCTCATCCTCCCTAAGAGCCTCTTTTGTTCCTTAATCATCCAACAGTCTCGCGGATTCCCTCACAGGTTTTCTGCTTCTGATGTACCTAAAAAAGTTTTTGCTTCTTTTGCATATTTCTCTTCATATTCTCTCTTAGCTTTGCAACTAACTTGCCAGTGCTTTTGTCTCCTCTTATTTTCTTCATTCAGATCCTTTTTCCATTCTTTAAATGATGTTTTTCTGGCTCTAATAGCCTCTTTCACCTCGCCTTTTAATCATGCCGGCTCCTGTTTCCTCTTCTTTCCACCTTTGCTGATAAAAGGTTATTCAAATCTTGCAGTTTTGGAGATACAAATGGCCCTAATATTTATTAGAGGATATGTGTTTATAAATAAATTCTTACTTATGAATGTACAATGTTTATATTACATTTGCATAAGAAATGCTGAAATGATTACTAAATTTGTTTATAAATTCATGTTAATTCTATATAAACATATTAAGAAAACAATGTACTATAAAGTAGAATAACCTCATTAGTAATAATTAAAGAAAGAACAAGAAATCAATAGAGCTAGTACCTTAAATACAAGTTCTTTTAGTCGGTCAGAATATCTCTGGTTCAGCAGCAGGGCATAGAGTGTGTCAGCATTCCCTGGTTCAAAAAGTAGTAGAAAAAGCTGGTCTTGGGTTGTGCTAGTATGCAGCAAGTTATACAGTACCTCCAAAATCCCACAAAGCTAGAAAGATAAACAAAACTGTTGTTACCTTAATAGAGGCAAAACTCAAAGAAATCTTCTCATATAAATGAAATCTTATGCCTTCAATCAAACTGCTTAGAAACTGTTCACAAGGTTTCTAATTCATTCAGATACACTGTATTCTGGAGTTTAAAATTACCTCTTTCTTATCGCCTAAATTTAATATAAAGCATTTGTCATACCAAAATTTCCTTGTCTTCCCCAACCAGAAGTGATTTTGCTAAAGCTTTGTTTCCTATTACTGATCAACTAGAGTTCTTACATGGAGTAATAGTAATACACACAGTTGATCATCTTGTTCAATAAATTTCAAGCCTAGAGCTTCACAATTTTTTCCATTTAAAGTAAAGCACACATTACATTCAGTATTTACTATTTTAAAAATAAATCTATTTTAAAGTCACTCTTGAGCTGTTTTTATTTCCTTCTAATTTATTTTAAAAATTTATGAATCGCTTAAATCTAAGCGATGTACATAACATTTACATCTACAATTTCAAGCACAAACATTATAAAATGCAGTAAGCAAATAAATCAATCTTCCCCACAAAATTTCCTTAATACAGAATTCTTTAAATCCAAAACAAATAATAACCACAGAATTAGAGAAAGGCATCCAAAAACAATTGTGTTTTTAACAATTTCTTAAAAGACATACAATCTTTGCAAAATCTCATCATACCTGGAATTGAATTCTAGAGATTCTTACCGACAATTGAGAAAATTGATATTCTAGGTACAAAGGAGGATGGGGAAATACATGGAAGGACAAGAAGCTATATTGTACCGACGGACTACATATTATATATTACTACAGCAGGAAAAAGAATCCTTGCGGAGAAATTTAGACAATATGTTTCTGGGCATTTAAACTAGAAGGTGCGGGTGGTATATGTATGAAAGACAGTTATAGAGACCATCCCCTAGCAAAAG
Organism: Geotrypetes seraphini; assembly: GCF_902459505.1. Lineage (NCBI taxonomy): Eukaryota > Metazoa > Chordata > Amphibia > Gymnophiona > Dermophiidae > Geotrypetes > Geotrypetes seraphini. The sequence goes on from NC_047088.1 coordinate 149,872,744, forward strand.
ATAAGATGTAATGGTAGTAAAGATTGCAACACAAACAATATTAGCAACGGGAAGAGAAACGAAACAAAAATCTATACAAAAAAAGATTACCGCTGGAAAGCGATGACCACAAATGCTCGCAGTCTAAGCAACAAAGTTCATGATCTGCAAGCCCTGATGTTAGAGGGATACTGTTGCTATCACAGAGACATGGTTCAGTGAATCCCATGGATGGAATGCAAACATACCGGGATATAATCTTTTTAGAAAGGACAGAGATAGTCAAAAAGGTGGAGGAGTAGCTCTCTATGTAAAGATCGTTATCCAAGCGACTGAAATGCAAGGGGCTTGGGGAGAGGAGGAAGTGATATGGATCGCTTGAAAACAGAAGATGGAACTTCTATCTATGTGGGTGTAGTCTACAGAACTCTGACTCAATCACAGCAAATTTAACATAGTGAATCCCATTTTCTTTTAAAATGATGAGCAACATCCCTCTGAAGCTTCCTCTGAAAGCAAACTCACCAAGTGCCATATGGATGCCAGTCAGAGTTGTCCCACCACCAAAATACCTACATATCATGCATGCCAAGAGCCTAGAAATCCAACTGGGCCTTCCTGTGCTGTTGTGTGCAAGTGCTACTGCCAAACAACATGGCTTATGCTGGGTTTTACTAATGGCACTAGAGGTTTGGTAAATGCTCTATGACAGCAGTTTAGTTTAGAGCACAGTTCTTCAACCGCCGGTCCACGGACCGGTGCCGGTCCGCAGAAAATTCCTGCCGGTCTGCGCAGGACCGGCGAGATTAACTTCTTCAATTTCCTGCCGGTCCGTGCAGGACCGGCAAGATCGAGGAGCGCAGGGCCGGAGATAGAATGGGGAGCCTCCGACTGTGCTTTCTTCCCTCCCAGCAGCTCTCCTTACAAGTGCAGCGATTCAGGAAGGAAGCCTTGGAGCTTTTGCTGAGTCGGGCCGCCTCTGATGATGCAACTTCCGCTTTCCTCAGAGGCGGTGCGACCCAACAAAGGACCCGAGGCTGCCTTACTGAATCGCAGCGCTGGTAAGTAAGGAGAGTTGCTGGGAGGGGAGAAAGCTGCTGGCATGGTGAAAAAAAAAAAGGGACAGCTGCTACTGGACCTGGAGAAGGAGAGATGCTGCTGGGAGGGGGGAGGGAAAGGAGTCTGGGAAGCTGCTGGGTAAGGAGGAAAAAGGGCAGCTGGTACTGGACCTGGAGAGGGAGAAGGAGAGATGCTGCTGGGAGGGGGGAGGGAAAGGAGTCTGGGAAGCTGCTGGGTAAGGGGGAAAAAGGGACAGCTGCTACTGGACCTGGAGAGGGAGAAGGAGAGATGTTGCTGGGAGGGGAGGAGGGAAAGGAGTCTGGGAAGCTGCTGGGTAAGGGGGGAAAAGGGACAGCTGCTACTGGACCTGGAGAAGGAGAGATGCTGCTGGGAGGGGGGAGGGAAAGGAGTCTGGGAAGCTGCTGGGTAAGGGGGAAAAAGGGACAGCTGCTACTGGACCTGGAGAGGGAGAAGGAGAGATGCTGCTGGGAGGGGGGAGGGAAGGAGTCTGGGAAGCTGCTGGGTAAGGGGGAAAAAGGGACAGCTGCTACTGGACCTGGAGGGAGGGAGAAGGAGAGATGCTGCTGGACAGGGGGAGGAGAGAAGGGAGAAGAAAAAAGGAATGAAACAGCTTGCAGGGAGATTAGAGGAGGGGAAGGAGAGAGATAGGAATGAGATGGGAAGGGAGGGTCAGCAGAGAAATTGAGAGGGACAAAGATGCTAGATCTGGTGTAGGAGAGATAAAAATGAAGAGAGCAGTGAAGCTGGAGTGAATCGTGTAAAAAGGAGAGAGGGGCATAGGCTGGATGGAAAGGGGAGAGGGGCATAGAAAGAAGACAAATACCATATGGAAGGGGGAGAGGTCAGACAGTAGATGGAAGGGGCAGATGCTGGATTGAAGAGACAGAGAGGGCAGACGCTGGAAGGAAGAGAGTGAAAAGAAGATGAAAGCAGAAACCAGAGAGAACAAAAGGTAGAAACAAATAATTTTATTTCTATTTTGTGATTAGAATATATCAGATTTGAAATATATATCATGCTAGAGACATAACTGGGGACTGCAGTATTCTGTTAGCATGATATTTCTATGAACTTGGCTTGTTCAGCTTTCTTGATAGTAGAGGGGATATATGTGAAGGGGAGGGGAGACAGGGGTTTTGTTGGTCCGTGTTCTGTATATTTGTATTTATAAAATCACAATTGTTCAGAATATTGTTTCTTTTTATAATTTAATTAAATACATTCAATATAAAATCATAATTGCGGCTTGTGCAGATGGGATCATATGGTTTGCGGGGACCGAGCTCGCGGAAATGGAGCGTAAACGGGGGTTTTAAATTTTAGTCCTATTAGTTTGCCGGTCCACAAAATAATTCTTTTATTTCTGCCGGTCCACGGGTGTAAAAAGGTTGAAGAACACTGGTTTAGAGTATGACAGCAGTTTAGAATTTAAGAATGTACCCGGAACAGTTGCAGAGTTGAATTTTTGCCACCATGCAATACAGATAAGTAACAATCTTCTTATCTATGTAGAGTTTTTAGGTGTATTGAGAAGCAGGTGGCAGAGACAGTGAACATGCTGTGATGGTCTCATTTGCAACTGGTTCCGTGAAAAATCACTAGAGTTCAGGTTGTGGATCTGAGCGTTCACTTAGCACTTTTTGAAGCCAGTTTGATAGTGTAATTTTACTATATACAGTGGTACCTCGGTTTACGAGTGCACTGGTTTGCGAGTGCACTGGTTTGCGAGTGTTTTGCATGACGAGCAAAACATTCGCAAAATCGGCGCCTCGGAAACTGAGTGCACTTCGATTTGCGAGCACCCCCCCTGCGAACCGGCACCCTCCCCCCCGCGATCCGGCACCCCCCCCACCGCCATCGGGCCCCCCGCTGCCATCGGGCATCCCTCCGCCGCAACCTGAGGTCTCCCCAACCCACCCGAACCCTCTTCTTACTTTTCTGTAGCCTCCGCAGCGGCACCAGCATATCCTGTGCGTGGTGCCGGTGCCTGAAGATCTGCTTCCTGTGCAAGGCCTGAGAGTTCACGTCGAACGTGAACTCTCACGTCGAACGTGAACTCTCAAGGCCCAGCACAGGAAGCAGATCTTCAGGCACCGGCACCACACACAGGACATGCTGGTGCCAGTGCCGCTGCGGAAGCTACAGAAAAGTAAGAAGAGGGTTCGGGTGGGTTGGGGAGACCTCAGGTCGCGGCGGAGGGATGCCCGATGGCGGCAGGGGGGGTGCCCGATGACAGCGGGGGGTGCCGGATCGCGGGGGGGAGGGTGCCGGTTTGCCGGGGGGGGGGCCTTCGGGAGGAGCAATGCCGGTTCTCGTGGGGGGGGAGCAGCGCTGCTGGCCTCGGGGGGGGGCGGAAGGTGGGGGGTGGAAACATATCAAAGCAAGTTTCCCTTACTTCCTATGGGGAAACTTGCTTTGATATACGAGCATTTTGGATTATGAGCATGCTCCTGGAACAGATTATGCTCGTAATCCAAGGTACCACTGTATATCATATTTATTATTATCTATTTAAGGTGATCAGTGATAGGGCGGATAGTTTATCACTATTTGGTAATTTGAATTTCCCTAGTATATAGGGTAGTATAACGTAAACATATTTCCAAGCATTATAGATTAGTTTTACTGCTGTGTTCTGTGTGAGTTGTAATCTTTTAAGTAGATAGAGTGGAAGTTTGGTCAAGAGTTTTGTTTTCAATAGTCTTGTGTCTGTTAAATGAATGCATTATCAAAATCTTTGCCCAATCAGGCACTCAGAAATACATATCAAGAGTTCCATCTTTATCCAATATAAACATAGATCAACCACTCTGAGGAATAAAAAAAATTCAAAGACCTCAGTGGTGCTGCTGCTTAGTGAACAACTTTTATCATGCAGACTAATGCACCAAAGTTGTCACTAGTCAGCCAAAAACTCTATATTTAAACGTCATATTTTCTTCACTATCAAAATATTTTAATATATACTCATCTTGAAAGACAGGGCATTATCCAACACTATTCCAAGAGACAGTAGCAGGTCCTTAGCTCATACAGACTTATGATTTAATAACAGGCATGGCAGAATATTGGAATATTTATGATTTACTCTGGGGATAACACCTACAAAAATATTGTTTCTACTCTTCAGTAATTAAAAGTTTGTACTTAAATGTAAAATAAAAATGTCATTATTATACTGGCATTAGAATCAGGTAAGTACAGTGGTACCTTGGTTTACGAGTGCACTGGTTTGCGAGTGTTTTGCAAGACGAGCAAAACATTCGCAAAATCGGTGCCTTGGAAACCGAGCTTGCCTCGATTTGCGAGCAACGCCACCCGCGATCCGGCACCCTCCACCCCGTGATCCAGCACCCCCCGCTCGCGTCGCGCCCCCCTCCCCCGCCGCAATCTGAAATCCCCCAGACCCACCCGAACACGCATCTTACCCCTGCTCGGAAAGAGCGTGAACTCACAGGCCTTGTGCATGCACAGATGCTCAAGGCCCAGCAAAGAAGAGGACGCAGATCTTCGGGCACCGGCACCAACGCACAGGACATGCCGGTGCCAGTGGCCAGATGGGGGTAAGAAGCGTGTTCGGGAGGGTCTGGGGGATTTCAGATCGCGGCCGGGGGGGGGGAGGGTGCGACACGAGCAGGGTGTTGCCAGATCGCAGGGGGGGAGGGTGCCGGATCATGCGGGGGGGGGGGGGCCTTCGTGGGGAGCAATGTCGGTTCTCAGGGGGGGGCAGAGCAGCACTGCTGGCCTCGGGGGGGGGGGGAACATATCAAGCGAATTTCACTTTGTTCATATGCGGAAACTCGCTTTGATATACGAGTATTTTGGTTTACGAGCATACTTCTGGAACGAAGTATGCTCGTAAACCAAGGTACCACTGTACTGACATGCTGGTTTATTACACTAATCATCAGCTGGAGAAGTAAGATTAGTTTTTAACTAGCTGATTAAGAATGGGGAAAAAATTTGCATCCCAACTTTCTAATTCACATTTGAGTTGACAAATTACCTTAATGACAGAACACTGCAACTGTTCAAATGCTCAGTGAATACAAAACATGCTTATTTAAATTAAACAGAATCAGAACCTGCTCCTCTTTATTAATGGCTGCTATGTATCCCATGATGCTTTGTATTTCTTCCTGGGTTGCTCCTTTGCTAAGGAAATACTTGACCAGTCCATACAAGGATGTTTTTATTGTCATCAGATCTTCGAGAGACAGGTCATTCTCTCCAGTACAACTTCAAATATAAAGGAAAAAGATAATCAACCATATAGCAGTATATCAAAATAATTCTATATTATGCTATATTTGTATACTGCTTTCCTTAGACATAGTCCAACCCAAAGCAGGTTCACAAAACATAAGAAAACAATTTTGGCAATTTTGCAATACATACTCAGGCCAATATTTAAAGGGATTTGTACCATATTTTTCGTTCCATAAGACACACTTTTTTTTCCCCAAAAAGTGGGTGGAAAAAAGGGTGCATATACCCTCCCCCATTACCTTATTAAGACCGCCACCCGCCCCTCGCCTGCCACCGCTACTGGTCCCTCGCTGCTGCTGCAAGTAAAGGAAGGGAAAGGCTAGGCGGGTGCAGCGATTGCACGCCGCCGGCCCAGAAGCCTTACCTCCAATTGATGTCAGGAGTAAGGCTTCTGGGCCGGCAGCGAGCAATCGCTGCACCTACCTGGCCTTTCCCAGCAATTCGTTCCATTCGTTCCTCGCTCTTGGGCTGCAGCATGGCCATAGCTTGCAGTGCCGCACTGATGAGTTTGACCCGCTGCTGAGCCAGGAGTCCCTCCCCCCACCGCTGCTGCTTCGTCGACATGTCCTCACTGCGGCAGCAGCGGGAGGTAATTAAATCCAGCGGACAGATGGGCAAGCTTGGGGGAGGGGAGGCGGAAGAGGACAGAGACTGGAAGGAAGTGAGGGGAACATAGGAAGGAGGGAGGAACAATTGTTGGGCCTGAGGAAGGGGGGGGAGAGGACAAAGGCTGGAAGGCAGTGAGGGGAACATAGGAGGGAGGGAAGGTAGGGACAATTGTTGAACCTGAGGAAGAAAAGAAAGAGAGAAAGAAAGAAATCACCAGAAAACAGGGGGAGGGGGGGGAGGAAGAGGACAAAGGCTGGAAAACATTGAGGGAGACATAGGAAGGAGGGAGGGAGGAAGGGACAATTGTTGGGCCTGAGGAAGGAAGGAAAGAAAGAAAGAAATCACCAGGCAACAAAGGTAGGAAAAATGATTTTATTTTTAATTTAGTGATCAAAATCTGTCAGTTTTGAGAATTTATATGTGCTGTCTATATTTTTCACTATATTTGTCTATTTTTCTATAGTTGTTACTGAGGTGACCTTGGTTTACGAGCATAATTCGTTCCAGAAGCATGCTCGAAATACAAAATACTCGTATATCAAAGCAAAGTGCCCCATAGAAAATAATAGCAACACCAACGATTTGTTCCAGAACTCGAGGTCTGTACCTGTCGGGTGCCAGGTGCTGCAGCACCATCTCCTCCGTCTGCCTCCTCCGTCCGTCATCCGTTGAAGAACCCCGCAGTGCCGCTTCTGGGGGATGCTTCTAATGTCTGCCAGCCGATGGAGAACCCCGCAGTGCCACTTTGGAGGGATGCCTCTTCCATCTGCCGGCCAGCCTTCCACGTTGGGTGCTTCCGCATGTTGGAGAGCCTATGAGAGCCCACGCAGCCGAGTGCCGTCCCACCTGCACGTTGCGTATGACACGCACGTCGATGATTGACATTGTGCGTATCATACGCAACGTGCAGGTGGGACGGCACTCGGCTGCGTAGGCTCAGATAGAGGCTCTCCAACTTGCGGAAGGCACCCGACATGGAAGGCTGGCCGGCAGATGGAAGAGGAATCCCCTGAAGCGGTGCTTCCTGGGCTGTAAGTGCTCGTTTATCAGGGCAGTGCTCGGTTTGCGAGTCAAAAGTTTGCTAAGTGTTTTGATCGTCTTGCAAAACACTCGCAAATCGCATTAATCACAAACCGAGGTTCCACTGTATTTTAAAAAGTCATCTGCCTTGACATCTGTGCCCTATCCCTGCCTGCCCTGTCCCGGCCTACCACTAGACCACCAGAGGGGAGGACAGGGTACAGAGCCTGGCAGGGAAGGGGGACAGGGTGCAGAGCCTGGCAGGGGAATTTGATTCAGAATGTTTTTTTTCTTGTTTTCCTCCTCTAAATCTAGGGTGCGTCTTATGGTTAGGTGCATTATGGAGCGGAAAAGTATATTTAGTGGTTGTCACCAAATATATGGCTTTCCAGTAGCACTAAATGGATAGTGCCACTGAATATTCTCTCTAAATGCCCCATAATGGTAGTATAAGGGAATTCTGACTAACTAGACATACAGTAGTGATAGTCATCCACTCTCTATAACAGCTAAGTGATTTATGTAATATCTGTGAAAAACTTTCTTATATTAAATTGCTTAGCTGTAGGAAGAGTGGCTGAATATTGCTGCTCATTGCAGTACACAAAGAAGGGCGTTTTTGAAAGGATGTCCAAGTCAGAATGTCCCAAATGGAGGTCCATCTCATATGTATTTTTGAACAGGGGCCTGTTTGAAAATATATGAGGTGAACATTCATGCACTACAAACATCCAGCATGAGCAGCTATTTTACAAACTGAAACTTTCAAATTTTGAACAGGGGAAAACAATGGGCATGGATGTCTGTTATAGTAGCATTCTTTGAAAATGGCCATAAAGACATCAGTGCTGACAGACCAGTAGTGCTGCCTGATTCACTTTGGTGAATTGATTCAAATTGATTTGTTTTCTTAAAAAAAAAAAAAAAATTGGACTCACCAATTTAGTAAGTCTTGAGTCTCCTGAAAGGCATCCAGGTCTCCTAAAGCAGCAGAAGCAGTGAACAGGCTGCTCCTGGCCTGCCCCACCAGTGCCTTCCCTTTGCCACATCACTGATGACGTGGCAGAGGGAAGCCCTGGCGGGCAGGCCATGAGAAGCCTGTTCATCACTGCTGCTGCTTTAGGATGCCCAAAAGTTGAGGTCTCATGTGGGGTGTAGGGGGGGGGTGTTGATTGGGAAATGCTGCACAGGATAGGAGAGATGGAGGTTGCTGCTCAGGGGATGGGAGGGAGGGATAGAAAGCTGCAGTACAGGAGGATAGGAGGCATAGGCATGCTGCACATGCGGAGAGAGAGGAGAAAAGAAGAATTGTTGGACATGCGGTGGAGGAGATGAAAGGAGAGATGCAACAAAGATGTAGAGGGTTGAGAGGGAGAAATGTTGCATATGGTGGAGCAGAGGGAGACATGCATGGAGGAGAGAGAGAAATGTTAGACAAAGGGTGAAGGGCATGGAGATCGTGCATGGGGAGAGAGAAAGAAATTTTGTGTGTGTTAATGGAGGGGAGGAAGTGAGAGATGCTGCATGGAGGAAAATAGAGAGGTTTGGCACAGGGCACAAGGCAGGGAGAGAGAGAGAGAGATGGTAGGCAGGAGGAAAGAAACAGAAATGTTAGATATGGCAGTGGAAGGGAAGGTACAGAAATGAAAGATGAATGGTGAGAGCATGGAGAAATGGGCAGGAGACCCTGGTGAACAAGATAACAGAAAAGAAACCAGAGCCTGGGACCAACATGATTTGAATAATAAAATGACAGGACAACAAAAGGTAGAAAAAATTATTTTATTTTCTGTTTTGGGATTACAATATGTCAGATTTGAAATGCGTATCCTGCCAGAGCTGGTGTTAGACAGTGAGCATGAGCTAGGACCTAACAGAGAGAGGAAAAAACTTTTTTGTTTATGTCACAGTACCGGCATAGGGTTGGAGAGGGCAATGGGGGGATGGGAGCTACAAAAATAAACTCGCCAGGTCTTTTGAAAAAAACAAAACACAAAACCCACCTGATTGGGCAGGAAAAGTGAATTGAATCGAATCAAAAAATCAATTCAATAGGCCGAATCGAATTGAAACATTTTTCCCTGAATCAGGCAGCACTATCGAGCAGAGGATTAGCATAGCGGTTAGTGCAATGGACTATAAACCTAGGGAACCAAGTTCAAATCTCACATCAACCCTTTATTAAAAATTGTGAAACCTCCTGGAACAGAAAAAAATACCTTCTGTACCTGAATGTACACCGCTTCACTAGCCTTCAGGCTTGTAGGTGTCATATAATACAGTTACTTACCGTAACAGGTATTATCTGGGAACAGCATGCAGATATTCTCGCATGTGGGTGATATCATCCACGGAGCCAGGTATGGACAGTGTTAAAAGTGAACTGGCACTTTGAGTTTTAAGAAACTTTGCAACTGCCCACACCGCAAATGCATGAGTGCCTTCCTGCCTGACATAGGCTCACAGTTCCTCAGTTCCGTAAGCAAGTTAAGAAGCCAACCAAGGAAGGTGGGAGGGATGTGAGAATATCTGCCTGCTGTCCCCGGATAACACCTGTTACTGTAAGTTACTGTGCTTTATCCAAGGACAAGCAGGCAGCATATTCTCATATGTGGGACTCCCTAGCTTAAATGGGATGGAGGGAGAGTTAGCCATTAAGAAAAAAATGAATACTGCTTGGCTGAAACAACCATCTCATCTTGAATAGGATTCTAGACAGTAGTGAGATTTAAATGTGTGAACTGAGGACCAAGTAGCTGCTTTGCAAATTTCATCAATGGGAGTGGAACGTAAGAAAGCTACTGATGCTGCCATAGCTTTGACTTTGTGTACTGTAACACGTCCCTCGAGCTGCAGTCCAGCCTAAGCATAGCAGAAAGAAATACAGGCCGCTGGCCATGTGGAAATAGTTCTTTTGGATACAGGCTTTCACAGTCTGTTAGGATCAAAGGAGAGGAACAGTTGACATGAAGTTCTGTGTGGTTTAGTCCGTTGTATGTAGTATGCCAAGGCACGGTTACAGTTCAATGTATGAAGGGCTGTTTCTCCAGGATGAGCATGAGGTTTTGGGAAGAAAACTAGAAGCACAATGGATTGATTAAGATGAAATTCCGTGATCAATTTCGGGAGGAATTTAGGATGGGTGCGGAGTGCCACCTTATTATGATGGAATACTGTGAACAGTGGATCCAAAACTAAAGCTTGAAGTTCACTCACTAGACACGCAGAAGTGAGAGAAATCAGGAAGATCACTTTCCAAGTGAGAAACCTGAGTGACTAGAAACCATTGGTTCAAATGGTGGTTTCATCAAAGTGGCTTGGACTATATTAAGATCCCAGACAACTGGAGGCAGCTTGAGTGGAGGTTTGGAATTGAAAAGTCCTTTCATAAACCTGGAAACAAGAGGATGAGTGGTCAGAGATTTATTGTCAACAGGAGTATGAAATTCACTGATGACACTAAAGCGAACTCTGACCAAAATGGTTTTCAGTCCAGAATTTGAAAGATGGAGAAGATAATCCAAGACTGAGGCCAGAGAAGATGGAGCATCTTGGTGATGAGAGTACACCACGCAGTGAAACGTGTCCACTTCTGTTGATAGCATTGTTGAGTAGGTTTTCTAGAAGCAGCTATAATAACTTGTACTGCATCAGAAAGCAGTGTCTCACTTCTGGCTCACCACACAATTGTTTCCCACATACTCACCTTTATAGGACCCCCAGGGATCCCTGAAGAATACTTTTTGTCGAAACACGGACCGTGTTGGGTCCTGTATCCCTAGCGGACTAGGTCCTTTAAGGCTCTTATGTGGATGATTTGCTTTTATGTGGATGGAATTATTTTATGTGGATGATTTTAGTGTACCTTTGGAACTTTGATACTTTCAAATAAAGTCCATTTAGGAACATCGTCACTCCACAGAGTTTTTTGGTTTTTTATGTGCACTTTTGTTGCCAACCAACACCATAGCTGCAAAGCTATTCAAGTCTTTGAATGATTACATGTCAGGAAAACTGAATTGGTCATTTTGTGTTGGTATATGCACAGATGGAGCAGCTACCATGACTGGACTGCTTTCTGGTTTCACTACTCGAGTCAAGGAGATTGCTTCTGAATGTGAGTCTACGCATTGCGTCATTCATAGAGAAATGCTGGCTAGCCGAAAAATGTCACCTAAACTTAACAACGTTTTGCAGGATGTGATTAAAATGATCAACCACATTAAAATACATGCCCTTAACACACATCTGTTCGCACAGTTCTGTGAGGAGATGGATGCAGAGTACACACATCTTCTCTTATACACAGAAGTGAGATGGTTTTCTAAAGGTAGATCGCTGAGTTTTTGAGTTAGAGAGCTGCTCCAGAGATTTTTTTCAGAAAAACACTCACCACTGGCAGCACATTTTAGTGATGCAGAATGGATCACAAAACTTGCCTACTTGTATGACATATTCAGCCTGCTCAACGAACTTAATCTGTTATTTCAGGGAAGAGTGACCACTATGTTCAAGTTGGCAGATAAAGTGGCTGAATTCAAAGCCAAACTTGATTTATGGAGCCGACGAGTGAACATTGGGATTTTTGACGTTAGCAGAGATTGTTAAAGATACCAAGCCAGTGCCTTCTTTCTCCCAGCTAGTGTATGATCACCTATCTCAGCTTTCAAAAGAGTTTGAGCATTATTTCCCCACCACAAAAGACCCCCGAAATGGGAAGGAATGGATTTGTGTCCCATTTGTGAATAAGCCAGGTGAATCAACTTTGTCTGTGCTTGAAGAGGATCAACTGCTTGAGATTGCAAATGATGGTGACCTTAAAAGTATATTTGACACAACTTCAAATCTCCATACGTTTTGGATTAAAGTAAAGGCAGAATAGCCTAAGGTTGTCACAAATGCATTGAAAAGTCTGCTTCCATTTCCAACATCCTATCTTTGTGAGGCAGCGTTTTCTGAAGTGACAGCAACCAAAACGAGATTACAGAGTAGACTGAACATAAGCAACACATTTCGCATGTCACTGTCTTCCATTGTTCCCAGATGGGATTGTCTGGTTGCAGGAAAACAAGCTCAGGGCTCCCACTGATTCTGCATTATGATAGGTTGTATAACTTCTATTACGATATTATAACTTAATAATACTAAAAATGTAATGTATATTTTGTATAAAACTGTCCTACAAACCCTTCCCAAATCCTTCTCTCCCCCCCCCCCCCCTTTACCGGTCCCTGGAAAAATTTGCTTCTATAAAAGCGGTTCTTGGTGTCAAAAAGGTTGGGGACCACTGTGAATCAATTTTCCTTGTAGCTGCAGAAACAGAAAGAGAAGTCTCCCAGTTATGCTGGTCAATGACTGAAATAGATGGTTGGCACATACAGAACTTTTTAGGTGAAATCTGTTTTTATTAAGCAGCAAACCACAAGCCCGTCAATGGTTTCAACATGGACGGAAAAATTGTGGCAGCCAAATTAAACTTAATGACTGAAAAGAAGAAAAAGCCCACCAAAAAATAACACGATGGCTAAAACCCCCACATGGGGCCTGAAAGGCCCAAATGAGGGAAAGCCAAATATATATATATATATATATTTTTTTTTTTTTTTTTACTAAGGAAACAAACTACGTTGAAGTAAAAAAAATAACGGCCAAAGGCCAATCAGAAAAACCAATATGGGTTGACAGCAACGCAGACTAGCCAAAGTCCAGAAAAACACATTTCTTCACACCGCGGAAAATGAAGAACTGAGGAACGGCGAGCCTATGTCAGACAGGAAGGCACCCGTGCATGTGTGGTGTGGGCAGTCATGAAGTTTCTTAAAACTTAAAGTGACAGTTCACTTTTAACACTGTCTATACCAGGCTCAGTGGATGACATTACCCACACGTGAAAATATGCTGCCTTCTTGTCCTAAGATAAATTTAGGTACAGTAGATATTTTTCTGTTTCTGGAGGACTCACAATCTAAAAAAAAAGGATTGAATTGGGATTTGAACCAGAGTCCTTTGGTTTATAGTTCACTGTACTAACCACTAGGCTACTCCTCAGACTTGCTTCCTGCTCTGTTAAAAATACCCATAAATACCTGAAGCTAGCATGCAACCTGACAAACCACTCTGGTTTCACTTTCAGGTGTGAGGGAGTAGGGGCAACAACTACTGGGGGATTAAGGAGGTGTCATGGTTTTAATTCCTCCAGTGGACAGCCTTTCTGTAACCTGGGCATTCCTGAAAACAGGTCTAAATAAGGATGTCCTTTTTAGAAATGGGCATTTCTTCCCCTTCAATAATTGCTACTGGACATCCAGATTTCAGGCCCTCCTTAGTGCCACCCAAAACACATCTCCCTTGCTATTTGGATCTCCTGCAGTATTGATGCAGTATTCTGCCTTTGTGAAATCAGGATTTGGACATTTCAAGCATGTGGACACTCATATGCTTCAAAAATGAGTGCCAAAGCTACTATGATATTCTAAGAAAAGAAATTCACACAAGTCATCTCAAATGGAGGAAATTTTATTCCTTCAATTAAACTAGTCACAAGCCACTGTCTAGGTCTAAAACCCATTAAATAAAATAAATAATTAATGCCCGTTCCAATCTTAAAATAGCCAATGAACAAAAGAAAAGACCATAAGTCATTATTGAGATGGCTTGGGGAAATCCACTGTTTATTCCTAGGATAAGCAGCAGAAAATATGTTTTACTCCTTGGGATCTTGTCAGGTCCTATTGACTACTGTTGGCCACTGTTGGAAACAGGATACTGGGCTTGATGGACCTTTGGTCTGTCCCAGTATGGCGACTCTTATGTTCTTATGTCCTTAGTGTGCTGTATGCAGGAACAGGCAGATTCTCTACCATCAGAGCAGGCCAAATCTCATCACCAGTTAGCCAGAAGTGACGGAGAAGACCATCATGAGACTGAGGGTTAAGGCTCTCATGAGACCCCCAGAAGAGACATTTAAGAAAGACATTGTGCTGCTAAACTGGACTTATACTAGATTTATTAACACTGCAGAAAGTATTTCTTTCCATCAGCACAAATAACATGTTTTTGAGAGAATTTCATCTTTGCCCTAGAAGCTGGCTAAAATCTGCTGACTATGACAAGTGTTGAATATTCTATTCTGGGACTTTCCAAGAAATGCTTGGGTCACCAGAGATGCCAAACCACATAACTCCAGGTCAGGATGACATGGCCACAGTAGCATTAACCACAGGTGGAAATAGCTGATAGATCTACAATCAAGCCCAGGAGGGAGGGGGGCCCACTCTCAGTGATTATTGACCTTAGTATTAAGAATGCATTGTCAGGGAAAATAGAGAAGTCATATTTGACACCAAGTGACACCATGCTTCATTATGACTCAATTGCTAGTATGTATACCATCCAAATAAAAATGACAAGTGTCATAATCCAATAGAAACTAAGTATGTAATTAGTAGCCAGGTAGCAGTCTTAACCCTATGCTACTAAACTAGGGTATAAAAGTAGCATACCTGCTGACTTATGTTTTAGGACGGATCTCATATAACAGATGCTGGCACTCTGTATGTTACCATTCATTGGCCTAACTGCTGTACTATATCTCATTTCATGTAAGCTGACTTCTGTTTATTACTAATAAACCTATATTATATACAGCAATTAGGCTTTCAGTGTGAGGTCATTTAAATTACTTTGGAGGGGCTAGCAGTGGCTTCTCCAGAAGGCATAAGAACAGCCTTACTGGGTAAGACCAATGATCTATCAAGCCCAGTAGCCCGTCCTCATGGTAGCCAATCCAAGTCACTAGTACTGGCAAAAACCCAAAGAGTAGCAACATTCCATGCTACCAATCCAGGGCAAGAAGTGACTTCCCCCATATCTTTCTCAATAACAGACTATGGACTTTTCCTTCAGGAAATTGTCCAAACCTTTCTTAAAACCAGCTACGCTATCCGCTCTTACCACAACCTCTGGCAATGCATTCCAGAGCTTAACTATTCTCTGAGTGAAAAAATATTGCCTCCTATTGGTTTTAAAAGTATTTCCCTGTAACTTCATTGGGTGTCCCCTAGTTTTTGTAATTTTTGACGGAGTGAAAAATTGATCCACTTGTACCTGTTTTACTCCACTCAGGATTTTGTAGACTTCAATCATATCTCCCCTCAGCCATCTCTTTTCCAAGCTGAAGAGACTTAACCTTTTTAGTCTTTCCTCATATGAAAGGAGTTCCACCCCTTTATCATTTTGGTTGCTCTTCTTTGAACCTTTTCAAGTGCCACTATATCTTTCTTGAGATAAGGAGACCAGAATTGAACGCAATACTCCAGGTGAGGTCGCACCATGGAAAGATACGACCTCACCTGGAGTATTGCTTACAGAAGGCATACAGAAAATTTCTGGCACAGGGAGCTTATAACTCAGGTTTGCTCCTGCCAGAGGTCATGGCTCAGCAGACTTGGGAGTGGGGAGAGATGGCTGGAGCTACTCCCCGTTTATATTGCTAATGCTGTTAAAACAGTGATTTTCAACCCAGTACTCAGTTGTAGAAGTAAGACTGTAGAAAACACCAAGAACACCATAATATTACTGCCACCATACATTTTAAGGCCTACATTTAAGACCAATTTTCCTCAAAGCAAAGCAATGCAACCTACCCATAATGAATTCGGAGTGTGTCTAACAGGAACTGTATGCCATACTTCTTTCTGAAAAGCTTCCTGCTATCTTTAATAATAGTGGAGATATATTGTATATGACCTGAAAAACAAAAACTTTTTCTCCAATTATGGTAAACAGATTATGACAAACCATAATAGATTTTCTATTTGGGGAAAGGTGAAAGGATAAGACAGCACTCTAGCATTTCTTCTGTAAACAAAAAACACTGAAGTAACAAATAGCAGTTGTAATGCAAGACATTGCCTATTCATTCATTCATTCAATTCACAGTAACAATTCATAGCACACTGACCAGCACTGAGCAGTTATATGCAGGGAAATATTTATAGTATTTGCTAGTTGATTTTTCTGCTTGACTTTAGCCACAGTTATTAATTCTTCATGCAAAAAGTGCATAGTATTTCAAATGAAAAAGAAAGAGATTATATTTTGGTCCTACCTATCTGGAAGGGGAAATCTCCACGGTTCCAGATGCGAAAGTCAAAGAGCAAGTACTGGTACATCTGTTGTAGAAGTTGCACATTTGCCTCTATGGACACCTGCTCTATCAGTAACTGCACAGCCATTAGCACATTTACATCCATTAAATAACTTGGCACCTATAACCCAAATGAGGTTGAAGTCACTATTAAAATGTGATGCGAGTTTCTCTCAATGAAAGGATAATAAACAGTTTTATAAGTTTAAACAAGCTAAACTGGAAAATAAAGGGATAACGGATTAAAAAAAAAAAGCAGTATGCTAGTGCAGACTTTGTAGGTACTTTTACTCATGGGGTTAACATCAATAATCAAAGCAAAGGTTCACAGAGTTTTGCATTACTGCCCCTGAAAAAGACTCTCTCTCTCTCTCTCTGAGACAGTCTTTTTTGCTGCAAACAGTTTTTCCTTCAGAAACACATAGAACTTTGATTATACAAAAACTTTGCATGTTATTCAATACCCTGTCCTCTTCTCAATCTCAATATCACCTCCAAAGTCTGCAGGTAAAAGTACATGCACTGTGGACCACCACGCATAACCACACACATCTGTTAACAACCTAAAGGGCCCATTTCTGTGGGTAAACAATATAGTTACTCACCTGAAGTAGGTGTTCTCCTAGGACAGCAGGCATATATTCTCACATTTGGGTGACGACTTCCATGGAACCAGGTATGGACAGTCAAAAAGTATACAGTCACTTTAAAACTTTAAGACCACCTATACCATGCACATGTTGGTGCCTTCCTGCCTGACGTCAGTTCGCGGGACCATCAGTTCAGTAACAAAGCTAATAAGCCAACTAGAGGAGATGGGAAGGTTGTGAGAATATATGCCTGCTGTCCTTGAATAACACTTGCTACAGGTAACTATGCTTTTTCCGAGGACAAGCAGGTGGTATTATATTCTCACATGTGGGACTACTAAGCTGCTAGGATCATGCCTCTGAGAAGAGGGTTATTGACAACTACCACGAGCCTAGTGAAATGAAAAGTTTGGAGGGAAGCTAGAGAATTAATTTTGTAGAGGTGCCTGACTGAACCAACTGTCTGCCTGGAATGATTCTCCAAACAATAGTGGGATGTGAAGGTATGAATTGAGGACCAGATGACTGCATTACTGATGTCCTCAATGGGAGTGGAACATAGATGAGCTACTGAAGTTGACATTGCTCGAATGTTATGTGCAGTGACACGGCATTCAAGAATCAGCCCAGCCCAAGCATAACAAAAAGAGATAACAGTCCGCTAGCCATGTGGAAATGGTTCTTTTGGTGACAGTTCAAAATGACAAGAACAATTGAGTGGCAGTCTCGTGAGCTTTGGTCCAATCTAAATAATAAGCAAGAGCACATTTACAGTCCAATGAGTGGAGTGCTGCTTCACCAGGGTGAATATGTGGTTTGGGAAAGACGACGGAAATCTGTACCCTGGTTCAGATGAAATTCCGATATGGCTTTTGGGAGAAACTTCAAATGTGTACAAAGAACTATCCTATCATGGTAAAAAGTTGCATAGGGTAGATCTGATACTAACACCTAAAGTTCACTGACCCAGCATGCAGACATAAGAGATATGAGAAAGACTACTTTCCAAGTGAGATGTTTGAGAAATGAAGTCGAGAATGGTTCAAATGGAGGGTTCATCAGAGTGGAAAGGATAACATTAAAGTTCCAAGCAACAGAAGAAGGTTTGAGAGGTGGCTTGGTATGATACATGGATGTACAGATAATGGCTTCATGTTCAGTGATATATGAACAGCACTAACAGCACCGAGATGAACTCTGACTAAAGTAGTTTTGAGACCAGAGGAGGAAAGGTGTAAAAGGCAGTTTAGAACCAATGAGAGAGGGCAAGTGATTGGATCTAGTGAGTGGAGATTATACCAGATTGTGAAGCAAGTCCACTTGAAATGATAACAGCATTGTATAGAAGACTTTCTAGATGCTTCAATGATGGCTGAAAATGACGCAGAATGCGCAAAAGCATCTACTCAGTGGGAGAGATACCATACTGTGAGTACTAATGAGCTTAGTTTGGGATGAAGCAGAGAACCCTCATTTTGGGTCAGCAGTGTTGGAAAGATCTAAAGTATGATGGGATCCTGTACATTGAGATGTAGGAGGAGAGGGAACCACAGTTGATTTGGCCACCAAGGTGCTATGAGAATCATGGTGGCCTGCTCTTGGTGAAGTTTGAACAGAGTCTTCCTGACTAGAGGAATTGGGAGGGAAAGCATAGGCAAAGAAGAAGGCATCTGACCTCCAGATGATTGGGAGTGTAAAATCTGGAACAGAAGAGTGGAAGTTTGTAGTTATAGGGGGAAGCAAAGAGGTCTATTTCCAGGGTTCTCCAATCCGAGAATATCTGTCATAAGATGGTTGAGTTGAGTAACTACTCGTGAAGTTGAAGGAGTCTCCTTAAGTTGTATGCTAGGATGTTTTGTTTTCCTACTAAACTGCCTTGAGGAATATGTTGCGAGGAATAGTCCAGAACCAAATTCTGATCACTTCTTGGCAAAGTGAGTGAGACCCTGAGCCCTCCTTCTTTGTTCACAAAAAACATGGTGACTTGGTTGTCTGTTTGAATGAGGACTATTTGATTGAGGAGGTACTCCTGGAATGTTTATATGGAATGTGGATTGCTCAAAACTCTAGGAGATTCATATAGAAAGTATTCTCATGAGGAGTCCAGCTGCCTTGAGTATGATGGTCATCAAGGTGGGCTTCCCAACTGAGCATGGAAGCATCCATTATTAATATTTTTTTATGTGGTCGAGTTTGGAAAAGAAGGCCCCTGGAAAAACTAGACGGTAGCTGCCACCACTGAAGGGACCGATAAAGGTCTGAGGTCACATGAATCTTTTGGGAAAGTGTCATTGTGACTTGAGACCATCGAGTTGAGAGGGTCCACTGAGGTTCCCTGGAATGTAGACATGCAAATGGAGTCACATGAACTATAGATCATGTGTCCTAGGAGATGCAACAATTGATGTGTAGTGATGCATTGAAGAGAGGAGACTTGTTGTCAGATGTGAATCAAGAGTGTCAAGTCTCTGTTGCAATAGAAAGGCTCAAGTTTGAGTTGTATCTAGGAGAGCTCCAATGAATTCTAGTGTTTGAGTAGATTGAAGTTCCAATAGACGAACTGTGGAACTAATGGCCTTGTGAGCTTGTTGCAATGATGATGTTGGATTTGATTTTTGTACAAGATCAGCACTCTTTTCCTATCCATCTTGAGCCAATTGCAGTAGACATTCCGTGGACTGATCATAAGCTTGTTTCATTCACAATTTCTTGCAATACTTTGTGGTATGTACTGCGAACACCAGTTGTGAAGTACAGGTGACCGACATATGAGATTAATTATTTAAAGCATTCTTGGATTCCAAAATTAGATGTAAAGTCTGAGGTTAGTTTGTTGGAGATGGTAGAACAGCAGCATGATTCCTTGATGGTGACATTGGAAGAATTAGCACCACTTCAGATAGTTTAGAGTAATGGACGGTCTGTGGAGATTAGAGCGAAGATGGAGGAAATGTCCTGACTCGTCTACTAAACATTCATAAATGGTAGCTTTAGCGGGCTTTAAGGAAATGGTGTTTTCTTTGAAAAAGCAATATTATGATCAACAGATTGCTATGGCCCTTTCTGGGATCAGGGAGTTGTTCTCAATTGTGAATGGATTGATTTCACCTAGGACTAGTAAGGATAAGCTTCCAACCTGTGAGCAGTTTGCAAGTTATTTCTTAACTAAGATACCTATACCAGGCAATTCTTCGTTACTTCAGGAGGAATGTATTAGTACAGAGAATGCAGGTATACGGAATGATTTTCACCGATTACTACAGCAAATGTGATGCAAGCCATTGAGTCAGTAAAGGCCTCTAATTATGTATTGAATGCATGTTCCACTAGTGTATTGAAGGCTTTAAAAAATGATACAGTGTCTTCTCTTGAAGCCATTGTTTCCCACTCTTTAGCAACGGGGCAGGTTCCAAATCAGTTAAAACGAGCTTTTGTACGACCTACTCTTAAATGTGTGGTCTTCGTGATAATAAGTATGGGGACAGACTTAAGATCTCAATCTATATACTTTGGAGGAAAGGCGGGAGAGGAGAGATATGATAGAGAACTTACGTAATATAAATGTGCATGAATTGAGTCTCTTTCATTTGAAAGGAAACTCTGCAAGGAGAGGGCATAGGATGAAGAGGTGATAGGCTTCGGAGTAATCTGGGAAATATTTTTTTACGGAAAGGGTGGTACCTTGGACTTGGTCCTAAATGGCATTACGGGACCGACAAAAGAAGTAGAAGTCACGGTCCCGCTGGGGACGAGCGATCACAACATGATCAACTTTAAGCTTGACATCGGGAAAGTGAAAAATACCAAAACCTTAACCACGACCTTAAACTTCAAGAAGGGAAGATACAATAGCATGAGAGCCATGATGAAACAACAGCTCAAGAAAAAGATGGACAAAGTTAAAACGGTAGATCAGGCATGGTCCCTACTGAAAAATACTATAATGGAAGCACAAAATCTCTACATTCCGCAGATTTCCAAAGAAAGGGAAACTAAAGGCAAAGGAGAACCGGCATGGCTTACTAGAGAGGTGAAGGAAGCCATAAAAGAAAAGAAGGATTCTTTTAAAAAATGGAAACGCACGAAAACAACCGAAGCATGGAACAAACACAAAGATGATCAGAAGAAATGTCACAAGGCGGTGAGGGATGCCAAAAAGGACTAAGAGGAGAAAATAGTGCAAGAGGCCAAAAATTTCAAGCCCTGCTTTAAATACGTAAAAGGGAAAAAACCCCGCAAAAGAGGCGGTGGGAACGCTGAAGACCAGGGAAGAAAAGGGTACATCAAGAAAGACAAATTGCAGACAGATTAAATTCCTTCTTCGCGTCTGTCTTTACGAAGTAGGACACTGTAACAATACCAGAAACAGTGAAAGTGTTCAAAGGAGTAATAGAGGACAGCCTCACCACAGTAGAAGTGGACTTGGACAAGATATACTACCAAATCGACAAACTTAAAAGTGACAAATCCCCTGGACCAGATGGAATTCATCTGAGAGTCTTAAAAGAACTGATGGATGAAATCGGAGAACTATTGCAAAAACTTGCCAACCTGTCAATTAGAACTGGACAGATACCGTATGACTGGAAGAACGTCGCGCCAATTTTCAAAAAAGGATCAAGAGGAGAACTGGGCAACTACAGACCTGTGAGTCTTACGTCTGTTCCTGGAAAGATGGTCGAAGCACTGATTAAAGATAGCATAGTCCGGCACTTGGATACACACGACCTGATGAGAGCCAGTCAACATGGCTTCAGGAAAGGGAAATCATGTTTGACGAATTTACTTCAATTTTTTGAGACAGTGAACAAACATATTGATAGTGGAGAACTGGTGGACATAATATACTTGGACTTCCAGAAAGCATTC
Source organism: Geotrypetes seraphini (assembly GCF_902459505.1). Taxonomy (NCBI): domain Eukaryota; kingdom Metazoa; phylum Chordata; class Amphibia; order Gymnophiona; family Dermophiidae; genus Geotrypetes; species Geotrypetes seraphini. Next base: position 149,894,308 of record NC_047088.1, read on the forward strand.
GACAAGGTTCCACATGAAAGACTTCTCAGGAAACTACAAAGCCATGGAATAGAGAGAAACATACTAAGATGGATAGGCAAATGGCTGGAAAACAGAAAGCAGAGAGTGGGCATAAATGGGAAGTTCTCAGACTGGGAGAAAGTGACTAGTGGTGTACCCCAGGGCTTGGTACTTGGGCCCATCTTATTTAATATTTTCATAAATGACCTAGAAGAAAGAACATCCAGTGAGATCATCAAGTTTACAGACGACACAAAGCTATGCCGGGCAATCAGATCGCAGAAGGATAGCAAAGAACTCCAGAGAGTGACTTGTGTCAGTTAGAGAAATGGGCTGAGAAATGGCAGATGAAATTTAATGTGGAAAAGTGCAAAGTAATGCATTTAGGCAGAAAGAACAAGGAACACGAGTATAGAATGTCAGGTGCAACTCTGGGTAAGAGTGAACAAGAAAAGGACCTGGCACAATGCACGGCAGCGGTAAAGAAAGCAAATAAAATGTTAGGCACGATAAATAAGGGAATCATGAGTAGATCAGAGAGGGTTATAATGGCACTTTATAGAGCAATGGTCAGACCACACTTGGAATACTGTGTCCAACATTGGTCTCCCAACCTAAAGAAGGATATAAAACTGCTGGAAAGGGTGCACAGACGAGCAACGAAGCTAGTAAAAGGTATGGAGAACTTGGAATACGAGGAACGACTTAGGAGACTGGGATTGTTCTCCATTGGGAAGAGGAGACTGAGAGAGGATATGATCGAGACTTTCAAAATACTGAAAGGAATCAACAAAATAGAGCGTTATTTACAATGTCCAATGTGACACGGACAAAAGGACATGGATTGAAGCTGAGAGGGGATAAGTCCAGGACAAGTATCAGGACAAGTATCCAACGAGTGGTGGACACCTGAAATGCTCTCCCAGAGGAGGTTATTGCGGAATCCACTGTTCTAGGATTTAAAAGCAAACTAGATGCACATCTCCTTAAGAGAGGCATAGAGGGATATGGGTGATTAAAATTACGCCAGGCTGGGCCTCTGAGTGTGCAGATCGCCGGACTTGATGGACCGAAGGTCTGATCCGGAGAGGGCTGTTCTTATGTTCTTAGATGTATGGAACAGTCTCCCGGAAGAGGTGGTGGAAGCAGAGACTGTGTCTTAATTCAAGAGGGCCTGGGATAGGCACGTGGGATTTCTCAGAGAGAGAAAGAGATAATGGTTACTGTGGATGGGCAGACTACATGGGCCATTTGGCCTTTATCTGCATTCATGTTTCTATGTTTAGATGTCTCTAAAGTGGAACATTTTCACCCCATCTTGAATTTGATGTTTATGGCTAAAGTTCTGGAGAAGGTAGTGCTTTTGCAGTTAGAGGATTTTGTTACATCTCATGGTTGTTTGGATGATTTTCAGTTTGGGTTCCAGAAGGATCACAACACTGAGTTGCTTTTGTTATCACTTTGTGAAAAAATTTGGAAACGTTTTGACAAAGGGAAATGTTTCTTGTTAGTATCTCTTTATGTATCTGTCACATTCGATACAGTCAACCATTCAATAGTTTTGCAGCGTTTGTGGACGATGTCTGGAACTGTGCTTAAATGGTGTACTTCTTTTCTTGCAAGTAGGAGATTTTATGTGTTGGATGAGTGTGTGTGCAATCCGAGTTTTACACCTTGACCTGTGGAGTGCCACAAGACTCAGCCTTGCCAGCACTATTGTTTAATCTGTTTATGGCATCAATTAGAAGCATATTTCTGCATTTAGGAGTTCAGTACAGGTTATTTGCGGATGGTCTGCAGTTTTTATTTGAAATACCTGACAATCTTTTTCAGGGTTTTCAAGTGTTGTCTTCTTATCTGGATGTTATTGTTGCTTGGATGTCGAAGAAAGGGCTTCGAATAAATATAGCAAAAATTAAAATCTTGTGGATATCATCTGATGGAATACTTGATACTCCAGTGAATTTTACCTATGATGGAGTCACAATTTCACTTCAACAGGAAGCCAAAAGCTTGGGGGTTCTGTTGGATTCCTCTTTATCTTTTCAGGGACATATTGCTTCAGGAGTCAGGACAGTCTTTTTTAAGATCAGCCTGGTACTGAGATTGCATAAATTACTTTCTCCAGAAAATGTAGTGTTTAGTGCTGCCCCGCTTGGATTATTGTAATGCACTTTTTTGTGGCTTGCCCAAAAAAGCATTGCTTGCATTGTAGATTGCACAAAATGCATCAGCAAGGATAATTGGTGGTATTACTCGCACTGAGCATATAACGCCACTGTTGGTTAAGCTGCATTGGCTTCCAGTGTTAAGGAAAGTTAAATTTAAAATCTTAAGTGTTGGTATTTAAAGCTTTCCAAGACATGTTGCCAAAGGTCCTGAGCTCTTTGATTAGATCATATGTTCCATTTCGTTCTTTGCAATCCATGTCTCAGCATCTTTTGGAAGTTCCAACTTTGCAGACTATTACAAAAGCTACAATCCGTTCTAGGCTATTTAGTATCATGGCCCATGGCTGTGGAATGCACTTCCATATGCAATACATCAGATCCCTCCATTTTTCTCCTTTCAAAAAGCCTTGAAGGATTACTTTTTCCAGGAAGCTTTCATTAACTTATGAAAGGGAAAAGTGTACAACAAAAGTGCATTGATGGTGTCCATTGCAATTTTAATGTATGATTGTTTGTTTTATTTTATTTGTATAGATCTTTGTGATTTGTGGAATATAAATGTTTTAAAATAAAAATAAATAAATAAGGCCTTGATTAACTAGTCATCCAGGCAAGGGAACACATGATACCCGAATGACTGAAGGGCTGCAGCTACTACCACCAAGCATTTTGTGAATACTCTTGGTGCTGACGTCAGTCCAAATGGTAGCACTTTGTACTGTAAGTGGTGTGTTCCCACTCGAAAGCGATGAAATTTCCTGTGGGCAGGTAAGATGGAAATATAGGTGTACACATCCTTTTAAGTCTAGAGAGTAGAGTCAGTCATCCTGTTCTAACAGTGGTAACAGGGTTCCCAGAGAGACCATGTGAAACTTCTCCTTCACTAAGTATTTGTTGAGAGCACAAAGGTACAGAATTGGAAGGAGACCTCCGGTCTTTTTCGGTATCAGGAAATACTTGGAGTAGAAACCTCGGAAATGACACAGTGACAGAATTTGTCACTGTGCCCATAGAAAACCGCAGTAAACTATCCCATGTCATTTTTTAGTGTCTTTCTCAACCTCAGTCCTTCTACAACAGCATTCTTCAATGCAAGGCTTGAGGGTTAGTGGTTGTGCCAATTCATACTCTGGTTCTTCCTTCTCTCCTTAAAGAATTAAATGTGGATGGTTTCCTGCAGTTATCCGTGTCATTCTGTACCAGCCCTTCTCCTGCAGAGGAATTTGTTCTATGGAATTTAGCTGGGGGGAGGGCTGAGAGCTCTTGGTGAAGAAGGACCTTTTGAAGAGAGTTGAAAAGAGTCTCTTTTGGAGGATGATTCAGAGGTTTTTGCTGTAAACAAACACATAGCCCTAACTCACCATTTGGAGGACACAATGATCTGTTGTTCGATGGTAAAAGTGATGGAGCTAACCTCCTATGGGTACAGTCTGAGGTAGAGATAGAGATACATTTGCAATTTCTCTATTAGGGAGTCAAAACGACTGCTGTTATTTGGATTGAGGCTAAGATTGAGTCTTCTGCTGCCTTTGCTGCCTCTGATTTCTTGAGTGGATGTAGAAGGTAGATATAGAAGCATTATACTGTAATCTCGTGAACTGAATGTATGTATGCTTGAAAGAAGATTTATCTGAATGTTGAATTTGAAATGATTATCATCCATGATTTATCTTGCATGTTCTTTAACTTTTTAGAAAATAAAGTCTGGCACTTCTGAAAACTGCACAATACAGCTACAGCACTTTAAGTTGTGACTGAATTTCACGTTAGTGATACTAGTAAAAGAAAGGGAAAAAATGACCAGAGGAAAGTTTTTATGCCAATTACTAGAAAAGGGAGTTTAGAGAAATCTGCCAATTTTTCTGAATGGCTCCTGTTTAAAACTGAAGCTTTTCCTACCCTCTAGCCATTTTCTGCTGGGAGCTTGATTAGTATTTATTAGTAGGTTTGCTCAATGTGAGCTACTTTTGATAATTGATTATATCCTACTACCCTATTAATTTATATTACCAAATGCCAATTTACTATCTCCTAGACCTTTTTGATCAAATGCTCATTGAGGATTATCAAAACCACCACTTGAGGGGCAGAAGGGGTAATAATTTGCTGGGTTATTTGAGGTATAATAGTAGCTGGACCCTGGAAGGATGTTGAGAAGGATGAGCAAACTTGTCTGTGGGAATATTTTGCAGGACAAATGGCTACTGCTTGGATCTCCTTGCTCCTGGCATCATTCACCAATAAGGGTCAATGCTGATGCTTCCTTGTAGTCACTCAAGTTTTCTTCACACACATCAGATAAGACTTCAACAATGAGTGATTCCAATGGCCTCTTGAAGGGAACTGATCCCTCCATGATGTCATAGAATTACCAGTGTCCAATTCATTTACAGGCACTTTGAAAGTTTTATATCTGATGGACTTAAGCTGCACCTGATTGAACCAAACAGTTTTTGCTTCTACTCAACTCCCACTAATTACAAAAATCATTAGGTGTCATTTTCTGCCATGTGGAGCGGCTAGATATTATGTTCAATCCCAAGGCGTACATACCAGCTGTAATTCTGAGTTTCAGTGACTGATATTGACCTCACACATCACCTGAACTTCTTGAAGTCACTGAACTTTGGTTTCTAGAACATCAGCTGAAAAATAATTACTATGAAATCAAACAACTTAACACTGAAAATTAGATGTCTTTTGTTGCTCAATAAAGCAATGACTATACAAATTTGTATCTGTACTAAAAATCAAAGGACAATTAAAAAATAAATTAAAATAAAAAACAAAACAAACCTTTTGAAGATGGATAAAGAGTAAAACCCAAAGTAGCTTAATGTGAAATTCAGACTACATATATATCAAAATTTTATTCATTTGTAGCTGTGGAAAACCACAATCCTTGGGGACTACAGAAGAAAGAGAACTAAAGTGGCCCCCATGCAATTTCACAAGTGTATGAGGACTTGCATATGTACAGCTCACTACTCAAAAAAAATTCTGACACCTTGAAGAGCTTTGTTTACATTTCTCTCCTCTGGGTTCCATCATATGAAGTCACCCACTTGTGAGGACTATGCATCCTACTTTTTACTTGAAGAAATAAATATAACAATTGAATGAAGAATTCATTCAGGTTTCCACTCACCTTCTGTAACAAGGCTCCAAGGGTGGCAATGCCATAGGAGTGAATGAGGTTTTCCTGGTTAATAGGATACCTTTGAATGAAGTGTTTAACCATCAAAATGAAAGTAGCTACAATATTCTTCTCCAGGCGAGCCTCTATAATAACAAAGCATATACTTTGTTTTAAACCTTTTACTCTTATAAAATGCATCAAAGGATTAACTTCAAAAGGTGACAAATTGAAAGCTATATACTATAGAATGAACAAAGGCCTCTCTACTTCAGCCTTCACAGTGTTCAATAACCCATTTTGATTCTACATTAGTGCTCAGATTGTCGAACTATATATTAGAGGTCTGCAGGGGAACGGGGATCCCCCCAGGTCTACAGGACTCCCAAGGGGATCCTCCCAAGTCTAAGGGACTCCCACAGGGGTGGACACTGGTCCGGGGTTCCCACAAGGCCTACCTAATGTTCCCTCTAAGTTTGATCCCTCAAGCAACCAGTTGCTGATTGCCATACAACCACCAATCAGGGAGACAGAACTGGAGCTTGATGGCCAATCAGGAGCACTTCCTTGTAGAAGTGCTCCTGATTGGCCATCAAGCTCCAGCTCTTTCTCTCAGATTGGTGGCAATCAGATTGGTGGAGAGCTCTCCCAGTAGTGAGCCTTGGCATCACGTGAGACATACCCTCAAGGCAGCCTGCCACCACTCACTGTGGCTATGCAGCAGAGACTGGGCAGCATACAGTGTGCTCTGGAGCAGTACCAACTTAAAAAAATATAGGGTGGGCGAACGGCATGGTACGGTCATGCTCCGTGGTACGAACTCCGAGAGCTGGCAGCAGCAGCATTCACTTCACACAGTCACACTCAGGCCTTCCTCTCTGCTGGGTCCTGACTATTCTATTTCTTTTTTTTAATATAATGTACTTCAAAGCCATTGACAACGCAGAAACATTTGTGTACAAAAATATATCAGATCAGATATAACTGAACCATCCTGAAAGGCAAGAGAGAAATGAGAATAAACAACACATGTTCAGGTCAACAACCAAAGAAACAGTGAGAAAGAACATACTGTAAACCTTAGTAATCTTCCACCTTTTTGTTTTACCCCCTAGATACACCCTCAAATGTCCAATACACCAATTATTTACAACCATTCATCTTACCAACATTCACTCCCTCACCTTCATGCATACAACAATCAGCTACCAACCCCCCTCCACCACCAAACCCCCCTTAGGATCCCCAGATATAGGAGAATAAAAAATGACTGGTAAGAAAAAAACAGAAAGAAGAAAAAAGGTAGTAGAGCTGAAAATAGTGAGCTGCATTAGAGGTTGTCCCCTGAAGCAATGAGAAAATTCTATTTCTTTAAGCATACATATCATAATCATAAAAGGCTTTCCAAGAACCACCTTTTGACAGATGTCTATGAAGAAAGAATTATGTACATCCCTTGGTTCAGCATACACCCCTGTAATTTTTAAGGGGGGGAAACAAGGAGATTCCTCATGGGGATGGGCAGGGACAAGGGGGATTCCTTACAGGGAAAGAGGGAGGGAGGGGCGGGATGGAAGAGATTCTGGTGGAGGCGGGTGGGTATGGGCAGAATTCTGGCAGGGATGGGTGGGAATGGGTGGGATACTGGCGGGGATGGGTGGGGATGGGCGAGATATCTGTCCCCGTGCAATTTTCTACTGTATATGACCAAGCAGCACATACCACAGAACTTTTGAGTCTTATATTAAAATATCCAAAAATTTAAATTATTCTTCCCAAAAGCATTTTCATTCCAGCAAGGACAAACATGAAGCCTACAAAGAGAGCTCTTGTCCTGGTTCTGTGAAGAGGAGGTGTTTTCATTGGAGAAGACAAACATGTAAATCTCAACTTTATTCAACTACTCTAGCAGAGAAACATTTTCTCACTTAAAGAGTATTTCCCACAAATTAACAGTAGGACTCTGTATATGAAGAAGTAAAATGTAACCAATGGGAACTCATGGCAGCCATTCTGATGACAGCTCTGCACGGGGCAGGAGTGTATGAAGATCGCTCCTGCCCCGTATTACCGCTAGACCACCAGGTAAGGTCGGGGACACAGGAGAGAGGCAGGAGGGAGTGGGTCAGAGCCAGCCCAAAAACATATTTGCGATTTTTCCCTATTCACGGGCCGGCTCTGCACTTAAACCCCCACGAATATTGAGGGCCTGCTGTACCTTTATAATATCTTTTCCAGTAATTAGGGATGGTATGCTGAACCAAGGGTCTTGTATCTGATCCCACAAGTCCGTTGCAGGAGGTACTGATCACGTTTTCATTACCTCCTCCTTCTCCCTGCTGCCCCATCAGTTAGTTTCAAAGCTGGTGATAGCCCTGCAAGAGAGAACAGGAGAAGGAGAATGGGGAGACCCCCTAACAAGACTTTGATCTGCTCATAAATATAAACGCATAGCTCATAAAAACACCATGGAGAGGAAGGGAACAAACAACAATCTTTATTAGTAAAAGGCAATAAAAAACTGTGGAACTCTGGGGAAACCCTAAGTAACTGTATTCAGGCAATATACAATGTCTTCCAATATACTACAGTTGGCATAAAAGGTCAGAGACGCAGCCTTCAAGCAGCAGGTTCAGGCAGGTGCATTGACAATGATGGGCAGGAGGTTCAGCATACTATTCCTATCTACTGGAAAAGATATTATCAAGGTAAGAACCTAATTTCTTTTTCCAGTGCAATAGGGATGGTATGCTGAACCAAGGGACGTACCTAAGCAATCCCAGAAACTCTGGGTGGGAGAGATAAGCCTGCCTTCAAAACTGAGGCTCCAAAGGAGGAATCCTCTTGAGCTGTTACGTTCACCCTATAAAACTTGGTGAAAGTATAAAGAGACAACCAAGTCGTCATCTGGCAAATCTCATCCAGAGGAATCATCCTGGTTTCAGCTCAGGAAGAGGCATTTCCTTTCGTTGAATGCGCTCAAAGTGCAAAGGGAGGCTGCCTACCATAGGCAATGTAGTAGGACGAAATAGCTGACCTGATCCATCATGAAATGGTAGCCAGCTTCTCCTTCTTAGTCGGATTCGTCAACACAAAGAGGTAATCCAACAGATGAAAGTCACTGTAATTTCCAGGTAATGTGAAATAGTCCTCTGGACATCCAGCACCTTCAGGACTTTGTCCGTTTTCTTTGAACACGAGGGCTGGAAAGCTGGATGGCGAACTTTCTGGTTGATGTGAAAAGCTGAGACCACCTTTGACAAGAAAGAGGAAACAGTCCTCAAGGAAACCCCGGCCTCTGTGAGGGAAGTGTGTGGTGCAGTGGATAGAGCCACAGCCTCAGCACCCTGAGGTTGTGTTTTCAATCCCACACTGCTCCTTGTGACCCTGGGCAAAGCACTTAATCCCCCATTGCCCCAGGTACATTAGATAGAGTGTGAGTCTGCCAAGGACAGATAGAGAAAAATGTTTGAGTACCTGAATGTACACCACTTAGTTTATAAGTGGTATATAAATACAAAAAATAAATAAATACCAAGGTAAGAGTCATGACAAGACTTGCAGTTCAGAGACACATGACAAGACTTGCAGTTCAGAGACACATCTCGTAGAAATGATGGCAACCAGAAACACCGTCTTGATACTCAAGTCCATTAGAGTGACATTCTGTAAGGGCTGAAATTGAAGAGCCTATCCAATGCAATGTTCAGATTCCAAGATGGACAGGGCTGTTGAACTGTGGGCCACAGTCTTAAGAGTACCCTTGAAGTACCTGACAACATTCGGGTGCGCAGAACGAGAATATCTGGCACCCTGGGACCTAAAACAGGAAATTCCAGCCACTTGAATTTTCAGTGAGGAAACATCCAGCCCCATTTCCAGTCCTTCTTGAAGAAAGGATAGGACAGCAGACATCAAAGCCATGACAGGATCCAGCTGATCCTTGCAGCACCAGCATTGGAAGGTATCCCGTGCCTTGGCGTATGCCACAAACATGGCAGGCTTCTTGGCTTTCAAAAGAGTACCTACAACCAGATCTGAGTAGCCTTTCCGGCTCAAAGCAGAGGGCTCAAAGGACATGCTGTGAGACCAAAGAGCTCCAGATCTTGCAGGACAATCAGACCTTGAGAGAGGTGTCCTAGAATGGCTAAAGCCTAAGCAGGCAGCCAATCTGAAGATGCACAAGGTCTGCATACCAGGGGCATCGAGACCAGTCCTGGGCCAATAGGATAACCCATCCCTGATGCCTGGCTACTCTGCCCAGGAACTCCCCCAGCTGCAATGAGTCAGTAACCAACCGGAGAGTCTCCACACAAAAATGAGGCACTTTGACAGCTGCATTGATATACTTGAGGTCCAGTACGGGCATCCAATCCTCAGAACATTTATTGGACATGACAAAGTATATGGAGTATCTGCCAGAACCTGAGTCTGCATCTGGCACCTGTTCTATTGCCTGAATGATGAGAAACCTTTGGACAGACGCCTGAATCTGGGCTGCTTTCTCCAGTCTGCCCACAGGTGAGTCCATGAACTTCAGAGGGTGGTAGTTAACGGTACCCTCTCTAAAATGTCAGAGGTGACTAGCGGAGTGCCACAGGGTTCGGTCCTGGGCCCACTCCTCTTCAACATATTCATTGGGGATCTCACTCAAGGGCTTCAAGGCAAAGTAACCTTATTCGCTGATGACGCCAAACTATGCAATATAGTAAACGGCTATAATCTACAGGATGCTATGGAGCAAGACCTGCGTACTTTAGAAAGTTGGTCCTTGATATGGCAGCTGGGCTTTAACGCCAAGAAATGTAAGGTCATGCATCTCGGTAACGGAAATCCTTGCAGAACTTACACCCTGAATGGAGAAACTTTAACCAGGACTACGGCAGAACGTGACTTAGGAGTAATCATCAGTGCTGACATGAAAGCAGCCACTCAAGTGGAGAAGGCTTCATCTAAAGCACGGCAGATGATAGGTTGTATCAAGAGAAGCTTCGTCAACAGGAAACCTGAAGTCATGATGCCATTGTACAGAGCCATGGTGAGACCTCATCTGGAGGACTGTGTGCAATTCTGGAGGCCACATTACCGTAAGGATGTGCTCAGAATTGAGTCGGTTCAGCGGATGGCCACCAGGATGGTCTCGGGGCTAAAGGGTCTCCCGTACGAGGAAAGACTGAGCAAATTGCAGCTCTACACTCTTGAAGAGCGTAGGGAGAGGGGAGACATGATTGAGACATTTAAGTACATCACGGGACGGGTCGAGGTGGAAGATGATATCTTTCTTCTCAGGGGACCCTCGACCACAAGAGGACATCCGCTCAAACTCAGGGGAGGGAAGTTTTGTGGAGACGCCAGGAAGTACTTCTTCACGGAGAGAGTGATCGAGCATTGGAACAAGCTTCCAGTGCAGGTGGTCGAGGCAAGCAGCATCCCAGACTTCAAGAACAAATGGGATACCCATGTGGGATCCCTACAAGGTCATGCCAAGGGATAGGGTCACTAGGACTTGAATGAGCGGGTCAGTAGAGTGACAGTATAATTACAATTATACTTAAGGGGTCAGAAGACTTAAGAGGGTGGGTAAATAGTGTGGGTAGACTTGATGGGCTATATGGCCCTTATCTGCCGTCATCTTTCTATGTTTCTATGAACCAGGCAGAGAGAGGACGAGCAAACTCCAACTTATAGTTGTCCTTGATGATTTCCAGAACCCATTGGTTGGTTGTGATAGCTTCCCAAGTTGCTAGGAAGTCCTGCAGCTTGCCTCCGATCTTTGCTCAGGAAGGCTGGGGCATTTCCTGGGGAATCTTTGATCAGGAAGGCTGTGGCATCATTGCAACTTCTTAGGCTGACCCCCTGGGATTTACTATTTCCAGAGAATCTCTGCCATGGGCTCGGAAAGGACCTCTGGGACAAAGTAGAATCCCCAGCCCAATGTCTTATCCATAGGATTCTGCAAGACACAGAATAAGCTGAGACTTTGCCCACTACCCAAAGCAGATCATACAAAGCATCAGCCACATAGTCCATGCCCACCAGCAACACCTGGAGGGGGGATCCGAAAGCGCACCACTTGGGTCACACAATTTAGAATGGCATGCTCACAATGGAGGCTGCCACAGCAGCCTGCATCGCTAGAGACAAGGCCTCTTTAAAGGAGTCCTCTGGGTTTTTCCAGTGCTCAGAAATCAGGACTTCCATATCTGGGTGCCACAGAAAGGAGGTATGCTGAGAGCGAATCCCGCTCAACAGGGAACAATGGGAAGCAGGCTGTGGATCAATTTTGAGCTCCTTCAGAGACTCAATGAGAAGATCTATTAGAGCAGCATACTTAAACAGTCCTCACCCTGGTCCACAGCAGCACTCAGACCCTGAGCCACTTCACCCAGTGTTGCATCATCTTTAATCAAAGCTTCTCCCTGGAAGAGAGGATAAGCATCCAGATCATCATCTTCAGGGACCCTGTCCAACCAGCTGTCAGTGTCTGGGAGAGACACAGGCCTTCGTGGAGAAGCAGATGCCAGAACATGGGGAGGCTGAGTAGGTGATCGCACTCTAGCTGACCCAGAAGACGCCGCAGTGCCACGAACATAGGCTTGCCAGAGCAAATTCACAAAGTCAGGCATAAAGGGCATAGAGGACTGAGAACCTCCTTCAAGAGGAAGATTAGAGCACTTTCTTTTTGCCTTGGGATCATCAGAACCTTTACTAGGCACTGGTGCCGCATCATGGGACCCCAAGAGAGTAAACGTGTCCCTATCCATCCAAACAGGTGTTTGGAAGCATTAATAAGATGGTCAGAGGCAGAACCCAAGGTTTCTTACTCCCCAGTATGTGTAGCAGAATACGCAGTGCAAGGGTGCTCTTCAGGTGCCCAATCGGCACAAACTTTACAAGAATTCATGTCATCAGATCATGAGGACTCCATCGCTGGTGGTTAGAATAAAAAAATGAGGCTTTTTGAAGAAGTTTGAGAATTTAGAGTTCAAACCGGGAAAATATCCAAGATGGCTGCCGCTGAAAAAAAAACAGCTGAAACTCCGCCAGAGGATTTAAAAAACAGCAATTTTAGGATTTCTGGGGTGGGGGAACAAGGCTGCAACAAAATATAACCTCAAAAATAACAATTTCAGACCCCCTCCCCAAACTGACCTGTAGGTTGTGACAGCCCTACTCACAAACCGGACACTGGGGAGATGTGTTGCAGCCTGCGACAGCCTCTCTCAGGGTAGCTGAAATTAGGTTTGCTAACTCTTCAGCTGCCAATTGGGCCACACCCAGACTGAGCCTCAAACCCTGGGACCAGAATCCAAACGCTGCAAAGACGGGGGAAGAAATTGAAGCCAACATCATGTTTGCTCTGAGGAAACACAACTGGTGCCCATACAGCCTGTACTAGCACTCCTGATTAAATCAAGGAGGGAGCAAACAGCAGAGGAAACCCCTGAGCTCCACAGTTCAAGTAGGCTGGCTAAGCAGATCCCAAAGTCTGTTTCTCTCACGGAAGCTAGGCAGTCACTGGAGCTGAACAGGAACACTAAATCCAGCAAAAAACAAAAATATATGAAAAACAAAAAAGAAGATCAAGCAGATCAAAGTTGTTCCTGCGGGCTCACTTGCATAAGAAATAAATGACTGGGGACAGCAAGGAGAAGGAGGAGGTACTGAAAACAGTGATCAGCATCTCCTGCAAAGGAATCGAGGGAGAAGATGTAAGACTCTTGGTTCAGCATACCATCCCTATAGCACTGGAAGTATTTTTTATTACCTTTTATATTTTCCTACCTGATGCCTTTGTGGAGGATACCACCACCCAGTCTCCTGATGGGGTTATAACTTCAGGAGCCCCAAGATCCTCTTCTAATCTATTGGGTATCTGTTCACTCAGACAGCTGATCTGCTCCAGGAGTGGGAATAGTACATTTAATCCACCCATGCAATTAATCATATCCTATAAAAATAAAAAAAAGAGAACACACAAATTATTTCTACATCAGGTTTAATATCATACAGCCCCTGGATGTTTTTAAGATTTGTTGGAGTTGTATTATCTAAGAAAGAATTATGATTTGCACAGGATATAAGATTCTAAACACACAAGGGATACTTAATAACCAAACATGTCACCAAGGACAATGTGATACAATGTAGCAACCAAAAACAGAGTCCTCATTGGTTATTAATTCAAATACAATGTAACATGTTTTTTTGAGTGCTCAGAAAAAATTTGTGTGAGACCAGACTTAGAGCTGAACTCCAGCAGCAGGAAAAACTCTCCTTTTTCAGTCATGACACATAACATGGCTTTGCATTTGATAAGTTTTCAAAATCTTGCTAGTTAAATCTTGCAATAGTTATTTTTAAAATCTTATCTGCGCTGGAGCGAAGCAAAGGCTTAGGCGAGTCTTGAAACCAGCTTCGCTATCCGCACTTATCACAAACTCTGGCAATGCATTCCAGAATTTAACTATTCTCTGAGTGAAAAAATATTTCCTCCTATTGGTTTTAAAAGTATTTCCCTATAACTTCAAGTGTCCCCTAGTCTTTGTAAATTTTGACAGAGTGAAAAATCGATCCACTTATACCGGTTCTACTCCACTCAGGATTTTGTAGATTTAAATCATATCTCCCCTCAGCTGTCTTTTTACCAAGCTGAAACGCCCTAATCTCTTTAGTCTTGTCTCATACGAGAGGAGTTCTATACCCTTTATCATCTTTGAACCTTTCCTAGCGCAGCTATATCTTTCTTGAGATAAGGACACCAGAATTAAATGCAATACTCCAGATGAGGTCACACCATGGAGCGATACAGGGGCATTATAACATTCTTAGTCTTGTTAACCATCCCTTTTTTAATAATTCATAGCATCCTGTTTGCTTTTTTGGTCGCCACCACACATTGGGCGGAAGGTTTTATTGTACTGTCTATGATGATACCCTGATCCTTTTCTTGTGCACTAAGGCCCTAGCATCCAGTAACTGTGATTCAGGTTATTCTTCCCAATGTGCATCACTTTTCATTTCTCCTGAACCCCCCCTCCCCATAGCGGGAGGGGCCTTAGGCGCCTGGATCAATCAAACCCTAGGATCCTATGGGTTGGGCAGCGGAGGGGCGGGCCCGCCTCATCTGGACGGAGGCGGGTCTGCTGGCTGGACGGTGTGAGTTGCCATCCGGCCAAATTGTAGGTAAGCCCAAGGAGGGGTTCCGGGGTTGGGGCTTTCATTAGGGAGTCCAACAGGAGAGGTTGGACACCCTCCTGCCAGCGATCTTTGGAGGGGGGGCTGTTGAGGGGTCCGGCAGCAGGGGTTGGGTACCCTCCTGCCGGCGATCTTAGGGGGGGCTGTTGGGGGGTCCAGCAGAAGTTAGGCACCCTCCTGCCAGCGATCTTCAGGGAGGGGGGCATCTAATACAGAATCCGGGCCTGTATGTGTGTGTTTCTGCCCCTAAAATCCAATGTATTTACTGTTAAAATTTGAGTTTCTAGGACCCAGGAACGGATTAATCCAGTTTCCATTATTTTCAATGGGAAAAATTGTCTTGGAACTCGAACGGGGTTCTGGAAAGGATTAAGTTCGGATTCCAAGCCATCACTGTATCAGCTATTTTTTTCTTCCATTTGTATCTTTGCTTTCCTGACTACTCGACCAGCCTCTCTTAACTTTTCCAAATATTTTTGTCTGTACTTCTCTTTCTGTGATTCTTTGTAGTTTATGACAGTGTTCTTCAACTACCAGTCCACAGAAATTTCCTGCTGGTCCACAGGGCCAGCACGTGCATCAGGCCCAAAACAGTGTTCTTCAACCGCCGGTCCACGGTGCAATCGATGCGGCGTTATCTTCGAGCCAGCTCCCTCTTCCTAACTGATTCAGTGCACAAAGCCACGGACAGTGGCTCCTACAGGCATCCTGCGCCTGAACCGGAAGCCTTCTCTCTGCAACATCAGAGGGAAGGCTTCCAGATGAGGCACGGGACGTGCATTGTGCAATTAGTACTATAATGGGCGTGGGGTCTGGGGTGGAGATTGGGTAGAGATAGGTAGGGTCTGGCCCATGACTTAGCCCAGTGTTCTTCAACCGCTGGTCCACAGACTTGTGCCGGTCCACAGGGCACCAGGCCCAAAACAGTGTTCTTCAACAGCTGGTCCATGGTGCAATCGATGAGGCATTATCTTTGAACCAGCTCCCTCTTCCTCACTGATTCAGTGCACAAAGCCACGGGTAGTGGTTCTTCAGGCACAGGACGCGCGTAAGAGCCACTACCCATGGCTTTGTGCAATGAATCAGTGAGGAAGAGGGAGATAACATCGGGGGTGACTGGAGGAAGGTCACGAGTGGGGTCCCGCAGGGCTCAGTACTAGGGCTGCTGCTATTTAATGTATTCATAAATGATCTGGAAACAGGGACGAAGTGTGAGATAATAAAATTTGCAGATGACACTAAACTATTTAGTAGAGCTCTATTTAGTAGAGCTTGTGAAAAACTGCAAAGGGACTTGAACAAACTAGGGGAATGGGCAACGAGATGGCAGATGAAGTTCAATGTTGAGAAATGTAAAGTATTACATGTGGGAAACAGAAACCCGAGGTACAACTATACGATGGGAGGGATGTTTTTAAATGAGAGTATCCAAGAAAGGGACCTGGGGGTGATGGTGGACTTGACAATGAAGCCGTCGGCACAGTGCGCAGCGGCTGCTAAGAAGGCAAATAGAATGCTAGGCATCATCAAAAAGGGTATTACAACCAGAACGAAAGAAGTTATCTTGCCATTGTATCGAGCAATGGTGCGTCCGCATCTGGAGTACTGCGTCCAATATTGGTCGCCGTACCTTAAGAAGGATATGGCGATACTCGAGAGGGTTCAGAGGAGAGCGACACGTCTGATAAAAGGGATGGAAAACCTTTCATACGCTGAGAGATTGGAAAAACTGGGACTTTTTTACCTGGAGAAGAGAAGACTTAGAGGGGATATGATAGAGACTTACAAGATCATGAAGGGCATAGAGAGAGTAGAGAGGGACAGATTCTTCACACTTTCAAAAAATAAAAGAACAAGACGGCATTCAGAAAAGTTGAAAGGGGACAGATTCAGAACGAATGCTAGGAAGTTCTTCTTTACCCAGCGTGTGGTGGACACCTGGAATGTGCTTCCAGAGGGCGTGATAGGGCAGAGTACGGTACTGGGGTTCAAGAGGGAATTGGACAACTTTCTGCTGGAAAAGGGAATAGAGGGGTATAGATAGAGGATTACTGCACAGGTCCTGGACCTGTTGGGCCGCCGCGTGAGCGGACTGCTGGGCACGATGGACCTCAGGTCTGACCCAGTAGAGGCATTTCTTATGTTCTTATGTTCTTATGGGTGGCATAAAATGGCCAAGCGGGAGCAGGCCAGAAGGTAAGGCATAGCATGGAGGGAGGGAGACAACAAAGGTAGGGGGGGAATGATTTTATTTTTGAATTTAGTGATTGAATTATGTCAATTTTGAGAATTTATGTCTGCTGTCAGTGTGCTTTGTGTAGTTTAATGCTGTGGTTAACCATTATGTGTTGTTAATAAGATTATATTGTGTATCTGTGAAACATGAATGGAAAAAATAGTGTTACAATTAGTACTATTCTGGGGCGGGGTCTGGGGTGGAGATTGGGTAGAGATGGGCGGGGTCTGGCCCATGACTTAGCCCCGTGTTCTTCAACTGCCGGACCACAAAATAATTATTTTATTTCTGCCGGTCCATAGGTGTAAAAAGGTTGAAAAACACTGGTTTATGAAAGCTAACCTCTTATTCCTCACCTTCTCAGTTACTACTTTTGAGAACAAAAGCGGCCTTTTTTTCCTATTTTTACTTACTTGCCTCACAAAAAGATTTGTTGCCCTTACAATAACTCCTTTCAGTTTTGCCCTCTGCATTTCTTCTCTTTCCAGATGTTCTCATCCAGACAATTTCTTGATGTAATCCCCATCCGAACAAAGTTTTTAAAAAAGTCTAGAACCTTTACTTTTGAATAAGCCCATCTTACAATGCAGTGATCACTGGATGCCAGATGATCACTCACTGTAACATCAGAAACACTGTCCCCATTTGTAAGCACTAAGTTCAGTGTGACCCCCATCCCACGAGAGTTCCATTACCAACTGCTGGAACAGTTTTCCTTGAAGAGAATTCAAGATCTCCCTACTTCTAGAAGAGCTAGATGATTATTGAGGGATACCTCAATCATCATCTAGCATGTTAAAATCACTTAGTAGTAAAACTTTCCCTTTTTTAGATATATTCTGAATGTCTACTATTAAATCTCTGTCCTCTTCTTCCATCTGTGAAAGAGACCTATATATCACACCAATATAAATATATTTACCATTCCCTCCTTCCAAAATTGATCCACAGTGCCTCTTCCTTGCCCTGCAGATCTTGCAATTGTGTGATTTTAATATGGTCTTTAACATAAAATGTTACATCCCTTCAATTTCTTCCTACCCTGTCTTTCCTGAACAGATTAAACCCAGTTTAAGCACATCCCAGTCATGGTTCTCCATGTCTCTGTGTCACCACTATATTCAATCATCTTCTTCCATCCTTCTAGATTCAGAATCTTGTTTTCTGTACTACTGGTTTTCAGACATTGTCCCCTTTACCCATCCATGTAGAGCAGGGGTGTCAAAGTCCCTCCTCGAGGGCCGCAATCCAGTATGGTTTTTAGGATTTCCCCAATGAATATGCATGAGATCTATTTGCATCCACTGCTTTCATTGTATACTAATAGATCTCATGCATATTCATTGGGGAAATTCTGAAAACCTGACTGGATTGTGGCTCTCAAAGAGGGACTTTGACACCCCTGATGTAGAGGTATTCAGCGATACTCACCCAGGGGCTTATACTCACCCAGGGGCTTTGATCACCCTGCCCCATCGCTTCTAGTTTAAAGTCCTCTTCAGTAGATTAACCAGCCTGCAGCGAAAAGGGCAAGCAGAATGCTAGGAATGATTAAGAAGGGGATCACGAACAGATCTGAAAAGGTTATCATGCCGTTATACCAGGCCATGATATGCCCCCACCTGGAATACTGTGTCCAACACTGGTCACCATACATGAAAAAGGACATAGAACTACTCGAAAGAGTCCAGAGAAGAGCAACAAAAATGGTTAAGGGACTGGGGAAGTTGCCGTACAATGAGAGGCTAGAGAAACTGGGCCTCTTCTCCCTTGAAAAGAGAAGACTGAGAGGGGACATGATCAAAACATTCAAGATATTGAAGGGAGAAAGAGAGTTTGTTCACCCTCTCCAAGGTGAAGAGAACGAGAGGGCACTCGCTAAAGTTAGAAGGGAAAAGATTCCGTACAAATGTAAGGAAGTTCGTCTTTACCCAGAGAGTGGTAAAAACCTAGAACGCTCTTCTGGAGACTGTAATAGGGGAAAGCACCCTTCAGAGATTCAAGACAAGACTGGATAAGTTCCTACTGGAACAGAACATATGCAAGTAAGGCTAGACGCAAAATAGGGCACTGACCGCAAGAGCGGACTGCTGGGCACAATGGACCACTGGTCTAACCCAGCAGCGGAAAATCTTATGTTCTTATGTATACCATCCCTGCTCATTAGCCCTTGGAAAATTATTCCATGGTCAAGCAGCCAAAATGCTCTCAATGACACCATTCACATAGTCACGTATTCATCTCCAGGATGCATGCTTCTCTGACCTAGCCCTTACCCTCGACAGGGAGGATGGACAAGAATACCACCTGTGCACCTGGCTGCTTTACCTTCTCTCTCAGAGCCACAAAGTATTTTTGATACATTCACAGGGGTACCTGGCAGTATCATTAGTGCTAATGTGGATGAGCAGCATCGGATAATAGCCATCAGGCTTGATGAGTCTTAGCAATCTTTCTGTAACATCTTGTATTTTGGAACCAGGCAGACAGCATACCTCCCAGGACATCATGTCTGGTCTGCAGATGGATGCGTCTGTACCCTTCAGAAGTAAATCACCAAACACCACTACCTTACGCCTCCTAATGGTCATGGATCCAACAATTTTAGGGATTTCAAGCTTTGGTCCTTCCTCTCCCTGGGATGCTCTCATCTCCTCCACTTCCAAGGCAGCATACTGGTTCTTCAGTTCAAGGGTGAGTGGAGTCACAGTCCCAAGCCTTCAGGGTTCCAAAATCCGAGTCCAGGTGTCTTCCCTCAGCACAGCCTCTTCTTCCCCACTGCTGGAAATCTTTGATGCCTCATGAATCATTTCATCAATGTACCTCTTTTTCTCATGGATGCTTCTCAGTTTTGCCACCTCCTCTCTCAGTTTCTTTACTTCCTTCATGAGAGATTCAAGCTGACAACAGCTTGCACATGGAACCATTGCCTCTGCCTGGGTAACATTTTCTGTATGCACAGAGACAGAAGCTGTAACCTGAGTAGCAGCTTTGGAGATGCAATGTTTCCCAGCCGTACTGTGGTTGAAGAAGTACTTATACCTGGAAGAAAAAAGAAAGAACAGAAAAATCCTACCAAAGCAATGCCCTGTTCATGGCTGGCTGAAGAGCCAAAAAAAGCTCCGCCTTGGGGTGGGCGATTGGGAATTAAGCTCAAGGGTCACTTATGGAGTCTTATCTCTAAGAAGATCCTCAGAGTTCATTTTCAAACTAAGAGGCTGAAACAAGCCAATTTTCTCTCTTCAAGGGGTGCTTTTCAGTTAGGGTGAGAGGATTCATACCCTCATGAAATATAGCACACTTGGCCTGTTTTCCAGGTCTCAAAGATGCCTTTTGGTCAACAGCTCTTTCCTCAAGCAAATATATGCAGATTATATATGCAGTTCACAGGTTGCTGTGAAAACTATCTTTAATGCCGAGCCTCTACAACCTCCCTCTTAGAACCAGGCTTACTGAGGGTTAGGCACTAGGTCAACATTCCTCCCCTCAAGGGTCATTAGTGGAGTCTGATCTCTAAGAAAGGAAGTTTGAGGAGATCCTTAGTAGGTTCATCAAAGTCTAAGGCATCCAGCAATTTGGTTCTCAGTTCCACATCTGTCTCCATTTTCATAGCCTTTCCCCATTTGATGAATAAATTTGGTGAATGACATGGAAGGTAGTGAAGTCGACCCAAACAACTTCTGCTGCTGAAGGACACAAGCCTTGAGAGAACGCTTTTGTAAAGTAGCACAACGGAGTTCACTCAATGTTCCAGCCGGTTGCACTGTGTACACTCCTTAAAACCAGATGCTGGTTTGGACATGAGAGGAAAAACAGTGTCAACTAGATCGAAAAATGCAATGGCTGCCGATGCTGTGGAAATATCTATAAGACCACAGTGAGACAGTAAAATAACAGCAGTGAAAAAACCATGAAAAGTTGGAACAGATGGTTATGAAGGGTAATAAACAATAATACAAACTTCGTAAAACAGAAAGAAATCCCGTAAAGGACAAAAACACACAGAAGACACAAAAAAAAACAACACTAGGATGCAGTCCTGGCAGAACTTCTTTGCTCCGCGGAAAAAGAGGAACTGAGGTACTGTGAGCTGACGTCGGGCAGGAAAGTACTAGCGCATGCATGATGCAGACGATCCAGAAGCTTCATTAAAGCTTGATGTGACCTACACTTTCAGTGTCCGTACCGTGCTCCTTGGATGATGTCACTCACATGTGAGAATATACTGCCTGCTTGTCCTAGGATAAAGCATTTTACAAAGCATTTTCCACAAGTACAACATGTTTTACACATGGAAAACTGCTCTTATAAAATTCACCTCAAGGCTCAGGGGCCAATGATGGCCCTTGGAGACCTCTGGGGCGGCTCCCATCATCTTTCTATTTTTTTCTGCTACTATCTATTTCTCTAACCAAGCTCATGACAGACTAGGGTGAAGTGCTTGGGGAAAGAGCTATTTAAAAGGACAAGACATTTATCAATATACAGTACAGGACAAGGAGAATGTATTTGGAAATGCTTGGCCGTAGTGCGCCCTCATCTGGAGTACTGCGTACAGCACTGGTCGCCGTACATGAAGAAGGACACAGTACTACTCGAAAGGGTCCAGAAGAGCGATTAAGATGGTTAAGGGGTTGGAGGAGCTGCTGTACAGCGAAAGATTAGAGAAACTCGGCCTCTTCTCCTTCGAACAGAGGAGATTGAGAGGGGACATGATCGAAACATTCAAGGTACTGAAGGGGATAGACTTAGTAGATAAGGACAGGTTGTTCACCCTCTCCAAGGTAAGGAGAATGAGAGGGCACTCTCTAAAGTTGAAAGGAGATAGATTCCATACGAACGTAAGGAAGTTCTTTGTCACCCAGAGAGTGGTAGAAAATTGGAACGCTCTTTCGGAGTCTGTCATAGGGGAAAACACCCTCCAGGGATTCAAGACAAAGTTAGACAAGTTTCTAGTGAACAAGAGCGTACGCTGATAGGGCTCATCTCAGTTAAGGCGCTGGTCTTTGACCAGAGGGCAGCTGCGTGAGCGGACAGCTGGGCATGATGGATCACTGGTCTGACCCAGCAGCGGCAAATCTTATATTCTTATGTCCCCTTGAGGATATACCCGCGGCCCTGCATGAAAAGATTTTTGGATGTTCTCCTTCATCTCATTCAGATCTGGAGTGTCCCTGACTTAAAAATTAATGAAGACCATTGACCTATGCTATACACATGTAAACATTAGGTGTACAGAAAGATGGCAGAGCAAATACATAGATACAGTATGCATGCATACAGTACTTGTATACATTTAAGCCCAAGCCTGGCTAAATTATTCTAAGGGCCTTTTATAAAGTCCTATAGATGCCTTTATTGCTTATTTAAAATCTACATGTTTTTAGAATCTTTGAATACCTCCACACTATGAAAACCATACAAAGATTCTTCTATGCTGCTGCAAGTGGAACAGATGATTACCTGAATGTAAAAACTGTCTTGATGGTATTGCGAAAAGTAGTATAGTACTCCCCCCAAACTTCACGGGGGTTCTGTTCCAGGAACACCCACGAATTTTGAAAAACTACAAATGCAGTTTAGGAGCTCATCGAAGGCAGGAGGGCAGCTGGGGTGCCAGCGGGTGCTTAACTCTTCTGGTAAATTATACTTATAAAGTCGGGCGGGTGTTGAAAATCATTCTCATTATTTTCCAACCGCCTCTTCCTGGTACTAAAGTCAGGCTACACCAATCAGGAGCTGCTTTGACATGCCAGATAGTGTGTCAAAGCAGCTCCTGATTCGTGTAACCATGACTTTACTACCAGGAAGAGATGGTCGGAAAATACTGCGAATTACTGAGTCTGCGATTCGCAAACCGCAAATTTGCGGGGGGAGGGTTACTGTATATCAGTACCTTAATAAACATTGTTTCTTTGTGCCCTCCTACTATATCATTTCTTATAGTTCTGCTAGACATATGTGGCTCTTTACAAACACATAAGAGACCATCCCTGCTCAACAGTATTTATAATCTATGAAAAGGATAAATAAGAGATTAGGGAGTTTGTCAGAATTAGCATATCTTAGATAATCAAAAGCTCTCCATTTTCCACAGTTCTGTCAAGGGTCATGATCTCAGTGTTTTGCTGGCACAGTATGTAAATAGCATTTATACAGATTCAATTGGACAAGCTGTGCTAACTTAAGAGACTTATTTCCTGTTCTGTTTTACCATTATTTCTGCGCTTGCTGTAAACAGAAATAATACAGTTTGTGAACAATGATTTAATTAGACAGATAATTAGTATCAGAACCCTAAGGGATTAAAAAAAGCACAACTTAAAAAGAAGAGAGGTACGATTTATAATATAATACAATAAAATGTTAAACCTATGGAATTTCAGATTAAGGGTCCACTTTTGACATGCCACAAATTAAGAGAACTATAGGAATAAAGAAATTTTGGACATTTAATTATAGATGTTTGATTTAGGTGAAATTTTCATTCATCAATCTTTAGTTCTTATGTTAATTGGAATTTACTATTTCCAATCATTTGAGTGTCATAGGCACATCTCTTTAAAAAAATAGTGTTTCCTTAATTTTCTTATATAACTGAGATATGCTACATCCATTATTATGTATAACATCCCAGTGTACATACAATGAATTGCAACAGACTGCGAAATGTCTCAAAATACATAACAACTTCATTAGGGTTACAGACTGACATTAAGCAACATGACTTTACCTTAATGTCCCAATTAACAACTTTGTGGCCAGTTAATCTTCCATGCAAAAGATTGGTAGACAAGTCAAGGCAGATAGGATTTCTGCAGGCCTATGAAAACATGGAAAAAGATGTGCACCTCAACACTGCATATTTCAAAAGAAATGTCTTTCATTGAAACACAAAACATGAGGCTTTCTTATAAAGATAGTTCAGTTATGTCTTTCTGTTGCTAATGCCAACATTCAGAAATACATCAATACATAAGGAAATAATATACCATGAAGCATATAAATCTGAAAATACAATATTAAATTAATTCAAAATAATAATTACTAAATACATTAAGCAAAAAATTAGGGCTGTACATGATTAAAATTTTTAATTGCATGATTAATTACATAAAGTAACCCCCCCCCCACCCACACACACATTTCCTCCTGTATAGTGCAATAAATACATAGCAGACAAATTCTCAAAACTGACACATTTCAATTGTTCCATAGAAAGGCGGAATATCAACAAAAGATTAGGTTACTTACCTCTGCTAATCTTCTTTCTTGTAAACAAAGAAAAATCAGAACCATGGTCCAACCACTGTGGCGTACCCCAAGGATCGCCATTATCTCCAATACTCTTCAATCTCTACATCGCATCCCTCAGCACCTGTCTAGACAAAATAGGCTTAACCTCCTATAGCTATGCAGCCAAAATCACCATTCTCCTTCCTATTGATCAGCCAACACCCACCATGACAGACACACTACACAGAACTCTAGAAACAGTGGCAACATTGATGAAAGACCACAAACTAAAACTGAATCCAGACAAAACAAAAGTCATATTTCTCAAAAAAGATAAAACCCCCAACCATAACAAACCTAGTAATAAACTCAATCACATACCCCATTCAACCCACTTTAAAACTTCTGGGAATGACGATAGACAGATGCTGCACCATGCAACTACAAATCAACAAAACAATACAGAAATCATTTGTGGTCATGAGAAACCTAAGGCAAGTTTGAAAATTCTTCGACAGAAAACAATTCTAGCTCATGGTCCAGTCCCTAGTCCTAGGTCTCCTTGACTACTGCAACATCCTATATCTCCCCTGCCCCACAATGATAGAACAACTACAAACAGTACAAAACACAGCCCTGAGACTAATTTATTCACTAAGAAAACAATCACCGATGCATACCTCGACTCACACTGGCTCCCAATTCAAGCAAGAATACTATTTAAATTCTACTCTCTATTATTTAAATCCATAAATGGTGACAGCCCAGCCTACTTGAACAACTGCCTAATCCAAACTATCACAACCAGACACAGGACAACCCAGACACCATTCATATACCCTCCAATCAGAGACATCAAATGGAAAAAAAACTGTACGATGGCCTACTAGCCACACAGGCAGCAAAACTAGACCACCAACTCTCCAATCTACTAATCATGACCCCAGACTACAAAACTTTCAGAAAAGAAATAAAAACCCTGCTATTCAAAAAAAATCCAAGAAGACTAACTAACATCGTATGAAACATTTCAATCCTCTAAAGCAGGGGTGACCAATAGGTCGATCGCGATTGACCGGTAGATCGCCAAGGCAAAGTGAATCGATCGCGGAGCCCATCTCTGGCTCCATGATAGACTCACTTTGCTTTGTTGATCTACCGGGTCAATCAGCCTTCCTCTCCCCTACGTCAATTCTGCCATCATAGAGGAAGTTCGGGCCAGCCAATTGCTGCCTGGCTGGGCCAAACTTCCTCTCCAACGGCAGAATTGACGTCGGGGAGAGGAATGTTGGTCGGCCCGACGCAGGGAAGCAGGGAGAGCTTGGGGCGGCGGCGGCTTTGGAGCCTGTTACCCGATGACGGCGTCGGCTTGGGGGCCTGTTCCCCGATGGCGGCGGCAGTGGCTTGGGGGAGGGCAGGGAGAAAGAAAGAAAGGGGGCAGGCAGGGAGACAGAAGGAAAGAAGGGAAAAAGAAAAAAGAAAGGGGGCATGAAGAGAGAAAAAAAGGGAGGCAGGGAGAAAGGAAGAAAAAGTTGGGCGAGGGAATGAGGTCTGGAGGAGAGGACGCATGCAGCCTGAAAGAAGGGAAGAAAGATTGGATGCACAGGCAGAAGAAGAAAGTACAACCAGAGACTCATGAAATCACCAGACAACAAAGGTAGGAAAAATGATTTTATTTTAAATTTAGTGATCAAAATGTGTCTGAATTTATATCTGCTGTCTATATTTTGCACTACAGCCCCCTTTTACTAAACCACAATAGTGGTTTTTAGCACAGGGAGCGAGAGCTGCGCTGGGCATTCAGCGCAGCTCCCTGCGCTAAAAACTGCTATTGTGGTTTAGTAGAAAGGGAGAGGGGGTATATTTGTCTATTTTTGTATGGTTGCTACTGAGGTGACAGTGCATAGAGTCATCTGCCTTGACCTCTTTGAAAAAACCCCAGAATAGGAATGATAATTAACATCTCTGTGTACAGTGTGCTTTGTGTTTTTTTAAAAATTTATTGTTGGTAGATCATTTTGACTTGGTCATTTTAAAAGTAGCTCGAAAGCCCAAAAAGTGTGGGCACCCCTGCTCTAAAGCAACCCGCTCTACTCTGTAACACCTCTGGACATGTCCGGAAATTCTCTTCTGTAATTCTGAAATCCTCTTCTGTAATCCGCCTTGAACCGCAAGGTAATGGCAGAATAAAAATCACTAATGTAATGTAAATAGATTCTGGAATCTTCATCAGCAGGTTTGGGCATCCTCTCTAGCTCTGAGCTGCAGGCACTCCAAAACAAACCTTTAGTCCCTCCCTAGGTAAATACATCCTGTCACGTGCCTTAAAATTCCAGTCTGTACACAAGCCAGTGAGACCTAAGAATAACAGAAAATACCAGAAACAAAAGAGAGAGGTGCGGGGACTCCCCACTACACGTTAATTCTGCTCAGGAGAAACAAAACAGAATAATTAGTGCCAACAGCCAAACATTGCATAACTTTAAATTGGAACAGTATAACATTATGAAAACATTCCTGCACAGGCCATCTCCTCCCTTACGAGACTCATTAACTCTGCTCTACTATCAGGCTTGTTCGCCACAAAAATGGGCCACATTGCCTTGTCACCTATTCTGAAAAAAGCCGATCTCGACCCCTCCCTACCATCAAACTACCGTCCCATAGCAAATATCCCTCTACTTACCAAACTTCTAGAAACCATAGTTGCTACCCAGCTCTCCTCCTATCTCGAGAGATTCTCCATTCTTCACCCCTACCAACATGGCTTCAGAACCTGCTTTAGCACTGAATCCCTCCTAGTTTCCCTAATTTCAAAGGTACAACAACTACACTCACGTAACAAATTCGCTGTCCTACTACAATTCGATCTTTCCGCTGCTTTTGATGTCGTCCATCACGACATACTACTTTACCAACTTTCCGAGATTGGAATCGACTCCACCGTCCTAATGTGGTTCTCAACTTCTTACGCTCCCGTTCCTACACCGTCAACACAAATGGCACCATGTCCACTCCTTGGACTCCATCTTGTGGTGTCCCTCAAGGATCACCTCTTTCCCCTATTCTCTTTAACATCTACATGTCCTCCCTGAAACTCTTTCAACTATCCCCCCTGGAAACAATCTACACTTATGCAGATGACATCCTTGTCCTCCTTGAGACTGACCAGAACCTCACCAACCTCCACGAAAACATTACAGCTTGCATAATGAGACTCCGTACCTGGTCCCTCTCGGTACAGATGAAACTAAACGAATCTAAAACAAAACTACTCTGGCTCGGCCCAAAATTCGAACACCTGCCCACACTTTTCACACTACCCACAGGCGATACACTACAGCTCGAGTTCTCATACAAGGTCCTTGGTATCACTATCGATTCTTCTCTCTCCCTCAATGACCACCTCAACTCCTTGGCAAAATCATGCTTTTTCAGCCTTCACATGCTGAGGAAAGCTAGATCCTACTTCAGCCAACAACACTTTGCCATCCTTGTCCAATCCATCATCCTCTCCAAACTAGATTACTGCAACGCCATCTACTTAAATCTATCAAAAAAAGTATTCTAAGACTCCAGCTAATCCAGAATACTGCAGCCAAACTGATCTTCTCAAAACGCAAGTCTGACCATGCCTCCCCACTCCTTGCCAAACTTCATTGGCTCCCAATAATCTCCAGAATCCATTTCAAATGTTCCTGCCTGGCTTTCAAGATCATTCACGGAATCCTGCCTCCTCTTATCCCACTGTCTTTCAACTCCTCCAGTCCCGAATCCTCCAGAACTGCCCAAAGGCTTAAACTAGCCTTCCCCTCTCCACGTGGCATCCACTATTCAGGCAAACTGGGAAAATCCCTTCTCTTCAAAATCACAGGTCTTTGGAACGACCTCACCACCCCGCTGTGGAACCTGAGCTCCCTTCAGTTATTCCGCAAACAACTGAAAACCTGGCTTTTCAGCAAATTGTAGCTCTATCCTTCCCCCCCTTTCTCTCCCCCCTTCTACACATAAGTTCATGTAATCCTTTTTCTTCTTCTCTACCCACTATTTTAAGTTCTTGTAAACCGTGTAGAGCTCCATTCTCATGGAGATGATGCGGTATATAAACTTAAGGTTTAGATTAGATTAGATTGAAAAAGAAACACAGCCTGAGGGTGCAGACAGGGTTATCACCCCGGGATCCCCCTAACCCACCAAATTACATAGAAGGGACCAGAAGGGAGTCTCAGGGAGGCTGGTCAAGACAGACATCCACTTACCAGGTACCATCAGGTGGCCTGCGAATTGGACAGACGAGATGGGAGGGTGTGAAGATTCCAGAGTCTATTTACAAGAAAGAAGATTAGCAGAGGTAAGTAACCTAATCTTTCGTTCTTGTACAATAAACTCTGGAATCTACACCAGCGGGACGTATCAAAGCAGTCCCAATACATCAAGGGGGGCCCGATGAGCTCGCTGCCAGGATTGAAGCCCCCAAAATAGCATCTTGCTTAGCTGCCACATCAAGTCAGTAAAGCTTGGTAAAGGCAGGAATCCAGACCCAAGTGGCTGCTCTGCAAATCGTCTCAGGAGAAACAGCGGAAGATTCGGCCGAAAAGAAAGCCATTCTTCTGGTAGAGAGAGCCCGAGCCCCAAGGGGAGGCCTCTTCCCTGCTGGCACACAAGCAGCAGGAATAGCCACTCACATCCATTTAGTGATGGAAACCCTGCCAGGTTGGAAAAAAATTTAAAGCGGAGACTTGGTCTGAGCACTTCCAGGACCCACAGGTCCAAAATCATCCTCTACCACTCTGTCAGGTAGGCCGAGAGGTATCCCCCAATCCGAGGAAAAGGAGCCAGAGCCCTTGCATCAGAACTCCCTCGCGGGATGGGCAGGGGGACTGCTGTCACGCCTGATCTCCAAAACAAGATCCGGAAGGTACTCTGAATCGATATCCTGTAGATGGGGATCCGGAATACTGGAGAGGTCTCCTGTAAGGACAAAAAATCTTGGTTGTCCAGATCCCCGGGCAGGTCGAGGTTGCGACCCATGAAGCACCATAGGCTTTCGGCCCTGCCCACTGGCCAGATCAGCCAAACCTTGGCCAGACAAGAGCAAACCTCTGAAAGGAAACCGGCTCAATGCAGCTGTAGAAGAAGAAACCCCGGACTACCGGCAAATCCACACTGGTAACAAAGGAGGAGGTCGCTGTAGCTCACACTCCCACCACTGCGGAATCTAAAAGGCATTTGAGGACAAAATCGACCCACCTGTCCTGAACCTCTTGCAAGGCAACCCCTCCAACAGAGGGCAAGAACGTGCGGTTAGTGACTTGTGCCACAGTCGAAACCACTGTCGGCAAAGCTATATGCTTGGAGAATTCTGGGTCCATAGGATGCAATTGCGCTAAGACCCCGGCACAATTAAGGGGACCCTCCTGGGACTCCCAAGTCACTAAAGGCATCCTATCCCAGTCCAGAAAGGAAGCAGATAGCGGGCGCTGATCACTCAATAAGGAACATTCTGCCAGCAGCCGGAGGTCCGAAATCAGGTTCAGGACCCTGAGGACTCAAAGGAGGGCAGGTCACCGGACAGAATGGAAGAACCTGCACACAGCCGGGAGAACCCCAAGTACTGGGGACCTGCTGTCAGTGGGATCCCGAAGATCCGCCAGAAAAGCCACACTAGTGGACGATGAAGAAAAACCAAGGGATAGAGACCGGGGCAGAAGCGATGGCAGAACCACCAGTCTGCTCTCCAGTGTCACTGAAAGTAAAATCCAAAGGCATGCTGGCATCCAGAGGGAGGGCAGATCCCATCTGCAGCAGTGGATTCAGTGTGGAAGAAGCAGGCACAGCCTTTTTGAACCAGAAAAGCCTGACACCTTATCTGACACCTGCAGCGGGAAATAGGCACCGGCAGCGAAAGTCGCGCTGTGAGCCGCAGTATTGGTGCTCTAGCCAAAGAATGGGATATTTTCCCCTGAAGCTGCGCAGTTCGCACACATTTGAGGGGGACAGGATGCACCAAAAGCATCTCTGGTAGAAGTGGTGGCTAAGGGGGATTCTCTGAAGGAGGAAAAGGCAGAAACAGCGCCCGTCTTCCCCCCCCCCCCCTCCACGCATGCCACGGCACATGTGAACTGCATCCACGAAACTGCCATCCATCCATCATAAATGACACATGAATCCATGCCATCCTGTCCTGAGGTGGCCATCTGTGAAGTCTGGAGCAAAAACGAAGCTTCTAAGGGCAAAAAATATACTTTTAAAAGTTTCAAAATAATAAAAATAAAAAAAACCAAGATGACCGCCAAGGGAGGCCAATTTTGCCTTAAAACAGCCCGGGGAAAATCACAGGAAACCCAGAAAATGGTGATTTTTAGATTTTACAGGTGGGGGGGCCTAGGGCATGCAGGGAAAACACCTCAAAATCCCTTTTTAGGATTCCCCCCAAATCGCCAAATTTGTGAGCACACAGGCACACACAGAGACATGTGCTGCAATAGAAATGAATGGCAGCCAGCTAACACAGAGCAAGCAGAGAGATCATACCTCAGGAGCTGATAAAAACTGGATTCCAGATCTTCTGACTGCCTCACCTTCCCAATAACCCCAGACAGAGACTCTCCAGACCTCGGAGCAAAATTAGGGAAGATATGCAGTCCAGTTCTGGTCCCAGCGTACCTCCACAGAACCGCAGCAGCCTGCGCTTTACCCTGTTGCAGATGAACCAAGGGTGAGGTGGCTCCCGATCCCAGAGACCCGATCTGACCTGCAGGCTTTCTGAGGGGTTTACTGCAGGTCTGCTAACGGTGCCCCCTCAGAAGCAAACGAAGTAAATACTAAAGTCAGCAATCTCTCGCCGAAGGGTGAATCCAAAGCACAAGGGTAACCCACGTCAAATGATGAAATAAAAGAACTAGAAATGTAAAATGAAGCCCTTCTCCCAGCCGGCTTGAACTTTTGTGTCACAGACAGCTATCAAGCAGCTATGGGTTCCTGATAAAGGGACGCTGAATTTCCAAAACCGGGCTTGGTTGAATCCAGGGGTGTTTGGATTATCGTGTCAATTTCAGTGATCAATTTCAGTGTTCAGTTTAGTTCCCTAATGCAGCAGTAAAAATTTCACTGCAACACAGCCATTCTTGGATAGACCTGTGCAGCAAGATTATGAACAGTTAAGTTAAAAATTTAAAAATTTCAGTACATTAACGGTCTGATTTTGGAAACAGCACCTGCTGTGTGGTATGTGCCTGCAAAATGGGCGCCTACTGTATATCAATAACTGGTAGGCGCTATGTTCAGAATCGCAATTATTTTTCTGCTTAGATGCCTTAAATGTAGGCCAGCATTTTACAGGCCTACATTTACAGCATCTAACTTGCACCTAGGCATACCTGCAGACGCCTAAGGCCACTTCCGGCATAAGCCATGCCTACGCTGCCCTTAGGCGTGTCTAGATGTCTCCATATGTGCACAAACGATGCCTACATTGTAGGCATTGTGAGCTGCATTGATTTTTTTTTTTTTTATACCATGCATCCTGATTGGTCTGTTAGGATGCTTTGAGAATCAGGCCCTAAATGTTTAAATATAAAGAAGGCCTGAAAACTGGGCACAAGCCTGTATCAAACAAGTTACTCTGAAGCTTTTCCTTCCTAAAAATATAATACTGAAATTATGTTTTACATCAGTATTACATCACTTGGAATAGTGGAAGCTGTATATTTTTTGATGTGTGTAGAGTTTTAAAATTATCCTCTCACCTATTTACAATCATGATGACTTAAAATCTAAAAACAAATCTATGTTTTTAAGAGACAACATTGGTTAATAAATAAGCTGATTATGACATACAAGAATATAGGGTATAGATGTAACCCTCAGATAAACAAATAGATTCTTATAATACCTTTGGAGTATAATGAAGAAGAATTTTACTTGGAAGATCTGCCATCTCTGATTCTAGTGTTTTCCAAGGACACAAAGAATTTGGACCTGAAAAGAGAAAGATCTTTTAATATTGTGTATGTCTCATACCAACACATACCGTTGGCCTACTGCTCTATCTACTAGGCTACTTCCATGCACGTGTCAGCTGGGCGCTGTATGTGCTACAACTCAATTAGATTATATTTAAGTTTACAGAAATATATGTCAAAAATATTTCAAGATAGACCATCAAAGAATAACTATTTCATATGCACTGAATATTTCTCAGAATATATGTTTGGTCATTATCAGGATATCAAATCTCTATTACTTAAAAACACTCACCTGCAAGGTACAATGTTTTCACTTGGGGGAGCTGCAGGGCTTCATGGAAGACAATAACAGACCCAAGCTGACCCTCCAGTGATGTTGGAGATCCCCACTCACTGTCCTGGGTTCCTGCTGAGATCAATTTAGTGGCAAACTCAGATTTTCCAAGCAGACTACCCCAAGTGGGTGAAGAGAGAATGCCACCCAATGATGTTCGGTTGGTGGTAGGAGGAAAGGAGAAGGGTGGATCTGGGATCTGAGATGGAGGAGGGGTGGTTGTTCTCTGACCAGCTGATCCAATGCAGCAAGAAATAAAAGGCTAAAGATCCAAGGAAAAAAAAATCAAGTATGTGAAAAATTAAAAAAAGAAACTTCCATACAAACAGGAGCAAGATCAACATATATGAAAGGAAGTAAAGTTGCTTACCTGTAACAGAGGTTCTCCATAGACAGCAAGGGAATACAGTCTGTACTGCGCTGTGTGCATCTGATAGCGCTATAGAAATAATTAATAGTAGTAGTAGTAGTCACACTTGGTGAAGTCCTCAGACTAAGCCTGTGTGTCGGTGCTCTCACCAAGCAATAGTAAGCTTTTAGGCTGAGCATGTGCAGGGACTCCCTGTTCGATAGTCTAGTCTGTTTTATTTGATATAATGATGTCTGCCATTGAGGCATCTTGTATGCCTTATGTAATTTTATATTTTGATGTATGTTAGGGTTTTGCTAGTTTTTGCCTTAAATGATATTCATCGTTGATGCGACGTATATGTCATATGCAATTTGATTTCGTATGTAATTTGTTATAGTGTGTTTTTGTATTGATTTGTACAAAAATGTTAATTTCTTATTTTGTATGTTCATATGTAACTCGCTCTGGATAAGGGTGGGGGAGAAATAAACAAACAAACAAACTCCCGCCCTCAGTGGCTCCTCCTCTTGATAAACACTTTGTTCTCTAGCTACAAAAAAAAGAAAATATATACATATATATATATATATATATATATATTTTTATACACACACACAGTTATGCAAACGGAACAGAGAAATTTTAAAACCTTTTAGCGGCTAGTAGTCAACCTTGTTGTCTAAATAGGCACACAGCATTGATCAAAGATGAATAATTTCTCCACGGGTGAGCACTAAGCATATAAGATGTATTAATTATTGAGAGAGGTAGATTGGATGATAATTTAGAAGATTCACTATATTTAAAGTCTCTTTCATTTTTTTATTTTAAACAATATTTAATTAACTAACAAAAGCAGTTACCAGTTTCCCTCCCGTAATGTGTGGTTCTTTTTCTGACAGAGTTCGTTGGGCTGTAATTCTCCTGATGAAGCTCAGAATTGAGTGAAACGAGGACGCTCCGTTGAGCAAATCTAGATTTAAATAGCCCTGTAACACTGCTTTCTAGTTGGCAAGTATGGTTTAAAGAACGGGTATAATTAATGGGGGTTAGACTCCTGATAGCTCGAAAGTAGCAGTCCTGTTAAGACTAGTTGTAAAAACAGGCTGCTGTGAACCCTTGAAGTCTTTATACCCCTCGGGTTAATTATAAGCTAAATACTTGAAGGTGGATGATATGGTGAGACATTTCCACACAAAACCATTGAAGTGGTTACAGATGTCTTATATACCAGGACTGAGAAGTGATCGCATATGTAAGAGTCGGTGGTAGATGTCAGTAGTTGAGTGTTCCTGAGTGGTCTTGGCTGCTGCTACTGACTTCTACATCTCAAACAGCAGTCACCTGTAAGGGGCCGGTGTCACAATCTATTATTATTAGAGTAGTGGACATTGCTAAAGATAGAGTAATAATGGTCCGTTTGGGGGGGGGGGGTTACAGTATTAGTTGTCTACATGTGCATTTCTAGAACTCCTTTTATCACTGTGATCTCTGTACTTCTATTGCTTGTTTTGAGTCAGAGTAAACTGTTGGCTACAAACTTTACCTGTTGCAATACCATATGAATACAATATAGTATGGTATTGTGAAAGAGTGAGGCAGCTTGCTCAGGAGAAGGGTTGCATAGCCGGACAGACAGACCACACTTTGGGCATTCAAGGAAAAAAACCCGCTTTTATTCAACAGTAGTGCAGAGCCTGTTTCTTCACAGGCTCATATAAGTTTGTATTCTTTAAAGGAAACAGTTAGGCTTTTCCCCAGTCTTTCTCAATCACAAGTCCCGTTCTCCATAAGGCGTGCCATGCCCCAAACAGTCTTTATTCCATGTGCAGGGAATAGTTAGGCAGCATTAGGTCCCAGGTCTTAGCAGGCACTTAGCCAAGCAGATTATTTAAACAAACAGTAGAGTCTTACTTCTTACCACTCTGTCAGTGCCAGACCCCTTCAACCCACTTCTCCAGCTCCTAGGTTCCCTCTAGCAGACCTCCCCTCCTGGGTCCGGCTCGGCCTTTTAAGTTCTCCTAAGTCACTTCCTGGTTTCCTACTTTTCTCCCCTCCCCCCTTCCTGAGGAAAACTCATTCTCATTGCTGCTGTGGTTGAGAGACAATTTAGCCAGGAGGGGGCGTGCAGGGTTTTCCTGAGGTTTATTCTGAGTCTGAGCAGAAGGTCAAACAGGGGAAGGGACAGGGTTTCATACACTCTGTCAAAGGTGTCTCACACACTTTCTGGCCAGCGGCACACTAAATCCAGTGCCCTGGCTGGAAGGCACCTGGAAGTGCACAGAGGCCTGTGACCCACTTCAGTGGAGGGATCCAGGAAGTGTAGGGAGAGGAGGAGAGATGCTGGCCAGGAGGAGAGTCATCTGCGCCGGCTGCCTTCCTACAGGACATGCCTCTCGCCACGAGAAGCATGTCCTGTAGGCAGTCCACCAGCGTGGACGATTCTCCTCCTTGTCAGTGTGTCACGGCACACCTGAAATCTCAGGAGGCAAACTGCCTAACAGGGAAAAAATCATAAGGTATGATTTGAAAGTACATAGACATCTCATAATCTGAATTGGTCCTATAAGTTATTTGAGCACTGATTTTTCTGAGCAGACAAGACCAGATATAACATGCAGAAAATCTGCTTGGTACTGGCTCTGTTTCTGACTCTGGCTCAACCAAGACTACTCAGATCTATAAATCAGCATTTACTATATGTTCCCTCATTAAAGAGTATTAATACCCATCGAACTATGATATTTTCAGTAACTGCCCCTTCAATATGGAATTCTCTACCCTCTTTTCTTGGGGAAGAAAAAAAAATTTACATAAATTTAAAGGGGCATTAAAATCCTTTCTTTTCAAAGATGCTTTTGAACAATAAATACCTCCATATCTAGTCACT
Organism: Geotrypetes seraphini; assembly: GCF_902459505.1. Lineage (NCBI taxonomy): Eukaryota > Metazoa > Chordata > Amphibia > Gymnophiona > Dermophiidae > Geotrypetes > Geotrypetes seraphini. The sequence goes on from NC_047088.1 coordinate 149,929,828, forward strand.
TCTCCGACATCCACTACTGCCCCTGTAACATTGTTCTTTTCAAATAGATTGATTAAAATCTTTGAAACCTATCCTCTCGTTTTTCTCTTTGCATGTTTATTTTCTATTTTTTTTTTGTAGTTCTATCCTCCTCCTTTTGTATCTGTGTATCATGCCATCTGTTTTTTTTATATACTGTATTTTTCGCTCTGATGATAGAGACTTACAAGATCATGAAGGGCATAGAGAGAGTAGAGAGGGACAGATTCTTCAAACTTTCAAAAAATAAAAGAACAAGAGGGCATTCAGAAAAGTTGAAAGGGGACAGATTCAAAACGAATGCTAGGAAGTTCTTCTTTACACAATGTGTGGTGGACACCTGAAATGCGCTTCCAGAGAGCGTAATAGGGCAGAGTACGGTACTAGGGTTCAAGAAAGGATTGGACAATTTCCTGCTGGAAAAGGGGGTAGAGGGGTATAGATAGAGGATTACTGCACAGGTCCTGGACCTGTTGGGCCCCCGCATGAGCGGACTGCTGGGCACGATGAACCTGAGGTCTGACCCAGCAGACATTGCTTATGTTCTCTATAAGACTCACGAGAACTGACTGCAGCCAATTGGAGAGCACACTGTACACAGAGAAAATGTTAATTATAATTTATATTTGGGTTATTTTTCAAAGAGGTCAAGGCAGATGACTTTAAAATATGCAATGTCACCTCAGTAACAACATAGACAAACATACCCTCTCCCCTTTTACTAAACCGCAATAGCGGTTTTTAGCTCAGGGAGCTACGCTGAATGCCCCGCGCTGCTCCCAACGCTCATAGGCTCCCTGCACTAAAAAACGCTATTGCGGTTTAGTAAAAGGGGGCCATAGTGCAAAATATAGACAGCAGATATAAATTGAAAATAAAATCATTTTTCCTATCTTTGTTGTCTGGTGATTTCATGAGTCTCTGTATGCACTTCCTTCTGACTGTGCATCCAATATTTCTTCCCTTTTTTATGCCTCCTGCATGCTTTCTCTCCACCAGATCTCATTCCATTTCCCAACCAACATCTCTCTCTGTCCCTCCATGCGTATAACTTTTTCTTCCTCTCTCCCTGTCTGTCCCCTGCCACCCGACACACTCCATTCCCTCCCCCAATTTTTTCTTCCTCTTTCCATGCTCCTCCTCCCCTTTCTTTCTCTCTCTCTCCCTGCCCCCCTTCAAACTCCCCTTAAGTTCAAAACTCAATCTATCAAAGTGGTATCTTCATTAAAGTTACTAGGAATCACGTTTGATAGTAAACTAATATACCATCTACATATCAGCAGTAGTCCAACGTTGCTTTTATCGATTGCGTATGATAAGATTTCTATCTAAACTATTAGAACCTGCTTCTCTGAACATTTTGATTCATTCTCTTGTGTTCTCATGTATCGATTATTGTAACGCCCTCTTTAAAGGCACAACAAAAAAATAAATAAGACGACTCCAACTAGTACAAAATACTGCAGTAAAAATTTTATTTAAAGCAAAAAAATATGATCATGTTTTTACATAAAGCTCACTGGTTGCCTATACAACATAGAATCACCTATAAATTTATTTTATTAACATTTAAAACCAGAGAAAATAATCAGCCTGAATTCATTAATAACCTACTTATCCCTTACAACCTTACAAGGACTCTGTGATCTACAGCTCAAAACCTTCTTGTTATCCCATCATTGAAACATATAAATACATTAAGGTCCGCAATTTTTTCAGTTAGCACCCCTTTTCTTTGGAAAAGTATTTCAAACTACTTACGCAAAAAACTTACACTAACGGACTTTAAGTCCAAATTAAAGACATTTCTCTTTCTCGACGCTTTTGATACCTAATTGTTCTTTTAAGGACAACCTAGCACCTAGAAGGAGTCTTAATACCTTTTCTACCTCCTATTGTTCTTCTCCTTTACATGTTTTCTTTTTCTTTACATATTGTAGTTCCAGCCCTCCTTTCCTTCTCGTCTCTGTTAATTTTTTGTTAGTTTATTAGTCCTTAAAAGCTAGTATTTTCCCTAGTGTTTTTAAGCTGTATTTTAGTTAGTAGATGGTTTTAACATTTTTGTATAATGCCTAGAAGGTTTGATTAGGCGGTATAAGAAATTTTAAATAAGCTTGAAACTTCTGTCTTTCTTTCTCGCTCCCTGCCCCACTTCTTTCGTCTTTCTCTCTCCCTGCTCCCCTTTCTTTTTTTCTGTCTCTCTCTCTGCCCCCCCCAGCCACCTCCACCATTGCCAAATGCCCCCAGCAAACACTTCCTCCTGTCTGCTCCTACTCTTATTTCTTAGTTCACTTCCCCCACTACAGCTCATGCTCCCTCTCTGAGTTCCTGTCACCCTCACAGCCTATTTCTTCTCCACTGCCACAGCTCCACTCTAAGTTTCTGGCTTCATCAGTCTGTCACTCTTCCCTTTAGAACTTTCAGACACTTCTGGCTCTTCATAGCAACATTCTCTGTCCCAGCTATTAACTCTTTCAATTCACTTCATCCCTTCAAAGTCCCTTCTATTCCTTCCCATGACTTGACTTCCAACCTGTGTTTCACTCCCACAAGCCTTTCTCCCTCCCCCCCCCCCCCCCCAACATCAATTCTGACCTCAGAGAAGAAGTTCCGGGGCAGCCAGGCAGCGATTGGCTGGCCCGGAACTTTCTCTCAGAATTTACGTCGGGGAGGGGGCGGGAGGCTTGTGGACCCGGCACTTGTGTAGTGGCTGCACTCGCCTGGCTTCTGCGGCATCTGGGAAGCAGGGAGAACGCAAATAAGCAGGGAGAACACAAAGGCAATGCAAGTCTATCACGGAGCCCAGGATGGGCTCTGCGATTGACTTGTGTTGCCCTTCGTTCTACTGGTCGATTGTGATCGACCTTTTGGGCCCCTGCCTCATATATTCGAATATAAACCGATCCGAATATAAACCAACGGTATATAGGGGAAAAGAAAAAAAATTTCACAGAATAGAAATTTATATATATATTATATTAAATTATAAATTAAAAATTATATTAAAATGCCTTCATTAAATAAATGAAAACCTGAGAAGAGGAATGATGAATAGAAGGATACTTACTTCATTCATGGAAGGAAACTTGAGGGGAACAGAAATCATCTGCTGTCCATTAACATAGATATAAACAAGGCTCTGTCCAAAAGGCCTCTTTCCAGGCACATGTACAATTGCTATATGATGCTGGTTATATGTCCAAAAAACAAACAGAAAAAAAAGAAGGTGACAATGCATCAGATTTAAAGATGTGAGAAGTAAAAGTTACATGCTTCTAGCAGGTATTCTCTGTGAACAGCAGAAGTCCTCAGAAATACAGCCTACGTGCAGGAAATCTCTCCCTTAGCTTTAGTGCTGTAAGAGCTTTGAGTAGAGGATGACACGGGGACTGTTTCCTGCAGCTAGTTGCGGCTAACCCACAGGAATGAGGTATTTAAAAAAAAAAAAAATTGGCCCTTTGCCTCGGGTATGGGAACAAAACTAGAACAGCCTATCTTTATCTGTTATTCTGAAATCTGAACAGAGATAAAAAGGCATAGAATTCCAGAAAGTGGGAGCCATGACAGAAAATGAAGAATTCCTATGGAAATCAAGGAAGAGTTGTCGAAATGAGGGAACAGCGTAGGGTTCTTTGTGGCGAGTATGGAACCAAGGGACTGTATAAAAAGGAGGGAAGACCACTTGATAGAATCTGATGAGAAAGAATATTATATTTAAAAGTAATACAATATGACATCGGGAGGATGTGTTCTGATTTTAGAAGTGGTGTGACGTGATCAAACTTAGAAATAATCTTACTGCAGTGATGAAATAATCTTACTGACGTGATGAAATAATCTTACTGCAGTGTTCTGGACTAATTGTAATCGATGTAATTGATATTTTGGGAGTCCAATGAAAATGGAATTATAATAGTCAAGTTTGCTAAGGGCATAAACCTTGTATGACTAGTGTGGAATAGATTACCCTCCAGACTGCTGGGGAAATTATCATCTGTTTTTTGGTTCTCCCCCAATAATCAATGCTATTTGCAGGTTTGCTCCAAAGCAGATGGATTTTTAGAACATCTACAATTAATATGCATGAGCTAGATTTGCACTGCATGCAAATTTAGCTCATGTATAGTCATTGCAGATACACCAAACAAAGGATCAAGAGCTAATCTACCAAACTAGAAACAACAAGATAGAACTAGGAAACAAAATACAGTGGTACCTCGGTTTACGAGTGCACCGGTTTGCGAGTGTTTTGCAAGACGAGCAAAACATTTGCAAAATCGGTGCCTTGGAAACCGAGCATGGCTCGATTTACGAGCACCCCCCCCCACAATCCGGCACCCCCTGCCTTGAACCAGCACCCCCCCCCCCGCCATGATCTGACCCCCCCCGACACGATTCGACCCCCCCCGACACGATTCGACCCCCCCCCCGACATGATTCGACCCCCCCCCCGCCGCTTCTTACCCTCATCTGGGCACTCTTGAAGATCAGCCCTCGTCTGCTGGGCCTTAAGCATCTGAGCATGCTCAAGGCCCAGCAGACGAGGAGTCCGATCTTCTAGAGTTCCCAGATGAGGGTAAGAAGAGGCGGGGGGGGTGCCCAATTGTGTCGGGGGGGGGGCCCAATTGTGTCGGGGGGGGGGTCGGATCATGTTGGGGGGGTGCCCAATCGTGGCGGGGGGGGTCGGATCGTGGCGGGGGGTGCCGGTTCGAGGCGGGGGGGGTGCCGGATCGCAAGGGGGGGTGCCGGATCGCAGGGGGGGCCTTCGAGGGAAGCAATGCCGGTTCTGGGGGGGGGGGGGGAACGCATCAAAGCGAGTTTCCATTATTTCCTATGGGGAAACTCGCTTTGATAAACGAGCATTTTGGATTACGAGCATGCTCCTGGAACGGATTATACTCGTAATCCAAGGTACTACTGTAATCTAAAAAGGATTTACAGAGTTTATTCATTAAAAAAAAAAAAGAGGAGATTCAAACTTTATTCATAAAAATATGCCTGATGTGGCCATGTTTCACCTAATAAGGCTGCATCGGGGGTCAGTTTATGTAATCAAAATCCATTCCTTGCTTTTTGTTTTAAGTTTTAGCAGTAGCTGTTTCCTGCCTTTGTTTTATGAGAGAATGATTGATTAATTCCTTTATGTTGGAAGACTTCCGTCATACTGTCCTTGTGCTTAAAAACATCCACTACTGTCTTAAGAAAAAACATAGCCACACAGGGCATATTTTTGGAACTCTTTTTGCATTACTTTGTTTCCTGCTGCTATTTGTTGTTTCTAGTCATTGTGGATATCCTAAAGATCTGATTGGCTAGGAGTATCCAGATGACTGGGATGAGAATTACTGTACTAAAGAATGGAAGTCCTTGCAATGGCCAGATATACCTTGCAGATAAAGCAGATATAGATCACACCTGAAACAAGTAGTTCTATAATATCTACAGTAAAATGAAATATTGATGATTGGCATCACTACTGCAAATTTCCAAATCTATGCTAAATTCAACCATTTATTTTGTATTCGGTAACATATCAATGCTTGTTATCAGACTTAGCCCCAGAAATTGAGACTATTTTCAAACAATCTTTCCCTTATAGTCATACAGAGAAGAGAACATTTTATCCATTTTGTTTTCTTTTATAATAGATGATGTGAATAATCATAACTGTATGATCTTACATGCACTGTTCTCCTTGAGAGCACACAAGCTACACAAAGGTCTTACCCAAAGGGAATCACAGAAACAATGTTCTGGCAGCATAACAGTTGCATATTCTTTCTTTGTGCACACTGCTACCACTAGCATACCCGATGATGTGATGAATCCTTCAAACCCCGTTCCACTCCCTGTAAAAAAGCTACAAAAATGCAACAAATGTATGTTTTCCAGTAACTGTTATAAAGAAAGGCTTATCAAATGGTATTAAATGTCTGTGAAAAATTCAGTTGATGTGTTTCTAAAAATGTCCTCCTTAATAACTTTTAAACTGACTGAGCTAAATCAAAATGGACAAGAGGCTTTTCTAGCTTTCAAAGTGTGGGAGTGATCTGGTGAACCAATTATCTCATAGGAAAGGCATAGAGGGAGATTCAAGTGGATAGCCTGAAAAATCAAACTTGCTGAGGTCCCCCCAACAAGGGTTTGAGAATACACTATTTGATTGAATATTTTGGGATAAAATTATTCCTCTGCTTGTTTAAAATATAAAAGTGATGTTTATATGTGCTTTACAAATTTGCACAAGGTACTTCATGCTGGTAAGATTGCTATTATGCTCAGGTTAGTAAGAGGAACCATAAGGCAGCAATACTTTAAAACATTAGGGGGCATGCATACAGTATTCATATATGAAACCTCCAAGTTTATTATAATTTTGGTATCTCATGTTATGGTTAGAAACTCCAACGTGGCTTACAGTCTAAAACATTTAGGGGCGGATTCTATATAGGACAGCCGGTCTCAGCAGCCGCCTAAGCGCTTTTAAGAATCACACACAGGACTCCTATATAAAATTGAATTTGTCCTGATGGACAGATGCCTAACCCAACCTAATAACCCCAATTCTCTAACCGGCTATGTCCATGTCACAGGCGCTGGTTAGAGAGTTGTGTTGCCGCTGAGCTGATCGCCGCAAGGGTATCTCCCTGCAGCAATCAATTAAGCGGCCGGGAACTTGCTCTCCCCCCTATGAAGTTGGCCAGCAAGAGGGATGCCCACTCCCTTCTGCCAGAGCCCCTGAAGCCTTCCTCCCCCCCCCTCGAATGTCTGCGACAGGAGGGGTGACCAATTCCTCTTGCGGTCACCCCCCGAGACATCCCTCCTGCCTCTGGCCCCATCATCCCCACAAACATTCCCGAACACCACCCCACACTAACACCCCGAGATCCCCCTGACAGTCCCCAAACACTCCCCCAACACCCCAAGATCTCCCTGTCACCCACCGTACCTTACTCTAATGGCTGGCAAGAGGGATGCCCACTCCCTCCTGTCAGCAAGCCCATCACTTCCAAATGGCAGGCTTTGCATCATATACCCATAGTTTGGATTCCTCTTCCCAACATGAATCACTTTGTACTTGCTCACATTAATTGTCATGTGCCATTCGGAGACCCAGACTCCCAGTTTTATAATTTTTCACATCCTACTGTGATTTAACAATACAGTAAAACCTTGGATTGCAAGTAACTTGGTATGCAAGTGTTTTGAAGACAAGTAAAACATTTTATTAAATTTTAACTTGATATAAAAGCAAGGTCTTGCAATACAAGTATATATATTATACACACAACACATCATCACAACTGAGCCAATGCCACTGGTTCTTCTCTCTCTCTCTGACACTGCAGGAGTGTAGTGACTGTTCTAAACAACCAAGGTCTTGCAAAACAGATACATACAATATACACAAGTCACATCACCACATCACCGATGGTTCTCTCTTTGACGCTGCGGGAATGCAGTTACTGTTCTAAATGAGCAAGGTCTTGCAATGCAAGTACATACAGTATTTTGTATTAAAGTTTTTGGGCTATGGAACTAATCGTTTGAGTTTCCATTATTTCTTAAGGGGAAATTTGCTTTGATATATGAGTGTTTTGGATTACAAGCATGTTTTCGGTACGAGTTATGCTTGCAAACCAAGGTTTTACTGTAGTTTAATTTAGTTGGTATTGGATATACTGCCTTTCACTTTAAAATCAAAGTGGTGTACGCATTGCCAGAGGTTGTGGTAAGAGCGGATAGCATAGCTGGTTTTAGAAAGGTTTGGACAATTTCCTGGAGGAAAAGTCCATAGTCTGTTATGGAGACAGATATGGGGGAAGCCACTGCTTACCCTGTATCGATAATATGGAATGTTGCTACTCTTTGGGTTTTTGCCAGGTACTAGTGACCTGGATTGGCTATTATTATGTTCATAAGTTATGTTCTTACCCTGTCGTAATAAAATCTTGTGCATACTGTAGGGAGGATTCAATGCAAAGGCTTGAAGTTCACTCACCTGGCATGCAGATGAGATGGCTATTAGGAAAACCACTTTCCAAGGAGTAGTTTGAGATAGCAAGATGTAAGTGTTTCAAAGGGAGATTTTATGAGAGCAGAAAAACACATTAAGATCCTAAGAGACAGGAAAAGACTAGAAGGAGGATCTGTGTGGAATAGGCCTTTAATGAAATGGGCTACTAACGGATGTACACAAAGAGGTTTTTTTGTCCAGCTGGAAGCAAAATACACTGATAGCACTGAGATAAACTCAAACTGAATTGGTTTCTAAACCAGAATTAGAGAGGTAGAGAAGGTAAGGATGGACAGAATTGGATATGAGACGGGCTCCAGAGATTGCAATGCACATCAGGAAGAAAATCATGTTGAAATGATGACAGCGCAGAGTGGAAGGTTTCTTAGACAGTTTAATGACAGCATCCTCCTTCTCGGCTGCAGAATTTATTTGGTGAAAGAAACCATGGATGCAATACTGTTGTGCTGAGACCATTCATGAAGTTGGAGAAATCTGTTCAACCGTATGCCAACACATTCTGTCTCCCTGCCAAATTAACTGCCCTGAGAAGAATACCATGAGTGCTGGCCCAATTCCAAACCTTAGGAATGTCTCTATACAAATAGGATAAGATCCCATACCTCCTTGTTTGTTCAAATAGATCATGGCAACCTGGTTGTCTGCAGAGTCAAGTGCTACCTGTTGAAAAAGGCAATCCTGTAATGTGTTGAAGGCATTCCATACCATTCTTAGCTCTAGGATATTGATATTGAGGGCCTGTTCATGGTGATACCACAAATCTGGATGAGCTCCCCAACCCAGCATTAAAGCATCTGTGGTTAGACATTTTTGGTTTGGAGAAGTCTGGAAAGGGAGACTCTGGGTAAGACTGTGGGCTACCATCCACCATTGGAGAGAGTGCTGAATATCTGGGGTAAGTTGTACTGGAGCAGAAAAGGATCCTTTAGCTTGGGACCTTTGGGTCAAAAAGATCCATTGAAGAAGATATGCAAATAGGGTCACATGAACTATCAATGCCATGTGAACGTGAACGAGTAACATCTGGCATGTGGAAGTGCACTTTGGTGGAGATTATTTGAACGATTGTCATAAAATTATGAATAATCTTGTTCTTAACAAACATTATTTATGGTGAAAGAAGTGCTCAGAACCATAAAATCCTCTTAGATAAAGGAAGCAAGAGAAAAGATAGGACATATCATAGCCCTTCTTGTGTTCCTAACCACCACCAAATACACCAATGTACTCCAAGAGAGAGTTAGCCCTTGCACAGCAATTCGACTAACAGAGTTGTTCAATCCATGAGAGTTTCACCAATGGACAAAATATAAGTGGTTTGTTTAATGGATTATTTAAGAACATTGATTTGATTATCTGATAAATTTCATAGTTTTGGTAGGAAGAAGTGCTTGTAGTTTTTGGTATTTATGTTTGTTCCATATTTCAAGTATAAGAGGGCTTCTCCTCCTGAAGAAGCCAATGGTGAAACCCAGATCTGAGTTGAGGAGGGCCGTGACACTGTGATGGGAGCACACTGTGATGGGATTCTATATAACTATAATAATAAAATGCTAAGCACGCATGCGCATCCCTGATCCATCGGGATGTGGCCGGAAGAGTGCACATGCGTGCTTACAAGGATCTTTAATAATAATAATAATAATAATAACTTTATTCTTGTATACCGCATTACCATAGAAGTTCTATGCGGTTAACAAATGAAAAGAATGTACATTTACAGCGAAGTTACAATTTCAGTAATGTTACACTTACATTTTGGATGATACATTTTCAGTGATGTTACATTTACATTTTAGAAAATAAATTTACGGCAAAGTTTTTTTTTTCCGCTAGGTTGACATATACTGAGTAGTTACATTTGCTGTAAGTTACATGCTGTGGTGTTACAATAGTAGTGTTACATACGGCGGAGAAGAGTCTGGGGGAGAGTCGAGGTCAGAGGAGGAGGCAAGTAAGAGGGTGGATAGATCAGAGGAATTTGTCAAAAAGGTAGGTTTTGATTAACTTCCTGAATGTTTGATAGGGGGAAGGGGGAATTGGAGATGAGAGTTGAGAGGCATTTGTTCCATTTGCCCGCTTGGAATGCTAGGGATCTGTCGAGGAATTTCTTATAGAGGCAACCCTTCAGGGATGGAAAGGAAAACAGGTAGGTATTTCGAGTACGAGAGGGGCCAGCAATTTCAAGGTGCTCAGCTAGGTAAATTGGTGAAGAGCCTGCTAAGGTTTAGTCCTTCCCGGCAAATGGAGGAGCGAGCGAGGAAGGGGGAGCGGCGAATGGAGGGTTAAAATCAGCCCCTTCTACTGACTGGACAAGTCACACCACCGTGTCTCTTCCCAAGGCTCGGAGGACGCCTCTAAGGGTGATTTCCAGTTGGGGAGGGGGAGGGGAAGAGGATGGCCGTGGCCCGGGCTGCTCGGTCCATGCGTCTGGCTGGCTCTCCCACCAAAGCCCCCTACGGTGGCGGCTCCTCCCGCAAAATGCTACCCTTCCGTTCAAAGCGTGCCGGCAGCCCCCCCCCCTCCCCCAAGAGCCGCATCAGTGTCGGAAACCCCTCCGACATCACAACGTCAGAGACAAGGCTTCCGATGCCGGTGCGCCTCCGGAGAGAAGCCGCCACCGCGGCCCCGAACAGCAACACAGCATTTTCATGGGAGCCAGCCCTCGGAGAAGCCCTGGACACAGGGCAGGATGCAAGAGGAGCCGCCACCGCAAAAAGCTCCAGCAAGGGAGCCAACCAGACTGCGAGTGCGGGCCCGCTGTAAGCGGGGATCGGGTGAGGAGCTGCCGCTGCCTGCTGCTTTGAAATTTGGCAGGGGAGCTGGCCTGAAAAGAAAATAAATGCTGCTGCCCTGCTGCACAGGGAATGGGGTGGGGGACTTCTAAAATGTAAGGCTGCATGGTGGTTTACAGATAAGGAACAGTGGGGAAGGTACAAGTAAGGGAGAAGGGCTACTGCTGGACAGGGGGGAGCAGGAAGTAAAGGAGAAGAGCTACTGCTGGACAAGAGGAGCAGGAAATGGGGGGGTGCTGCTGGACAGGGGGAGATAAAAGGAGAAGGGCTACTGCTATATAGGGGGAGCAGGGAATAGGGGCTAAACAACTAGTTATTATTATAAATTATTGGAATGCAAGATTATATACAATTGGAAGACTGAACAGCAACCTTAAAAAGAGATAAGTGCTACTTTCTCTTGGAGCACATTGGTGTATTTGGTGGTGGTTGGGAGCACAAGAAGTGCTTTGATGGTTCTTATCTTTTCTCTTGCTTCCTTTATGTAAGAGGATTTTATGGTTCTGAGCACGTCTTGAGTGATATTCACTCAACTATCAGACTTTGCTAATTCTACCAATACATTACATCCCAATCAAACAGGCTTCAGGAAACATCACAATACAGAGTATTCTTTAATTGGGCTCACTACCAACATCATATATAACCTTGATCACCACAACTCGGTAATTTTATTTTCTCTTGATTTGTCAGCTGCATTCGACACAATTGACCATTTTCTTCTTCTTGACAGACTTCAATCTATAGGCGTTAGCGATCTAGCCTTGCAATGATTTACCTCTTTTCTTTCTAACCGTACTGCTATGGTACGCTTTAATAATACAATTTCAAAATCTTTTTCCCAAAACTATGGTATTCCCCAGGGCTCAATTTTGTCTCCTCTCTTATTTAATATTTTTTTAGCTCACTTATTAAACCTAAGTCAATCCATAGGTTTTACCACCTATGCTTACGCAGATGACATCCAGTTGACTCATGCATTCAACCCGGAAAATCCAAATGACATAACTCAAATTAACCAAAAATTAGAACAAATTAAAAGTTGGCTAGCACAAAATAAACTTGCACTAAATGTATCCAAGACAAGGGCTTTATTTTTTCCTTCAAAACAAGACCTAAAGCTCTCAATCCCTTTTTCGATCAACAATACACCAATTGAATTAGCAACTTCACTCAAGATTTTAGGCGTAATCATCGATAGTAAATTTTCTTACCAAGAACATATTAACAACACAGTTAAAAACTGTTTTTACCGCTTGCGTCTAATCCGTTCAATGGCTAAGTACTTAGAGCCAAAATCAGTAAATATTTTAGTCCACTCACTTATAATATCCAAATTAGACTACTGTAATTCATTACTATTAAACATAACTAACAAGGAACAAAGACGTTTACAAATAATTCAAAACACCGCCATAAAATTAATACATCATGGAAAGAAATACGATCACGTGACTCCATACCTGATGAAATCTCATTGGCTACCCATTAATCAAAGAATAATATATAAAATAGCATTACTAGTTTTTAAAACAACAACTACAAACGAACCTCAGTTTATTAACCGCTTATTAATCCCACATTCCTTAAATCGCTCTCTCCGGTCTAATACTCAGGAGTTACTTATGGTCCCATCATTGAAAATAATAGGAACTAGGCGACACGATATTTTTTCAGTCAAAGCCCCGCTTATCTGGAATTCTCTCCCTTTACACATTAGAAATATTAAAGATCTCACTTTATTCAAAACTAATCTAAAAACATTTCTTTTTAAAGCTTCCTTTAACCTTTAAATAGGAATCACCTTTCATCAATTTAAAATATCATAAATTTTGAAAACTTTTTACCTTCAGGTATCCCAATCCTAATGTTCTATCCTAACCTATCCAATTCTCTTCGCCTATCTATGAGGAAACAACAATATTGTAACTTTCCATCCCTCATGTTTTTCCCAACCTCTCCAAGTAGTGTCTGTTTTGTTATGTGGTCACGAATATGTTTTTTTAATTCACAAAAATGATCTTAACTGTTTTTACCCCAATATTTATTGTAATGTTATTCGCTTAGAATTCTTAAGCGAACCATTAAATTTAAATAAACTTGAAACTTTACTAAGAACAAGATTATTCATAATTTTATGATAACTGTTTATTTAAGGGTAATAATGTACTGGATTTTTTTGTTATCAGTATTAGTATTGACAGAACAGATTGTTTTAAATTATTCCCTAATTCTATTTTTGAGAGATTACTTGACACAGGTGAATGAGATTGTCAACTCTCTACTTGGGTAGAAAAGCATGATTCTGAATTGTGTTCAAGAATGCTCCTACAAATGCCAAGGATTGAGACGGCAGTAAATGTGACTTTTGGTAGTTGATGACAAACCCTAGCAGCTTGAGAAGATGGAACTATTGAGGTGATGGCAAACTGAGCTGCTTGTGATGTGAAGCCTTGATCAACCAGTCGTCTAAGTCGGGAAACACATACAATTACTACAAGGCATTTCATAAAGACATGAGAAGCAGAGGCTAGTCCGAAGGGCAAGACCTTGTTCTGGAAGTGTCAGGGGCCTACGCAGAAGCGTAGGTATTTCCTGTGAGCAGACAGGATGGATGTGTGACTGTAGGCTTCTTTGAGATCTAGAGATCAAACCCTTTTCTAATAGGGGTCGAAGGATTCCTAGACAGACCACTAGAAACTTCTCCTTCAGCAAAATGTAGGCCTTGGAGATATAGAATAGGTTAAAGGCCTCCGGTCTTTTTTGGTATCAGGAAATAGTTTGAGTAAAACCTCTGGGCCCTCTTCTGCAGAGGAACAGGTTCTATTGTGTTTAGCTGGAAAAAGACTGAGAGTTCTGGAGGGAGCTCTTTTGGTGGGTGGTTTAGAGGCTTTCTGATCAAACATAGGGCATAGCCCTGAGTGATGACTCAAAGCACCTACTGATGTGTTGTGACAAGAGTCCAATGTTGGTTAAAATAGACAAATCTTCTGATATTTGGAAGAAAGAAATACATTATCTATTCTACCGCATCCATCTGTGCATAAACTACAAATGTCATCTATAAAGCCTTCCCTAAACAAGCAAGCTGCAGATACATGCACACCAGTAATCATTCCATACCTGTATAGTTGTTTTCTTTTTTCTCCCATACTGGAGACAGAGAGTATGAGTTGGTCCTGATCCAGGCAGAGCCAAGTACAGAAGGTAAATGCTGAGCCGGGCCATTTCTGAATAGTGGGCACAGCTATTCCTGCCATGCTATGGGATAAGTTGAAATACTGCAAGGCACTGACCAGACCCTGCTTACGAGCCATAGCAAGTACTGCTCGTGTGACAGGAATGATGTAGGGATGACTTTTGTGGGGTATATCAGTTCTTAGCAACCTCATCAGTTGATGTAGCTCTTCTGAGCTAACTGACTGACTGCCCAATGAACCCAAAAGGCTAATTAAGTTCTCTGCACAAGAACAATGGAGTGACAAATGAAAGTTCAATGTTTCTATAATGCAGATAACCATGTTGGCATTAACGCACATTGTGCGAGACTGTCTGTTGATGCAGCAAATTCGTTTCAACCAATCAGATATGAAGATTTGCAAGTCATATGATTGTAGCTCTGGAAGCCATTGGATAAGTAGCAATAGGGGTTGGACATTACTAATACCCAAAATTCCAACTGAAATGTGATCACCTTCAACAGCCTGAAATTAAAAGTTAGATACCTATTAAAATGCAGAATGTCAGTCAGAAATATATCACATTTGTAATAGCTATGATTACTATAAAAATCAACAGGAAAAAATAACATTTACACAGTAACATAATAAATGATAGCAGATAAAGACTAAAATGATGCATTCAGTCTGCCAATTTGAAATCTATCCACTTTTAAATAAATTCACATATACATTTTTTCTTACCATATTCATAAGTTCTTCTAATAACTTTCGGGAAGGCTGGCCCAGAGATTTTAGCACCTCAAACATATGGGCATAACCAATTCTTTCCTTAAACACTTCCTAAGTTTCAAAAACAATCAATGAAAAGGAAGTTAATCAATATAAATCTTGACATCTTATAGTGCTGCAATAAAAATCAATTTAAAATGCTATTTCTGCATTACACTCTGAGATAATCAAAATGCTAGGTAATGGAAAAAATTAAGTAACCTACACTGGACTCCAAGGTATTTGCATAGCTGATTCAACTGTAGGTTATTTTACAGATTCTACTGTGAACAAGAACAAATTATAGTGCTATCACACACAAACATTCAGCTGTGTGTATATGCAGACATTTACCTTAGCAGCAGGTGAATTGTGCTTCACTGCAGTGAGAGCTTGAATGGTGGACACTGCCAAGCAGTCCAACTGCTCCTGAAAAGCCTAGATAGCATTTGTGGGAAGATCAAACAAAAAAAAGCATGATACCTATCTTCTGTCACATCTGTTTGCAAAAACTTTGGAGAATGAAAACAACAGTTAATTGTCTTAAGCCTCAGCTTTCTTCAGCAGAATGGATTTCAAGAGGCCACAACCTGTAAAAGAGTTCACTTACAAATGATTGCCAGTGATGTGTTTTGAAAAAAGAAGAGTGGTATTCTCACACACATGCTTTTTAACGGACAGACTTAAGCAGGAAGGTGGAATGAAACTAGTTAACTGACTTTGCTGGACAGTTTGCTTCCAATTTGTAGCAGAAACTGGGATTAGGTTTCAAGTTTCTAGTCTTCATATGCAGAAAAAACAGAGGTATGAAAATATAGCTATTCTTCAATTCCTCCCTTCCCTTTTATACTGTAGATGGAATCCTTTACATAGACGTTTTATCGAATTAAATACATCCTAGGATAGAGTAGACCAAGACAGCACAAACCTATGAGTGAAAACTAACTACATTTGAATCCAAAGGTGAAGAAGGCAGGCTATATTATCTAAACTATGTGATTTAAGTACATTTTTCGAATTTATCTCTGTCATCCAGTATTCAACATCAGAAATATGCACATATAGGCTTCTGATTATATAGTGTTTTCAGAATTTTGTTGGCAAATATCAACCTCCCTCAATAGAAGAAATGTAATATAGTAAGTACTACAGGTATGCACCTTACGTTACATTGTATGAAAGTGGATGTTATGTGATTTGGACTTTTTTTTACGCTTTAAACACCTCCCATCCCCCCCACTGAGGAACACCGATGCTGCTATCTTCCACTTTAAAAATCCCCCAGCTGCTCTTCTCCCTTTCGCACCCAAGATGAACGGCACTGCTGACCACCTCCACTCCCAACCCGACACTTTACTTACCATACATGTACCAGTACTGAAAAAAGCTGTTATATGCTAGGCCAGTGTGGGGCCTTGAGCATCTGCACATGCTCACGGCCTCTGGCTCTCAATCTTGGAGAGGGTAGGAGCCAGGTGATCTTGGACATGTGCAGATGCTCAAGGCCCCACACCGGCCCAGCGTAGAACAGTGGTGTTAGCCTCTTTCAGCACCAGCACACATAGTAAGTAAAGTGCAGGAGGGGGGAGAAGGTGGACAGCAGCACTATTCATCTTGGGTGCAGAAGGGAGGAAAGCAGCCCTGGTGGCCTTGGCACCATGGACGTTAACGTGAATGGACATTACCCGGAATGATGTTATGTGGCACATACCTGTACTCTTCCAACAACAGCAAAGAAAGACTGACAAATTAAAAATGCTCGTCACAGTATTAAGAGAAAGGGAGGAAAATTATCAAAAATCGAGCAGAATATACAATAGCCAGATCCAAGTCCGTAAGCCAACAATTATACGTAACTATGAAAATATTAATATTTTTACTGATGCATTACATTCTCCTCCTTACCTTTCCACTTCAGATCATTCTCTAGCCTGGCTAGACAAACATGTTAGTCTTGAATCCAAGTTTTCCATGTATATTGCTAGCTTCTCTTTCCTGGCATATCAAGAAAAGATAGCAGTGATACAAGGAATGATTCACTCCAAGACAGATTACTGATACTAAATTATGAAATGGATTTTTTTATATATATATATATATATATTTACTGCTATTGACAACCAGGTATTAAGTGGTTTACAATATAAACAAGTTACAAGAAAAAAATACTACATCAGTAAAAGACAAATACAAAACCAAAAGATCTTAGTCTAACAAATAAATAAAAATCAGTATACAGCTTAGATCATAATCAAGCAGCCCTCAAAATAGCAATTACATAAAATACTGCTGACATAAGATAGATTTAATCATCTTATGAAAAGTTAAATAAGAGCAATTGCTATGAAAGCTACTTAATAACGAATTCAAAAGAGCTTCACCGGCATAAGAGAAAACCCTATTTCTTGTAGATGACAATTTAATTAATTTCAAACCTGGAGTTCGAATAGATCCATTTGCGAAGAATATTTGTATAAATATATTATTGGAAAAAGAAAACTAGGATAAAAAAACTAGCCATAAGATTCTAATAATCTTCAATCTACTCTAATTAACAACAGGTATCAAGAACATACTTAAACCACCTTTCAATGTGATTAAATAGGAAAACCCTATATTAAAAGACAAATATGTTGTCAAATTGATATATTTACCCAAAGGTTAATGATATTTCCTCCTCCCTGATTAAATCTGTCCATTCAATGGTGAAAAATAAATCCTGGACCCCAAAAGCAAAGCACCATGATATTAAACACAACTACACCCAGAGCTGCAGTGATGAGACAGAAGAGCAAAAAATAAAAGAAAAGAAAAATCATCAAGTTGAGATGTGTTATTACTGAAGAATCCTATTTCTGTACTTTATCCTCCCCAGCTTAGAAATATCAAAGAGGGTAAAATGATTAAGCTCACATGTTTTCTTCAAGATGAGATCCAAGACCAGTATCATCATCTTGCTCCAAACTAAAAGCATGAACTTTTTGTGAGCTGATTTATAAAGCAGGCTGTAAAGAAAACTTTTTATTCTAGAAAACACTAAGAAAATGGTTCAGAGCATAGCCAAGGTTTGGTAAAGTACAGGAATAGCTCCTCTGTAGCATCTAGTCTTCAGATGAAACAAAATGTGGGCTGTGCACTGTTTGTACCTGGTCCTCATTCATTTCTGTCAGTAATTTGTTGGCAAGGTCTTTTTCACTCTTGGCTGCCACCTTACTGTTAGCGCTTATAAAGAGCTGTTAAACAGAGACAACAATGAAGAAAAGTGCATTACAGAATCAATGAGCAGCCAGGAGTATGAAGGCTGGGCTTATGTTTCTGGTGATACAGAACTGTAGCACAGCAGTTTGTATTTGTGGCCAATTCAGTTCTTAAGATTGGTTTACATTTTACAGTCTCTCCCTCTTTTACAACCAATGCCTCCAACAGACACAGAGAAAAGCAGAAAGCAATAATTACTGCAATATACCCCAGCTAGGGGTTTTTTTTTCCAGTCACTAATATAGGTGAGCAAACATTCAGCAAAAAGAAAAAAAAATGCTTTTTCCATATGTTATGCAAAACAGGGAGACATTGTATACTTTTAGTTGTGGAACAATAACATTACAAAACAAAGATGGCCTCCATGTATGCCAGTCTCTATTCTAGGGATTTGTGCAGGCAAAAAGAAAATTATTAGTTTTAGTTTTCATTTTCTCCTGAATTAATTTTCTTCAATTTTCAGGTATTTCTCCATTTTTTATAAATGTGTTTTAATGGAGGGCTAACAGTGCACTTTAAATTTAGTGTGCATTAAATTTAAGGCACACATCAAACCAAATGCATACTAATTCACATCCCTGCTCTATTCATCTCAAACTTCCACCCCTTCTCCCCTCTAGTTTTTGAGACAAGAAACCATTTATGTGTTATTCCCAACTGTCCTAGTTTTTTTGAGTGGAGAGTAAACAGAAATAATTACAAAAGGTGCAACATAGTTATTGGAAGCAATTAATATTTCAGCCAATGCAGGCAGTAGCTGCAAGCACTTGTGCTACCTAGTAGTTGTTATGTGGTATTAATTTGGATGCACTACTCAACTTTAGCAAATGTCATGCATACAGTTAAAAAGCTAGGCATATACATTTTTTAAAAACCTGTTCACTCCAGTGTGCAACAATATAAAGAGATTTCACACATTTGAGTACAGGGTCAGGATACACATGTCTGAAGAACTGAAGTCTCCATCAAAGCTCACTCCAACCCATCTAAACCATCCCAGCCATTGAAGCCCTCCCCAGCCCATTCTCAACCAAGTGGCCATATACTGGCACAGACCATGCAAGTCTGCCCAGTACTGGACTTAGTTCTTCAATATTTACTATTATTTTCTGATTCTAGATCCTCTGTGTTCATCCCATGCTTTTTTGAACTCCATCACCATTTTCCTCTCAACCACCTCTCTCAGGAGCGCATTCTAGGCATTCACCACCTTCTCCACAAAGAAGAATGTCCTTACATTGCTCTTTAGTCTACCACCCCTCAATCTCAAATTATGTCCTCTGGTTTTACCATTTACCTTTCTCTGGGAAAAATTTTGTTCTACGTTAATACCTTTTAAGTATTTGAACGTTTGAATCATATTTCCCCTGTCCCTCCTTTCCTCTAGGGTATACATATTCAGGGCTTCCAGACTCTCCTCAAACATCTTTTGGCGCAAACCTCCTATCATTTTTGTCGCCCTCCTCTGGTTCGCTTCAAGTCTTCTTATGTCCTTCACCAAATACGGTCTCCAAAACTTCAGCCCTTCAAGTATGTTCAAGAGCCTTCTATGAAGAACCATATCAAAGGAAGCTCTTGAACAAACTTGAAGGGCTGAAGTTAGGACCCAAAGTGGTGAACTGGATTGGAAACTGGTTGTTGGACAGACGCCAGAGGGTAGTGGTTAATGGAAGTCACTTGGAGGAAGGAAAGGTGAGTAGTTGAGTCTCTCAGGGTTCGGTGTTTTGGCCAATCCTGTTCAATATGTTTGTGAGTGACATTGCTGAAAGGTTTGCCTTTTTTGCGGATGATACCAAGATTTGTTTGAAATTATTCAGAAAGAAATGAACAATAAGATGCAGAATATCATAATGTCTATGATGCAACCAGCCCATGAGTAGTATATGCAATTCTGGTCATTCCAACTCATATAATATGCAGTGGAGCTAGAAATGTAAAGAAAAGGGCAACCAAAATCATAAAGAAGAAAGAACAGCTTTTATGTCAAGAAAAGTTAAGGTTAGAGCTCTTAGAGAAGAGATGACTGAGAGGTGCTATAAGTTTATGAGTAGGATGGAACAGTTAAATAGGCAATGATTTTTTTAAATCCTTTTGAAAGCCTAGGATCAGGAGACACTCAAAGGTACTAACATGCAGCAGACTTGAACTAGATAAAGTATTTTTTTTTCACTCAATGCACACCAAAGCTGTGGAATTTGTAACCAAAAGGATGTGATACAGGCATCTAGCATACAATGCTGAGAAAAAGTTTGTGAACCCACTTAGGTGGTCTATATTGGATTGGATTTATTGCATTTGACATACCGCTTTAACATAGGTATTAAGCAGTTTACAATACTAAATATAGGCACTGAGCTATTCTCTCTGTCCCGAACGGGCTCACAATCTAATTAAGCATACAAGAAAAGACATCACTAACATTACAGAGATATATAATAAGAGGGAGGAAAAGAAAGTACCTCATGGAAAGTAAAGAACACTGAAGGTAAAAAAAAAATTACCCTCAAGATTCAAGAAAATGAGTATTATACTTACATTATAAGGAAATATAGAATAGTTAAACAATCTAAATGTATAAATATCAGTAACAGGAAAATGAGAAAGATTAAAAATTAAACTAAAGTAAATTCTAGACAGTTTATAGTTCTGAGTTTCATTCTGGTCCAATACACAGAACAAGCACCTCAATTTATCATTCAAGAAAAGCTAGAGCCAGATACAATATCTAGCTAGAGACATTAGTCCCTCGAAGTCGTCATAAAGTATGGAATTCCAAAGGCAGGGGCCAGCTTGTGAGAAGGCTATTTTCCTTGTTGCTTGAAGTTTTATCACTCTAGGACCTGGGATTTCAAACATTAGATACTAATCTAAACCCTCACAAATAAGAAAGATAACCTCGGTGACAAGAGTACAGTGAGGACTATATAGGCTCAAGGCTTCCCTCTGAGATGGGCAACTTGTTAACCAAGCCATCTTCCAGCTATAACTTACATTGAGTCTACATGATATTCAGCCCCTTTTCTGAAAGTCTCCCATGCAACTTAAGATTTGAATCTAATTATAAAAGTTCAAGTCAGGTCTAAAGACATTTTTTTAGAAGGCTTATTGTAATACAAAATATTTCTGTATTATATTTATGAGTTTAACTGTCCTTGCAGAGTACTGAGTAAAGGCTGACAGCTTGAGGCATTGAGAGTCCTCTGTTTCTCAGTTTGAATCTCTTTCTTTCATCCCTTTAAAATTTGTTACTGTAAATTATGGCCTTATTGAAAAGCTGTACATAAAGACCCATTAAATTTAAATGCCAAGATGGGCCCCTAGGAGAAAGCAAAACTGATGTACAGTCTATCAACATGAATGCAGTGCTAAGATTTAGTAATCAGGATGGTCCTGGGGCCTTGAAATATTGGTAGGCTGAGATATATTTTATTATAATGATGGTTACATGATTCTAAGACAATGAAAGAAATCCATGTAGTCTAGTAAATTCATGTTTTACATATTTGAACAAAACACACTGCAGAACCATTTCACTTGTCCATCTGACTGATTTCTACTTCTCACAGTGCTTTATCTCAGATTTATTTTGTTTTATTACTAGCGCATAATACAATCTTTACATTGGTATTCTGAACCAAAACTGTCCTCTGAGAGCTATAGCGAGGAATATCC
Organism: Geotrypetes seraphini; assembly: GCF_902459505.1. NCBI lineage: Eukaryota > Metazoa > Chordata > Amphibia > Gymnophiona > Dermophiidae > Geotrypetes > Geotrypetes seraphini. Next base: position 149,951,559 of record NC_047088.1, read on the forward strand.
AAAGATTTTGGATTTTACAGCAACCAAAAGGAACTGAAAAGAAATAGAGACAGTGCAAGGGTAATGGGTACCAGGTGAAACTTCAGCCTTATGCCCAATCCCCACCCCAGTTAACTTTCAGGTGCTACCCTTCCTGCAGGTAAAAATATATATTGACAGTTTTTTGAGTTTGTGTGGCTGTTAAAATCTACTGTTTTGCTTTGATTGAAGCTGTCCTTTCCTGCCTTCTAAAAGCTGTCATGCTAGGTGACTGCCTAGTCTTGTCTAATGGTTGGGCTAGCCCTGGAAAAGAGAAGTTATTCCATATTCCTCTCTCCTAAGTCAATACTGTGAATAGATGCACATAGGGAAAGGTGGTAGCAGCAGCAGTGTGTCTAGACAAAAAAATTTTTATACAAGCATCAGGAAGTAAGCTGGAAAGCAAGGACAGCTCTTCTTCACCATCGGTCCTCAATCTTTCTCTTCTAACTTATTACCTTCCTATCAGAATAGCCCTATTGGGTCAGACCAATGGCTGTAGCCCATTCTCACAGTGGCCAATCCAGGGCCCTAATACCTGGCCAAATCCCAAGGAGTAGCAACATTCCATGCTACCGATCCAGGGCAAGCAGTGGCTTCCTCCATGTCTTTCTCAATAACAGACTATGGACTTTTCCTCCAGAAAATTATCCAAACCTTTCTTAAAACCAGCTGTGCTCTCCGCTCTTACCACAATCTCTGGCAATGTGTTCCAGAGCTTTTCTCTGAGTGAAAAAACATTTCCTTCTATTGGTTTTAAAAGTATTTCCATGTAACTTCATCTAGTGTCCCCTAGTCTTTATAATTTTTGATGAAGTGAAAAATCAATCCACTTGTACCCGTTCTACTCTACTCAGGATATTGTAGACTTCAATCATATCTCCCCTCAGCCATCTCTTTTCCAAGCTGAAGAGCCCTAACCTTTTTAGTCTTTCCTCATACGAGAGGAGTTCCATCCTCTTTATCATCTTGGTCACTCTTCTTTGAACCTTTTCTAGCGCTGCTATATCTTTCTTGAGATAAGGAGACCAGAATTGAATGCAATACTCCTGATGAGGTTGCACCATGGAGAGATACAGAGGTATTATAACATTCATAGGAATAGATTCACTAAACTTGCCAATCCTGTCCAGACGATCGCAAAACCAGTTTTACTAGTTTTGTGATCGTTCCCTGACCCAATTCATTAAACAGCTTCCCGATCAATCTCCAATCCAATCCAATCCACCCATGCAAATGAGGGAAATGGCATGCAAAGTAGGAAGCCATCGATTCACTAAGCAGAAGAAGAAACACCGATTGAGTTTGACAATCCGAAAAGAAGCGACTGCTAAGGACCAGTTGCTTACTGTCCTTGTCGACTCTCCTGCCTTCTTCTGCCCTGAAATATCAGTATCGAGATTACAACCCCATATAAAACAACTATCAAAATTAAAAATAAAACTGTAAAATATCTTTACACATGCATAAGAATTCCTTTTTTATATATATTCTGTAAAAAGCGCATTGTGAGTCCATGGTTTTAACCCGCGGGTTTAAAGTGTGTTCTGTTTGATAATCTGGTTACACAAAATAATTCACTGTGTCGGTCATAATCATTCCTTTTGAAAAATGTACAACTCTTAGGGCTAGCAAAAGTAAACTGCACCCCGCCCCCTTTCTTTTGAGCTCACTTGTGCTTTGCCGCCAATGACGTGTGGGAATAAACCCTGCCCACTAACTAAGTAGTAAGGGCGAAGATCTAGTGCATGCATAAATTACAGCAATAAACAAAAAAGATATTCTGCGCATGTGTTTCAATCACTCTTACAGTGATCAGTGGGATCGCTATAGGGCATGCATTTGCATGTAGAATCTGTAGTGAATCGGTTGCTCAGCAAAACTCGGCCAAGAATCGCCCAACAATCCAGATCAGTAAGTTTAGTGAATCTAGGCCTTAGTCTTGTTAACCATTCCTTTTTTAATAATTCCTAGCAACCTGTTTGCCCTTTTGGTCGCCCACACATTAGGCAAATGGTTTCATCGTATTGTCTATGATGATACCAAGATCCTTTTCTTGGGCGCTAACCCCCAAGGTGGACCCTAGCATCTGGTAACTGTGATTTGGGTTATTCTTCCCAATGTGCATCACTTTGCATTTGTCCACATTAAATTTCATCTGCCACTTGGATGCCCAGTCTTCCAATTTCCTATCTGCAATTTTTCACAATTTGCATGCGTTTTAACAACTTTGAACAGTTTAGTGACATCTGCAGATTTAATCACCTCACTCGTTGTTCCAATTTCCAGATCATTTATAAATAAGTTAAATAGCACCGGTCCCAGTACAGACCCCTGCGACACTCCACTATTTACTCTCCTCCACTGAGAAAAATGACCATTTAACCCTACCCTCTGTTTTCTATCCGATAACCAATTCTTAATCCACAACTGAACATTGCCACCTATCCCATGACTTTTTAATTTTCTCAGAAGCCTCTCATGAGGAAGTTTATTAAGACATGCTACTTTGCTTCATTAAATCATGTGTGTCTACATGTTCCACAATTTTATCTTTTATAATTGTTTCCACCATTTTTCCCGGCACTGAAGTCAGGCTTACTGGTCTGTAATTTTCCAGATCTCTCCGGAACCCTTTTTAAAAATCAGCATAGCATTGGTCACCCTCCAATCTTCAGGTACTACAGACAGTTTTAGCGACCAGTTACAGATCACTAATAGGAGGTCAGCAATTTCATATTTGAGTTCTTTTAGTACCCTGGGATATATACCATCCGGCCCAGGCGATTTATCACTTTTAAACTTATTGATTTGGCTTATTACATCTTCCAGATTCACTGAGATTTCTTTCAGTTCCTCTGCATCATCACCCTTGAAAACCATTTCTGGTTCAGGTAGATCTCTTACATCATCTTCCGTAAAGACCAAAGCAAAGAATTCATTCAGTCTCTCCGCTATGGCCTTATCCTCCCTGAACGCCCCTTTTGCTTCTTGATCATCCAACGGTCCCACAGATTCCCTCACAGGTTTTCTGCTTCTGATGCACCTAAAAAAATTAAGAGTTTTTGCCTCTTTTGCAAGTTTCTTTTCATATTCCTTCTTTAGCTGTCTTTATCAATGTTTTGCATCTAACTTGCCAATGCTTGTGTCTCTTCTTATTTTCTTTATTCAGATCCTTTTTCCATTCTTTAAAGGATTTTCTTTTTTGTTCTAATAATCTCTTTCACTCACCTTTTAACCATGCCGGCTCTAGTTTCCTCTTCTTTCCACCTTTGCTGATACGTGGAATACATCTGGTCTGGGTTTCCACAATGGTATTTTTAAATAACATCCACGCTTGGTTTACAGTCCTAACCTTTGCATTTGATCCTTTTAGCTTCTTTTTAACCATTTTTCTCATTTTCTCATAGTCACCGCTATAGTAGATTTATTTTCCGACATCACTCCCAGTATCAGCTCAAATTTGATCATGTTATGATCACTGCTTTCCAGTGGACCCAATACAGTTAACTCCTGTACTATGCCTTGCATTCCAGTAAGGACCAAATCTAAAATAGCTCCCCCTCTTGTCAGTTCCTGGACTAGTTGCTCCAAGAAGCAGTCATTTATGACATCTAAGATTTTATCTCCCTACCATACCCCAATGTAACATTTAACCAGTCAATGTTGGGGTAATTGAAATGAGTTTCTTCAAAAATCCTTACTCATATGAACAGGGAGTAGTCTACTTACTCCCTCGGGAACAACATATTGCCAATCCTCCTCAATAATGATGACACCTTAGAAGCCCCGAGTGTCACAATCTTAAAATTGGGAGAAAAAGGCCTCAGTTATGCTTCATAGGCCAAAAAACTCCCAATTTGTGTCTGTAAAAGGCTTGTCATATATTATCATTATTAGTTCACAATTAAGAGTTCTGCAAAACAGCTCCCTGTAGAAAAATCTTCCTGCCACATAATACAGCAGCCAGTATTAGAAACAAATGTCACTTACCTTTTGTTGATAGCTAGCCATTCTCCGTTCCCACTGTAACTGTTACAGCCTTCTGCTCATTTCTTAGTTTGGAGCAGGTTTTTGTACTATTTTGATTTTTCTTCATCCAAATTGAAATCACCCATTATTATACTGTTGCCCAATTCTCCAGCTTTCCTGATCTCTGAAAACATTTCTTCATCTGTCTGCTCATTTTGTCCTGGGGGACAGTAGTATAACCCAACCTTTATATTCCTTTCCTTCACACATGAAATTTCTATCTATGTCGTGCAGAATGTTTATTTTATTTGATTCAATTCCCTCTTTAACACATAGCACAACCCCCCTCCCCCCCAATTTGATCTACTTTATCCTTGCGATATAATTTGTACCCAGGTAACACAGTGTCCCATTGATTGTCCTCCTTCCACCAGGTCTCTGAGATGCCTATTATATCTATCTCATCATTCAGTGCTATATATTCTAATTCTCCTATTTTATTTTTTAGGCTTCTATCATTTGTTTACAGACACTTCAAATTGTGTTTTTCCCTTGCAGCTACAGGCTGCTGAGAAGACAGGGAAAATTTGAATCTTTTACTCTGCCTTCCTCTTAAACACTCCTAGCTTTCTTTCACCATTTTTGATACCTCTCTACTAGGACTCCCCAAATATCCTGTTTCAATAGTATCCTCCCAAAGATACCTCACACCGAACCATCCGCTCCTGGGCAACTGTCGGCTTTCCCCCACATCTCAGTTTAAAAGTTCTCTAACTCCTTTTTAAACGTTAGTGCCAGCAGCCTGGTTCCATCCCAATTAAGGTGGAATCCATTCTTTCAGAACAAGCTCCCCCCCTTTCCCAGAAGGTTGCCCAGTTCCTAACAAATCTAAATCCCTCATCCCGGCACCATCTCAACCACGAATTCAGAACTCTGTCTGCCTCTTGGATCCTGCGCGTGGAACTGGAAGCATTTATGAAAATGCTACCCTGGAGAATCTGGATTTCAGCTTTCTACCTAAGGGCCTAAATTTGGCTTCCAGAACCTCCCTCCCACATTTTTCTATGTCATTGGTACCTATATATACCAGACAGCTGGTTCCTCCCCAGCACTATCTAAAATCCTATCTATGTGACATGTGAGGTCCGCCACCTATGCACCAGGCAGGTAAGTGACCAGGTGATCCTCACACCCACCAGCTACCCGCTATCTACATGCCTAATGATCAAATCACCAACTACAACAGCTGTCCTAACTTTTCCTACATGGGCAGAAGCCCCTGGAGACACTCCCTCAGTATGAGAGGATATTGCACTCCCTGGTGGGCAGATCCTAGCTACAGGATTATTTCCTACTTCACCAGGGTGATGCGCTCCTTCTAGGAGACCTCTCTCCTCCAAGACAGCACAGGAACTACCAGAATGAAGTTGGGACTTCTCTACAATATCCCTCTATTTCCTCTATGTACTTCTCTGTCTCCCTCAGCTCCTCCAAGAATGCTACTCTAGCCTCAAGGGAACGTACTCATTCTCTGAGAGCTAGGAGCTTTTTGCAGCGAGCACACACATATAACTTCTCGACAATTGCGAGAAAAACATACATGTGGCACTCAATGCAAAAGACTGGATAGCAACCCTCTTGCTGCTGAACTACTGTCTGCATTTTGTTATTGAGCTGATTGATTAATTAATTACATTACATTAGTGATTTCTATTCCGCCACTACCTTGCGGTTCAAGGCGGATTACATTATTACAGTTTACAGTAGTACATATTATATATGAGGTTGTAGGTCAATTGGAGATATATAAGAAGTAATCTGGAAATTTACTAAGATGGTAAGGATCAGGGAGTGTTGCAGGTGGTGTGCATTTGGTTGTGTTAGTTTAGTTTAATGTTTTTTGAATATTAGGGTTTTTGTTTCTTTTTTGAAGGTTTTGAAGTTTGTGGTCGTGATTAGTAGGTTGGAGAGTTGGTGGTCCAGTTTTGCAGCTCTAGTAGCTAGGAGGTTGTCATACATTTTCTTTCGTTTGACATTTTTTGTTGGCGGATACGTGAATGGTGTGTGGGTTCTCATGTGTCTGGTTGAGGAGGATTGATTTAGTTGATTATTCCAGTATTCTGGACTGCCTCCCTTTACGGCTTTAAATAGTAGGCAGTACAATTTGAAGAGTACTCTTGCTTGAACTCGGAGCCACTGTGTTTCAAGGTATGCCTCTGTGATATGGTCATATTTCTTAGCGAGTAGATAAGTCTTAGGGCTGTGTTTTGTATTGTTTGAAGTTGTTTATCAAGGTTGCTGAGCATGGGAGATATAGTATGTTGCAGTAGTCTATTAGTCCTAGGACTAGGGATTGTACCACGAGTTGAAATTGTTTTCTGTCGAATAATTTTTGAACTTGCCTTAGGTTTCTCATAACTGCAAATGATTTTTTTTTTATTGTTTTGTTGATTTGTGGCTGCATGGTACAGCATCTGTCTATCAGCACTCCCAGGAGTTTTAAAGTGGGTTGAATGGAGTATGAGGTTTGTTATGGTTGTGGTTTTGCTGTTTTCTAGTAGAATGAAGTTTGTTTTGTCAGGATTTAATTTTAGTTTGTGTTCTTTCATCCATGTTGCTATTATTTCGAGTGTTCTGTTTATTGTGCCTGTCATGGAGGGTACTGGTTGGTCGAAAGGAAGGAGGATGGTTATGTCATCTACATAGCTGTAAGAGGTTAAGTCTAGTTTATCTAGGTGGAAGCTGAGGGAGGTAATGTATAGGTTGAATAATGTGGGCGATAGAGGTAATCCTTGGGGTACGCCGCAAGGGTTGGACCATGGTTCTGATTTTTCATTGTTTGTTTTGACTCTGTAGGTTCTGGATTGTAGGAATCCTATAAACCATGATAGTATCTTGCCGGTGATTCCTATAGAGTCTAGTATTTGTAGAAGGATCAGCTTCTTTGACTGGGTGACGAGGAAGCTAGATGTTGGGGAGTCCCTGGACATCATATACCTGGACTTTAGCAAAGCATTCGATAGTGTACCACACCGCAGGTTGCTAAGCAAGATGAGTTCTATAGGATTGGGCGAGACATTGACAAAATGGGTTGGGAACTGGCTTGGAGGTAGGCTTCAAAGGGTAATGGTGAATGGCACCCCCTCTGAAATGACGGAGGTGATCAGTGGAGTGCCCCAAGGCTCGGTCTTGGGCCCGATCCTGTTCAATATCTTCATAAGTGACTTGACAGAAGGGCTCCGAGGTAAAATAACATTATTCGCCGATGACGCCAAGCTAAGCAATGTAGTGGGCAAAAGCACAACGGACAAAAACTCAATGCCCGACAACATGATGCACGATCTACTCCTACTGGAGCGCTGGTCTAGGACCTGGCAACTCAGTTTCAATGCCAAAAAATGCAAAGTTATGCACTTGGGTAGCCAAAATCCATGCAGGACTTATACCCTTAATGGTGAGATCCTAACAAGAATGGTAGCAGAGCAAGACTTAGGGGTGATCGTCAGTGAGGACATGAAGGCTGCCAATCAAGTGGAGAAAGCTTCATCCAAGGCAAGACAAATCATGGGTTGCATACGCAGGGGTTTCGTCAGCCGTAGGCCGGAGGTCATTATGCCATTGTATAGATCCATGGTGAGGCCCCACCTGGAATACTGTGTGCAATTCTGGAGGCCGCATTATCGCAAGGATGTGCTGAGGATGGAGTCGGTCCAGAGAATGACCACCCGAATGGTCTCGGGACTCAAGGATCTCCCGTACGAGGAACGGTTAGAAAAATTACAGCTATACTCGCTCGAGGAACGCAGAGAGAGGGGAGACATGATTGAGACGTTCAAATATCTCACGGGTCGCGTCGAGACAGAGGAAGATGTCTTCTTTTTCAAGGGTCCCTCAGCAACAAGAGGGCATCCGTGGAAAATCAGAGGCGGGAAACTGCGAGGCGACACCAGGAAGTTCTTTTTTACTGAAAGGGTAGTTGATCGCTGGAATAGTCTTCCACTTCAGATGATTGAGGCCAGCTGCGTGCCTGATTTTAAGGCCAAATGGGATCGACACGTGAGATCTATTCACAAGGTAAAGGTAGGGGAGGGTCATTAGGGTGGGCAGACTGGATGGGCCGTGGCCCTTATCTGTTGTCTATTTCTATGTTTCTATGTTTAAGGATTATGGGTCCACCAGATCAAAGGCTGCAACTAGGAATATATTAGACTAGTATAGAAAGCCTTAGGATTTTATTATATGCTTTATTTAGTGTTTGTTTCTTAGTTAGTCTTAGGGTTATATTGTATGCTTATTAATTGTTTGATTCTTTTCAGGTAATGAAATATAAAGAGTTCTCCTGTTGGCCTAATTAGAATAATTGAGAATAATTTAAGATTAAAAGTAAAGAAATGAGCTAGGGGTGGGCGGGAGAGGGGAGGGCTTTTCATTTCCCCAATCCTCCCTAGCTTTCTTTCCTCCCAGGCTTTCTAGTCTTGCTCCTATCATCCACTCCGTCTCCTAATTCTACTCTCCCCCAACCTCTTTTACCTTTCTCTGCTCTTATCCAATGATGAGCTCCAATAAATTAGAGAATGACACAGGGACAAATTTGTCCCCATCCTCAACCCCTCCACGCTGGCCCTGTCTCTGTCCCCGCAGGCTCAGTCCTCATTCCCACCCCATCCCTACAGGCTCTGTTCAACTGCTGGTTGTAAATCACAAATAGGGCCTTCCATTTTGATCTGGTTTTGGTACAATTTTCCTAAAGATTCAGTTGCCTGTGTTTTTACATCATCTGTATGTAACGACCTTTATTTCACAACTATTTGTCTACTTCCTTTCCTATAATGCACACTGGCATAAAAATGTAAAGCTCAAACGACAAAATCGCCTTTGTTCTGTTATATTACATAATCATGTGCAAAAAATTTAGATGGTAAACAGTTTTCTTAGACTACATAAATTTGTATTTCAAAGGTTTCTCAACCTGATCTGTTTAAAACAGTTGCACATAGATTTAAATTCTAACGGGTTTTTTCAACTTTGTCTTCTGTGCCTGGTCTTCATTTGTTCTTGTTGTGGAAAACTTTCTTGGTAACAAGAAGGCAGACAACTACATACAATTAGTAGAGGATATGCTCTTTCATTTCAACAGGCTTGGCTGTAACATGAGTGTTAAAGTCCATTATCTGCACAGTCACTTAGATCGTTTTCCAGAGAACCTTGGTGACTTAAGTGAAGAGCAAGGTAAAAGATTTCACCAAGATATAAAAACAATGGAAGCCAGACACCAAGGAAGATGGGATGCACACATGATGGCAAACTATTGTTGGAATCTTATGTGGGATTGCCCTGGTAGAATCCACTCTCAGAAGTCTTACAAAAGGAGCTTCTTGTGTATCGAATGACAAATGTTTATATCATAAACTTGTGCTTTTGGTATGATATAAGTAGATCTTTATGTTGTACACTTTTCTTTTAATAGGTTTCCTTCATGTTTAAAAGATATTAATTTAAACACTACATTAAAATATCCTGATTTTTTAATGGGCGAGCAGAGTGTATATGGCACATGTCCTGTATCTCAAAATCTAGAGCTGATAGGAGAAAACTGATGTCATTTTTTGGAATCAGCAGGTCAAATATACCCAGAAACTAGTCTAACATTTGAAGCACCAAAATGAGTGTTGGCCAGTGTTATTATTACTTCTTCCTCCAATAAACCATTCTTAATAGGAAAAATAGCCTGTATATCATTTGCAAATAAATGATAATGATCTTCTAAAATAAGATACAAATGGTAATATACAAATATTAAAGACAAAGTGATCAAATATATCTCTCTGGCATTGCATATAATAATAACCATGATATAGAATTAACATCTGAATAACTACCCCCCCACCCACTCCAGGGTATGTTCTCAAGATATGAGGTAAACCAATTCAAGATCTTTCCTCCCAAGTCAGCTGCCTTCATATTAACTGATCAAAAGAATATAGTCAACCATATTAAAGGATAAACAATGCTATTCAACATTTATAATTTGGAAATCATGATAAGCAGATGTGCAAAATATCACTCAGCTGCAAAGCTATAAGCTTTGCTTATAAAAATCAAATTTGAGATAAAATGATAATTACTATAAATCAACAGCTTCAAATTAGCTTAAATGTTTAGAACTCAGAATTTTTTTTATTGTGGTATGCGGGTTTCCCACTTTATGGTGATAGACCAAGCTCAAAACCCTTTGGATATTCAAAGAGTAAAAGATGCAGAAACTCAAGTGGCTACTCATTATTTAAGCACCTGATTCTAATTAGCTAATTCACTGTACTAAGAAAACTAGGGTTTTACTTACTATTTCACATACTAATTATAGATTAATCTTACTGTTTCTGCTTTGCAAATTACTATGTCTTAAGCAACATGATTTTATTTAGTTTATACCCTTTTAACTGCATGAGAAAAAAAAAGATCAATTTCAATTGAATAAGGGTATCATGATATGAACTTGAAATTCTCATTATTATACTTGGGGTTCACAAACTTCTTCTCAGTGTTGTAGCTGGGTTTAAAATGAATACATATATATTTTCTTGGAAAAAAAGCCCATAAAATGATGATTACCATGTGAACTTGGGGAAAATCACCCCTTATCCTTTGGCAACAAAAAATAGATTTATTCTTTGAGATGCTAGTGACCATGGGAGACAGGATGCTCACATTGACCTAGTCTAACCTAGCACTGTACATTTTCTTTTCTTGTTAAGCAATCTCTTTCACTATACATTATTCATCTTGATTCAAAACTTCTATGTTACAATTTCTACATTTGTACATAACTAATAATCCCTACTTTGGTTCTATTTCACAGTATCTTTTGTCCTCTTCTCTGTAACTCAAAGCCTCAATGTTTTGTTAATAAGCAGTGAATGTCAAAGTGAACCCTGGTGCATTTTGGTGAAAATAATTTAAGTATTGATTATGGAATGTTTACCTTGCAATTTTGGAGGAGTCGGATGAGATGTTCAAAACAATTGCTGTTCAGAAAAATTGCCTGGAGAACAGGTCTATCTGGGCAGTCTAACATGGCTGTGACAGTCTCTGTCAAAGTCAAATAGAAACACATCATAAAAACACAGGCCTGCTCTTTTAAACACTAAAAAACACTAAACATGGGAGTAGATTTACAAATGGAGACAAATGAGCATACAGAAAAATGCTATGGAACTACAACAGTATAAGCACAGCCAGAGATCCAAGGGTCTGGCACCAATTTGTCTGTCATCTATAAGAATTTGTTATCACTCATGCTGAAACACATTCACCAGTGGAAAAACCAAGACTGGTAGAAAAAAAGATCGCTAACAAATCCTTTTAAGGAAATGGAAACCATGCATTGTTTCAACTGCTTGAACCAAAACAAAGTGGCATATCAGAGCAGCTTTAATATTAATAAAATAATTGGGAAAATTATAAAAGCCATTATAAGGCAGAACACATTGAACATGATTAACAATCAGCATGAATAATCCTGAAATTATTTCACTACAGTTTGGTGAGAAGACTAATGATATTGAATAAACTTAAAACTGAACTATTCTGCTATTATACTAGAACAGATTTTCACACAGCAGATATTTTCTGTTATTGTACTTTTATATATCCAAACCAACTGACATTAGCTATGCTACACTTTTGTACTTTGGGATAGCCAGGGTTCATGGGAATATTTTTTATTATGTACACAATTAGGAGCTTAAAGATTACCAAAGTAAGTCAGACCAGAAAGTCATCTAGGCTAGCAGCAGCAGACGGAAGCCAGAGGTATTCAAGGGAAGCATAAGAGCCCCTTTTGCAAAGCTGCGATAGTGATGCTGCGGCAGTAAATGCCCTGAAGCCCATTCAATTCCTATGAGCTTTGGTGCATTTACCGCAACAGCATCTCCTACTGTGGCTTTGTAAAAGGAAACCTAAGTAGTCAGAAATACACTTAGGAAAAAAAATATCGGAGGTCCTCAAAAGAGTAGTGACTCTTATATGCAGTAAAATTTAAACTTGCTGCAAGCAGGAGAAGAAAAATACTAGAGAAAGGGAACAGCTGACATAGAATAGACCTATTTAAATTTAAATTTTTAGTCATCTGGAAAATGCTAAATTAGCTTTCACTTCTTATTACTCATCAAATCTCCAGCAACCAAATAAGAGTTTTTGAATCAGCCATTAAGCTATACAAGAAACAAGGAGATGAGATGCTACGTGTTGACTTAAATAAACTTATGGATCTAATATCTAAGTGTAATCTATAGGGAGCTAATAGTATCAACATAACAGAAGACATCCAAAATTGCTCAGCAAATTGGACCTGGAACTGGTATAGAGAGAAAATTTCATACATTTTACAGTAAGAGAGTCACCCTAGAGTTCAGTGATAAAAGTACCATATTGCCCAACAGAATCAATGGATCAGAAACAAAGCATACTTGAATAAATATTCCAGACTTCAAAAGGGTTGACATCTAAAAAATGAATGATTATGTTAAAGACACCAAGCCAGAGCTAGCACGTGTAGCAGGCGGAAAGACACAAACAGAAATAAAGCAAATTTGTTTATCTGTAACTACAATCTGAAGACTGTGGAACCATCAATCACACAGAGGGATGACTAACTCAGTACCAATCTGACTTTTACCCAGAGCTTTCCAGGAATTTCTCAACAATGCATCTAACCATGTGCAATAGCTCCTAATGTTCTTTGTTCTTCCATCAATTTGCCACCTAAGTTGAGAAATTTCAACACACAAGTTCCTCAGAATGCCACACTAGATATTCGTGTGGTAGCCGTCCTCATAGGAACTTTTAAGTATGTGAGTTTGTTGTTTTCTAACGTTTCATAAAGTGCAAGTGCTTCAATAAATAATTATCATTTTTGTTGTATTTTTAAATCGTTATCATTTTTGTTATATTTTTAAAGAATTACTGCAAAAGCAAATACTTAGCTTTATAAAACTGGGTCTGCCTCAATCCCCACCGACGCGTTTCATAATTTCATCAGGGTCGGGGATAGGGAGAGCAGAGCAGTTTGAAATCTGAGCATATTGCTAGATCCCTGTTGAGAGTGCCGGGTACCCAACTCTCAACAGGGATCTAGCAATATGCTCAGATTTCAAACTGCTCTGCTCTCCCTATCCCCGACCCTGATGAAATTATGAAACGCGTCGGTGGGGATTGAGGCAGACCCAGTTTTATAAAGCTAAGTATTTGCTTTTGCAGTAATTCTTTAAAAATATAACAAAAATGATAACGATTTAAAAATACAACAAAAATGATAATTATTTATTGAAGCACTTGCACTTTATGAAACGTTAGAAAACAACAAACTCACACACTTAAAAGTTCCTATGAGGACGGCTACCACACGAATATCTAGTGTGGCATTCTGAGGAACTTGTGTGTTGAAATTTCTCAACTTAGGTGGCAAATTGATGCTTAGTGGGACTTTAGTATTGTTACTTTGGTGCACATTTTGACTTTGTTCTTCCATAGCACCAGAACACAGTGAGAATCCATGGTCCTTGTACCTCATCTTCAGCTTTGACACTGGATTGGTTGAGCCCACCTTCCTTTTTGCTTCAAGATAAAACAGTCTTATGGATCTGGATTTTCTTTGCTTCTTTAAGCAGATCACAAAATGATGAGCTGGACTTAGGGCAGGATTAATTCTTCGAGGGCCCCTAGGCACACAAGTACACTGGGCCCCCCTGGCCTTGCCCCGCCCCATTTATCTGTTTTCTTATTTACTTCTTTATTTCCACTTGTATTTCTTTCTTTTTTTAAATTCAAAACAAACAAAGATTAGCATACCAGTGCACAGTTTTTCTTCTATGCCACCCCCAAACATCTCTAAACAAATTCCCCTTCCTTCCCTTCCCACCTACTTACCCAATACTTTAACTCTGAACCCTTTCCATACATATATACAAGTGTTCAAATATATTGTAAAGCAGTAATACTATCCAAAATATAAGTCTATATTAATAACCATGTTTACAACGCCTCTCAACTGCCTCACTCTACATCAGGGATCTCAAAGTCCCTCCTTGAGGGCCGAAATCTAGTCAGGTTTTCAGGATTTTCCCAATGAATATGCATTGAAAGCAGTGCATGCACATAGATCTCATGCATATTCATTGGGGAAATCCTGAAAACCCGACTGGATTACGGCCCCCAATGGGGGGATTTTGAGACCCCCTACTCTACGTCAACCAACTATAACTCATATGTATGTATAAACAACCAAATTTGTAACTCCTCTAGTATGTTCCACTCCATGTATGTTAACTTGTACCGAAACAACAAGGCAAGCGGTCCACCAAAGAATCCAACTTGAAACAAAAGAAGATTGGTAGGAAAAAAGGAGATTCAAATCAGGTTTATTCAAGGTGCTTCCAAGAACCATGCCCAATGCATTTTGTCAAACAAGACTAGTCAACGCTAACAGAAAACCATGTCTTTCATATACACAGAACACAGATACACCCTCACTCAGTATGGAATAAGTAATCACAAACTAAAAATAGAAATATGTAGATAAAGGTTAAACTGAACCGCCAAGAAGCCAAACTGCAAACAGTGAAACACAACAGAACAATGACACATAGCCCCCTAATACTCTGCAAAATGAAAATATAGCAGATGTAAATTTGAAGACACATTTTGATCACTAGTGAAAATAAAATCATTTTTCCTACCTTTGTTGTCTGGTGATTTCATGAGTCTCTGGTTGCACTTCCTTCTGACTGTGCATCCTTTCTTTCTTCCTCCTGCATGCTTCCTCTCCTCCAGACCTCATCCCAACCAAAATCTCTCTCTGTCCCTCCATGAGTCCAACTTTCTCTTCCTCTCTCCCTGCCCCTCCCCTTCTTTTTTTCTCTCTCTCTCTCCCTGTCCCTTTTTTTTTTTCTTTCTCTCCATGCCCCCTCTTTCTTTCTCTCTCCCTGCCCCTTTCTTTCTTTCAGGCTTTCTTTTTTCCTGCCCCTCCCCTTTCTTTCTTTCTTTCTCTCTCTCCGCCGCTGCTGCTTTCACCAAGCCACCTCCCTCGATTTTCCCCTGCTTCCCCGACGCGACAGGCTCACAAGCCTTCCTGCCCAACATCAATTCTGACGTCGGAGAGGAAGTTCTGGGCCAGCCAATTGCTGCCTGGTTAGCCCGGAACTTCAGAATTGACGTCCGGGGGAAGGGGGAAGAAGGAGGCTTGTGGGCCCGCCGCGTCGGAGAAGCAGGGGGAAAGCAGACGACCATCGCGGCTCAAAAGAGAAGGCAAGGGCCGGGGCAGCTGCTCTGCTTGCTCCCCCCTAACGCCGGCCCTGCCTGCCAATTTAGCCAAGAAGGGAGGAAGAAAAACTGCTGAATTTCTTGGGGGGAAAGATGAGGTGCTCTGACAGCACAGGGGAGGAGGCGAGGCAAGAGATCGCTTCTCCCCTGCAGCCAAAATTGTCCTTTTCAGAGGGGCCCTGACACGGTAGGTGTTCTCAATAGCTACTGGTGGTTGCCCCGAAGTGTTCCCTCTGCCGCAAATTCCCATTTCTGACAGGGCAGATCGCAGCAGAGGGAAAACTTCGGGGCAGCCGCCGGCAGCTATTGAGAACACCTGCCGTGTCAGGGACCCTCTGAAAAGGACAATGTAGGAGTTCAATCAAGAAGTTCGGACCATGGGGCCCCTGGATCTGTTGGGCCCAGGGCAGCTGGCCCGTTTGCTCCCCCCCTAGCGCCGGCCCTAGTGCCCCCTGACAATTCTGGGCCCTCGGCACGTTCCTCCTGGGTCTATCCTTTAATCCAGCCCTGGCTGGACTGAAAACTGATTGATTGACAGAGAACAGAGGGTGATGGCAAATGGAATCTGCTCAGAGGAAACAGAGAGTACTGGAAAGCCTTAGGGATCAGTACTAGGGCCGATTCTATATAATAAATGTCTGTGTAATAAAGTTGTGATTCTATGTAATAAATTGCTAAAGGGTTTGCCTTTTTGCAGATGACATGAAGATTTCGAATGGAGTGGACACCTCAGAGGGAGCAGAAAACATTAGAATGGCCCAAGGATTGGCAGTTAAAATTTAATGCAAAGAAATGTAAAGTGATGCACATAGGGTGCAGAAATCAAAGGAGATGTATGAGAAACTGATAAGCACAGTTAAATGCAAAGAAGTGCAGAGTAATGCACATTGAATTTTTGCACCCTAAAGAGATGTATGAGAAAATGATAAGCAGAAGGTCAAGATAAGTTCAAGACAGGGACCTTTGAGTGATGGTGTCTGATGATTTTAAGGCAACAAAATGTAACAAGGTGGTGTTCATAGCCAGAAGGATGCCAGGCTGCAAAGTGGCAGGTATAACCAGCAGAAGAAAGGAGGAGTTAATGCCCAAGTACAAATCGCTGATTAGGCCCCAACTGGAGTACTGTGTTCAATTTTAGAGGCTGGATCTCACCAAGGACAAAAAAAGACCAGAAGCAGTTCAGAGGAAAACAAAAATGGAATGGGGTTTGCACCCGAAAACATATATGTACAGTATATCTTAGTGGACTAAGGGAGATATGATACAGATATTTAAATACTTGTTTTTTCTAGAGACAGGGAAACAGCAGAATTAAGAGGATATGAATTGAATTTGCAGGGGAGTTGTTTAATAGTAACATAAGTAAGTACTGTACTTTTTCATATAGACTGTGATGGATGCCTGGAAAGTGTTGGAGACAAAAATTGAGAGAATTCAGGGATGTATGGGATAATCACAAAAGGAATCCTATATCTGGAGAGAGTATGGAATCAAAACAAAACTTCACCATATTTAGACAGCAACTCCAGTAGCTGGGAAGTAAGGTCAGCACTGGGCAGACTTCTCCAGTCTATGGAATGATTATAGCAAGACAACTACTATTACTACTTATTTCTTTAGTGTTACTAGACATATGCAGTGTTGTAACATTATATACAGGTACTCCTTCTGTACCTAGTGGGTTCACAATTTATGGTACTTTTTTGTATCTAAGGCAATGGAAGGTTAAGTGACTCTCCTAGAGTCACAAGGAGCTACAGTGGAAATCAAGCCTAGCTCCCCATGAGCTTAGCCCACTGCACCACTCTAGATGGGCTGAAGTAGCCTTCGATACCTAAGGTGCCTTTATAAAACAGGCACCAGGAGCCAGAACTAATATACAAATTCAGATGTTCAAATTTACCACTGTTCCAAAGAAGGTATAAATGTGTGCATGTAGTCTATGGGCCTGATTCTGGAAACAGCATTCTGATTGTAGGCGGTGGTAGGCATCCTACCACCTTGTAACGGACCAATCGGGACGCATGTTTTTAAAAAAATCAGTGCGGTGAAGAACACCTACATTGTAGGCATCCAACTCATGACTATGGAGGTGTCTAGGCACGCCTACAGATGCTTAAGGCCAGCACAGGCGTGGCTTACATCAGAAGTGGACTTAGGCGTCCTCAGGCATGCCTAGGTGCTTCTGTAGGTGCAAATCAGATACCTTAAATGTAGGCCTGTAAAATGCTGGCCTACATTTAAGGCATCTGTCTGAAAAATAGACATGATTCTGGGCGCAGCGTCTACCAGTGATCGATACGTGGTAGGCACCTATCGTGGTAGGTGCCGTTTCCAAAATAAGGTCCTATGCATGTACACATGTTTTATAAACTATGTATATACATTATAACCCTGTCTTTGTTCCACCCAAATCATGCCCCTAGAAATACCTACATGCAGATCGTGAAAAGGTTTGCTGACACTTTCTAAGTGTGTACTTTGTATGTGTGTTTTATGATCACAAAATTTTATGAAAGCCTTTATCTGTGAGTACAACAGGTTTTGGTGACGCGTCAAAAGCATGGAGGACAGTGGTGCGCCGACAATCCTGTACCATTTGCGTTCAGGACAAATGCACGCTGCCGCTTCCAGGCCTTCCCTTTTGCACTCTAAGAGGGGGTGGAGGGGGGAACCCCCCCACACTACACTGAAAACTCCCAAACAGCAAAAACAACGGGAGTTTTCAGTGTACTGTGGGGGGGTTCCCCCAACCCCCCCAATGGGAGCGCGAACAGTTCTAAGTGTATTCAGGGGGTTCCCCCCACACACCCCCTCACAGCATAAAATGGAAGGCCTCAAAGTGGTGGAAGCGGCGGCGCACTTTTGTCCTCCACGCAAATGTCAGTGTGGGATTGTCGGTGTGCCGCTGTCCTCCGCGCTTTTGACGGTGTACCCAGGTTTTATATAGGGAAAATATTACTCTCATACTGACCTGATTTTCAAAGGCAACTTGTATATATACTGCAGTCACATGCACTACTAAATATTTAGGTATTTATTTTGGGTAAATATTGTTCAAACAGCTCCTCTTTTTTACTATGGCTTGTTTTGCATGCAAGAAAGGTTCATTATGACATGGAGGGACATTGCTGCTGTATGACATCACTTTCTATAAAACAAACAGACTCCAGAAAGGCAATTGTGTGTGTGCGGGGGGAAGAGACTTAGGGGGAGTGTGGGGAGGGACCTACTTCTTTTTGTATTTCTATTTAGCTTGTGCTGTGTAATTAAACTATATCAAGGTTCTGAAACAAGATGTTTGTATTCTTTAAATGTCTTCCCTCTACAAGAATATTGTGTTCACTGCGTTTGGCTTTTTTCAGTCACAACTCAATAAAGAAAAAACAAACCACCAGAAAGGCAATTGTGTGTACTGCCTGGTCACAACTACACTGACAGAGAAAACTGGCTCCAGGGATTATTTGGTCAATTCGCCCCATGGACATCTACAGCATTCTTACAAAGATATAACATCCAGAGGCAACATTCAAAGCCCATGGGGAAAGGAAGTCTTAAATATTCTGGCTTTGCAATGGTAGAAGGAAATACTAAGTCCATTCTGGATGATTTGTAGGAAAAAAATATTTTGCTTGGATTTGCCTTCACCTCCTGTGCTTCCCCTTCACCTTGTTTTTTTTGGGGGGTTATAAGCAAAGAGAAGATGCCATTTTGCAGGACAGAATTACCTCAGAAACTGTCTACAAGCATCACTTACTTAACATTTGGATCTGTAGTGCTATGAATCTGCTCTCCCAGTATCTCGACTGCCTAGATTTGGGTAAAGTCGAGTGGTCTGAGTTCAACAGCTTGAAGTAGTTCTCCAGTATGGTGCTCGTCTCCACTTGCCGCTGATCTGAACTGCTGGTCAACAGGATATGTACCACTTCTGTTAGGCACTTAAGGGTTAGCTCGGCCTTCCTGCTTATTTCCTTGGGGTTCCAGTCATCCCAGACATCAGAGTCTGCCAGAACACGCATTAAGACTTCCATAGTGGCTGGAGATATTGCTTGAAGAGCATTTCTCTGAAATACACCCATTACAACTATAACTTTGAGAATACCAGGACAGAAAGATTCAAGTAATTTGAGAATCAGCTTTTAAAATTTAGAGGCCAATATTCAAAGGATTTATACGCCTAAATTTGTGCATACCTAGCACATGCGATAACCAGAGATGTTCATTTTATAATAATAATAATAACTTTATTCTTTTATACCGCCATAACCAAAAGTTCTAGACGGTTTACACTAAAAAGAGCAGGAAAATCAGCAAAATACAATAAAAAATGCAAATATTTGTAAAATAGAATTTCAATAATAAAACTCGCTAAGTAATAAACTTATCGAACAAAGTGGTCTTAATTAATTTCTGAAAACTGCAATAGGATATCAGCTTGCTGAATACATTTACCTATCCCAGATTGTTCCCTACCAGCTTGAAATGCTAGGGTCCTATCTAAGAAGGCCTTATATCTATACCCATTATTTTTTGGATAAGCAAATAAGTAGAAGTTTTTAGTTTCTCTTGATGGTCTATGCAACACAAAATGAGGAAAAGGGTAAGCTGGAGACAATCCCGATATCAGCTTAAAGCAGATATATGAAAAACATGATTTTTAGTAAGAATCCACAAGTTACATAACAAGAGTGTACCTAGGAAAAGGCAGAATCTTACATACTGCAGTGAGCACTAGAACATCAACACACCCATTGTAAAACTAAACAAGCCAGATTGATCCTGCACAGTCAATTCTAACAGAAAACTATCCCCCTCCTTTACTAATGCTTAATGTGGGTTTTAGTGTTGGCAGCAGCGGTAACTGCTCCGAAGCTAATAAAATTCCTATGAGCGTCAGAACAGTTACCACCGCTGCCGGCACTAAAACCCACACTACGTGTTAGTAAAGGAGTGGGTATATCTTTTTCATACACACAGAAACAGATATACCCTCATTCAGTATGGAATAAGTAAATCACAAACAGGATGCTGGGAATTATTAAAAAAGGGATGGTTAACAAGACTAAGAATGTCATAATGCCCCTGTATCATTCCATGGTGCGATCTCATTTGGAGTATTGCGTTCATTCTGGTCTCCTTATCTCAAGAAAGATACAATGGCGCTAGAAAAGGTTCAAAGAAGAACAACCAAGATGGTAAAGGGGATGGAACTCCTCTCGTATGAGGAAAGACTAAAACGGTTAGGGCTCTTCGGCTTGGAAAACAGACGGCTGAGGGGGGAGATATGATTAATGTCTACAAAATCTTGAGTGGAGTAGAGCGGGTACAAATGGATCGAATTTTCGCTCCATCAAAAATTGCAAAGACTAGGGGACACTTGATGAAGTTATAGGGAAATACTTTTAAAACCAATAGGAGGAAATTTTTTTTCACTCAGAGAATAGTTAGGCTCTGGAACGCGTTGCCAGAGGATGTGGTAAGAGCGGATAGCGTAGCTGGTTTTAAGAAAGATTTGGACAAGTAAGTTCCTGGAGGAAAAGTCCATAGTCTGTTATTGAGAAAGACATGGGGGAAGCCACTGCTTGCCCTGTATTGATAGCATGGAATATTGCTACACCTTTTGGTCAGGTTTTGGCCAGGTACTAGTGACTTGGATTGGCCACCGTGAGAAACCCACACAAAGTCAAATACCAAAGAACAAGTAGGGAGTAGGATAGACTGCATCAACCTGGATTAATCACTCTTTATTTATGGAATTCAACTTAAAAATATAATACATATGAAAATGCAATACATTTAAAATAACATAAAAAGTCCAAGATAAATGTCCTGTGAGCAATGACCCAAAAGGACCTGTATCCAAAGACCCAACATGGTTTGTGTTTCGGCCTCCAAAGAGAAGACCTACCTCAGGGGTATAATATGTCACTGCAAATGATGGAAATACACTGTTAACTATGGGTGTGTACATAACTCTGGACAGCCAATCAAAGTAAAAAGCAAAGCTCTCGAACAGTTGCAAAAAACGAGTACACGAGATAGCAGATGTAAATTTGAAAAATAAAATCTGAGAAATAATAATTACTTTACAAATTAATAAAAATAAAACAAAAATGGAAAATGGAAAATAAGATAATACTATTTTACTGGACTAACACATTTTTCAATTAGCTTTCAGAGGCCAAAATCTCTTTCCTCAAGTCAGTAAAGTACGAGTATATTATTGTTACGGTATCCTGTCCTGACCTGAAAGTTATCCTGTCCTGCTGTTACGGTATCCTGTCCTGATCTGAAAGTTAGCCCAAAATGTATTAAAATTAGTCCAATAAAAGGGTCACCTTATTTCCATTTTCTATTTAAAAGTATTTATCAACACAGCTACAATACTAAAGAAAAAAGAAAAAAAAAAACAACCCAAAAGAAAAATAAATAGAAATAGAAAACTTCTTTCTACCTTTGTCATCTCTGGTTTCTGGTTCTGGTGTTTGGTTTCTGCTTTGCCATCTCTGATTTCATCTTCTCATCACTGTCTTCCTTCCATTTACTGTCTGCCCTGCTCTCTGCCTCTTTCATATGGCATCTGCTCTCTTTCTATGCCCCTTCCATCTCTCCCTCCCCCCACTGGTCTGGCATCCATCTTCTTCTCTTCCCTTCCCTCCCCCCTTGGTCTGGCATGTCTGTCTCCTTCCATCTCTCACTTCCCATCCCCATGGATTTTAGCATCTCTGCCTTCTTCTTTCCTCCTCCCACATATGGTATCTAATTCCCCTCCCCCCATGCTCTAGCATCTCTCTCCTCTCCATTCCCTTTTCTTCCATAGTCTTCCTTCTCAATTTATTTTCTGCCTCTGTATAGATAAATTCTTTCTTACTATCCTCAATCTCCCTCTTTTCACTGGGTCTACATACAGCTTGCCACCTCTTCCTTCACCGTCTCCAGCATCTCATTATCCTCTTCCCCCATCCAGCATGTGCCCTCTTGCTCTACCTCCCTCTTCTCCTCATTGCCATCCAGCATCTGCTCCCCTCTCTCTCTCTTTCCCACTTCCATCCAGCGTCTGCTCCCCTATCTCTTTCCTCCCCACTTCCGTCCAGTGTCTGTTCCACCACTCTCCCCTCTCCACTAACATCTGATGTCTGCCCTCTTCTCTCTCTCTCCATCCACCCCACTTCCATCAGCATCTGCCCTCTCTCTCTCTTCCTTCACCCACTTACATCAGCATCTTTTTTCTCTCTCTCTTCCTCCAACTGACTTCCATCAGCATCTGCCCCCTCTCTCTACCATCCTCCACTTCCATATCAGCATCTGCCCCTCTCTCTCTCCCTCCACTTCCATATCAGCATCTACCCCTTTCTCTCTACTCCACTTCCATCAGCATCTGCCCCTTCTGCCCATCCACCCAATTCCATCCAGGATCCTGCCCCCTTCTCTCTCGTTCTCTCTCTCCCTCCACAATAATTCCTCCAGTATCTTTCCCCCTCATCTCTCCACCGCTACTGCTGCTTTCATGAACCAGCAGCAGGGGCTGTTAACTTAAATGCAGCCATTGCAGAACCTTCCTATACCTCCCCACAGCTGCCAGCTCTGTGACAGAACAAGAAAGCAACATCAGAAGTGGTAGACCAGCAACTGTGGATTTACGTTTATGGTTCAGGAAAGCAGCAGTGGCAGAGTAAGAAGGGAGGTCCCGATGTGCTGGCTGTGCACCCCCTTAGCTCTTGCACCCGGGGCAGACTGCCCCTCCCCTCCCCTCCCCCAGGTACACCACTGCCTTTTACAAAGCTGTGCCAGTGATTCCTGCATGGCAAATGCAATGAAGCCCATTCAATTCTTATAGGTTTCATCGCATTTACTACATAGGACACACTAGCCCAGCTTGGTAAAAGGAGCCCTTTGAGAGTTATACTCCTAAATTGACCTTTTGGAAAATTTATTTCAACTGAGTGCCAAAATTAATACTCAAAATTTCACTAAACTCCTAAATTTAGGAAAATAAAAAGTGGGCGACAACAGAGATGGATTTTGGGCAGGGAGGAAAAAAAACAACTTAAGAGCTCAGCACCGATTCTCTGCATTAAGCACATAAATTGAATTCAAATCTAGATAAATGATTATAAGGACTAAATTTATAAACATAGAGGGGTAGGAGTCACGTGATGTAGTGAGCTTGGACAGACACGTCTGTGTTGAGCTCCTGCTCCCTGGGTCTTAACCGACTTAATTTATTTTTTATTTACACGCAACAGATTCTTTAAATTAGGGTATCTCCCTTGTATTGATAAATTGATAAATGTTTGGTATTTGAAATCTAGCAAGTTTGTGAACGCAAGGATGGATGAGGCTGTCTGAACATCTGATCAACGCTCCTGCTCTCTGAGCCCTAGTCACTCCTTGTAAACTTCATTTGTCTTCTGTTTGTGATTAGAGGTGAGAAGAAAAAAAAAATTTTATTGAAATAATCAAGACCATAACAGAGTGGAGAGCTGATTGCCTTTGAGGGCAGTTGAAATCAGCTGATTGTCGGCTTCACTGTTTAAATAAAAAGAGAAGAAAATTTGAAGAGGGAGTTTGTCACTGTTCATATTTGAAATTGCTGCCACTGAACAGAACAGATGATAAAAGATGAAAAGTTTTTTGAATTATTAAGCCTAAGACTGAGTGAACTGGCTGATAAGAAACGGGAGTTGGCAGCTGACTAACACGAGCAGGAAGCTGACAGTTTGAGGGCAGTTGAGATCAGCTGATTTACCGACTTCCCTGTTCACAGTGAAGTTGCAGCAGACAACAGCTGATTTACCGACTTCCCTGTTCACAGTGAAGTTGCAGCAGACAAAAAAGAAAGGCAATTCAGAGAGGGAGACAACTGCTATTAATGCACAAAATTGCTATTACAGTCAGGAAGCTTTTTTGAACTATTTAAGGTTAACACACAGCAAATTGACTAAAAAGAAACTTAACCGTGCACAGTGGACTTTTTCTACAGAGGTGGTTCTCTTGTATTGATAAAGATTTAAGACCTAAGTAGTTTAAGATCTCAGATGAGTGCTAAAAATTCATGTAAGGATCGTGACAAGGGCCAGGCAGAGACTAATAACATGGCAAGTCGTTCTGGTGGCTCATAGCCTCTGATGTCCCCAGACTATATAAAAGAGATAACTGCTGCGGTGGTTCAAGCACTTGAACCACGCTTTCAGCAACTTTCTGGGCAACTTGCAGGAGTGGAAGCAAAGCTTTCGGAGATTTTCTGTCGTACGGGAGCACTGGAGTTGAGAGTAGCCGAGGTTGAAGACTCTGTGAAAACAGCATCGGGAAGTAAGACAAAAATGCAAGAATTACTTCGTGTGCAAGGAGAAAAGTTAGAAGATTTGGAAAACCGATCTCGCAGGGATAACATTAGACTTGTAGGGCTGCCAGAGTCAATTGCTGAATCCAGCCTTATTGCAACATTAGAGACATGGCTACAATCAAAGTTACCACTTCCTTCTGGATTAGGCCTTATTCGATTTGAACAGGCATATCATTGGGGGCGACGATTGGAAGACTGCATTCGACCAAGGGTGGTAATAGTAAAAGTACATAACTATGCATGTAAAGCTGTATTAATGCAAAAATACCATCAGCAGAAAGATGCTCTAACCTATGATGGACATAGGGTACAACCCTTTCAAGACTATTCTTCAGCTCTATTGGAAAAGTGATGTAAATTTTATCCTCTCTGTGTTGCTCTGTCTCAGCGCAAACTGCGGTTTACATTGGCTTATCTAGCAAGCGTGGTCAGGCAAGTTGAAAATGGCACCATTTTCAACTTGCCTAACCACGCTTGCTGCCTTATTGAGAGAGTACAGTGATAGCAGAGCTGGTTCCTGAGGAAGGGGTTTTTTCCCTCGAAATGGAGCCCCATTGGATGGGTTCAATTTATGCTGGCTACTCATTTATTTACTCCAGATTTCTACGGAGAAGCTAAGTACTTCAACTTCATGTTCAGTTTGTGATTGTGCTGGCTTGGACGATTTTGGATGCTGCTGTACCCTCGGATGAGGGGCAGAGACAGCCCAACTAGCTTATTGTTTTGTTTATTTAATTATTTTCACTTTTAGCACACTAGTTTGTGCCCTAGTTAATTCACATTAAAGTTTCACTTTGGTTAGACTGGGGATGTTTCACAGATAATACCTTTCTGGGTGCATGACTGACAGCTGGTGCATTAGGGGCTAGTTCCTCACTGCAGGCTGTGAGAATGAGGGCTTCCCATTCACCTAAAAAATTTTTGTAGGTTGCCTTGAAAGGCTGACTCTTCCCGTCACCCCCTTTTTGGGGTCAGGGGAGACTTGTTCTCTCAATATTTTTTCTGTACTCCTCTTACTGGGTTTCCTTGTTGCTACATATATATTTAGTCATTTATATTTATTTAATCAAATATATTTTGCATATATCTCTTTGTATTTATATATATATTTCTGTACTTATATATTATTTATTAATTTGATATTTTGGGTTTTAATTTAATTATTCTATTTCCTTTTCTTGAGATTTGTACTTTTATTTTATTTATGAGATATTTTATTCATGAGATATTTCTATTCATGCGATATTAATCTTGGTTGGTTGAGACCTGGGGGCAGGTTTCATCTTTGTGACTCTAATTCCCCGATTTCCTATTTGTTCAATAGGGAAATCAGAGATGCCATGGGAAATATTGAAAGAGGAGGGGTGTTATGGGAAGAGGGGATGTGTAGAATACTGGAGGGTTGGGTGAATTCCCAAGACTGCATATTGGCTATTGGTTTTTCATATATCATTGATATCTACTTACATGACTTTGATGCGAATTTACATCTGGGGAATGAGCTGAGCCCCTAGATCAGTGGTCTCAAACTCACGGCCCGGGGGGCCACATGCGGCCCGCCAGGTACTATTTTGAGGCCCTCGGTATGTTTATCATAATTACAAAAGTAAAATAAGAGTTTCTTGATCATCATATGTCTCTTTAGCTATAAATTACAATGTTATTTTTAAGACTTAACCAAAAGGAAAGATTTATAAACTGTAAAGAGTTTTACCTAATGCAAAATTGTCATTTCTTTAATAAGACATTAACTATTTTTTCTGAGGCCCTCCAAGTACTGACAAATCCAAAATGTGGTCCTACAAAAGGTTTGAGTTTGAGACCACTGCCCTAGATGTTTTTATTTTGTCTTATTTAAAATTACTTTTTCTTCTGTTTGTGATGATGGTGGTTAAATCGCCTTCATCACTGCATATTGCTTTTTGGAATGTTTCAGTATAAACTCAGCTGTTAAGCGTGCTAAATTACTCTCTTAAATCAGGCGTCAGGATATAGACATAGCCTGTTTGCAGGAAACAAAGTTGTCTGAAACGGAACATATGAAGCTCAAAACCAGTTGGGTGGGAGAAGTACCGTATTTTCGCGGATATAACGCGCGCGTTATACGCGTTTTTACCTACCGCGCATACCCCTCGCGCGTTATATGCCTGAGCGCGGTATACAAAAGTTTTTAAACATAGTTCCCACCCCGCCCGACGCCCGATTCACCCCCCCAGCAGGACCGCTCGCACCCCCACCCCGAACGACCGCTCGCACGCGCTCCCACCCGCACCCGCATCCACGATCGGAGGAAGAGGGAGCCCAAGCCCTCTTGCCCGGCCGACTCCCCGACGTCCGATACATCCCCCCCCCGGCAGGACCACTCGCACCCCCACCCCGAAGGACCGCCGACTTCCCGACAATATCGGGCCAGAAGGGAGCCCAAACCCTCCTGGCCACGGCGACCCCCTAACCCCACCCCGCACTACATTACGGGCAGGAGGGATCCCAGGCCCTCCTGCCCTCGACGCAAACCCCCCTCCCCCCCCAACGACCGCCCCCCCCAAGAACCTCCGACCGCCCCCCCAGCCGACCCGCGACCCCCCTGGCGTGGGCCAATCAGAATAGGCCCTGGAGCCTTAGGTCCCACCTGGGGGCGCGGCCTGAGGCACATGGGCCCAACCCGACCATGTGCCTCAGGCCGCGCCCCCAGGTGGGACCTAAGGCTCCAGGGCCTATTCTGATTGGCCCACGCGCCTTAGGCCCCACCAGTAGGCGGAGCTTTAGGATGGATGGGCCAATCCGGCCTCATTCCTTCGTTGGCTGCCTGCCGGACAGGCGGGTTTGGCTCCCGTCTGTCCGGCCAACTACCAAAGGTACGGGGAAGGGGGGAGGGGGGGTCGTGGGGGTCGCCAGGGGGGTCGCGGGTCGGCTGGGGGAGCGGTCGGAGGTTCTTGGGGGGGGCGGTCGTTGGGGGGGAGGGGGGTTTGCATCGAGGGCAGGAGGGCCTGGGATCCCTCCTGCCCGTAATGTAGTGCGGGGTGGGGTTAGGGGGTCGCCGTGGCCAGGAGGGTTTGGGCTCCCTTCTGGCCCAACTACCAAAGGTACGGGGAAGGGGGGTGGGGGGGTCGTGGGGGTCGCCAGGGGGGGTCGCGGGTCGGCTGGGGGGGCGGTCGGAGGTTCTTGGGGGGGGCAGTCATTGGGGGGAGGGGGGTTTGCGTCGAGGGCAGGAGGGCCTGGGATCCCTCCTGCCCGTAATGTAGTGCGGGGTGGGGTTAGGGGGTCGCCGTGGCCAGGAGGATTTGGGCTCCCTCCTGGCCCGATATTGTTGGGGAGTCGGCGGTCCTTCGGGGGGAGGGATGTATCGGACGTCGGGGGGGGCATCAGGCTTTCAGGATGGGGACAGACCTTCAAGGGGGGACAGTGCACGGAAGTCAGGGGGGGTGAACGGAGAGTCGGAAAGTCAGGGCGGGCGAAAGGAGCGTCGGGCAGCATGCGCGGTATACCCGTGAGCGCGGTATACCAAAGTTTTTGTACATATCATCGTGATTTCTGCGCGCTATACCCGTGTGCGCGTTTTATACGGGTGCGCGTTATTTGCGTGAAAATACGGTATTGCATCCTACTGAACGAGACTATACACATCTTTCTCGTTCTCAATCCACTTGGTCCCGAATTGATTATATTCTTGTATCTCAATTCTTGTTTCCTCGATTACTCTCTTCTACTATTGGCCCAATGGCCATATCTGATCATGCTTTGATATTTATAGACTTGGAATTGGGTACTCATAGAGGTGGTTAGCGTTTTCCAGCTTATCTATATGAAGATTCCCATTTCTGACAATTTCTTGTGGAGCAATGGGCAGATTATGCCCATTTTAATTCAGAACATAAAGCGGATCAGATCCTTTATTAGGAAATTTCCAAGGCTGTGCAATGTGGGGATGTTATCGCCTATGTTACGGGGGCGTAATCGTTGAATTGCTTCTAAAATTATATCTCTGGAACATCCATTTCAAACTGCAAAAAAAAACTTACCTTCGTCATCCTACCTTGGCTCATAAAGAGGGTATGTTGACAGCACGAGTGGCTTTAAATACTCTTCTTCATGAATGGTTCAAGCGCAGTTCCTTTTATCGCAAATTTCAGTTTTTTCATTTTGGTAATCGACCTTGCCATTACCTTGCTCATCTCACTAAGGCATGGAGTGGGTCTCGCTTAATTTCTTCTATTCGGCTTCTGGATACTAATGACCCTATTCAAATTTCTTGGATTTTTTGTGAGTATTTTTCTTGCCTGTATACTGCAAACTCCTCTTCACAACTCTCATTGGTACAATCATATTTAGAAGATTCTGTTTTGCCATGTTTAATTTCCCAGATGAGAGACTCTTTAAATGCCCCATTGCGAGCAGTAGAAGTTCAGCAGGTCATTAAATCATTATCTACCTGCAAAAAACCTAGTCCTGATGAATTTGTGGCTGAATATTATAAGATTTTGCTTTACCATCTTCCAGGATTGTTGTTGCGATATTTTAACTCATGTGTGGAAGAGGGTTCTCTTCCCTCTTGGTGTTAAGGATGCTTTAATCACTTTAATAGCAAAACCTGGGAAGGATCCACATATGGTTGACTCTTACCGCCCAATATCTCTGCTTAATGTTGATCTATAAATTTTTGCTAGAGTTTTGGCGGATAGGCTCGCTACTCACTTACCTATGCTTATTGGTCCGGAGCAAGTTGGGTTCGTTCAGTTTTGCATGTTCATAAAGTTCTAATGGCGTTGGTGACGGGTCAGGTGCAAGGAATATCTGGACTTTTGGTTAGTTTGGATGCTCAAAAAGCCTTTGACAGAGTGGAGTGGTCTTTTCTTTTTTCGACGCTTCATCGAATGGGTTTCTCAGGTTGGTTTCTTCATTATTTATATGCTCTGTATACTGGCCCGCACACTTCTATTCTCATTAATGGGATTCATTTCTCGCATTTTAATATTTCTCGAGGAACTCGCCAGGGTTGTCCTTTATCCCCCATTACTTTTTATTATTTATTTGGAACCCTTACTGCGTACCTTACTGCGTGACGTTCATATCACTGGCCTATCCATTGTGGGTAAAGAATTGAAAGTTCTGGCTTTTGCAGACATCTCATGGTCATATTAACTAACCTGGAGTGCTCTTTATCGTGTTTGCTTGATGCTTTAGCCAAATTCAGTTTTCATTTGGGTTTTCCCTTTCATAGGCATTACCCTCTCAATGGAATGGCTCAGCTTCATGAGGTAAATATACAACCTTTGCTGGATATTAGACTAAATCACGTTTTTTGTTGTGGCGTCATTTTCCAATTTCATTGATAAGTTGTATTGCTCTTTGTAATATGATTATATTACCTCAGTGGTTGTATATTTACCAGACGCTCCCTCTAGTTTTTTATCGAAGAATTGAGATACAATTGAATAAATTTATTCGAGGATTTCTTTGGCAAGGGGGTTGGTCTCATCTCCCCTTAAGTACAGTAGCTCTATCAATAAATAAGGGTGGTCTTGGTTTGCTATCTTACGTCATTTTGTGGAGTCTTGTCATATAAGACATATATACATGATTAGATTCTTTCTACATCTCATTTTTCTTGGACTCCAGTAGAACTTGTATTCCTGTAGATTAGAATCTGCTGTCCTGAGGAACCCTTATTACTTTTTGTTGGCCCCTTTAAGAATTACTTGGCATCAAGTTTGTGACAAACTGTCAATTAATTTTCAATTGCTATCTATAAGTGGTAATGGATCATTTCAGCCTGGTATATCATCAGCTGGTATTAAAGCAGAAACGAGGGGGACTCTTACTTACTTGTATCAGATTCTTAGAGATGATGGTACTTTGCCAACTTGTTCTCAGCTGCATACTGAATATGGTGGTCTCATTTGGATATTTTTTCATATCTTCAATTACAATTTTTTGTATCCTCGCTGAATTCTAGATTTTTATGTTCCACAATTTTTGATACTCTATCAGAGGTATTTTGGTTAGAAGCTCAATTGACAGTACCTTTAAAATATTTTAGACATTCAATGTTGGAATTGTCTTCTTTCGTGGATTACAATAAAGTGGCCTCTGCTTGGAATATTGAATTACAAATAAATTTGCAAGGTACTCATATTAAACGTTTTTTGCAATTATTAAATGGCTTACTACCTGGCATTTCATTTTTTTGAGATGGGGTACAAATTTA
The DNA here is from genome assembly GCF_902459505.1 of Geotrypetes seraphini. Lineage (NCBI taxonomy): Eukaryota > Metazoa > Chordata > Amphibia > Gymnophiona > Dermophiidae > Geotrypetes > Geotrypetes seraphini. The sequence goes on from NC_047088.1 coordinate 149,982,419, forward strand.
TTTGTCGCTTATATATAGTACCTTGGAGAAACTTTAGAGCAACTATCATATCTGTGGGCTCTTGTTTGAAGTGTAATCATCCACAAGAGACATTATCCCATATGTTTTGGGAGTATCCTTTGGTTCGCAGTTTTTGGTCAGAGGTTTTTTCCAAAGTCAGCAATATGTGGCAGGTACCATGGTATTGTAATAGTTATAACCTATTTTGGATTTTTGATATTCAACGCTCAATATCTAAAGGTTATAAAGGTTTTTTGAAAACAGTTATTCTTATGGGTTTAAAAACTATTCTTTATTTATGGATATAATCTGCAGGTCCGACTTATGGTTATTGGAGAGCTCGTATGTTGCATCTTGTATGTATAGAGGCTATGTCTGTTTCTGATTAGGAATGAAACAGGGAGACTATTTCTCATAATTTGGCAACCTTTTTTAAATACATTAACACCTGCAGCTCGAAGTCATATTTTATTGAGTAGATCTTAATTTTATTGTTTATTTATTTTTTCTTATTATTAAATTTTTTTTGCAGTCTTGGGAAGGGGAATGGGTGGGGGGTTTGGGGGGAGGGAAATTAGTTAAATAGTCTTTCTTTTATTATAATTGTATTTGAAATATAGTTTATTTCATTATTCTATGAATTGTTTACTTTTGTATTTATATTTATATGTTATACATGATTATACTCACTGCCTAGTAAATCAAAGAAGGGTGTTCTTTAGCATCACCATTTACAAGCACATAAAAACTAACACTATACAAGTATTTTAATATTGTTAGACTCACTATATAGGGTCAATTTAAACCACTTAAAGACACTGCAGGTTGCTTTAAAAGTCAAAAGCATACTAATTAAGATAAAGAGAAAAGGCCCAGAAAATAATATGTAAATTACTTTTCATCTATCTAATCCAGTGGTCTTCACTCATTTTAAAGTCAGGGCCACTTTGGGCACAAATGAGCTGAAGAATAGCCACCAAATATGGGTGTCAGGTCAAAAGCGCGCCGGGACAAAGGCGCACCCAGACAATTGAGCGCAGCGCGGAGGCGCACGCCGCTCAAAATTACTGTTTTTAGGGCTCTGACGGGGGGTGTGGGGGGGAACCCCCCACTTTACTTAATAGACATCGCGCCGCGTTGTGGGGGCATTGTGGGGAGTTTGGAGGGTTGTAACCCCCCACATTTTACTGAAAACTTCACTTTTTCCCTGTTTTTAGGGAAAAAGTTAAGTTTACAGTAAAATGTGGAGGGTTACAACCCCTCAAACCCCCCATAACGCCAGCGCGATGTCTATTAAGTAAAGTGGGGGGGTTCCCCAACAAAACCCCCCATCGGAGCCCCTAAAAACAGTAATTTTGAGCGGCGCGCACCTCCGCGCTGCGCTCAATTGTCTGGGCGCGCCTTTGTCTTTCGTGCCGTTGTCAATGAACCCCAAATATGTTCCCATGCAAGGCTGTGGGCTGTGACACTGCAAACCAGTGTATGTCAATACCATTTGCCCCACCAGCCCGCCTTCAAACTTTTTATTAAGGGTATCCTCAAGGATTTAGGCATTTTAAAATGCATTTTCTTCATCTATTGAGAAATGCCTTGTTCTTCAAGCAGGAAGCTTTTTCTCCCATTACCTTGGGTACAGAGGCAAAGAGTAGCAGAAAAAAAAAGCCAGAATGATGATGAGGGTTGTCATGGAAGCCTTCAGGGGCTATAATAATAGGGAAAAATGGAATTGTCCAATAAGAAAAGGTGCAAACAATAAAAAAGTCTTTCAACTCATCTGAACAATCAGGTAATCCTTTATTCTTCCAAAAATACTCGACCCGACATGTACATGTTTCGGCCCTACGGCCTGCGTCAGGAGTCTTAGAGATCTTTGGGTATATAAAAAACTTTGTACATGGACCACTCTAGAGGGCTGTATTTATCACGACGCCGTCATACAGATACAATATCACTTTACAGCCAGCATCTGTATGACGGCGTCGTGATAAATACAGCCCTCTAGAGTGGTCCATGTACAAAGTTTTTTATATACCCAAAGATCTCTAAGACTCCTGACGCAGGCCGTAGGGCCGAAACATGTACATGTCGGGTCGAGTATTTTTGGAAGAATAAAGGATTACCTGATTGTTCAGATGAGTTGAAAGACTTTTTTATTGTTTGCACCTTTTCTTATTGGACAATTCCATTTTTCCCTATTATTCTATCTGTTGTGGATTTGTTTCCCCTGTGTGTTGCGCGCCTTCAGGGGCTGCCATTGGCCCTTGGGCCTTGCACTGAAGAACACTGATTTAATCCATTTTTACAAATTGGCATACCAACAATACTTCTTTAGTTTAACCTGAGGAGAAAAACTAAAAAGTCTTATGAAGAATAAAAATGGAAGGAGGGATTCTCTAAACTAGAGAGAAACTGCTAAGCCAGAGGCATTAGGAAAATCTTTTCTTCTTCTGTGCCAAGCAATGTCATTTTACACACACAAACTTAGGACTTCTTTTACAAAGGTACGCTAGCGTTTTTAACGCAAGCACCGGATTAGCCGAAAATCTACTGCCTGCTCAAAAGGAGGCGGTAGCGACTAGCGTGCATGGCAATTTAGCACAAACTATTCTGCGCATTAAGGCTCTAGCACGGCTTTGTAAAATGAGCCCTTAGTTATGACTATTACATCACTACCATAAGGCTAGACCAAGGCATTAGTGTCACTGCAACTTTTATTCTCTAACTGGAGATCTCCAAAAATCTGCCTCAAGGTCTAACTTATTTTATTTCACATTTGCTACTTACCTGCCCACCAGCCACAATGGCTCCAAACAGATGTAACAGACAACATTTTAGACTTTCTTTGAGGTGCTCACTCTCCTGAAAACACTCTAGGGAAACGAAAACATTGAAGTTGGGATTGTGTGTTTTAGACCCCAAATTTAAAACACAGATTTAGATATGCAATTCTTAAACATGTATACATGATGCATTCAAATACGTATTCCTTCCATAAAGAAAAGTACTGCAGGCAAATTCAGCAGCAAACAGGAACAGGAAGCACAGAAGGGAACTGTTAATTGCAAAATAATCTGAATGTGAAGACTGGTTAAAAAATAAATAAATAAAATAATCAGCAAATTTCCCCCAAATTAGAGCAATTCTAAGCTGCTCTAGACTGGATTATAATTATAATTTCTACAACTACCATATTTGTCGCTCCATAAGACGCACCTGACCATAAGACGCACCCTAGATTTAGAGGAAGGAAACAAGAAAAACCCCATTCTGAATCAAATTCTCCCTGACAGGCTCTGCACCCAACCCCACACTCCTTGCCAGGCAATACACACTGTCACCCCTCCCTACCAGGCTCTGTGCCCTGTCCCCCTCTTGTGGTGTAGTGGTAGGCCGGCACAGGGCAGGCGGAGACATAGGCAGTGCCTAGTGGCTGGGAGGCAGGTAGGGACAGGGCAGGCAGGGAAGTCTTTCAGTTTCCTGCTCAGCTTTGGAAAATGCACATCTCTAATACCTTTACATTTTTATTTCCTTTTTTAATTTTTAATTTTTTTTATGCTGCAGGAGTTCAAACAATACAAGCACACTGCCATGGTGTATAAAAGAAGCTTCAACATCCTGTCTGTCCAGCAGCTTCCTCCCTCCCCACCACGCCAAGGGAATAGGAGAGTAGGTTTCGATACTGCCATTAGTGCAGTCTTCCTTGAGTGAGGGCAGAATAAAAGACATACCATCTTCCCACTGGCTAGAGGGAGAGCGCACCCCAAAATTCAGACCTAGCCTGTACAAAGGAAAGAATTATTCTCTGTAATGGCCCTTACCCAGTTTAGAACAAAAGAAGCAGACAGTAGTAGTATTTAATAATCAGACAGAAAGCTTCAGTTCCAAGGCACATTTAGCAGGAGCTTTTTCTGTCCCTCAGTTTAAGTCCTTAGTGATAAGAGCAGCTCAGGAGGCAGCTCTGATTTCCGATGGTTTCTTCTAGGGGGACATGGAATCTTACACCCTTCTGCATGGTCCACACTTCGAAATTCCAGCACTCAGGACAGCAGGTAGATGACAACGAAGAGCAGCAGGTCAAAAAGGAGGAAGCACCACACGTCGAACCAGTAGGCGTGTTGGGCGAAGGCGGACAGGCAGCCCCAACGCTCCACTCCTGCTCTCTCATTCGACAGCTCGTCTGCCTCGGGCAGCAGGCGACGTTCCCGGACACCTTCCATCTTTGCTTCCACACCAATGGATTCTCTCTCCCAGTGTGTGTGGGTGGTGGCAGTGGTGCAGGACCAGGTAGGCGCGCTCGGGGCTCACGCCTGCCTTTCACTTCCATGGCAGATGGGGGGAGCCTGCTGATGCAGCGCTGGACCGAGCTGATGACAGCATTTGGGTAGCAGCACGGAACCAGGCAGGCGCACTCTGGGCTCGCGCCTGCCTCTCATTGCCATGGAAGATGGGTACTCGGGCGGCCGTACAGTAGGGGAGCCTGCCAATGCAGCGCTGGACCATCAGAATTACATCAAGGTACCGTGGGGGGGGGGGGGCACATGGTATTCACTGCATAAGACCCACCCTTATTTCCACCCACTTTTGGAGGGGAAAAAGTTTGTCTTATGGAGCAAAAAAATACAGTAATTTATCAAGTTAAATTAGAATGTTGTTCCCACCATGATCTCCAATGGAAAGGCAGGGCTCTTCAATATGGTTAGCAATGCATCAAACCTTAGTAATAGCGTGTGTGACTAGTTTCAACTTGTTCAGTGCAATCAGTTGGTTGTGAGCTACGGTGGAGAGAAGGTGTGTGTTTTAAAGTGTGCTGTAAATCATGGATCGATCACAAACAACGCATTAGCACGAAATTTTGTTTCAAACTGCAAAAAATTGCTAAAGAAACATACACATGTTAAAATTAGTTTATGGTGATGCTGCAATGACCATGAAGATGGTTTACAAGTGGTTCAAGCGATTTCATAATGGTTATGAATCGGTTGAAGACGAGGAGAGATCGAGACATCCTTCAACATCAAAAACCCAAGAGAATGTTGAAAGAGTAAGCAAAATGATTCGATCAAACAGGCGATTGACTGAGAAACTGAACATCTATTATGGTTCAGTTCAAAACATTTTAACAACAGATTTGAACATAAGAAATGAGCAAATTGTTTCATTCTCCATCATGAGAACACTCCATGTCACACATCGCTTCTGGTACGGCAATTTCTGGTAAATTAATAACATTATGGTGTGTCCTCATCTACTTTATTCACCAGATCTGGCACCATGCAACTTCTGGCTCTTCCCCAAAGTCAAAATGACCTTGAAAGGTAAACAGTTTCAATTGATTCAGGACATCAAGGCAGCCACAACAGCGCAACTAAAAACACTCATGAAAAAGGACTTCTAGAACTCCTTCAGAAAGTGGCAAGAACGATGGATAACTGTGTTTGAAGTGAGGGGGTTTATTTTGAGGGGAGTTAATGGCAATATTTCTTTTACTGTAATATTTTGTTAAAATTAAACATTCACCATATTTTTTTTTATCACACCTCATATATAGAGCAGAGTATCTGTTCAATGGGTCGCTCACTGCTGTAGTCAGTATTGACCCTACCTCTAAGCAGACTATGGGAAAGAATTTGAGGCAGAAGCCTGTAGAGCAGCACTTAAATGTTATTGTCAGCATGATGGTAGGCTTTTCAACACAAGCATGTGCTCAAGACCAGCCACATTCCTCCTCTAAACAGAAAATCTGTGTCAGAGGGGACAGGATGCACAGCCTTTGCTCAAAACCCTGTGTCATGCTAAGCTCTGTTTTGTTCAGCTGTAGGTATGGCAGCAGGCTCAAGTGGGAGGGGTGGAGAGAGGAGAAAGATGCAAGACTACAGTGAATGGGGAAGGGGAAGAAAGGTGAGAGCTGCTGGCATGGAGCAAAGTGAAGAGAAAGAAGGGAAAACATGCTGGACACAGGAAGTAGGAATAGATTTATTTATTGGTATTTATTGCCTTTTTCATGAAGAGATTCACCAAAAGTACAGTAGTTTATAATACATTGAATAGTAATCAGGTACTCTGCAGTATTTTCCCTATCACTCCTAACAGGTTTACAATCTAAATGTAGTACCTAGAGCAATGGAGGGTTAAGTGACTTGCCCAGAGTCACAGGGAACAGGCTAGGATCAAACTCACAACCTCAGGGTGCTGAGGCAGCAGCTCTAACCACTAGGCCACTCCTCCCTAGATTATTAGGTGGGGAACAAAAGGAGAAATGTTAGACACATTACAGCAGAAAAGGGAAAGGAAGGGGAGAAATGCTGGACAAGGAGAGATCCTAAACTACAAGTGGTAATGGAGAAGAGGAAGGAAAATGTCAATGTATGGGGGAAGGAGAAGGAAAGGTGCTGGTCACCTGGTATAAAGGGGAAGAAACGAGAAATGCTGGGCACAGAGCAAGAAGAGAAGATTGTTGGATATAGGGTTGGGTGTATTGGTGGGGGGGAGAAAGACTGAAGAAGGAGGAAAAGAGATGGGGAATCGGAGTACTGGGCTGAGGGAAACGGAAGTGGTAGGTAGATGCAGGTGATCTGAGGACTGAATGGTGAGGAGGAGTGAAAACTTGGTGGTTAGAGAAACAAAAATAAATGGAATAAAGCAGTCATGTCAGAGAGATACAGATACAGAGGAGGAAGTGAAGACCTCAGGAAGAAAAAATAAAGAGGAGATCTCTAGAACAGAAACAACCACAATTCCAATAGAAGCTATTATTAAATACAAATATGAATTTTTAATTTTCATCATTATTTTTTTACTAATATTCATTTGTCAATAAATGCTCCCACATCAAACAGCTCATTACATGCATAATCATGAAAAATCACATCAAGAGCATGTTTCATTTACATAAAATGGACATTCTAAATTGATTCACATGTACAACAATAACTTATGCAGTCCATGCTTGTTAAAGATGTCAAATATGCATTGCACTGAATCCTTAAGATAGCCTTCTTTTTCTTTTCACCACAATCACAGCAAATAGCTTGACACAAGATTGTTTCGCCCAAAAGCGTCTTTATGACTAAAGCTAAATACAGCTCCTGATTTGCTCTAAGCATTCATAAATACTTTAATTACCATCACATAATCTCTTCATAATCAATTCTACAATAGTAGAAACAACATTATATAAATAATACCTGAAAACATTCTTTAAGTATCACTATTGCAACAGTAAGGAGGAACATATGCCAGACCATCACAGAACCACGCTAGCTTCCCACAGGAACTTCAATTCTCATTTCCTGTTCATTTAAATCACCCATTCTCTAATTCCTTTCATCTGCCTAAAACCCAATTAAGACCCTAACTTATAATACTTGCAACTCCATCTCCCGATTGAGCCTCTTGGGTTCAATTATTTCCCTCTGAAAAAAAAATCAATTGCTGTTCTTTCCTTACCTAATATAATGAAAATTAATTATAAGATCCGGTGACGATATAACACGTAAAGCTCTGTGTAATGAAATGAAGTGAACACAGAATGATGTTGCTGAGGTGTTTGTGGAGGAGGATACTATAATGGTGGTATCTTTCACTTTGAGGATTTATTGAAGTGAAGGCATGCAATCTATGCCCCCAATGATTTTCTCTGCTTCCATTTAATGAATGATTGATTAAATGCTGGAGTTCTCTCTCACAAGCTACTTTCAGTGTTTAGATGAAGAGGAATTCTCAAATATTATAGATGCATTTCAACAAGGAGAAAATTAGCTAATCTTTACTCTCTCTTTCGCAGCCACACTGAAATCATCCATAAACTAAACTGAACCTTTAGAGGCCAACTCATTTAGCTAAATCTTAGTATAGAAGTCAATGACTGAAATCTACTGAAAATTTGAAAGATTTGAGACAAGTTTTTTAGGTCCACTGTGAATACCAATCTGAAGCAATTTATGGCAGACACTAGCAAGAAAAGAGAAATCCAAATCAGCATAAACTATGCATCCTGAATGGCAATTCTTAAAATTAAAAAACAAAACCTGGAAAACAGTACTTACGATAAAAAAAAGGAATAAATTCCACAGTGAGGGCAGCTGGTTTATATTTCTGTCGGCTTCTTTCCACAGCACTCAAGATTCTTCTATAGGAAACCAAATCAATAAGGAAAAATCAAAAGTGAACAAACATTTAACTACCTGGGTAGCAAACTGCTTTCTCATTAACTTTCCAGGTATTCATGTACAACTTTCACCAGTCAAGGAAATACAGACCACATCAAAGAACGAGATTTCAACTTGAAACACAAAGTAGTTTAATTAATGACGTAGGATGCAAGCTTATTTAGCTTCCCAAACCTATTTGGGAACCCCACGCCAAGCTTTCAAAATATCTGCAGTGAATATACACGAGAGATTTTTAATGTATGCAAATTTATATCAAGCATATTAATTGTGGCTATCTTGAAAACCCATCTGGCTCTGGGATCTTAAGTTTTGGTAAACCCTGTTCTAGCATAACAGAAGTATTATCTTTACCAAACTATTGCAGCTGACTTTCTTGCAATAAACTATTTTTGCCTGGTAAACACAGTGAGCCTGATTCTCAAAAAATGTGCGTCCTGATGGCAGGTGGCGGTAGGTGTCCTATCGCAGTCTGGCAGCCAATCGGGATGCACATTTTTTTTAAAAAAACAAACTCTCAGAGGCAGGATGCCTACATTGTAAGCCTCCGGAGTGCGTCTATGTAGATACATAGCAACACTTAAGCTTTGCCCGGAAGTGGCCTTGGGCAGGCTTAAGCTTCGCTACACATCTACGTAAATGCAAGACAGATGCCTTAAATGTAGGCCTGCAAAATTTCGGGCATCGGCCTGGGACTGTAGACACGATTCTCTTTTGGACACCAACATGTGATTGACACACAATCAGTAACCACTTCTTAGGCAGCCGCCAATATAAGCGTCTAAATAAGAATCAGGCCCAGCAAGTTTACAGTAATAGCATAAATAAGCATGTTACAGATGGAGATCAGTGCTGTGTAACTGAACTGAAATGGTAAGTATGACATGTAAAAACAGACAAGGTAACATTTTTAAAAATTATATGGGATAAATAAGACTACAGGTGAGATATGGAGCAGTCGCGTGAGGAGATAAATGTGATCTATCTTTATTCCATACTTAGGCCTATACTATGATGTGAAAGGTTAATTTAACTATACTATGATAGGTAACTGAACAGAGTAAAATGTGAAATTTTGTAGTGATACTGATACAAGAGCTTTTCATAAGAAATCATTTAATTACTGTATAAATGAAACTTATGACCAGCTACTACAGTTTCAAAAAAAATCAGACTTTAAAAAAACTAGAAGTTGTCAACAGGAGGAATTTAATAAAATATGGTGAGGGTCATTACCTAGAAGGAAATCTAACTGATAGGGAAGTCAGTGATAAATAACATTACTTCATGTAAGTTCACAAAGACAGAGAAAATAAAGACCTTGTGAAGCTCACTTCTGCCATCTAGTGTTAAATGTCTTAATTACACTGTATAGCTATATGCATGGAGAAACAAATTAAAGTTGGAGACAAGATTTATATTTAGTAAGATAAATTAAGAGCTAAAGTAGGAAGTAAACTTACTATGTATTGTTTCAGAGCAATAAACATAAAATGCTGCTTGAAGAAACGTTGCTTATTAATGAACTAGAGATAAGAAATATGTTGTACACTAACCTTCTAACAGAGAGATATGTCAATGTACACGTTGTAATGCTATGGAAGTACTAAGATATAGTAATAGTCAGGATAAGATGAAATAAGGAATAAGATCACTAAAAGCTTATATTAATAAATGTATGTTTGCAATTTAAAGAGGAAGTATCGCAGATGATGTTTATGTTGTTTTCCAACAGTCAGCTCTTAGCTACGTTCATGTGATCTGTTTTGTTATTGTGTTATCTATCTACCTGTGCTTCATTGATTATATCACATGTGTCAAAAACAAGGCCCACGGGCCAAATCCAGGCCACCTGGCCATTTTATGTGGCCCGCCAGTGACTGTGTGCCTGACACTATACTCTCCAGAAACCTCCTTGAGTCCCAACTCCCCCACCTACCACCTCCCTGCCATTGAAATTTAAAATCTTCGGGCAGCCGACACTACTACTACTACTACTACTACTACTACTATTAATTATTTCTATAGTGCTACCAGACACATGCAGCACTGTACAGAGTCACAAAGAGTAAGAAAACAGTCCCTGCTTGAAAAAGCTTACAATCTAACAAGTAAGACAGACAATTAGGGTGTCATGGATACAGTTAAGGGGAACGGTAGGAGGAGGATTGAAAACTATATCAAAAAGGTGGGTTTTCAGTCTGCTTTTAAACAAGGGAAGGGAAGGGGCTTGGCGGACAAACTCGGGTAATTTATTCCAGGCATAGGAGGCAACTAGATAAAAAGAATGAAGTCTGGAATTGGCAGTGGAGGAGAAGGGTAACGTTAAGAGTGACTTATCTGAAGAACGGAGTTCTCTGGGAGGTGTATAAGGAGAGAGAAGCGAGATATTGAGGGGCAGCAGAATGAACACACTTGTGGGTCATCAATTAGGTGACAGATAGGGAGCCAGTGAAGTGACTTAAGGAGAGGGGTGACATGAGCATAGCGAGGTTGGTAAAAGATGAATCATGCAGCAAAGTTTTGCACAGATTACAGATTGCAAGGGGGAGAGGTGACACTGAGGGATACCAGTTAGGAGTAGATTGCAGTAATCTAAGCGTGAGGTTATGAGAGCTTGGACAAGGGTACAGGTAGTGTGTTCAGAGAGGAAGGGGCGAATTTTGGTGATATTGAATAGATAGAAGTGATAGGTCTTAGCAGCTTGTTGGCTATATATAGAAAATGAGAGGTCAGAATTGAAGATGACTCCAAGGTTGCGAGCAGAGGAGACTGGAACAATGACAGAGATGGAGAGACGGGTGTCTTTTTTCAACATCAAGTGTTTAGACCAAAGGACTCAGGCACTGCAAATAAAATCAATATAAAAAACTTATCCTTCCAGCTTCCTGATATAGCATAGCGAAACACAGCCTGTGTTGGAGCCGTGAACTGACCATTTCAGATAAGTGGTCTACTGTTAAACAGCTTTTATAGAGCCATAACATTTGCCACTCCAGTAGAAGCGAGAATCCTTGCTCCATGCAATGCGTTATGATTAAAATTCAAGCACCTTTTCAGTGACATTGTACCGCTGCTGTGGCACCTTGCTAAAGAGCTTATGAGCACATTTAAATATTCAAAAGCCTTTAAATGTTATATGATGATATTATTTGAGAAACTTGCCCAGTATTGATGAGAGGGGGGGTCTTTTGTGTTTTGTTCTATTTTGAAAGTATTGCCCCTCAAGTGGACTGTAATTTAAAATCTCCAGTCTGATTGGATGAAAGATTGATGTATGGCAGAAAGTGAAGGAGAGAAAAAACAGCAAATGGATAAAGTGGCCCTGGATACACAGTTAAGAGCTCAGACAGAAGGAAGAGACTGGGAAAAGATGGTTTGAAAAACAAAATCACCAGACAACAAAGGTAGGGGAAATTATTTTATTTTCACTTTAGTGAATGAATTGTGTCAGTTTTGAGAATTTACATCTGCTGTCTATATATTGCACTATTCAAGAAGAAATGCATTTGTTTTTATTTCTCTGGGGTTGTACTGCATGCAGAGTCTTGCATCTTAATGTTTCATTTGTATATATTAGTACTTTTAGTTTGTGGTCCTGTATTTGCATAGGGGTTATCTGTGTTCTGGTAGGCATGAATGTTGAGAAGCATACAGTGTGCTTTGTGTAGTTTAATTTTGTGGTTAACCATTAAGATTATATTGTATGTATATATGAAAAATGAATGGAAAAAATTATATTACAATAAAGCACAGTTACTTACCGTAACAGGTGTTATCCAGGGACAGCAGGCAGATATTCTTGACTGATGGGTGACGGCACCGACGGAGCCCCGGTACGGACAATTTTAGAGTGATTGCACTCTAAGAACTTTAGAAAGTTCTAGCTAGGCCGCACCGCGCGTGCGCGAGTGCCTTCCCGCCCGACAGAGGCGCGCGGTCCCCAGTTAGGATAAGCCAGCTAAGAAGCCAACCCGGGGAGGTGGGAGGGACGCAAGAATATCTGCCTGCTGTCCCTGGATAACACCTGTTACGGTAAGTAACTGTGCTTTATCCCAGGACAAGCAGGCAGCATATTCTTGACTGATGGGTGACCTCCAAGCTAACAAAAAGAGGGATGGAGGGAAGGTTGGCCATTAGGAGAATAAATTTTGTAAAACAGATTGGCCGAAGTGTCCATCCCGCCTGGAGAATGCATCCAGACAATAGTGAGATGTGAAAGTATGAACTGAGGACCAAGTAGCAGCCTTGCAGATTTCCTCAATAGGAGTGGAACGGAGGAAAGCTACAGATGCTGCCATAGCTCTAATTTTGTGGCCCGTGACAGAACCCTCCAGTGTCAGGCCCGACTGAGCATAACAAAAAGAAACGCAAGCAGCAAGCCAATTGGACAGAGTGCGTTTAGATACAGGATGACCCAACTTGTTAGGATCAAAGGACAAAAACAGTTGAGGAGATGATCTGTGAGGTTTGGTGCGATCAAGATAGTAAGCCAGAGCACGTTTACAATCCAAGGTATGCAAAGCCTGTTCACCTGGATTAGAATGAGGCTTTGGGAAAAAAACAGGTAGAACGATGGATTGATTAAGGTGAAACTCAGACACAACCTTAGGAAGGAATTTTGGATGTGTACGAAGGACAACCTTATCATGGTGAAAAACAGTGAAAGGTGGATCAGCCACCAGTGCATGGAGCTCACTGACCCTCCTGGCAGAAGTGAGAGCTATCAGAAAGACCACTTTCCAAGTGAGAAATTTAAAATGCGTTGTGGCCAGAGGCTCGAAAGGAGGCTTCATTAACGCAGAAAGAACCACATTAAGATCCCATACAACAGGAGGGGCCTTAAGAGGTGGTTTTACATTGAAAAGGCCTTTCATGAACTTTGAGACTAGGGGATGAGCTGAGAGGGGTTTACCATGGATCGGCTCATGAAAAGCTGCAATGGCACTAAGGTGGACCCTTATCGAAGAGGATTTAAGACCAGAGTCAGATAAGGACAAAAGATAGTCCAATACCAATCCCACTGCTGTAGATATGGGATCATGGTGATGTAACAGGCACCAGGAAGAAAACCGAGACCACTTCTGCTGGTAACATTGAAGAGTAGACGGTTTCCTGGAAGCATCAATAATAGAACGGACAGGCTGAGAAAGGAGAGCATGAGGTGCAGTCAGCCCGAGAGATACCAAGCTGTCAGGTGCAGAGACTGTAAGTTGGGATGAAGAAGCGTTTGCTGATTCTGTGTAAGTAGTGAAGGAAACAGAGGAAGAGGTATGGGTTCCCTGGAACTGAGTTGAAGTAGAAGGGAAAACCAATGCTGTCTGGGCCACCGTGGAGCGATGAGGATCATGGTGGCTTGTTCCCTCTTGAGCTTGAATAAGGTGCGCAGCATGAGCGGAAGAGGAGGGAATGCATAAAGGAAGAGATTGGTCCAATCCAGAAGAAATGCATCGGGTTCCAGACGGTGAGGAGAGTAAAGTCTGGAGCAAAACAGTGGCAGTTGATGGTTGTGGGGAGCTGCAAAAAGATCCACCTGAGGAGTGCCCCATTGAGAGAAAATGAACTGGAGAGTCGAGGGGTCGAGAGTCCATTCGTGAGGTTGAAGAATTCTGCTGAGATTGTCTGCTAAGCAATTCTGCTCCCCTTGGATGTAGACTGCTTTCAGGAATAGGTGACGAGCAGTCGCCCATGTCCAAATCCTTTGAGCTTCCTGACATAAAGGACGGGATCCTGTCCCTCCTTGTTTGTTGATGTAATACATTGCAACTTGGTTGTCTGTGCAAATGAGAAGAACCTGAGGAAAGAGGAGATGTTGAAAAGCTTTGAGGGCGTAAAATATCGCTCTGAGTTCCAGGAAATTGATGTGGTGCTTCTTTTCCTGGGTGGTCCAAAACCCCTGAGTTTGGAACTCGTTCAAGTGAGCTCCCCATGCATAGGGGGAGGAATCCGTGGTGATGACTAGTTGATGAGGAGGTAGATGGAACAGTAGACCTCTGGATAGATTTGATGAGTTCAACCACCAAAGAAGCGACTGTCGAAGAGACGAGGTCACAGATATGTGTTGTGAACAAGGATCCGTCGCTTGTGACCACTGAGTCGCTAGGGTCCATTGAGGAGTACGCAGGTGGAGACGTGCAAAGGGGGTGAAATGCACTGTGGATGCCATGTGCCCCAAAAGTACCATCATTTGATTTGCTGAGATGGAAGTTTTCTGGAATACCTGCTGACAGAGATGAAGGATGGTGTGAAGGCGGTTTGGAGGAAGAAACGCCCTCATCTGAACAGTATCCAGAATGGCTCCAATGAATTGAAGTCGCTGAGTTGGAATGAGGTGTGACTTGGGTAGATTGATCTCGAACCCCAACAGTCGAAGGAAGGAAATTGTCTGATTGGTGGCTATGTGAACGGACTGAGGAGAAAGAGCCTTGATGAGCCAGTCGTCCAGATAAGGGAAGACTTGAAAATTGTGGGAGCGGAGATAAGCTGCGACCACAATCAGACATTTGGTGAATACCCTGGGAGAGGAGGCTAAGCCGAAGGGTAGCACCTTGTATTGGTAATGATGTTGGTTGACAAGAAAGCGAAGGTATTGTCTGGACATCAGATGAATTGGAATGTGAGTATACGCCTCCTTTAGATCGAGGGAACATAGCCAGTCTTCCTGAGAGAGAAGAGGGTATAGGGTGGAAAGAGATAACATCTTGAACTTCTCCTTGACCAGACATTTGTTGAGATCTCTGAGATCTAATATTGGTCTGAGATCTCCGGTTTTTTTGGGTACAAGAAAGTACCGGGAATAAAATCCCAGGCCTTGCTGGTCTAGAGGAACTGGTTCGATGGCATTGAGAAGGAGGAGGGATTGAACCTCCTGACCGAGAAGGAGGGACTGAGCCTTGTTGGAAGCAGACTCTTTTGGTAGACTTAACGGTGGAGGAGTCTGAAAGTTCAGGGCATATCCGTGAGCGATGATAGCAAGTACCCACTGGTCGGAGGTAATTGCTTCCCATCGAGACAGAAAAACCTGGAGTCGACCTCCTATGGGCTGAGTTTGAAGGCATGAGGGAGGAAGACTGGCAATGTTCTCGAGAAGAGAGTCAAAAGGGCTGTGTAGACTTAGGTTGAACAGCCGGTTTTACAGCAGGCTGTTGTTGTTGACGAGCCTGTTGCTGCTGTTGACGCTGCCTGCGAGGTTGAGGAGGATGAGTCTGAGCTGGGCGAGCAGAAAACCTTCTTTGATAAGAAGGTTGTTGCCTGAATGGACGAGGAGGAGGAGGTTTCTTCTTGTTTTTCAACAAGGTGTCCCACCTAGTCTCATGCGCGGAGAGCTTTTGTGTGGCGGTATCCATGGACTCCCCAAACAGCTCATCCCCAAGACAAGGCGCATTGGCCAGTCGGTCTTGATGGTTTACATCCAGTTCTGAGACCCGTAGCCATGCCAACCTTCTCATTGCTACAGAAATAGCAGTGGCCCGTGACGTCAGTTCAAAAGTATCATAAATGGAACGGACCATAAACTTCCTTAGTTGCAATAGACTAGAAGTACATTGCTGAAAAGCAGGAAGTTTACGGTCCGGAATGTACTTTTGAAAAGAGGTCACCTGTTGAATGAGATGCTTCAGGTAAAACGAGAAGTGGAATGCGTAATTACCTGAACGGTTGGCCAGCATGGCGTTTTGGTAAAGGCGCTTTCCAAATTTATCCATGGCCTTTCCTTCTCTGCCAGGAGGAACAGAGGCGTAAACACTGGCACCTACAGACTTCTTCAGGGTTGATTCCACTAACAAGGATTCATGGGGAAGTTGTTGCTTGTCGAATCCTGGAATTGGAATGACTTTATAAAGAGATTCCAATTTTCTTGGGGCTCCCGGGATGGTTAAGGGAGTTTCCAAGTTCTTATAGAAAGTTTCCCTCAAGATATCATGGAGGGGCAACTTTAAGAACTCCTTAGGAGGATGATCAAAGTCCAAGGCATCTAAGAATGCCTTGGACTTTTTAGAATCAGACTCCAAAGGAATTGAAAGGGTGTCTGACATTTCCCTTAAAAATTTAGTAAAGGAGGAGTGCTCTGGCTTAGTAGCAGGGTCTTGCACAGATAGATCCTCCTCTTCAGATGAATAATCTTCCTCGGTACCGAGGTGATCATCCGAGTCATCCCACAAGTCAGGGTCCCGTACCGATTGGAGACGGCCCTGAGAAAGTGGAGTCGAGGTGCCAACATGTTTAGTCTTGCGTACCGATTTCCCCGAACGGTTGGAGACGGTACCAGGAGAGTGTAGAACGGTACGGGGCTCAGAGAACGGTACCGGTTCAGAAGTGTCCGGAGCAGAACGTCGTTTCGGCTCCGCTGATAGAATAGGCATGGACATGGATTTGTGCGGTGCCGACAAAGTCGATGTCAATAAAAGGGGTTGATCGACGGTCGGCACCGAAGGCTCACTGGGTACCGACACTGGAGGATTCGGTGTCAACAGAGCCGGGAGCAATTTTTGTAGTTGCTGTTTAAGCTGGACCTGGAGGATAGAGGCAATGCGCTCATCCAACGTAGGTCCCGATTGCACCGGTACCGGTCTTTTCTTGCTCGGTACCTTCGGTGCCGCTCGACGCTCGGGTGAAGTCGATGCCGATGACGAGGCAGTGACTTCAATGGGAGCGGAGCGTTTACGGGGCCGGCGCTCAGTCTGCAGGACTTGGCTCACTGCATGCTCGACTGGTGGCCCTAGGACAGTAGGGGAAGGCTTCTTAGCCGGCTTACCTACAGGGATCGACGTCGGCGATGTATCTGTCGGTGCCGAGACAGTCGGTGTCGATTTGGATGAAGTTGCCGATGTCGATACTGGTGCAACTTCCATGTCGGTGCCGAACAGAATTCGTTGTTGAATTTGTCGGTTTTTTAAAGTTCTTTTTTGTAAAGAACTACAGCGGGTGCAGGTGTCAGCCCTATGGTCCGGACCCAGACACTGAAGGCACCACTTGTGCGGGTCGGAGAGAGATATAGGGCGCGCAGACCGCTGACACTTTTTGAAACCCGGTGACGGGGGCATGAAGGGAAAAACCGCTGTAGCAAAATCGAAGCCGGAGGCTTCGATGGTGCCAACAGGCCCCGCCGGGGTAGTCAATAAAAAGTGAAAAAAAAATAAAACAATTTTTTTTTTTTTTTTTTTACAAACGGTAAAAGAACAAGAAAGAAATAAAATGAAGAGAAAAATACGCGCGAGCGGGAAGGCAAGTGAATAGTTTAGGAAAAAACTTCCAACAGCCGTTGGAAACACGCGTCTTCTTAGCTCCGCGGAATTAAGAAAACTGGGGACCGCGCGCCTCTGTCGGGCGGGAAGGCACTCGCGCACGCGCGGTGCGGCCTAGCTAGAACTTTCTAAAGTTCTTAGAGTGCAATCACTCTAAAATTGTCCGTACCGGGGCTCCGTCGGTGCCGTCACCCATCAGTCAAGAATATGCTGCCTGCTTGTCCTGGGATAAGTACTATTATGGGGGCAGGGTCTGGGGCAGATATTTCGCCGCCGCCCACCCCTCCCCTCCCCCCCACCTCTAAACAAACAAGTGTTCCGCTGTCTATGTCTAGAATGACTATTTGAATAAAGTTGGGATTAAGTAGCATAGTATGGTAACATCTATGAGGTGAAAATAACCAGGTGAATCACTGGTATGGTGTCTCAGGGTGAGGAAGGTCCAAACTTCTACTAAATATCTTAATAAAAAATTCAGCCCACAACTTAGCCTGCATTTTAGATTTCAGCCCTTTATGTAATTGAGTTTGACATCCCTGGATTATACCAAGGGTTTTGACTATGTTGAGCATGACAACCTTTGGGAAGCACTGAGTGAGGTAGGAGTGCCAGCACACCTGATTAGGTTAATCAGATCATTCTACTTCAATCAAGCAGCTACAGTGCGAAACAAATATGGCAATTTTTAATGGGTCAAGATGAAAAAGGATACAAGACAAGGATGCATCCTCTCTCCTTTTTTTAACCCCTATGCAGAAGTAATCATGAGGAAGCTGGACTTAGATAATTCAAGTGTTGGTGTAAAAATAGGTGGAAGAACCATCAGCAATCTGAGATACACAGATGATATTACCCTGCTGGCAGAGAATGAGAAGGACTTCAAGAAGCTGATCCTTAATCCGAAAGAAGAAAGCAAGAAGATGAGACTTTAACTGAATATCAAGAAGACCAAAATCATGACTACTGCCCACAAGAAAGTCCACATAAGGATCAACAATGAAGAAATAGAAGTGGCTGACAGTTTAATTTGCTTTGGGACCCTCATTGATTACATTGACAGTTTGACAGCAGAGATCAAGCATCGATTAACACTGGGGCATGCAGCCATAGTGAGCATGGAGCAAATATGGAAGTGCAAATACGGCTCGGTCACCATCAAACAAAGACTAATTACTGCCATTGTGTTCCCAATCGCGATATAAGGCTGTGAGACATGAACACTCACAAAAACAGATAGAAGAAAAATCAACACCTTTGAGCTGTGGTGCTGGAGAAGACTTCTATGAATCCCATGGATAGCTAGGATCACCAACAAAGATATTCTTGATCATATAAGCTCAGAGTTGTCCCTTTAAGGCAAGATTACCATACAGAAACTGACTATTTTGAACCTGTAATGAGGATGAATTCACTAGATGACCCGTTTAGTAATTTCGAGTTTACACCCAGCGGTGTCTACTGCGAACTGTCAAAGCTTAAGGTTAACAAGGCAATGGGGCCTGACAACCTACACCCCAGGGTGCTCAGGGAGTTGTGTGATGTCTTGGCGGAACCGCTATCTGCGCTCTTCAATCTCTCCCTTAGTACGGGTAACGTCCCGTTGGACTGGAAGACGGCTAACGTCATTTCACTCCACAAGAAAGGCTCCAAGATGGAGACAGCAAACTACAGATTGGTGAGTCTCACATCAATAGTGTGCAAACTAATGGAAACTTTAATCAAATGCCAATTGGATACGATCCTGAACGAGGAGAATCTATGGGATCCCCGTCAACATGCATTTAGTAAGGGGAGATCCTGCCAATCCAACCTGATCAGCTTCTTTGACTGGGTGACGAGGAAGCTGGATGTTGGGGAGTCCCTGGACATCGTATACCTGGACTTCAGTAAAGCATTCGATAGCGTACCACACCGCAGGTTGCTGAGCAAGATGAGTTCTATAGGATTGGGCGACACATTGACGAAATGGGTTGGGAACTGGCTTGGAGGTAGGCTTCAGAGGGTAGTGGTGAACGACACCCCCTCCGAAATGACGGAGGTAATCAGTAGAGTGCCGCAGAGTTCGGTCCTGGGCCCGATCCTATTCAACATCTTTATAAGAGACTTGGCAGAAGGGCTGCGAGGTAAAATAACATTATTCGCCGATGACGCCAAACTAAGCAATGTAGTGGGCAAAAGCACAACAGACATAAATTCAATATCCGACAACATGATGCACGACCTACTCCTACTGGAGCGCTGGTCTAGGTCCTGGCAACTCAGCTTCAATGCCAAAAAATGCAAAGTCATGCACCTGGGCAGCCAAAATCCATGCAAGACTTACACCCTTAATGGCGAAATCCTAACAAGAACTGAAGCAGAACGAGACTTAGGGGTGATTGTCAGTGAGAACATGAAGACTGCCAATCAAGTGGAGCAAGCTTCATCCAAGGCAAGGCAAATCATAGGTTGCATACGCAGGAGTTTCGTCAGATGTAAGCCTGAAGTCATTATGCCATTGTATAGATCCATGGTGAGGCCCCACCTGGAATACTGTGTGCAATTCTGGAGGCCGCATTACCGTAAGGATGTGCTGAGACTGGAGTCGGTCCAGAGAATGGCCACCCGGATGGTCTCGGGACTCAAGGATCTCCCGTATGAGGAATGGCTGGATAAGTTGCAGCTGTACTCACTCGAGGAACGCAGAGAGAGGGGTGACATGATCGAGACATTCAAGTATCGAGACATTCAAGTATCTCACGGGCCGCATCGAGGTGGAAGAAGATATCTTCTTTTTCAAGGGTCCCGCAGCAACAAGGGTGCATCCGTGGAAAATCAGGGGCGGGAAACTGCACGGGGACACCAGGAAATTCTTTTTCACTGAAAGGGTGGTTGATCGCTGGAATAGTCTTCCACTTCAGGTTATTGAGGCCAACAGCATGCCTGATTTTAAGGCCAAATGGGATAGACACGTGGGATCTATTCACAGAGAAAGGTAGGGGAGGTCATTGGGGTGGGCAGACTAGATGGGCCATGGCCCTTATCTGCCGTCTATTTCTATGTATTTCTATGTTTCTACCTGGAATGGTCAGTAGTAAAAGGAATCAGGGGAGACCAAAGGCTGGATACCATCAAGAATGACATAGGAATGAACATCAAGCAATTGAAAGAAGCTGTGGAAAACAGGGAAGCATGGCGAGGACTGGCCTACAGAGTATCAAAGGGTTGGACACGACTGACTGAATAAATAATAGTAGTAGTAGTAGTAGTAGTAAAGATGTCAAACAGCAGATGTAATGTAAAAGAAGCTATAAATAAAATAGCCTGAAAGTTAGACTCCAGAGTGTAGAGACAGGAAAAAAGCGTCACTACACTCCCAGGCAAAAATACTGGTTTTTGATTTACCATCTTTTATTAATAAATTGGATACTGAATGATTATATTGCAGTCTTTAGGCCTGATTCTGTATAGGACGCCCGGTCTCAGCAGCCGCTTAAGCAGCTTTTGAGAATCACACACAGGCGTCCTATATGTGTTCATGTCGCAGGCACCAGTTACAGAATCACGCTGCCACTGAGCTGATCACCCAATCGCAAAGTCAGCCGGTAGGAGGGATGCCCAGTCCCTCCTGTCAGCATGCACCCTACCCCCCCGAATGTCAAAAGCAGGAGAGATTCCCACTCTCTCCTGCTGGCACCCCACCCCCCGAAGATTACCATCAGGAAAGATTTCGACTCCCTCCTGCCAGAACCCCCGCTCCAAAGATCACTGTTAGGAGGGATGTCCACTCCCTCCTGCCAGAACCCCCTGAAGACATGCCCCCAGCCCGACATGGAGGGAGGCCTAAGGGATCTGGCCAACTGGAGTCTTAGGCAACTCCCAGTGCATTCCAGAATCAACTGGTAGGGAGGCCTAAGATTCTGGTTGGCCTAGGTGCCTAAGGTCCCTCCTATGGGAGGGGCTTTAGGAACCTGGGCCAATCAGGGCCTTAGGACCCTCCCCGTTCATCCCAGGATGTACCGAGAAGGGAAAGGCCCACCATTCTGTGGAGGTGGGCCTGCTGGCCGGAGTGAGTAAGCATCCCTCCGGCCAGCCTGCAAGAAATAGGTCCGGGGGTCCAGATAGGCTTGGGGGCATTGGGATGGGTGCAAGTTTTCAGGGGGGATTCCGGCAGGAGGGAGTGGGCATCCCTCCTGCCAAGAGATGCCTTAGGGTGTGGCGGCAGGAGGAATTGGGAATGCCTCTTGCCGCTGACTGTGTTGGAAGAGTTCACCATTGTGGCAGGAGGAATTGGGCACTCCTTCTGCCACAGACATTTGGGGGGGGTCCAGCAGGAAGGAGTGGGAGTGCCGGATGAGTTTGTGGGGGACGGATTCTAAACTGAACATGGGAGATAGATTCCCTCACCACAATCGGCTCAGCGGCCGCGTCTATTTGAAATATAGATCCAAATTTTGATGGCCTACATTTCAGGCACCTATCACCACCTAGGGCCACCTAAGCTCATGTAAGGCCACTTCCTGGTGAAACCACACCCACACCTAGCTTTGGATGAGTTGATGCGACCCTATGCTACTATCTAGGCTCACGAAAATGCCTACAGTGTAGGCGACCTGCCTTGGGGTTGTTTATTTTTTTTTTAAACATGTGTCCCGATTGGCTGGTTAGACATCAGTAGGATGCCTACCACCGCCTACAATCGTGACATCCTTTATAGAATTTGGCCCTTTGTGTCTAATTAATATGTAACTGCAGGCTGAGAATCCTTTCCTTTAGGAAAGGACATTCACCCTGGAAATTTCCCTCCTGTCCCACTGACCAGGTCATGCAGCCCTCTGGGCAGTACTAATCTTTTTTTTTTTAGTGATAAAAATCAGGATAATTTTGAATTAGGACCTAGAGAATGACATGAGGACAAATTTGTCCCCATCCCTGCAGCTCTCAAAAACCCTGTCCCATTCCCGCAAGCTCTGTCTTAACCGCACAAGTCTCCAACACTTAAGAAGTGTTTGAGGTTTGTGCAGATGAACACAGGGTTTACAGAAATGGGGCAGGGACAGAACTCACGGGGTCGAGACAGGGATATTGAGATCCTGCAGGAACAGGGAAAATTTGTTCCCCATATCCTCTATGGACCCTGATGTACACTCTAATTTTCATCAAATTGTACCATTTATCTTTTTCATAGAAACAGAAACCTTAGGAACCCATTAACTTAAGAATGAATAATAAAATACAGAGACAAGTAAGATCTAGTAGATAGGGAACACAAAAGCACATGAATTCAAAGTTCTATTATTGGCTCATTCATTGAGACTCTAAGTAAATCAATTATAACCACTGAAGGTTCAGTATATAAACTTACATTATCCTTTAGAGTAGTGTTTTACTTTTGATTTCCCTGGATCAACATTACTCCAAATGTATGGTTTTAGAATGGAAATTATCCACAATAAAATAACCACATAGAAACAGAAAAATGAAGGCAAATAAAAACCACAAGGCCCATTCAGTTTGTCTAACCATGCCATCTACCATCCTCTCCTTTCCCTTAGAGATCAAATGTACTTGTCCCAAGCTTTCTTGAATTCAGATACACTTCTTGTCTACCACTTCCATTGGAAGGCCACTCCAAGCATTTACCACCCTTTCCATGAAAAAGTATTTTCTGAGGTTACTTCTGAATCTATCACCTTGCACTTTCAACCCATGCCCCCTCGTTCCAAAATTTCCATTCAGTTGACAGAAACTCACCTCATACACATTTTTGCCATGTAGGAATTTAAATGTCTTTATTATCTCTCTCCTCTCCTGCCTTTCCTCCAAAGTAAACAAATTGAGATCTTTAAGTCTATCCCCGTATGCCTTATAATGAAGACCACCAACCATTTTAGTAGCTTCTCTCAGGACTGACTCCATCCTGTTTATATCTTTTTGAAGGTGTGATCTCTAGAATTGTACACAATATTCTAAACCACAGTTCTTCAACCGCCGGTCCGCGGACCGGTGCCGGTCCGCTGAAAATTCCTGCCGGTCCGCGCAGGACCGGCGAGATGAACGCTGTTAAATTTCCTGCCCTGGTGATGTTCGGGGAAATCTTCTGTTCCTCCCAGCCTCGGGCGATCAAGACAGGCTGCTGACGTCAGCCATTCCCTCCGAGTCTCGCCTATGCGGAAACAGGAAGTTGAAACAAAATAGGCGGGACTCAGAGAGGGAAGGTCCCGATGTCGGCAGCCTGTCTTGATCGCTGCCCCGACCGAGTCGCCGAAGAGGGCCGCGGGGAAGCTGCAATTAGAAGGGAGATGGTCAGCGTGCGCGGTGGGGGGCAGCGTGTGGATTGGGGCCATCAGCAGTGTCTGTGCTGAGATTCTGCCCACGTGCAGGATGCGGCGGATAGGGGCCTCCGGCTCGTCTTGGGCGGCAGGGCCTGCGGTGCAAAGCTGTTTTTGCCGGGGGGGGGGGGGTCGCGAATGTGCAGGGAGCCTTCAACAGTGGCTGTCTCCTCTCCTAGCAGCTCTGTACTTACCAGGGCAGTGATTCACTTTGGCAACTTCCCCTTCCTCAGAGGCAGCAACGACCCAAGGCTGCCTAAGGAAATCACTGCTGCAGGCAAGTACTGAGAGCTGCTGGAAGGAGAGGAAGCCACTGTTGGAAGCTGGGAAGCTGCTGGATAAAGGGAGAGCTGCTACTGCACCTGGAGGTAGAAAGAGAGATGCTGCTGGGAGGGGAAGAGGGAAAGGGATGGGAAGAGAGCTACTGTTGGATAGGGAGGAGGAGGGAAGGGAGAAGGAAAAAAGGAAGGAAACAGCTGGCAGGGAGATTAGAGGAGGGAAACGGGAGAGACAGGAATGAGAAAGTAGAGAGAGATTGATGCTGGAAAGGGGGTCAGCAGAGAAATGAGAGAGGGATAAATATGCTATATCTGGTGTAGGAGAGATAAAAATGAAGAAAGCAGTGAAGCTGGAATGAATGATGTAAAAAGGAGAGAGGAGGCACAGGCTGTATGGAAAGGAGAGAGGGGCATAGAAAGAAGTCATATACATATGGAAGGAGGAGAGGCCAGACAGTGGATGGAACGGGCAGACGCTGGAAGGAAGAGTGGAAAGAAGATGAAAGCAGAGACCACAAAAGGTAGAAAAAAATCATTTTATTTCTATTTTGTCATTACAATATATCAGATTTGAAATATATATCCTGCTAGAGACATAACTGGGGACTGCAAAGCCTAACACTATTCCTATCATGTGTGACTGCAGTATTCTGTTAGCATGATATTTCTGTGTAGCATTCTGTAATAATTTGGCTTGTTCAGTTTTCTTGATAGTAGAGGGGATATATGTGAAGGGGAGGGGAGACAGGGGTTTTGTTGGTCCTTGCTGTGAATATTTATATTTATAAAATGACAATTGTACAGAATATTGTTTCTTTTTATACTTTAATAAAATACGTTCAATATAAAATCATAACTGAGGCTTGTGCAGATGGGATCAGATGGTTTGTGGGGACCGAGCTTGCGGAGACGGGCGAAAATGTGTTTTTTTATTTCGGTCTTAGTAGTTTGCCGGTCCACAAAATAATTCTTTTATTTCTGCCGGTCCACGGGTGTAAAAAGGTTGAAGAACACTGTTCTAAACTATTGTTTAAGCCCGTTACATTAACGGGTGCTAGAATATATGTCTGTCTGTCTTTCTTTCTTTCCTTCTGTCTCTCTCCCTCCCGCTGTCTGTCTTTCTTTCTGTCTGTCTCTTTCCCTGGCCCCCTTTGTCTATCTGTTTTTCTTTCTGTCTGTCTCTCTCCCTGGCCTCCTGTCTGTATCAGCAAGGCTCTGCTTTATATAGGCTGGCAGAAGAAATTCACTTTGAAAAGTAACAATAAGGAAAACTTCCGTCATTATCATTCAAAGTTACATTGAATAACATTAGATGTTCACTTACCCTGCAACTTTCTGTCTCCAGTTTCGATATGGATCATAGAGACTCTCACAAAAGACCAATGCATGCCTTACAAACTCTTCAATAAGGGTCTGATCTGTAACTTCTTTCTCTTTTGTTTTGCTTTTTAACTGAGATTTAAAAAAAAAACAAAAAAAAAAAAACACCAAAGAATATTACACAGGGTAAACCTCTCTATAATGATTAACTTAAAATTTATTATTATGTCAAAGAAGAATATTCCTTTGGAGGACATGAACTTTTATCTTTGAATTTTGCAGTAAAAATACTTTGAAAATAGTCTAATATAAAGGTGCCTACACACACTAGTAGCTCCTCCTTCTGCAGAGGATTCTGAAGACAAAAAACATTTTTAAATACAGACAAGTATGTGTATTGTTTCTGTTGCAGAAAAGAGAGCAGATTGTGTGTAGTAGATAAGTTTTTTTTTGTTAATTAAAGGAATTGGTGATTTCATATAAAATGGCTTGACATGACATTTCCCAATATTGACCCGTGTCAGGGGTAATTAAAAATAAATGAATACATGAAACCAATAATGACATTTAAAATAGAAAATAAAATATATATACTGTATATACTCACACATACACATTATGCAGATGATATGTATGTACTGTATATACACACATACACAAAATGCAGATGATATGTATGTACTGTATATACACACATACACAAAATTAAATATGCACATAAATCAAATTGCATACCTATCTGGAGATCAGATTGCACTTAGATTCCATTAACAACAAACAACACTAGTACATAAAAACTAACAGCAAGTGCCATTTCAGAATAGTAAACAATAATCACAAGCTCCAAAAACCATATGATTAAAAAATATAATAACAAATATGCAGCTTACCAAGTAGGACAAAGTCTAAATTCTAAATTCCATCACTTTTCCAGCAGCATCAGGTCTTGGCACCAATATTAGATCTAACTACCTTGCTGCTACCAAGCTTATATACCGTATATACTCGAATATAAACTGGGATTTTTGTGCCAAAAAATTGTCCTGGTTTATATTCGGGCCAGTGCCTCCTCATTGCACCCTGCCCCTCTCCCTGCCCTGTCCGTCATACCTCCTCTGCCAAACCCTGGTGGTCCAGAGGTGCAGCGGACTGGAGTGAGCTTTCCGCTCACCTGCCCCACTGCTAACCCAGTCGGTTGATGGCTGCCACGAGTTCTGGTTTCTTCAGCCGCTGAGTGGCACCGAGCAGGAGTGCGCTTTGGTGGTGCTGCTCAGCGCTGAGTGGCTTCCTGACTGGCTCCCGTGAATTCCCGCTGGGTGCAGAGCCTGACAGGGGAGGGAGGGAAGGGGGCTGGGTGCAGTGCCTGGAAGGGAGGGGTCTGGGTACAGAGCCTGACAGGGGATGGAGGGAAGGGGGTTGGGTGCAGAGCCTGACAGGGCATGGCACTTGAATGTCTATAAGATATTGAGTAGAGAGGAACTGTAGATGTAAATTGCTTGTTTACTCATTCCAAAAATACTAGGGCTACGGGGGCATGCAGTGAAGCAAATAAATAGTAAATTTAAAACAAACCGGAGAAAATATTTCTTCACTCAACAGAAAATGTGAGGGTTTAAAAAAGGCTTGAATTCCTAAAAGAAAAGTCCATAAGCCATTATTAAAATGGACTTGAGCAAAATCCACTTCTTATTTTTGGACAAACAGCATAAAATCTGTTTTATTCTTTTGGAATCCTGCCAGTTACTTGTGATCTGGATTAGCCACTGTTGGAAACAGAATACTGGGTTTGATGGACCTTTGGTCTGTCTTTGTATGACAACTCTTATATTGTTATATATATTCATCCCCAATATGAGGATTGGTGCAGCCGTGGAACCTGGGAGTTTTCTTTGCCTCCAGGAGATGGTTGCAATGTGGATTGGTACAGCAGGATTTCCCCAAGACAAAGTTATGACCTGTGGAGCCAACACTTAACTTCAGTGCCTTGTCCCGGGCTCTTAGGAATCAATCTACAAGCCTTTACCATATTGAGTTAGTGAGTAGCCCCAATGCCAGGGGTCCATCCTCTGGGTCTTAAGCCCTTTAGGGACAAATAAGTGAAGCATTTTTAGCTCTGCGAGGCCACTACCTGGAGGATAGGTAAGCAAGAGCCTCTGTGTGTGGTTCCCAGTGTTCCTCCCCGCCCCCCTTCCTCCTTCTCCTTTGATGTTGTTTTATTTTTTTATATTTCTCTGCCTTTTTTGTTTCCTGTGCTGGATCACATCTAGGAAGCATCTGCTCCATAAAGCTGTTTAAGGAGATATTGAAAGACTGAGCCTATGGGATGCCAGTAGCAGCTGTGAAGGAAAGGGTGGACGTTTCCTCATAGAAACTGTAGTGCTTAATAAGGCATCCTCTGGTGGCCAACCATTTAAGTGGTTCACCTTGCAGGAACATAGTAAATGACGGCAGATAAAGACCTGAACGGTCCATCCAGTCTGCCCATAAGTTATACTCATTAAAAAATACATGATTAGATTAACTTGTCTCTTCTTTGATATTTCTGGGCCATAGACTGTAAAGTCTGGTATTGTCCTAGGTTCCACCAGTCATCATTCAAGAAGATTTCCTTATTTGAAATGTGTAATACCCCTTGAAGAGTGTGCTCTCAAAGTGATCAATGGTTGCTTACCACACCCAATATACACTGAAGAATGGTCTGAAATTTGGCAGCTAAAATTTAATGCTAAGAAATGCAAGATCATGCGAGAAAGCGGCGCGGGCCCAAGCGGGAGCATGTAAAGCTTGGGCCTGACCACCACACTCCTGACTCGTGCTAAGAAATGCAAGGTCATGCGAGAAAGCGGCGCGGGCCCAAGCGGGAGCATGTAAAGCTTGGGCCTGACCACCACACTCCTGACTCGTGCTAAGAAATGCAAGGTCATGCAAGAAAGCGGTGCGGGTCCAACCGGGTGCATGTAAAGCTTGGGTCTGACCGCCACACTCCTGACTCGTGCGCCCGCTGCCGGGAAATGATACGGAGCCGTCGAGGGAGGGATATACGCTGAACCACCAGGCTAGAAAAAGGTACGGCGGGGAACGACAGCAGCAGTGGGGCATTTGTTTTAAAGTTGGTGCGGCTGTGGCGCGGAGGGGGTTGCAATTGTATGGGGGGGCAGCGAGGCGGTGTTTAAAGGTGGTGCGGCCATGGCGGGGGAGGCGTTTTGCATTTGTACGGGGGGGAGCAGTGGACGATGTTTAAAAAGCTGGTGCTCAGGGGATTAAAATAGTGCACCTTCGCTTCATAAGAGATTTCCACCCACTTTGGGGTAGAAAAAAAAGTGTCTTATGGAGCGAAAAATACAGTAAATATGCATGAGTCGAGTCTCTTTCATTTGAAAGGAAACGCTGCAATGAGAGGGCATAGGATGAAGGTAAGAGGTGATAGGCTCTGGAGTGATCTAAGAAAATATTATTTTACAGAAAGGATGGTAGATGCATGGAACAGTCTCCCAAAAGAGACTGTCTGAATTCAAGAGGGCCTGGGATAGGCACGTGGGATCTCTGAGAGAGAGAAAGAGATAATGGTTACTGCGGATGGGCAGACTAGATGGGCCATTTGGCCTTTATCTACCATCATGTTTCTATGTTTCTATGTAATCCACTTAGAAATAGAAGCCATAAAGGCTGACTTATCCAGGGGACTAGGGCTTGTTAGCACAATAGTGATCTAAGAGATGAAATCCATTCGTCACGTCTAGCAACACCAAAATTTTGTCTTTTTTTTTTAACCCACTGGTAGTTGGACTTCATGATCTATGTGGACGTCCGAGAGACGGTGCGGAGGGAACCCCTGCCTCCTTTAACCTGAGGAAAGACTCTTTGCACGACAGAGCTTGTAGCTCCGAACCCTTCTGTGGAAGCAATCACTGCTAGAAAAAACATCATAATGGTAAGATCCCTCAAAGGCTCCTCTAGCTAATGCTCATATAAAGCCTGAGAGCCTGCAAAACCAATTTAGAATTCCATGTTAGAAACAGCAGAGCAGGATGTAACTGCAAAGCTCCTTTCAAAACATCTGGATGAAAGGCCAAAGAAACTCTTCCACTCGAGCCCTAAAACACGAGAGTCCTGCCACTTGTACTTTGAGGGAGCCAGAGGCCAAACCCTTCTTGAGACTATCCTGGAAAAATGCCAGGACCATAGGCATTGGAGCCTTCACCAGCTCCATATTCTCCTTAGCACACTAGCGCTGAAACATCTTTCAAGCCTTAGCATATGCTGCGACAGTCGCTAGTTTCTTAGATCTGAGGAAGGTAGCTATAACCACCTCCAAGTAGCCCCTTCGCACTAAGGCTGTGCTCTCAAGAACCATGCCATCAAGCCCAAAGTGTTCCGGATTCTCCAGGGCAACTGGACCCTGCAAGAGCAGATACGAATGCAGTGGCAGTTAGAGATGCTTGTCCCTCTGTAGACAGACCAGATCTAGGGACCACGGCCAATGCGGCCAACCATAATTACTGACCCCAGATGGTTCACAATTTTTTGAATGACCTGGTTTACCATGGGCCACAGGAAAAATGTACAACCCTTTCTCTGGTCACTGTTGTACTAGAGCATCCAAGCTGGAGCTTCTGGGCTCGAATCCTCGGCTGAATATTTGAGAGACTTTTCTATTGACTGTTGATGCCGCCCCCATCAACACACAATGCTGTCAAATGTCTTCTGAGCTAGGGACCATTCCCTTGGGTCTAAGGTCTGCCAGCTGAGATATCTGGCTTGCACATTGTCCCCTCCCAATACATGCACTGCTGATAAGAGTTTGCAGGTGGGCTACTGCCCAGTAAAACAATAACTGGGCCTCCAGTTTCAACAGAGCATTCTTGGTGTGTCCCTGCCTGTTGACGTAGGCCACTGCTGTGACACCCCAGAGACACCCCAGACCACTTTGCCTTCTAGGGTATTCTCCAACATCTGTAGGGCCAGACGAATAACATGTAACTCCAAAACTCCAAGCAGCTGATAGACCACTTCCTCTGTGAGGGTGACTATTGGCCCTGAACTGGGTGACCCTTGCAATATCCCCCCACCCCCAGCCATAAAGCCTGGCATCTGTTGTCAGGATCAAGAGGATATGCTCCAACCAGAGCCAATGAAGCAAACTTTTGATGCGCCTCCACATCCAGGTCAGGGTTTCTGCAGAGAATTTGCCTGTGGAGACCAGTGGGACAAAAGTGCATCTTGGAGAGGACATGTACGTCTATATCAGAAAAGCACAGCCTTCCACCATGTTTAAGAAAATTCCCAAGTATTCTAGGGATTGCATAGGCTCCAAGTGATTCTTCCAGAAGTTGATCCAACCTAGATCCTGCAGTAATTGGACAACTTGTGCTACTGCTGGCTCTCCCTCATGCTTGGACAGAGCTTTGATCAGTCAGTCATCCAAATATGGATATACCTGGATCCCTGCTTTGTGCAGGTGTGCTGCAACAATGACCATCACCTTAGTTCAGGTGCAAGGCGAATGGGAATGCTGAGAACTGGAAATGTCTTTGCAGTACATGGAATTTCAGGAACTTCCTGTGAGCCAGAAGTATAGGAATATGTAAGTAAGCCACTGATAAATCTAAAGAGGCCAGAAATTCACCTGGTGCCACCGAAGCTATGACTGAATGCCCAGACTTTATTCGGAATCGGGGTGCCTTCAGCACTACATTGACCGACTTCAGATCCAAGACCAGTCTCCAGTGTCCAGTTGGCTGAGTCTTTTCTGGGTAAGATAAAATATAAAAAGAGTATCTGCCCAAGTTTACAGGTTGTATGGCCTGCATATCCAGAAGCCGTTTCACCATTGTTTAGACTCTGATCGCATTCTCTGGCTGGCTGGCAAGTTCACAAATAAGTCCAACAGAGGAAAAAAGAATTTGAGCTTGTATTCCTCTCTAATGACATCCAATACCCAGTGGTTCAAGCACACCCATGCCCAAGCCTCTCAATAAGCTGACTACCTCCCTCCAAATCAGAGAGAGTTTGGCTACCAACCTGGTGTCACTGGAATTTCTTGGAGGCTGCTGTGGGGCATGCACTAGAGATCTGAGCTCTTGAAACTATCTACGAGCAGAGGACCCCGTTGAGGACTGACCTGATCATTAGAAATCCCAAAAAGAACGACGACATGACCTCCCAGGGGCCCGCGGTCTGCTATCTGGCAAGGACTTTGGGTGACAATCTGCAACACTGGCCATAAGATTGTTCAGCCCTTTTCCAAAGAGCTTTGGCCCTTAAACACAGCCTGTTGAAAGTGGCCTTGGACTCCGAAACTCCCGACCACTGCATGAGCTAGAGCATTCTATGGGCGGAGATCAAATAAGCAGAAACCTTGCTCATAACTCGGAAAACATATAGAGCATCTGCTACATAATCCACTCCTGATATTAAGAACTAGAAGTATGCGCCATCCTCCGCCAATGAGGATTAACACAATCTGGTATGGAAGGCGCGTACAACAAAAGAAACTCAGCCGCTACCTTTAGACCTAAGACCAGGAACTCAAATTGCCTTTTGAAGACTAAATCCACTCTATGGTTCTGTGCATCCTTTAAAATTACTCCACCTTCATTAAACAGCAAAGGATCTTACACTTGCATCACAAATTTTCTTGGACAATTGCCCACTACAAAAAGTGACGACAACAAAAATATTGGAAGTATTATTGGCCATGAATTATCCTTCCATGATCAGATTTGTTACGTAGTTAAAAACTGTTTTTATAAACTACGTCTCATTAGCCAAAGTCTTAGAACCCAAAGCTCTTAATGTTCTGATTCATTCCTTGGTTATTTACAGGCTGGATTACTGCAATACATTATATCAAGGCATAACTCAGAAAGAAATAAGAAGGTTACAAATTATACAAAATACAGCAATAAAAATTATTACTAACTCCAAAAAATATGATCATGTCACTCCACTTTTGCAAAAAGAACACTGGCTACCTATCTCACACAGAATAATATATAAAATTGCATTGCTAACCTTCAAAATTCAACAAACCAATACACCAATATTCTTACATCGTTATTTAATAACATATTCTCCAGCTAGATCTCTAAGATCAACAGATCAGCATCTGCTTACCATTCCGTCTTTGAAAATAATAGGCACTAGAAGAGCTACAATTTTTTCTATCCTAGCACCCCAATTTTGGAACAAGCTACCAATTTATCTACGTGCTGAAACCTCTTTAGAAAAATTTAAAAACACACTAAAAAGCCACCTACACAAAGATGCATATGAGTCATAGATTGGATAACTTTTTCTATCAACAATGTTAGGATCAAACAATTAAATTTAACCAGATCTGTATATAGGTCACAATCTCTCCTATTCACTTTTAGGCCTAGTTTTATTTAAAATATTTTTTTAATTACCCTCCTGATGTTGTTTCCCCTTAAATGTTTTTCTATTCCTTAAATAATTGTAGTTCACCCCCTCTTTCCTTATGTATCACTATCTAGTATGTATATCAATTGTATGTTTATTGGTATAAATTGTTTTATCTTGTCCCCTAAAATTATTATTGTTATACGCATTGAAAATATTTGATATTGCGTTTACATAAAAATTTTAATAAACTTGAAATCACTTGTACTACCAGCGAATCCACTTTAGGAGGGACAAACAATTGCTGAAAATTCAGAGCCAACAAACACAGCTTTGTCATAGTCCTAGAAACCTGCAACGGGCCTTCAGGAGTCTTCCAATGCTCTGTCAGCATCTTGGTAATATCTGGATACAAAGGAAAAAAATGTGGTCTGAGCCTTAGAGTTGCTTATAACTGAAAGCTGATCCTCAGAAGTCTGCAGGGGCTCAAGCTTTAATTCCCACAAGGATTCTGTAATTACCTCTAGCAATGCTGCCAGTTTAAAAAGGCGGCATGCCATTGAGTCTTCCCCCTGATCCATGGCTGCCACAGACTCATGGCTTGTGGCCTCTGTCTGAGACCCTGCATTCTCATGATTGAGGATTCAGATTGGGGTATTAAGGGCATTGATTTTGATTCTTATTCCTCCCAGTCCTTCATCAACTGGACCTCTGTGTACTGCAGATGACTCTTAGGCAAGAGAACCACGGTCTGAGAGAGTAAATCTCCTTGTACAATCACAAGTGTGATCCTAGATGGTACTTGTAGCCCTCAAGAATTTAAATAGACTGTGAACATTAAACTCACAAAATCTAAAGTAAACCCCTGAACAGGGAGCCCTGAGAACTCCAGCAGGAACTCACCTTTTCTCCTTGCGGGTACAGACGCATCAGCACTTCACCAAATCCACCAAATTGAGCCACCTACGAGTGGGACACCCTACAAAGACCAGAGGGGGCTAAGCCCAGCACTCCCACCCCGCCCCCTCACGTGTCCCACGGTATGTGGAACATGGACGCTCCTCAACCGGCTATCCAGCACAAATCTGGCATGAATCCATATTAAAACAGCCTTAGCAGTCCATCTGGAATGATTTAAAGTAAAATTGAGGTGTCATAAGGCAAATAGAGGCTTTAAAATCAAATCAGGAAATCCAAGATGGCCACCACAACAACATTTTAGTGTCAAAAAAATGGCCCAGGCAAGAAATAAAAGCACAAAAAATTCAAAGGGGTTTTTAGAAATGGGGGACCCAAATACCAAACCCAGAAATCTCTAAAACTTTGATTTGTAGACCACTCTGATGTCTCTCATAGGCTGCAATAACCTGTACATACTGTTATGCTAGTGCTGTGCCTGCTTCAGCTCAAACTGCAGCTGAACAATGAAGAAGAAAGCTGCCTCAGACAAGCATGAAATTCCACACCAAACGCTTGTTTTTTCAGGCTGCCAGTTAGTCTCTGAGCGAGCCTGAGACCCCATACCCCCCCTCCCCACTTTTTACACGTCTTCAATTGGGGGGGATGCAGCCAGCAACCACTAAAGCATTCAGGACAGACACGGGGCAACACAGCCTGTGCTCAAGCTCCAGTAAAAACCAGGAGTGAGCCATGCTCTTAGAGGAACAGTCCCGCAACCCCAGGCTGGCCAGGTAGGTTCCCTGTAAAAAGGTTGCTCTCCCGGCTACAGACTTCTGACCACAGAGTCTGTGTCTTCTTCCAGGCAGAGCTGCCCCAGTCAAACTGGGAACCTCTGGAGTGCCACAAACCTCAGAGTTTGGATTAAGACCCAGAAATAAAAATCTAAATCAGAGCAGATCAGAAAGACACCTTCCAACTCACTTGTAGAAGGAAAAACTGAGAAGATGGGACATAGCCCAGAGATGCAGGAGGCGGATCCGAGAGAAAAAGGTAGATCATTCCATCTACAAACTTGCAAGTAAAAGAGAATAGCCCAGTGGTTCAAGGCTCATATGCCTTTTGCATTAGAAGTAGGATTTAACTCACTAATCTACACGAGTTTGTCATTTTTTTAATGTCCTGCTAAAGAACAGTGTGCAGACCTACAGTTGCTTGAAAGACAAGGCATTTTTCATCAACAAAAGAAATACATTTGAAAATGCTCACAACCTTGAGCATATCCCCCCAATGAAGCATGGGGATGGAGATCACGGACACATAGGGCCGGATTCTGTATAGGACGCCAAGTCTCAGAAGCCACCTAAGTGGCTTTTGAGAATCACACATGGGCATCCTATATAGAATCGCACCTGTCCATACAGACAGACGCCTAAACCTGCCTAACACCATGATTCTCTAACTGGCGTTTATGTCACAGGTGTCAAATAGAGAACGTCCCCACCTCTCCCGCAAACATCGCCAGGGGGATCTGGATAATTGGAATCTTAGGCCACTCCCAGTGCATCCCAGAATTCACTGTGAGAGGGGCCTAAGATTCCGGTTGGCCCAGGTGCCTGAGGACCCTCCTACAGTGGGCTACTTTATGGGGTTGGGAGGTATCAGCAGGAGGAAATGGGCATCCCCCTGCCTGTGATGTTTGCGGGGGAGGTGGAGGGTTCCTGCTGGCGATGTTCAGGGGGAGGGTCCAGGATTCCGGCAAGAGGGACTGGGCATCCCTTCTGCCATCGATATTTGCGGCGGAGGTGGAGGGGGGTTCAGCAGGAAGGACTGGGCATCCTTTCTGCCAGCGATGTTCGGGGGAGTTCTGGCAGGTGGGATTTGGCATTCCTCCTACCAGCAGTCTTCACAGGGGGGTTGACGGGTTGCCACGGCCGCTAAACTTATCACAACAGGGAGATCCCTTGCTGCGATAAGCTCAGCGGCCACGTCTGCTTGAAATGTAGGCCAACATTTTGTTGGCCTACAATTCAGGCATCTACCGCAGGCCTAGGAAGGCGCACAGGGCTGCCTAGGCCCACTTAAGGTCGCCTAAAGTCATTTCTGGGTAAAGCCACATCCACGCCTAGACTTAGGCAATCTTAGGTGGACCTAAGCGCCTCCCTAGGCTCCCGGAGGCACCTACAATGTAGGTGGCCTGCCTCTGGATGTTTGGTTGGGTTTTTTTAACGGGTCTCCCGATTGGCTGGTTAGGCAGCAGTAGGCCGCCTACAATCTGGACATTTATAGAATTTATAGAATTTGCCCCATAATGTTCAGTAGTGTCGTGGCCCTGCATGAGAAGATTTTTGCCAGCTCTCCTTCATTAGAATCCAAAGTGGCCCCAGCTTTAAAAATTAATGAAGACCCACTGAACAACACCAACATAAACAGATGTCTATAACCTTAAATGAAATATACTAAAATATATATATAAAATATATATAAATTATAAAATATATTAAAATAGGATGATCACATAAGGTTTGTACTCATAATGCAGCAGTATCTTCAAGTTAGATTTTGTCAGATTAAGAAGAGGACCTTAGAATGTCAGAGTAATACACAAAATGAGGAGGACAGACAATATTAAATATAATAGTTGCACACATTTTTTCGGATCTAGCTCCTAAATTTTTATCTGAGCAACATATGTTTAGCTATGTTGCAAATGCTCGAAATATATAATAAATCTTTATAGCTGAATCTTCTTTCCTACTACACAGCATTTTATAAACTGCAAAGTTTACATCATCTTATTGTAAACAGAAACCCAAAAACAATATTGGAAGATGTAGGAGAAAGGTAAGTGTTCACATCACCCACCTGCTGTATATAAAGTGTAGTCATAGTAATGATATGGATAATATAGGAGCAGCTCCCAATCTCCTCCACATTAGACAAATTTCTGTAAGATAAAGATCCCAAAACAAATCAATTTATTGGAAACAATTTTTTCTGCATTCAACAGGTAGATCTAAAGCACATGGTGAAGATAACATACCTATGATATGAGGGAGCACTCAGCTATCTAAGAAAACAATATTAAAAGAGAAGCTATTATAGAGAAACTATAATAGTTTTTAGAAGGAAATTAGGAAAAGTTGTAATGATCAGAAGTCTGCATGAGGCATAGAAACTACTTAAATATGTACAGCTACAAAAAAAATCCCAGCAAACAATTTCACTTTAAGCCAGGGGTGTCCATCTCATTCATATAAGGGGCTGAAATCTAAAACATAGACTAAGACGCGGGCCAAATTTTTTATTAAGGTACATTAACCGATTTAGTGTGTGTTAATCTTTTGTGCGCGCTAAATGTGCACCTTAATAAAAGGACCCCTTAGACTTAGTAGCAGTATAGGGTTACAACCTCTCCAACCCCACGCCGGCTCTGTGATGTAAACAAAATAAATATAAAAGACTTTTCCTCTCTCTTTTAGGTCCTAGTTCACGCTTAATCTCTAACACCAGCCCTGACAGGATACACATTTCAAATCTGACACACTGTAATCACAAAACAGAAAAAATAATTATTTTTTCTACCTTTTGTTTGGTCATTATTCAAATCATGTTGGTCCCAGGCTCTGGTTGTTTTCTGATAACTCACTTGCCAGGGTCTCCTGCCCATTTGTCATTTCCTTCTTTCTCCATGCTAACCATCCATCTTCCATCTCTGTCCTCTCCTTCCATTTCCATTCTCTCTCCCGGAAGTCTGGCATCTTTCTTTTTTTTTTCGTCTCCATCCCCACAGCTGCAGCGATGGACCCTACCATCCCCAGATCCACCATCTCTCCTTTTCTCAACTACCCTTTCATCCAGCACCTCTCCCTCCTTCCCCACTACCTCAGGGTCCACCATCTCTCCCTTTTTCTTTCCAACTACCCTCCTATCCAGTATCCCTATCCCCCACTCCACACCATCCCTTGTGTCTTAACTTCTCTCACTTTCTGTTCCTTCCCTCCCACCATCCCATTTTCCACCATCTCTCTCTCTCCTCTATTTTTAGACCCATTATTTCTTCCCTCCCCCCCTCATTCCGGCATATGCACGTCTCTTTGGACCCCTCCTTCCCTCCCTCTGTATTATTCAGCCTCCACAGCACATTCCCTCTGCCGCGGTCCCACCCCTCCTCTGACGTACAGGACCGCAGCAGAGGGAGCATGCTGCAGAGGTCGACAGCAGCCTGCTAGGTTCGCTACAGCCAACCGACGATCCTCTGCAGGCTTCTTTGAAGGTGAGACCGAGAAGCTGGGAGAGAGATGGTGGACAATGGGATGGAGGGAGGGAAGGAACAGAGGGCATTTACTCGCAGGACCTGAGTTTGACACCCCTGCTTTAAGCCAATCATGTGCAATCACAAAAATATTTTTGATAACAGAAAGGAACTTCATTTCCAGAAATTGTCAGTGAATCGCTGCATTAGGTTGCTGGGTCAGTTGAGGCTGCTTATTGCTTAAGAGTATATCAGGTGGCTATATTAAGGGTTCATGATTGTATGCCCCTCCCCCAATGGCCAACTAGATATGCTGGAAACCCAGGCATATAGATTAGAATAATAAATCTCCAGGTAATTGCGAATGAAGACTCATGGCACCATACTCTAGTCTAACCCTATTTCCAAATGATCTGAAAATACAGAGGTTTAAGGAACATATTTTTCCAGATAATGCATAAATTAAGCTGTAAAATCTGATTCTTGAAAATGTGGTCAAAGTTAACAGTATGGTTAATTTTCAAAAAAGGGTTAAAGAATAGATCCAGTAACAATTATCAGCCAAACTGATTTGGGAATTGCCAACCATTTCTTTTCTGGGAGTGAGCAATAATACATGGATGTTCCATTAACATCTGCCAGGTACTTCCTTTTGACCTGGACTGGCCACATTAAGAGACAGGATGCTTGGTTTAATGGACCATTGGTCTCACCCAGCCTGGCACTTATGTTTTGTATTAAAGGAGGGTTAGTGTTTTAGTTGAAACATAGTTATTAGAAATGTGCATCATTTTCATCTTAACAGTTGGATATGAAGAACTAGTTAAAGCACAAATCCCTTTGCAGCTGATTTAAAAAAAAAAAAAAAAAATCATCGGGCTGATATAAACACAGCAGTGTTTATTTTAAATTAGTCACAGATATTTACTATCATTATCCATCTCATAGTGCTATTCAGTCTGCTATCCAGATAAACCTAGGGTACCTGTTTTGCTGTCCTAAATTAATACAGATACACTAAAATACTGCTATCCAGAAAACTTCAGAAACATCTGTGTTATTCTGCAGCATTTCACAGACTGTGGCCTGGAAGATTTTCAGCAGCACTATCCATACAGCACTGCTAAAAATCCATGAATAGTGCCATCTGTTTCTGAATATCAGGGCTTGAGATTCTGCTTCCTAAGGAATGACTTATCTATCGCAGACAAACTCTTTGTTCATTCTGCCCTAGAGCCAATATAACAGCATAAAACCATTAGAATCAGTTTGATACAGCTATCATTATATTTGCTGGACCAAAAAGCAAAAGTTGCTTACCTGTAACAGGTGTTCTCCAAAGACAGCAGGGGAATGCAGCCACACCTGATTGGTGAAGTCTCTGACTGAGCCAAACAGCATTGGTACTCTCTCCCATAGCTACAGTAAGCTTTTGAGCTTACTGAGCATGTGCAGGATTGCTACTCCTCGAGCCCCCCTCCCCTCCAACTGTCAGTTTATTCTCTAGCAAAAGAGATGAAGGGATGATGGGTGGGTAGGCGGGCAAGTGTGGCTGCATTCCCCTGCTGTCTACGGAGAACACCTGTTACAGGTACGCAACTTTGCTTTTTCTGGCGACAAGCAGGGGATATGCAGCCCCACTTGATTGGCGAGTCCCAAGCTGAAGAAGTGTACAGGAGGTGGAGACAGTCTATAATGCAGAGGTTACGCAAACTTCTTGTCCAAAGCGAACATCTTGAGCTAACCCCTTGGTCTAAGTAGTAATGCTTGGTAAAAGTATGTACAGATGACCAGGTATCTGCTCTGTAAATGTCCTGGATTGGAATGGACCTCAAGTTTGCAATGGAAGTCACTGCAGCACGTAGTCGATGGGCCCTAATTGGATCAGGAAGCTGTAGATGAGCTCTAGTGTAGCAAAAACGTATGCAACGTGAGATCCAAGCTGAAAGTGCTCTCTTAGTTGCAGGTTGACCACAGGTAGGTGAATTGTAAGACACGAATAACTGAGATAATTTTCTGAGATGAGAAGTAGCTTTGAGGTAAAAAAGCAGTGCTCTTCTGCAATCCAAGGAATGAAGTTTTTATTCCGCCTCAGAGGCATGCGGAGATGGAAAAAATGAAGGCAAACTGATGATTTGGTTGAGATGGAAATCCGAACCACCTTAGGTAAGAACTTCGGATGAGTTTGGAGCTGTACCTTGTTAGGAAAAAATTGCAAATACGGATAGTATATAACTAAGGCCCGAAGCTCACTTACTCTTCTGGCAGACGCAAGCACTATCAGGAAGACGGTTTTCCAGGAAAGGAAGGTGAGAGAGGCAGAACCCAATGGTTCAAAGGGTTCGGACATCAGTTGATCTAGCACTACATTGAGGTCCCATGCTGGAATAGAGGTTGTCAATGGAGGTCTAAGATTGTTGAGACATCTCAGGAAACGTGCCATGAGAAGGTGTTGTAAGATTAGTTTACTGTTGATCAACAAATGGTATGCTGAAATTGTTGATAAATGAAGTCTGACAGAGTTTGTCTTGAGCCCTGAATCAGACAAATGCAGGAGATATGTGAAGACATGGTCCAGCGGGCAATGAAGTGGTTGTAAACCATGATCCTGAGCCCATAGTGTAAAACGTTTCCATTTTTCTGCGTAGCAGGGCATCGTGCTGCAAGAACTTTTTCACAGATTGGGAAAATGGGAGATCAGTTAGGAGTGAGCTCTCAA
Organism: Geotrypetes seraphini; assembly: GCF_902459505.1. NCBI lineage: Eukaryota > Metazoa > Chordata > Amphibia > Gymnophiona > Dermophiidae > Geotrypetes > Geotrypetes seraphini. The sequence goes on from NC_047088.1 coordinate 150,022,971, forward strand.
TTTCCATGCCTTGAGGCTCAGATTGCAGAGATTGGGATATAGCAGCTGGCCTTGGTGTTGAGACAGAAGAGATGGATGGTAACCCAAAGGGTATTGGGGGTGCATCCAGTAGACCCAGAAGAGTGGAAACCAGACTTGTCTGGGCCACTTGGATGCAATGAGAATGAGATGTGCTTTGTCCGCTGAAACCTTCTGAAGCACTCTTGATATGAGAGGGAACAATAGGAACACATAGCGTAGAATGTGGTTCCATGTAATTGAAAAGGCATCCCTGGCTAGAGCTAGTGGCGCCGGACGCAGGGAGCAAAGAAGGTGCACTGTACATTGATTGGAAGAGATCCACTTGAGGAGTTCCCCATTGATGGAAGATGGATGTTAGCACAGCAGGATTGACAGCCCATTCGTGTGGGTTGAGTTTTCTGCAGAGGGAATCTGCTAGGATATTTTGATCTCTTGGAATGTAGACTGAATGAAGATCGATGCTGAGCATCAGGACATAGGGCCAGAGGTGTTACGCTTCTCTGCAGAGTTTGAGGGATCCAGAACCGCCCTGTTTGTTTATATAGAACATGGTCACTTGATTGTCGGTCTGAATGAGAATGTTCTTGTAACCTATTCAGTGTCAAAAAGCTTGAAGTGCCCTGAGTTCTAGATGATTGAATTGAAGGAACTGATCGGATGGGGTCCACTGACCCTGCGTGTAAAGATTGTTGAAGTATGCTCCCCACCCCCTGAGTGGAAGCATTGGTAGTGATGGTTAGAGGAGGCGGTGGGAGTTGAAAAGGACATCCTGCCTGAAGGGAGGTGGAGTGAATCCACCAGAGAAGGGAATCCTGGATGTTGGACAGCAGGGAAATCATCTGTGACAGCAGGTGTAGACTCTGAGGTGCCACTGCAATGGCCGCATGTGGAGCCTGGCATGTGGCACTAATGCAAGCGAGGCTGCCATGTGGCCTAGCAGTCGTAAAATCTCTCGAGCTGGCAAGAGAGGTGACTGTCTGGCTTGGGTTGATAAATAGATGATTGTCTGATGTCTTTCTTGAGGCAGATTGGCTCTTGCGCAGTGGTGTCCAGAAGTGCTCTGATGAAAATTAAGGTACGCACTGGAATGAGTTTAGACTTTTCGAAGTTGATGATGAAGTCCAGACTTTGCAAGGTATGTACTGTGGGTTGAATGGTGAAAAGAAGACGGTCCTTGGAATGAGCTAGTAAGAGCCAATCATCTAGGTATGGAAACACTGTATGATGTTGAGTTCTTAAATGCGCTGCCACCACTGCTAGGCATTTGGTGAATACTTGTGGGGCTGACAAGAGGCTAAACGGTAGGACCTTGTATTGAAAATGGCGATTGAGAAATTTGAATCTGAGAAATTTCCAATGGGAGGGATGAATGGGAACATGCGTGTAAAGCATCCTTGAGATCTAGGGCGGCTAACCAATCGTGCTGATGAAATAGAGGCAGAATCACCAAAAGGGAGAGCATTCTGAACTTTTCCCTTTTGAAGCAGACATTGAGAGGTCTGAGGTCAAATATCGGATGAAGGCCCTGTGTCTTCTTGGGAATCAGAAAAAACTTTGAGTAGAATCCCTGATTGATTTGACTGGGTGGTACTTCTTCTATAGCATTGTTTTGAAGAAGATGTGAGATTTTTGCTGCCAATTGAGACACATGTTGAGGAGGAACTGTGGATGGAGGTGGAGTTCTGGAAGGCAGGGTATGGGATTGGAAATTTAGTCAATACCCCTGAAGCACAATATTTAGGACCCATTGGTCTGTTGTGCTCTGCTGTCAAATTGAGTAAAATTTGGTTAGCTGCCCCCCTACAGGAAGATGGTCAAAAACTAGGAGCAGGCTTGAGTGTCAGGAGTGGAGAGACGGCCTGCTGCTTACCACTCCGAGGACGTTGTCTAGGATACTGAGATGTTTGCGTACACTGCAAAGGAGCTCTGCGATAAGATGTAAATCGTATCCTTGGATAATATTGCTGGAAGAACTGTTGTGGTTGATATGTTCTTCTGTAAGGATAATTAGAAGAAGGGCGATAAAATTGGTTAGACTGATCTGAGGGAGTAGCCAAAAGCTCTTGGCTGGCTGAGGAATCTTCCTTTAGTTGAGAAATGGTGTCCTTCACCTTTTCACCAAAAAGGCTGTCTCCTAAGCAAGGAGCATCCGCCAGCCTGTCATGAAGATCTTCTCTAAGATTTGAAGCCTTCAGCCATGCAGTGTGTCTGGCAGCTGTGGCCAAAGATGCTGTCCTGGTGATCATGTCATAGGCGTTGTAGTTCATTTTAATTAGATGGTAAGTGGATTCCTGAAGAGCCACCTGCAAATTGGGAATGGACTCAGATGAAGCTGATTCCAGCTGTTGTAAGATTGAGTGCTGAAAATGTAAAATTTGAAGCTGATGGGCCATAACTCTGGCCGAGAGCATAGCACCCTGGTAGACCTTGCGGCCTGTAGAGTCCAAGAGATGACCATCTTTACCAGGAGGCGCATTAGTGATAAATCTGGTAGCTTAACCCTTTTTACTGGCTGACTCCGAAACCATAGAATGGTGAGGAAGCTGAAGGGAAGCATACCAGGTGCCTGCTGCACCCTGTATTTAATTTCAAGGTGCTTGGAAGCCGTGGATACTGACAATGGCTTTTGCCAATTAGTAAGCTGAAGATTCTGTAGGATATGGTGCACTGGCAGGGCAACAAAATCTTTCACTGGAGACTTACAAGATTGAAGGATGGTGTGGAAATCCTTACTTCCTGAGGGTGTTGTATCTGGAGGAGGACTAAGAAGAGAAGATACCTTTTGTAAAAACCGTGGGTAAGAGTGCTCCTCTGTGATGGCTTGCTGTGGCACAGGCTGGTCAGGTTCCTCAAAGTCCTCAGGCAAAGACTCTCGTTGGTCTGGCCAGTTTCTGGAAGATGATGGACAGGAACAAATGGGAGTGTCAGGACTCCAATCCATAACAGAGAGTATGGATATCTCAACTGGTGGGGTATATGATTCACACACCTAGAACATTGTTGAGGCTCCAAAGCAGGAATAGGAGAAGCAGGGACTGGTTGTTGGAAAAAGTCTGCACTCTCCTGCATAAATTTTTGAAAAATGATGAAAAAAACAGCCATTGACTGAAAAGACTGAGGAGCAGTAGGAGCAGCAGCATGCAAGGCTAACCATTTAGAAGTACCTGTGACTGTGCCATATCCAACGAAGGAGTCAGCCGCTTAGGTTTGGAAGTCTTCTTTACCTGCTGTGGTCCAGATGCTGCAAGCAAATCTGTCAGGGACAGCAGGGGAGAGGAGCACGAGGCTCCCAGCTGAGCCCGCTAAACTTCATTTTGAAGAGGACACCGCTGTGAGACTGGATACTGAAGCCTGTTCAGTGGGGCGTACCAAAGTCGCTGCCAACGGTGGAGAGGGGGTGTTTTGCCTCTGTCCCACTGGGAACTTTTTCTGTTCCTTGTCCTTTTTTGTATTCATTGCCATAGCTGAACCTTTATAATTTGTCAGGTTTGGAGGGTGAACTTTACCCTCCCCCGCTAGAACCGAAGCAGGGCCCTGAGGGGAGGGAGCTTAAGAAGTCAGTTGTTTGCCTGGCATCTTTTCCTTGCCGGCGTGTAGCATCATCGAAGGCACCAACATTGAAGAAAGAGTCTTTGCGGTCCTAGCAACTGCCATGAGAGGAGACAAGCAAAAATAACCACCGGCTTCCACACACGAATCACTAACTATTAGTTATTTAGGAGGAGTTGGGTTTTTGGGGGGTTTTTCACTGCTGTTTGCTGGGCAGGAAAAAATACTTGCGGTTTGTTGAAGCAGTCTGTCTGCCAGTGGCAACAGTGAGTAAACTGTCACTCGTAGACTTTTTTTATTTTTTTACAGTATACCCTGGCCTAAGGGCTTGAAAACTAAGGTTTTCTGACTAGAAATTGTTATTTTAGTAAATTATTATGTTTTTATCTGAAGAGGGAGAGAGAGCCGCCCGCGACTGTTGAAGGAGCCGGTCAGAAAAAAAACTGACAGTTGGAGGGGAGGGGGCTCGAAGAGTAGGCAATCCTGCGTATGCTCAGTAAGCTCAAAAGCTTACTGTAGCTATGGGAGAGAGTACCAATGCTGTTTGGCTCAGTCAGAGACTTCACCAATCAAGTGGGGGTGCATATCCCCTGCCTGTCTCCGAAGAAACCTAGGTATGAATGCAAAAATCACTGCACTTAGTAGCAAAAACTAGATGTAAACTAGCAAGAGAGGAAAGATATGATGAGGACATTTAAATACCTCTATGACATAAAGGTATAGGAATCAAGTCTTTTTGAATTATAAGGAAGGTGAAAGGGGACAGACTCAGGAGTAACCAAATGAAATACAGTACTTCTTCATGGGATTGGATAGCCTTCCAGTGGAGGTGGGGGACACAAAGACTATCTAAATTCAAGAAAATTTGAGACAAGTACCGGTACATAGGATCCCTAATGGAGAGGAAGGGACAGTAGCTAGAATGGATAATCAGACTGGATAGGCCATTTGGTCTTTATCTACCTTTATTTTTCTCTGTTTCTATCCAAAGAAGCACTTTACTTCTGTTTTTAGAATTGTTTTCAGATTAGCAAAAATGTGTCCATCAAACTAGAACCAAAATATTTAAGTAACTTCCTTGAATATTAATATCTATACTAAAAGAAAAAAAAAAAAAAATCAAACCTACTGACAGATCAATTGATAAATATAACTTTGCAGAAAGGATTACATTGTAAGGTGAAAACTGAGCAGAACTGAGGCTGGGAGATTAATTCAACAGATACTAAAACAGGGTTGAACTATCTCTCCAAACCAGGAAACTTAATCCTGCTAGACTACTTCCTTGGTCTCTTCCTCATGGTTGCCTACTGCAACCACTCCTTTCTTTGAGCCACCCTTGGCAGTTTCACTCTTATTGGAACCTCCCTCTTTCCACCACACAATTGCTTTTGTCTCACCATTTTTTTCCCAGGCTCTTCTGTCTCTGGCCTCCTTCAACATCCCTCTCTTAGTCCACAGCTTCAGCCTCTCTCCATCTAGCTCACTCTCTCCGACTCTGCCACAAGGAATGCAGCCTTTAAATCTTAGGGTTATCAGACATCCGGATTTAGCCAGACATGTCCTCTCTTTAGAGGACTGTCCGGATGTCTGGACGGCTTTCTCCCATGTCAGGAGTATTGTTCCCTGTCCCCCACCTACATCCGGTTCTAATGAAATTTATTCTTCAGGCCGGTCAACAGCAGCAGCGATGTGAGCCAACTGCCATCAGCCTGTCCTGGAAGCCTTCTCTCTGGAGTAACTTCCTGTTCCCGCTTAGGCAGACACGCCAGAGAAGTGGCTTCTGCTGTTGTCAGCTGGCCTGAAGATTAAATTTCGGCAAGGAGATAGGTAGGGGACAGGGGAGAGCCATAGGGAGAGACAGAAGCACTGTTTGGTGCAGGAGGGAGGTGGGGTGAGGGAGAGAGAGAAGAACCTGCAGGGGTAGTAGAGAGTGAGTGTGAGAGAGAAAAGCACCTGTGAGGGGATGGGGTTAGGACGGAGAGAAAGAGAGAAAATAACCCGCTGGGAGGGGTGTTGGATGGAGAGAGAGAGAGATAAGCACCCACAGGGGGATTGGATGGAGGGAGAGACAGAAAGAAACATCCATGAGGGGGTTGGAGGAAGAGAGAGAAGCACCTATGGGGGTGGGTTGGAAGGAGGGAGAGAGGGAAGCAAACATAGGGGGATTGGAGTCAGAGAGAGAAGTACCTACGGGGAGTGGGGGGGTGGAGGGAGGGAAAAAAGAAAAAACACCTGCATGGGGTTGGAGGGAGGGAGGAACACAGAGAAGCACTGGTGGGGGGGTGGATAGAGAGAAAAAGAGAAGCACTATAATAGTACAGAAGATGGGAAGAGAGACTAAGGAAATGGGTAAAAGGTGGTGCAGGGCAGGGGCGAAACTGGTGACAGGTGGGGTGAGGTGGGTTGGGGTGGAGCCATGGCAGGGTTACCGTATATACTTAAATATAAACCGGGATTTTGGGGTGAAAAATTTGGCCCAAAAATGGGGGTCTTAGTTTATATTCGAGCCATTACACCCCCTTCCAAAATTATTGCAGGCTGCCGCCAGGCTCTGCACCCTGCCCCCCTCCCTGTCCTAGCCTCATACCTCTACTGCCGATCCCCAGTGGAGGTGCAGCGGGCAGGAGCCAGTAAGGAAGCCACTCAGCACCGAGCAGCAGCGCCAAATCGCGCACCTGCTCGTGATTCTCAGCAGCCAAAGAAACTCACGACAGCCAATTAGCAGCGTGGCAGGAACTTGGAAAGTTCGCTCCTGCCGGCTGCACCTCCACTGGGGATCGGCAGTAGAGGTATGAGGCTAGGGCAGGGAGGGTAGGCAGGGTGCAGCGCCTGGGAGGGAGGCAGGGTGCAGGGTCTGACGAGGGACAAAAGGAAGGGTGCTGGGTGCAGAGTCTAAGAGGGGAGGGAGGAAAAGAAGGAAGGAGGCTGGGTGCAATGCCTGAGAGTGGAGGGAGGGAAGGGTGCTGGGTGCAGTGTCTGACAGGGGAAGGAGGGAGGGAAGGAAGGGTGCACAGCCTGATAGGGGAGGGAGGGAGAGAGAGAGGGAAGGAAGGGTGCTGGGTGCAGATTCTGACACGGGAGGGAGGGAAGGAAGGGGGCTGGGTGCAATGCCTGACAGGAGAGGGAGGGAAGGGTGCTGGGTACAGTGCCTGGCAGAGCCTGACAGGGCAGGGCGCTTAAATATTAAGCCGCCCGACTTATATTTGAGTCAACCATTTTTCCTCCTTTTGGGGGGAAAAAGGGGGGTCTTGACTTATATTTGGATCGACTTATATTCGAGTATATACAGAATGGGGCTCATAATCCAAAGAGAAAAACGTCCAAAAACCAGGCTAAGTCGGCACTTGGACGAACATTTCCCAAATACGTCCAAGTGCCAATAATAAAAACGGGTTTTGGACGTATTTCTAAACGACTTAGGCCTTCATAGTGCCGCAAAACGACCAAAGCTAAGCGGGCATTTCGGGAAGAGTGTAGAGGGCGGGAGTTGGGCGGGACGTGGGCCGGCTTAGACTTAGTCGTACAGCATGTATAACCGAAAGTTTTACAGGCTGGGATCGATGGAACTTGGACATTGTGACTTAGACCATGTAAAACATGGTCTAAGTCACAAAAATCCACCTAAAGTCACCAGATAAGCACTGCAAACACATAAAACAGAGTCCACACACTACCCCAGTGATCATCGACCCCCCCAACCCCATAAAAATTGTAATCACACCTTTAAAATTCAGCCTCCAGACCATATCACCTGGCATAGGAAAGCCTAGTTGTCCAGCACAGAGGCAACTTAAGTCATCTTGGGGGTGGGTTAGGGACCCATAGAGAGAAGGAATCATGCCCATAAGCCCCTGTAATCACTGCATTGATATTGAAACATGTGCACTGCCCTATACACCCCACAACTCTTTTTTACTGGCATATAAGTGGCTCCTGCAGCCATAAGGGCTATTGGGGTGGTAGATAAGTGGGTCTGGGGGATTCTGGATGTGGTTTGGGGGGCTCACCATGACCTATAAGGGAGCTGTAGTGAGGAGAAGACATGGTACCCTTTATGTGAAGTTCACAGCAGTGCCCTGTAAGGTACCCCACTATTTAGGTTGCAGGTCTGGGTGTTCAGTCCATCACTTTGCAGACCCCTCCCACGTCCAACAGGGCTTGTTCTAGGCGTTTTTGACTTGGACAAAAAGTTGAACGGAAATGTGGTATAAAGATGGACGATTTAGCGGCTTGGACGATCAGATCGGCAGGACGTATAATTAGACGATTTTCTAAAGAAAAATATTTTAGACATATTTTTCGAAAATGTATACTAGGCTGCTTTTTTACTTTGGACGCAAACGGACTTAGACGTCCCTTTCAATTATGCCCCTCCACATGTCCTCTTTTTGGACTTCACAAATATGGTAACCCTAATAAACCTCATTGTAGCTGACAGAAGGCTAAGAGTCAGGTGACCAGTTTTGTAGGTACACTATTTATCTAAACCTACCAAGCTTTCTGTGGCTGCAATTCCATTTTAGCAGCCACAGACAAGTACATGACGCCCAAGTACTACTTTGCTATCTCTGCCAATGCTCCTGGTTCTTTTATAGCATCAGCTGAAATGCTACCATCATCCAACATTTTTCATGGACCCTATGCAGGCCTAGCTATAGCACAAGCTCAATGGGAAGCCTAAGCTGAGAGGTTTTGGGTTTTTTTTTTGTTTTTGTCCAGCCTGATCATGATCTCAAGTGTGGATTTTGATACCTAAACTGGGGTCCCAATCCACACTTTGAGACATGCAACTATGGCCTTTGTAATTCCAGTCCCTACTGTTGTTCCATCTCTCTGCAGCAGATGCTACCCATCCATCAAAGAAATATAGGGGTTGGAGGAGAAGGTGATTGCCAGGAGACTAGCCATTCAGTATCACTCACTTCTTGTTACTCTGACATTCAAATCCCAGACCAGAGTTTCTAATAAAGTACTGGTCTGTGGGGAAAATTTTTGAAGAGGCAGTCTAACTATTCACTGTTTTGAGCAGCTGTGGACAGCATCTTGCTTGCTATATTCACATGTATTACTTTGGCCCTGTGTTTACTTTGACTTTTGGCTATATTCGTAATCTATGTGATTTTTTTTTATGCATTTCGACACATTTACAACTGCCATTCTTTAACATCTTAATACAAAAGCAATTTATTTTATAATGACATCCACACATTACTCTCAATTTACTACTGGTATACACATAAGTATGTATTTAGCAAAGTGTAGCAAACTATACAGAACAAAGTAAAGTATCCATTCAAAAAATCCCAAGAGAACGACTATTTTTCATATAGTTTAATATATAGTAAATGATTCATTAATTTTAAGGAAGTAATTAGAAATCTCTTACACTGTTAATAAACATTGCAGAATAAGAAATGGAAGGGGACTATTAAAATGAGAAACAAAATAAACGGAGCTACAAAAGAAGGCACCTGCAAAGGATAATGAAGAATTTGACAAGAAGAAGTGATAGGGTCTGCTGTTCCTCTTCCAATCCATCTGCTGTTTTTTGCACGCAGTGTAGCAGCTGAAGCCTTAAAACCTGCAGAATGTTATCAGGAAGAAGTGATAACTCGGGAGGCATATTATCCACCCTAAGCAAAAAAATTAAAAAGTGAAAACAGTAAGAAGTCATATGAATAGCACAAAAAGTAGACACTGTTTATTATACAATATTTACAAAGGCCCTGATTCTGTCACAGATCTCTGCTGGTGGTCCTTGGGGAGAAGGAGACATTTTTCATAAAGGATATCTGATGCCCTAGGAAACCTTTATCTGTGTCTCCTCCCCCCAGGGGCAGCTCAAAGTTCTACTATCCTTTTCTCCCTGTCAGAAGTTCAGCTTTTATATCAACCCAACCCTCCTCACCCCATATCCAACATCTCATAGACAAAGGAGAAGCCACTGCTTGCCCTGGGATGTTGCTACTGTTTGGGTTTTTGCCAGGTACTGGTGACTTGGATTGATCACTGTGGAAACAGGATACTGGGCTAGATGGACCATTGATCTGACCCAGTATGGCTATTCTTATGTTATGTTATGGTATATATTCCCTTACTAACCCTCCCCACCACTGTGTCAAGCATCCAGAATCCCCCACCCTTCTCCTCCACCTGCCAGGCTCATGCCATTGCCACAACCACCACCCTAACTCTTCCCAGGCTGAAGCTTCAAGAGGACGCAGCACCAGCATGGGGTCTTTCAATAGATCAGCACTCAAGTGCTGCTGCATCCTGTCAACCCCTACAATACATGGCTTCTGTCAGAGGGGCAGTAGGACAGAGCAGTACATGAGCATAGACCTCTGCTTAAAGGCTGGCATTGTGTCCTCTTGTCTTTTCAGCTTGGTAAGGCTGTAGCAATGGAGGCATACAAAGGAAAAAAGGAGGGAGGTGCCTGGTCATATGACAGGGGTAGAGAAGGGTAGATCCTGCTCTCCTGCCAGACCACCATCTCCAAAATGCTACCACCCTAGACAGATGCTTTCTTTATGACTGGAGAAGGGTGGATGTGATCCCTCTCCAAAAAAAGCAGAAGGAATGTGTAGGGAACTACAGGCAGGTAAGTAAATTAACAGAAATGCTTTAAAAAAGAGAGAAGAGTGAAGTTTCTGAAATCCAATGGACTATAGCAGAGGTTCCCAACATGCGGTACCACAAACCACTGGTGGGAGGCACACAGCACCGCTTGAGTCTCCCGCCTTCCTTCCTTCCAACTCCCAACTCCCTGTGAAGCCACTGCTGCCACTGAAATCGTTTTGCCTCTTGTATTGGGGGGTAGGCTCAGTTGAGGACTTGGAGAACCGATCGCAACGCAATAATTTGTGTTTTAAAGGTATACCTGAAACCGATCGCTACAAAGATGCGTGGGAAGTGGTAAAGGACTTTTGCAACCAACTGCTTTTGGAGGAGGACCCGGCGGATCAGAGTTCTATTGCCCTGCTGGGGGCCCATAGAAGCTTGGGACCTGCCCGAGGAGCAGGAAATAGAGACATCATCGCCTGTTTTGGGGATTTCATCTTGAAAGAACAGATTCTTCAAGTGGCCCAGCATCATCCCAATTTTACCTGGCAGGGAGTAGCAGTTGGGGTGTATCAAGACTTGGCTAATACAACTCTGCAAAAATGCCGCGTATTTCGAGATGTTACTCAACTTATGCACGCCGAAGGCTACCGCTATCGTTGGCTTTTTCCGTTTGGATTGTTACTTACTGTGAACGGGAAACATCACAGAGTGGATAATTTGGCGGATGCCTGGATTGCCCTGAAAGACCTGGGCTGTAGACTGCCCGAGGAACGACGCAAGCGGAGCTCTCCAGGTGTTATGGCAGAGTCCAGTGCTAGGGATTCAGACGTATTGCAGCCATCAACATCGGGAACTTGAACTGTTTCATTTTCATAAGCTTTGATTTTTCCTGCTATTTTTGCATACTGTGGATTATTCTTTTCATCACCCAAACTTGGTGCCTCAGAATGTTTGCACTGTTATATTCACCGTTGTGGTTTGACATGGTTGCTAGAGCTTAGTTTTGAAGAGCTCTATATACATTCTCTACCTGGGTACTTGTGGTTTCTTTAGTGGGGGGGTTTGTACTACTGAGTTTTTAGTACCTTGTTTGCAGGATTTTCTTTGCGTTTCTCATCTGGGTGCTTGCCACTCTATCAGTGGGTGCTTTGTATTACTGTGGGGGAAGATATGATGTGTTCAATGTGTAGATTGAATGCTTGGGGGCAATGGATGGATTGAATGATAGTAGAGAAAGAGGGGGGCACACTAACAGAGCCTTTTCAACATGATTCCTTTTTCTCAACCTGGCCGATTCAAAATTTATAGGATCGGCTAATTGGAGGGGGCTGGAGGGGTGGAGGGGGGGTTTCTGGAAGGCGGAAGATAGTTAAGCAGAGAAGCGATGACAAGGAGCCTGAGGTTCTCATAGTTTCCTGGAATGTCAATGGCCTAAATAGTCTTGGTAAGAGGAGCATGGTTTTTCGAGATTTGAAACGTATGCGCTGGGATATCTGTTAATTACAAGAGACCCATTTGAGACCCAGAGATGTTGGCCTTCTTCAAAGACCTCAATTCGATTTGATTTGGACACATCAGGGTGCGGCTGCCAGTAAAAGGGCTGGAGGGCTGGCCATTCTGGTGCGAAAAGGTTTAGGGCTACAGTGGAACAAGTATATAGGGATATAGCGGGTCGATGTTTGGCCCTAAAAGGAGTACTGCAAGGTCGCCCGTTGACCATTATCAACATCTATGGACCTTGTTCTGCTCAGGCTGCTTTCTTTCAGGGCCTACAATCAGATCTGGGCCATTTTGTGCATGGAGCAGTTTATCTTGGAGGGGATTTTAATGACCCTCCGGATCCCATTCTAGACCATTCGAGTGGGGGGCGTAGATCATTACAGAGTCCGGCTAAGGCACTTCGGAAACTGATGCTTTCCCTGGACTTAGTGGACTGTTGGCGCTTGCTTCATGGCTCCCAGAGATCGTTTACCTTCTATTCTCATGCCCAAAATACATATACTAGATTGGATGAGTTGTGGATTCATAGGAACCAGATGGGAGGGCTCACTCGGGCAGAAATAAAAACGATGCATATCTCAGACCATGCTCCTGTTTGGGTGGCTTGCACTGGAATGTTAGACCAGGGAGGTCCCAAATACTGGAGGCTTAATGAGTCTCTCTTGAGCTCTCCACAAGTAGTGGCCGCTGTGGAACGAGTTATGAGGGATTACTTAGATCTGAATGATATTGGGGAGGTTTCCAATGCCATCTTATGGGATGCCCTAAAAGTGGTGTTTCGTGGGGAACTTATTAAATGGGGGGCTAGATATAAGCGCCAGAGAACCCAAAAATTCTTCCAAGTCCATCAGGAACAGGTCCATCAGGATAATCAAGATGCACAAACTCTGGCTCAATTGCTTCGGGTGAAAGATGAACTTTATCAACTTCAAGTGGAAGATATGGAACGCATGCGTGAACGTTTCCAACTTAATATTTATGAACATAGTAATAAGGCTAGTGCTCAGTTTGCCAGATATATATGGATCAAACAGAATCGGGCTACTATAGTTCGTATAAGGGGTTTAACCAGTGGTGAGACGCAGGTCACGGATTCGGCGATCCAGCAGGAGTTTTTGCACTTTTATTCGCAGCTCTATGGTCCTCCTGGTCCTGTGGATGAGGGGGCTCAGACTCAATTCCTTGACTCGATTCCGCTCCCGAGACTCTCAGTTGCGGAGCAGGACTATTTACAGGAACCCGTTAAGTTGCCTGAAGTTCTGGGCATGATCAGGGCAATGAAGAATGGCAAAACTCCGGGACTAGATGGGTACACTAGTTGCTTTTATAAACAATTTTCAGAACAATTGGGGCCCCTTTTGGTCAGGATGGCAAATGGGATTCCACAAGGGGGTAGCCTTCCAAAAACAATGGGAGAGGCAGGAGTGACTGTACTCTTGAAACCAGGACGGGATCCCTTGTCTTGTGGGTCATATCGTCCCATATCTTTGTTAAATCTGGATGCTAAAATACTGGCTAAGGTTTTTGCTCTGCGATTGGGAAAGTTATTGCCATCCTTGATCCACCAGGATCAGGCTGGGTTTATACAACATAGACAAGTGAGCGATAACATTAGATGAACACTTCATCTGCTCTGGGGGGCTGGTACCCATCCGGATAAATCGGTCCTGATATCTGTAGATGTTGAAAAGGCCTTTGGCTGGGTTTTATGGGGATTTCTTTGGGACGTGATGGGTCGTATGGGCTTAGGACACATTTACATTGCATGGATTTGTGCCCTGTATGATGGACCAAGGGCATGCCTGCAAATTAATCAATCATATACGGATTTTTTTCCTATTTATCGGGGGACCAGACAGGGATGTCCGCTTTCGCCTCTCTTATTTGCTTTGTCTATAGAACCTTTGGCCTTGTGTATTCAAAATCACCCTGACTTGGTTGGGTTTGTGCGGAATGGGGTAGAACATCGGGTAGCGCTTTTTGCAGATGATATTTTATTATACGTGAGACAACCTGAAGTCACAATTCCACATCTTTTACAGCTTTTTGAAATGTATGGGAGTTTTTCGGGGTTTAAAATAAACTTGGATAAGACAGAAATATTGAATTTGACCCTGACCCCGCTAGAGGTGGCTGGGCTTAAGGGCTGCTTCCCATTTCATTGGGTGACCCATGGGATTAAATACTTGGGCATTTACATCCCTAAAGATCTTACTCGAATTTATGAGAAGAACTATCCGCCCATATATCGCCACATACGAGCTGACTTACAACGCTGGAACGGCCTTTGGCTGTCCTGGTGGGGTAGGATAGCTATTGTAAAGATGAATATACTTCCCAGATTGCTGTTCCTCTTTCAAACGCTGCCAGTGCCAGTGCCTCCAGGGGAGCTGTGGGGGCTGGGGAAGGAGCTGCGTAGTTTTATCTGGCAATGCAGGTCTCCTAGATTATCTCAAGCTTTGTTATGGGCTGCTAGAGAAGTAGGGGGCAGGGGACTTCCGAATCTCGAGTGGTATTATCACTCGGCTCAGATTAAATTGGTGCTTGACTGGGAATTAGGGGAACATAAAAGTGGAGTCCAGCTAGAACAGGAATTTGGGGGTTGTGGGTTGTTGAAGCATAGGCTTTGGGAGTCTGGACCACCGCGCCAATGGATTCAAAGTATTTCTAACCCCTTTGTACAACACCTGGCCAGGGTATGGCACCAAGCTCATGCTAAATTAGGTAATGGAGCTTGGGTGTCCTCTCTGGCCAACATACAATTCGAACCCAAATTTCAGGCAGGGAGAGATAATTGGGTCTTTAAATCAGTGGTCTCAGAGGGACCTGAGTGTCTTTCGAGATTTATTGGGAACCTCCGGGATCCTATCTTTTGCCATGCTCCAGATGAAATTTGACTTGCCTGATGGGGACTATTTGGCCTATTTCCAGATTAGGCATTTCATGCAGGCCCAGGGTTGGTGTTCCCCCTCATCCCTAGAGCGAGAACACTTAAGAGAATTAATGGGTGCTTCTATAGAAGGTTCCTAGGCCGCTCTCAGTGCTGTACCAGTACAGGAGAGGTCATTCCCACGCTCCTTTCTCCTTTCAAAGGCATTGGGAGGGAGATCTGGTGTCACCCTTAACTACTAAGGATTGGGGAGTAACGCTGGACCAGAGCCTAACCATGAAAGACCAAGTAGACTCTTTGGTCAAAAAAGAGTTTTTTACTCTCTGGAAGCTTCGGTCCATTAGAGCATATTTTGACGCACCATCATTTACAATCCTGGTACAATCCCTCATACTGAACCAACTGGATTACTGCAACATCGCCTATCTGCCAATTTCCCAGAAGAATATGCGGCGATTGCAACTGGTGCAGAATGCAAGCAGTCAGGCTGATCTTCGGGTTGAAGAAGTTTGATCACATAACTCCCTCCTACCGACTCCTGCATTGGTTGCCAATGGAGGCGCGTGTGAGGTTTAAGTTTGGCTGCTTTTGCTTCAAGGTTCTATTCGGTCTAGCCCCCAAATACATAACTGACCTATTCTCCTTTTCAACCAAAAGACATAAAAGAAGCTCAAACTTGAATTTTGTTTCCCCCCTGGTTAGAGGATGTAAATTCAAAATTCATCACCAACATCTTCTCTCTTATCAAGCAGCATTATGGGGCAACGATCTGAAACAACTACTTATGCTTGCCAATACAAATAGGGAATTTAGGAGACAACCGAAAATATATCTGTTCCTAAAGTACATAGGAAACTGATTCGCACAATCTCTCTCTCAATACCAGATCTCTAGAACTGCTAAAACAGGGCTGCCCAAGTCCGGTCCTCGAGATCTACTGGCAGGCCAGGTTTTCAGGATATCCACAATGAATATGCATGAGAGAGATTTGCCTACACTGCCTTCTTGGTTTGCAAATCTCTCTCATGCATATTCATTGTGGATATCCTAAAAACCTGGCTTGCCAGTAGATCGAAGACTGGACTTGGAGCTCAATTCTACTCAATTTGTAACATTTTTTATAATCATTGTAAACCGCATAGAACTTGATTAATAGATTGTTTTGTTCTGATAATATAAGTACTGGCTAGAGTGGCTTGCAACCTAATGCTGAAATGCTCCATTTATAATTAAATCTGTTTTACTTTTTTGTCCTCTAATGATAAACTCCTTCCCATCAAACATGAAAAACACAAAATATTCCTACCTGGTGGGCATCTTCTCAAAGTCTACATCCAAAAACTGTTCATAGCTGGAAACAAATCCATCCAACCACAATTTCAAGTAGTCTGGGTCCTTCTACAGGAGAGAAAAAAAAGAACATAAAGAGAATCAGTCTACAGTCTATATATTATATCCCAACATAACATAACATCAAATTTCTAGACCGTATAACCATAAGTTCGATGTGGTTTACAAAAGGTTATGAAATGAAAAAGTACAATGAAATCCAAGTTTCCAAGTTTATTTAAAAATTCAATTAAACGCCTATCAAATACTAAGCGTTTTACACATGTAAAAATTAAGGAGGAGAAACAAATTTTAAAAACAAATAATATTTAAAAACAAAACATAAGACAACTCGCATAAAAACAGGTACATTGAACACTAGAGATGCTAAACAAACATTTTGTTGTAACTGGAGAAACCAGGTGTAGGTTTGTTTATTTAAGCTGGTTAATTATTTAACAAGCCAGTTTTAGTTTCAGCACAAAGAGATTAATTGTTCCAACAAGTTCATCATTTTATTAGGTGTCAATTTAGGCAAGGTTTTACTTTGGGAAAGTTAAAGATGACTGGTTCAGCAAGTTTGTTCAGCTATCTTGTTTTCAATGTGGCAAGATTTTTTATATACTGTATATTAATTTAAATGTTGTTTTTGCTTGCTAAAAGTAAACACTTTTGTTTGGGCTAGATACTTAAGTAAGAAGCTGTGCAACAGCCTGCAGGTGTATTAATTGCCCATTTACAAGCTTTGAACCACTTTTGCATGTTTTTATAAGTAAAATGCTCCACTTGCTTGGCAACCTTCATATCCTCACTGACAATCACCCCTAAATCTCGTTCTGCTACCGTTCTTGTTAGGATCTCACCATTAAGGGTATAAGTCTTGCATGGATTTTGGCTGCCCAGGTGCATAACTTTGCATTTTTTGGCGTTGAAGCTGAGATGCAGATCCTAGACCAGGACCAAGACTTTGAAACTCAATGAGAGGCACATTGGGAATATGTGCAAATTTCAAACATTTAAAAAAATTACTAAAGACATGCCTGTTTGAGAGCCTTCTCTAGATTTAAAGTACACACAGAGCCAGAGCATCAGCATTTAGTATCAACATTCAACAAATTGGGAATCTGACTGCAAGTAACTGGGGATTTTTAACAAAGGCATGCTTCATCCAAGGCAAGACAAATTATGGGTTGCATACGCAGGGGTTTCATCAGCCATTTGCCTGAAGTCATTATGCCATTGTATAGATCCATGGTGAGGCCCCATCTGGAATACTGTGTGCAATTCTGGAGGCCACATTATCGCAAGGATGTGCTGAGACTGGAGTTGGTCCAGAGAATGGCCACCCGGATGGTCTCGGGACTCAAGGATCTCCCGTACGAAGAACGGCTAGATAAATTACAGCTATACTCGCTCGAGGAGCGCAGAGAGAGGGGAGACATGATCGAGACGTTCAAGTATCTCACAGGCTGTATCGAGGCGGAGGAAGATATCTTTTTTTTCAAGGGTCCCACGGCAACAAGAGGGCACCCATGGAAAATCAGGGGCGGGAAACTGCGCGGTGACACCAGGAAATTCTTTTTCACTGAGAGGGTGGTTGATCGCTGGAATAATCTTCCACTTCAGGTGATTGAGGCCAGCAGCGTGCCTGATTTTAAGGCCAAATGGGATCAACATGTGGGATCTATTCACAGAGGAAAGATAGGGGAGGGTGATTAGGGTGGGCAGACTGGATGGGCCGTGGCCCTTATCTGCCGTCTATTTCTATGTTTCTATGATCCACTTGTACACGTTCTACTCGACTCAGGATTTTGTAGACTTCAATCATATCTCCCCTCGGCCTTCTCTTTTCCAAGTTGAAGAACTCTAACCGTTTTAGTCTTTCCTCACACAAGAGGAGTTCCAACCCCTTTACCATCTTCTTTGAACCTTTTCTAACACTACTATATCTTTCTTGAGATAAGGAGACCAGAATTGAGCGCAATACTCCAGATGAGGTTGCACCATGGAGCAAATCAGGGGCATTATAATATTCTTAGTCTTGTTAATCATCCCTTTTTTAATAATTCCTAGCATCCTGTTTGGCCGACGCCACACATTGGGGGGGAAGGTTCCATTGTATTGTCTACAATGATATCCAGATCCTTTTCTTGGGTGCTACCCTAACATCTGGTAACTGTGATTCAGTTTATTCTTCCCAATGTGCATCACTTTGCATTTGTCCACATTAAATTTCATCTGCCAAGGTCCGCCTGCAATTTTTTCACAATCTGCATGCATTAACAACTTAGAACAGTTTAGTATCTGCAAATTTAATCACCTCATGCGTCATTCCAATTTCCTAATCATTTATAATTAAGTTAAATAGTACCGGTCTCAGTACAGATCCTTGCAGCACTCCACTGTTTACTCTCCTCCATTGAGAAAAATGACCATTTAACCCTACCCTCTGTTTTCTAGCCAATAACCAATTCCTCATCCACAACTGAACTTTGCCTCCTATCCCATGACACTTTTATTTTCTCAAGAGCCTCTCGTGAGGAACTTTATCAAACGCTTTCTGAAAATCTAGATACACTATATCAGGGGTGCCCACACTTTTTGGGCTTGCGAGCTACTTTTAAAATGACCAAATCAAAATGATCTACCAACAATAATTTTTTTTATAAAAACACAAAGCACAATGTACGCAGAGAAAATGTTAATTATCATTTATATTCCGGGGTTTTTTCAATTAGGTCAAGGCAGATGACTCTATGCAATGTCACCTCAGTAACAACCATACAAAAATAGACAAATATACTCCCTTCCATTTTACTAAACCGCAATAGCAGTTTTTAGCGCAGAGAGCTGCGCTGAATGCCCCGCACTACTCTCGAAGCTCATAAGCTCCCTGCGCTAAAAAACTCTATTGCGGTTTAGTAAAAGGGAGCCATAGTGAAAAATATAGACAGCAGATATAAATTCTCAAAACTGACACATTTTGATCACTAAATTGAAAATAAAATCATTTTTCCTACCTTTGTTGTCTGATGATTTCATGAGTCTCTGGTTGCACTTTCTTCTTCTGACTGTGCATCCAATATTTCTTTCCTTCTTTCAGCCTCCTGTATGCTTCCTATCCTCCAGACCTCATTCTTTCCCAACTTTTTCTTTCTTTCTCCCTGCCTCCTTCTTTCTTTCTGTCTCCCTGCCCCCTTCTTTCTTTCTCTCTCTCTCCATGCCCCCTTTCTTTCTGACTCCCTTCTTTCTTTGTCTCCTTGCCCCCCCCTTTAACTCCCTGCCTGCCTCCTTTCTTTCTTTCTCCCTGTCCTCCCCCAAGCCACTAGGTTTGCCGCCGCCACAATCGGGGAACAGGCCCCCAAGCCACCGCCGCCCCAAGCTCTCCCTGTAGAAGTGGCACGATGACCAGCATTACACTTCCCGACGTCAATTCTGACATTGGAGAGGAGTTCTGGGTCAGCCAAGCAGTGATTGGCTGGTCCAGAACTTCTTCTCTGACATCAGAATTGACGTCGGGGAGCGGAATGCTGGTCGGTCCGACGCTTCTGGAGGGAGGGTGGTGGGGGACGACGGTGAGAGGAAGGCTGATCGCCCAGTAGATCGGGATGGCAACACGAATCTATCACGGAGCCCGGGATGGGCTCCGTGATCAACTTGCCTTCCCAATCTACCGGTCGATCGCGATCGACGTATTGAGCGCCCCTGCACTATATCAACTGGCTCACCTTTATCCACATGTTTATTCACACCTTCAAAGAAGTCAAGCAAATTGGTGAGGCAAGATCTCCCTCGGCTGAACGCATGCTGACTCTGTCTCATTAAATCATATTTATCTACATGTTCCACAATTTTATTTTTTATAATTGTTTCTACCATTTTGCCCAGCACTGAAGTGAGGCTTACTGGTCTGTAATTTCCCAGTTTGGAATGTATCTTCTCAATAGTCAAGTAAAGTACTCCAGTGCCACACCATAAAGTACATGATGTATTATTGTCAGAATCTTATACTCGATTCAAAATTCGATAGGTAAAACAGTGCAATTTTTTACATACGGGAGTGATATGATCATATTTTGACATCCCAGTAATTAATCTAGCATCTGTATTTTGTATTACCTGCAGAGCATGAATTCTTGCCTTTGTAATGCCTAGAAATAGAGCATTACAACAATCTGAAAATCTAACATCGATAACTTAGGTCTGACTCTTGACAGAACCCTCATTTGCATAAAAACTCCCTTAATTACATGCAATATATGATTCTCCATCGATAGGTGACTATCAAGGTACACACCCAACAATCTTTTTTTTTAATCTATTTATTAAATTTGTAATAGAAATACAGCAAAATACAAAGCATAGAAGTAACAAACTGCAAAAGCAATAGCAAACCAGGCAAAAACCATATTGTAGCTCTTCAGTATGTGACAAAAAAACCCTCCAAGCAATCCCTCCACACCCTAAGAATCCCCCCTCCCTCCACAACAACAAAACCCCCTCCCCAACCTCCCCCCAGGCCTGAGAGTGAGAGATACCAACTACTACACAACTCGTAGCAACTGAGAGGATAAAAGGTCCCCCCCCCCTTACAAGGAGAATCTTCAGGTAAGCACAACAGGAGTAGTTTCTTTCCAAGAGATGTAAGCAGACCAAGTTTTTCTACTTAATGCAGTCAAAACAGCAATTAGGGAGGCCAAACTTCGTGTGGAAGAAACTCTAGCAAAGAACATTAAGAAGGGAGACAAATCCTTCTTCAGGTATATTAGTGATAGGAAAAAGAACACAGACGGGATAGTACGCCTTAGCAAACCGGATGGGAATTACGTGGAAGCAGATTCAGATAAAGCTGAACTACTGAACGAATACTTCTGCTCTGTCTTCACTTGCGAGGCACCAGGACACGGTCCTCAGTTAGAGGCTAAGTCAAGTGCGGACGGCCCGTTTCAGAATTTTGAGTTCACACCAGGTGAAGTTTACAGCGAACTGTCAAGACTAAAGGTAAATAAAGCCATGGGACCAGACAATCTGCACCCAAGAGTGCTCAAAGAGTTGTGCGATGTCCTGGCGATACCGCTAGCCGCACTCTTCAATCTCTCCCTAAGCACGGGGAGAGTACCCTTGGACTGGAAAACAGCCAACGTCATTCCTCTGCACAAAAAGGGTTGCAGGGCAGAGGCTGCGAATTACAGACCGGTGAGTCTCACATCAATAGTGTGTAAACTCATGGAAACTTTAATTAACATCGGGATCTGGATGTGCCCCTTTGCTCCCTGACTAATCACCCCTACCCTACAAATGTCACCCTGATACACCTCCTACCTTTTAATAAAAACACGACAACAACTTTGGGAATTAGCCGCAGCTCAGTTTATTAATAAAATTAACATATTATAATTTCCATCAAACAGTGATTAACATAAATCCAAGAGCTCCTCCCGAGCTACCCCAAAAACCAACTTTCAGTGCCCTCGACCCTGCCACCTCAACAAGGGTCAGAGGGGTGGCATGTCCCTCATGCCCCTTTATCCGGGTCACCTGACCCCCCGGGCACGGCACCCCGCCGGCCCACCGCTCATCACCCGATGAGCCCAAAGACCGAATAGCTCGGGAGATCCGCCCCCGAACTACTCCCAAAACACCAAAAAACAAAGGGAGGGTGGGAGGGAAAAAACGCCCTGGAGGACCCAAACGGTTGAGTCCTCCACTGCCCCCTCCTTAAATCCCCTCGCCTCCGCACCTCCTCCGGCACGCACCCAATCCGCTTAAAAGCTGGCTGACGCCTTTTAACAGGCCAATCAGCCGTCGGGCGAATCACACCGCCCCCCCGACCGCCCCGGCCGATGAGCAACACGGAGGCCCACCAGCCCCGTATTATATTTTGCCCATCGGCACGAGGCCTCGGGCTCCCATTAAACGCAAATTAGACACGATCCAGTCTGAGGGAAATCTACGGGATCCCAATCAACATGGATTCACCGGGGGTAGGTCCTGCCAATCTAATCTCATCAGCTTCTTTGACTGGGTGACAAGGAAGCTAGACTTGGGAGAGTCTATGGACATCGTGTACCTGGATTTCAGTAAAGCATTTGATAGCGTCCCACACCGCAGGCTGTTGAGCAAAATGAAATCGATGGGGTTAGGAGAAACACTAACTACTTGGGTCAATGATTGGCTAAGTGGAAGACTTCAAAGGGTAATGATTAACGGTACCCTCTCTAAAACATCGGAGGTGACCAGCGGAGTACCGCAGGGTTCAGTCCTGGGCCCACTCCTTTTCAACATATTCATAGGGGATCTGACTCAGGGGCTTCAGGGTAAAATAACATTATTCGCCGACGACGCTAAACTATGCAATATAGTAAGGGAATGTAATTTACAGGATAGTATGGCAAAGGACCTGCTTACATTGGAAAGATGGTCCTCAACCTGGCAGCTGGGCTTTAACGCAGGGAAATGTAAGGTTATGCACCTCGGTAGCGGTAATCCATGCAGAAATTACACCTTGAATGAAGAAACTTTGACTTGTACTTCGGCGGAACGAGACCTAGGAGTAATCATCAGTGCAGACATGAAAACTGCCAATCAAGTGGAGAAGGCTTCATCTAAAGCAAGGCAGATGATGGGATGTATCAGTAGAAGCTTTGTCAGCAAGAAGCCTGAAGTCATAATGCCATTGTACAGAACCATGGTGAGACCTCATCTGGAATACTGTGTACAATTCTGGAGGCCACATTACCGTAAAGATGTGCTTAGAATCGAATCGGTTCAACGGATGGCCACCAGGAGGATCTCGGGGCTAAAGGGTCTCTCGTACGAGGAGAGACTAAACAAACTACAGCTCTACACTCTAGAAGAACGTAGGGAGAGGGGAGACATGATTGAGACATTTAAATACATCACGGGACGTATCGAGGTGGAAGATGATATCTTCTTTCTCAGGAGATCCTCTGCCACTAGAGGGCATCCGCTCAAACTCAGAGGCGGGAAATTTCATAGCGACATCAGGAAGTATTTCTTCACAGAAAGAGTGGTTGACCATTGGAATGAGCTTCCAGCGCAGGTGATCGAGGCCAGCAGCGTGCTGGACTTTAAGAATAAATGGGATACCTATGTGGGATCCCTATGAGGGTCGAACTGGAATATCGGTCGCTAGGTATAGACTTAAGAGGATGGGTCAGTAGGGTGGGCAGACTTGATGGCCTATAGCCCTTTTCTGCCGTCATCTTCTATGTTTCTATGTTTAAATTTAGACATAGTATAGACATAATTCACATTCTGTTGCACCACACTCAGCGCAGAAAGGTCAGGCTTCTTCCAAGATGCTGCTAACAAAGTTGGATTTTCTGTGGTTGCCAAGTCTCATATAGAGTCCATAGGCAACCAGGGAATAACTTAAAGCGGCGCTCACTGCAAAAAGAATTGTTTCATACGTACCCAACCTTTCCACATCTCCCATTTCCAACTAAGCAGATATCGTAATTGGTAGTAAGCTCTAAAATGGGGAACCGCCACACTTCCCTGTTGCTTATGCTGATAAGAGCATATTACGCTGAACTCTTGAAGGACTATGATTTCATATATACAAAAACACTCACTTCTCCAACCACTTAAAGAAAGAAAGTGGCAATGGTATGGGTAAAACAGAAAATAAATACAATAATTTGGGAAGAACCACCATCTTAACAGTGTGGACTCATCCCATCCACAAGATATGCAAATGCTTCCATCTCTCAAGTTCTTGCATTATATGTGCAACCAGGCCAGGATAGTTTGCAACATACAAATCAGAAAGAGTTCTAGTCAAATTGACTCCCAGATAGCACAGGAGGTAGAAGCCCATTTATAAGGAAAACTTGCAGCAATATGGCTTCGCTCCACTTCCGTAAGTAGAAGCTCCAGCATCTCAGATTTAGTGCCATTAAAACCTGCCCAAATATCCCAAATAAAGTCATCACCGCCTCTAAGGAAGTAAAGGGAGTGGCCAGAGTAAATAACACATCGTCTGCAAACAACAAAACCTTTTGTTCCACTCTGCCACCCTGAATGCCATGTATATCAGGATGCTGCCTCACCAACTGCACTAAGGTTCCATGGCTAAGCACCGGGGATAGGGCACACCCCTGGTGAGTTCCCTTCCCCAATTGAAAGCTTGCCGAATACTGACCATTGATCTTAAGACCTGCCAAGGGATAAGAATAGATAATCCGCAACCAGGTCATATAAGAGCCATCAAACCCCATCCTCTCCAATAGCCTAAATAGATAGGGCCAATAGATCCTATCAATGGCCTTTTCTGCATCAATCTATAATAATAAAATGCTACGCGCGCATGCACACTTTCGCCGCGTGTTCCCTGATCTGTCGGGATGTGCCAGCAAGAGTGCGCATGCACGCTTACGTCACCACAGGCGAGCAAATGCGGAGTCCTGCCGTCGCCTTCCCAAGCCTTCTACTTACTGTTCCCCCCTCCCCTCAGAGCAGGCCGCACCACGCTGCCCCTTCACAACGCCAGCCACAACGGTGATGTCCACTGGCTGGCTCGGCGGCAGGTTGGAGACAGCGCCGATCCTCAGGTCCCCCTCCCACCCTACCGGCCAAAGTTTCTTTTTAACTGCAGCGGCTCCTCTCACGAGCCGCTCCTGCGTCGGAGAAGGCGGTGATCGTGAGAGGAGCCGCAGGAAAGTTAAACTGGTCGGGGCTCGGGCTGTTCGGTCCATGCAGGCTCCTCTCTCGCGGTCTTGCCAGCGGACAGGAGGGGAGCAGCTGGCTGGAAGAGAGAAGGGGACGAGCTGGGAGATGCAGCTGTAAGGAAAAGAGCGCCCATGCCGTAGCCTCATTGAGGAGCTGGCAAGCCCAGGCAGGAAGGAAACTGCAGACTATGGGAGCACTGGCAATCCTGAAAGCCTGCCTCAGTGAGTCGACGCTCATCACTCAGGAGCCTGCCTCTGTGAGTATTCTCCCCTTTGATGCCTGTCTCAGAAAAGTTTTTCCGGGACGTTTACTTATGAGCCTGCCTATGGGGAGTTTTAGTGGATAGACAGTCAGTAAAAGTAGTGAGTGTAGGAGGGGCAGGAGAAGCTAGACTGAAAAAGAGTAAAGTCTCTGTTCTTGGAAGGGCTAGATAGGAACCCTCTTGTTTATCTTTTATGTTGTGCTTAGTCACGATCCCCGCCTGCATCGGACTTCAGACGCAGGTGGGGATCATGAGAGGAGCCGCCGCCATGTCTTTCAACTAAAAAATACACTACAGCAAGGCGAGCAGGGAACAGGCCAGACCGAAGCATCAGGGAAATGGAGGGGGAGGGCATGCTGCGGCTGCTGCAAAGGGAAGTGGGGGGGAGGGAAAAATTGCTGCTGCACAAGGAAATGGAGGGGGAGGGAATTCTGCTTCGCCTTCTGCACAGGGAAGTGGGGGGGAAGGGAAAAAATGCTGATGCACAGGGAAATGGAGGGAGAAGGAATGCTGCGGCTGCTGCACAGGGAAGTAGGGAAGGAGATAAGAAGAAAGACACAGGGGCAGGGAGAGAGACAGAAAGAAAGACAGCGGGAGGAAGAGAGACAGAAAGAAAAAGACAGGGGTAAGGAGAAAGACACAGGGACAGGGAAGACACAGAAAGACAGACAGACAAAGGGGGCCAGGGAGAGAGACAGACAGAAAGAAAGACAGCGGGACAGAGAGAGAGACAGAAATAAAGACAGACAGACATATATTCTAGCACCCGTTAATGTAAAGGGCTTTGAATTAAAAAATGAACTTTGTCATCCGGAGCCGGCATGCTCGATGCCAATCCTGATCCAAAACTTTTTTTACACTGAATTCTGTGAGCTTTAAATGATCTGATTTGCATGCCACCTCCCCACCTCACCCTTGAAAATCAATGTATATTGTATATATCATCACAGTCCCTGGAGATCACAACTCACCCCCCCCCCCCACCTCCACCCCAACACCACACTAACCTTCTCTACACACCTGAACCCCTGTTGACTCTCCCATCCAAACCTCCCACTGCAGTCTGACCCTACCATCCAAACCTCCCTTTCCACAATCTGGCGGGTTTCCTTAGTCGCTTGCCGGACCCCCCACCTTCCCTTATCACGGTCTCAAAAAAAATTACAACTGGTGCACAGGAAAATGGACAGGGGAGGGAATGCTGATGTAGCTGCTGCACAGGGAAATAGGGGGGGAAGAAAATGATGCACAGGGAAGTGGGGTGGGAGGGAAATGCTGCTGCACAGGGAAATGGAGGGGGAGAGAATGCTGATGTAGCTACTGCACAGGAAAGTGGAGGGGGGAAATAAATGATGCTACATAGGGGGCAGGGAGAGAGACAGACAGAAAGAAAGACAAATAGTGGGAAGGAGGGGGAAAAAAAGAAAAGAAGAAAGAAACAGGAGCAGAGAGAGAGACAAAAAGAAAGAAAACCAGCGGCAGAGAGAAACAGAAATAAAGAAAGACAAACATACATATATTCTAGCACCCGTTAATATAACGAGCTTAAAGACTAGTTCCTAAAATAATAGCAGACTCCTTGGCATGCTGAGCTTTCCAAATTAAATGACATACCCTTCTGATATTATTAAAGGTTTGTTGGCCCCGGACAAAACCCGCTTGATCGTCCTGAACTAGGTGAGGCATGTATTTTTGCAATCTAGAAGCTAGAATTTTTGTGAGGATCTTATTATCAACTCCCAAAAGATAAATGGGTCTATACAATCCACATTGGGCAGGATCCTTTCCTGACTTCAAAAGCAGAGTAAATCCCACAAGTTGCCAAGAGTGAGGAAGGAAAACCCCCGGTTCAAGGCCATTGAGAAAAGCAGCCAAAGGTTTAACTACATATTGCTTAAAAACTTTACAGAATTTGGTTAAATAGCCATCTAGGCCGGGTGCCTTTCCCACTTTCATATCCCCAATGGCCCAGAGAATTTCCTCCTCGCTTATAGGCATAGGTAACTGCTCCAACTCTCCTTCTGACAAATGAGGTAAAACCACCCTGTCCAAAAAACCATCAAAAGCATCAGAAGACACCTCACTCTCAGGGGTGTACAATTGCTTATAATAATGGGAAAAAGTATCATGAATCTGAAACGAAGTGGTGCAATGCAACCTCTGGTGAACTACACGAGTGATATAATTGCGTAGAGTTCTTTTCCTCAAAGTATGAGCCAAAAGCTTCCCTGCTCTATTAGCCAATTCAAAATAAATCTGAAGAAGAGATTGCAATGTCACACTCATGTCAGCTAAATCAACTTCCTGCAAGTCCAGGCGTAGCTGTTTAAGCCGCAACTCCAGCTCCCGATCATAAGACCTGTACTTATGAGA
Organism: Geotrypetes seraphini; assembly: GCF_902459505.1. Taxonomy (NCBI): domain Eukaryota; kingdom Metazoa; phylum Chordata; class Amphibia; order Gymnophiona; family Dermophiidae; genus Geotrypetes; species Geotrypetes seraphini. Next base: position 150,050,156 of record NC_047088.1, read on the forward strand.
GTTCTCCAACTGATAAATCTGAGATAACAGCTCAATTCTCCGCTTCTCTCGTTCCCTATAGACATGAAAACCCAAAGCAATAAGCTTCCCTCGTAGGACCGCTTTCAACGCCTCCTAAATAACAGCGGGTGAAACCTCCTCAGTGACATTCAGTTGCAGATACTCCTGAAGATCTTTACCTATAGTTTGAATATGCTGAGGATCTAAAAGTAAACTATCATCCAATTTCCAGTACTTTAAGCCCCATTCGTTCTGTAAAAATCAAATGGAAACACCAACAGGGGCATGATCCAACCATGATTGATTATCAACAGAGGAGTCACCCACCTGTGCAACAAGATCCTTGCTCACCAACCATAAATCTATTCAGGAATAGGTAGTATTGGGATCTGAAATAATGCATATAATCCTGATCAAGGGGATGCTGAAAATGCCAGATATCTATGAGGTCCCAGGTCTCCATAAATAGTTTTAACTGCTTCCGATCTTTTTTGCTATAAGTTGCCGACCGTGTGGAATTATCTCACTCTTGATTAGGTGTTACATTAAAGTCCCTCCCACTATCAGCGTCCCCTCTGCCCGAGAACGGAGGAGCTCACCAATCTTGACAAAAAAGGACAGGAAACAGAGGGTAGGAGTAAAAGGGCAATACTCGGACTGGATAGGGGTCACAAGTGGGGTCCCACAGGGGTCAGTGTTGGGACTGCTGCTGTTCAATATATTCATAAATGACCTGGAAACAGGGACAAAGTACGAAGTTATAAAATTTGCGGACGACACAAAACTCTCCAGTAGAGTCAGAACTGTTGAGGAATGCAAAGAATTACAAGGAGACCTGAACAAACTGAGTGAGTGGGCAAAAAGATGGCAGATGAGCTTCAATGTAAAGAAATGTAAAGTCTTGCATGTGGGGAAGGGGAACCCAATGTACAGTTATACGATGGGAGGGAGGGTACTGGGGGAATGCTGCCTAGAAAAAGACTTGGGGGTATTGGTGGATAAAACAATGAAGCCGGCGGCGCAATGTGCAGCGGCCTCAAAGAAAGTGAACAGAATGTTGGGCATAATCAAAAAGAGTATCACTACCAGAACGAAGGAGGTTATTCTACCACTGTATCGAGCGATGGTGTGCCCACATCTGGAGTACTGTGTCCAATACTGATCGCCCTACCTTAAGAAGGATATGGCGATACTCGAGAGGGTCCAGAGAAGAGCGACAAGGATGATAAAAGGTATGGAAAACATTTCATATGCTGAAAGGTTGGAGAGGCTGAGGCTCTTTACCCTGGAAAAGCGGAGACTTAGAGGGAACATGATAAAGACTTATAAAATCATGAAAGGCATAGAGAAGGTGGAGAAGGACAGATTCTTCAGGCTAACCGGGCCACAAAAACAAGAGGGCATTCAGAAAAATTGAAAGGAGACAGATTCAAAACGAATGCTAGGAAGTTCTTCTTCACTCAGAGTGTGGTGGACACCTGGAATGCGCTCCCAGTGGAGGTGATAGGGCAGAGTACAATATTGGGCTTCAAAAAGGGATTGGATGACTTCCTGAAGGAGAAAGGGATTGAAGGGTACAGATAGAGGGTAACTATATAGGTACTAAATGAATAGGGAATAAAGAATTTAGGTTAAGGACCACTTACAGGTCACAGACCTGGGGGGCCGCCAAGGGAGTGGACTGCTGGGCACGATGGACCCCTGGTCTGACCCGGCAGAGGCAATGCTTATGTTCTTATGTTCTAACTGAAAAAACTGGGATCGATTAAATTATACTTTTTGGTGGGAATCTCTATATCACACTTTTAAAATGGAACATATGGTGGCCATACAACAGGGACATTATAGGAAGTTTATGAATATTTGGGAGCCATTGACAAAATTCTGTAAAGAGTGATTGTTGATTTTCCCCTTTTGATAATACATATCCAGGGTAGGTAGATGGGAGGGGGGTGGTAAGATTTTTTTTTTTTTTTAATTTGAGTGCAAATTTTTGGATAAATAGAAGGTGGGATGATATATGTATTTGTCATAGAATATAATTCTGAGTGAATTTAAGTGCTGTTAAAGTGTAAATGACTGTATAATATGTTGCACTTATTTTTGGCTTTAAAATGAATAAAGATTTACAAAAAAAAAAGAATTTATCCTTACTGCTTACAGCTGTTTCCTACAAACACTTTAGAAAACAGCTAAAGACCTATTTTTTTTTTCTAAATTATTTGACTACCTGATTCATTCATTTTTAATAATGTTCTGCGTTTATAATTTTTGTAAACTGCGTAGAACTTTTTGGTAATGCGGTCTATAAGTACAATGTTATGTTATGTTAAGAGCACCTCTTAGTTGTTGTACATTTCTTAAAAGGACTCTTTTGCACTCTGATATTAGTAGCGGTTACTATTCATTATATGAGATACCATTTGAGAAACAATCAAGAAAAAAACTTTTTTGTTTCTTTAATACATTTATTGTGAAAAGGAATAGAAAAGAAAGAAAGGAGTAAAGCCAAAAAGTTTTAGAAAGTATTAATACATCTTTAAATGATTCATTGAAGGTTTGTTGGATCAATGAAAGAGAATTCAAACCAGATATAACCAATAGACATCATTGTAGTCTATGGTTTGGATTTCTGAGGTACTTTCTTTCATATACATTTATGATCTGCGCTATAGCAGCATGCATTTCTAACTGGATAGACCTTTAGTTGCTTGATATTTTGTAAACTAGGGGCTCCTTTTATCAAGCCGCGCCAGTGGGATTAATGCGCGCAACGTTTCATCATGCGTTAACCCCCGCGCTGGCCTAAAAATTACCACCTGCTCAAAGGGAGGCGTTAGCGGCTAGCGCAGCCAGCAGTTTAGCGCGTGTTAAACCGCTAGCGCAGCTTGATAAAAGGAGCCCTAGGTTTATCACCTTTTTCTTCAATCCCATGGGATGTAACACAGGTAATCGGTCTTCTTGGTTGACATGAAAGGCAAAACTGACAGAACAATGTGTAAAGAAAGCCTTGCTTCCATAATCTTGAGGAACGACTCCCTGCATGAGAGGGTCTGTTATTTATTTAAAAAATTTCTAGTCTCAGCTATACTGCAACTCGGCTAGCAATGTTGGCATTTCATCTTATGCAAATCAAAACTTTGTTTAGGAATAAATAATCTCAAATATCAAGTTTATTAAGTTTATTATGCAATTTGATTAATCGCCTATTCTACATTCTAGGCGATATACAAACATAAATGAATAAATAAAAACTTGGGTTAATTATTACATAGACAAATAATATTACATAATTACAAAAACTTACAATCATGAAACACTAGGAAATATATATTTAAAGGGTTACATTCTGTATCAAATTCTGCTCTACGCATGACAATCGGAAGACAAAACAAATTCTAAACCATAATGTTTATATACAAACTACAAACTGTGTACATCACACTTTTGTACCCCCATTACCAACACACAGTTCAGCTGGCTGTCAAAATATTGTCTGAAAATATCTTTGCCATGACTAACATCATTAGCCCTTGCATACCAACAATCATGCAGGGCTTTTATTCACATTGCCCACCTGCTTGGAATTGTTGCTGTAGAAACTGTGTGGAAGCTCAATAAGCCTAAAACAAAATCTCTGCCCTGTTAACAAATGTACTCTGAGGCAACAGGAGAAAACATATTTCTTCTAGAAACAGTTATCTTTACTGCCATGAACAAGAAATCTTCATGGAAATAAAAAGGTTATTTAAAACTAAATACTGTATACAGACAGTGATATCGTTTTATCGGACCAAGAGAATAAATAAAAGATGATACTACAGTGGTACCTTGGATTATGAGCATAATCCGTTCCAGGAGCATGCTTGTAATCCAAAATGCTCGTATATCAAAGCAAGTTTCCCCATAGGAAGTAAGGGAAACTTGCTTTGATATGTTCCCACCCCCCCCTTCCCCCCCCCCCGAGGCCAGCAGCGCTGCTCCCCCCCCCATGAGAACCGGCATTGCTCCCTCCGAAGGCCCCCCCCCGCGAACCAGCACCCTCCCCCCCGCTGCCACCGGCACCCCCCCCCCACTGCAACCTGAGATCCCCCAACCCACCCGAACCCTCTTCTTACTTCCAGTGTAGCCTCCGCATCGGCACCGGCACCAGTATGTCGGGTGCCCGAAAATCTGCTTCCTGTGCCAGGCCTTGAGCATGCACACATGCTCAAGGCCCGACACAGGAAGCAGATTTTCGGGCACCGGCACCAACGCACAGGACATGCTGGTGCCGGTGCAGATGCGGAGGCTACACTGGAAGTAAGAAGAGGGTTCGGGTGGGTTAGGGGATCTCAGGTTGCGTCGGGGGGGTGCCTGATGGCGGCGGGGGGGGGGGTGCCGGATCGCGGGGGGGAAGGTGCCGGTTCGCGAGGGGGGGGGCGCTCGTACAGCGAGGCAAGCTCAGTTTACGAGGCACCAAGTTTGCGAACGTTTTGCTCATCTTGCAAAACACTCGTAAACCGGTGCACTCATAAACCGAGGTACCACTGTACTAGAAAATGTATGAATCATGAAAAGCATTGCAATGACATTGTGAAGGACTAGGATGGAAAAGTGATGGATAATTAAATGTGACAGGCAATAGAATTTTATGGCTCATAATGAGTTAAGAAACCCTGAAATAAATGGCACTGAAAACTGTGCTAATACCTTATACAGGACTCTACAGTCACCCACACGGGATCAAACTTGTACTCCTTCTATAGTGCAGTGTTGTTGTGTCTGTTACTCAACATAGAAAATATGCTACACTGGTCAAATAAGCTAGAGATGTAATGGAGATACTGCTGAAGGAAGAGTCAGTATTTTTACAGTCCAGAGGGTTGTTGGATCCAAGACAACATAATGGCACATGCTAGGAGTAGTATACTAGGATTTTTACAAAGCCTTTGATACAGTTCCTCATAGGAAGCTCATAAGTAAACTACCCGTATACACTCGAATATAAACTGGGATTTTGGAGCAAAAAAATCTGGCCCAAAAATGGGGGGTCCCGGTTTATATTCGAACCAACAATAACACCACCCTTCCAAAATTATTGCAGGTTGCCGCCACCAGGTTCTGCACCCTGCCCCCCTCCCTGCCCTAGCCTCATACCTCTACAGCCGATCCCCAAGAATTTGCGGGAGCCAATAAGGAAGCCGCTCAGCGCCGAGGAGTAGCACCAAATCACATGCCTGCTCGTGCCACTCAGCGGCTGAGGAAACTCGCGGCAGCCAGTTAGCAGCAGGGCAGGAACTCAGAAAGTTTGCTCCTGCCCACTGTACCTCAACCAGGGATCAGCAGTAGAGATATGAGGCTAGGGCAGGGAGGGAGGCAGGGTGCAGCACCTGAGAGGGAGGGAGGGTGCAGAATCTGACGGAGAGGGAAGGAAGGGAGCTGGGTGCAATGCCTGGAAGGAAGGGAGCTGGGTGCAGTGTCAGACAGGGTTGGGAGGGAAGGAAGGGTGCTGGATGCAGAGTCTTACATGGGAGGGAGGGAAGGAAGGGGGCTGGGTGCAATGCCTGATAGGGGAGGAAGGGAAGGGTGTTGGGTGCAGTGCCTGACAGGGGAAGGAGGAAGGGGGCTGGGTGCAGAGCTTGGCAGGGAGTGGGCTGGTTGCAGAGCCTGACAGGACAGGGCACTTGAATATTAAGCCACTCAACTTAAATTCGAGTCAACCATTTTCCTCCTTTTGGGGGGAAAAAGGGGGTCTCCACATATTCAGATCGACTTATATTCAAGTATATACTTTAAGCAGCCTGAGGACAGGCCCTAGGATAGTCAACTGGATTAAAATTAGAACATAAAAACATAATAGCAGCCTTACTGGGTCAAACCAATGGTCCATCAAGCCCAGTAGCCCATTCTCACAGTGACCAATCCAGGTCCCTAGTGCCTGGCCAAAACCAATGGTCCATCAAGCCCAGTAGCCCATTCTTACAGTGACCAATACAGGTCCCTAGTGCCTGGCCAAAACCCAAGGGTGACAAGAGGGCAGTATTAAATTACATTCAGTCAAAAGAAGAAAAGGTGAGTACTGAAATGGCCCTAGGAGCCACTGAGACAATTCTGTTTAATATCTCTGTAAACAATATTGCCAAAGTGTTAGAAAGGAAAATGTGCCTTTTTTGCAGATGACACAAAGATCTACAACAAATCTGTTAAGCCTAGGAGCAGCCCTTAGGCTAAATCACACTACATGGTTGTGACCAGCAAAGCAGGGAGCTAGGCCAGGGACAAAGGGGCACCAAACAGTAACCTACCGCCTGCTGAAGGTAGAGAAAAATACTGGAACCTTCCAAGGGGCAATATAGCTTATCTGGGCCAATATTCTGACTGGCGGGGAGTCACGAGCGGTGTGCCGCAGGGATCGGTGCTGGGGCCGCTACTCTTCAACATATTTATCAATGTCCTGGAAACGGAGGCAAAGTGTGAGGTTATAAAATTTGCAGACGATACCAAGCTCTGCGCCAGAGTTAGGACCAGGGAGGAGTGTGAGGAACTGCAAAGGGACCTCGATAAGCTGGAGGACTGGGCAAACAAATGGCAAATGCGCTTTAACGTAGATAAATGCAAGGTCATGCACATAGGGAAAAAGAACCCGTTGTTCGAGTATAAAATGGGGGGGAGATTGCTGGAAGACACCGGACTTGAGAGAGACTTGGGTGTGCTAGTGGATCCATCCATGAAACCATCCGCACAGTGTGCAGCAGCCTCGAAGAAAGCCAACAGGATGCTGGGCATCATCAAGAGGGGCATATCAACCAGGACGCGGGAAGTCATCATGCCGCTGTATCGAGCGATGGTGCGCCCACATCTGGAATACTGCGTTCAATATTGGTCGCCGCACCTCAAGAAGGACATGGCAGTTCTTGAGAGAGTCCAAAGGAGGGCAACGAAACTGGTAAGAGGGCTGGAAAACTTCCCATATGCTGAGAGGCTGGATAAACTGGGGCTCTTCTCTCTGGAAAAAAGGAGGCTCAGGGGGGATATGATAGAGACCTTCAAAATACTTAGGGGCATAGAGAGGGTGGACAGGGACAGGTTCTTCAGACTAAAAGGGACGACAGGTACAAGGGGGCACTCAGAGAAACTGAAGGGAGATAGGTTCAAATCAAATGCAAGGAAGTTTTTCTTCACCCAAAGGGTCGTGGACAAATGGAATGCGCTCCCGGAGGAAGTGATCCGGCAGAGTACAGTACAGGGATTCAAACAGGGATTGGACAGATTCCTGAGGGAAAAGGGGATCGTGGGGTACTGAGGGAGGTGCTGGGGTGTTGCATAAGTATAGACAGCTCACCAGGTCGTGCAGGTGCAAGGCCGGAGGGTTAGGACATTGATGGGAAGATAGGACTTCGATGAGAAACCTAGGGGGCAAGGGGGCCCCTTCTGGTGATTAAGGCAGGTCATGACCTGTTGGGCCGCCGCGGGGGCGGACTGCTGGGCGGGATGGACCTCTGGTCTGACCCGGCAGAGGCACTACTTATGTTCTTATTATGTTCTTATGGTGATGTCACTGGTAGAACTCAGTCTTTCTCTACCTTCACTTGATGGCAGAAAGGATACGGTAACTCATTTGTTCAGAACGGTAAGCTGACACTACAAAAACACTTTGATTGTAACCACAAAAAGTCTGGCATTCCCTTTCCCCTTTGTTCTAAAATAAAAGGTTAGCATGGGTCGGCTTTGCGACTAACATTACTAATGAGGTGTTGAAGTTTAACTAACACCCAAACTCAAAGTCTGAGATGAAACTTTAAAATGGAACCTTAAAGTTAGCAGATCAACTTAAAAACAAAATTTCTAGCTCCCAGCATGCCCCGTGCTCTTCTTTTTCCTCCATCTTGGACATCGGGGCAGGCTCTTCTGCATCAGACAGTAGCATACCAAAATGTCTGGAAGGCTCTGGTCCAAGACCATTTTTGCTAGCTATAAGCGTGGACTCCAGAACCAGCGGGAGTATACTGTTTTGCTGAAAATTGAAGGGGTCTATGCCCATAATGAAACAGACTTCTACCTGGGCAAGAGATGTGCATATGTGTACAAGGCTAAGAATAACACCATAACTCCTGGTGGCAAACCCAACAGAGCACGTGTGATCTGGGGAAAGATAACCCGTTCCCATGGCAACAGTGGTATGGTACAGGCCAAATTTCAAAGTAATCTGCCTGCCAAGGCAATTGGCCACAGAATCCGTGTGATGCTGTACCCATCAAGAATCTAACTCATTGCTGAAACTAAAAGTAAAAGTTAAAAAAAAAAAAAACCCCAAAAAAAACAAAATTTCTAATTTATTTAAATTAAAAAGCAAATGATTTCTACCAATCCAATTAAAAATGATAAAAGGCAAGACGCTATCAAATTATAATCTATTTAGCAGCAACAGCCCCCCCCCCCCCCAAAAAAAAAAAAAAAAAGAAGTAGATGTCCATCTGTTTAGATCAGATAGAAAACATTCATATCTTGGATGTGACACAAGGGCACAAGATATATGTTAAACACAAGAGCAGAAAGTGCTGCTGATAACAGCAATTAATGGAAAACTAGAAGAGAGGCCGAAAGGATGCAATCTGGCAGTTAAGATTTAAAACAAAAAAGAAGAACAACATAAATATATATAAAAACACTAAACCCCTCTTTTATTATGAGCTTCGGAGCTTTTAGCGCCCCAGGCTGCGGTAGAAACCTCTACTGCAGTTAAGTAAAAGAGAGCCTAAGTGAAATCAATAAGATGTAAATTACTTAAACAATGGTGCTATTAACCTCCTTACTAAAAGCGCAGATAATGAAAACATTCAGGCATCATAGCACCTTCTCACTAAATATCATAAAATCTTGGATATGGCCAAAGATGCTTACTTATCTTGATAATATAGTCTAATGTTGATATCAGTTTTCATTATCAAAAATAAGTCATTCTCTCTTCTGTGAAAAAAAAAATCCAAACCATCAAATAATCTCAAAATATCCCAAGCAAGAGTCCATATGCAAGTGTAAAGCATTCTTATAAAAAGTTCTTAAGAGTCCTATTATAAATCCATGTCATCTACCGAGTCCTTTGAAGATAAGATTTAACCCAGAATAGGACTGTGCATTCAACCAGATTAACATGGTAACTTTATCCAAGAACTTATCTAGCATTCCTCAGTGGGACCTTCATGAAAAGCTATTTCATTATAGTGGAGACCTGACTTTTTGACACACTACAGAAGACAAGAGTTAAGATTCTAGGATAAGCAGCATAAAATCTGTTTTACTCTATGGGATTTTGCCAGGTTCTTGTGAGCTGAGCTGTGTTGGCCACTGTTGGAAACAGGATACTAGGCTTGAGGGACCTTCGGTCTATATGACAACTCTTATGGTCTTATAATCTTATTCTCAATAGTGTTTTCTGCTTATACATAACAAGTAGTAGAACTGATGAACACAACAGGACAGGATCCACTGCTAACTGACTCATAGAAACATAGAAGATGACGGGCCATAGCCCATCAGGTCTGCCCACTCTACTGACCCACCCCCAAGTCTACTATCCTAGGGATCCCATTCCTGGTGACAGACAGACAGACTTATACCGAGCCATAACTTGATTAAATAAAAGTAGCCAAAAATCACTACTCATATATAGCACTTGGCAGAATACTTAGTAAATGCATATTCTATTGCTACAGATGCCAATGAAAAATCCAAACAGAATGCTGTTAAACTACTGGGTAGCCTGTCCCAGGCAGAAGAGTTTTACTGGCAGAATTTAACAGGATCTGCCAGGGCGAACACAAGCACTGAATAGAGAAGGAGGAATTTTAAGTTAAACAAACTCTCACATGTACTACCGCTGACTGCCTGCCTTTTAAAGTAGGTATCTAAAACACTGAACAGAAAATATTGCAAGCAGGTCCTTTCCTTGAGTCCTGCTAGAGTCCTGCTAGACCAGTCCAGATCAATGAGTTAAGTCCCCAACCAGCAAATGGAAGCAGAGAATGCCAATGTTTCGGTGATATTATCACCAGTATATGAAGTGGTGCAGCCCTGGAACTCACAAACATACTACTGATAAAGCAGATTTAAATCACCTGAACCACTATTATACATGAACATCATTTTCAAGTAATATACTTGTATACAGCAGCAATATATAGCAGTGACAAAGAGCAACCACATAAAAGAACAGCAGCATGGAACTCCATAAAAAGAATGAACAGAATGACAGCACAGCTTGATTGAAACAAACAGATTAACAACAACCCGATTGCCCAGCACGACAGCACTACACAGACGGCTGGGCTGAAGCAGATGAGCACGTGGTAGGCAGAGAGAGAGTGGAGGGGAGAGGACAGAAAGGCAGGCAAGGCACAGAGAGGGCCAACGGCACGGAGACCACTGCAGCTAGCTTCGGAGGCAGCCAGGAGAGTCGGGAGGCGGCTGGGCTGAAGCAGGTGAGCACGTGGTAGGCAGAGAGAGAGCGGAGGGGAGAGGACAGAAAGGCAGGCATGGCACAGAGAGGGGCAGAGGCGAGAGATAACTCCGCCTAACCCTCCAACGTCAGCAGCACCCTGAAGCCGAACTCCCCCATAAAAGAGACTACAGTAATGATCCACATTGGGACAAATGTCAGCAGGAGAGACTATAGAAGAAGCATGCTGATAGAACAGTTCAAGATTCTGGGAAGGAAGTTGAAGATGAGGACTCAGAAGATAGTGTTCTCAGAGATCCTACCAGTACCGAGGGCTGATGTGAAAAGGCAGGAGGAACTACAATCAATAAATGCATGGATGAGGAGATGGTGTAAGGAAGAGGGGTTCCAATTAGTGGGGAACTGGATAACGTTCTGGGGGCAAGAGCAAGCTCTCAGGAGAGATGGACTGCACCAGAGCGCGGCGGGAACAACGTCAGGAGAGGAATAGAACAGGCTTTAAACTAAGAAGAAGGGAAAAGCCGACAGTCGAGCAAACGTCGACAATTCAGAAGAAGGTATCCCATGAAGATACTAAGGGGGAAAATGGCTGGGAAGAAACAACGGGCAAATTACAGGAGTTGACTAACCCAGAAGAGGAGGTTAGAAGGATTGTAGCACAAGAGAAGAAACTAAAGACCGAAGCACAGGGAAAGGTAATGAAGACAAGAAAATACCAGGATCTAAATTGCATATATACTAATGCAAGGAGCCTAAGAAACAAAATGGGAGAATTAGAAGCCGTGGCCAATGCAGAGGACATAGACATCATTGGAGTCTCTGAAACATGGTGGAATGAAGAAAACAAATGGAATACAGCACTGCCGGGGTACAAGCTCTATCGTCAGGACAGAAAGGAGATGGAATAGCCCTATACATAAAAGAAAGCATACAATCGACAAGAGTGGACACAGCAGAGATAACCAACAAGCTGGAATCGCTATGGGTTAAAATACCGGGAAGGAAAGGGCCTGAAATAAAGATAGGCCTACACTATCGTCCACCCGGGCAAACCGGAGATATCGATGAAGAAATGGAAGCCAAGATGAAGCGAGAATGCAAAACTGGTAACACCATTATTATGGGAGACTTCAACTATCCCAGGATAGACTGGAGTCTTGGAAGCTCAAAATGCGCTAGGGAGACAGAATTCCTGGAGGCTACACAAGATTGCTTCATGGAGCAGCTTGTTAGAGAACCGACGAGAGGAAATGCCACTCTGGATCTAATCCTAAATGGGTTAAGGGGACCTGCAAAGGAAGTGAAAGTAGTGGGACCTTTGGGAAACAGCGATCATAATATGATGAAGTTCAAGGTTGAAGTAGGAATACCGAAAGGAAAGAGAACCATAGCGACAACTTTCAACTTCAAGAAAGGAAACTATGAAGCAATGAGGGAAATGGTAAGGAAGAAACTTAGGAATACTTCCAAGAAATGGCAGACGGTAGAACATGTCTGGTCTTTTTTTCAAGGACATGGTGAGCGAGGCGCAAAATCTGTATATCCCCAGATTCAGAAAGGGGTGCAAAAAGAGTCGAACAAAAGACCCGGCGTGGATAACTAAAATAGTGAAGGAAGCGATAGGCAATAAGAAAAATTCATTCAGGAAATGGAAAAAGGACAAAACTGAGGAGAATTGGAAAGAGCACAGGAAGTATCAAAAAGAATGTCACCGTGTGGTTTGAAAAGCCAAAAGAGAGTATGAAGAGAGGCTAGCCAGGAAAGCACAAAATTTCAAACCGTTCTTTAGATATGTTAAAGGGAAGCAGCCAGCTAGGGAGGAGGTGGGACCGCTGGACGACGGAGACAAGAAGGGAGTGGTGAAGGAGGAGAAAGAAGTGGCAGAAAGACTTAACATGTTCTTTTCATCTGTATTTACAAATGAAGACACAACCAACATACCGGAACCTGAGCAAATCTTCAATGGAGATCAAGCAGAAAAATTAACATCCATGGAAGTAAGCCTTGAAGACGTATGCAGGCAGCTAGAAAAATTAAAAACTGACAAATCCCCGGGTCCAGACGGAATCCATCCAAGGGTTCTGAAGGAACTAAAGGAGGAAATAGCGGAACTACTGCAAATTTGCAATCTATCCCTGAAAACAGGAGTGATCCTGGAGGATTGGAAGATAGCCAACGTTATGCCCATCTTTAAAAAAGGATCAAGAGGTGACCCGGGAAACTACAGATCAGTGAGTCTGACCTCGGTTCCGGGGAAAATGGTGGAAGCACTGATAAAAGATAACATCGATGAACATTGTGAAAGAAACAAACTTCTGATAACCAGCTAGCATGGATTCTGCAAAGGGAGATAATACCTAACGAACTTATTGCACTTCTTCGAAGGAATTAACAAAAGGATGGACAGAGGAGACCCCATAGACATCATATACCTAGACTTCCAAAAAACCTTTGACAAGTTACTCCATGAACACCTACTTCGGAAACTGAAGAACCATGGGGTGGAAGGAGACATACATAGATGGATCAGAAATTGGTTGGCGGGTAGGAAACAGAGGGTAGGAGTGAAGGGCCACTACTCGGACTGGAGAAGGGTCACGAATAGTGTTCCGCAGGGCTCGGTGCTCGGACCACTGCTATTTTAATATATTTATAAATGATCTGGAAACAGGGACGAAGTACGAGATAATAAAATTTGCGGACGACACCAAGCTATTTAGTGGAGCTCGGACTAAAGAGGACTGTGAAGAATTACAAAGGGACTTGAACAAACTAGGGGAATGGGCGACGAGATGGCAGATGAAGTTCAACGTTGAGAAATGTAAAGTACTACATGTGGGAAACAGAAACCCGAGATACAGCTATACGATGGGAGGGATGTTATTGAATGAGAGTACCCAAAAAAGGGACTTGGGGGTAATGGCGGACATGACAATGAAGCCGACGGCATAGTGCGCAGTGGCCGCTAAGAGAGCGAATAGAATGCTAGGTATAATCAAGAAGGGTATTACTACCAGAACAAAATAAGTTATCCTGCCGTTTTATTGGGCGATGGTGTGTCCGCATCTGGAGTACTGCGTCCAATATTGGTTGCCGTACCTTAAGAAAGATATGGCGATACTCGAGAGGGTTCAGAGGAGAGCGACACGTCTGATAAAAGGTATGGAAAACCTTTCATACGCGGAGAGATTGGAGAAACTGGGACTCTTTTCCCTGGAGAAGAGGAGACTTAGAGGGGATATGATAGAGGCTTACAAGATCATGAAGGGCATAGAGAGAGTGGAGAGGGACAGATTCCTCAAACTTTCGAAAAATAAAAGAACAGGAGGTCATTTGGAAAAGTTGAAAGGGGACAGATTCAAAACAAATGCTAGGAAGTTTTTCTTTACCCATCGTGTGGTGGACACCTGGAATGCGCTTCCAGAGGGCGTAATAGGGCAGAGTACGGTACTGGGGTTCAAGAAAAGATTGGACAATTTCCTGTTGGAAAAGGGGATAGAGGGGTATAGATAGAGGATTACTACACAGGTTCTGGATCTGTTGGGCCGCCGCATGAGTGGACTGCTGGGCACGATGGACCTCAGGTCTGACCCAGCGGAGGCATTGCTTATGTTCTTATGTTCTTTCCTCAACTTGTGAGCAAAGGTGTCCTCCTCTCCTCATATTGTTGCCGATTTCTTTGAATTTTCTGTTTGATATATGGTAGACTTTTTGTTTTTTTCCTATATCATAAATGGCATGATGGGACAGCATCAGAGACTATTCTCATGGAAGTGCATATTAGAATACAGTACCACAACTTAAGGGCCCAGCCCCCTTTGGACTGGAATCCTCTAGCCCTAGAATCCTTTCCCTATCACAAACCAAACAGTAAAGCAAGCACTATTCTCAGCCTACACAGGTAGGTTTTGTACTGATCTAGCAGGGTTCAAGGAAAGGAAATTTGCAGGTAAGAGTAAATTTTAACTTTCTTATCAACCTGTTAGACCATTCCATAAGAACATAAGAGGTGCCATACTGAAGAATGGGTGGAGGGATTCAGATTTTAACCTTGGTTTTATATTGATGGTATATCAAGTAAATTGAACTTGAACCTACAAGGTATTCTCCCTATATAAAATTAGGCAATAATCCTAAATTTCTGCTGATTAATTCATTCTTTAAGAAGTGGCAAGGAAAGGGACACACAAGTTAAATGGTGGTCAGTTCTCCTCTGGTGAACAAATCAAAAGGATGCAGAAGATCCAGAATACTCAAATTCTATAGTACTGTCAGGCAGATCAGGCATAGTGTGGTCTCCCTGCCAATTGGTTGGTATGAAAGGTAAGGTGAGAAAAGTGGACAGAATATGCATCATTGCCTGCTAGATTTAGACCCTCATTTTACAAGCCCTATTTGTGGTTGATACATGCATAATCTGGCACTTAAATAATCCTTATGAAAGATAAATAAATACTTGGGGACTTGTTTATTTACAGCACTTTCTAAACCACACAGTCACTAAAGGTCTTGGCAGCTAACAATCAAAACATTCACAATCAAATAAAAATCATATCAACTCAGAACTGACCATGAGAGACCAAGTCAACTCACTGGTCAAGAAGGTTAAGGCAGCTGAGAACAATCAGATCAGCCCTAAGCCCGAAAAACTTCAGGATAATGGCCCAAGCAGTCTGCCTCCCCTACTTGGACTACTGTAACTCCCTCTACTGCCGCATCGCAGAGCAAGACCTTAAGAAACTGCAGGTACTCCAAAACATAGCAGCAAGGCTTATCCTTCGCAAAACTAAATATGCGAGGGCAAGTCCACTACTTAAGGAATTGCACTGACTAACAGTCAAAAAACAGGGTTCAGTTCAAAATTGCATGTATGGTCCATAAAGTCATATACAGAGAAAACTCAACTGGACTCACTTCTGTTATCCTCGTCTTCAATGACTCGAGGACAATTCAATGCTGGAAGCTACCACTCCCCTCCTCACGCAGGTCCGGAGAAAAGCTCTCTTCAAGACCACCTTTGAATTCCAGGACCCAAAGTCTGGAACTAACTCTCAAGCAACTTATGACAACTTACCACATACTTCCAATTCAGGAAGACACTGAAAACGCATCTATTTTCTTCACTGCAATGAGCTGTTATAACATATTTATGTGTATGTGGTCTACACCTCTGTATCATTTTTAATATTATGTAAGCCGCAATGATTCCTAGTTGACATTTGCGGGATACAAGAATCAGTATGGTATGGTAAAATACATCAACAAATATTATTATACTTGTATAGGGCCTCTTTTGCTAAGCCACAATAGAGGGTTATACCACAGCCCGGAGCACTAAATGCTCCGACGCTCACAGGAATGCTATGAGCATCGGAGCAGCATCGAAGCATTTAGCGTTCTGTGCTGCAGTAGAAACTTCTATCACAGCTTACTAATAAGGGGGTATAATATTTTACTTCAGTCCAAAAGCCTGTTTAAAGTAGTAGCATCTTCAACTTTCTTTAAAATGTCCAAATTTTATGTTAAGGATAAGAACATAAGCTGGTTTAAAAAGAGTAGTCTTCAGCTCTCTTTTAAAAGTATCCAAATTCCAAATCCAACCCCACCCCCATTTATCAAGCTGCACTAGAGCACTGTTCTTCAACCGCCGGTCCGCAGAAAATTCCTGTCAGTCCGCACAGAGCCAGCAAGATCGGATTGGGGCCATCAGCAGCATTTGGGCAGAAACGGCGATGAGCGGCATCGCCCCCCCCCCCCACGACACAATTCATGATCCGCAACGGGCCTCCCTCTCCCCTCGGCATCAACAGCACTTCAGATTGGCAACGCAGTGCTCAGTCCAAAGTTTCCCTCAGCTTCCTGTTCGAGTCAGAGGGAAGCTTTGGACTGAGCACCGCGTTGCCGGACCGACGTCCTGCGTGCTTGTACATGGTGAGCATGTTGTCGGGGCAGTGGCTGACTTAGGAGAGGAGAAGAGAGGTGCATGCTCTTTCAGGATGGCGGCCGGCTTGGATGGGGCCGGGAGGCCCTGACGGATGGCAGAGGCATCGGCTGAAGCGGGAAGGCAGCCACACGGGGACCCCGATGGAAGGAAGGCATCACTTTGGAATCGCTGCAGCACCCGCAGGCAGGTATTCACCCCTGGGCCACCATTGCTGAGTGCTCGTTTATCGAGGCAGTGCTCAGTTTATGAGACAAAAGTTTTCTGAGTGTTTTGCTCATCTTGCAAAACACTCGCAAACCAGTGCACTCATAAACCAAGGTACCACTGTATTTGTATTTATAAAATGACAATTGTACAGAATATTGTTTCTTTTTATACTTTAATAAAATACATTCAATATAAAATCATAACTGAGGCTTGTGCGGATGGGATCAGATGGTTTGCGGGGGCCGAGCTCGCTGGAGTTAACCTCAATGGCGATTCCACTACATGGCACTGGAACGCAGTGAAGCCACTTCCTGGTTACAGAGGAGCCACAGGACTCAAAAATGCCCCATCCAAACTGCTGCCCGAAGCTTCAGTTCCAGGTTCAACTGAAGGGGAGGAGGTAGTCGGTCCTGCTGAGACTCGATATCAATCAAATGAAGACTCTTTCATCCCAGAGTGGAATCTGATGCTGGAGGAGGCTCTTGCATCTTCCCTCTCCTCCTCCCCATTCCACCAAAGGCAGGGGGTTCAATTCAGCAGCTTATTGATCAAAAACACAGAGCTTCTCTGTTTGTGCGTCTATCCACTATGATGCAATCTTGGATTTCTTATAGTTGCAAAGCCTGTTATGTTGCTATTCTACAACATGTTTCTATAACGGGGTATGTACTGGCTTTGAACCTCTCAATATTATGTAAATCTATTTTCCTAAAAACCGATGTTTATGCTAAATGCACCCAGTGCACAAACATCCATTGTTATTTCTTTTTAAAACAGGCAGATTCATGTTCTAAAATACTAGTAAAACTTGAGATGCATGACCTGCATGTTTCAATTCTTATTTTTATGACATGTCTAAAATGGGGCTGCTCATAAATTGCCAGTGGTCTTCAATACAAGACCTGCGAGCCTATGGTGGCTCACACACCTATCTGGAGTCCGTCCCCCCCACCGCGAGATCCAATGTCTGCTCACCATTCTCATTATGGCAGCACTGCTCTTACTCTTCGGACTGCCTGTAGCGTAAGTGAAGTAAACACACTGCCTTCATCACTTGGACTCTCTTCTCTCCCAGTCAGTCATCCACTTCAGCCAGCCCTCACCATCTAGGAAGATGGTCAATTACCTCCAAGCCTCTACCTCCCCGCATAAAGCCAGCCATTTTTCCATCCCAGCTATCCCCCCTGCCCCATTTAGCCAACCTCCAGACCCTACTCCCTCATATAACCAGCTAAATCTTTCCTCAGCAAGCAAATAGCCCTTCCCCTTTTGGCAGTTCTACCAGAACAGGAGCATCCTGTACTCTGCACTATACAGTAAGAGCCACACTGAGTAAGAATTCCAGCATTAAGTCCCAAGCCTTGCAAGACTGGTACAGGAGTTCTTAACAGTGTGGCTCAAATTCCTAGAGGGCTGTATGGTTCATTGCTCAGGAAGTTCCTAAGAACATAAAAGCTGCCATACTGGGACAGACTGCAGGTCCATCAAGTCCAGTATCCTGTTTCCAACAGTGGCCAACCCAGGTCACAAATACCTGGCAAGATCCCAAGAGTAAAACATTTATGCTGCTTAAAATAAGCAATGGATTTTCCCATATTCATCTTAATAAATGGCTTATGGACTTCTGTTTTAGGAAGTTATCCAAACTTTTTTAAACCCTGCTAAGATAACTGCTTTCACCATATTCTCCGGCAACAAATTCCAGAGTTTAATTACACTCTGAGTAAAGAAATATTTTCTCCTGTTTGTTTTAAATCCACTTAGAAGCTTCATTACATGCTCCTAGTCCTAATATTTTTGGAAAGTGTAAACAAGCGACTCACATCTACCCACTCCACTCCATTCAGTATTTTATAGACCTTTTTCATATCACCCTTGAGCCATCTCTTCTCCAAGCTGAAGAGCCCTAGCCATTTTAGCCTTTCCTCATAGGGAAGTCATCCCATCACCCATATATCTTTTTGGAAATACAGCAACCAGAACTGCACACATATTTGAGGTGTGGCCACTAGAGTTACCCGATTCGAATCGATTCACCAATCCAATTCAGCTAAATTGATTTGAATCAATTCATTCTCGGAAAAAAATCAGACTCACCGATTCAGTGTAGGCCCATAAGAGGGTGTTCCGAGGTCTAGCGCTGTCATGGTCGGGGACCTTCTCCCAGTGGCAGCCTTCACAACATGCTGCTCTTGCTGGCATCGGGCCTTTCTCTCTCCCGGGGTCCTTCTGTCATGGAAATAGTAAGTAGGTGGGACCCGGCAGAGAGGAAAGCCCAAACACCAGCAAGAGCAGTGAGTTGTGAAGGCTGCACTGCCGACAGTGTGTATGTGTGTTGGAGAGGATGATAAAGAAAGAGAGCAAGGGAGGGGGGAGGGAAAAAAAGATACCTTACTACAGAGTAGGCAGGGAAGGAGATGACCTGGAGACAAGAGAGAGAGAGAGATTAGATAGGGCAGTGGGGAAGAGTGAGAGAGGCTGAAGTCACAGAAGGAGGAAAAGAGAGAGATGCTGGAATAGGGGAACTGGGAGAGCAGAGGGAAGAGACAGAGAGAGAAATAAAGAGAAAAGAGTGGAAAACAGGTTGTCAAGAAGACCACTGATCAGTAAGGATTAGTG
Source organism: Geotrypetes seraphini (assembly GCF_902459505.1). NCBI lineage: Eukaryota > Metazoa > Chordata > Amphibia > Gymnophiona > Dermophiidae > Geotrypetes > Geotrypetes seraphini. The sequence goes on from NC_047088.1 coordinate 150,069,364, forward strand.
GTACTAGCAAAGCACACAGCAGCTACAACCCCCACACAAGACAAGTCTATTACAACATACAATCCAGGTGGATCAGTAAATCTTATGCCAGTATCTTACATGTTTTTATAAGGTCATCAGCATTGCACCAAATCATTTTTCTTTAGAGATTGTCTGTACATCATCCATTTTCCTCCTAAATCCTATACAGATCTTGAATTTCTACAGTCCACATGCTAAATTCTGCACGTTTTAATCCATTTAAGACAGCGGTCTCAAACACGCGGCACACAGGCCGCATGTGGCTCTCCAGGTTTTATTTGCGGCCCGCGGTCTAGAGGCGATCATTCTCTTCCTTTTGGAGCAGCAGCCGGTTCATTCGTTCAAAGTCGCGGGTTGGCAGCTCCTTGCGCTATCCACTCCTGCATCGGAAGCCTCTCTGATGTCACATGGCCCCATGCAAAAGAGAAGCAGGGAGATCTCGGCCTGTTCCCGATAGCGGCAGCGGCAGCAGCCTATTCCGTGGCGGCGGTGGCATGGGGGAGGGCAGGAAGGAAGGAAGAAAGAAAGAAGGAGGGGGGACAGGGAACCAGAAACAAAGCAAAAAATGGGGCACGGAGGAAGGAAGGAAGAAAGAAAGAAGGAGGGGGGACAGGGAACCAGAAACAAAGCAAAAAATGGGGCATGGAATCAGAGAAAGACAGACATAGAGAAAGAAAAAAAAAGTTGGGGGAGGGAATGACGTCTGGAGGAGAGGAAGCATACAGGAGGCTGAAAGAAGGGAAGAAGTATTGGATGCACAGTCAGAAGAATAAAGTGCAACCAGAGACTGATGAAATTACCAAACAAAGGTAGAAAAATGATTTTATTTTCAATTTAGTGATTGAAATGTGCCAGTTTTGAGAAAGAAAAGATATTGAACTTTAAATGTGAGTGCTGCAGAAAAAAATAGAGTACTTGGAGAGCCACAGAAAAAATAGTTAATGTCTTATTAAAGACATGACAATTTTGCATGAGGTAAAACTCTTTATAGTTTATATATCTTTCCTTTTAACTGTTAAAGGAAAGTTTTATAAACTATAAAGAGTTTTACCTCATGCAAAATTGTCATTTCTTTAATAAGACATTAACTATTTTTTCTGCGGCCCTCCAAGTACCTACAAATCCAAAATGTGGCCCCGCAAAGGGTTTGAGTTTGAGACCACTGATTTAAGATGTCTGATGGGAACGGTAAAAACACAACTTTGTACTATCTGCACACCCCTTATCTTGCCAAAACAATTAACCTCAAAGGTTCTTATCTAAACCAGCAATGTGACTAACAAAATTCTCTTCTTTATTTCCAAACTGCAGGAAGCAAAAGAGAGAAAAGCCAGTGAATCAACCCTGTAAGATAAAGATATCTATAACAATGCTTGTACTGTTCCTGAAAGAAAAAAGGGTAGGCAAATAAAATAAAACCATAAAGACACAAACCCTAAATACTTATTAAAGTTTAACACAATCAGATTAAATAACATATCTAGCCAGTACCAACTCCAGAATATGAAAGTAAACCCCAAAGAACCTCACAACATCATTCAAAGCTCATTCAAAGTCATGCCAATATAGCAGGAACATATTTTTCTTCTTCATTGCTCACTAACAATAAAATATACAAGTATGAGACTGCTTATTATGAAATTGTTTAAAACAAACTTTGATTTAAAAGTCTCTTGTAACTCAAAGCATTATTTACCTTATTGCAATAAAGCATCCAGAGCTCGTACAGTCTCTCCTTCGATGCCATTCCTTCACCACCTCTCCTCTTTCCCATACGTATTTCAAGACCTTAAGATCTTCATCACTAGTCTTGGGGTGGCATAAAAGAGAACATTATGACCCATAAAATGTTCATTTCCACCTCGCAATGAAAAGAATAGTATAATCCGGCATTTAGAGATTTCTTCTGCCCAAGCTTCCTTATGTCAACAGAAGACTAAGTTTTATCAGGTCACCCTAAATCCTCCTCAATTGCTGCCGCTCACTTAGCCCAAGAGAAAAGTTTACTTCTCATTTAAACAGAACGTTTCACTCCATGAAGTCCAATCGTGCTCTCACATAACCAGCCTGGTAACGAAACGGGAGATTCGTGCCCTCATTCACCTGAGAGATACAAAAAAAAAAAAAAGAGGAAAGTGACTCCCACCAGGAAACAGGTGATAGATAAACCCACAACACTTCCTCCTGCCAATAAGTGGCGCACAGTAGGCTGCCCATCCCCTTCTGCGCAGAAAACACTGTCTATAGCTCAGTCCCGGGACAAGTGACAGCGACTACCAGCACGACCTACCAACACCAATCTCTGCCTCCAGGTGCCGGCGTCACCCCTTCCTGTCCACGCCGAACCCCCAACCGCCAAGGGGTCCCCGGCCCTCCGGGCTTACCGCCGCTTTCCAAACCAGGGCTACGAGCTTTACAGAGGCAGCTTGGGGCGTGAGGAACAGCCAGGGCCTCGCTCCTCCCCCCTCCACAACTCCCCACCCACATTCCAGCCCTGCTTCTCTCTCACTCTCGGACGACCTCGGCCACCGCCGCGGGCCTGGGATGCGTGACGTGAGCGCGCGACGTCAACGCCATGCGCCGCCTGCCGAACCGGTTCGGGACTCGGGACGTGGCGGTGGACTCTGGGGGAACTGTGGGCGGAACCGAGATCTCCTTAGTAGGGAGTGGTTTCGAGAGGGGAGGTTGTGTTATTTTAGGTTTTTTTTTAAAGAGCTGCTTAAAATGGGACAATGGTATTTATTTGGCATATGAAATGATGAGCTGGAGGAGGAAAGGCCGGACAAGCATTGGGTTATTTATAGGACTGAAGGCGTGTGTTTCCTCTGCTTCTCACTTCATATTTCGGGCGTTAGTTTATGAGCTCCATTTTTTTTTTTTTCGTTGGCTGTTGTGTTCTAAAGCTTTTATTTTGTTTGCTTGTGGAAGAAGAGGCGTTGCTTGGAAGAATAGTTAACTGTGCAGGGCTGAAACTACGTATTTTGGTATTTGGGGCATGGAATGTGTCGCCGAATTATGCAACCGGTGGGTGGCGGTGTCTCTAGACAGAAAATTTCAGGGACGCATCGGGACTTCAAGCTTGGTATGTGGGGAGCGGCAAGTTAAAGTGACTTTCTGTAACCATTATACCCAACTCACAAAGTACAGCTCCCAGCCTTGCCACCGTTAAATTGGCAATTGAAAGCACTACAAGAAAAGGTCTCGAGGGTTGTCTGTAGGAAACGGCTTCTCAGGATAATTGCATCCACTCTGCAAAACTATTATTAAACTTTGGTAGTGGTGAAGTGGATGAATAAGTCTTAAAGTCTGCATCTGTAAGTTCTCTTTACGACCATACTCGTATGTTCAAACTATATTATTAGGGCTGTACATCAATTAAAATTTGTAATTGCACGATTGACTGCATAAAACGCCCCCTCCCATTTCTTCTGGTACAGTGCAATAGAGAAACAGCAGTGTAAATTCTCAAAATTGACATATGAAACTAAAAATAAAATAATTTATCTTGCTTTTGTGATCTGGTGATTTTACCTTTCTAGTTATCTTATTCCCTGTGTTCCTAGCACACTTGTTCTCTCTGAACTCTGTTTCCAGGACCTCCTGTGTATTCACTATGAGGTACATAATAATTTTTTTTTTTTTTTTAAGTCTAAAAACCTGCCTAAATCGGCATTTGGACGATCAAAAAGACAGGTCGTGCAAGTACTGATGATCAAACAGGGTTTTAGATATATTTAAAACCCCAGAGCAAAAAGGGGCATTTTTGGAGAAGTTGGTAGGACAGAAGGAGGGCCAACCTAGACTTAAGGCTAGATTCACTAAGGACACCGATCGTGTCCAGGCCAGTTTGGAAACACTTTGCGACCCCGACCCGATTCATTAACCTTACTCCCGATCCAATTCGTGCCCGATCCAATCTGTGCATGCAAATGAGTGGGAACGGTATGCAAAGTAGGAAGGAAGCGATTCACAAAACAATTTCAGGAACTCCGACTGGGCTGCCCGATCAAAAAACAAGCGACTGCTGAGGACCTGTCGCTGGTGCAAAAACCCCTGCTCTCTGCCCCAACTCTCCTGCTTTCGGCCGCTCTGTTCTGTGCCCCAACTCTCCTGCTCTTAGCCGCGTTTCCATCTCTGCCGGGCACGGAGGGCCAGCGCATGCACAGACCATCTACAGGCAAAGAAGATGGTCTGTGCATGCATCAGGATCACTCTCCAGTGATCCGTGTGGTCGATGGGGGTGTTCCTCCGATTGCCCTCATTTGAATAAGGACCTGTTGTGGATCAGTTGGCCTGCCACGGATCACACACGATCTGGCAGGTTAGTGAATCGGGGCCTTAATCGTCTGACAGCCATAATCGAAAAGTTTAACATTTTGCCTGGACAGAACTTACACGTTTTGACTTAGACCAAGTCAAAACAGGTATAAGTTCCAGATCCCCGCCCCATAATGATTGCAGCAGGAGGAATGCCTAGTCCCTCCTGCCCAAAGCCGCTGCGACCCTCCCCAAAATGATTGCCAGCAGGAGAGATGCCCAATCTCTCCTGCCGATACTCCCAAACTCTCCCCTGGCAGGAGCAATGCCCAGTCCCTCCTGCCGTGATCCCCCAAACCCTCCCGCAAATATATGTATTAAGTTAGTCCAATAAAAGAACATTACCTACAGCTTATTTACTGACCTTAATGTTTCACACACAAACTAAGGATGGTCCTCTTATTATATCCAGCTGTAAGGCAAGGATCACTATTTACGGTACTTATAGTTGTGGGCCGTGAGCTGGGACCAGACATTTCTTCTCTCTCTTCTGAATAATACCAGGTTACTGTACTTAAGTAACACTTTTGTTACTTTTACTTGTAAAGAAGTATAGGAAATATTTTTTACATTTACTTTTAGCAAAGTAATAATTTCACCAATTTTTGCTTCTTTTACTCAGTTACAGCTGATGCAGTTAAAAGTAAAAAGCAAATCAGAAGCAAGACAAAAAAGTATTCCTTAGTAAACCAAATGAAACAGTAAAACCTGGAATAGGATTTTTTTTAAATTAAACCATGTGATCAGGATAATTGCACACAAGCGTACTTATAGCTATTCTAGGGTTGTAAAATGAAATGACAAAAAATAATGATGTAAAATATTTTAATAAAATCCAAAATCTTATTTTTTATTAGTTATCAATATTAGATCATAAGAGTACTCAATTCCTTTGATTATCAAATCAATTGATTATCATTTGCATCATGAGAATTATTCCAGAAGCCAAAAGCTGGCCTTGCTCATAAAAAATTCCAACGTTTTACCAGTTACACGTCCATATATATCCTAAATGACGACATTCCTTCATTACAATCCATCTGCAATATAATTGGTCCACATTATTTCCATATAAGGCTAGCTTCATATAGGCATGTCCTAAAATTACATTCTTATATCTAAAAAGTTACATTCTCACATTAAGCTTACATATTTTATAAAAAGAAGAAATACATAGACAAATATTGTAATATACTTACAAAGCTCCTCAGCTTTTATATCCTTTCCTGTAAATATCGGTGTCCTTTCTATACTGAGATCTTTGTCTCACTAAGACTGAACAAAGAAAAGATGGAAAGAGCAGATACCCCTCCCATCAAGATTCTACGAAGTAGAAAAAAGTTGCTCAAGGTCAGAGGTCAAATACCATCTGTAGCCTTATCAGGATCTCTTCAGGATTTCAGATATATGAAAATCAAAATAAAATATATTCACTAATCTATGTTTGTTGTTAACTTATATTTGTTAACTTATTACCTATAGCTACCTAAGTAATATTTCTATTATGTAATTTGACTAACTTACTGACACTTAATTTTGGATCAATTCATACCATGATACACATGTGGTTTAGATTTGTCTTTCCCACAGCAAAACTCAAGTCATGGCAAACTTAGAGCCCCCTGGTATGTGGATACCAGGTCAAAAGCCAACTCCTGTCTGCCTACATTTCCTTGAGGATTGGCCTAGTTCAGGCTGGTCACTCTTTAGGACAAAGAAGCCCTATAAACTTAAGCTTTTCCATCTGTTGGTATGGTGGTTATTAATCATAGAATGTCTCAGCTTGCCTTCCTGTACCAGTCCAGCACATGAGACATGTGTCAAATCAATATGTTAACTTAGAATTCCTGTCTTAAACTTTTGTATTTCTGATTATTTCATTCCAGCTTATCCAATTTTCATATATTTAGCTACCAATATCACATTCTCACTTGCTCTTGGATTAGGCCCTATCTATCAACAGGTTTTTCTAACTAGTAAATCCTGAGAAATGTGAGAAAGTGTAATAGCTGATTTTTTATTATTTCATGTTTGCTCACTTTGCTCACCCGTACCTGTCCAGGTAAACCAAGCTGGCCCGCCTCAGAACTACTTAAGGCATAGGACAAGGTCTTTACATGTAACACAAAACAGTGGGGAAAAAAATAAAATACAAAAGTGGGGACATCAACCAGAGATAAAACAAATGAATAAATATTTATTAAAGAACCAACAAAACAGTATCTATTGTATAGCAAATTAAGCTATATTGTAGACCCGACAAAGTCCATATTTCGGCATTGGTGCCTGCCTAAAGGGTGCAAAAGGCATTGTGTTATAGAAAGGAAATCCCAACAGGGAACACGCAGCGATTCATACTCGGGTCCTTTTACTAAGGTGCGCTAACCATTTTAGCATGCAGTAAATGCTAACGCGTCCATTATAGTATATGGACATGTTAGCGTTCTGCATGCGCTAAAACAGCTAGCACGCCTTAGTAAAAGGACCCTTCTCTATTTGTAAAAGCATCTGAAAAAACAGTAGATCATTTCATCTTAAATTTTGCTGTTCAGTGATAATAGTCTATGACAGGGGTAGGCAATTCCGATCCTCGAGAGCCAGGTCAGGTTTTCAGGATCTCCACCATGGATATGTATGAGATGGATTTGCATGCACTGCCTCCTTGAGATGCAAATCTATCTCATGCATATTTATTGTGGATATCCTGAAAACCTGACCTGGCTCCAGCTCTCGCGGACTGGAATTGCCTACCCCTGGTCTATGAGAACAAGTGGTGTCGCCTGTTTGTTGAACTGGTACCTGGTCTTTAGCCAAACCAAGTAGTAGTAAGTTGAGTCACTTTGAAGAAGAAATGAAGCTGAAACTGGGTTGCTGGTGAACAGATATGTCTCTACCACAACAGACTACTAGTCATCTAATGAAAATGTTTATGTTGGGGTAACTGTTCACTAGACTGATAGAGTCTTTAGAGAGAAAGTCTGTTTGACTGGCCCTATGACTGAAAGGCTCCCACACGTTTGACGTTATTGCATCAGTTCTCAAAGATATTCAGAATTTGCCATCAGATGAAAAATTGTTAGAACAGCAACAGATAAATGATTCCTAACTTTTTTAAAAGTTTTCTCTGTAATTGGATAGTATAACAATGATAATGAAGATGAAGATGCAAGTGATGAATTAGACTGCACAGAGTCTAGCAGCTACGACCTGGTTTTATAGGCCCTTATATAACAGTGATGCCAAGGGTGAGCTATTCCAAAGAGTGAGATTTATCGCCCTAAAAAGTTGGATTTTTTTCAGAAGTTGATCCAGAGAATCAAGAAAGATTTACATGTAGTATTGCTTTGCAAATAAAAAAGGGAGCATAAATAAAATTTATTTTACTTTGGAGCAGAGGTGTCCAATGTCGGTCCTCGAGGGCCGCAATCCAGTCGGGTTTTCAGGATTTCCCCAATGAATATGCATGAGATCTATTAGCATACAATGAAAGCAGTGCATGCAAATAGACCTCATGTATATTCATTGGGGAAATCCTGAAAATCCGACTGGACTGCGGCCCTCGAGGACCGACATTGGACACCCCTGCTTTGGAGGATCTGAAAGGATGCAGATATAGAGGAGGCAAAATGGATAAGTTCTCTAGACTGAAAATTGTTCTTCAGTGGCAAAATGTATCTGCATCAGGGGGCAGGGGGAGATAGTATGCAGAAAGGAGTACTCAGATTTCTTCCTATTGGTTGGGCCACCTAGATTTTTATTTTTTTTTAATCTTAGGCTTACCTATCATGAAAGCAATCAACAGGGGTGTAGCCATGGGGAGCCCAGGCTCCCCCAGTGGCACTGCTTATGCTGTCTGACATTCTCCATACTCTACAACCTATGCAGTCCAGTGTTTCCCTATCCTCCCTGCTACCTCTCCCCACCCACTGCCTCTGCAGTTCTCCCATGTCAGCTCTCAAAGCACTCTTGCCGGCTCCAGAAGCTTTCTTTTTGTGGTAAGAAAGCTTCCAGGACCAGCAAGAGACAAGGCTGCGTTGAGAGCTGATGCAGAAGAACTTCAGCAACAGTGTGTAGGATGGGGGAAAGTGAAAGAGATGCCCATTTGTGGGGAGTAGGGGAAGGAGAGACACATCAGACCATAGGAGGTGGGAGAGGAAAAAAGAAATGCATAATTACCCTTGGGGGAGAGAGGAGGAATGTGTTGCCTCCTCCAGTTTATTCCTGCCCCACCCCCAAATTGGAGGGCTGGCTACTCTACTAGATCATCAACATAACTGGAATAACATAAAAACTCACTTCTGTACCGCAACACTGTTCTATGCAGTTTACAAAAGAGAAAAGTGAATACAATAGATGGAATGCTTCAGTTACCCAGAAGATCTAGTAAACAAATGTTTTTAAAAGTTACCTGAATTTTTAATAAGTGTTGGAAGACATAATTAGACAATTCAAATCCTTATACCAAGATGCTACTTGATAAGACAGAAGGCATTGATGCTATCTTTTAAATTTACAGCCTTTAACAGATGGAAAAGTGAATAACAACATAAGTGTACTGGCACCAAGAAAGGGAGCTTAAAGATAGTGAGATTGAGAAAACCTTCCTAATCAGTGAGACTTGGCATCTATAGGTGGTTACAATACCATGAACCTTAATTTGCAGCTATTCAGGGGTTTCACTCCCCTTTTAAGCAGCTTACATTAAATGAAGCCATTGTAGTAACAGTCCCTATGACTGGGAATTCCAGCTAGCCAGTAAATGTCATTACAGGGGAAACAAATCCACAAGGAACAAAGCAGCAAAAAAATGAGTGGAATTGTCCAATCAGAAAGGTGCACAAATAAAAGTGTCTTTCAACTCATCTGATTGATCTTTATTCATCCAAAGTCACTCGGCCCGACATGTACATGTTTCGGCCCTAAGGCCTGCGTCAGGAGTCTTGAAGATCTTTGGGTATATGAACTATGATGTGAACCACTTGAAATGCCGTTTGTGTCTAAATAAAGCAAAACGCCGTCGTGTCGCGACCTTGCAGTAAGTGAAAATCTAAAAAGCTGTATTACTCTATGATAGCAATGATTTCTTATCATCCCTTTTCCACAGGACTGCGAATACTACCTTTGTAGAACTTCCGCCCCTGATGTAGAGTCAGATGATTTTGGCAATCAGTCCATGTCTTCACAGGCATGTATAAATACTGCCACTGACGTACACCAAAGGCTGACCTAGTAGGCCTTAGAAGTTTTGTTTCTTCCTTGTAATTACATTTTTATTATTTTTCATGAAAATGTACAACTCTGAAACATTTTGACATATCACAGTCTCATAATATTCATACACACTCATGGATGAATACACTCAAAAAAGGGGGTGAATTTGAAACTTACGAACAATAGCTTCAACCTATTATTCAGCTCAACTGAAAGGAAACAGAGGTAATTCACAGTGTGCACAGGCAGTACATTCACAATAGTCAATGGTGTAGTAAGGGGAGGGGGCAGACCACCCCCTGGGTGCCATGTCGATGGGAGTGTCAGCACCTCTCCACCTTGCCACCACACCAGGCCACGCTTGCACCATCCCTCCCTCCCACTCTGTACCTCTGTAGATCTTTGCTAGCATGAGCAACTTCTGCCTGTTGCTCGCGTCAGCCTGGTTCCCCTCTGAATCACTTCCGGGTCACGGGGCCAGAAAGTGATATCAGAGGGAAATCCAACGCTGGTGCAAGGAGCATGCTTGCAGAAGCCACTTTCGCTGGTGAAGATTTAGAGGTATGGGAGGAAGGGAGAGCACGAGTGTGCAGTAGGGGGTGGGAAAGAGCAGGGGTGTAGAGAGGAGGGCATGGGGGGCGCCACCACACTGAGGTGCCTCCTACCCATACTACGCTGCTGACAATAGTCACTCTTTAAATGTTTTCTGCGTCATCTAGGGGCTCACAAAGAGTTATTCACCATACACTTATATGATTTTTAATTACTAACTTTAACTCCAAGAGCCAAATATATTTACTGCTGCATACAGATGGAATTTCTTTGGAAAAACCCTTGCTATCACCACATAGCTCCCATTATAGAACATGGTAATGTTCTCATTTTTATTTTACTGCCATGGTCAAACCCACAAACCTAGCTCAGACAAGCTGTGCACTTTTACTGAATTACATGGATTGAGAAATAAAGGCAACATTACCTTCTGGTCTGAAAAAAAACCCATATAGGTTGCATTTTGTTAAGGGAAAATCTACTTTTAAAGAGACAATACCACTTTTTTTCCACTGCAGTGCATAGAAATTGTCTTTTTATAATTATCAGGGCAGCCACCCCGACAACCATAGGAAAAATAACCCAATGGCTCAACTACACTATGACCTAAAAACTGGCATTTTCCCCACATTAGGAGGAATTATCTTAACGCCCATTCCCAAGAACACAAAACTCAGTCCTTCTGACCAATTAGGCCAGTAGCTTCCATCCCCCTATTCATCAAAATGATGGAGGGATATGTAACAGAACAATTTGAATGCTACCCACAAAGCTTCTATATTCTTCACCCTTCACAATCAGGATTCAGGAAAAATAACAGCACTGAGACAGTGGTCGCAACACTAGTAACATATGGGAAAGAACTACTAAGCAAGGGTCACAGTGCGATGTAATTCAATTTGACCTAAGCAGCACATATTTGATCAAATGTCTGAGATCTTCAGCAATTTTGGATTCAGTGGCCCAGTCCTTTCCTGATTCCAAGGCTTCCTAACTGCTCAGCACTATGTGGTACGTAAAGATGGAGAACTTTCTGATAGCTGGCATCCTCCAAGCGGGGTCCCCCAAGAATCCCCACTTTCACCATCAGTGTTCAATCTCCTAATGCAATCCTTGGGAACTGACCTAGATCTCTCACGAATAAAACATTTCACCTATGTGGATGACATAATAATCATAAGAACATAAGAATTGCCGCTGTTGGGTCAGACCAGTGGTCCATCGTGCCCAGCAGTCCGCAGCATTAGTCAATACACTCAGCACTGTCAAAAAATGTGTCCGCATCATAGAAAACTGGACCTCGATCCACCACCTCAAACTAAATAAGAACAAATTCTTTTGGCTAGAACCCTCAACTGACCCTCGCTACACTCCAAGTATCACAGTAGATGACACAGACTTTCCATTAGAACTACAATCCTGAATCTTAGGAGTAGAAATAGATAACCTCCTATCCATGAAAAGCAACATACAATCTTTCCTTGTGATGAGAAAGCTAAGATCCATTAGAAAATACTTTGAAATAGAGGCTTTCTGAATTTTAGTGCAATCCCTAATCCTATCTCTTCTAGACTGCTGTAATATTACGCTAGTTCTTTTCTCCAAAATATTACTATCACGTCTACAACTAGTGGTAAGACTCATATGCAGACTTTGGAAATTGGAACATCTGCAACCATACTATATGAAACTACATTGGCTGCCGATAACCACATGGATCAAGTTTAAATTAGGCATCACTGCTTTAAGATCCTAAAGGGAATGCCCTCGCTTACTTAACAGAGTTAGCACCCTACTCCAAGGTGCCTCCAACAGATATTCCACCAGAAATCTTTTCCACCTAAAATTCCCAGCATGCAACAAAATTAAGTCTACTAGGCAAATTAACTTATCCATTCAATATCAACTAGCAAAATGCTGGAACCAACTACCAACTACTATGATCTTGTGACAACTATCTCAGGTTCAGAAAACTTTTAAAAGCATTTCTCTACCAAAACAGGATGCCAACCCTGATGTAACTAAATGGCAATTATAAAAGCCCATATCTAAACTGTCTAATGCAACTCGGGCAAAATTAAGAGCCAATGGAAGGATCCAAGATGGCGTCTGGTACCTGCTGACTGGAGAGATGCTCTGAGAATCATTGCTCGTTCGAGTGGTTTTCTTCTCTTATTTTTGCTACAAAGGGGTAGGAGTATTGCTGCAGCCTCGCAGCACTCTGGAAATCCTCCTCTTGCTACAACCAAGCAATTTCTACAGCGTCTTCACAGCGAGCCTGAAATCTCGGGGAATTGCTCACTGGATCCATCAGCACGGAGTGACACCGACCTGGAAGTCCTTGGGCTAGAAACCAAGCTGAGCCCCGACTTAAGGAATCCACCACCTCCGCCGCTGAGTGCTAGATCACCAACAAAGGGAGTGAGCCAGAAGCGGTAGCACCCTCCGATGGAGAGGCTGAACCATCTGGGAGCCAGCTTATAGATGTTTCGATGGACTTTTTAAGTCCAGAGACAATACCAGCGGCCAGAACAACAACAACGGGAGGAGAAAACCAGGAACAGTAGATTAAAGGTGGACAAGGTGAGCTGACTTTAACCTTGCATGAAACTTGCTTTTACTCTGAGAAGCCAGCTGAAGTCACCCTGGAATCAATTTGGGACTTGGTTTCCAAATTAGGAGACTCACTAACTAAACAGATTAAAGATGGTGAAAAGAACTTAAAAATCCAGAAACAAGAAATAGAAGAAAATAAACAAGAAGTTTCCAAAGTTAAAGTTAAAATAGGAGATATTGAGAAAGAAGTGACTATGATTAAACAAGTTCAATCAACAATAATAAATGATAACCAGATTATTAGAAGAAAATTGGAGACAATGGAAAATAGTTATAGAGCCAATAATCTGTGCTTACTGAATTTTCCAAAAGTTCCTTCAATAAGTCCTAGAGAAATGATAAAAAAGGTACTTCATGGAGATTTTGAATATTCCTGAGGACTCAATACCCTCCTTTACTCGGGTGTATTATTTGCCTGGTAAAACACTGGAACGGCAAATAGAGGATCAGAACCAGGCTGAACAAGAACCTCAATTAGACTTGACAGCAATTTTGGAAGTGTCAGATAAAGATTTGGCTAAACCAGAAACTCTTCTATTATCCGGGGCATTATTGTCAGATAAAGAATGGATATTAAAAATGTTCTGTCCCCACCCATCCCCGCGAGGAATCCCCTCCATCCCCACCCGTCCATATAAACTACAGAAATAGTTATTTCATTTAATTATACTACTGAATTAAAGGCTCTGGTAGAAGCCCATTTACAAATAAGCAAAAAGACTTTATTAATTTGGAAATATTAATTGGGAAGAATACATATTTCGTAAACGGGTTTCTACCAGAGCCTCTAATGTTTATAAATTTTTATCAACACAACTAATAAACTACTTTATCCTAAAGCAAAAAAAAAAAAATTTTTCCTACCTTTGTTGCCTGGTTTCTGCTTTCCTCATGTTCTCATTCAATTCCTTCCATCCACTATCTCTCTTCTCTCTGTGTCTTCCATTTGCTCTGTTACTGTGCCTCTCCCTTTCTCCCCCCTTCCAAATTGGTCTGGCATCACTGTCTTCTTTCCTGCCAGCATCTTCTCCCCACTCTCTCTTCCCCATTTCCTTTCAGTGTCCTTCTCCCCCCCCATCTTCCCCATGTCCTGTCAGCGTCCTTCTCCCCCTCTGTCTTCCCCATGTCCTTTCAACGTTCTTCTCACCCCCGTCTTCCCCATGTCCTTTCAGTGTCCTTCTCCCCCTTCCTCGTCTTCCCCATGTCCTATCAACGTCCTTCTCCCCCCACCCCCCGGCTTCCCCATGTCCTTTCAGGGCCTTCTCCCCCCTCATTTTTACCTTATGCGTCTTTTCCTCTCCACTCCACCTTTCCTCCCTTTCTCCCTCCCTACCCCTTACCTTTGTGGCGCTTCCCCGCCCGACCAACAGAACAGGCCCGGTCCAACAAACCTCCCTGCCCTGTAGCCGCGAATCTAAATTACCTTCTTACAGCAGCTGGAGTATTGAAGCCCTCCCCGCCGCCGCCCCCCCTTGGTACGCCACTGCCAATCGCAGCACACATCCGATCGGAATGGAAGTCTTCCCGATGTCAGCGCTGACATCGGAAGGAGGGAGGCCTTTGCTTAAGCCCTCCCTCCGATGTCAGCGCTGACATCGTGGAAGACTTCCGTTCCGATTGGCTGTGTGCTGCGGCAGGGCAGGTATGGAGAAGACGAGCCTCGCATCTAACCCCGCAGGAACCCCGCGACCCTTGAAGGCATCCCCACGGGATCCCCGCGACCCTAGGGGGCGTCTCCACAGGATCCCCGTGACCTGAAGGGGAAATTCACGGGATCCCCGCGTGCAGTGGCGTACCTAGGGGGGGGCGGGGGGGAGGTCCGCTCCAGGTGCACACCCCAAGGGGGTGCACAGGAGAGAGCTGGACGGGGGACCCGCGGAGTTAAATACATCTCGAGCTGCGAGGCTCGTCTTCTGTTCCTACCTGCCCTGCCGCTCACATATAGCCAATGGGAAGTCTTCCCCGATGTCAGCGCTGACATCGGAGGGAGGGCTTAAGCAAAGCCTGCCCTCCGACGTCAGCGCTGATGTCGGAGAATACTTCCGGTCAGCTCTTTGTGCGCAGCAGGGCAGGCAGGAAACAGAAGACAAGCCTCGCAGCTCGAGATCCGTTTTGCTGAGAAAGTTGCAAAGATGGGCTGGGAGGCAAACGCGGAACACAAAAGGGGGGAGGGAGTGCGTTTTGGACATAAGGCATGAACTTGGGAGAGAGGAAGGGAGGTAAATAGATGCTGAGGTGGGGGATGGAATGGGTTTTTGGACACAGAAGGCATGGACTTGGGAGAGAAGAAGGGAGGGAAAGAGATGCTGAGGTGGGGGAGGGAATGGGTTTTTGGACATAGGAGGCATGGACTTGGGAGAGAGGAAGGGAGGGAAAGAGATGCTGAAGTGGGGGAGGGAATGGGTTTTTGGACACAGAAGGCATGGACTTGGGAGAGAAGAAGGGAGGGAAAGAGATGGTTGTGTACACAGGGAATAGAAGAAAGGAGAATTTTTGGTCATAGGGAGGGAGTGAGGTACAGATAGTGGCATACCAAGGTGGGGGTGGGGGGGATCGGTCCGCCCAGGATTTACGTCCCAAGGGGATGCACAGCTGGCCACCCTCCAGTGTTCTCCCTAGGCCGGCAAACTGCGGCTCTTTAGCCACTTGAGTGCCACCGCCGCCATCGGGAACAGGCCGGCGCTGAGTTCTCCCTGCTTTTCCCTGTGGGGCCGACCAACTCTCGCCACCCGCGTCAATTCTGACGTCAGAGAGGACATTCTGGGTCAGCCAATCGCTGCCTGGCTGGCCTAGAACGTCCTCTCCAACGTTAGAATTGACGTCGGGTGGCGAGAGTTGGTCGGCCCCGCGGGGAAGAGAAGCAGGGCGAACTCGGCGCCAGCCTGTTCCCAATGGCGGCAGTAGCAGCCTATTCCCCAATGGCGGTGGCAGCATTTTCACAATGGTGGTGGCATAGGGGAGGACAGGGAGAAAGAAAGAAAGGGGGGAACAGGGAGCCAGAAAGAAAGAAAGAGGGCAGGGTGAAACAAAGAAAACTGGGCCATGGAGAGAGAGAGAGAAAGACAGACATACAGAACAAAAGAGGGTATGGAGAGAGAAAGAAAGAAGGAGGCAGGGTGAAACAAAGAAAGAAATGGGGCACGGAGAGAGAGAGAAAAACAGACATACAGAAAGAAAGGGGGTATGGAGAGAGAGAAAAAGAAAGAAGGGGCAGGGTGAAACAAAGAAAAAGTTTGGGGAGGGAATGAGGTCTGGAGAAGAGGAAGCATACAGGAGGCTGAAAGAAGGGAAGAAATATTGGATGCACAGCCAGAAGAATAAAGTGCAACCAGATATGATGAAATTACCAAAGGTAGGAAAAATGATTTTATTTTCAATTTAGTGATCAAAATGTGCCTGCTTTGAGAATTTATACATGCTGTCTATATTTTGCACTATGGCCCCCTTTTACTAAACCGCAATAGTGTTTTTTAGCGCAGGGAGCCTATGAGCGTTGAGAGCATCGTGGGGCATTAGCGCGTTTTAGTAAAAAGGGAGGGAATATAAATGATAATTAACATTTTCTCTGCGTACAGCGTGCTTTGTGTTTTTAAAATTTTATTGTTGGTAGATCATTTTGACTTGGCCACAAAGGTAAGGGGGAGGGAGGGAGGGAAGCTGCTGAAAGACATCTAGTAATCCTTGCAGGCTTGACTGTGCAGGGAATTATTTTTGTAAAATCATGTTTTGTTATGTGACTGGCATTATTTAGACTTTAATTTCTATGAATGAATAGAATGAAAATGATATAAATTACTTGCTTGTTTTTATGTGCGTGCGCTGAAGGAAAGTGGAGAGAGAGTGGGCTGAGGACGCTGAAGGGAAATGGGGAAGAGAGAGTGGGGAGAAGACGCTGATTTATAAATTGGCAATTGTACAGAATATTGTTTCTTTTTATACTTTAATATAAACAGTTCAAGGCTTGTGTGGATGGAATCAGGTGGTTTGCGGGGATGAGGACCGAGCTTATGGGGATTAGTCCAATAAAATGGTATTTTTTTATTTCTCATTATTTGTTTTATTTTTATTTGTTAATTTGTAAAGTGGTGATTGTTATGTATCAGTTTTTTCAAAATTACATCTACTGTCTTTATATTTTGCACTGTATTAGAGTGATTACTCAATAGAGAGATAAGTTCCTTAGTAATCTGTGGCTAACAGGGACTATTTTTCAATTTTTCACAGCTATAAATCATTTAGAATACAAAATACTTGTGGGTGCAAAAATTATAACGGTAATAAAATTATATAAATAATTAGTGAAGTGCTCAGACCTGATAACCCATTTAGTAGTGATGTCACCACTATGAGGTTAACTAGGGGACCATCATTGCATTCACTAGTCCCCTGCCATCCCTGAATTTTAAATACTGTGTCTTAACTAGTGGTGGTACTTATCTTCGTTCAGGGGTTGTTCATGTTGAAGGTGTTAACTCTCATTGGTGACTGGTGTCTATTAAAGTGCTCGTGCTTCTTTAAAAATGTTGTTAGTTTCTTAGGTGATCTCCCGTCCCCCCGACCCGGATTTCGTCTCTTCGTCAGGGAGGGACACTAAGAAATTTCAAACAGCAAACTAAAAATAAAGTATACTAGGTTAAATTTTTACCATCTAAGCAATAATTAAATACTTGAAATCTCTTATATCCAGTTTCTAATATACATTTTATTTGTTATTAAATTACCTGATATCGGCTCGCTATAGTCAGAGAAGTTCAGAATGGACTGAGCGAATGAGGCTCACTTCACTGGGTGAGTAATATATAGAGAAGCTGGCCGGAACTTAACTTATAAACTTATTGACAACAACCGGAAGTGAATGCAACATTGTAAGATTACTTCGCTGGATATGGATCTATATTGCCAACCATTCAATATCTAAATTTAATCCTGCTGGCTGCAGGGTCTGCCAGTTATATATCAGGCGTTGTTCTTTCAAAATTAAAGATCTTGATATGTCCCCTTCAGTTTTGCGTGTGTGAATTAACACTGTGTACTTTAGATCTTCCAGTCTATGTGAATGCTGGGACCAATGGGATACGAGGGGGGCGGTAACCCTATTGGTTCTAATGTTGCTTAAATGTTCCGTAATTCGGGTTTTGATTTTACGTATCGTTTGACCAATATAAACTTTTTTACATGGGCATTGTATGTAATAAACCACTCCCTTAGAGTCACAGTTAGTCCCAGTGTTCAGATAGAAATGTCGTGATCGTGATGGTGGGATTTCAATAGAAGTAGCGTCTAATACATAACTGCAGACCCTGCATTTACCGCATGGTTTGTGAGGTAATTTGTTTATGGGACTTTGTTGATGATAGTTATATTTGAGTAATTCGCCCAAATTGGAGGCCCGTGAGTACGCAAATTTAGGTGGATTTTGAAAAGAAGAGTAATATTGCAATATTGTCCAATGTCTTAAAATGATATGTTTTATGGCATTGCCTTTGCTTGTATGTGGCATTACACAAACCATATCCTGCTGGGTTTGTTTGTTATGATCGTTGAGCATTAACCAGGGGCGGTGACAATTTTTTGCTCTTTTCCACGCTTTT
Source organism: Geotrypetes seraphini (assembly GCF_902459505.1). Classification (NCBI taxonomy): domain Eukaryota; kingdom Metazoa; phylum Chordata; class Amphibia; order Gymnophiona; family Dermophiidae; genus Geotrypetes; species Geotrypetes seraphini. Next base: position 150,087,672 of record NC_047088.1, read on the forward strand.
CTGACGATTTTCCCAGGATACCCTCTCTGAATGAATTTGTCATACATACCATGTGCCTCTTTATCAAAATCAGATTCATCAGAGCAAATTCTTCGAATACGAAGGAATTGTCCAATTGGGATACTGTTCCTAAGGGCTTTAGGATGAAAACTTTGATATTGTAACAGTGTGTTTCGATCAGATTTTTTCTTGTGGAGAGTGGTGGAGATTTGTTGTTCATTTTTAACAATCTTTATATCCAAAAAGGATATTTGATGTTTATGATATGTATATGTAAAAGCTATATTGACATCTTTTTGATTTAATTCTTGCATAAAGGTTTTTAAAGCTTCTTCTCCACCACTCCACACAAAAAATATGTCATCGATGAAGCGTTTCCAGCAGGAAACCAGATGGAATTGTAAAGAAGTATAAACATAGGTTTCCTCGTACTGAGTCATATAGAGGCACGCTAAAGTGGGAGCTACAGTGGCTCCCATAGCAACTCCTTTGGTTTGGAGATAGATCTCATTCTCGAATTTGAAATAATTATTGAAAATAACCAATTCAGCAAATTTTATCAGTAAATTGCGTTTAGATGTGGAACAACACAATTTTGTAACTGATGACTCAACCAACCGTACTGCTTCCATTTGCGGGACGTTAGTGTATAACGCAACCACATCAGCTGTAACTAATAATACTTCTTGGGAGTCAATTTGTTCAGCATATTGCTGTATAAATTGCAAAAAAGGGTTGAGTCCTTTATATATGACTCAGCACGAGGAACCAAATGCTTTAATTGACTGTCCAAATATTGGGAAACTGGCTCAAGAACGCAGCTTCAAAATGACCCTACACCCGAAATTAAATGCAACATTGACGATATATTAATGACAGCTAGAACTGAACAGAGTTTAACCCTTAAAGAGATTAAATTCCTCACGAGCGATTTTCCCAGGATACCCAGAATTCATTTTATTCCTAAGATTCATAAGTCAGACACTACACCTCCAGGACGACCAATAGTCGTAGGTACAGGCTCAGTTCTTGAGCCAGTTTCCCAATATTTGGACAGTCAATTAAAGCATTTGGTTCCTCGTGCTGAGTCATATATAAAGGACTCAACCCATTTTTTGCAATTTATACAGCAATATGCTGAACAAATTGACTCCCAAGAAGTATTATTAGTTACAGCTGATGTGGTTGCGTTATACACTAACGTCCAGCAAATGGAAGCAGTACGGTTGGTTGAGTCATCAGTTACAAAATTGTGTTGTTCCACATCTAAACGCAATTTACTGATAAAATTTGCTGAATTGGTTATTTTCAATAATTATTTCAAATTCGAGAATGAGATCTATCTCCAAACCAAAGGAGTTGCTATGGGAGCCACTGTAGCTCCCACTTTAGCGTGCCTCTATATGACTCAGTACGAGGAAACCTATGTTTATACTTCTTCACAATTCCATCTGGTTTCCTGCTGGAAACGCTTCATCGATGACATATTTTTTGTGTGGAGTGGTGGAGAAGAAGCTTTAAAAACCTTTATGCAAGAATTAAATCAAAAAGATGTCAATATAGCTTTTACATATACATATCATAAACATCAAATATCCTTTTTGGATATAAAGATTGTTAAAAATGAACAACAAATCTCCACCACTCTCCACAAGAAAAAATCTGATCGAAACACACTGTTACAATATCAAAGTTTTCATCCTAAAGCCCTTAGGAACAGTATCCCAATTGGACAATTCCTTCGTATTCGAAGAATTTGCTCTGATGAATCTGATTTTGATAAAGAGGCACATGGTATGTATGACAAATTCATTCAGAGAGGGTATCCTGGGAAAATCGTCAGAAAAGCGTGGAAAAGAGCAAAAAATTGTCACCGCCCCTGGTTAATGCTCAACGATCATAACAAACAAACCCAGCAGGATATGGTTTGTGTAATGCCACATACAAGCAAAGGCAATGCCATAAAACATATCATTTTAAGACATTGGACAATATTGCAATATTACTCTTCTTTTCAAAATCCACCTAAATTTGCGTACTCACGGGCCTCCAATTTGGGCGAATTACTCAAATATAACTATCATCAACAAAGTCCCATAAACAAATTACCTCACAAACCATGTGGTAAATGCAGGGTCTGCAGTTATGTATTAGACGCTACTTCTATTGAAATCCCACCATCACGATCACGACATTTCTATCTGAACACTGGGACTAACTGTGACTCTAAGGGAGTGGTTTATTACATACAATGCCCATGTAAAAAAGTTTATATTGGTCAAACGATACGTAAAATCAAAACCCGAATTACGGAACATTTAAGCAACATTAGAACCAATAGGGTTACCGCCCCCCTCGTATCCCATTGGTCCCAGCATTCACATAGACTGGAAGATCTAAAGTACACAGTGTTAATTCACACACGCAAAACTGAAGGGGACATATCAAGATCTTTAATTTTGAAAGAACAACGCCTGATATATAACTGGCAGACCCTGCAGCCAGCAGGATTAAATTTAGATATTGAATGGTTGGCAATATAGATCCATATCCAGCGAAGTAATCTTACAATGTTGCATTCACTTCCGGTTGTTGTCAATAAGTTTATAAGTTAAGTTCCGGCCAGCTTCTCTATATATTACTCACCCAGTGAAGTGAGCCTCATTCGCTCAGTCCATTCTGAACTTCTCTGACTATAGCGAGCCGATATCAGGTAATTTAATAACAAATAAAATGTATATTAGAAACTGGATATAAGAGATTTCAAGTATTTAATTATTGCTTAGATGGTAAAAATTTAACCTAGTATACTTTATTTTTAGTTCGCTGTTTGAAATTTCTTAGTGTCCCTCCCTGACGAAGAGACGAAATCCGGGTCGGGGGGACGGGAGATCACCTAAGAAACTAACAACATTTTTAAAGAAGCACGAGCACTTTAATAGACACCAGTCACCAATGAGAGTTAACACCTTCAACATGAACAACCCCTGAACGAAGATAAGTACCACCACTAGTTAAGACACAGTATTTAAAATTCAGGGATGGCAGGGGACTAGTGAATGCAATGATGGTCCCCTAGTTAACCTCATAGTGGTGACATCACTACTAAATGGGTTATCAGGTCTGAGCACTTCACTAATTATTTATATAATTTTATTACCGTTATAATTTTTGCACCCACAAGTATTTTGTATTCTAAATGATTTATAGCTGTGAAAAATTGAAAAATAGGCACTGTATTAGAGGACATGTGTTACTGTTTTTGTGGTGTTGCATTGTATCCAGGGTCTGGTTTCTTGTCGGTTCAGTTTAACTTTTGTCTACATATTTCTATTTTTAGTTTGTGATTATTCCATATTGGGCGAGGGTGTATCTTTGTTCTGTGTGTATGAAAAGAACATAGTTTTCAGTTGGCATTGACTACAGGATCAATTGACTGGCGGGATATGGCTTGTTTAGTTTTACAATGTATGTGTTGGTGTTCTAGTGCTCACTGCAGTGTTTAAGATGCTGCCTTTTCCTAGGTACACTCTTGTTGTGCGATATGTGGATTGTTACTAAAAATCATATTTTTCATATAGATGGGGGGGTGTCAAAAAATGATGGGCCCCGGGTGCCACATACCCTAGGTACGCCACTTCCTGTGTGTTCTGCGGGATTCCCATCGTCCCCGTTCCTGTGCAGCTATCTAGTCTGGAGTTGGCAGTTGAAGAGAAGGGCACAGATAGGAGGGATTTTCCAGCTGAGCAGCGCTCATGGGAGGGGAGATAAGTGAAGAGAGATAGTGAGGGGGCAGCTGAGTGAGTGCATTTGTAGGTCAGTAAGAGGAGTTTGAATTGTATTTGGAAATGGATGAGAAGCCAATTAAGTGACTTTAGGAGAGGGGTAACATGAGTATAATGGCTCTCCCAGAATATGAGTTGTGCAGCCGAATTCTGGATGGATTGGAGGGGAGCGAGATGGCTAAGTGGAAGGCCTGAGAGTAGTGAGTTGCAGTAGTCTAAGCACAAGGTGATGAGAGCGTGGATAAGGGCTTTGGTAGTGTGCTCAGAGAGGAAGGGTCGTATTTCGGTAATATTATAGAGGAAGAAGCAGCAGGTTTTAGTGATGTGTTGTATCTGGGCAGTGAAGGAGAGAAAGGAGTTGAAGATGACCCCGAGATTATGAGCAGACAAAACAGGAAGGATGAGAATGTTGTCCACGGAGACGGAGAACGAGGGAAGCAGAGAGGTGGGTTTAGGCGGGAAGATAAGCAGTTCTGTTTTAAGAAGGAATAGCAAGAAGAGGCACTGGAGAGGTCATAACCAGCCATATTCAATTTTAGATGGCGGTTGGACAAAATATGCTATGGTAAATCTAAGTTTAGAAATCAAACAGGAGAAACTGCCTTCATATCACTGAGAAGCACGAAAACAACGAAGGAGACCAGATGATGGTCAATCTTTTTTATTTTATATCAGACTCAACAAGATCATGTTTCAGCCCAAGAAGGCCTGCCTCAGGAGCCTTGTTGTTAAATGATAAAACCCTAGATGTATTGATCCATATGTCCAAGTATTGCAATAAGTTCTCTTTAAAAACACCAAGATAATGGCTGACAGCAAGTGCAGCGAAACCGCAAACAACTAAAAATGAAGCTTCATTTTCAGTTGTATGCGGTTTCGCTGCACTCGCTGTCGAGTCTGTTATAAAATAAAAAAGGATTGAGCAAAATCTAGGTTTCACACACAGGAAAGTTAGCATTTATCGTGAATTAGTAAGGTGCCTTTAATGATTTAGGGGAGTTTACTAATTTGGGCTACTGCTAAGTCATGTTATTTTACAACAAGTTTGGTTATTTTAGCAGAGGGTCACATTTTATAAAATTAGACCCTGTGGTAAAATAACCCAACTTAACAGTAGCTTATATTAATTATTGCCTCCCTAAGTGTTTTTACAGAATTGTTGCAGTGGGGAATTTAAATGTTGAACTTAATTATTAAAATGCCAAGGGGACTTGTAGGTGTGAAATTTAATTGAGTGCATGGTTGGAAATTCATCTAGAGTACTGGTTCTCAAACTTATTCTGGTGAACCCCCAGCCAATCATGTTTTCAGGATACTCACAATGAATATTGATGAGCTAAATTTGCAGTGCCTTTCTCAGGCATATTCACTGTACATATCCTAAAAAGCTGACTGGTGGGGTCCACCAGCAAAGATGTAAGAACCAGTAATGTAATCTCCCTTGCAATAGCCCAGCTCATAATGCAAGTCTTTTGACACAGTGCTTATGCCAGACCTCACAAGCCCAAAGAAGGAAAGTTCCTCACACTGCATTTGCATGTGTCCATGTGAACTAAAAGAAGATAAAGGTGTTTGTGTTAGGCTGTGTAAGCTGGAAGATGGTGGAAGTTGGCTTTTATTGGCACCACGTGGGCAGGATATTGTTAATAAATCTTTATTAATTTTCAATCTTTGACAGCACATTACAAGTAATATAACATAAAAAGATTACATAAAATGCACCATACTCACACAAATATTAAAGATAACAATCATTTTCGCACCCTTCTCCCAATTATTTATATACCAAATCATATTATGTATTACAACATTATAATTAAATAATTTTTAATCTTCAAATAAAAATCCCTCCCCTCTCCCCCCCCCACCCTGGATGTGCAAGGAAATCTAAAAAAGAAAAGATACATTACCATTTTTGTATGTTAAGAAATTCAGTCAATGGGCGCCATACTTTATTAAATGCATTACTAAAACCCAAACGTTCCTCATGCATTCTTTCATATTTATATGTATTACATACACTTGCCCACCAGAATGTGTAATTAAGTCTGTCATGACATTTCCAATGGGCAGGATATTGAAGGACGGAGAAAAATAATGATATTGGGCAGAGTGAGTGGAGGGGGAAAGATGGGGATGATGCAGAGCAAGAGTGAGGAGGACAGAAAGTAAGGGGATATTGGGCAAGGGCTTGGGGAGAGGAAAAGAAGGATGCTGTGCAGGAAGAGAAAGAGAGAGAGGATGTGCTTTGCTGGAGCCACTACCATCTGAATGACAGCTGTGTAGGAACAGCCACAGGTCTGTGAAGGGAAGGAGGGTGTAGTTCTCCATATCTGCACCAGGTGCAGAAAGTGCTGGTTCCAGAGCTGGACAAGCCAGAGGCTAAAGGAGTGAAGAGGAAAAAGAAAAGAGGCAAAAATGTTCTTTTTTATTCTACATACATACATACCTTTAAAAAAAATGTACAAAGGAAAACTATTTTTCCATGACTCCTAATTTACACCCCCCCCCCCCCCATACACTTTCTTGAAGCCACATTAGGAATTCGATGAGCGTCAGAGCTTTCACTGTCATGGCTGTCAATAAAAAACCCTAACACAGCTTCATAAAAAAGAGGGTTATTTTGCTGTTAGCGCAGCTTTCTAAATAATTCTAATAGCCTAGTACAGTATTTATTTCCTTCCTTTCTCTGACACAAATAGATGCATCTCTCCTAATAACTGCGCCATAGCAATGGGAAGCTGTCTTTCAGTTGGGCTGCATTGTTTGTTGACTAATGTACTCCACTGTTACTTCAAAAACAGAGTTATCCTTTTCTTGTTTGTTATTCATTTATTTTTAGTCTGCTTATCTACAGTACTAAGTGAAGTACAATAAAAACATAAGCAATAAAAACACAAATGAAAAATGGCCTAAATCTAATTTAAAAGCTTTTGTATCCTTATATGGTGACTGCAAGCTAAATACTACTGGGGTATGATCCAAGATGCCGGCTAATCCAACGTACTCTTTGCACTAATAATAAGAAATAATACAATCTTGACATTATTTCATGAAGGTTAGATATACAAGTAAAATGGTTTACATTAGGGCAGGGGTGTCGAAGTCCCTCCTTGAGGGCCGCAATCCAGTCAGGTTTTCCACAATGAATATGCATGAGATCTATTACCATGCAATGAAAGCAGTGCATGGAAATAGATCTCATGCATATTCATTGGGGAAATCCTGAAAATCCAACTGGATTGCGGCCCTCGAAGAGGGACTTTGACACCCCTGCATTAGGGTTATCACAGTTGAACAATTTGTACAAAATATGGGGACCTGTCATGAATTAAATTAAAACTGCTCAACAAGGTATTCTATTAATTTCAAAATATGGGACCTTGGTAAATTCCTGAAAACTTTGTTGTTCTCGCAATTTTTAAATGGTTTAACTACAGCCTTAAAGAAATGATAATATTATAGTTATTTTTCATATGCTTTTCTTATGTACTTTAGTTTTTAATTAGTTCTTTCTTCTCTTATGTTTTCTGCTATGTACTCTAGTCTTAATTATATGTGAACCGAGTCGAGCTCCACTGGGAGATGACCCGATATATAAAACAAAGATTAGATTAGAAATGTTATGTTTAAACTCATCTTTACTGAACACCATCTCTTAACAGAGCATTCCAACTTGTCTTTTTCACAGTTCTGTATATGTTTTATAGTTTCAATTTTTTTTTGTTTTATTTTCCCCTTCTCCCTTTCCTTCCACCTAAACCCCTCTACCTTCATGTCAGTCAGTGTATAACGCCCAGTTTCAACTGTACATTTTCACTTTAAACTGTATATTTTACCATTCCTATTCTCCACTAAATAAACAATGAATTAAGGAGGGTGCTATAAAGTCATTTTGTATTGCTTTTCCTTCCTATTTAATAGCTCTTAATCTTTCCTTATGAGTAACTTATACATTTGGTTTGGGATTGAAATTTTAAACAGAAACTCTGTAGGGAACTACAGGCTGGTAAGTCTGACTTCTTTGATAAGTAAACATTTTTAAAATAGAGAAGAGTGAAGTTTCTGGAATCCAGTGGCAGGTTTTACTGATATGAGGTATCTGGGTGGAGAAGGAGAGGGAGGAGCCAACAAGCATAATGCCATTCATCAGTATAACATCATGCAGGTAAGTACAAGCAATGAGAGTGGACACACCACAGTCACTACATTCCACTGCTGTCTGTAAGCCCACCTTGGTGCAAAGTACCACAGACCTTTTCTTTAATTTTCAAATCTATCAAGTTAATATTAAAATGGGAGGTGTATGTCACTAGTAACCAGTAAATCTGTAATTGTTTATTATAATTTGATAACGGGCCAGGTCTATAATTGGCACCTAAAAAAAAAGATAGGTGCCTAAAGTTAGGTGTCTAGTGCAGGTTACTCACACTTAGGTGCCCATTACAAAATCGTGCTTAGTGGCACCTAACTTAGGCGCCTGTAATATAGGCCAGGGTTTTAAAGGCCTATATTATAGGTGCCTAACTCCTTTTGAGAATCATGCCTAGCGGTGTCTAAGTCTTTCTCTACCCCTAAAAATGCCTACTTTGGTGTTAGGTGCCCATCTTTTGTAGAATCACGCCTGAGGATAGACACCTATCTCCCATGTAATTTTTATTTGTTTTCCAATTATGAGCTTGTTAAAGCTCATAATTGAAGCCAATTTACTAATTAAGTTACGTGTCTAACTTTAGACACCTATCTGTAACACCTCTTATAGGATTTCCCCAAATTACTTTTTTTAGAAACCAAAAATCAAAGCGATGTACATACAGTTAAAACAATGGGAAATAGAAAAGGAATGTCACCGGCAGGAGGGGTTGGGTACCCTTCTGCTGCGATTGGCAGGAAGGGTTGATCTGACAAATGAGGAGCACGGTGAAACACAGGTAAATAGCGGTTCCTAGAAGGGGGTACATTGGCCCGCGGGGACAAACCTGTTCACCGTTTCCGCGGTCGGTGAATGGCCTTGTCCCCGTCACCGCAGCGACTGCTAGTTTTCTTCCCCGTTTTCGGCGGTGACCCGCGGCTTAAATGCAGTGGCCGCGGGTAAACCGTCACCGTGTCATTCTCTAACTAGACAGCTGTCCTCCCTCTATCATGAAATTTCCCCCCCCCCCCCCATTTAAAGCTGAACTCTTCAACTGGGTTTCTCTATGTTTGTCCATTGGCCACTTTCTGACAGAACTCGGCTATATCCTTGTATCTCCTATTATTAAAAACGCCAAGGAACCAACCTCTTCGGTTACCAACTACAGACCCATTGCCAATATACCACTCTTCCAAAAAATTATCAAAGGTCTAGTTAATCATGACCTCATGAATTACCTAGAGAAGTTCAACATTCTTCACGATTCCCAGTCTGGCTTCCACACAAATCATAGCACAGAAACCATCTTAGCTTCTCTGACTAATTACCTCTTCCATTTATTTTCACTGGGAAAAAGCACCCTGATACTCCAGTTCGACCTGAGCAATGCCTTTGACCTGGTTGACCATGACATTTTACTCAGATGCCTCGACTCCATTGGCATCACCGGACAGGTACTAAGCTGGTTCACAGGCTTCCTAAAAAACCACACTTACCAGGTTCACTGTAACGGAACCTTCTCCCAATCCTGGTGCAATTCCTGCGGAGTACCTCATAGCTCCCCTCTATCCCCCTCCCTATTCAACATCTACATGGCTTCGTTGAGCCATATGCTATCTGACCTAAAACTGAAATCATTTATATATGCAGATGACATCACTATTATCATTTCCATAACCTCTCTTACACAAGAGATTGAACAATTCACCTCTTCCGTCCTCACCAAGATAGAACAATGGACCACATTATTCAAATTAAAACTGAACCCAAAAAACACCAAAATTTTCCTGGCTAGTCCCACCAGCAAGCTAACAAATACCTCCTTGAAATTAAACGGGTTAGACTACCCAATTAACCCCACTATCAAAATCCTTGGAGTCATCCTACACCGATGCCTGACTTTCGAAGTCCATACTAATGCTCAGGTTAAAAAATGTTTTGGTACCCTCTGGAAATTTCGCACCATCAAACACTATGTCGACTTCCTCTCCTTCTGACTGCTGGTCCAATCACTAATCTTAAGCATCCTAGATTACTGCAATATTATATATTTGGGATCCTTTAAGAAAACCATCAAACACCTAAGAATCGTTCAGAATGCTGCCGTACGCCTCATTTACAATCTCAAAAAATCAGATCATGTAAGCCCTTATTACAAAAAACTGCACTGGCTGCAGATGGAGGCAAGGATCATCTTAAAATTTGCTTGCCTCTGCTTCAAAACCCTAACAGGCTCATCTCCAATCTACCTGTCGGATCACTTCAAACTTTCAGGCCCCACCCACACACGTAATACCCACCTATTTGCCTTCCCATCCCTAAAGGGCTGTGTCTACAAGAGATTCCTTGATAGATCTCTGGCATTCCAAGCAGGCAAATGGAATAAATATCTATCCACTCTCATTTCTAACTCACCCTCCTACCAAACTTTCAGAAAATCAATAAAAACCTATCTCTTCGATAAATTTCTCTGACTCCCTCCCTACCTTGTAATCCTGCCTTGTATCTCCGATATGCCTCCGGATATCCTGACTACTCCCGATTTGCTAAGTTAAGCTGATTGTCTTGTTTGTAACATCGCTGTCTATGTACAGTCTCTTACTCTGTTAACCGCTCTGAACTGTTATGGTATTGCGGTATATAACAATAAAGTTATTATTATTATTAAAACAGTTAACAAAGGAATGGATACCACTGTGTAAATGTGATACCTGTACATAAAAGAGTAGAACATTGGAATAGGGCATTGGACATGGTAGACCTGGAATAGATCATCAAGGTGAGAGAGGATTATGTGCTGAAGTTATGGAGTTCAGAGGCAATTTGTCAGGTACAAAAAAACAGTGAGAAAGGCAGAGAGACAATGGAGGAAAACGAGAGATACAGATGATTACAACAGCTATAAGATTGGGCTGTTAGAGTATTTGAGTCTATGTGAAAAGAAAAAAATTAAATTCTTTCAGGGGAAGATAAATAGTGTAGTAAATAAACCGCGAGAGTTACTCGTATATCACACTCTCTGTTATTTAATAAACATAAGAACATAAGAAGTTGTCACCACTGGGTCAGACCAGAGGTCCATCGCGCCCAGCGGTCTGCTCCCGCGGCGGCCCATCAGATCTGTGACTTGTGAAGTAGTTCCTAACTATTTCTGTAACCTACCTCTACATCTATCTGTAACCCTCAATCCCCTCATCCTTTAGGAACCTATCTAAACCTTCCTTGAAACCCTGTAGTGTGCTCTGGCCTATCACAACTTCCGGAAGTGCATTCCATGTGTCCACCACCCTCTGGGTAAAAAAGAACTTCCTTGCATTTGTTCTAAACCTGTCCCCTCTCAATTTCTCCGAGTGACCCCTTGTAAAGGTCAGGAATGAAATAGTGAACCAGATGTTGAATGCTATATGAAGTTTTTGAAAGATAGGTTGAAGTGTGATGTAGTTAAACAAAGAGAAATATCATCAGTAGACTTACAAGTAAGATCAGAATTAAAAGGGTGGTCTGTATTTGAAGATGTGGTGGAGGAGGAGTTGGTAGGTATAATTAAGGGTTGTACACTAATTCATACTCTGATGGATGCATGCTCTGTGGGGATTTTTAAACAATTGGCAGGAAAAGTTACCCCTTTCGTTAAAGATCTGGTGAATAAATTACCACAGGAGATTGTAAACAGATGGTTGTAAACAGTCCACAGTAAAGCCAATAATGAAGAAACAAGACATAAGCGTTAACCAGGCGGTCAACTTTCACACAATATTTGAGGTCCATTTTTTAGGGAAAGTTCTAGAGAAAACTGTTTTATCACAATTGGTTAAGTATGTTGAACAAGTGGAGTGTTGAAATCCCTATCAATTTGGGTTTAGAAAGGCCCATAGTGTGGAGTTATTGTTATTGTCTGTTGTGGATGTTTTACAACAGGGAATGGATCAACATGTACCACATATACTCAAATATAAGTCAATCCGAGTATAATACGAGGTACCCTTTTTCTCCCCAAAAAAGGAGAAAAAAAGGTTGATTCGAATATAAGATATGGGGGGGGGGTTAATATTCATGTGCCCTGCCCCCCTTCCCTCACTCCCTCCCTTGCCCCCCTCACTCCGCATACCTTTTTTGAATCCCTGGTGGTCCAGCGGTGTACCAGGCAGGATCGAGCTTTCCATCCTAAGCCCCTCACCGAATGGTCACCTCAAGTTCTTCTGGTTCAACAATGTACCAGGCATGAGCGAGCTATCGTTGCTCCTGCCCGGCACTGAGACACTTGCTGAATAGCTGCCGTGAGTTCTCAAGCGTTTACATCATATGTTTTTATCATATTTTTCAGGTGTATGAAGGTATTAAGGCCTCAAAGGATCTCAGAGATCTGCTTCATCTGCACTCTTATTTAATATCTATGTGGTGTCAAGTGGGGAAGTATTTGATCAACTTCAGGTTTCTTATCGGCAATATGCTGATGATATTTTGGTTTTCTTCCCAGTATATGGGGAATGGATTTGCAGCAGTTTTTGAATCATTTTATGTCAAGGATAGAAGGTTGGATTGGTGAACATGGACTGTGTTTAAATCTGGGGAAAACAGAGGTGATGTTGTTTGGGAGGAGTAGGGAAGATTTATGGCCTGATTCCCTAACTGTATTAGGAGTGACATTACCTGTAAAGAAAGAAATAACAGTTTTAAGGGTTGTGTTAGACTCAATCTTAACTATGAAATGGCAAATAGTTAAGACTGTGAAGGCATGTTTTAGCCAACTCCTCATAATACATCTTCTGAAATCATTGATTTCTCCTTCAGACTTTAGAGCTGTTGTATGGGGGATGGTTTTGTCAAGACTGGATTACTATAATGCTCTCTATCTTGGTATATCAAAGACGAGGGGGAAAGCATTGCAGTTGGTACAAAATGCTACAGCTAGGATGGTTATGGGTGTTCATAGGATGGCACATATTATGCCAGTTTTAAAGAAATTGCATTGGCTGCCAGTAGTATTTCGGGTTCAGCATAAGGTGATTTCTGTGGTATACTAAATTATTTACCATCAAACACCATGGTACTTTCGCCAAGTTATGGTCCCGTACCAGTCAAATAGATCTTTGCGATCCAAAAATTGAAAGTTACTAGAATTGATAGTGCAGGGAAGATATGCCAACATTAGGGCAATGGCTTTTTTATTACTGGTATTAAGGACTCCTTTTACAAAGCTGCGTTAGCGGTTTAACGCGCGTAATAGCACGCACTATGCGCTAGCCGCTATTGCCTCCTCTTGAGCTGGCGGTAGTTTTTCAGCTAGCGCGGGGGTTAGTGCATGCTATAAATGTGCATACGATAAAGCCACTAACACGGCTTTGAAAAAGGAGCCCTAAGTTGTGGAATGCTCTTGTGAGGCAGCTACGACTATGCTCAAATAAGTTGCAATTTAAGAAACAGTTGAAAACCCAGCTCTTTGTTGCCACATTTCTTTGATGTACTTTGTTAATCTTGAAGCAGAACAATTTAATTAAGGATGAAGATATTATTTATCTATTTTATGTAAGTTTTACTCCTGTAAACCGCTTATTTTTTTTTTATGGGGGCCCGTTCAAGCTGGACTTCAGTTTTGACTGTTTTGATTTTATTTTCAATTCTTTTTAGTTTATGATATATTTTTTAATCTCACTTATTGTTTTACCACTTATTTTGTTTTATTTTATCATTCAAATTTCATTTAAATTTCCCCAGAATTCTATTGCTTCAACGGTTCTCCCTCTGCATCTATTCTTATCTCCCCTCTTTTTTCTACCTTTCAAAGTCCTTTAGATCATTGTAGTCTTATTAGAATGCTTATTTTCTTATTTTTCTCATCTATTCTCTATTTTATTTCTTCATTACTCTACTAATTGTCATTTTTCCAGGTACTTTAGTTAGATTGTGAGCCTTCGGGACAGTAAGGGAATTTCTAAGTACCAATTTTACTTATAATTTTAATGCACCCTATTGTCTATTTTTCTGTAAACCGCTTAGAATCCTAACGGAGTTTAGCGGTATATAAGAAATAAATTACAAATTACATTACATTCCTTTTTAAATAAGTAAACAACCAATAAACAATAATCAGGGTAAGCAATTAATGCTATCTCTCTTCTCACCAATAGCTCAGCATGTAAAAACTACTAGTTTGGAAACCAGGTATTGCTGGATCAAGAAAAACAAGAACATGTCACCAAAAAAATTTTGTTTTAAACAATTCAGCATTGCGCTAAAAGCCAATTTTGTTCATATTTATTTATTGCTTTGTAATACTGTTGCAATTTTCTCATATTTAGAAAGCTATTTACATACAATTTTCCAAGATTGAATAGATGATCCCTGCAGAGATTTCCAAGCCCCTACTAATGTCATCTTTGCAGCTAGATGTAAAGTCATAACCAAGGAGCCCCAAATATTTTATTTCTTTGATGATAAACAAATTTCTAGTATACTAGCTGTATTAAGCATTAATAAAATGAATGCAAGACATAAATTCTCACAATAGTTGCACAGCCATTCTGCTCTTTGACATAATACATAGTAGAGCATTATCCATGCCCCCCAGCTTGGGTGGAGATACAGAGTCAAATCACCTCTGCTAAGAGCATGACTCAAACTAGAAAAAACAAGGAAGGCAACCAAGTCACATCAAGGTCTGCGTGGGGGAAGCCCACAGAGCCAAACTTGTCTCACAACTTATAAGTCAAATACAGTGTAACAAGACAAAAAAGCGTGTCACACTGTATAATGTTGTAGGGCGCTCTCAGTGTGAACCCTCAGTGATAGGAGCACAGCTCCGACACTTCACTTCTGGGTCAAGGCAATAAGCCTCCACCCACACACCATCATCGAGCGCCCTGTGTGTGCAAGAATCAAAGCAATCAACAATCAAAGTGAGTAAATAAAACTCAACACAACACAAGCAAGCAACCTGAGCGACCCCCACACAAACCCTGCCAGCCGAACCCCCTCAAAAAGCACGCACAAAATCACAACGAAATCAAAAACCATACCAAAAAGTGAAAAACATATCCAGAAATAAACAATACTTATCCAAAACTGTCACACCGAAGGAAAAACCGCGCCAGGAGGAAAGGTTCAACCGCGCTGGTTTCGGGAGGAGCCCTTCTTCAGGAACCTGGCCTCCAACAGAACACGAGCAGAGAGGACGGCTGGAGGGCGGGGTGCCCGGGAGGGAGAGCACACCAGCTAAAACAGATCTACAGGTGACATCATGCACGAACCAACCAATCATACTGTGCCAGCACTCAACACAAACATAACTACAAAAAGGAACAGAAAAAGAAAAAGGGAGGGAACAAAGAACACCCACCAATAGAAACACCACAATCAGAAAAGTTGGCACACACATAATATGCTCAGAGGCAGGTGTAACGATATACATATATGTGCCAGTAAGAATCAGAACATTTTTTTTTCTACATGTATGCCGATTCAACCTCTGCACCACCAATTATGCATCCCTGGGAATGTCTGGTCATGTATCAAATGAAAATGCTCATTATTGGGTCTATATTCAGAAGCATTTATTTAGGGGCATAATTTTTTTTTAAAAAAAGTCTGTCCCTTTTTGGCCTAAGGCACTAGGTGCCCATAGTCGGCAGCAGGGAAATGTCCATTCTCGAAAAAAATGTCCAAAATGTGAGTTTTTTCGAGAATGGCCTACCTGTACGTTCAGGCATTTAATTGCCCAGACCGCCACTACATCTATCTTTAAAACATATTCCCAATCAAAAATTTGCCCAAGTCCCAAATGCCTAAACCAAGATCTTTTAGGTGTAGGAGGGGCCAGTCCTTCACCTAACAGCACAATTCTCTAACCGGCGTCTGTCATAAGCGCTGATTAAAGAATTGGGATCCCCCCCGAAGACTACAGGAGAAGGGATGCCCAATCCCACCTGACAGACACCCCCAAAGCCACCCGCAATGATCGCTGGAAAGAGAAATGCTCAATCTCTCCTGATGGACACACCCCTGAGACCCCCCCCCCCCCCCCGCAATGATTGCCGGCAGGAGAGATGCCTAATCTCTCCTACAGGACACCCCCCAAACCCCAAAATGATTGCCGGCAGGAGAGATATCCAGTTCCTTCTGCCAGGATACCCCTCCCCGCCAAAGATAGCCCACCTGGACCCCCTAACCTTTTTTAGATGGCTGGCCGGGTCCTTCTTGCGTCCAGCAAGCAGGCTCACCTTCACTGGAATGGGCATCTGTAAGGGTCTCTACAAATCTCCTTAGGCATGTGACATACACCTACATTGTAAATGTCCTTCCCCTTTAACCCCTCCCCCCCAAAAAAAAACCAAGCATTCTGATTGGCTGTGAGACGGTGGTAGGATGCACCACCCTCTCCGATGCACAGACTCAAGTGCTGGAGAAGGGACTGTCCTTTGTTCCCACTACTGGGTTGGATCTTTTTACAGCACATAGGGTTATGGCTCGGTTTGTGAGGGGTCTCCAGATCAAGCTGCTTTTTTCTTCTCAGGTGGGTACCCGGGATGATTCTTTATTTAGGGTCAAATCTCATTGGACCCCTCCGGGACCCATGGATGCTCACATCAAAGTATTCCGTGACTTGATATTACGTGATATTGATCAGCTTGGACAGATTTCTCCTGGTCGTCACTTTGTCAATATGACCAGGGTGCAACAGCTCGCTCTGGAGTCCCTTAGAGAAACCCCTGACTTGGACATCAAACCCGCTGATAAGGGCGGAGCTGTGGTTGTTCAATCTTTGACCCAGTACAATGCTCAGGTGGACGCGCATATCTCCAACGCAGACTGGTATGTTAAACTTGAGGAGGATCCCTCCCCCGTTCTGCGTCAGGAGATTGCAGCTGTGGTGCAGGAGGCTCTGCAGAACAACATCATCACTAAATCTGAGGCCAGATATTTATCCCAGGCACCCAGCCGCAACCCCCACTTTTACACTGTACCCAAAATTCATAAAACTCTTAATGACCCCCCGGGTAGACCTATTGTGTCGCTCCGGGGTACCATCCTTGAACCCTTGTCTAAATTGGTTGACCATTTTTTGAAACCCCAGGTTGCTCAGGCACGGTCTTTTGTACTTGACACCACCAATTTTCTTAATAAAATTGATACTATCCAGGTGCAGCAGTCCGATCTTCTGATAACCATGGATTTGGAAGCTTTATATAGCAATATACCTCAGACTGAAGCCTTAAAGATTGTTGAACATCATCTATCAATGGAGCCTCACTATCGTATAACCAAAGCCTTCCTCATGCAATTGGCCACCTTGGTGTTACAAAAGAACTTTTTTGAAGTACGTGGTGAGTTTTATCTCCAAACTCACGGGGTAGCCATGGGCACAGCCATGGCCCCCAGTGTGGCTAATCTTTATGTCACAAATTTTGAGGAACGCCTGCTATATCCATCTGCATGGATGATTCATATCGCCACATGGCTCCGCTTCATTGACGATGTGTTCCTCATTTGGACAGACACCAAGGTCAGGTTTTATGAGTTTTTGACTTTGCTCAACACCCTTGACAGGCATTTAAAGTTTACTGCCACTGTCAATACAAGCAGTGTTACCTATCTGGATACCAGGGTCAGCAAGGAGCAGGGTAAACTGGTTACTACTGTGTTTCGCAAACCTACGGATCGGACTTCATATTTACATTACACCAGTTGCCACCCTGTCCGGTTGCGCCAGTCGGTGCCCGTGGGGCAATTCCTCAGGATTCGTCGGATCTGCTCAACATTGAGAGACTATAAGGCTCAGGCAAAGGCTCTGTCTTTGCGTTTTAAGGCTCGTGGCTATCCTGATTGGATCATCAGAAGAGCGTACCGTAGAGCCCGCTATGCCAACCCTGAATTGTTAAGGGCTCCTGCCATTCGGCCTCCTTTAGAGTAACAGGTGTGTGTTATATCATTTTCCAATCAAGCCCACCAGATAGCTAATATTGTGAGGAAGCATTGGCATGTTTTGGGACATCATACCATTTTTAAGGAGACCCCGTGTATTGCTTTTGCTCGGTCTAAGAACTTGAAAGACCTTCTGGCTACCAGGAGTCGGGCCCACAGTGGGGGCAGCCATCAACCATGTGGACATTGTGATATGTGTCATTTATCTCTGTCAATCTCTACCTGGCAACATCCCCGGACTCAACGCACTTACCATCTCAGAGCGCAAACTTCGTGTGATTCTAAATGGGTAGTTTATGTCATCATCTGCCCGTGCGGTTTGTGCTATGTGGGACGGACCAGCAGAAGTGTTAGGGTCAGACTGCAAGAACACAGAAGCCGGATCCGTACTGGATCTCAGTCTGCCCCTTTGGTACCCCACTGTGCTGATTTTGGTCACTGTTTTACTGACCTATCTTGGTTCGTGCTTGAGCAAGTCCCTTGGGACTTTAGGGGGGATCGACAGGCTCATCTGAATCTCAGGGAACAATATTGGATTTTTCAATTACAATCTGTTCAGCCGAATGGCCTTAACGAAAGTGTGGAATGGAATACCATTGTCTAATAGGGTTCTTGGCTTCTTTTAGATAATGGATTTTGGATACAGGGTATGGTGTGCTTGTGTGCGTGCGGGTGTGTGTGGGGGAGGAACTTTTCTGATTGTGGTGTTTCTATTGGTGGGTGTTCTTTGTTCCCTCCCTTTTTCTTTTTCGGTTCCTTTTTGTAGTTATGTTTGTGTTGAGTGCTGGCACAGTATGATTGGTTGGTTCGTGCATGATGTCACCTGTAGATCTGTTTTAGCTGGTGTGCTCTCCCTCCCGGGCACCCCGCCCTCCAGCCGTCCTCTCTGCTCGTGTTCTGTTGGAGGCCAGGTTCCTGAAGAAGGGGCTCCTCCCGAAACCAGCGCGGTTGAACCTTTCCTCCTGGCGCGGTTTTTCCATCGGTGTGACAGTTTTGGATAAGTATTGTTTATTTCTGGATATGTTTTTCACTTTTTGGTATGGTTTTTGATTTCGTTGTGATTTTGTGCGTGCTTTTTGAGGGGGTTCGGCTGGCAGGGTTTGTGTGGGGGTCGCTCAGGTTGCTTGCTTGTGTTGTGTTGAGTTTTATTTACTCACTTTGATTGTTGATTGCTTTGATACTTGCACACACAGGGCGCTCGATGATGGTGTGTGGGTGGAGGCTTATTGCCTTGACCCAGAAGTGAAGTGTCGGAGCTGTGCTCCTATCACTGAGGGTTCACACTGAGAGCGCCCTACAACATTATACAGTGTGACACGCTTTTTTGTCTTGTTACACTGTATTTGACTTATAAGTTGTGAGACAAGTTTGGCTCTGTGGGCTTCCCCCACGCTGACCTTGATGTGACTTGGTTGCCTTCCTTGTTTTTTCTAGTTTAGGATTTGTTTGGCAAATCAGGAGTGTCTTGTTGTTGAAGAGCATGACTCAGGCAGGATTTTACTGCCTAGGCAAGTCTGCTACAAAACACAGCTTCAGGTTTGCACTCCATAACTAAACTAACATCAAAGTACTAGGTCAAAGTACTTAAGTAGAAGTAAAAACAAATGTATATTTTAATATTTAAGTGTACAGTTAAGAACACATTAATAAATGTATTTAAGTGAAAGTAAAAATGTTATTGCCTAATATAATTTTTGAGGAAAAGTAAAAGTACTGCAACTATAAGAAATACAACCACTGTTAATACAACTTTATTGCTGTACAATTCAATCCACTTTGCTATTAGTAAAACTACATTTTGAAAATGACTGTCACTCTTGCGAGTGTGCTTGTGAGTCATTATTCTAGTACAGCTAAAGAGGGGATCCTTTTGCTAAACTGTGTGCTAGCAAGTGCTTATCACACATTAAAAAGGCTAACTGTGGGATGTGCACTACTGTACCAAGGTAAATTTTCCAACTCGTTTGCACACCACACACTAAAAATATTTTATATTTTCTGGAAGGGATGTCTTTGGGGGTGGAGAGTGAGTGTGACAGTGCTAATCAGTTTGGTCCTGATTCTGCAAACAGCATCCCAATGGTAGGTGGTGGTAAGCATCCTACCACCGTCTCACAGCCAATCAGAATGCATGGGGTTTTTTTTGGGGGGAGGGGTTAAAGGGGAAGGACATTTACATTGTAGGTGTATGTCACATGCCTAAGGAGATTTGTAGAGACCCTTACAGATGCCCATTCCAGTGAAGGTGAGCCTGCTTGCTGGACGCAAAAAGGACCCGGCCAGCCATCTAAAAAAGGTTAGGGGGTCCAGGTGGGCTATCTTTGGCGGGGAGGGGTATCCCGGCAGAAGGAACTGGATATCTCTCCTGCCGGCAATCATTTTGGGGTTTGGGGGGTGTCCTGTAGGAGAGATTAGGCATCTCTCCTGCCGGCAATCATTGCGGGGAGGGGGGGGGGTCTCAGGGGTGTGTCCATCAAGAGAGATTGAGCATTTCTCTTTCCGGCGATCATTGCGGGTGGCTTTGGGGGTGTCTGTCAGGTGGGAATGGGCATCCCTTCTCCTGTAGTCTTCGGGGGGGATCCCAATTCTTTAATCAGCGCTTATGACAGACGCCGGTTAGAGAATTGTGCTGTTAGGTGAAGGACTGGCCCCTCCTACACCTAAAAGATCTTGGTTTAGGCATTTGGGACTTGGGCAAATTTTTGATTGGGAATATGTTTTAAAGATAGATGTAGTGGCGGTCTGGGCAATTAAATGCCTGAACGTACAGGTAGGCCATTCTCGAAAAAACTCACATTTTGGACATTTTTTTCGAGAATGGACATTTCCCTGCTGCCGACTATGGGCACCTAGTGCCTTAGGCCAAAAAGGGACAGACTTTTTTTAAAAAAAAATTATGCCCCTAAATAAATGCTTCTGAATATAGACCCAATAATGAGCATTTTCATTTGATACATGACCAGACATTCCCAGGGATGCATAATTGGTGGTGCAGAGGTTGAATCGGCATACATGTAGAAAAAAAAATGTTCTGATTCTTACTGGCACATATATGCATATAGTTACATCTGCCTCTGAGCATATTATGTGTGTGCCAACTTTCTCATAGGTTAATTAATATAAGAATTTCTTCATCATTATTACTGAATGTTAACAAAAATCTCATTCAGTAAAGGCTCTTAGGGTTAACAGATGAGGCAAATAACATGTCCCTCAGGTTGGATAGTATTAAAACAAAGCAAAATACACAGAAGGAAAAAGTAACTTTTAATTTAAAGTCACCAGAAATTTTAAAAAAATTAAATTCGAATGAATTCTGTTAGAGGAAACAATTTACAACACAACAACCCAAACCCCATCCTTTTAGGTGAAAAAATTAAAAAGCTACAGAACTTCAAACATGTAACTTTTGCAGACTGCCTATGGACCCATGACAAGAAAAATTGACCATTCTCGAAATTTTGGATCCACTACTGTAGTCACATTTTCCCAGAGACAGTCACCCTTTTCACAATAATATGGCCTTTCTTACAGAACTGTGCAAACAACTGTCTTTGCAAATTCATATGGAACCCATCTAGAAACCAATATAGGAATGACAAAGTACCTGATTGGCTGTGCAAAGTTTGGAGGGAAAATACTTTATACACATCAACTCTAGTTTTCTATGGAATACACTGAATGGTAGAACTATATTTGAAAGCCAACACAATTTCAATGTTCATGTCTTATTGCTAGCAAAATAATATGATGCAACAGAGGTTAATAATATGATGTAACAGAGGTTAACAATTTTGAGTTAAAGCTCAGGTTGTTCCCACAGTACAATTTATTATCCTTTAAGTACAAGCTGTTATGTGTTAACACAATATATTCATCAGTCTTAGAAGATGTGTGTGTTGTATTGACAAATTCTTCATTAGACCATAAAACTAGTGTAGTATAATTTCTGTCACTTTAAATGGCACTCATAGAGCTGCTGACATTTCATGCTAAGAAGACACTTTTCATCTGTTGCATTATGTTACAGTAAAACTCAGTGTAAATATTTTTCAAGGCATAGCTAAATATATATTTTATTCACTATCACACATTCCATAACACTACTGGCATCTAGCCTAAAAGGATCTAGACCACAGTTATAAGTACTGGAATGTCCCAATTACAATATGGCATAAGGTTATGAGAGCCATTGATAAGTCATTCTTGATTTGACCCAATAGCACCTATTGGGGTCCTTTTACCAAGCTGCAGTAAGCTCTAGCACATACATACTGTAGCTTAAAAGATCTCACCACAGAGTGCACTCAGGCATCCTGCCTAATTTCTGGGTTTGCACGTACACATTACATGCTACAAATTTTATTTTTGCCATGGAGGGGGTATATCTGGAGAGGAGAGTGGGTGTTTCTGTAGTAATTTGTGCAGCTACATTGTTGCATCCTAACTGATTAGTATATGAGCCCTTACGGCCAGATTATATATAGGGCGCCCTAATCAAGGATGCCTAGCAATGCCTAACTTGGAATCTGTACTCAATTTTTTTAAATTGGCTTAATTGGTATGGCAATTGATCGTGCCAGTTTTCAGCCATTAAAAACAATTTTTTTATGACTAATTAAGAGTTTGGCGCCAAACTCTTAGAATGCCTAGCGATGCTTAAGTGGAGGTGCCCTCCGATACCTACCTGACAGGTAGGCATGGTTAAGAGTGGAGAATATGTGTGGTTGACTTAGTTATCACTAGTGCATCTGAGTTAGGCAAAGGTAAATTAGGCAAAGTAAAACCTGGCCTAATTGAATACTTAGCGATGCCTAGGTGCCACAGGCAGGATTCTATAAGTGGCTCCTAGCAATTGATTAACAACTGCACTGAGCAGTACCTACAATGCAGGCGCACTTTGGTGCCATTTATAGGCTCTGGACCTTACTGCCTACAAAATAGGTGGAAGTAGGCACACACTAGTACACGGCCAAAAAAATCGATCATTTTAATGTTGAACTAAAAATGGTCTTAGTGTATTGGAAAGACTCCCGTAAGGGCATGTTAATGCCCCCTTTTTTTTAGCGCTGTTTTGTAAAAGGACCCCCCTAGACTTTCAGTCCTGCTTTTCCTAAAGAAATCAGAGTGAAATTATCACTGGATGATTAAACTGACACTGAAAACTTTTTAAGAAAGCCATCCTTCCCAGGTTTGCCTAACATTCCTTGCATTCTTAAATCTTTTCTAGACTCTGGGGTTCAAATGGGCAAAAACAATCCCCAGCTGCTCCTGCTTTGTGGCTGCTATATTTCAAAACTGCATCAGCCATTCGAGTATGTAACTAGTATGGGCTGGATAAAATTAAGGATGTATCGAGAGGTCAAGTTGGGGAGCGGGGGAAACTTTTCTACAAATTTGCAGCATGGGTTTATGTGGTGTGGGACTGGCTCTGAGTGAAACAGAAAAATGAAACACAATATCTCTTTTTGGGTTTTTTTTTTAATTAAGGTGTGCTAACCAATTTAGCATGCGCTAAATGCTAAGACATCCATTATATTCCTATGGGCATCTTAGGGCTCCTTTTACGAAGCCGCGTTAGTGGCTTTATCGCACGCACATTTTTAGCGCACGCTAACTCCCGCGCTAGTCGAAAAACTACCGCCTGCTCAAGAGGAGGCGGGTAGCGGCTAGCAGGGCTGGAAAATTAGTGCGCGCTATTACGCACATTAAACCGCTAACACGGCTTCGTACAAGGAGCCCTTAGTATTTAGCGCGCGCTAAATCGGTTAGCATACCTTAATAAAAGAACCACTTTGTTTTTCATTTTATCTGTCAATTGAAAACAACACTATAAGGGACATGTTTTGTTAGCATTTCCTGTGCTGTTTTAAATTAAACGAACATGCCCAATACTATTTTTTTTTTTCCTGTTTATCATATTATATCGTGCCTTGAGCATTCACTGGACATGCATTATAAAAATAATTTATTTAGCTAATAATTGTGTTTACCTTATATTAATTCAAAGCAGCAGTCAGTTTGATTGAATTATACCCAACTCTATTTCAATTTTGTAGAGGAAGACTCCTTTAAACATAGATGATACCTTTGAACTGGGACTAACATGACTCTAGATTACTGTAATTTGAATATTTTAACTTGCAGATTAGACCAAAACTGCATTAAAAATATTTTCCCATTGGGTTCAAATCATGTGTGGCTACATTTTTAATGTTCCCAGTCAAGTGATAAGGCAGTGCTTAAATTATCGGTACGTCAGTAGATGTAAGTCCAGTCTTATCCCCTCAGTTTGGAATTACATGTTCAATAAGCAAAGTAGAGATAAGCAAACAGCTTGCATGCATGTAAATGTGATCTAAAACTTTCCCTTAATATGGATATTATCACCCAGACATGATTTTATTGATCTTTATGTGGATTATATGAAGGTTATACCTCACTCCAAACAGCAATACCTGGACAAGGGCAGGTTCATGCATTGTGGTCACAGATTGCAATATTTTTCCACCCTCTCTACTTTTCCCATACCAGCTATTTAGCTTCTGGTTTGGTTCCAAGAATGATCACTGTACATTGTATCGACTTATTTTTAAGGCACTATTTTTCACTAAATAAGAAAATCAATTAAAGTGGATATCACGCAAACAAGTGGAGTTGCTTATACTGCAGATTATAATAGTGTAGAACAAATAACTTGAATAAGAATCCTGTTTTCCTGCAAGTCAAATTATTTTTAAAACCGGTGTGACTTGCTTGTGGCTGTCTGCTCACTGCAGTAATACTTTCAGACTGGGTCTATGTACAGAAATGCTGTGGATGAGCCTGGGTTGAAGATGTGGCAGCTCTGTATCAGCCTGTCTTGTCTTTTTGCAGACAGGCACAATTTTGAATTCCATTTTTGAAGGCTCCTGCAGGCTGGATGTACAAGTAGTGGACAGGTCTAGGATGCCTGCACTTTTCAGGTTCAGTGGTTCTTGAGCGAGTGGCTTGGGTGTTCTAGTGAACTTCTTAGCATAAGGATCCACTATTAAGTTTACCAGATCTGTTTTGAATAATTTCCAGCGGTTTTCATCTAGGAAGATCTGGCACAGCTGGTCATCACTGAAAAACAGTACAGTAAAAAGTTGAATGTGATTTGAAAAACGAATGAAAAGAGAAATTTTCAACTAAGGAGACACACATTTTGTAATTTTTTTGGTATGCTTTTATAATTTCTTCCCCTCAGTCTCATACAACCACCTGTTATGTTATGATAATCAGGTTTTCTATTTTGCCTTTACCTGTTCAGTTCAAGGTTGGATTACAAGAGGTCGGGTCAGTTACCCAGGAAATTACAATGGGCACATTGATGAGGACATTCAATAGGGTCGCTAGTACATGTAAATCAGTATAATTATTAATACAGTTAGGTCATAGTTTCAACTATTTAGTAAGTACAAGTAGGTCGTTGTTGGTTCTTTGTTTTGTCCCAGGAGTTGCATTAGACAGTTTAGAAATATGCTTTTACAATTACCGTTTCAGTTAGTTCAGGGTTGGCTCCCTGTCTTGGTACAGAAATGCTTTTAGAAGTTTTCTGAACTTGAGGTAGTGGCCACAAGATTGTAGTGTAAGCTGTAGTTGTTTCCAGCATTTTGCTAATTGATATTGGATGGATAGGGTAATTTTCCTAGTAGACTTTATATTGTTGCATGCTGGGACTCTTAAGTGAAAAAGCTTTCTGGTGGAATATTTGTTGGAAGTACTCTGGAGCAGGACAGCCAACTCTATTAGGTATGCGAAATATAAAAAATCACTCTTGTCCTGCTTATAAACATGCTATATTAGTAATTCATAACGTTCAGAATCATGGAGGCAAGAACTGGGGAAAAAACCCGATGCTATTGCCTCACCGCCCAATCATCGCGTATTTGAAAAGTAAACAAAATTTCAAATATGTAAACTTATAACCACTAGGTCTAAGCTTGGGTATGTCTATTTGGAAAAGAACAGTGAACTTATCTTATAGCTTGCAGGTTCCGACGTGCCACGTTTCGTTCCTGCTTCAGGGAACCAACGATGATTTAAAGCAAATATCTGATAACGGGCGAGCGCGATTCAAATGGTGGACTACACCTCACATAATTAGCACAAAGTGATTCACACAGCTTCCTCTGATGTTACCTATATTAGGTAGACCCTATTAGGTTAACTCTATTAGGTAGTCAGAGTCATTCCCTCTTAGGATCTTAACCCTTTCAGGACCATAAGGATCGTAGGCCAATTTTTGTGGTTTTGACGACATTTTTATGGTAAAAAGGGCTTGCAGATGCCAAAAAATTGATTTTTTTTGTGAAATATCATTATTTTTATTTTAAAAAATCACACTTCTGGCTTATGGACAGTGTGGCAAGTGAATCTTCTCGTCAATCTGGCAACGACGCTAATGAATGAATGTCGGAACCAGTTTGTTTACATAAAGGCAGTATCATATGGAATCCGTACATATCAAATTTAGAACTGTAGACTATCCCAATCAAAATTTATAGGATTTTAAAGTTATGGGACAAATATGTCCCTTGGTCTTGAAAGGGTTAAAGGCAGTGATGCCCATTTTAAACTTGATCCTTGTGGTTAACGGCAGCCAATGTAGTTTCATATAGTAGGGCTGCAGGTGTTACAAGTTCCATAATCCACATATGAGTCTTACCGCTGCATTTTGAGCTAGTTTTTAGATGCGATAGTAACGTTATAGAGCCAAGAACTAGCATTATATTATAGTACTCTAGTGGAGATAGGGTTAGGGATTACACTAAAATTCAGAAAGCCTCTATTTCAAAATATTTCCTAATCTGTGTTGCCCTTTCAGCCCTCTTTCTCTCAGATCAAACAAAAAGCTCCATCGGAACAGAATATGATCTGATAATGGGATAAATTGCAACCTCAGTCCCAAAATAACATACTGCAGAGGTGCATTTTTGAAAGGATGTCCAAGTCAAAATTGGGACAGCCTCCTCAAAATGTCTACAAAAAAGTCCTTCTCATCGCCAGTTTTGAACAGGAATATTGGGGTTTCCTGTTCAAAAATATATGAGAACATCCAAAACCAGCCATTTTGCAAATTAAAATGTCCAAATTACGAACACCAAAAATCCAGGAAAAGGATGCCTGCCTGTCAGCATTTTTACAGAAATGGGCATCTAGATGTCCTTGCAGAGTAACGGGGCAATCCAGTGGTCAGTGCAATGGAAAGTAAACCAGGGAACATTTTGTTTTGAATGCTGAGCTCTTCAGGAACAGGGAAAGACATTTTGCACCTGACTGTACCCTTCAGGCTTGCAGGTGTTAAATATTTATTTGAAATCCTTTTTTATTAAACAAAGAGCATTGCAATAACAAGAACAGCAGAAAACCATGTTTACAAGAAAGATCAGGCACCATGGAGGACTGTGTTCTGATGTCCTCCACAGTCACAAACAATAATCCCTCCCATCCCCACAGAAGCCCCCCCCCCCAAAAAAAAATCCCCCCTCCCATCTAACAGAGAGAACTACAGTGCACAGAAGGAGTAGATAAATCAAACAGGCAATGCAGAGTACCATTGTAGTCTATTAAAAATATGGCTATGACTGATTGGTGACAAATGGTCCAAATAAGGAGTCCAGGTGTCTACAAAGGCTTTACTGTGGCGGCGAGAAGAAGAGACCAGACGAGCCTCCCAGCCCATGAGCTCATGTAGCCGATTTTTCCAGAACCAAAAGGCAGGCGGGTCAGAAGAGAGCCAGCAACACAAGATACATTTCTTCCCAAAAATAAAACATTTACTAAGAAACAATTTTTCCAAGGTAGTGTACCCGGAAAACAAAAAGAAATGTGCAAAAAGCATAGAAAGCACCGAGACAGGCACAGACACATGAAGAAGATCCTGCAAAAAGGAGGCTAGCGCTGTCCAAAAGGCCTGGATCCCCAGTCAACCCCAGATACCATGAAAATAAGGTTTAACCTCGATAGAACAACTCCCACAAAGTTGAGTGTCAACACAGCCCATATATTATGCCTGACTGAGAACCATAGGCTCGCAAAACAGTGCGATAGTGACATTCCCTTAAGTCTGCATTAGAGATAAGGCTGGAGGTGCATTTCAGCACCCACAACAAAAACCCCTCCCCAAGGTCCCTGCCCAAATCCCGCTGCCAAACCTCCAAACCCCTGGGAAAACCCTGGGTGGGCTAAGGGTCCAGAGCTGTCTGTGAAAATAAGAGATAGAGACCCTAGTGTCTAGATCTGCCATCAAAAAAGTACAGCGTGGGAGACCAACTCCGCCCCCAACAGCCCTTGCTGAGCCGTTTCTCTGCCGAAAAAAAACCAGCCATCTTCGGGCCCCAGCTCTTCCTTCTGCTCCAGCCACCGCAAGGGAAGGAGTTGGCCGGCGTGGGAGACCAACTCCGCCCCCAACAGCCCTTGCTGAACCGTTTCTCTGCCTGGAAAAAAACTAGCCATCTTTAGGCCCCAGCTCTCCCTTCAGCTCTGCCCCCAGCACCCCTTGTCGAGCCGTTCTCCGCTTCATTAACAGCCACCTCGGTGCCAACGCCGCCTGAGCAGGAGGGATCCTCCCTGCCTCCGCTCACTTCTACTTCCCTC
Organism: Geotrypetes seraphini; assembly: GCF_902459505.1. NCBI lineage: Eukaryota > Metazoa > Chordata > Amphibia > Gymnophiona > Dermophiidae > Geotrypetes > Geotrypetes seraphini. The sequence goes on from NC_047088.1 coordinate 150,116,127, forward strand.
CAGCCTACCCGAGAGCTGTCGAATGCCTTTGCAAGTTTGACCGAGCTTGCCTCTGCGCACCTCAGCGCCCGGCTTCTCTTCAGCTCATTGAGGCCGCCGAAAGCTTCTCTCCTTAACGACCCCCAAGGCAGAGGAAGGAGGAAGCTTCCTCCATCTTGTCCCTCCTTCCTCCGTCCTACCTCTGCTCACTTCTGGAGCCCTGCTTCACTCCAGCCCTTCCAAGGACTGCCGTAGACTTCCAGACTGTGCAGTTCTCGCCTTGTCTAAGTTTCCTCCCTCACTTTAAGTCTCTCTGTGTTTAATTCCCACATAAAATTGTCAGATGTTAAATTGTATTCATTACTAAGGATCCTGCCTAGTGTTCACTTTCTGATCCTCAGTTTTCCTCCTGACTCGAGAGCAGCCTAGGCTTCCTTGACTGTTCAATTTCTCCTTGTTTAATCTCTCCTGATTTAAGTTCTCCTGTGTTAAGTTCCTACCTGAAAACTGTTTAGTTGCTAGATTGTACTTTCTGCTAGGCTCTACCTCTGTTTAGCTCTCCCCCCCAAAAAAAAAATGACGCCTATTTCCCCATTCTTGTCTTACTTACTCAACTAGACACCGCGCTGTCCTCCTGTTTTAAACCTTCACTCAGAGATTAAATAGGTCCCTAGCCTCACCATGAATCCACCCCTCTGGCTCCTTCTTCTCCTAAACTGCTCATTGTTCATTACCTCCCTCTGCTTGAAACCCCCCCTCTCCCAACATACTCGACTCTTCAAATGCCAACAATATCTGCCCTGGCCTCAGAATCTCCACGCTGATGCGCACCAGAAGTCACCCTTCAAAAAAAAAAAAAAAAAAACCCTGAAAAGCCAACCATGCCTCTCTAAAGCCTGTGCCCCATGCTAATCTCCCCAACCAGGCCTCTGACTCTCTCACCCCAGTCCAGACACTTTATTGCAATGCCAGATCCGCATGCAACAAGATTCAAATTCTGAAGGACCTTCTTGAGGATCTTGATCCTGGATTCCTGTGCATCACGGAAGCATGGATTACTAAAGACGACCTATTCACACAAAACAAACTTTGCTCCCATGGTTACCAAGGCCTCTTCTCACCCAGAACACACCGAAAAGGAGGCGGTCTGGCATTCCTCCACAAATCTTTCTTTGATGTCCAGCTCCTTGAAAAGGGCAGCCATGCCTCACTAGAATATATGCTAGCCTCAGTCAACGATGAACTCCACCTTCACCCACTGGGTATCTTGCTACTATATCGCCCGCCTACCCCTTGGATCAAATCCTCAGATCTCGTCCTCAAAACCATAACAAACGCCTTCCTCAAATTTCAAAGATTACTGATCATCGGAGATATTAATCTCCACCTTGACGACATCACCAGTAAGGATACGACCGAATTTAACAATTTCCTCACCTCTCTAGGTTTCTCCCCCCCTGCTTCCGCTCCAACTCATGAAAAGGGGCACACACTAGACTTCATCAGTTTCCTCGATCTCACCGCTTATAAAACTTCAACCGAAGATACTCGTTGGGAACATGTCCCTTGGTCTGACCATTTCCTTGGGGCTTTCAGTCTCCCCATTTTCATGTCTCATCTTGGAGCCCCACCCCGTTCCTCCAATTCCATTACCTTCCGTAAAAAAATTACGAGCGATCTGTTCTGGACCAAATTCCTCAATCATTTCTCCTCTGCTCCTAAGCTTGCAGATCCTGAAACCAATTGGCATAACTGGATCGCCCTTTCCAAGTCCACCTACCACTCCCTCGCCCCACTATCTACTAAAACCATCTCCTACCTCCATAAGGCTCCCTGGTACCTCCCACTTCACAGAGAACTGAAGCAGAAATGTTGAGCTTTGGAGCGCAAATGGAAACAATCTAAATCTCCTTCAGATAGACAGACCTGGAGCGTCAACATTAAGCTCTACAATACAATATTAAAAAAAGCAAGGAAGAACTTCTACGGTGACAAGATCTCCAAATCCAATAACCAGAATAGTGCACTGTTCAAATTCTGGCACTCCTTAACCTCTAAAAACGACTCCACCCTACTCCCCTCGTCTCCTTCAGCCGAGGTTCTTGCAAAATTCTTCAATGATAAAGTCACCACCTTAAGATGCTCCTTTCCATCTGCAGTCTCCTACAACTCTCTGGTATCCACCGATTTCAACCCTACGCTGCTTAACTTCAACCCTATCCCAGCCGACAGGTCCTGGACCACCTTTGAGCTCGTATCTGAATCGCAGGTCTCTAAACTCTGCCTCAAACTAAAATCTTGCAACTGCGCCTTGCACCCTTTCCCCTCCTACCTATTTGAGAATATTCCCGCACAGGCCATCGCATCTCTTACCAAACTTATAAACTCTGCCCTACTATCCGGCCTATTCTCTTCTGAAATGGGACACATTGCTCTGACCCCACTTCTGTAAAAAGCTGATCTAGACCCCTCCATACCATCCAGCTATTGTCCAATAGCAAATATCCCTCTCCTAACCAAGATGCTAGAGTCTATCATATCTACCAAACTCTCATCCAACTTAGAAAGATTCTCCATTCTCCTACCTTACCAATACGGCTTCAGACCCAACTTCTGCACCGAATCCCTACTAGCCTCACAAATCTCTAAAGTCCAGCTACTGCATTCTCGTAACAAGTTCGCTGTTCTTCTACAATTTGACCTTTCTGCAGCTTTTGACGTTGTCCATCACGATATTCTAGTTTTCCAACTCTGAGATAGGCATTAACTCCACAGTTCTAGATTGGTTCTCCAAATTTTTACGTTCCCGCTCTTACACCGTTAACATGAACGGCACCTCATCCTCTCCCTGGAAACCGACATGTGGTGTCCTGCAGGGTTCACCTCTATCTCAAATTCTTTTCAACATCTATATGTCTTCCTTGAAACTCCTCCATCTATCCCCCTAGAAACACTTTACACTTATGCTGACGACATCCTTGTCCTCCTCGAGACCGACTCGAACCTCTCCGACCTCTCCGAGAACATATCCTCATGTATAAGGAACCTCCAATCCTGGGCCCTCACAGTACAAATGAAACTGAACAAGTCCAAAACAAAACTACTTTGGCTCGGCCCAAAATTGGACCAATTACCCTCCTCCATCCCACTGTCCTCTGGCTCCACATTACAGCTTGAGTTCTCAAGCAAAATTCTGTTCAGTTTCATCACCATAGACTCTTCACTATCCTTTAGTGACCATCTCAATTCCCTGATTAAAAAAAAAAAAAAGCTTTTTTAGCCTTCATATGCTGAGGAAAGTGAGATCCTGCTTTCATCAAAAACACTTTGCCGTCCTTGTACAATCCATCATCCTCTCCAGATTGGACTACTGCAACTCTATCTACCTAAGCCTAACTAAGAAAAGCCTCCATAGTCTTCAGCAGATTCAGAATGCGGCGGCTAAAGTTATTTTCGCAAAAAGTAAATTTGACCATGTCTCACCACTCCTGTCCAAGCTTCACTAGCTCCCGGTAATCTCCAGGGTTCACTTCAAATGTGCCTGCCTAACTTTCAAGATCCTTCATGGCATCCTTCCTCCCGTTATTCCATTATCTTGGAATTCCTCAACTCCTAATTCCACCAGATTCTCCCAAATATTAAAACTATTCTTCCCTTCTATAAAAGGTATACCCCATGCAGGAAAACTAGGGACCGAGCTCTGGAACAACCTCACCTCCCCACTCCGAAACTCAAGCTCCCTCCAACTTTTCCGTAAACATCTGAAAACTTGGCTATTCTCAAAAATATAACACTTCCTTCTCCTCCGGCATCTTACACCCATCTAACTTTCTTTACACTTTAATCCTTTAACCCTCCATTGGAGTTCCTTTCCATCACAACTTCTATAAACCGTTCCGAGCTCTACAATTGCAGAGATGGTGCGGTATATAAACCTAAGGTTTAGTTTAGTTTAGAAATGGGTCCCAAAATCGCCACCTAAGGACTCCCCCGGAAGGGAACCTACATAATGTCATAGCTGACAGAAAGCAAAAGGAAAACCAGTTCCAGGAACCCCCCTGAGAGATCAAATCCTCACCAGATTGAAGGGCCCCATCATGCTGCAGAACATGCTGCAATAGCTCAATACCCCGTGCCCTCCAGCCACCAAAAACAGACGGGCCAACCCCCGAAGGGAAAGCCAGGTTCCCCACCAGTGGCAATAAGACACTGGAGGAAGGATCCTCTTTCCAAAACCGAAGAATCTGGTGCCATGTCACCCAGAACGGCCGAAACAGGACACTACACCTGCAAGCACCCGGCAACCGTGACAAAGGGGCTTGAAGGAGATAAAGTAGCTGAAGAGGTCCCGCTCCAATGAAACATCAGTATAAAAAGAGGTGCCCAGCACCCAGACCCCCACATGACGTAACAAACACACCTGATTATACATCCAGACATCAGGCACCCCAAGACCACCCTCAGAAGTCGGACTAACCAGCAAGGACCAGCGCAACTTAGGCTTCCGTTCCGTTCCGTCCCGTCCCCCCCCAGCAGAACCGGGATAGCATAGAATATAAGGCCTGGATATCCTTCTGCAAGAGTGACAAGGGGAGAGTCTGGAGAACATAAAGCCACTTGGGGAAGACAATCATTCGAAATAAATGGATTCTTTCAGTCAACGAAAGCGAAAGTTCCTGCCATTTAACCAGTAAGAGCCTAGTATCCGAGAGGAGCTTATCGATATTAATGCAATACAATTGAGCGAGATCCATACTTAGCCGGATCCCCAGGTACCGAAAAGAGGAGTCCGCCCAGCGTAATGGAAAGCTGCCCCACCAATGCTGCAGAAGGAGATCCGAGGAAGCCAGTGCCTCCGACTTAGCCAAATTCAGGGGGAAGCCCAAAAAGTCCCCATACTCACGAATACTTTCCAGCAGTGTAGGCAACGACCGCTGAGGGTCAGTTAAAAACACCAGGAGATCATCCGCAAAAGCCGCCAATTTAAAATGAGAGGCCCCCAGAGCCAGGCCCCGTATATCAGGATTAGATTGAATTTCTCGAAGTAAAGGATCGAGACAAAAGCACAAACAATAACGGCGACAACGGGCACCCCTGCCGGGTACCAAGACAGATCCTAAAAGAACCCAAGAGTTCCCCATTAACAAGAACCCACGCCTCCGGATCAATATACAATGCTCAGATCGCGTTAAGAAAGAAGGGACCCAGGCCATACTGCCGAAGCACCGCAAAAAGGTAGCCCCACCGCACTCTGTCAAAGGTCTTCTCGGCATCAAAACTGATAAGCAAGGAGGGGCTACCCTCCACTGTTGTCCACTCCAAAGCCAGCAAATACGCCGGATGTTCTTAGCAACTGGGCAATCTCGGACAAAGCCCACTTGAGATGCTGAAATCACCGATGGTAACACACGAGCCAAGCGAGTCGCCAGTATTTTCGCCATAAGCTTAGCCTCATAGTTCAACAAAGAGATGGGTCTATATGAATTGGGACAGTGGGGGTCCTTACCAGGCTTCAAAAGGACAATAATTTGAGCCAAGTTCAGATATCTGGGAAGGAAGCCCTTGGCTACACTTAGATTATAAACGTCTGCCAACACGGGAGCAATATCCTCCACCAGGAGTTTATAGAACTTGCTCCGAAACCCATGGGCCAGGTGCCTTTCCCAAAGGACTAATCCGTATTGCCCACTCCACCTCCTCAGCAGTAAAGGTGAGATCCAAAGCTTCTGAATCTTTGAGAGACAAACAAGGTAAATCCACACTATCAAGGTACACTGCCCATCCAGAATAGCCACTCCTGGGTTAGCGTATAAATCCATGAAAAATGAACGCAAAAGTTCGCAAATCTTCAAAGGTCGATGACACAGCACCCCACGAGCGTCATGTAGTGCTGTGATGGCTTCCTGACTGCAATGCACCTTCACCGTGCGCGCCAGCAGCCAACTACTCTTATTAGTGAAGCGACACAACTGAAACTGGTAGTAAGCCCGCAACCGCATCGCACCCTGATATAATAATTCATTCAATTCCTGTTGTACCTCCAAAAGTTGTGTCCAAAGCAGGGGAGAGGGCTGCCGACCATACTGACGACGTAACCCAGTAGCTCTGCGTTCCAAAGCCAAAACAGCATAGTACCGCATTTTGGTCATCCATGCCGCATAGGTGATGACCTCTCCCCGCAACACCACCTTCGCTGTCTCCCAATAAAGAATGGGATCGTCTCTATGCTGCTGGTTAGTATGTTTAAAGTCAGCCCACCGCCGAGGCAGAAACTCCTGAAAACAAGCATCACAGTAGAGATAGCACAGAAACCGCCACCCCTGCTGACTACTCCAGGATTCACCCCACGACCAGCGAAAACCCACCCAAGCATGGTCAGATATTTCAATGGGGCCCATTTCCACCCCTTGCACCCGGGACAGCAAAGGACGCAACATAAGAACCAAATCAATATGGGATAATGTCTGATGGGCCCGAGATAAGTGAGAATAGTCCCGCTCCAGAGGGTGCAGTACCCGCCAAACATCAAGCAACCCCAACGCAGATTCCAAAGTTCGAGCCCCCCTACAAAGCTTAGTAGCTTCCCTGTCCGTGGAAGCAGAACGATCCAAGCGTGGGTCGGGGACCTCATTGAAATCCCCCCCCAAGAAGCAGAGGAACATCCCCAAATTGCAAAAGTTGGTTGTGAAGTCCCACAAAAAACTGGGCCGGAGGACTGTTAGGGGCATAAACATTGAATAACAATAGAGCCCTATTGAGCGTAACTGACGCAATGATATAACGACCATTAGGATAGCGGAGCATTCGATGGGATTGAAAAGGGAGTCCTTTGCGAATCAGAATAATTACCCCACCCTTTTCACCGACTGTGGGTACCTCCAAGTGAGCACCCACTCACCAGGTACAGGGCTTAGCATGTTCTGCTGATGACAACCGAGTCTCCTGCAAAAAAGCAATAGAGGTTTTAGAGCGATTCAAGCGTTGTAAGATTTTGTCATTTTATGGGGGAATGAATACCCCCCACATTCCACGAGGTTAACGTGTACTCCAGAACAGGGCAATCAGAGGAAAAAAGATACCTCCTGTAGGGTACCAGAAAGGTGTCCCAGCCTCTACCTGTCCAGCTCCTGCCAACGTCCTCTGAACAGCCTCCAAAGATACCCCCACTGCCTGCACAAAGTCCTACCCCCTCCATCCACCCCAACCAAGAATCTCCCATCTGACCTAACCCCCCCTCCGCTCCCCAACCCCAAAGAACACCTCTCTCGCCCCTCCCTCTCTACACAGCCCCACCCTACCTCCCCCAGCCTAGTCCTGGGACACCTCCTAATGGGCACCACTTCCAGGAAACTGTGTACACCCTCTATAGGAATCCTTCAGTAAGACCCCACTGATGGTCTAGGCCCCAGCCAGCAACAAAGACGCTCCAAGACAAAGGGAGAAGAAGAAGGAGAAGCAAGAATGGCACCCCCCAGAGCGCATCATGCGAGGTCAAGCTGCAGGGTAAATAAGGAAAACCCCAAAAGGCACCCCTCCCCACCCACCCTCCATTCCCCTCAAGCACACTACAAACAGTCAAACATCCCCCCCACCCCATACCTTTCAAACACTCCCCAAAGAGAACACATAAAGAGTTCATGTTCAGCGACGGACAAGAGGCCCCCACATGGGATGCACAGCAAGCCCCAGACTAAGAGACCAAATAAGGCCCCCCCAACAAGGTCCAAAATTAGTAGGTGGTCGGGCCCATCAGATGGCTGGGCCCCTGCTTCCGCTGCTGCCCATCACACAGGGCCCTCAGGGATCTGCTCCATGATGAAACGCTGCGCCGCCTCTAAGATGTCAAAATGGTGGGCCCTGCCCTGATGCACCACTTGCAATCGGGCCAGGTACTGCAAGGAAAAGGCAATGTGGCGTTGGATGAGCCGGGTACACAGGGGCAAGAACCGGCGTCGAGCTTGGGATACTTCAGCTGAATAGTCCTGAAAGCACAGGATGGCACGATTCTCATACAGCAACTTCTTTCCCTGCCGTAACACTCTTAGGACCTCCACCTTGTGCCGGTAATTAAGAAGGCAACAGATAACCGCCCTCGGGTGATCCGTAGACTCCCAACATGGCCCCAAACGATGAGCCCTCTCGATCTGCAATGTGCCCGGGGTCCGCGGCAGAGACAAAGACTCTGGCAACCAGTACTCGAGAAAATCCCTGAGCTCCGCCTCCTTCAACGATTTGGGCAAGCCGATAAAACGCAGGTTGTTGCACCGCGATTTGTTTTCCAGATCATCAATCTTGGCCTGCAATGCCACGATGGTGGAGTTATGTGCTGCCTGCTCCTGGGAAACACACTGAAAGAATCCTCCGTCTCCCGGACCTCTGAGGTAAGAGTAGCAAAACGCTGATCCAGCATATCTAGCTTGTCAAGGATATGCTGTAGCTTATCCCCCAATGAACCCTCAATTGCCGCTTGTACTTCGGCCGTAATTTCAGCTACCCACCCGGAGTTTGGAGCCTCTGGAGATGAGGGTGCCACATGGTCCGCCATTTTCAGCTCCGTCTGCTTGGTCCACTCCCGAGCCGGTCGGGTGAGCTTGGAAGCCATCTCACGCCACTCCAATGATCGAACGCACTTGGGAATCCTGCAAGGAACACTCCGGTCCAATACGGGGGAGAAGCCGGTGAGGCAAAGTGCCGATTTAAAGCTGATCCTTGGACGGGTGTAATGGAGCCACAGCAGCTAGCTGTCTACAGCTCCATGTTTTTCTATCATAAATATTTAGGTGCAGTAGGTATATGTCTGTTTCTGTAGGGCTCACAACCAAAAAGAGCTGAAGTGGGAATTGAACCTGGGCCACCTGGTTTACAGCTCACTGAACTGAACTAGGCTACTCTTTAGACCTGCTTTGTTCAGAATGCCCATAATGCCTGATGCCGTCATAGAGGCTGGTATTGCATTCTGATTTCACTTTCAGGGGAGAGGGAAAGCAACACTGGGGAATTCATAAAGGGCCATGCTTTATTCCCTCCAGTGGATAGCTGCTAAATCAGAGCACATTTTGTAGATGTGACTGAAACAGAACTAATTTAAAATGTCCTTTTTTTAACTTGAGTGTTTCTTCCCATCCAGTTATCACTGTTGGACATTTAAATTTTGGACCTTCCTTAGTCCCACCTGAAACACATCCATAACACCCCCCACCTAGCTATTTGTATGCATTGCAGTGTAAAACATCCAAATTCTGCCATTTCAAACTAGCAATTTGGACATTTTGGGCAGATGTACTGGGTGGTTTGGGTTTTGTTTTGTTTTTTGCCATTTTGAGACATTTATGTGCTTTTAAAATGAACAAAGAACAACAACAGAAAAATCCAACTGAAGCTGCAGTGAAAAATCACCAAAACAGAAAAACCAACAGAAACTGCAGGCAATGAACCCCATTGATTCAAGATTGTTCACTGATCACAGTGAATAAAGATGTGTTACATTAATCACGATAAGTCACTACTTTCACTCACCTTGGGTATTCTTTCTCTAATGTGCGCAATTTGCTTAATGATTCATAATCTGCTGAGTTAATAAACTTCTCCTTTTCAATTCGAACAACTTCAGCTCCATTACTAACTAAAACCATACTGCGATTGTCCTTCAGATGTTCTGGTATAAGGTGCTGGGCCACACTCTGAGAGAAAACAAAAAGTTTATTCTCTGTATAAGTATTTATTTATCTACAAATCAATAAAAATTGGACTGCAGTGAACTCACAACAAATAAAACCACTGCAATTTCATTCTGATTTTTGTTTAATTCCTAGTTTGTTTGGGGGGGGGGTGTTTGTAGGTGAACTTTCATTGGTGAACAAGAATTTATCTGTAATAATTTTCCAAAGATTATCTTGTGTATACATTTTTTTTAGATCACATGGTCACCTTTTAGAAGGATGGCATGCACAGCACTATTTTTGGATAACAATAAGATGGTACAGGAAACGGTATTAACAACTTGCAAAAAAAATCCTGTTTTCTCCAGGATCCACTTGTCAACTCCAGCTGTGTACTGTTTAATTTAATAGAAATGTTCAAAATATTTCTTTCCCCATCAATATACTGTACTTCTCCTTCTTTGGAAAGGAAGGGGAATGAGACCTAGGCAATGTAATTACAGAGACTTTTTTATGAAGTCAGTCCACAAAATTATTCTGTAGGGGGATACATGCCAGTAGATATTTGAGCTTTGGCAAACAAAAACTATTCTAAAAATAGATACTCATTTCAAAGAAAAAAATATTTAGCCAGCTCCTTGTACCAATGTTCAGTCTGCAAAAGGGGCAGGGTAGCTATGTATACTCCACAGATGGCCTCCGTTCCATAACCAGCCCAGACTTGAATGTTATGTTTCGAGTTCACAAAGGAATCCAAACCAAATATATAAATTCCTGTTTTACACAGCAGTTTATATGGTTGTCATTACCATGCCATTTGTTTATATCTATTAGAGTTTTATTATCTTTCCACATAACTTCTGATTTTAATAAAAATAATCATAATAAAAATAAACTTGTGGTTTTTATGATTACCGTTATTTTGACTCAGATTTCCCCTTTTCCTTAGCTATGTATGGTACATCTTCCATGATTTTTACTGTTTCTATTTGGGCTATTCAAGGAGTTCCTCAAGTGGTTTGGTGAAAGTGAAACTGCCTGTCATTAAGCACATCAACATGGTGTATGCTACCATTCCAGTGTCCCGCAAACTTTGTTGAACCGCGGCACACTAAACATAGTGGCTGCAGCTCGAGGCATCCTGAAGTGCACAGACGTCGATGTGATGACATCATGTGCATGCATGATGTCTGCACATGCGCGAAGGCCCTCCAGACGGGCCCTGAGCCACAAGTGAGGGTGCCGGCAGGGAAGACACACAGAGAGAAGGAAAGATGCTGGTGCCGGCTGACTGCCTAAGGATGTGCCTCTCGCTATGAGAAGCACGTCCTGTAGGCAGTCAGCTGGCACCGGCACTTCTCCTCCTCCCCAGCGTCTCGCGGCACACCTGAAATCTCAGAAGGCACACTAGTATGCTTCGGCACACAGTTTGCGATACACTGTGCTATTCTATAGAGGTAAAGGTGCACCCCAAAGCTGTTATGGAATTGACACTAAGGTCTCGCTTTGTGACACCTACAGTAACATGAGGCAACACTCTACATAATTGTCAGTTAGTTTTCTAACAAATATATAGGTCTGGATAAGACAGGCTGGGACAGATCCTTCTCCTGGCTTCAAAATAACTAATAGGTGCTTTAATATTCTGTTCAGGGAGTGCATCTAACTTCTTCACCTGGTAGAAGGCATCTGTTAGGATAGAACCAACGAGTCTTGCAAAACAAAGACTGCATTCAATGAACCTACTCAAAATAAAAGAAAGCAAATATCATACTGCATTTCCAAAATCATTTTCATTTCTTCCATGTAATCAAGGATATCATCAGTGGGCATAGTAAGGAGTTGGGGGGGGGAGTGAGTGGTCCGCCCCATGTGCCGTCTTGGTGAGGGCGTAGGTACCATCCTCCTCTCTGACCCCCGCTCCTTTCCCTCCCCGCTGCTGTGCGCTTCTCTTCCTCCATACCTCTGTAATGCGAGCAGCAACCCCCAACCTGCTGTCGCGCCAGCTCTTCCTCTGACATCACTTCCTGGACCTATGCCAAGGAAGAGCTAATGCTGGCACGACAGCAGCGTGAGGTTTGCTGCTCGTGCCAGGAAAGTTGCAAAGATACGGGGGAAAGGAAGGGGGCGCACATGGTAGGAGGGGGTGGGGAAGGAGCGTGTGGAGGTGGGAGGGCAGAGAAGAGGGTGGGGAGGGGTGCCACTGCCCCAGACGCCTCTCACCCTCGCTACACCACTGGATATTATTCACAAAGAGAAGAGGTAACCTGCATATTCTGCAGCAAGCAGCAAGTACGACTCTGGCCACTTTACTGGACAGACTAGATGGACCATGCTGGTCTTTATCTCCTATCTGTTAATTGAGGGGCACTTTACTAAGCTGCAGTAAAAAAAAAAATGGCCTTAATGTGCCCTTACATGACCCTTTCCCATATGCTAAGCCCATTTTTACTTCAAGTCATAAAATGCAGACTTTGTTTTTCTAGAACAGAATTATCACAATCAGAGGCATTAAACGCAAAAAAATGTACGATGGCCTACTGGCCACGCAGGCAGCGAAACTAGACCGCCAACTATCCAATCTATTGATCACGACACCAGACTACAAAACTTTCAGAAAAGGAATAAAAACCCTGCTATTCAAGAAATCCATCAAGACAAACTAACACCACAGGAAGCATTTCAATCCCCCAAAGTAACCCACTCAACTCTGTAACTCTTCTGGAAATGTCCAGATAACCTCTCATGTAATCCGCCTTGAACCGCAAGGTAATGGCGGAATAAAAGTCACTAATGTAATGTAATATAATGTAATGAATGAAGCATTGTAAAGGAAATGTTTTTTGACACCTCCTGCCATTATTTTTGACACCCCCAATGTAAAAAAATATTTTTAGTAATGTTCCCCCCAGGTGCCAGCCATGAGGGGGTGTTCCCGGCCTAGGAGTCATGGTCCGGGAACTTCCCTTCTCACAGCCCGGTACCAAAGCTCTGGATAGTCCCTGTGGCCCAGCATGGTCCCAGCCTTCTCTCTCTTTACCTTCCATGAAGCTGAAAAAACTGCCTGCCTCGGCAGTGATTCAGCTACGCCGCCCGCAGCTCCCCTTCCTGCTTTCCGTGTCTGGAAGTTGCGTCATTGGCAGACGCGGAAAGCAGGAAGGGGAGCTGTGGGCAACAGCTGAATCACTGCCGAGGCCTGGAACACCCCCCTCATGGCTGGCACCCGGGGCGGACCGCCCACCCCCCTTGGTATGCCACTGCAAAGAAACCACAACAGTGGCCAAGCAAATGGAAGAAGAACTTGAATAGCTCGAATAGAACAGCCCTCACTTACTTACTTGCTGAGTTAAAATGGCAGATTTTCTATTTTTTTGTATTATTTTATTTCCAAGTCTTTTTATTATTTTTCCTTAAAAAAGCAACACATGAACATTAAGGCATTACATTGGCACTGATTCTTCTTCCCAAGTAATATAACTCTTGTAAATCCTCCCCCCAACACTACTTAACCATATATTCTCAATATTACCGGAATGCAAAAGGGAAAGCAAAGGGGAAACCACCAATCTATCCCTACCATCCCAAATTAGGATTTCAAAGTAAACTTGCAGATAAATGGGCCATTTCATCTGTATTTATTTTATATATTTAATGGGACTTATTAACCACCTTTATGAAGAGATTCACTTAAGGCTGTGTTTGCCATCATCTTGCACAATACTAGGTTATAATGCAGTATACTGTACACAGAGAGCCAGATTCTACAGTCAGCACCATCATCATCATCTGCCTAAAAAAAAGACACCGATCGCATGTCAATTGTGCAACAGCGCCGTTTCTAGAACTGCAGCTTCTTGAAAGGTAGGTGCCAGAAATGTAGTTCAGGGTTTGAAAGGCCTACATTTCCGGTGCCTACCTTTCACGTGAATCATGGCTATAGAGGCACTATATGATGCCTAATGCCACTTTCAGTGTTAGCCACGTAAACAGTGGCATTAGGTGTCATAAAGTGCCTCCAAAGCCACAATGATGGCATTGTTTTTCTAGGCACTAGTAGGCGCCTTCCTGTTTTTAAACAATTGTAATCATGTTTAAATGTATTTTTCCACTTAGGTTAGGTGCCGGTAGGATGCCGTTTATACAGTAGAATATGGGCCAAATTGTTTAAATATAATATTATTTGTCTATATAAGTGTCTGCCCATCTTTTATCAAGCTATGAGCATTGGAGCACTTATCTTGTTCTAAGCATTGCATCTCTGTAATATTAAGCTTATTTCTACACAATATATTTTTACTAGTCTTATAGCCCATTACATTAATGGGTGCTAGAATATATGTGTGTGTGTCTGTCTTTATTTCTTGCTCTCTCTCTCTCTCCTTCTCCTCTCCTGTATTTCTGTCTTTCATTTTCCTCGGCTGTCCACCCATTCTCCCTTCCTTTTACCTTCCCTGTTTCCACCACCACCCCTTCACTGCTCCCCTTATCCAGCAGCAGCCCTTCTCCCTTTTTTTAATCTCTCCCCTGTCCAGCAGCACCTCTTTCCTGTCCCCCTGTCCAGCAGTAGGCCTCCCTTCCTTTTTCTCCCTCCCTCCCCCCTGGTCTCTTCCCCTGTCCATCTGCACCTCTTTCCTGCTCCCCCGTCCAGCAGTAGGCCTCCCTTCCTTTTTCTACCCCCCAGTCTCTTCCCCTGTCCAGCCTCCATGCCGCCCGAAGCCGACATCCGCCTTAGGAGAGAGAGATGCATGGAAGCGCGCATGCGCACTCCTACCTGCGGGGACCTACAGCACACGGATAACGGGAGCATGCAGGTAAGAGTACGCATGCGCGGCATAGGCTTTTATTATATTAGATGCAACTACTCTTGGATATTATTGTCAATAATTTACTTCCTACATAAGAACATAAGAAGCGCCATCTCCGGATCAGACCTTCGGTCCATCAAGTCCGGCGATCCGCACACGCGGAGGCCCTGCCAGGTATACACCTGGTTTATTTATAGCCACCATATCTTTATATGCCTTTCTCAAGGAGATATGCATCTAGTTTGCTTTTGAAGCCTGGGACTGTCGATTCCGCAATAATCTCCCCTGGGAGAGTATTCCAGATGTCCACCACTCTCTGTGTGAAGCAGAACTTCCTGACATTAGTCCTGAACCTGTCCCCCCTCAGCTTCATTTCATGTCCTCTTGTCCGTGTCAAATTGGACAATGTAAATAATCTTCTCTGCTCTATTTTGTCGATTCCTTTCAGTATTTTGAAGGTCTCGATCATATCCCCCCGCAGTCTCCTTTTCTCAAGGGAGAACAATCCCAGTGTTTTAAGTCGATCCTCATATACCAGTTTCTCCATACCCTTCACTAGTTTAGTTGCTCGTCTCTGCACCCTCTCCAGCAGTTTTATATCCTTCTTTAGGTAGGGAGACCAATGTTGGACGCAGTATTCCAAGTGAGGTCTGACCATTGCCCTATAAAGCGGCATTATTACTTTCTCCGATCTACTCGAGATTCCTTTCTTTATCATGCCCAACATTCTATTTGCCTTCTTTGCCGCTGCCGCGCATTGTGCCGACGGCTTCAGGGTCCTATCTATCAGTACACCCAGGTCTCTTTCTTGTTCACTTTTTCCCAGAGTTGCACCTGTCATTTTGTACTCGTATTCCTTATTCTTACTGCCTAAATGCATTACCTTGCATTTCTCCACGTTGAACCTCATTTGCCATTTCTCCGCCCATTTTTCTAACTGACACAAATCGCTCTGGAGTTCCTCACTATCCTCCTGCGATCTGATTGCCCGGCAGAGTTTTGTGTCGTCTGCAAACTTGATGATCTCACTGGATGTTCCATTTTCCAAGTCATTGATATAAATATTAAAAAGGATCGGCCCAAGTACCGAGCCCTGGGGTACACCACTAGTCACTTTCTCCCAGTCAGAGAACTTCCCATTTATGCCCACTCTCTGCTTTCGGTTTTCCAGCCATTTGCCTATCCATCTTTGTATATCTCCCTCTATGCCATGGCTTTGTAGTTTCCTGAGAAGTCTTTCGTGTGGAACTTTGTCGAACGCTTTCTGGAAATCCAAGTATATTATGTCCACCGGCTTTCCACTATCAATTTGCTCGTTCACGGTCTCAAAGAATTGGAGTAAATTCGTCAAACACGATTTCCCTTTCCTGAATCCATGTTGACTGGGTTTCATCAAGTCGTGTGTGTCCAAGTGCTGAACTATGCTATCCTTGATCAGTGATTCAATCATCTTGCCGGGGACAGACGTAAGACTCACAGGTCT
The DNA here is from genome assembly GCF_902459505.1 of Geotrypetes seraphini. Classification (NCBI taxonomy): domain Eukaryota; kingdom Metazoa; phylum Chordata; class Amphibia; order Gymnophiona; family Dermophiidae; genus Geotrypetes; species Geotrypetes seraphini. The sequence goes on from NC_047088.1 coordinate 150,132,053, forward strand.
ATAGTTGCCCGGTTCTCCTCTCGATCCTTTTTTGAAAATTGGTGTGACGTTTGCTTTCTTCCAGTCGTCTGGTATCTGTCCAGTTCTGATTGACAGGTTTGCAAGTTTTTGCAATAACTCTCCGATTTCAACCTTCAATTCCTTCAAGACTCTCGGGTGAATTTCATCCGGTCCAGGGGATTTGTCACTTTTAAGTTTGTCGATCTGGTAGTATATCTGATCCAAGTTCACTTCAACTGTGGTGAGGCTGTCCTCTATTTCTCCTGTAAACAGTTTCTCCGCTTCAGGTATTGTTGAGGTGTCCTCCTTCGTAAAGACGGAGGCAAAGAAGGAATTTAGTTTGTCTGCGATTTGTTTATCTTCCTTGATGTACCCTTTTATTCCCTTGTCGTCCAGGGGTCCCACTGCCTCTTTTGCAGGTTTTTTCCCCTTCACGTATCTAAAAAAGGGCTTGAAGTTTTTGGCCTCCCGGGCTATTTTTTCCTCATAGTCCTGTTTTGCATCCCTCACCGCTTTGTGACATTTCTTCTGCTCATCTTTATGTTTGTTCCAGGCTTCGGTTGTCTTCGTGCATTTCCATATTTTGAAAGAGTCCTTCTTTTCTTTTATGGCTTCCTTCACCTGTATGGTAAGCCATGCCGGTTCTCCTTTGCCTTTAGTTCTCCGATCTTTAGAAATCCTTGGAATGTAGAGATCTTGTGCTTCTGCAATAGTATTTTTCAATAGGCACCATGCCTGATCTACTGTTTCAAGTTTGTCCACCATCTTCTCGAGTCGTTTTGTTACCATGGCTCTCATGCAATCGTATTTACCCTTTTTAAAGTTTAAGGTGGTGGTTAAGGTTTTGGCATGTTTCCTTTTCCCGATGTCCAGTTTAAAGTTGATTACATTGTGATCACTCGTTCCCAATGGAGCCCTGACTTCTACTTCTGTTATCGGTCCCTTGAGACCATTTAAGACTAAGTCCAAGATGGCGTCGCCTCTTGTCGGCTCTTTTACCATTTGCTCCAGGAAGCAATCCCCTAGCACCTCCAGGAACTTGGCCTCCTTGCCGCAGTTGGAGGCTCCTAGTTTCCAGTCTATTCCTGGGAGATTGAAGTCTCCCAATATAACTACATTGCCTGTCCTGCATACTTGTTTGATTTCCTCCATCATTTCTGAGTCAGTGTCTACCGCCTGTCCTGGGGGACGATAGTAAAGGCCAATTTTTGTATCTGCGCCATTTTGACCAGGAATTTTGATCCAGAGGGACTCCAGCTTCTCTTTCCTGTCTGTTGTAATCATTCCAACAGAATCTATTTCTTCCTTAACATATAGGGCAATACCTCCACCTTTCTGCCCTTCTCGATCCCTTCTATATAGTTTGTATCCCTGTAGTACTGTGTCCCATTTGTTTTCTTCATTCCACCATGTTTCTGTTATGCCAATGATATCCATGTTCTCATGTCTTGCTATCATCTCTAGTTCTCCCATTTTGTTTCCTATACTTCTAGCATTTGTATATATGCATCTAAGTTCCCTTCGTGTTACCTTTTTGGACCTTCTACTCTTGGCTGTCCTTACAGTTTTATTTACGGTATCCTTTACTGCTCCTGTGTTATCTTCCATGTTTGCTGTGTGGTCTTCCCCTCCTGTGTCTGAGTTGTCTCTTCCTGCTTGTTCTCCTTTGTTAGCTGTGAGGTCGACCTCTCTTATGTATGAGTAGTAGTCCTTTGTTCCTACGTTGGGGAATCCTGTTGTCCATACCATCGACCGGTGGTCGACTGTCGGCTTTCCCCTGTCCTTCAGTTTAAAGCCTTCTCTATTGCTTTCTTCATGTTGCCTGCCAAAACTCTTGCTCCTTCCTTGTTGAGGTGTAGTCCATCCCTTCTGTAGTACTTGCTTTTTCCCCAGAACGCCGTCCAGTTTCGCACGAAGTCGAAGCCTTCGTCTTCGCACCATCGTCTCATCCAGGCGTTGATTGCTTGCAATTCCCCTTGTCTCTTTCCATCTGCTCTTGGTACAGGGAGGATTTCAGAGAAGGCCACCTTCACCTCCCTGATCTTCAGTTTTCTTCCGAGTGAGCGGAACTGACCCTTCATCTCTTCCCTGTCATACTTCCGCCCGCTCACATCATTTGTTCCCACGTGGATAAGCACAGCGGTGTCCACTCCCCCTGCGCCATCTATGATCCTGGAGATCCTGTTGGTCACATCCTTTACTCTTGCTCCAGGCAGACAGGTGACGACTCTGTCCTCTCTTCCTCCTGCGGTGTGGCTGTCCACGTGTCGTATAATGGAGTCTCCTACGATGATCCCCATCTTCTTTATTCGGGAGTTCCTTGGGGTGCGTAGGTCTACGTCCTTGGAGCTGCACCTCTTTGAGGGAATTGAACCAAGGACCTCTCAGCCCATCCACAAAAAACTAGACAAAAACCACACTTTTAAGAAACAAAAGATTACGTTTTGGGGCCTTGTCTATGCCAACACACATCATCTATGCCCATTAAAAAATAAAAATCTGCTGTTCAATACTTTTTTAATGCTACCGGCACCTCCAGACCTATCGGAGATTTTGGAGCCTTAAAAACTGGTGCTTCATTTTGTGCATCACGTGGACATCAATAGGAGTGCTCATTTTAATACTAATGAACTCGTTGTAATGTATTTGTATACGATTATTGGAGGCTGCTACAAACCACAGAAAAGAGCATGATTTGCCATTTTGTGCATCGATAGATGCAATACTTCATTGCTTAACCTGTTAAAATTGGTTTAGTGATGGTCATTAAATGCAATGTATGTTTTGTGCATCTGGCCCTCAGTCATCTCTTCTCCAAGCTGAAGAGCCCGCCCTAACCTCTTTAGCATTTCCTCAGTTCCACTACTTTTGAGATGCAGTGGTCAGAATTACATGGGTTAATTGTGAAATGTAGCATCTCAGGAATGGGTAGGCCAGGACTCCTCTCATACACAGACTGTGCGGTCTAGGGGCTAGACTCACTAACCTCACGGATCCAATCCGATAGCGATCCGATCAGTGAGGTTGCCGGGCACCCGATTCACGATGCGTACTCATGCAAATCCGACTGCACGGATCACTGGAGAGCGATCTTGACGCATGCGCACACCATCTTCTGCGCATGGTCTGCACATGCGCTTTTGCTCTCCGTGAACAAAATTGCTTTTTTATTTTTTGACTTTTATTTTTATTTTGACTTGCGAGCCCATGATTTAAACCCGCGGGTTTAATGAGGGGCTGCACTGCAGCGTGTTCTGGAATTTAACAGAACACGCCATAGTGCAGCCCTGCTTTAAACCCTCGGGTTAAAACCACAGAGTCGAGGTGGCAAGAGCTGGAGAATCAGGGCAGAGAGCAGGGCAGCAAGCAGGAGAGTCGGAGCAGAGAGCAGGAGAGTCAAGCCAGAGAGCAGAGCGGCAAGCAGGAGAGTCGGGGCAGAGAGCAAGGCAGCAAGCAGGAGAGTCAGGGCAGAGAGCAGGGCAGCAAGCAGGAGAGTCAGGGCAGAGAGTGGGGTGGCAAGAGCAGGAGAGTCGAGCCATAGAGCAGGGCGGCAAGAAGGAGAGTCGAGCCTGAGAGCAGGGCAGCAAGCAAGAGAGTCGAGCCAGAGAGCAGGGCGGCAAGCAGGAGAGTCGAGCCAGAGAGCAGGGCAGTCGGAAATAATGTGAGCGACTGGTCCCCAGCAGTCGCTTCTTTGTTGATCGGCCAGTCCAATCCGTGTTCCTGATTTTGGTTAGTGAATTGCTGCCTTCCTACATTTGCATGCCATTCCCCCTCATTTGCATGTGCGGATTGGGCACAGATCAGATCGGGAGTAAGGTTAGTGAATCAGGTCAGGGTCGCAAAATGGTCGGGACACAATTGGTGTCCTTAGTGAATCTAGCCCTAGGAAAAGGACAGGAGAGAGTGTGGCGCAGTGGTTAAAGCTACAGCTTCAGCACCCTGGGTTTGTGGGGTCAAACCCACGCTGCTCCTTGGGCAAGTCCCTTAATCCCCTCATTGCCCCAGATACACTAGATAGATTGTGAGCCCCCCGGGACAGACAGGGAAAAATGCTTGAGTACCTGAATAAACTCATGTAAACCGTTCTGAGCTCTCCTGGGAGAATGGTATAGAAAATCGAATAAAATAAATAAATTGAATTTAAAAAATAGATTAAAATTGAAATAAAAAAAAAGAAATAAAAAAGAAGAAGCTGGAGATAATTCCCCCATCCAGTCCATGGACAGGGCAAGAAAAGAATAGAAGAGAAAAGGTGGATTGGACAGCTGGGAAATGCATTTCCTCTAACAGATAAGCACTCAGAAAGTGCTTTGACTATTTGTGCCAACAGAAAGAAGAACGGGGGAAAAGCTATGCTCATAGTTGTGAGATAAGCAAATTCTTGGATTATTTGCCCCAGCACCGAGAGACCAAAGAAAACGGTGCTTGGACAGACTGCAGTGAGAGTTTGGAAAAGTGTGATTACTGTCTGTGAAGTTAACAGATGCTTGCCAACAAACAGACTGTAAAACAGATGCTGAAAACACTGGGATTTATTTGTCTTGGAGCTAGCTTTGTGAATTTAATTACTTTGAAGTCTTATAGTGAAAAGCAGTGGAGAATACAACATGAATTTACTCAGAAGGATTAACCCTGCTGTAGTTTCAGATTATGAACTGAGCGGGCTGGGATCTAGAACACTGGTTGAGATCATGACTACTGGAATCATGGCTCAAATTCAGATGGGGAGAAATTTGAAAAGCTTGTTTTCCATCTTTAAAAGTGAGGCTTTCTACGTGTGATACTGTTTCTGTCAGTGGAAATATAAGAGACTAAGTAATATCATAGAAGGGTCTGCAACCTTTCAAAATTAGAGAGGTATTGCCTAAGGCAGGGGTGCCCAATAGGTCGATCGCGATCGACTGGTAGATCGCCAGGGCAAAGTGAGTCGATTGCGGAGCCCATCTCGGGCTCCGTGATAGACTCATGTTGCCTTCACAATCTACCGGGTGATCAGCCTTCCTCTCCCCAACTTCAATTCTGCCGTCTGAGAGGAAGTTCCGGGAAAGCCAATCGCTGCCTGGCTGGCCCGGAACTACCTCCTCGGAATATAAATGATAATTAACATTTTCTCTGCGTACAGTGTGCTTTGTGTTTTTTTTTTAATTTTATTTTATTGTTAATAGATCATTTTGACTTGGCCATTTTAAAAGTAGCTCGCAAGCCCAAAAAGTGTGAGCACCCCTGGTTTAAGGGGTTCATAATCGAAACGTAAATAAGTCTAAAAACCAGCCTAAATCGGCACTTAGACGATCAGTGAGACAAGTCGTCCAAGTGCCAATAATCAAACCGGGTTTTAGACGTATCTAAAAATGACTTAGGCCTTCACAGTGCTGCAGTATGCCCAGAGCTACAAGGGGCGTTTTAGGAAAAGTGGTGAGGGCAGGATTTGGGCGGGACATGGGCCATCCTAGACTTTGTCATACTGCATGTATAACCAAAAGTTTAACAACACTGCCTAGACGGAACTTGGACGTTGTGACTTAAGCCATCTAAAACCTAAGTCACAAGAAGGTATCCAAAGTGACCAGATAACCACTATAGGGACAAAGTACAGACCCCCCACACATTGCCCCAGTGATCTCTGACCACCCCCCCATCCCCATAAAAATCGTAATAATAACTTTACATATCTGCCTCCAGAACATCAGCACCTGGAAAGCCTCGTAGAGCTGCACAGAGGTGGCTTAAGCGGTCTTGGGGGTGGGTTAGTGAACCACGGAGAGAAGGATCCAGGCCCTAAGCCACTCTAATCACTGCATTCATGGTGAAACATGTGCACCCCCCAAAACCCTTTTGTACTTCCATATAAGTGGCACCTGCAGCCATAAGGGCTATTGGGGTGGTAGACAGGTGGGTCTAGTCGGTTCTGGGGGGTGTTTGGGGGGGCTCACCATGGCCTATAAGGTTGTTGTGGTGAGATGTGTATGTGGCAGCACCCTTTTTGTGAAGTTCACAGCAGTGCCCTGTAAGGTACCCTACTACTCTGGTGCAATGTTTGGGAGTCCAGTCCATCACTTTGCTGACCCCACCCACGTCCAAAAGATCTTTTTCTAGGCATTTTTGACTTGGACGAATTTTTGGACGAAAATGAGGTATAAAGATGGACGACTCAGCGGTCTTGGCAATCAGGCGGCTGGACGTACAGCTAGACCACATGTATCAGAAACAAGGCCTGCGGGCCGAATCTGGGCTGCTTGGCCTTTTTATGTGGCCCGCGGCAATGATCCCGGACTTCCCCTTCTCGGTGTCCTACCTCCCACGCCGGTCCGACGTTGCCGTCACGCCGGAAAGTCTGCCAGCTTCGGCAGTGTTGTCCATGGCTCTCCCTCCTGCCCTCTGTCCGCCGCAGTCCACCCGGGCAGAAACAGGAAGTTGTGCATCATTGAAGACAGACCGCAGCAAGCAAAAAGCAGGAGGGGGAACCATGTACAACACTGCCGAATCGCTGAGGTCGGCAGATTTAGTGGCAACATCGGACCAGCGCCGGAGGGAAAGACACGTAGAGCTGTGAGGAGAGGGACCAACACTGGAGGGAAAGGCATGCTGGGCTGTGAGGAGAGGGACCTGTGCTGGAGGGAAAGGCAAGCTGGGCTGTGAGAAGGGATCAGCGCTGGAGAGAAAGGCAAGCTGGGCTGTGAGGAGAGCGAGATGAAGGGAGAGAGGCTGGACCTGGGGGAGTGTGGAGGAAGAGGGAAAAAGATACTTGAAAGGAGAACCGTTGGGAAGAGAAAGAGAGAAATGGTGGACCTGGGGGGAGGGAGGGAGGCAGGCAGACAGGGGGAGAGATGGGAAGGGGGCAGTTGGGAAGAGAAAGGAAGAAAAGTTGGATCTGGAGATGGAAGGGAGGGAGAAATATTAGGCCTGGGGGGGGTGGAAGGGAGAGAGATGCAGCATCTCTTTTTTCTTTTTCCTTCCATCTCATTGTTCAGCATCAAGGGGGAAGGGAAGAAGAACAACAGAAAAGAGAGGGAGCAAAATGTTGGACCAAGAAGAGAGAGGAGGAGAGATAGAAGGAAATAGGAGGCTGGGAAAGGAGTGGGATGGGAAATGGGAGAGCTATAGAATAAGAGAAGATGGAAAATTGATAGGTAGCTGAAAATTTAAAAAGGAGAAGGATGAGAAAGAGGGCGAGATTTGAGTGGACAGAGGCAGAAAAGAAAAAAGGAGAAAAGTTGAAAGGGAAAAATCAATATGTTGGAGACAATGACTGGAGCAAGAGAGAAGAGGAGATAAAAAATGGACAGCAGACACTGGAAAGAGAATTAGAAGATAGTCAAAATCAGAAAGAGAAACTGGGACTAAAATCAAAATGATCAGACAACAAAAGGTAGAAAAAATAATTTTATTTTCTGTTTTGTGATTACAATATGTCAAATTTGAAATGTGTATCCTGATAAAGCTGGTGTTAGACAGCAAGCGTGAACTAGGACCTAAAAAAGAGGAAAAGTCTTTTTTATTTATTTTGTAGCTGGTGTGGGGTTGGAGAGGTTGTATCCCTATAATTCTACTAAGACTAACCCCTTCCTTTGCTGGCACCCAGTGTGGGTTTTGGCACCGGCGGCGGTGATTGATTCGATGCTCACAGAAGTCCTGTGAGTGTCCCACGTTGTGCGTCAGCAAAGGAGGGGGTAAGTATCTTAATAAAAAATCCAGCCCACGACTTAGCCTGTGTTTTAGATTTCATCCCCATATGTGATTTGAGTTTGACACCCCTGAGTTGGTCCATTTTAGAAAAATATGTCCAACATTTTTTTTTTCTTCAAAAATCGTCTTTTTCCCATGTCTGACTTTGGGCGACTAGCAACTTAGGCCCAAAACAGACTTAGACGTATCTGTTGATTATGCCCCTCCAAGTGTTTATTTATGCAAAATATTTTGAGACAAACAGCCCCTTTGTAAATTGGGACTCTCGTGTAAATCTCTTCTTCAACTCCCCCTCTTCATCAGCAGTCATTTTCTCTCTCAATCTCTCCCCTCCCCCCAGCAGTTGCTCTCTCAGTTTACGTTCTCTATGGTCACTTTGTCAGTTCCCCTTTTACCCCCAGAAGTAATTCTCTCTCTCTCTGCCCCTATACAGTAGTCACTTTATCTCAATGCTCCATTCCCAGTACTCTCTCTTATTCCTTTTCCATCCCCAGCAGTCACTGCTATCTCTCTTAATCAACCCCTCAAGCACTAGTACTCTTAAAACCTCACTTGCCTGAATTACAAGTTTCTTTTCATCTTTTCTCCAGCAAGTAGCATGCCCTTCATATTTTAAGCCAAAGAGAGCATTGCCTCCTTCTCCTTCTCTTCCTGAGTCCTACAGGACAAGCTTACTTCTGCTCATGCAACTAAGGAGAGTGCCTCCTTCTCCATGAACAAGCCTCCTTCTGAGATCCTCTGGCATAGAACTGTATCCCCTTCTCCTGGGGTTTGTGTATGCTGATAATGTCAGCACTTGCATCCTTCCTTATGTTCTTTTTTTAAATTATTATTTATTTATCAATTTTCAAATAAACAATCAAGTATACACTTATACAGAAAGGAGAGGCATTAAAGAACACATTCCAAGCAAATCAATAATTATAATCATAGCAAAAATAATCTTAATCTCCTCCTCAAGTCCTCATATTAATGGATCCAAGATGTAAAACAGTGAGCCTTACAAAAGTCTTAGTAATATATCAATAAGAAGAAAAACAGGAACACAGTTAGCTGAAGGAAGTGACCTAATCAAACATAAGAACATAAGAACATAAGCAATGCCTCTGCTGGGTCAGACCTGAGGTCCATTCTGCCCAGCAGTCCGCTCACGCGGCGGCCCAACAGGTCTAGGACCTGAGCAGTAATCCTCTATTTATACCCTTCTATTCCCTTTTCCAACAGAAAAATGTCCAATCCTCTCTTAAATCCCAGTACTGTATTCTGCCCTATAACGTCCTCTGGAAGCGCATTCCAAGTGTCCACCACACGTTGGGTAAAGAAGAACTTCCTGGCATTTGTATTGAATCTGTCCCCTTTCAACTTTTCCGAATGGCCTCTTGTTCTTTTATTTTTTTGAAAGTTTGAAGAATCTGTCCCTCTCTACTCTCTCTATGCCCCTCATGATCTTATAAGTCTCTATCATATCCCCTCTAAGTCTCCTCTTCTCCAGGGAAAAGAGACCCAGTTTCTCCAGTTTCTCAGCGTATGAAAGGTTTTCCATTCCTTTTATCAGACGTGTCGCTCTTCTCTGAACTCTCTCGAGTAACGCCATATCCTTCTTAAGGTATGGCGACCAAAACTGGACACAGTATTCCAGGTGTGGACGCACCATCGCCCGATACAGCGGCAGGATAACTTCTTTCGTCCTGGCTGTAATACCCTTCTTGATTATACCTAGCATTCTATTCGCTCTCTTAGCGGCCGCTGCGCACTGTGCAGTCGGCTTCATTGACCTGTCCACCATTACCCCCAAGTCCCTCTCTTGGGTACTCTCATTCAATGACATCCCTCCCATCGTATAGTTGTACCTCGGGTTTCTGCTTCCCACATGCAATACTTTACATTTCTCAACGTTGAACTTCATTTGCCATTTTGTCGCCCATTCTCCTAGTTTGTTCAAGTCCCTTTGCAATTCCTCACAGGCCTCTTTAGTCCGAGCTTCCCTAAATAGTTTGGTGTCATCTGCAAATTTTATTATCTCACACTTCGTCCCTGTTTCTAGATCATTTATGAATATATTAAATAACAGCGGCCCGAGCACCGAGCCCTGCGGAACACCACTCGTGACCCTCCTCCAGTCAGAGTAGTGTCCCTTCAACCCTACCCTTTGTTTCCTACCTGCCAACCAGTTTCTGATCCATCTATGTACGTCTCCGTCCACCCCATGGTTCTTCAGTTTCCGGAGTAATCGTTCATGGGGCACCTTGTCAAAGGCTTTTTGGAAATCAAGGTATATGATGTCTATGGGGTCACCTCTGTCCATCTGTTTGTTAATTCCTTCGAAGAAGTGTAGTAAGTTGGTTAGGCACGATCTCCCCCTGCAGAAACCATGTTGGCTGGTTATAAGAAGTTTGTTTCTTTCCAAGTGATCATTGATGCTTTCTTTTATCAATGCTTCCGCCATTTTTCCGGGAACCGAGGTCAGACTCACTGGTCTGTAGTTTCCCGGGTCACCTCTTGATCCCTTTTTAAAGATGGGCGTGATGTTGGCCATCTTCCAATCCTCCGGGATCACGCCTGTTTTCAGGGATAGATTGCATATTTGCTGCAGTAGTTCTGCTATCTCCTCCTTTAGTTCCTTCAGAACCCTTGGATGGATTCCGTGCGGACCTGGAGATTTGTCTATTTTTAGTTTATCTATCTGCCTGCGCACATCTTCAAGGCTCACTTCCATGAATGTTAATTTTTCTGCTTGATTTCCATTGAAGAATTGCTCAGGTTCCGGTATGTTGGTTGTGTCTTCGTTTGTAAATACAATGAACACTCATGTTGTATTAATCCCAGCTTTCAGGTGTGCAGCTGACAGAAAGGTTGTCAGTTGTATAGGATCAAAGAAAACATATTTTTGCTTTTGGTATATTATCACACATTTACATGGGTGTCTTAAGAAGAAAGAGGCTCCAAGAGCGATAACTCCCAGCTTCAAAATCAGAAATTCACGACGACGCCTTTGGGTATCTCGAGCCAGATCCGGAAATATTTGTATTTTAAATCCCAAAAATTCTTTTGACTTATTTTTGAAGTAAAGTCTCAGCAACCAGTTTTTATCCGGTGCTAAGGCAACAGTGAGTAGTAAAGTTGCAGGTGTCGCAATTTCCTTGTCCGACTGTTCTAATATCAGTGAAACATTTAAATTCTGTTGGACCTCTGTAGGTAGTTGTGGTTCCTGATGTTGTTGATGTTGTCCTTCAATTTTCCGAATAGGCAGATAATAAACCTGAGTTAAAGGTGGAAGCAATTCTTCTGATATATCCAAGATTTCTATCATATATCTTTTTATCATCTCTCTCAGAGATATTGTTGCCGCTTTGGGAAAATTAATCAGCCTGAGATTGTTATTACGAGAAAGATTATCTAAAGCTTCCAATTTTCTTCTCATATTTATATTGTCTTTCATTAATGTTTCATTAAGTTGTTTGATGGCAACATTTGAATCTTTAAGGTCCTGAATATCTGTTTGTAAACCTTTAATATTTATTTCATGGATATTTAACTTTAATTCAATTTGGGAAATTTGGGGCCACCAGATCCCATATCGCCTCAAGAGTTATTTCTCTTGGTTTCTCTATTTCAACAAATTGTTCTTTTTGAATAGGAAAATTAACTATAGCTGATCTTTCTTCCTGCATGCTGATCTCCTGGAAGCTACATTCCCTCTTGTTGCTCTGAGCCTCAGCCATTACCGGACTCACAACATAGGAGTCCAAATCCATTCTCCCCTGTCCGGTGACCAAAACCTCACTGGGCAGGAGCTCACCGACCTCCGATGGCTCTACTGTCCGAGGGGAGCTGGTATGCTGAGGAAGAGGGAGTGGAGTTCTGGCGTCGGGGCTTAACGATATCTCCAAGCCCGGGGAGACCACATCCTGCTCACCACCGAGTGCTCCCAACGGGGAAGCAGATGCCACCGCCGACACTTCCTGCATCCGGCGTATTAGGTCTTCGATGTTGCCGAGTCTAGCGGGGTCAGGGCGCCACGAGGCTACAGCGGCACTTTGTCCCCTTCTCTTCGGCATTACAGGATGGGGGTAAACACCGCAGAAAAAGAAAAAACAGCCAGGTACTCGATCTCGGATCTAAACGGGACGCTCAGCTAGCTGTCCCGTCGGCCATCTTGGATCGTGTGATTCCATCGCATCCTTCCTTATGTTATGTTACGTGCAATCTTATACCCACCAGGTTAGACTTGGCTGATTTGTGGCAATAATCAAACATTTTGCAGGACATCCTAGATGGAACTTAGATGTTCCAAGCCAGACCTGTTTTAGAAGTGTCTAAGTGCCAAAAATGTACCAAACTGACCAGATGACCACAAGAGAGATTAAGTAATGACGCCTGACACTCTTCCAATGTCACTAACCCTCTCCTACCCTGTCTCTAGAACAGCAGCATCTGGTATGGGAAAGGATAGTAGAAGCCAGGTAGATGGGTAATGAGCCATAGATAGGAGGATTCAGGCCCATAAGACACTCTAACCACATTCATGGTGAAAAGTGTGAGGCCATAGAAACATCCAAGTTGAAAACATCCAAATTTGGACCATTTGGATGTGGGAGGGGCCAGCATTGTTATGGACTGGCCACACAGACATCTCAATAGAGCACCTTGGCACTGCTGTGAACTTTACATAAAGAGTGCCAGATATACATCTCATCATAAACCCCTTATAATTTATGGTGATCCCTCCAAAACTCCCCCAAAACCTACTAGACCTACTTGTCTCCCACCCTAATAGCCCTTAAGGCTGCAGGTGGCAGTTATATGGCAGTATGGTAGGATTTTGGTGGTTTTCGGTGGACTCACACTTTCTACCATAAATGTGATTAGAGTGTCTTATGGGCTTGGGTCCTCCTCTCTATTTCTCATTAGCCTATCCACCAGCTACTTAAGACACCTGTGTGATACTCTACTAACCTTTCCCATACCAGATGCTGCTGTTCTACAGACAGGTATATACTGTTTTATTCATATTTGGGGGGTTTGAGGGACTCCCCATAAATTGTAAGGGGGTTATGGTTATGGTGAGAGGTACATGTGGTACTCTATGTGAAGTTCACAGCAGTGCCCTCTAAAATGTCCCATTGCTCTGGAATTGGCCCATTTGGTATTAGAAAAGAGTTATTTTTGGTTTCGTCAACAATTTTTTCTCCAGATTCACGGTATAGCGATGGGGGCGTCTCTAGCCCCATCCTTAGCAACCCTGTATATGGCTAAAATGGAAGAAGAACACATATACAACAGCATATACTTCAAAAATGTAAAGATCTGGAAAAGATTTCTGGATGATATCCTCTGTGTGTGGTCTGCATCCATGGAAGAACTAAATAGTTTTGTGGAGTGGCTGAATCAGGTGGATAGTAATATCCAATTTACTATGACTGTTCATCAAAATCAGATTAACTTTTTGGACTTAAAAATTATGAAATCAGGTGGTAAATTAACTACAACGATTTACCGTAAAGAAGCTGATCGCAACAGTCTGCTGAGATTCCACAGCTTCCACCCTAAGGGATTAATACAAAATCTCCCTATTAGCCAGTTCCTTCATTTGAGAAGGATCTGTTACTCCCTGGATGAGTTTAGACTTCAAGCAAAGATAATGAAAAAAAGGTTTTATGAAAGAGGATATCCGACTGAAGTGGTCCAGAAGGCATATAAACGAGCTAAATATGCCCAAAGAGAACTGTTGCTAAAACCGAATGTAACTAATACCACTGAAGATACTGAAGAACTGGAGTCTGTAGCATTTGTGCAAAATTTTTCCTCCCAAGCTCCTGAAATAGCTCGTATGATACGGAACCATTGGCATATTGTCCAACTTGCTATCCCATCCCTGATAGAGTACCCTATATGCTCTTATCATCGGGGGAAAAATCTAGGGGAAAGTTTGGGCCTTTAGGGATAGGTGAAAGTAGTAGGCCAAAAACATTACCCTGCCTTTTTTATTTTCTTCTAGTGCCTGTACTACATGAAGGAATTCAGGAGTCACAAGCCTTATGAAACACTTTTAGATGGCGTGGGTTGCCAGTCCTTGTGCTATATGGACTGTATAGGTTCCTCTAAGTATATGTTTAGGGAGAGGAGGAGATAGTTGCTGCTGCAGATGGGCAGACTGGATAGGCCATTTGGCTTTTAGCTGCCATCATATTTCTATGTTTCTATATATATTTATACTGCTACCATACTTTACAATATATTCTTGTTTCCAAGTTTATTTGTTACTTATATACCGCCTATCAATGAAGATTGTCTGAGTGGTTTTTACATTCAGGTATTCAAGCATTTTTCTCTATCTACTGTTGGGCTCACAATCTACTGTACCTAACGTACTTGGAGCAATGGCAGGTTAAGTAACTTGCCTAGAGACACAAGGAGCAGCGCTGGGCACCAACCCACAATAAAAAGGTTGCAGTGACAGCACATGAGTAGGAACTGTCAGAGAGTTCTTCAGCAATGGGGGATCTCGTTCTGTATGTTCACTGCTGACAAAAGCCTGCCACTATAAGCCAGAGAACCAGGCTCAAGGCTATAGCAAAAGCTTGCTCATTGAAAAGTCATATTTTGTCAACAAACAAAATATCCTTAGGCAAAGGCAAACTCAAAATAGGCAATGATCAGAAACAAAGGAAGTCTTAAAACTTAAGGCGAAGAGAAAGGCAGACAAGGACAGGAGCAGAGATCCAGAAGCACAGATAAAGAGCAAACAAATAGCTCAGCCAAACTGTGCTGGATCCTGCTGGCTCTGTCAGAATACAGCAGGACACACACACGTGACAGTGGACACAAACAGCAAAAAGATGACTGAATAAAAAATCTTAGGGGGCCTAATAAGCAACTCCTGGGAAATCAAGCCCCGGTCCCTCAGAATACTGATTCAAAAACAGTCCGTGACTCACGGTGACAAAGCACAAGTTGGAGGAGGGACATGGTACACTTTAGTAAGACCTGAAAATTCAGGCTGCAGTGTTATTAGCAAAAGGAAAATAACTAAGGCTAAATTATAGGTCATGTATGAGGACATTTATGGAAAGTTATGTTTTTCCCATGGGATGTCCAAACTGAGAATTTCTGAAGCTAATCGGAGGCAGAACTGGCAGCATTCTGCACAATGTCTTGTGGGCTAACCCGTGGCCCTTCTGTAGAATATAGGATATGTGTTTCTGCAATGATTTCCAGGAATTCTAAAGACAGAGAGCTTTGTGTTATCCTCTGTGACATGCTCTTAAGAAGAACTACAAATCCCAGAATCCCTTGTGCATATAGCTTGAAAGTACCATAAGAGCAGGAAGTGCATTGATTTCACATTCTCAGGTGCAGTGGAGGCTATCAGTGCTGCTTGAAGGTAGGATTTACAGGCTCAAAAGTGAGAAATACACGGTCTACAAATTGTACTGTCAAGAACCGAAACAGAAAATGGGAATAATGTTTAGAAGGAAAGGATACCATATGTCTTCTCTCTCCCTCTCATACTTCATGTCTGGCTACAAATACAAAGGAGACAGTCAAAAATATAAGGATGTGAAAGGGGAAACTAAGAAGTTAAATGTTTCTAATCTGTCCTCCAGTTTTGTTTTGTTTTAATAAACAAGGCTTTCTGCTGCAGCTCAGTTGATGAAATATACTATAGAGGGATGTAAATGAACAAAAGCCTTCTGGAAGTCCTGCTCCTAATATCATCTTTGTGCCAGGGCACCACTATCATTGCCAAATGGGTGACCAAAACAAACCCATGAAATATGCAAGTTAGGGTTATCAGACGTCCGGATTTACCCGGACAGTTTTTCAAAACCCGGCACTTTGTCCGGGTTTTAAAAAGCTTCCACCTCGGGACCACATCAGGAGGGCATCTGCGCATGTGTGGATGCAACGCAGTGCTGTTACCTCCATCCTCCTATATACCTAAAGCCTTCTTGATGACACCAGGCTTTGGGCCACCAATTGAAGTTCTCAGCATTTTGTAATCTTTCTTCTCCCTTTCTCTAAGTGGGCAGTACTTCCGAAAAAGCTACAATCTTTACAAAATGTTTTAACCTCTCCCCCAGGTCCTGAAAAGCTTTCTTCGCTGCAAATGGGGTATTGTTGGCCAGGTCATTTGTTCCTAGGTGGATGAAAGATGACTGTAAGAGTGACTGTAAGGGTATGAGTTGGTGTGCAGGCCTCACCTAACAGCCAACTCTGTGAGATCTAGCTATTCTGGAAAAAGCCATAGACACCCAATTGAAAGAGGATAAAGTCATCATGACAGGATCCAGGATATCTTGCACAGACATCTATTATAATATTTAAGGCATTGCAGATGATATGCACATTCAAAAGAATGATAAGGCTTGCAGTCCCTATAGGTTTTGCTTCACTGCCTACAGGCAGTCTTGGAGCTACATGGATGCAGTCAACAGAACCCAGCACTTCCAGCTGATAGAACCCAGTTCGATAGATTGTGAGCCCACTGGGACAGATAGGGAAAATGCTTGAGTACCTGATTGTAAACCGCCTAGATCAGTGTTCTTCAACCTTTTTACACTTATGGACCGGCGGAAATAAATTAATTATTTTGTGGACCGGCAAACTACTAAGACTGAAATTTAAAAAAACATTTTCACCCCGTCTCCGCGAGTTTGGTCCCTGCAAACCATCTGATCCCATCCGCACAAGCCTCAGTTATGATTTTATATTAAACATATTTTATTAAAGTATAAAAAGAAACAATATTCTGTACAATTGTCATTTTATAAATACAAATATACAGAGCAAGGACAAACAAAATCCCTGTTTCCCCTCCCCTCCCCTTCACATATATCCCCTCCACTATCAAGAAAACTGAACAAGCCAAATTATTACAGAATGCTACACAGAAATATCATGCTAACAGAATACTGTAGTCACACATGACAGGAATAGTGTTAGGGGAGTGCTGGAGCTAAAGAAGCACTGCCTGGGCTTTGCAGTCCCCAGTTATGTTTCTAGCAGGATATATAGTTCAAATCTGATATATTCTAATGACAAAATAGAAATAAATTTTTTTTTTCTACCTTTATCATCTGCTCATTTTGTTCTGCTTTCTTCTGTCTTTTCTTAAATTTCTTTACAAGGTCTTCAATCTATCTGCCACTTCTGTCCCTTCCTGTCTTCTACCTATTATTCCAATATCCAGAACCTCCTTTTTCTTCTTACTGCATCCACCCTGTGTCCAGCATCTCCCACCTACTCCGTCAAGTCCTACTGTCAAGTCTGCTTTTTTCCTTCACCATACAACCTCCATGCCCAGCATCTTCCTGTGTTCTTTTTTTCTTTTCCGTTGCTGAGCCAGCCAGCCAACCCACCATCTTTCCCCATCCCAGTGCCTAACCTCTTTTCCCCATCTTAATCCAGCAGATACCTTCCATCACCCTACTCCCTCCATTCCTTATTCAGCTTCTTCTCCTTGTCTCCCTATTCTCCCTTCACCATGTCCAGCATATCCTCTCTGTCTCCCTACTCCCTCTACCCATGTCCAATATCTGACTTATGTCTTCATACTCCATCCTCATTGTTCAGCATTTTCCATGTCTCTCTGCCCCCTGCAAGTCCAGCATCTATCTTTGTGTCCCTATTCTTTCAATTCCCACCTAGTTCCAATAACTATCCTCCCCCAAGGGGATCCACCATCTTCCTTCTGTCACACCAATCCTCCCTCCTGGGTCTACCATCCCCTTCCAACAACACCAACATTTTTCCCTCTCCTCATAATCCAGCATCTCTTATTTCCTCTCTTGGCTGCTGGCCCCGATCCACTCTTCCAGCACTCGATTGCTATCAGCCCTGCCTTCGACCCCGGTCCTGCTAAACTTGGCAGCAAAAACAAAGACAAAACCTACCCTACCTTCAATTATGGTCCCGCTAAATCAGACGGCTAGAATGAAGACAGAAGCCACGGGACCTTTCCTCTTGCCTGAATTGCTATTCGCTACAAGCTCTGCCGGTCTCAATTCTGCCCCTCAAAAACAGGAAGTCACTTCAGAAGGGGGCGGGATCAAGATCGGCAGAGCCTATAGCGATGCAGGCAAGAGCAAAAGTCCCGCAGCTTCTGTCTTTCTTTTTGCCGGCTGTTTGTAGCAGTACCGCAGCTGATCTTAATGCCGGCCCTGGAAGGGAAAGGGGAAGAGATGCCCGACAGGAAATTTAATTCGTAGATCTCGCCGGCCCTGCGCGGACCGGCAGAAATTTTCTGCGGACCGTCACCGGTCCGCGGACCGGCGGTTGAAGAACTGTGGCCTAGATAACCTTGATAGGTGGTATATAAATACCTAAATAAATAAGAAGTATTGCTCTGCCTCATGTTTAGGGAATTTTATATACTACATGTCCCTTCACAGAAAGCTCTGTAGGAACTGGGCAATGCAGCAAGGTATGACTGTCTGGCTTCTGATTGCAGTGGTTCCAAGTGGTTGGAAGGATCCTGTTCCCAGAAATGCCACGGCTGTGGCCACCTTCTTGTGGATTGGCAGGGTTTGTCCTTTCCAAGTAGTGGGCTCTGAACCTTCCTCCAGCTGGTCCCTATTAAAACTAGAATCTGGTTACACATTGCTCATCACTTAGTTCAATGAAAATTGTTTTAGGCCTGTATACCTGGCCTCTCCTTATCCTCTGTTGTATTGATCTCTGAAGGGCCTCAGCAACAACTGCTTACTTCCACTCATGGTGCTGTGCTAAATCCATGGCACTGAGAATAAACAGTGAGACAGATACAATTGCAGAGACACACACATGTGTGCGCATGTACTTGTAGCAAGGGACAGGGATGAGACACAGGAACAGGGAGAGAACCGAGGGTGAGGGGCAGAACTTCAGGGACCGAGGAAGAGAGAAATTGAAGGGGCGATACAGACAAAAAGGGGATAGGTAGGGCAATATGGAGCTGTGCAGAACTTGTACTGGGCAGAAAGATTTTGAACTGGGTAAAAGGTGGGGGTCTCAGAAAGCACTAAAATGCCAACCAGCAATAGAACCCACCAGCAAATTCTTCAGGTCACAAAAGACATTTCCAAAATTAGGTGCCATTTATGGCAAGTGTGGAATTGGGTATCATCAGGCATATGCTAGGCACATCCAGTATCCACCCACTCTGCCCCATCCATACTTTCTTTTCGGACATGGAAATATGGGCACAAGCCACAGATGTTCACCCAGGTAGTGCCCTTTCACATCCAATTTGGGCAACAAACTCTTATGGAATTTGGGAGTATGAGTGTTGACAGTAAGGTATGCTTTTAAATTTGATTAAATAAAATAAATATGTAGAGAAGTTGTAAAATGGTACCTAAAAGAGCATAGCAAGTTCTTCTTTACTATGAATTTTTAAATGTAAACTTTGGATATATTCATTTTTGAATAAGTAATGAGTATGAGAAGGCTCCAAGCTGTACTTTTTCCTTTATATAATAATGACGTGTGTTTATGTTGGAATAAAGATTGAAGTGCCTTGATCTTGTAAGTGCTCCTCTGATTTATATAGTAACAAAGGGTCCCTTTGGTTTTATGTTTATAATTACCACTGTGAATAAAAGTTGATGCTTGACCTTGTCTTCAGAGTGGAAGAATCTTTCCTCCCCTACTTTCTGGTCTCTGATTTATTTACCTTTTCTTCAGACAGAAATTTAGAATGAAAATCTCCCTCGCCATCAGCAGAAGCATGGTCTGGGCAGAATGCAGATGGCGGTGGAAAAAAAAGAGGATTGATTTTATGGTGGAGCCTGAGGTTAACTTGGAGAGGAGTTAAACAATACTGCTGCAAGTACAATAATAACTAGACATCCTGGCAAGCTATTTTCTCCGTGTGATGACAGGTGTGATGGATTAATGGTAGCAGGGTATCATCCCAAGGCCAAAAGCTTGGGTAACAGACATGCTGACATTGGTAGCTATTTAATGCCTGATATTTGGTCAGTGAGCTTTAATGTTCTGATTGCCACAGTCAGAATTTGACCCGGATATTCAATACCTAATACAGGCACTGGCCTGGATATTTAGTTCTTGCTTGGCTGACAAAAGTTGACCAGGTGCTAGCCAATATTCAGACTGGCACCCTGATAACATCAAGGAGAGCATAAAGAGTGTTCTAACTTTATCTGGGCAACGACCTGATTAGCAAATTTAAAATTGCCTTTACCAGGTAAATTCCAGTTCTGTTCAGACAGCCCTTAGACCGCTTCAGCACTAACCAGATAGTGCTGTGACAGTCTGTCCAGATTTCAGCAGTTGATTATATGCTACTGAATATCTTGGAATTAATCAGTCAGCATTAACCAGGCAGGAACCCTTCCTGCCCAGTTAAATCATTTTAAATACGAGGCCCTTAGATTATGGAAAAGGAGTGTTGCTGAGATTTTGCATGCTCATCTACCCAAAAGAGCAGAGTACAAAGAATGAAGACAACAAAGAAGTCTATTGGTTAAGGAGTAATATACAAGCAGCTGGAATTTACTCTCAACAACATGAACTAGAATAACTGAGTAGATTGAGGAAAGGCTGTGGCTCACTGGTTGAGCTGCTGCCTTGCAAGATCAAATCCCAGTGCTGCTCCTTGTGACCATGGGCAAGTCACTTAATCCTCCAGTGCCCACCGCTGAAATGCCAAAGTGACAAAAAGGCAGTAAACAAGTCCCCATTCCCTTTCCCAGTAATCCACAGATATCATCTGGATCGGGTACAACTTAGATTGAACAGATCAATTTTTTGACATTACATGCAGTATATTGATGTGTTGCTATATATTATTTTACTTTATGACCATATTTGTCTTCATATCGGCAGATGAGAAGTCTCAGCAGCCCTCTCTACTTCCCGATAAAGATGTTTCCAATTCAATTCAATCTATTCTTTAGGTTTATATACTTAATCATCCCCAAGTACCGTGGCTCAACTCAGTCTACATTTTTGGTGTAAAGGAAAAACAATAGAACAGAAAGGAAGTCAAAATTTATTGGCCCACCACGATACTAAATAAGATCAATTTTTGTATTCATCTAGAGCTTGTTGGAAAAGAAAGGTTTTCAGGGATTTCCTAAATAGATGAAGAGAGATGAGATCTAATCTCATACGGAAGTTTGTTCCAAATAGTCGCAAAAATGTATGCAAAAGCTCGAGAGATATATCCCATAGCTTTAACATCCTTAACAGAAGGGAATAAGAGTTTAAACATTTGAGAGAATCTTGATCTTGTTGATTGTAAGGAATTAAATGAGATAGTTAACAACGATGTAAAGATACCATGTATAATTTTAAAAATTATACTAGCACATTTAAATTTAAGTCTAAGATGACTGGCAACCAATGAAGTGCTTTCAACAAATGGGAGACTTGTTCAAACGTCATATTTCCAAAAATCAATTTGGCCACCATATTTTGGACTACTTGCAATCTTTTTTAATTACCCTTGCTCAAACAAATGTATAAAGAGTTGCAATAGTCCAACTGAGTTAATATAATCGCATGCACTAATGTAGCAAAGTGATGCTGAAGGGAAAAATGTTGAAGCCTTCTCAACATATCAAGATTGAAAAAACATTTTTTTAACTAAAGTTATTAACCTGAAATTGTAAGGAAAGTGAAGAGTCAAGCATAAAACCTAATATCTTGGAGGAAAATTCAATCGTCAAATGGTCTCCAGACAACAGAGGCACTGAAAGAGGAAGAAAATCAGGCTTCTGACCAAGCTACAATTATTTAATCTTTGTGGTATTGAGTTTCATCTGAATGGAGGTAGCCTAACCTTGAAGTCTAGAAATACATGAATTGACGTCTGATGTTAAATTAGTTAATGTTGGGTCTACCTCCAATAAGATGAAAATATCATCTGCATAGGTGTAAATTGTTTCTAAACATGTTAGCTTAAGTTTCCTTAAAGTAGTATAAATATTAAAAAGAAGAGGGGATAAAGGGGATCCCTGTGCTACACTACAAATTGATTTCCTTATAGAAGAAAATTTATCTTCAGCATGTACCCGATAAGATCTCATGGTTATAAACCTTTAAACCAACTTAATACTTCTTGATCTAACCCAATGTCAGGCAACAATCGTATCTAGAAGTTTGCTTTACAAATATTGTAGTTAATAGTCATCACTTCTTCTCTTCTTCTTTTCTTTTTCTTCTTTTGGCACACCAAAGGGGGAGGGTGTTGGGAACAATCTTACATAATATGTTACAATATGTTCTATAATATGTGTATATTCTGATTGAAAATACAGATGAAGGTTGGGAGGTAGGGGAGTTAAATGTATCATTAGATTTTTATGTAGTAGATATCAAAGTGCTATTGTGTAATAACTTGTTGAATTATATTATTTTGTGCACTTGTTGTCAAATTTGAAAATGAATAAAGAATTATTAAAAAAAAATAAAAAAACACAACAAATAAATCATCTTAAACAGACTGTCATTCCTGGCTTTGCTTAAGCACAGACCTGGGGTTCTCTAATTTTTAAAGAAAAGAAAGATTCCAACTCTATGCATGCAGTGGAGTAAAACCAAAATAACGTGGCTCATGGTACAGTAAATGTCTTAGGACACTGTATAAATCACAGTTGCTTGCAGTGGTAAATATGTGGCATTGCATGGTCCTGAATTTTTATATACAAATGTCTTCTCTTATATTTGCAAGGCTTCCTTCCTGTCTTCCCCTAAATTCTCCAGATTCTTCAAAACAGAAGAAGTTATATTCATATGCATACTATATTTATGATATCTATGAGTTCTTTAATTATGCTTACCAAGCAGTCACCTGCATGTAGTACATTAATTCTGAGGTATACTGCAGCAGATAATTGACTAGGAATCTCTCCATAGCATGTGGAAATAATGTGTTTTTTGGCATCTTTTCTACCACCACCTGCAATTCCAGCACTACAAATAAAGAGTGAAAGTTATACTATAATGCATTTCTTAATCAGCATTTTTGACTTGGCATCTAAATGAATATACATTTTTCACAAAACTCGAAGAATAAGTTCCATGGTAGTTCCAATTAAGCAGAAATGGCTGCCAGTAGTCAGAAAAATGTGTGCATTTGAAAAACAGTAGCAATAACAAAACAGGCTAGGCTAGTCCTGGTCTTAATACATTCTGATATTCAAAAAATAACCGAGTTCCTAAAATTAGGTTCTTAAATTAATTGCCTGTTTTTGGCCACACTTAGAAATGCATTTTCAATAGGAGCCCAAGTCTGAATTTGGATGTTTTAGGAAAGACATCCAAAAATCCAGCAGAGAAAATATCCATTTTCATAGAAACATGACGGCAGATAAAGGCCAAATGGCCCATCCAGTCTGCCCGTCCATAGTAACCATTATCTCTTTTTCTCTCTACGAGATCCCACGTGCCTATCCCAGGCCCTCTTGAATTCAGACACAGTCTCTGTTTCCACCACCTCTTCCGGGAGACTGTTCCAAGCATCTATCACCTTTTCTATAAAAAAGTATTTCCTTAAATTACTCCGGAGCCTATCACCTCATAACTCCATCCTTGCCCTCTCATTGCAGAGTTTCCTTTCAAATGAAAGAGACTCGACTCATGCACATTTATATTTTGTAGGTATTTAAATGTCTCTATCATACCTCTCCTCCCCTACTTTTTTTTTTTTTTTGAAAATGACCTATCTAGACATTTTGGCCCTTAGGGCATCTATCTTTTTTGGTCATTTTCGAATATCAAAACATCCAAATGAAAAATGCACACAAACAAGCCATTGGGATGTACAAGCAGCCAGCATGCTTAGTAAATTGTTCATAGTTATCTGAGCAGAGGGGCACTTAAGGTTGTACTGCAGTGAATGTCACATTATAAAGTCCCAGGTATACATGTCACCATAACCTGCTTAAATTGTATGGTGAGCCCTTCAAAACCCACCCAAAACTTACTGTACTCATTTCTACACCACCACCTCATTCCCCTCTACTAATATCTCCCCAATGATCCTATCAAGTAACCAACCCTGAACCACATCTTCCCTACTAGTAATCCTCTATTCTCCTCCCTTCCTCATTTTCTTCTTTCTGCCTCTACTATTTAACATCCTCTAAATTGTAACTTCCTGGAAATGTCCAGCTATCTTCTACTGTAATCCGCTTAGAACTGCAAGGTACAGGCGGAATAGAATTCACTAATGTAATGTAACAAATAGCCCTTTTGCCTGCAGGTGCCATCTATATGTAGGTACAGTAGGTTTTGGGTGGGTTTTTGGAGGGCTCACCATACAATATAATCAGGTTATAGTAACATGTGTACCTGGGGCTTTTTAATGTGACATTCACTGCAGTACCCCTCAGAGTGCCCCTCTGATTTGCCGAGCTGTGTCTGTGTGGCCACTGAAGCTGTAATACAGACTGGAATATACTGTTTCTTTCACATAAGAACATAAGAGTTGCCATACTGGGACAGACCAAAAGTCCATCAAGCAGTGGCAATCGAGAACTCAAGTTTTGTTTGAATAATATTTCAAAAAATAATAAAATAAAGTATTAAAAGTAAATGTTATGTTCTTATGTTCTCTCCAGAAGCTGACTATGATGGTAGAGACATCAGCTAGAGAAATTTAATCTTTTATGAACAAAGTTGATAATTTGTCAAAAAGTTTGGATGGGACTAAAATGGAATTCTTGCAAATAACAACTTTAAAGGAGCGAATAAGAATTTTGAAAGACAATTCTTCTACAATTAAAAACAAACTTGTAATTCATAAGAACATAAATAGGAGATTAAATCTTCGTTTTTTTAAACTTTCCAAGATCTCCCGGGACTTCAACTGTTGATGCAGAAATACTTGGTTGAAGTTCTTCAATTTTCCTCACAAAATATTCCCCCCTTAAATATTTTTTCTATATTCATTCAAGAAAATCAGGAAGGTCTCCAGAGATTACAGCTCAGGAAATAAAGGATGATGAATTCAATTTATCTGCAATTCTGGATACTTCTGTAACTCAGGATTCAGAAAGAATGACATTATTGGCATCATTTGTCTTTGAATCCTTAAACAAGGCTAGAGCACAAGACAAAAAATCCAAACTGGATCTAATGGAGAGATTATTATTATTATTTTTTTTTTGAGGATCTCAAGCGCTCACAGCTAAAAGCCCGATGTATCTTACAAGCTGATAACCATAGGGTGAGCTATCATCGGTCCTTTTAAATTCTCCAATTTACTTTATTATTTATCAAAAACATACTTTTTGTTCTTTTATTCTTGTTTTAATTCTTTTTTTAAAAAAACTTATTATTTATTAATTATTCTGATTTTCAGTTAACAGCCGGTACTCCTATATTCCACTATATAAGTCATAGAGTACTTAGCTTGATGACATGATGACGACGGAAGATTTCCGTTTCGCTCTTACAAATTTTAGAAGAGCTTCATCAGGGAAAGTGCAAACATTAGCACTATAAAATAAAACAGAATAATATTTAAAACTTAGTTAATATAATAAATAATTTATAGTGTTAAATGCTTGTATTAATGAACGCTCTATGGCGATACTTCTGGTTATACTAATAAACGTTCAGCCTAATCTGAACACTTTTCTAATAGTTTAGAAGTAAGATTTATAGCAACTACTTTCATAGAAATGCCAAATATATCAGACTTGCGAAAACTATTACATTTTCTATTTTCTATTACATTTTCTATTATATTACATTTTCTACGTCAGTTGTTAAACTTTAAGCTAAACTTCTTTGTTGTTGTTAACCTATAGCAGCCAGTCGGACTATGCATTTTAAACATACCTATTTATCTCGGCAACAGTTCTAACAAATGAAAGACTCCATGGTACAGAGGCACAACGTGCCCGACTTATCTCTCGCCGTCTTCAGAAAATCTACCTGACTTCGAGGGTTAAATATAAAGGCGTCTGATGTCACATCCGGAATAGAGTACTCTATTCAAATTCAGAGCCATTTAGACATTGGAGCTGATGTCATATCCGGAATTTAACCCTTAGTTTTAATTCAATGTTATTCTTAGTGACGCTTACCTATTAGATAAAAACCTGCCAATTAATGGCTATGTTTAGGCCAGATGGTTGCAGGCTATGGAGGCGATAGATCCGACTCCACAATTGAAAGCTACAATTCTGGCCTTAACCCAAGAAGGGTTCGATGAAGGATATGTGACAAAAAGAGAATTTCAATTTCTAAACAGGGAACATAGTACTATCCCATGGATATACTTACTTCCGAAAATACATAAAAGATTAGATAAACCTCCTGGAAGACCAATCATCTCTTCGATTAATTCTATTCTCGAGCCTCTTTCCACATATGCTGATTACTTTTTGAAACCTATTGTAATGACAGGTAATTCCTACATTAAAGACACATCTCAGTTTCTGTTATGGCTACAAACTTTTGAGCTAGTTAATAAATCTATAACCCTGGTGACTTTGGATATAGTATCGCTCTATACATCATTACCTCAGGATAAATGTTTAGAAATTGCACATAAGGTGCTTCAATCTAGATGCCGCCCTCATCAAAGCCCCACTGCTTTTATTATGTCATTATTAAAATTGGCATTAACAAAAAATTTTTTTACAGATGGCAAAGACCTGTACTTACAAACAAAAGGGGTAGCAATGGGCGCTACTTGCGCTCCATCTATAGCATGTCTATACATGAAGCAGTATGAGGAAACGTATCTGGCATCTCACCAGTGGAGTCATTATATACTGGGTTGGAAAAGATACATCGATGATGTTTTCATGATCTGGCAGTGCTCTATTAACCAGCTACTAGAGTTTACAGAATGGTTAAATACCAATGATACCAATATTCAATTCACTAGAAATCAATCCACGGAAGGTATCAACTTTTTGGATACGTGGGTTAGTGTTAGTGATAATCATTTTGAAACCAAACTTTATATTAAACCTACCGACACTACCAGCTTGTTACATTATGACAGTTGTCACCCTACTCCACTCAAAAATAGCTTGCCACTAGCCCAGTTTTTGCGTTTTAGACGCATCTGCACCCACAAAGCTGATTTTAAATCTTCAGCTAACAAATTAGCCAATAATTTAAGACATAAGGGGTATCCAGAAAAATATTTAAGAAAATCATATCGAAGAGCTAAATATAATCACCAAGAATGGTTATTACAACCTTCCAGTAAGAATAATTCTCAAAAAAGTTTCTCTACGGAAGAAGGTATTTATCCAGAATATGTTGAAGAAGTTCAGACTTTTGTACTTAGATACAACATAGAATCCGAACATGTGGCGAATATCATTCATAACCACTGGAGGATAGTTCAAAATAATTCCTGTTTTGAAAATTCGAAGTTACGACTAACATACTCAAGGTCACGGAACTTAAAAGAATATCTGAGATTGCAACCCGATTCAGTACAAAAAGATCTTAGTAGAACCGTTGGGTTACACTCGAGCTGTGGGAAGTGTCAAGTCTGCCCTTTAAACATCCAGGGTGCAGTTTTCGTGAACCCTCTGGACCATAGAAAATATGAGTTAAAACATGTTACTACCTGTAGATCTGACCATGTGGTTTATTTAATCATATGTCCTTGCCAAAAAATCTATGTAGGTAAGACTATCAGGCAGTTCAATATACGTATGGCAGAACTCAAGTCTTGTTTAAAACTTAAAAGAAAAGAGGCTCCGCTTGTAGCACACTGCTTAGAATATCACCATGTCTTTAAAGAATTAAAATGTATGATCATTGACTTGGTACCGGCATCTATAAGAGGTGGGGATAGGGGGAAAAAATTGTTACGATTAGAACAAAGGTGGATAGATCGCCTCCATAGCCTGCAACCATCTGGCCTAAACATAGCCATTAATTGGCAGGTTTTTATCTAATAGGTAAGCGTCACTAAGAATAACATTGAATTAAAACTAAGGGTTAAATTCCGGATATGACATCAGCTCCAATGTCTAAATGGCTCTGAATTTGAATAGAATACTCTATTCCGGATGTGACATCAGACGCCTTTATATTTAACCCTCGAAGTCAGGTAGATTTTCTGAAGACGGCGAGAGATAAGTCGGGCACGTTGTGCCTCTGTACCATGGAGTCTTTCATTTGTTAGAACTGTTGCCGAGATAAATAGGTATGTTTAAAATGCATAGTCCGACTGGCTGCTATAGGTTAACAACAACAAAGAAGTTTAGCTTAAAGTTTAACAACTGACGTAGAAAATGTAATATTTCCTTAGTTTTCGCAAGTCTGAATTATTTGGCATTTCTATGAAAGTAGTTGCTATAAATCTTACTTCTAAACTATTAGAAAAGTGTTCAGATTAGGCTGAACGTTTATTAGTATAACCAGAAGTATCGCCATAGAGCGTTCATTAATACAAGCATTTAACACTATAAATTATTTATTATATTAACTAAGTTTTAAATATTATTCTGTTTTATTTTATAGTGCTAATGTTTGCACTTTCCCTGATGAAGCTCTTCTAAAATTTGTAAGAGCGAAACGGAAATCTTCCGTCGTCATCATGTCATCAAGCTAAGTACTCTATGACTTATATAGTGGAATATAGGAGTACCGGCTGTTAACTGAAAATCAGAATAATTAATAAATAATAAGTTTTTTTAAAAAAAGAATTAAAAACAAGAATAAAAGAACAAAAAGTATGTTTTTGATAAATAATAAAGTAAATTGGAGAATTTAAAAGGACCGATGATAGCTCACCCTATGGTTATCAGCTTGTAAGATACATCGGGCTTTTAGCTGTGAGCGCTTGAGATCCTCAAAAAAAAAAAATAATAATAATAATCTCTCCATTAGATCCAGTTTGGATTTTTTGTCTTGTGCTCTAGCCTTGTTTAAGGATTTAGTGTGGTTCACAAAAATTTAGAGGTTACTTATCATTTGTCTTTGAACAATATCTTAATTAACCCCCCCCCCTACAAACACACACACACACACTTTTACTAAGCTGTGGTAGAGGTTTCTACGGCGGACCAGAGTGTTAAATGCTCTGACGCTGCTTCGATGTTCATAGAATTCCTTTGAGTGTCAGAGCATTTAGTGCTCCGGGCCATGGTAGAAACCTCTACCACAGCTTAGTAAAAGAGTGTTAAAAACATAGCGATCAGGCTTCTGAAAAACCTCCATACCCATGACCCTGTCCCCCAAGCTCTAGAGTCAGCTCACTAGCTGCCTGTAGCCAAACATTGGGGTCCTTTTACTAAGGCGCACTAGCCATTTTAGCACGCGCTAAACACTAACGTGTCCATTATAGTCTATGGATGCGTTAGCATTTAGCGCATGCTAATATTTAGTGCGTGCTAAAACGGCTAACGTGCCTTAGTAAAATGACCCCATTTTGACTTCAAGGGCCCGATGCTAGCATTCAAATCCTTGCATGCCATGGCGCCAACCTACACGATGACTAAGCTTCCTCCATATGTACCGAACTGGTCCCTCCACTCCCAGGATGAAATACGCCTAAAAAATGCCCCCCGTCGTGCCCTTCAACTGCAAACCGCAAAGCGACGGTCCTATTCCATACCGAGTCACTGGAATCAACTGCCCCTGCAGATCAGATCCCTTGAAGGACTCCTCAGCTTTAGAAAAGCAAAAAAAAAAAAAAAAACCCCACCATACCTCTTCACCTAAACCTCTACCCTTGACCGATAAGACTACAAAGAGATGTATATTGGTACCAGAACCAGTATGTGTCACATAAGGATAACTTGTATCAAACACTGTAACTTTCTCTGTGTCAAATTAGGTATAACTTGTAGTGGAAACCTTGCATCATAAAGACAACCATAGCAAATTGTAACCAGTAAACTGTATATTATCATTAGCCCCTAGCATGTATCAAGCTAGGATAAAAACTTGTATCGTAAACTTGTACAGAAATTATGTATGTTAAACCTGCAACCCGTTCTGAGCTCTTTGGGGACAACGGGCTAGAAAACGAAATAAATAAATAAATATTTACATATATGCACATATTTACACTTGCCTCTCAGAGTAGGTGTAAACGTGTGCACCTACTTCTGGTGGGGTAGCTGTATAAAGGTGCATAAATGTATACATTGCCTTTATACAAATAGGTGTAACATATGCAACTATGTACTTTCATAGCCTAGATGCCTAATTTTAAAATTACCTTCCATATGCAGATGATGGGTCTAGTAATAGAATCCAAGGTGTCCTACATTTTTCCAGTTACCAAAGATACAATAGGCTTAAAATTTAAATCATGACTACCTTAGGTTGTCAAATGATATGGATTCCATTCAAACCTCATATCATCAACATGAAAGTGTCAAAAAAAAAAAATCAGGGCCCCACATCAGAAAACTTTCTTTCTGTGTTTGTTTAGCTTTACCTACTGTACTGTTTTCACCTCTGTCTGGAACATCATTACGATAAGAGACATCCTTATTCCTAATGAAACTGCTGCTAGCCCTGTCAACCTACCTGGAATCCTTCCTGAGCTGATGCTGACGAAAGTAGGCATTCTTTTGAACAATTTTCTCCAGTTGGTGGAAATTCAGCATAACACCTTCGAATCTCTTTCTGTTGATGGGATCTGTAAAAAAAAAAAAAAAAAAAAACAACCCAAAACTCCCAAATCTCAGTTCTTGGTGCTCTTTTAAAATGACAATGTGAGGACAAAAAAACAACAACAAGTAAATGCAAGCAAAGGTAGACACAGCATGGAGATAACAAGAACCAAATGAACTAATGAGTGCAGTAAAATATCACTTCTATTAAAGAAGGTTCCCCCCCCTAAAAAAAAAAAGAGTGAGGAAAAAGTGAGGGATTAGCAGTAGGTTGGGGGCTGTCTTTTGTTGCATTTTGGTTGGAAGAAATTCAAAAAGCAGAGACAATGAGGACAGCTTTATCAATAGCAAGAATGAAGAACCAGAAGACTTTTTTAAAAACCAATTTCCCCCCCCCAAATAAGTTGGAATTTAGATAATGACTTATTATCAATTTTCTTCCCTTTCCTACCTCTAAAGACTTTTGATGGCTCAGAAAAGCCAGAATGGAGTCAAATGACATGAAAAAATGTCAAAAGTTATCATACTCTCTTTCTCAGTTCAATAATCTCAGTCATGAGATTATACTCTACAAAGCACAAAAGACTCCTGCATTTGTACCAGAAATAGTATCCAATTATGAGGGTCTTGAACTTTATCTCTTCTTCATACTGGTGATTTTTTATTTAAAAAAAAAAAAAAGTTCAGCAACAAGTTCAGCAACTGAAAAGTAGATTAACTACCTACTTAAGACCAGAGCCCTGGCAAACTTCATCACATCACTATCAGACCTAGGCTTCCAACAAATGGTCCCCTCACTGACTCACTCTGCGGGCCACATCCTAGACCTAGTCTTTATTCAAAAGACACTTCACTCACCATACAAACCCCAGCCTGTACCACCAAACCAATACCCTGGTCTGACCACCATTTAATCACATTCAACCACAATTATACAACAAAGCAACCACCAACCAGAAAGCAACCCCAACATACAGTAATATACAACAATGATGCAATCAACCTAGCAAATCTCTCCACAGGCATCTCTAACCTAGTGGAACACCCAGTGGCGTACCTAGCATATGTGATACCCGAGGCCCATCATTTTTTGACACCCCCCTCATCTATATGAAAAATATCATTTTTAGTAACAATCCACATATCGTACAAGAGTATACTTAGGAAAAGGCAGCATCTTAAACACTGCAGTGAGCACTAGAACACCAACACATACATTGTAAAACTAAACAAGCTAAACAAGTCAGATCCTGCACAATCAATTGATCCTGTACAGTCAGTGCCATGTCCTTTTCATACACACAGAACAAAGATACACCTTCACCCAATATGGAATAATCACAAACTAAAAATAGAAATATGTAGACATAAGTTAAACTGAACCGCCAAGAAACCAGACTCTGCATACAATGCAACACCACAACAAAAGTGACACATGTCCCTTAATACTGTGCAAAATATAAAACCAGTAGATGTAAATTTGAAAAAACTGATACATAACAATCACCACTTTACAAATTAACAATAGAAATAAAACAAATAATGAGAAATAAGAAAATATCATTTTATAGGATTAATCCATTTTTCAATTAGCTTTCAGAGGCCAAATCTTTCTTCAGAACAGTACAGTATACTGCTGCTATGGTGTCCTGTCCTGACCTGAGAAGAGGGGTTTAGTTAAAAAAAAAATAGCCTTATTTCCATTTACTATTTATAAACTTTATTTTTTTAATTATTTATTTATAAGTTTCAAAATATAACACAAGAATCCTCTTAATACAGAAAATCAGAGAAATAGATAAGAAATCAAAATGTTTGTATTTATTGCATAATACATAAAGGATAATAATAAAACGTAAAGCAAAAATTTTTTTAAATTATGCAATGACGTCCAGGAATTAATTATATACTCTTCCTTAGACCACCAAAGCTACTCCTGAAAGGACAAGATGATAATAAAGATAAGGAGATCTCATAACAATGTTAATCATCTATAGGTAAAAGGCTTAACATGATTAATCCCGGTATAAATCTATCTAGCAGCTCTCTTATTAATTAGTCAACTTTTTTGAGTCCAGAAAACTACAAAGCTATTCCGGTACAAAACATACATATTTGTTCCTTGTATACTTTATCACATATTTACAAGGATAGCTTAATAAAAAGGTAGCTCCCATTTTTATTGTTTCTTCCCTCATACTCAGGAATTACTTCCTCTGCTCTTGAGTGGATTTAGTAACTTCGGGGAAAATCCAGATTTTTTTCTCCCAAAAACAAGTTTTGCGAAAAATGGAAATAAGTTTTCATAATCATGTTTAAACCTGAATCCAAGATGGCTGCCAGTATCTGATTGCTGGCAGGATGCTGGAGTGTCTCTCTTACCGCTTAGAAATGCCAAAAAGAAGGGGTAAGAGCGTTGGTGGAGCCTCCCAGCGCTCGGGACCCGTGGTTCTTACAGTCGATTACATTTTCCGACGTCTTCAAAGTGAGCAGAGCCGTTCGGGGATTCGCCCGTTGGGAGCGCCGGCTGAGAGGCGTGCTACGGCGGATATCCCCGGGCTAGACGTCACACTGAGCCCCGAAGTCAGGACGCCTCCCCTACAGCCGTTGCCGCTGGGAGCCAGCTCTCCGCAAGAGGAGAGTATGTCCGAAGAGGCAGCATTCTCTTCCCGAGAGGCCAGTGAACTGGAGGGCTCATTACAGGAAACAACACAAAAGGAATTTTTCCTTTTGAAAGAACCAGCGTCCGGGACAACTGTGCTTAAGGGGCAACAAGGCACAGGCGAGGTAAATCATTCAATTGAGCAAATTAGCATTGCACAAATATCTTCTTTTGCTCCTGTTAAGCCCCCAGAGGTTACACTGGATTCGCTTTGGGATTTAGTTTCTACTTTGGGAAATTCCCTCAACCCTCAAATAAAGAATTTAGAAAAGGAACTAGAAATCCAGAAAGAAGAAATTAAAATTTTGAAACAAGACATTATAGTAATAAAAACTGAAATTCAGGAAGAAAAGAAGGTCTTAAAAATGGTTAAGAGTAACCAAGATTTAATTGTGAAAGATAACCTGACTATGAAAAGAAAATTGGAAGCACTTGAAAATAATAGCCGGTTTAACAATATGCGTTTGATTAATTTTCCAAAGGTCTTGTCAATTTCTCCAGGAGATATGATAAAACGTTACTTTCTGGAAATCCTAAAAATTCCTGAGAACTCTTTGCCACCACTGTCAAGAGTGTATTATTTGCCTAAAAAGAATCAGGACTCTCAAAAAAAAGACGAGGATGGAAACCACAGGAAAGTTCTTTGGATGTTACAGCTTTATTGGAACAATCTGATAGAGAGGTGGCTAGTCCA
Organism: Geotrypetes seraphini; assembly: GCF_902459505.1. Lineage (NCBI taxonomy): Eukaryota > Metazoa > Chordata > Amphibia > Gymnophiona > Dermophiidae > Geotrypetes > Geotrypetes seraphini. The sequence continues at coordinate 150,165,654 of NC_047088.1, forward strand.
GCCACTCTCTTACTGACTGTGGCTTTGGCTCCAGACAGAGATTGGATCCTTAAACTTTTCTTTAAAAATAGATCTAGAGATTTCCTTGGCTTCCATATCCAAATTTTTCCTGATGTTTTGAGAGAAACCCAAAAGAGAAGGAGGGAATTCTTATTATTAAAACCAGGTGTGACCCAGATAGGGGGGGTTATTTTTTCTTAGATATCCCTGTAAGTGTGTAATCAGATATAGCACCTTTAAATATATTTTCTTTGAACCGGCTCATTTGATGGCTTTCCTCTCTATGAAGCGCCTTGAAAAAGGAGAAACATCTGTGTCTCAATAATTAATTTAAGCTCTCTTTCAGCAACAGATATTGTGATTTGGTTTAATTGTTATTGTATTGTACTCACTCCTAATTCTTTAATCTTGGATCTAATTTTGAGGACTAGTGTGGGATTAAGTTGAAGATCTTATTACCTTTTATGTAGTTTTGGTTTATTTTCAAGTTTGGAAATAATTAATGATATGTTTTCTTGATCGCACTTTTCTGAACAAGATTATATGCTTGTTAAATAATTTGAAAAATTTATAAATAAATAAAAAAAAATTAAAAAAAACCATGTTTAAATCTTGCTCAAACACCAATGAGACAATCATAGTGCCTCGATATTGGACTTCTTCCTAGGAAGTTTCAAGAATACCAGTTAAATTGTTTAAGTCTAATTCCTGAGGGTCAGAGTTTTGTAATTTTGTATTTTATTAATAGGTGGCATACATTCTGGTGAAATTTTTAAAGTCTCCACTAAATATCTTTTAAAGACTTCAGTAGGTGTACCCAAAGCTAACTTAGGAAAATTCAACACTTTTAAGTTCTACTAAAATTTTCAATTTTGCATTGAAGAAAGGTTCTGTCTTGATCCATAGTAGAAGAAATAGATTTTAATGAAGAAATGTCCTTGTCCACTAATTCAAACTTTTTATGCATTTCTGATTGAATATTTTGTACTGAGGAAGATAAATCATCCAATTTAGTTGCTACCTTGGAGATGATTTCGTAGCCGCTGCTTCGAGTCTCTGGAGACTCTTCCAAATACTTCCAAGAGTCACTGCTGAGGAGTCCGTGGTCTCAACGACTCCAAAGAATGTTGTCTCGGTGTCCTGTCCAGCGTGAAGGCCCCCTCCATGTGGAGACGCCGGGCTCATCGATTGCTCGACTCTCTCATGCTGAGCGCTGTCTTGTGCTGGATTCGGCAGTGAATGGGCTGCTGGAGGGGAGAGAGATGTTTCGAAGCCCATGGCTCCGGAGACCATCAGCGGGCACATTTCCCCCTCCTAAAATTACCAATGAGCTCATCAGGAACTGGTCCATCAGCAGAGGAGTCCCCTCCGGAGAACGCCTTTGCGTTTAGTATGGGGCATTATAGTTTCCAAAGCAGAAAAAGCCATTTAGCAAGGAAAAACATCAAGGTAAGACGAAGCTCTGGTACCGAGTGCAGTCACGCTGCTGCCATCTTGTGCTATTATAAACTTTTATCAATACAGTTACAATACTACTTGATTTTAAGTAAAGCAACAAAAAAAATCTTTCTACCTTTTGTCATTTCTGCTTTAATCATCTTCTCTTCACTCTCTTCTTTCCATACAGCATTTGTCCTCTCTCTCTTCCATGCAACATCTGCACCCCTCTTTGTCCCTTCCACCCAGCTTCTGCCCTATCTTTCTACCCCTTCTATCTACTGCCACACACTCTCTACCCCTTCCATCTACTGCCCACACTGTCTCTGCCCCTTCCATCCATTGTCCACTCTCTCTCTTTTCCTTATGGCAGCTTCCCTCTTTCTATGTCCCTTCAAAATCCTGTGCCCCTTCTCTCCTTTGTACATGATTCATTTCAGCTTCACCCCCTCTCTATTTTTCTGTCTCCACCCCTCCCCCATATCCTGGCATCTCTCTCCCTCCATGCTCTGGCACCTCCTCCCCCTCTGGTCTGGCATTTGTCTGCTTAGTTTCCCTTTCCTCCCCCATGCCCTGGCATCTCTCTCCTTCCAACTCCCCCTTCCCCTCCATTATCTGGCATCTCCTCTTCTTCCTTACTCTCCCTCCCTCTTTCCTTCCTTCCTTCCCCTGGTCTTGCATCTGTCTCCTTCCCTCCCCCCATACCCTGGCATCTCTCCCTCCCCCTCCATGGTCTGGTGTCTCCTTTCCTTCTTTCCTTTCCCTCCTTCCCATGGACTTGGCATCTCTGGTTCTTCTCACATGTCGTCCTTCTCCCTCCTTCCCTCTCTCTCCCCAGTTGGGTGCTGCAGCAGCAGCAGCATTTCTCTCTCCCCTTTTCCTTCCCTGTGCAGCAGCAGCATTTCTCCACACCACTTCCCTGTGCAGCAGCCGCATTTCTCTCTCCCCTTTTCCCTTGTGCAGCAGCAGAATTTCTCCCCCTCCCTTCCCTGTGCAGCAGCAGTAGCAGCATTTTTCTCCCCCTCTCTTCCCTGTGCAGCAGCAGCATTTCTCTCACCCTCCCTTCCCTATGCAGCAGCAGCATTTCTCTTCCCTGCCTTGTGCAGCATTTCTGGCCGGTTCCTTGCTGCAGCCGGTTTTCCATTCAAAGCCGTGGTCATTGACACTTCCCGCAATCCGCAGCTGCGTCGGAAACCTTCTCTCTGATAGGGAACGCTTCTGATGCAGCCATGGATTGTGCGAGGAGCCGATGGCTGCGGCTTTGAGTGAAAAAAATGCTGCAGGGGAGCTGTCCAGAAGCTAAACACCCACCAGAGGGAGCACAAGCTGGGCCGCGGACACCCCTGATTTAAAGTTTACTGCCACTGCTGCTGGTTAAGGAAAGCAGCAGCGGCAGAATAGGGAGGGTGGCCGGCTGTGCACCCCCTTGGGGTGTGCAACCGGGGCGGACCCCCACCCCCCCTTGGTACATCACTGGGAACACCAAAACCTAATTTTCAATCTGTTGATTAAGCTGTGGTGGACTGGCACACTAAAGTAAAATCTTTATATGAAGGGCTGGTCCCAGTCAAAGAGATCAAATACTACCCCCCAAACATTCCTCCCCCTGGTTTACTGACGACTTAAGAACTAAGGAGAGCAGAATGGAAATGGTACAAATCCAGCCTAAATAGTGATAGATCCAAATAGAAAGATCTGCATAAGTATATAAAATAGCCATCCTAGAGGTTATAGAAAGTACTACTCTGAACAACTCTTAAAGACCCCAATAACTTAAAAAATAAAAAACCTGGCTGGCTGGCTGGCTGAATATCATTTGTCATCAATGATGAACTTAAAGTGACTTGATTTTATCAACACAGGAGTTATGTCCAAGCAGCACGAGATTTTTAATGCCATTTTGAAGGGTTGAATACTGAGGGACTGATTTTCTAAGTAGCAATAGGTTGTTGTATGATGAAATGTTGGATGTTTTATGGATTGTAAGAGTGGGGAATCAGTATATTTATAAAACATAAAAAAGTATTTATGATAGTAGGGGGGAAATATTTAATAAATAGACTTTATAAATTAATTTTATATATGAGTTAGCTTCTTCTGTTTTTTGTAAGAGGTAAAACTTTGGTATAGTGGAAGCTTTATAGGTTGGGTGTCCTATTTGTATATTGATTTGGTTTACCACACAATATCACAAGGAGACAATCAATATCTTAACCGAACTCGGCAGTGAAACGTTCTCAGACTATTTTGCTGACAAAGTAGACAAAATACAATCTCACCTTGATTCTGCTACATTACAGACATTGTCTCCCTGCAGCTCAGGCAAAACAACTAAAACCACAACTGGGAACCTAACTAACTTCAGTATAGTCTCCCACGATGATATCATTGAGATACTAGGCACAATTCGCCCTTCTGGCAACAACCTGGAACCCTGTCCGCTAGTGATGGCAAAAGACACCTTTGTAGGCTCTATCCCGCAAACTTGAAATCGGCAGTCATCAGATCAATCTTGAAAAAAATCCACGCTCGATCCTAACATAGCCGGCAAATTTAGACAGTGGTAAAAACCAGTGAAGTGCTTCAGTGTCACATGTTAGAAACTGTGCTGGCTAAAACAAGGATTGAAGATTAAAAGGGTTTTTTTCCTTTATGAGCCATTGGGCTGGATGGAAGAGGACTGATCTGAAGCAGGCTGGCTTAGATCAGGCCAATGCCTGTATGAAGGCAGGTAAATGAACTGTCCTGTAAAAGAAGAATGATTTGCTGATGTTTTCCTTTGAATTCTGAATGAATGAACTCTGAGCTGGTTTAAGGCAAAATTTGGCCAACGTGCTTAAGAGGAAAAGTTCCTGAGTTTTGTTTGGATTGCATCAATATTTTGAGGAACTGTTTTGGTGTGTGCAAAAGCAATTGTCAACACTAAATAAATAATTTTGGTGCATTAGACTATGATGTTACCTCATTCATGTAGTTACCCCAGTTTTACAAACTCCATAGGAAAACCGCTTGGACAAAGTTAGTGGCCTAGGTATAAACAATAGAGACTAGGAGGAGTCTTTCAACTTAAGACATTTAATAGTTATTCAGGCTAACAGACCTGGTTTAAAAGTCTAACGCGGGAAGCATGAGCCGTTGGATGTAAGGGGGATTTTCCTTGATACAGCCCGTTCGGGGCGAAACAAAGTCTATGTCGGAGTGCCTACCCCCACCCGCGTAGATGAAGATGAGTATATTTTGATATTTAAAGTATTTATATTCATATATAAAAATCGATAAAGAAAAAAAGTATTACAGAGGCCTATGACGACCATGAGTGCCAATTGAGTCTGAATGATCTTAAAAGCTTATAGACATACAGTATGGTACTTCTGTTAGCCTGAACAACTATTAAATGTCTTAAGTTGAAAGACTCCTCCTAGTCTCTATTGCTTTATATTAAAGGAGGTCTGAAATATTTGAGCCTGGTAGTGTTGGCTAGGTATAAACAGCCATTAGCTTCAAGCAACGGACCAGCACCAAGCCACACTATACAGAAACCCATAAGAATGAGGGGTATGATGAAAAATCCCAAAAATACAGCTCTGTTCTACTCTGAAGAAAGTAAAACAAACATGTTAAACAATCAGAAATATTTAAGAGCTCAAACAGTCCCCAATATGTTACAGCAATAGATTCTTCATTCTCATGAGATCAAACTGAAATAGAAATCTCAGCTTTGAATAGAGCTTTCTGACTGAGATAGTAGGCAGAGTAAATAATTGACATGGTGGCTCTCCAGCAAGACATACCCATCTCCTAGAAAAGATATTAGCAAGGTAAGAACCTAATCTCTTTTTCTCATGCAATAGGTCCCAGAAATCTAGGGTGGGATCTCTATGCCTGTTCGTAACACTGAGGACCCAAAACCGGTGTCCTCTCGTGCTACCACATCTAATCTGTAGAACTTGGAGAATATATGCAGTGTGGACCAGGTCACTGCCCTACAACCCTTCTCAGGTAAAACCGTCTGAGCTTCCGCCCACAAGGAAGCTATGCTTCTGGTCTAAAGAGAAGGAAGAAGGTGTTGATGCCCCTGTACAGGTCATTGATAAGGCCCCACTTGGAGTATTGTGTTCAGTTTTGGAGACCGAATCTGGCGAAGGACATAAGAAGACTTGAAGCAGTCCAGAGGAGGGTGACGAAAATGATAGGAAGCTTGCACCAGAAGACGTATGAGGAGAAACTAGAAGCCCTGAATATGTATACCCTAGAGGAAAGGAGGGACAGGGGAGATATAATTCAGATGTTCAAATACTTGAAGGGTATTAACATAGAACAAAATCTTTTCCAGAGAAAGGAAAACGGTAAAACCAGAGGACATAATTTGAGGTTGAGGGGTGGTAGATTCAAGAGCAATGTTAGGAAATTCTACTTTATGGAGAGGGTGGTGGATGCCTAGAATGCGCTCCCGAGAGAGGTGGTGAAGAGGAAAACGGTGACTGAGTTCAAAGAAGCGTGGGATGAACACAGAGGATCTAGAATCAGAAAATAATATTAAATATTGAACTAAGGCCAGTACTGGGCAGACTTGCATGGTCTGTGTCTGTATATGGCCGTTTGAGGGAGGATGGGCTGGAGAGGGCTTCAATGGCTGGGAGGGTTTAGATGGGATGTAGTAGGTTTTAATGGAGATTTCAGAAGTTGGAACCCAAGCACAGTACTGGGTAGAGCTTTGGATTCTTGCCCAGAAATAGCTAAGAAGAAAAAAATTTAAAAAATTTCAATTGAATCAGGTTGGGCAGACTGAATGGACCATTCGGGTCTTTATCTGCCGTCATCTACTATGTTACTATGAGACTGGTGACCACTTGCCGCAGGCAATGTGTGTTGACGTAATGGCCATTCATATCCATCTGACAATTGTAGTCTTGGTCACCAGTCTACCGCATCTAGCATGACTGGAGAGCACCAAGAGATGGTCTGACAGTAGGAACCTATTAGTAAACTCTAGGTAACATTTCAGGTTTCACTTCACATCCAGCTTTCTCAGAATCTGGTCCTTTTTTCTTTGGCCCTATGGTCTGGAATGCTGGTTTTCTGACCTCCTGATTGACATGAAAAGCCGAAACAACCTTCAATAAGAAGGATGGGACTGTATGCTATGAAACTCCTACCTCTAAGATCTTAAATAAAGGCTCACTGCACAACAGTGCCTTTAGTTCTGAGACTCTTCTTGCTGACGTAATGGCCCTGAAGAAAGCCATCTTGACAGAAAGATCCATCAAGGATGCCTCTTGTATAGGCTCATATGGAGCCCAACTGAGTCTGTGCAAGTCCACATTAAGGGTCCTAGATGGAAACAGCTGTTTCACCGGTGGTCTGAGTCTTAGTGCCCCTTTCAGTAATCTGCCTACATCTGGATGAGAAGCTAGGGTAGCTTTACATTTCAAGCTCTGAAACATGAGAGGCCCGCCACTTAGACCCTGAGTGATGCCAGTGAGGCCTTTATTAAGCCCTGCTTGAAGACAAGCCAACACCACTGCAATTGAAGCCTTGAGCAGCTCTACCTTCTCTTTCATACACCAGTGCTGAAATGTCTCCCATGCATTGGCATAAGCGGCAATCATTGTGGGCTTTTTGGCTCTGAGCAGAGTAGCAATGACTAACTCAGAGTATCCTCTTTGAATTAACACCTTGCACTCAATAGCCATTCCATAAGACCAAAGCGATCTGGATTTTCTATGAACAATGGACTCTAGGAGAGAAGATCGGGATGTACCTGAAACCTTTGTCCTTCTGTAGACATGCTAGGTCCGCATAATCATGGAAGGCGTGACCAATCTGATGCCATGAGCACCACTCTCCCTGGATGGCTTGCTATTCTGTGGAATATCTGCCCTATCATGGGCCATGGAAGAAACACGTACCTGAGCTTGCTTTTTGGCCATGGGTAAACCAAGGCATCCAGCCCTGCACTTCCAGGCATGGATCTTCGACTGAAGGAATGGCCCATCTTCTTGTTCTTCACCATAGCCATCAGATCAAAAATTGGGCAACCCCAGCAAAGAAAAATGGCTTGAAACACTCTCACAGATAACATCCACTCTATCAGATCTAGGGTCTGCCTGCTGAGGAAATCGGCCTGTACATTGTCCACTCCTGCTATGTATGTTGCAGAGTTCACTCAAAGGTGTAGCTCTGCCCACCAAAATAACAATTGTGCTTCCAGGTATAGCTGGGCACTTTTGGTGCCTCCTCAGTGATTGACATATGCCACTGCTGTAGTGCTGTCCGAGAAGACTTGGGACTGCCTGTCCTTCCAGGGTCTTCTCTAGCTTCTGTAATGCAAACCAAATGGCTCGCAGTTCCAGCCTGTTGATGGACCATTTTCTCTGAGAGGCTGACTACTGCCCCTGGCCTGGGCATCCATTGCAATGGCCTCCCCAGTCAATCAGGCTGGCATCTATTCTCAGGTTCACCCATGATGTTATCCAGAGTGGCCTGCAACTCAAGCATGACTGTAGACAAAGCCACCAGTTCATGCTGTTGCGGGATTCCAGAGTCCATAGGAGTGTCATCTGAAGAGTGTCCATCTGTGGAGACCACTTAGACAGCAGCGTGTTCTGGATGGACACATGTGAGTCTTCACCCAAGGGAGCACATCTATAATGTCTGCCATGGAGCCTAGAACCTGGAGGTAGTACCAAGCTGACGAGGCTGGCCATCCCGTCATGGACGTAATCTGAGAGCAAAGCTTCTGTCTGCTTGCCTCTGGAAGATAAACATGGCCTTCTGCAGTGTTGAATAGAACTCCCAAGGATTCCAGGAACTGGGACAGAACCAGTTGGCTCTTTTGAAAATTTACAATCCAGTGCAGGCTCTACATGACCTGTACCACTTGAAACACTGCTCACTCCCTGTCCAAGAACAATGGGGCTCTGAATAGTCAGTTCCAAGGTATGGATGCACTTGCAATCCTGCATTGCAGAAATGCACTGCAACCACCACCATCACCTTGGTGAACATGCAGGGGGGCTGTTACCAGCACAAAGGGTAGAGCTGAGAACTGGTAATGTCTCTCTAGGCATGGAATCTGAGGAAACTCCTGTGCTCTGAAAATATGGGAATGTGCAGGTGTGCCTCCAAGTCTAAGGAAGCTAGAAATTCCCCCAGGGATACCGATGATTGATTACATCGTTTCCATGCAAAGGCATAGAGCTCTCAAGGCCACATTGACATGAGTGAGATCCAATATGAGTCTCCAATCCTCTGAACCTTTCTTTGGCACTATGAAGTATGTGGAGTATCTGCCCAAGCCTGATTCTTCAGACGGCACAGGCTCCATGGCCTGAAGTTCTACAAATTTCTGCCCTGTAGCCAAGACTTTGCTTGGCTTCTTTGGTCACCCCACTGGAGAGTCCACAAACCAGTCTAATGAACTCAAACTTGTAATCCTCCTGAATGATCTCCAGCACCCAGCAGGCTGAGGAGATCTGTGCCCAAGCCTCCACATAGGCTGAGAACCTTCCTTCTATCCTGAGGGGGTAGACTGCGGCCCTGGTATCATTGTGTTTTCTTGGAAGTTGAGGTGGGACAAGAACTGGAGGCTTGGACTCACCTAGGTCCAGTAAATCTCTGTCTGGATTCTTGATAGGTTCATGGTCTAGTGTTGGACAGAGATTTTGGCAGATAATCTGCCACACTAGCCATGAAATTATCCAGACCATTTCAAAACAATATCTGTCCTTTGAAAGGAAGTCTTCCAAGTATAGCCTTAGAGGTGGAGCCTGATCCAGAACATTCTGTGGGCTGAGATGGAATAAGCCGAGAAGTTGCTCATGACTCTGATTATGTTATAGAGAGCATTGGCCACATAATCCACCCCTGCTAGCCACTGTTCCCTCTAAGCTGTGTGCTTGTGCACGCACACACAACTTGCCGAACCCGCGCATATAAATTAAAATAAATTTTTGCCTAAAATGATTTTCACAGCTAAAATGAAATGTTGCAGAAGACCAGCTGTTCCGATTTGTCATTTATCACATTTATTGAAGCGCTATAATATAAATTTTAAGTCATTCATGTGATTCCGTTATCTTTGGCAGTTGAACTTGACACATCACGTGCCCCATATGGCCATAGCCTATGGCCCATAGGATATGAAACACTTCAGATTCTTTGACTTCCTGAAGTTCCGCCATATTGTTTATTTTGTGGAATCGTAGTGTGCAGAGTAGTACTGCGGTTGTATAACTGTATTCGTTTATTAAATTGCAACCAGATATAACTCTTAAAAATGTCTAAACTGCGAATGGTAAAAAGTATAAAACGCAAGAGAGCTGCAACAGCTTTTAGGTCTGAATGGCTTGAAGAAATTGTTGAAACGGAGACACCGGAATCTCAAAATACAATGCGTGTTCGACTGTGTGAAATATTTACCTATGACGAAGACAATGGAGTTGTGTGTTGTTACTGTCAAGATGCCAAAGCAACTGGAAAATTCTCTACTGGAAAAATATGGGATGATGTTTGGAAATTGGACTTTCTGAAACGCCATTTATCAAGTAAATCTCATACCGACAGTATTAGGAAACTCAGAAGTAAAAATCCGAATTTAAGAGGGGGACTGGTTAACATGTTGCTTGAAAGCCCAACCAAAAAAGAAAACAGTCAAATTAGTAATGAACGGAAGCGTTCCAGTCCTGATGAAATTAAGGTTCTTGTCGACAGTGTTGTGCTGGCCATTAAGATGAATATCTCAATGCTCTCTGTTCAAGATATCAATGAGCACATGGCGAAGTATGTTAGTATACCTGATAGCTGGAGAAGCAAAAACTAAGCGTTTGAATTTCTTGGAATTATCAATGGCATCGTGCAAGATGATCGTATGGCAGACATTAAATTAGCAACATATCATACGTTAACTGTTGATAAAAGCATAGACATTTCTGTCAACAAGTACTTAATACTCTACTTTAAGTATCGGCCAGTTAATTCAAATGAGTATAGGACATCATTTGGTGGTATTCTATAGTTGGAAGCATGTGATGCTACATCAATAGTAACAACAATTAGGGAATTCTATAGGAAACATGAACTTGACCTGAATAAAATGATTATGCTCACCTCTGATGGTGCCTCTGTTATGTTGGGCAAAATAGATGGTGTTGCAGCACAGCTGAGAAAAGACATTCCACATTTAGTGCAGCAATATTGTGTTGCACATCGGGAAGATTTGAGACTTTCTGATTCATGGAAAGAAGTAAAATTGATTAAAGAAGTAGAAACTGTAATGAGAACTGTGTACACGGTGTTCTGTCGGTCTTCTACTAAACGATGCAAATTTCAAGAAATAGCAGATGCATCTGAATGTGAATCAATTGCTTTCAGACCTCTGAATGAAGTGTGCTAGTTATCTAGACACTTTGCACTTAAAGCAATTATTGCAAAGTACTGCTTTAAGAAGCTGAACAGTGAACAATTTCATATTACACTTGAAGTTTTGAATGATGTCTTATCATAACTGGCTTCCTTAACCATGGCATTTCAAAAACGTGATTTGATACCATTAGAAGCTTATCATCTTACACAGGGTAAATTGAACAAACTTCGAATGCAATACTTAGGCAACAAGGTTAAGTGGAGTGATAAAGACAACAGTCTTCTTGACAACAGGATGAGGTCTGGAGAAAAAGTTTCAGTGGATACTAATTCCATATTAACCTTCATCAACATCCTATGTTTGCATCTGGGTGAAAAATTTCCTGAAAATGAAGTTGAGGAATGGTCTGCTTTTGACTGTACAGCAATATCACAATGCGACTTTGACTTTGGAAATGGACAAATCAAATCTCTTTGTTTAAAGTATAAACAATTTCTTCCGGAGGAAAGTGTTATTATTCAGCAATACAATGACTTTAAATTCCTTGCTGCAGAAAAAATCAAAAGCAATTTGATAAACAGCTTTCCAGATATGACGAAATTTGCATTTCAGAATGATCAATTTGCAGATTTAGCAAAATTGATGGACATTGGTGCCACATTTTTAGCATCTAGTTCAGATTGTGAGCGTGGTTTTAGTCTAATGAACAATTTGAAGACTAAACAAAGGAATTGTTTACATTTAGAGCATTTGGAAATGCTGATGCATGTTAAGAGTCACCTTCAAGATGGAGGCTCAACAGATCTTGACAGAATTTATTCGGACTGGATAAATATGAAAGATCGCAGGGAAAAACTTTGAAAACTAAATTGCTGTTATTTTCTAAATTTTAAGTCTAAAGTACAATGATACCTTATTTATAGGTAGCGCTCAATGAAACATTTCAATGAAACATAATTTATGTTTATTGAAATGAGACTTTGTTACATAAAGTATAACTAAAATTACATTGTGTTTTCGTTAATTCAGACTAAACTCAAAGACCTGCCCATAAATGCCCATAACTGAATTCCAGGCCCTCTGGCAATCATTTTTATAGCGCACACAAATTTAGTTTTTCTGTAAAATGCACACAGATTAAATTTTTTGCACACACAGCCTATGAAAAATTAGAGGGAACATTGCTGCTAGCATAAGCTGTGGCAATGGTTCACTCTCTGCTAGGGTAAGCCCATGCATCTTGGAATGACAAGCATGTATGACAAAGGAGGCCACTTCTATTGCTTTGTTTCCTAAGGCCAGTACCTCAAACTGCCTTTTCAGAACGATATCTACTCTGCAATCTTGCATATCCTTTAATGCTATGCCTCCATCACTTGGCAAAGATGTGCATTTGGTCACCTGAGCTACCAAGGAATCCACCTTAGGCTGAGTGAACATCTGCTAAGTTTTCCAAATTTTTTTTTTTTTTTGTAAATCTTTATTTTTAATTCTTACATCAAGTGAATTATAAATAATAAAACAATTTTCACAAATCACTTGTAATTACAATCATATATTCTTATAAAATAAAAATAAATACCCCCCTCTTTATCAATATTCCCATGACCATATGATACATATTCCCCATCCCAACCCAAATATAAACTAACCATGTGCTTAAGATATCTGATCATTAGAGTAAATAGTCAATGGTCCCCATATTTAAAAAAAAATTTTTTTTTTAAACTGTATTTAAAAATTCACTCTAACAATCCTTCTGCATAGAATGTGGAATACAGTAAACATTCTATTTTGGGAATTTCATGAATTTAATAAAATGTTTATTTTAATTTATGACAGAGTAGAGATTCTGTAGGAGGGTTATGAATATTTAGTATATTGGGATGGGGTATGTGTGATAAGTTTTCCAATTTTTATTTAAAATTTGATATACCACTTAAAAAACTGTCTAAGCGGTGTACAATTTCATAGCTATTAAAACCAATGGGGAGGACATTAAAACCAAAAAAACGGAAGTGACATATGGAGACAAAATGATAAAGGAAGAAGTACAATCTGTTATAAGAAAGAGACATAAATGGTCAACACAAGAGGAGGGGGATATGCTCTTCCTTCTGCCTGAGGTCTAGTATCTACTTGTCATAAGCGTCCTTAAAAAGAAAGGTCTTAAGGTTAGCTTTGAATCTGTCTATAGGTATTTCTTCATGGAGATGTGAGGGCAAGGAGTTCCATACTGTGGGTGCTATGACAGAGAAGATCTTCTTTCTGGTAGTGTCGTAAAATAGGTGTCGCGGGGGATGGGATAACCAGAAGATGCTGGTTACTAGATTGGAGTGTTCTAGTAGGACAGTGTGGGATGATACTCCTGAGTCATAGGATACAGCCTAGTCATTGTTTTTGCTACCTTTATAGAGCACCTAGACACATCCTATGAGGAGCCCAGCTATCCAAATAATCTCTCCACATCAAATTAACAAATTCAGGAGAAAGACTTTACTAGGGAGTTCTGAGGCCCCTTAGGGTAACTCCATCGTATGTCTCTTGGGCTCTGTGGCTTCCACACTCCTATGCTTTGATAAGCCGCTGCTCCAGGGTTCTGAAAATGATTTTCTAGACAGCAAGCCCCCTGACATTTCCTCAGCCCTACAGACCAGAGGGGAGGCTAAGCCTGCAGCTCCCGCACCCTCTTCTCATGATACACATCACATGGCGCAAGGGCATTCCTCTGGCATCCAACCAATACAAAATTAGCATGAATTTGTGGTATAAAAATGCCTGAGGACTCCTTCCCTGCCAGTGTTGAGGCAAAATGAGAAGTTATGAAGGATCTGGAGAACTTTGAAAAATAATTGTGAAATCCAAGATGGCCACAGTGGCAGCAATTTGGTGCCAAAAATGACTTGAAATGCCTCAAACAAAATATAAAAATCCAAAAACCTGAATTTTAGAGGTGGAGGACCCTCAAGGATGTGACAGAAATTCTCGAAAACACCCTTTTGAGACACACACACACACCCTCCGATTTGCCCATAGGCTACAATAGCCTTATTCACAGTGCTTTGTGCAGGGAAGGTGCTGCATCCTGACTCCGCTCTAAGATGTAGCTGGATCTGGAGAAGACATACTACCTCAACCAGGAAGACCAAACACTGAAATCTTTGGGCTGCCAGTCAGATGGGGGTTAGACTGATCCTCAAATCCACATAGAACTGTGTGCGCAAAGGGGGGAGGCGAACATAACATAACATTGTGCTTATTGACCGTGTAACCAGAAGTTCAACGTGGTTTACAAAATGTTATAAAAGTAAACATGTTACATGAGATGATTCATTAAACAGTCAAATATTTAGAAAAAAGATAGGTCTTCAATTGTTTTCTAAAATGGCCATAGGAATTTGTTGTCATGAAGAGCTGCCTGAGATGCCAAAGTATGGATTTAGAAATTTCTTACTCCTGCAACCCTGGACAGATGAAAAATTAAACAAAGGAGTTCTTCTGCTATGTCTGTATGATGCTAAAGAAAATCTATTGACTAAGTAAGAATGAGCTGTACCATAAACAGCCTTGTAACAGCAACAGCCTAGTTTAAACAGTACCTGGGCCTCCACTGGCAGCCAATGCTATTCACAATAAAAGGGTGTAACATGATCAAATTTCTTCAGGCCAAAAATCATTCCTACCGCTGTATTCTTTCTTGGTGACTCGCACCTGCACCCTGAAAGCCCCTCTGGACCACTGTGGATGCCTCGCAGCCTGTGCTCAAGCTCCTGATAAATCAGGGTGTGAGCAGGCTACAAGGGACAAGATCCCAAACTCCACAAATGTTCCTGCAGGCTGGCAAACAGGCTGGGGGGAGGGGGTTGTGAAGGACAGATGCTGCATGAGTTGGGGGGGGGTTGGGTAGGGAGGGAAAGAGAGATACTGCCAGTGCGGAAAGGAAGAGAAAGGGAGAATGGTTGGACATAGGTGCATGGAGTGGGAGGGAAAGAGAAATGGTGCACATAGGAAAAGGACAAAAGAGGGAGAATTGTTGGACATGATAGTGGTGGAGAGGAGGGAAGGAGAAATATTGGATGTTGTGGTGGAGAGGGAAGGATGGGACAAGATGGAAAGGGATGCAAGAGGGATGAATGTTGGACATGGTGGTGGAGGGTAAGGGAAGAAGAGATGCAGTATGGTGTTGGAGAGGGTTGATAGAAGGAGAAATGTTAGGCATTGGGCTGGTGGGGAGGGGTAAAAGATGCTGTATGAGAGCCAGGGGATGAGAGAGAAATGTTGGACTTGGCAGTAGAGGGGGTAGGAGAGATATGCCTTTGAACTCTCTCTTTCTTTCTTTTCCCCCTCCCTTTGCAATAAGGGAAGGAATGAGAGAGAGAGAGATGGTGAACAGTGAGAGAGAGACATGTTGTACATGGAGGTGGAAGAGACAAAGGAAGAAATGCAGAAGACAGGAAAAGTAGAATAAAGAGAAACTGGAACCAACATGATGAAAAAATAAATCTCCAGACAACAAATGTAAAAAAAAGCATTTCACTTTGAATTTATTGACTGAAATACATTACGTTAGCTTTGGGAAATCTGTATAGCAGATGCCTTTGTATTGTGTTCAAAGCAAAACAAAAAAGTCACCAAACAGAATTCCATAGTGGAGAGAAAAAGAGTGTCAGGTCCCCACCACAATTTCTTTCTGTGTATTATTTGAGATGACATACTACTGCACCTAATGTACAAATTAATTTGACGAAGAACTTGGAATAAGACTTGGAATCAAGATCATCATTTCCACAGTTTTTGTGTTTGTATTGTGTTCAACAGAAAAGGAACCAGACTATGAACCGAACCTTGTGGCACACCACTAGTAACATCCCTTATTTACCACTACTATTTTTTGTAATGAACAATAAGCTCTGAATTTGTTGCCTGCTGGCTTGATTGTAGCAATGCAATAATGTCTCCCTGCTTTTTGACTGACTTCCATGCAACACCTTTCCTTGCATTTGCTTTCTCCTTTCCTATTATATTTAAGTTCCTTTCTGTTTTATTGATTCTATTGTTTTTTGTAAACCACTTTGATAGAATTTCTGCTTAGCAGTATATCAAGACGGATAATTCTCATATGTGAGGTACAAATGATGGGATAGCTTTGCTGAGCAGTTCAAAACCCCTCACCTCTTCAGCTTCTAAAGAAAGCTGGTGTCACTGGATCATAGTAATCAGTGAATCAAGGATAAGATTGTAATCGATCAATTTGTGTGGAATAGTAACTACTAAGCAATGACTAAAAATCCCTAACTCCTTTTCCCAAAGTCTTTCCCTCCCACTTTATGGGGCTGTGAACACTTTCTTTGCAGCATCTCCAATCCAAGCTGACTAAGGGACTGGAAGATCCAACTGGAAGATTGAATAGAAACCTTCTCCATGGCAGTATACAACACTATGGCAGCCCAAGAACAAGCTTGCCTTAAGATTTGATTATACTCACTGGGTTTCGGAATTTGAGAAGAGATGGGACTATCTGCCTGATGACTGAGCCACTTGTGGTATGATGGGCAGGTAGTGAGATCAACCAGTCGTAAAAGTTCACAGCTCCCCTGTGAGCAAAACCAACAAAATGTGCCATTAGTAATTAACTAACAATCCATGAGGGAGTTGCATTCTTTTTAAACAAAAAAAAGGCATTTTTAATGTTTCTTTTCTTTTTCTAAATGAAATGAAGGAAATGGAAATGAAATTTTGTTCATTTTGTTTTTGTTATGTTTACAACCTCCTCCCTAACTAAAACAACTCCCCTCCCCCCAGACTTACCCCACTGTCGACATCCTACCCATTTGTAGGATTCAAAGATGCAAGAACAATCCCCAGTTGCTCCTGCCCCACCATTGTAGTGCTCCAAAATGCTGCCTTGCTGCCATTTTTCTGTATTTTCCCTTTAAAAACAATGCTGCCCAGAAGTGCTTCGTTCAAAAGAAGTCTCTTTTTTTTTTCTCCCCCCAATCATTTTTATTAATTTTTTCAGATTTACAAAATCAAGCAGTACAACACACCAACCATAATGAACAAGACAAAAAGCAGAAACAGTCAGGTCATTTGCGTCTTCCTTCACGAAGACCCATAGAAACCAATCCCCCCTACCCACCAGAATCCCCCACCCCCACCCCACACACTCCAGTGTCAAAAGTTCAATAAAGAACTACGAGCTCTCGGGGACAATCCCTCCCAAACGGGAGCCCATATTCTCCTAAATTTCCTCCAGGGCCCAGGACCTCCCCTCCGAACATCCAGATACAGTGGCGTACCTAGGGGGGGGGCGTGGGGGGCGGGCCGCCCCGGGTACCAGCCCTAAGGGGGTGTTCCCGGCCTTGCCGTTCAGTCCCCCGCCACCCCCGAAGGACCGCTCGCCCCCCTGGCCTCCCCGCACCACCTATGAACAGCCGCAGCAGGATCGCGAAGTCAGCGTCAGCATCCCTGCGCTGCTTCCTGCGCCGCGATCCCGCCCCTCCTCTGACGTCAGAGGAGGGGCGGGACCGTGGCGCAGGAAGCAGCGCAGGGATCGCTGACGCTGACTTCGCGATCCTGCTGCGGCTGTTCATAGGTGGTGCGGGGAGGCCAGGGGGGCGAGCGGTCCTTCGGGGTGGGTCGGGGCATCAGGCCTTCAGGGTGGGGCGGGCGGGCAGGCAAGCAGGCTTTCAAGGGGGAGGGGGGTGACAGGCAGGCAGGCAGGCCTTCAAGGGGGGACAGGCCTTCGGGGGGGGGTGCAGACCTTCAAGGGGGGCAGGCCTTCAAGGGGGGCAGGCAGGCCTTCAGGGGGGTGCAGGCCTTCGGGGGGGGTGTAGGCCTTTGGGGGGGTGCAGACCTTCAAGGGGGTGCAGGCCTTCAAGGGGGGAAAGGCAGGCAGGCCTTCAAGGGGGGGACAGGCCTACAAGGGGGGGGGACAGGCCTTCAAGGGGGGTGCAGGCCTTCAAGGGGGAGACAGGCCTTCAAGGGGGGGAAAGGCAGGCAGGCAGGCCTTAAAGGGGGGACAGGCCTTCAAGGGGGGGACAGGCCTTCGGGGGGGTGCAGGCCTTCGGGGGGTGCAGACCTTCAAGGGGGGGACAGGCAGGCAGGCCTTCAAGGGGGGGACAGGCCTACAAGGGGAAGGGACAGGCCTTCAAGGGGGGTGCAGGCCTTCAAGGTGGGACAGGCAGACCTTTAAGGGGGGACAGGCCTTTGGGGGGGACCATGATTTAGAAGTACACGGAGGGAAGGGGGTGTTCAAAGAGACATGCATATGCCAAACTTTGGGGGGGGGAAGAAATAATGGGTCTGAAAATAGAGGAGAGGGAGAGAGATGATGGACCATGGGATTTAGGGAGGGAAGGAACAGAAAGGGAGAGAAATTGGACACAAGGGATGGTGTGGAGGAGGGATAGAGATACTGGATAGGAGGGTAATTAGGAAAAGAAAGGGAGAGATGGTGGACTCTGGGATGGTGGGGAAGGAGGGAGAGATGCCGGATGAAAGGGTATTTAAGAAAAGGTGGATCTGTGGAGGGAGATGAAAAAAAGGAAAGATACCAGACTTCCTGGGAAGGGAAGGGAAATGGAAAGGGAGGACAGAGTTGGCAGATGGATGGTTAGCATGCAGAAAGAAGGAGACCCTGGCAAGCAAGTTATCAGAAGAAAACCAGAGCCTTGGACCAACAAGATTTGAAATATAACCAGACAACAAAAGGTAGAAAAATTAATTTTATTTTCTGTTTTGTGATTATAACATGTCAGATTTGAAATGTGTATCCTGCCAGAGCTGGTGTTGGACTGCAAACGTGAGCTAGGATTTAACAGAAAGAGGAAAAGTCCTTTTTGTTTCTTTATTTTATTTACACCACAGCGCCAGTGTGGTTAGGAGAAGCCAAAGGGGGTGAAAAAGCTATAAAACCCACCAGGAGTTTTGAAAAAAATCACCCAACTGGGCAGGAAAATCGAATTGAAAAACCAATTCAATAGGGCTGAATCGAATCAAAATTTTTTTTTCCTGTATCTGGCAGCATTAGTTTGCGCTACTGTCTTAGACTTTAGGACCTGGGATTGGGGAGAGATGGCATCCTCAGTACTTCTTATTTTAATGTATTTTTTTTCTGGGAACTTATCAGTGTTGCAGTGTTGCAGCTCGAATGGCTAGGAGGTTGTCGAACAGTTTTTTTCTTTTGACGTTTTTGGTTGGAGGGTACCACAAACGTCAAAAGAAAAAAACTGTTCGACAACCTCCTAGCCATTCGAGCTGCAACACTCGACCCCCAACTCTACAACCAATTGATATCAACCACAGAGTGCAAAACCTTCAAAAAGAAATAAAAACCCTTCTATTCAAAAAACACATAAAACCGAACTAACACAATCAGAACTGTCCCAAGCATCACCTGCAACTACTCCATATGTACTTCTAATGTCATGACAATTTAGACATAATTTATGTTATGTTATGTTGGGAATAATGGTTACATATATGAGGTTCAATAAAAGAAAATTTTCACTGCCTGTTTCTATTCTGACCATTTATTCCATTTCATGGTTATTGCAAAAAAAAAAAAAAAATTTTTACATGGGGGGGGGGGGGGGGTGTCAAAAAATGATGGGCCCCGGGTGCCACATACCCTAGGTACGCCACTGTCCAGATATTCAAATTTTAACAAAGTAAACAATTCATTTCTCTACATAGCCTTCTTCACTCGGCCCCCGCACTGTTGCCAGCGGGGAACCGAGGCAGCGAGAGCCTGTAGGAGAGGAGCGTGCGAGCCCAGCTCCGCCCCTCTCCCGAAGCCGACTAAAGCCGCCGCACCCCCGGAGAGCGGCCTTCTTCACTCGGCCCCCGCACTGTTGCCAGCGGGGAACCGAGGCAGCGAGAGCCTGTAGGAGAGGAGCGTGCGAGCCCAGCTCCGCCCCTCTCCCGAAGCCGACTAAAGCCGCCGCACCCCCGGAGAGCGGCCTTCTTCACTCGGCCCCCGCACTGTTGCCAGCGGGGAACCGAGGCAGCGAGAGCCTGTAGGAGAGGAGCGTGCGAGCCCAGCTCCGCCCCTCTCCCGAAGCCGACTAAAGCCGCCGCACCCCCGGAGAGCGGCCTTCTTCACTCGGCCCCCGCACTGTTGCCAGCGGGGAACCGAGGCAGCGAGAGCCTGTAGGAGAGGAGCGTGCGAGCCCAGCTCCGCCCCTCTCCCGAAGCCGACTAAAGCCGCCGCACCCCCGGAGAGCGGCCTTCTTCACTCGGCCCCCGCACTGTTGCCAGCGGGGAACCGAGGCAGCGAGAGCCTGTAGGAGAGGAGCGTGCGAGCCCAGCTCCGCCCCTCTCCCGAAGCCGACTAAAGCCGCCGCACCCCCGGAGAGCGGCCTTCTTCACTCGGCCCCCGCACTGTTGCCAGCGGGGAACCGAGGCAGCGAGAGCCTGTAGGAGAGGAGCGTGCGAGCCCAGCTCCGCCCCTCTCCCGAAGCCGACTAAAGCCGCCGCACCCCCGGAGAGCGGCCTTCTTCACTCGGCCCCCGCACTGTTGCCAGCGGGAAACCGAGGCAGCGAGAGCCTGTAGGAGAGGAGCGTGCGAGCCCAGCTCCGCCCCTCTCCCGAAGCCGACTAAAGCCGCCGCACCCCCGGAGAGCGGCCTTCTTCACTCGGCCCCCGCACTGTTGCCAGCGGGGAACCGAGGCAGCGAGAGCCTGTAGGAGAGGAGCGTGCGAGCCCAGCTCCGCCCCTCTCCCGAAGCCGACTAAAGCCGCCGCACCCCCGGAGAGCGGCCTTCTTCACTCGGCCCCCGCACTGTTGCCAGCGGGGAACCGAGGCAGCGAGAGCCTGTAGGAGAGGAGCGTGCGAGCCCAGCTCCGCCCCTCTCCCGAAGCCGACTAAAGCCGCCGCACCCCCGGAGAGCGGCCTTCTTCACTCGGCCCCCGCACTGTTGCCAGCGGGAAACCGAGGCAGCGAGAGCCTGTAGGAGAGGAGCGTGCGAGCCCAGCTCCGCCCCTCTCCCGAAGCCGACTAAAGCCGCCGCACCCCCGGAGAGCGGCCTTCTTCACTCGGCCCCCGCACTGTTGCCAGCGGGGAACCGAGGCAGCGAGAGCCTGTAGGAGAGGAGCGTGCGAGCCCAGCTCCGCCCCTCTCCCGAAGCCGACTAAAGCCGCCGCACCCCCGGAGAGCGGCCTTCTTCACTCGGCCCCCGCACTGTTGCCAGCGGGAAACCGAGGCAGCGAGAGCCTGTAGGAGAGGAGCGTGCGAGCCCAGCTCCGCCCCTCTCCCGAAGCCGACTAAAGCCGCCGCACCAACGGCGTGCAGCCGTTCGGCGTGCCGTCGAAGGCGCACGTCCAAGGCGCGTACGCCTTAGCACGCGCCTTTGCAAGCGACTGCGAGCGACGCCAATCAGTCCGACCCCCCCAACTGGATCACAGCAATACATAGTGTTATTTACATAGCACCGCCTCATCCGTTAGAACTCAGAAAAGTTAACACTGTACTGCACTGCCTTATTGTTCACTGTATTACCTACTGTTTACCTATTGTTTACTGTATTACCTACTGTTTACATTGTTTACATTGTACTGTACTGCCTACTGCACCGCGCGCACACGCTTAAATTGCTCAGCCTGTTTAACTTTACATCGACCTATTGCATTGCTGCAACCTACTTAACTTTGTACTGTCTAATGCACCGCTGTAACCTGCACAACTCTGTACTGCCTTTTGCACCGCTGTAACCGGCTCAGCTTTATATCGTCCACTGCGCCGCTGAAACCTGCCAAACTTTGCAGCACACCCCTCCCCTCTGCCCCCCTCCGACTACTACCATACCCCACGCTCTTCCCCCCCCACGAGCGTGTCACCATGGCAAGGTTAAACACCCCTCAATGCGTAGCACTACTCCTACTATACCTCATCACCCTCAGGATCTGCTCTGCTGACCCATCACACACAACCACCATCCCTGTCCACTTCTCCCTATATCGCCCTTCAAAACCCAAAGTACCCTCGCTCACACCCCACACCCCACATTCTCACCTAATACGGCTCCCAAACTCTCCACCCCCCCGCAAACCCACCAAACCCGGCTCAAAAAAACCTAGAACACTAAAAAAACTGGCCTACTCCCACTATGCCCCAGCCAACCACCCAAACCACCAGAACCTACTAGGCTTTTACCTAAACATTCGATCCATGAGGAACAAAGCCATTCTAATCAGAGACTGGCTGACGGATACCAACCCTGACTTCATCCTACTCACCGAAACCTGGCTACTATCAGACAAGGATATTATAATCAAAGACTGCCTACCCGCAGGATACAAGATCCTCTCCCTGGCCAGAACTCGGGGAAGAGGAGGAGGCCTAGCAATAATCTTCAGAGACCAGCTTAATTGTACGACACTCAACACCAAATCCTCTCCCAACGCAGAAATATTAGCCATCTCACTCACCTCTAAATCCCTTGCCTCCTCGCTAACTATCACTCTATTCTACATCCCACCCCAAAAATGGTCCCTAGCCAAAGAGGACCTCGCTGACTCCTTATTAACTAATTATCTAACAAGTCCTTACAACCTTCTATGCGGAGACATCAACATCCACCTTGAGCAAGCGGACCAACCAGAAGTTGCCGACTTCTGGTCACTCACCTCCCAACTAGGTTTCTTCAAACCCCCCCCAACCAAAACTCACAAAAAGGGTCATCAGCTAGACCTGGTCACATTCTCCTCCAACGAACCGACCGACCCAAAAATATACTGGAAACAAGCCAACTGGACAGACTCCCTATGGTCTGACCACAGACTATGCGACTTTTCCTTGGGCTACCAACAAAAACATTCAAGAAACAACAAAACAAGAAACATCACAACCCACACCACTAGAGGAAAGATAGACCCAGAGGAATTCTGGTCTCGCTATGACACCCACATAAAACAAGACGAAGAAATAGATCAACTCATGTCCACCTGGATCATCGACAGCACTAACATTTTAAATGAAATAGCCCCCTCAAAAACCCGCCACATCAGAACCACAAATCAGGAGGGATGGTTCGACACAGAGCTGTTACTGTTAAAGAGGGACCTCAGAAAGTCAGAAAGACTATGGATAAAGTCAGGAACCCAGGAACTCAGAACTGCCTGGAGACTCAAACTAAAAACCTACAAAAACCTTACCAAGGAAAAACGGAAAAAATTCTACTCACACTTAATTGGAAACATCACATCCAACAGCAGCAACCTCTTCAAACTCGTCAATAACCTTTACAACATTGAAACACTCACTAACAACCAGGAAGACTCAACACTAACAGCCAACACCCTAGCGGATTTCTTCAACTCCAAGATCCTAAAACTAAGATCAGCACTACCCACCAAGACCAACCCACTGGAGCTCTTTCCCATCCTCCCTGACATCGACATAGCTAAACCAGACCAAGGGTCTAGATCCGACCTAAACTGGAACCAATTTACCACAATCGACTGGAAAACCTTCAACAAATATTATAACAAATACACCAAATCCTTCTGCAAACTAGATACTTGCCCCCCAAATGTGATGAAAACGGCTCCGATCTACTTCAAAGCAAACATGCTACTATGGGTCAACTCCCTACTATCCGCAGGAAACTTCCCTCCAGAACAAGGACATATCTTAATAACCCCAATCATAAAAAACATAAAGGACTCTTCCAACGCACCTTCCAATTACAGACCAATAGCTAACATACCACTATTCACCAAAATCGCGGAAGGGGCAGTAAAAGCAGAACTCTCCGCATACCTGGAAAAATTCAATATCCTAAGCGACAATCAATCGGGCTTCCGCACAGACCACAGCACAGAGACCATCATCGCCTCCTTACTAGACCACCTGCACATACTCTTCAGTCGGGGCACCAGCGCCCTGATCTTACAATTTGATCTAAGCAGTGCGTTTGACCTAGTTGACCACACTATTCTCCTGGAATGCTTGGCCCACATTGGAATCTCAGACCGGGTACTCAGCTGGTTCCAAGGGTTCCTACGAAACAGATCCTACAGGGTACACAAAAAGGACAACTTCTCCTACAGCTGGATGAACTCCTGCGGTGTACCACAAGGCTCCCCCTTATCCCCCACCCTGTTCAATATCTACCTCGCCTCCCTCAGTAACCTCCTTCACAAACTTAAGCTAAAATTCTTCATCTATGCAGATGACATCACAATTGTCATCCCTCTAACCAGTCTATCCCAGGATCTTCTCAACTACATAACTAGCATACTCAGCCAGATAGAACTCTGGATGCTCTCCTTCAAACTAAAGCTCAACCCAGACAAAACAAAATTCTTTCTAGCCACCCCCAAAGACAAAATCAAAGACACCACAATCCAGGTGAAAGGATGGGTTTTCCCACTCGAACAAACATTAAAAATACTAGGAGTCACGCTTGACAAACATCTATCCCTAGAAAACCACACCGACCTCATTGTCAAGAAAGGCCTTTCAGCACTCTGGAAACTCCGTACCATAAAGAAATATTTCGATGACACTGCATTTCGACTATTAGTTCAATCCTCTATCCTCAGCATACTGGATTACTGCAATATCATTTACCTAAGCTCCACGAAGAAAATCACCAGAAGACTAAAACTGATTCAAAACACAGCTGTCCGCCTCATTTTCGGCCTGAACAAATGGGAACACATCACCCCCTTCTACCACCAACTGCACTGGCTACCCTTCGATTCCCGAGTCCTCTTCAAGTTCGCCTGCATCTGTTACAAGACAGTATTTGGTCTCTCACCAAAATACCTCTCCCCACATTTCAATATGTATTGCACCAACAAGAAATCCCGCAGAATCCAGTTGTTTACCTTCCCCTCCATAAAATCATGCCAGCTCAAAAGATTCATCGACAAAACTTTCGCCTTCCAGGCGGCCAAGCTGAACCCTTGGCTAGCCCAAATGATGCTAGAGGCCCCGACCTACCTAGACTTCAGAAAACTTCTCAAAACACACCTCTTCCGCGAACAAGACCCTTAGTCCTTACTCCCCGCATACACTCCAACCCCCCCCACCCCCACCTCCCTCTCCCCCCCCCTCTTCTGATTTCCCACTCCCTCCATTTTATCCTCTAACCCAACTACGATAAACCTGTGACTCCTTCCGCGCTACCTGCAATTCCGATAAAATTTTTGTAAATCCGGGTTCAGACCGGATCCTAATGTAACGAATGTAAACCGCCTAGAACTCTCTGGGTATGGCGGGATATAAGAACCTAATAATAATAATAATAATAATAGTTAAGGTAGGCACATCAGTTGGCGCTCCAACAAAAGGATACATTTCCGAGCCAACAAAGAGACCTTTTGCAATAACATGTTGCCCCCTCTAGACAATCCCAAATGAGCCCCCTGAGAAAAAAGCAGAATATCTGCCCTCAAGGGAATCTGCTTGCGCAGAGCAGACTGCAGGTACAGTGCTACAAAAGACCAGAAGATTTGAATAAGGTCACATGACCAGAACATATGAAGCAAGCCTGCAGGGGTGGACTGACACCGAGCATGAGAGGCATATCCAGAAACATAAGCCCAGAATGGGGAGACATGCAGCCGCAGAAGAAACTTGAAGTGCTGCTCCTGCAGGACCACAGAACGAGTCAGTCGAGGAAGAGGTTTCATCAGAAGACGAATTCCCTGGCCCGTGATATGTTCAGATGGGGAGAGATCCTGGTTCCACACAGCTGCCACCACCTCAGGGTCCCAAGGGGCCATGAAGCAGCCCAAACTGACCTGATGGAAGGATAAACTAATCAGAGTCTGACTGGACAAAGTCAAAGTCTCACACACCACGTCCGCCCGTTCAATGTAGCATCCAGTGAGTGGAGATAATGAGACACCTGGCGGTAGAAAAGCCAATCCCTCCAAGCCTCCAAGAGACCCACCGCCTGTAGATCCTGGAAAGAACGAGGCACTCCCTCCTCTGACACAACATCATGCATATAGCAGAGACCACGAACCCTCCAGCGCTGTAAATATAGTTTGGAGGCATCAGGATCCAGGTACCGGTTACCCCACAGGGGCAACAGAACTGTGGAAGTAAAAGGCAAATGCATGTGTTTACACAACCATTGCCAACATTGTCTCATAGAACGCAGCAAGGGGTGAGTCCTGGTAGGAAAAATCTGGTGTGGACGCTTAGTGTGAAGATAATACAGCAACCATAATGAACATCAACTGCTGTTCAAGAGTGACAGGGATATAAAACTGAGTGTTCTTAATCCAGTCCACCAAGTGCCGAAGGAGACAGGCAATATTGTATCTCCTCAAGTCCGGAAGCGCCAGTCCACCCCGTCCCACAGGCAAAGATAATTGAGCAAGAGTCATTCTAGGTTTTCTATTATTCCAAAGAAATTTACGTAATACAGTGTGATACGTATTAATATCATTATTAGTCAAATACAATGGAAAGGTTTGCATCACATAGACCCACTTAGGGAACAAAACAATTTTGTAAAGAGCAATGCGACCCCATAAGGACAGAGGAAAATGAGCCCAAAGACTTAAGAGGTCCCTGGACCTGTTCAAAAGCACTGTGAAATTTTCCCTGTAGGCCCGGCATAGACCGCCAGTTATGTATACCCCCAAATATTTGAGTTTGTGTGCCACCTGTTGCAAAGGGAAAGAAACCGACCAATCCCTGTAAGCATACCCACTCTACCCTCAGACTTACCCAAGTTCAGCTCCAAACCAGACACCTTGCCATGGTCACCAACCAATTGAACACCCGGGGGAATAGACCGACCCAGTTGGGTCAACAAAAACAAAATATTGTCCACAAAGGAAGAATAGTCTCTTATTTTGGATAAAATGATCATTTTTGTGCTCTTTCCCTTATTAAATTTCAATATTCCAATGTTATCATGATAGAAGCTTAAATGAAGGATTTGAAATTCATTGTCATCTTCTTTCTACCTCTCTATATATTCCATTTCCTCATCATCAAATCTCCTTTATTTTTTGGCTTTAAAGTAGACCTTAAGAAGGATATTTTATAAGGGGGTGCCCAGTTAGATGCTTAGACAGGGACAAAGGGGCACTTTTTTGTTTGGGATTGCCCAAGTTCCTCCCCAACTATTCCACACTATCTAGGTCCCTCCTATGACATCTGACATACCTCTCTTCATCTCCCCCCCTGTGTCAATCATTTCTCTCATTCCTTCATCTTATCAAACATCTCTCTCCTTCCTTCCCTCTCAGTCCCACATGGTTTACAACATCTCTTTCCCTCCCCCATGATTTCCAGCACTTATCTCCTTCCCTTCCCCTTCAGCATCTCTCACCTTCCCTGCCTCTAGTGTTCTACATTCCACACACCCCATTCGCCAGGTTCTCCAGCATCACTCTCAGTCCCCTATTTTACAATATCTCTACCTCCCCATGGTCTAGCATCTCTTTCCTCCCCTCTCCCCTCAACATCTCTACCCTTCCCACCCCTTCATCATCTGTCTCCATCACTTCTCTCTCCCCTTCCCCCACCTGTGCTATCCAGCATACTACCATCCACCATGGTCTCCAGCATCTCTCTCCTTCTCTTGCTCTCAACCCCCTAAGGTCTCCAGCATCTCCCCTGCCCTCTCTGTCAGTGAAGATATAAAGAATTATGTTGGGGGGGGACACACGCAACGGGCATGATGCGGTGATGTTGGGCACCTCCTAACCTCACTATACTGCTGCTTCCCTTGTATGGTGGTGTCAATAGAGAGAGATCCTTTTCCACCATTATCATAATAGCAACAGTTCTAGAACAAATTTTCCCAGATCTGCCCACCAAAATTCTGGTAGCTTTACATAATTCAGATGTGACCGGTTTTGTTTGTACAATTTTATTAACTTAGGTGATTTAGGATTTATAGGAATATTTGCAAATCAGGAAAATTTGATGTGCTCAGTAATTGAAAATTGCTTATGTACATCAAATATATATGTGGTTACCTGTCAAATTTTATATTGTTTTCAAGGTTCTGGTATTAATTCTTAAAGTCATTCATTATAAGATCCCTTAGTATCTAACACAATTGATGAAGCTTTATCAGCCATCTAGATCATTAAGATCAGAGGGAAAATTATGACTATCAACAGATAGATTAGTGAATGTACATTATGCCAATATGAGAACATCTATAATATCAGTTGAAGATGCTTTATTATGGAATAATCTAACAGAACAGCTGAGGATGCTTTCTGATATTCAAAAATTTAAGAAACTATTGAAAACAACTTTGTGGAAGTATTCTCTTGATTGATCTAGGATATCGATTAAAGATGTTTCAGTTATGTTTGTTTACTTATTTGTATGTTGGTTACATGATGATTATGTTTGGATTTTTGGAAACCACTTAGGTCTAGGCAGGTTAAAAAAAATTTTAATTAAAAAAAAAAAAAAAAAGTGATTCTATGACTAGTCTCATTTTAAGTGGGTTCCAGCGTTCCACACCTGACAAATACAAAGATTTGAGTCTAGCTGTGAATGTTCCAGATTCATGACCTGGTTTGGTTTTTAGTAGATTAATCAAGCAATCACAGATATTCAAGATATAATTTAACTGATTAATTCATCCCTAGCTTTAGAGTAAAATAAAATAGCACCATACAAGAGTCAGGGAAGAATTTAACAAAGTCAGCTCTAAAGCCAAAAAAAAAGAATTAAAATCTGTTTTGAAGTATTCTGTCTGAAGACTGAATAATAGCTAGTTATCCCTGTGCTGGGGCTGGTCTGCAATGTATCTTACCTTGTTAACAAATGTTATGCTGTTTGTCTCCTTTGTATCCCAGATGATCACCTGGCCATGGTGGAACTTTTCCACTTTACATCTCTCAGAAATCATCTCAATTAATGAATCGGGCCAAGTTGAAAAGAGATCTAGCGTCCTGGGGGGTAACAATTGGAGATGCAGCTTAATATTTCTATTCACCAGGAAGTTAACAGAATAGTATAGATTCTGCTCATCTTCTTTCACTACAAATTTATCTGCTCTACAACTAACACGTTGGCTGATGTAAATAATTCAGTTTGTTCTAAAGGAAATCCTGGGAATCGCAGCCATCTGTTGCACAGCTTTTAGTATGCTCAATACAACACATTGGAAAACATGGGGTTAACCATAGTACTGCTCCATGTGCCTAGTAAACATTATGAATAACAGGCATAGGGGGCAATTATATAACATGGTACCAACATCTAGGCACCATATCTGAAAAGGTAGTGAGCCTGTTCTTAAGTTCTTATGTTCTTATAGAACACTAGCATAAAACATGCATTTGTGCACCTAAATGAAAGCACATTCATGCCAAGTTTATAGCTGGCAGAAACGTGCACGTACAAATTCAGCATTTATGTGCATAACTTCCAGTATTCTATAAATTGCCCACATAAATGCTGGCCCTGCCTATGGCATACCTATGCCACTCCCCTGCAAATACCTTAAGAACATAAGAATTGCCGCTGCTGGGTCAGACCAGTGGTCCATCACGCCCAGCAGTCTGCTCCCACGGTGGCCCCTAGGTCAAAGATCAGTGCCCTAACTGAGACCAGCCCTACCTGCGTATGTTCCGGTTCAGCAGGAACTCATCTAACTTTGTCTTGAATCCCTGGAGGTTGTTTTCCCCTATAACAGCCTCCAGAAGAGCGTTCCAGTTTTCTACCACTCTCTGGGTAAAGAACTTCCTTATGTTTTTACGGAATCTATCCCCTCTCGTTCTCCCTACCTTGGAGAGGGTGAACAACCTGTCTTTATCTACGAAGTCTATTCCCTTCAATATCTTGAATGTTTAATATAATATAATATAATCTAGTATTTGTGAGTCACGCATACCTAAACACGCTCTAGGTGACTTGAGGAAAGGAAGGGGGAAAAGGGTTAGGATGGAAGGAGCAGAGGGGACAGGAAACATAAACTTAGGCAGATTGAATTAAGAAGGCAGGTGCTTAAGAAGATCTTAGAAGAATTAACTGTCAAAGAGTGAAGTTTTCAGTTTCTTTCGGAATCGGGTATGGTTGGTTTCCGTTCTTATAGTCTCTGTGAGATTGTTCAAAATTTTGACTCCGAGGAAGGTGAACATGGACTGGAAGATTATTCTGTACTTGAGATTTTTTGTCGAAGGGAGGTTCAGCTGGATCTTATTGAGAATTCTGTGTGAGCTGGGCCATGCGTCAGTTAAAAGTTTGATGAGTGGGACTGCTGAGTTGCCGTAGATGATGTGATGCATGATACTGGCTGTTTTGAATTTTATACGGGCTGCAATGCGTAGCCAGTGGAGTTGTTTGCAGTTGGTTGAGATGGAATCATATTTTTTTCAGACTGAAGATGAGTCTTACTGCAGTGTTTTGAATAAGTTGCATTTTGTGGGTGAGGGTGGTATTAATTCCCAGGTAGGCGGAATTGCAGTAGACCAGTTGGGATAGAATCATCATCTGGCAATGATGGCAAAGAGATGCTGGTGGAAGTATGGCCTGATGAGTCTTAGTTATTTCATGATAACGAGGGCTTTATTTCAAAGATGGGATACTTGAGGTTCCATGGATTATGTGGAGTCTAGTATACACAATATAACAACTGGGTGAAATTCAAACAGAAAAAGTTCCCAAAAGACTAGAGTCTAGTATACAGCCAAGAATTTTAGAGAACATAACATAAGAACATAAGCAGTGCCTCTACTGGGTCAGACCCGAGGTCCATCGTACCCAGCAGTCCGCTCACGCGGTGGCCCAACAGGTCCAGGACCTGTGCAGTAGCCCTCTATCTATACCCCTCTATCCCTTTTTCCAGCAGGAAATTGTCCAATCCTTTCTTGAACTCCAGTACCATACTCTGTCCTATTACGTCTTCTGGAAGAGCATTCCAGGTGTCCACCACACGCTGGGTAAAGAAAAACTTCCTAGCATTCGTTCTGAATCTGTCTCCTTCCAACTTTTCCGAATGCCCTCTTGTTCTTTTATGTTTTGAAAGTTTGAAGAATATGTCCCTCTCTACTCTCTCTATGCCCTTCATGATCTTGTAGGTCTCTATCATGTCTCCTCTGAGTCTCCGCTTTTCCAGGGAGAAGAGCCCCAGTCTCTCCAATCTTTCAGTGTATGAAAGGTTTTCCATGCCCTTAATCATTCGTGTCACTCTCCTCTGGACCCTCTCAAGTATTGCCATATCCTTCTTAAGGTACGGTGACCAATACTGAACACAGTACTCCAGATGCGGGCGCACCATTGCCCGATACAATGGCAGTATGACTTCTCTCGTTCTGGTCGTAATACCCTTCTTAATAATACCCAACATTCTGTTTGCTTTCTTCGCGGCTGCTGCGCATTGTGCTGTTGACTTCGTTGTTGTGTCCACCAGTACACCCAAATCTCTTTCAAGGCTTCTTCTCTCTAACACTAATCCCCCCATTTGGTAGCTGAACATCTGGTTTTTTCTCCCTAAATGCATGACCTTGCATTTCCCCACATTGAAGTCCATCTGCCATTTATTCGCCCACTCCTCCAGTTTGCTTAGGTCCCTTTGTAGGCCCTCACACTCTTCCGCACTTCTAACCCTTCTACAGAGTTTAGTGTCATCTGCAAATTTGATAACTTCACACTTCGTCCCCATTTCCAGGTCATTGATAAATACATTGAACAGCAGCGGTCCGAGTACAGAGGTTTTTTCTACAGTAAGTATGCTGCCCGATTGGAGCGTGATGTTTGTTGGCACTGTTTGTTGGGCATTGTGGAAATAAAGGACCTTGGTTTTGGCGACATTTAGTTTTAATTTTTGAGCGGTTGCCCATATTTGGATTTTTCCTATATTATCAGAGGTTTTCTTGGGAGTGTTAGCTTGATTTTCTGCCACTGGTATGAGAAGTAATATGTCATCTGCGTATGACATTATACTCTCATCTTCAAGTTGGATGTCTCCAAGTGAGCTCATGAACATGTTGAAGAGAACAGGTGAGAGCAGTGATCCTGCGGAACTCCACAGAAGGCCATCCAGGTGTTGGAGTAAAAGTCATCTTTTTTGACAGTTCATGAGGAAGTCTTTGAACCAGCGCAGTACCGTATCTGTTGCACCTATCTCAGAGAGTTTTGTGAGGAGTAATTGATGATCAACTGAGTCAAATGCTGCGGATATGTCGAATTGAAGGAGAATGGCCTGATGGCCTATACTTAACAGTTGTTTGATTTTGGTTAGTAAGGTCAAGATGAGGAGTTCCGTGCTGTGCTGCTGTCTGAAACCGAATTGTGTCTGATGAAGGCATAAATGTTGCTCTATGTATGGTGTTAGTTGTTTGCTTATGTGGGTTTCAAGAAGTTTGGAGAGAATGGGGATGCCAGCGATGGACCTGTAATTTGGGGGGTGGGGGGTGAGATCTGTGTTAGATGATTTAGGAATTGGGGTTAAAGCTATTTTCTATCTTGTCCCCTCTTAGTCTCCTCTTTTCAAGGGAGAAGAAGCTCAGGTTCCCTAATCTCTCACTGTACGGCAACTCCTCCAGCCTCTTAAGCATTTTAGTCGCTCTTCTCTGGACCCTTTCGAGTAGTACCTTGTCCTTCTTCATGTACAGCGACCAGTGCTGGACGTAGTATTCCAGGTGAGGGCGTACCATGGCCCAGTACAGTGTCATGAAACCTTCTCCGATCTGTTCGTGATCCCCTTCTTAATCATTCCTAGCATTCTGTTTGCATTGCGCGGATGGCTTCATCGACTTGTTGACCAGTACTCCCAAGTCTCTTTCCTGGGCGGTCTCTCCAAGCACCACCCCAAACATCCTGTATTCGTACAAGATTTTTGTTACCAACATGCATCACCTTACACTTATCCACGTTGAACCTCATTTGCCATATCGCGGCCAATTTCTCGAGCGTGTCTATGTCATGTTGCAGGTCTTCGCAATCCTCCTGCGTCTTCACTACTCTGAATAACTTTGTATCGTCAGCAAACTTAATCACCTCACTTGTCGTACCAATTTCCAGATTGCTTATAAATATGTTGAAGAGCACGGGTCCAAGCACCGTACCTTGCGGCACTCCACTGGTGACGCTTTTCCAGTCCGAGTATTGTCCATTTACCCCCCACTCTCTGTTTCCTATCTACCAGCCAGTTTTTAATCCACGTGAGTATTTCACCCTCGATTCCATGGCTCGCAATTTTTTGAAGTAGTCGTTCATGCAGAACCTTGTCGAACGCCTTCTGAAAATCCAGATATAGAATGTCGACCGGGTCACCCTTGTCTATCTGCCTGTTTACTCCCTTGAAGAAGTGCAGCAAGTTTGTCAAGCAAGATTTTCCTTTGCTGAAGGCATGCTGGCTGGTCCTCAACAGATCGTGTCTGTCAAGGTGATCAATGATGCAGTCCTTTATCAGTGCCTCTACCATCTTTCCAGGCCTGTAGTTTCCCGGATCACCCTTCGAACCTTTCTTGAAGATCAGCGTAACATTCGCCACCTTCCAGTCTTCTGGAATCCTTCCCGATTTGATCGACAGAATGGCTATCAGTTGAAGCAGTTCAGCTATAGTCCCTTTCAGTTCCTTGATTACCCTCGGATGGATACCATCTGGTCCCAGGGATTTAATATTTTTAAGCCTATCGATCTGCCGGCATACCTCTTCTAGACTGACCGTCAACCCTGTCAGTTTTCTGTCTTCGTTTCCTGCGTATAGCCTGTCAGCTTCCAGTATTCTTTTCGGTAAATACAGATGCAAAAAATGTGTTCAGTTTGTCGGCAATGGCTTTGTCCTCCTTTAGCACTCTCTTTATTTCATGGTCATCCAACAGCCCCACAGCTTCCTTCGCGGGTTGTTTCCCCTTAATATATCGAAAGAACGGCTTGAAGTTTTTTGCCTCCTTGGTTATTTTTTCCTCGTAGACTCTTTTGGCCCCTCTTACCGCCTTATAGCACCTGCTTTGATGCTGTTTGTGCTTTTTCCAGTTTTCATTTGTTTTTGACCTTTTCCATTCTTTAAACGAAATCTTCTTGACTCTGATCACTTCCTTCACCGCTACAGTGAGCCACACTGGTTCCTTGTTCTTTTTCCTCCTGGAACCCTTGTTGATACATGGTATATATAGATTTTGCACCTCGGTGACTGTGTCCTTAAAAAGGGACCATGCTCTAGCGTCCTTACACTGATTATCCTCTTCTTAATCTTCCCCACCATGAGTCTCATCCCTTCGAAATTCCATTTTTGGAAGTTCAGCACCATGATTGTCGTTCTGGATCAATGTTTCGCCCCTGTGTCCAGGTTGAAGCGAATCATATTGTGATCACTGTTGAACCTCATTTCAACTGTTTCCCAGCGTCCCCTCTACTTTTACACCTTGCGCCGGTCCTCGTAGTCCATTTAGAATTAAGTCCAGAATTGCAATTCCTCTTGTATTTTCCTTGACAAGTTGTTCCAGGAAGCAATCGCCTACAGCATCCAGGAACTTGGTCTCCCTACCGCAGCTGGAGGTGCCTAGGTTCCAGTCTATCTCCGAATAATTGAAATCACTCATGATAACTGCGTTGCCTCCCTTGCAGTTGCATTTAATCTCGTCTGTCATTTCTCCATCAATTTCTTTGGACTGCCCCGGGGGTTGGTAGTAGATGCCGATCTTCAGTTCTGTTCCAATTGTAACCTTGAATTTTGACCCATAGAGACTCTAACTTATTCTTTGAGTTCTCTCCGGTAGACTCAATTCTCTCTTTGATGTATAGGGCAATGCCCTTACTTTTTTGACCCATTCTGTCTCTGCGGTATAGCTTGTATCCCGGTAGTACAGTGTCCCAGAAATTTTCCTCGTTTCACCATGTTTCTGTGATGCTAATGATGTCAAGGTTATCTTTTTGTGCCATAGCTTCTAATTCAACAAAACAACATAAAAATCAAATGGTAATCTATTAGCAAAATAAACAAATCTTAAAGACCATTTGCAAATAATCAAAAATGAACACTGATTCTAAATTTACTAAATAAATAAAGCATAACCTTTAATTAAATTAATTTAAATTATTTTATTATATAATCTTTATTCATTTTTAATCTTTCAACAAGTGTACAAATTAATATCATACATATTCTTGAAAACATCACTTGTAAATCTATCAAGATAAACAACAATTGTATATATATATAAACCCATAACCCATCCCCCTTCCTATTATTATTAATAGTATACACAATAAAGTAAGAACCCTTCCCCCTCTCTATTATTCATGGTGTATATTTCAATAGAATAACTGGTGTTTAATCATCACAAAAAGATGTCAATGGCCCCCATATTTTAGAAAAGGACTTATAATTTCCATTTTGTACAGCTATTGATCTTTCCATTTTGAACATATGACATAATGAGTTCCACCAAAAGGTGAAATTAAGTTTACTGCAATCCTTCCAATTGTTGGTGATATGTTGAATAGCGACTCCAGTCATGATTAATAAAAATTTATTGTTAAATGATGATATCTGACTCTTTTTTCTCATAGCTGTTCCAAATAAAACTGTATCATAAGAAAATGCTACATGATTTTCCAATAAATAATTTACTTGATCCCAGATGGAATTCCAAAAGGCTAAAATATAGGGACAATAAAACAAAAGATGATCTAAAGTCCCTATTCAAAGATTACAATGCCAGCATCTATTAGACTTTGAACTATTCAACTTCTGTATTCTAACTGGGGTCCAAAATGCTCTATGCAAAAGAAAAAAACCATGTTTGTCTCATAGATGCAGACATTGTACATCCTATCCTCCAAGACCAAATTTGTGGCCATTGAGAAGCTGAAATCTGATGCTTAATCTCAATGCTCCAAATATCCCTAAGACCATTTTTAGGTTTTTTCTTAACCAATTCATTAATAGTTTTATCAAGTTTCAAGTTTATTAAAAATTTGATTAATCGCTTAATCCACATTCTAAGCGATTTACATATTACTAAAATTACAATAAAAGGGGAAAAATACACTGAATAAGACTGAACATACTATTGACAAAATTTTTTTTTAAAAAAACATGAAACATGAGGAAAAGCATGGGTAAAAGTTACAATATATTTTAAAGATAGAAAAACAAGTAGGGAAAATACATAAGGAAAAGGAAAAGGCTGAATATACCACTGCGCAGCCTGGTGACCCAGAAAATCTGCCTGGAAGCATGAGAATTCCAAACTAAATTGAGTATTAAGGCTTTTCCATTCAGGGAACCCTACCTGAATGGCCTGCTTCAAT
Organism: Geotrypetes seraphini; assembly: GCF_902459505.1. Classification (NCBI taxonomy): domain Eukaryota; kingdom Metazoa; phylum Chordata; class Amphibia; order Gymnophiona; family Dermophiidae; genus Geotrypetes; species Geotrypetes seraphini. The sequence continues at coordinate 150,201,658 of NC_047088.1, forward strand.
TACAACCATCTAAAACTATTAAATTTATTGATTTTAAATTCTATGGGGACAAGCTCAGGGTCAACGTGGCTATGAAGATTAGTACAAGGTAAAGCTGTAAAGTTTGTACATGTATTAGTGTTTCATGGATTTTTAACTTTTATCTCTCGTTTCAACGTTGCTTAAGCTACTTCCCTGATGCAGCAGGTGATATAAGTCTGACCCGTGAAACAAAGGCCTTGTCGGATAATGGTTAAAGGCAACGACGCTGGCTGTTGTATTGAGCAATTTGAACTGAAAAAGCATATGAAACATTTACTGAACTAAACTGAACGTTACAAGTTGAAATTAATTGAACGTTTTAAAATGAATTTAGTATGAATTGAAGAAATGAATTGCTGAAATATCTACAGCATTTTTAGCATTAACAGCATATGAGTATAAGAGCACTTTTCACTATGCACTTTAAGCATTTTAAGCACTTTAAGCACTTTCAACTGTTGATGAAATTGAAGGAGGTATAGGAAATATGAATTAAGAAAGGAAATGATATGCCAAAAATATATAAATGAAATGTATTGAAATAAATTGAAATGAAAATAGAAGAAGAATTTTGGATGAGATAATCCTGAAGGAGAATCATTAGATGAATTGAGAAGATCAAGTACGGGTTGGTCTTGAGTTTCAAAGATGGCATACTGATTCATTAGAGTATAGTTGGTCTTGAGTTTCAAAGATGGCATACTGATTCATTAGAGTATAGATGTACCCCATACCAAAATAATTAATGAAGTTTTTTAAAAAAATTTAATATGTTTTTAAGGATTAAACTATTTAATTAGTGGGAATAAAATTTGCGAGTATTTATATGAGAAAATGAATGTAGGTTAAACAAATTATTTTTAAAAAGTTAATTAATTAATAAATTAATAAGTTGATAGGGAGGTGGGGAATAAGCCAGTGATGTTATAAGGAGGCAAGAGAATAATTCATTCTTCTCTTGAAGAAGTCCCAGTATGGGAAAGATGTACTCCTAAGTCTGAGGCTTGTCCCCATAGAATTTAAAATCAATAAATTAATTTGTTTAAAGGCTAATATTTAAATTAATTTAATTAAAGGTTATGCTTTATTTAGTACATTTAGAATCAGTGTTCATTTTTGATTTTTGCAAATGGTCTAAGATTTGTTTATAGCTTCTAATTCACCCATCTTATTTTTTAGGCTCCTTGCCTTCGTGTACATACACTTGAGTTTGTGGCCTGTTTCTTTCTTGCAATTCCTTCCCTCTTGTGTCCCTTTCGATCCGTCAGAATTTCTGTCCTGCCCATGATCCAGTGAGTCTTCCCTCTATCTTCCTGCACGGTATCCTCTGGGTATACCGGTTCCCGAACCATCGATTCTCGATCGACTGTCGGCTTTTCCCTTCTTCCTAGTTTAAAAACTTATCAATTTCTCTCTTGATGTTGCTTGCAAGTAGTCTCATTCCGTCTCCACTGAGGTGGAGTCCATCCTTCCTGAACTGCTTGCTCTTCCCCCAGAATATTATCTAGTTGCGCACGAAGTGGAATCCTTCTTCCTCACACCAGCACCGCATCCACGTGTTGACTGCTTGCAACTCCGTCTGTCTCTTCCTGTCAGCCCTGGGTACCGGCAGGATCTCTGAGGATGCTATCTTTTGCGTTCTGGTCTTCAGCTTCCTTCCTAGCATCCGGAACTGGTCCTTTAGTACTTCCCTGCTGTAGTTCCTGTTGCTCATGTTGTTTGTTCCCACATGGATCACCACCTCCGTATTTTCCTCTTCCACACTGTCAATGATCCTGTTGATGCGGCTCACTATGTCTTCTACCTTGGCTCCTGGTAGGCAGGTCACCAGTTGATCCTGTCTTCCTCCCGCTATGTGGCTGTTGACTTGTCTGATGACGGAGTCCCTCATGACGATTGCTGTCCTCTCTATCTTCCCTTGCCTCTCTAGCCGCAGGTCCGTGTCCTTGGTGTACGACCAGCTCTTCAGCCATAGATCCATGTCCTCTGTGCACTTCCATCTTCTCTCATCCTGGCATTGGTTTGCACCGGACTTGTCTTCATGTGGGTTTCCTCTACTGTTTCCAGATCTCGCTGCTATGCCACCCATTTCTTCTTTGTGGTTGTCCTCCAGGTGATCATCACTCTCTGTAGGTGTATCTCGGCAGTTCCACTGTTGCTGGTGATTTTCCACGGCCCCTTTGAATGCCTCCTCAATGAACTTCTCTAACTCCTGGACTTCTTCCTCAATGGTTTCCTCTGTCTTGACGTTCTTTGTATCTCTGTCCTCCTCCTCCACTGCTCGAAGGATTGTAAAGCCGCTTCAACCATAACTCTTCCAAACCTTACATTTTGGGGGGGCGCACTCTATCCTTACAGAAGTGCTTCCGATTGATGCTGGAGGGGCCCATCGCCGTTTGGAAAAAACAATGTTGATGCCCTCCTTCATCGGGCCCCCCTGACCATTTTGGGCCCTAGGCATGTGCCTACTTGGCCTATTGGTTAATCCTGCCCTGGGTGGGCAGTGGGGAGTCGTGTTATGGATTGAAGGCTATATCAAAAAGGTGAGTTTTCAGTCTGCTTTGAAACAAGGAAAGGGAAGGAGCATGATGGATGAACTCCAGGTTGTTTATTCCAGGCACGTGGGGCAGCCAGATGAAAGGAACGAAGTCTGGAATTAGTAGTGGAGAAGAAGGGTACAGCTAAGAGCAGCTGATCTGAAGAATGGAGTTCTCTGGAGAAGAGAGAAGAGCGGAGATATATTGAGGGGCTGCAGAATGAACACACTTGTAGGTTAGTAATAGGAATTTGGACTGTATGCGAAGGTAGATAGGGAGCCAGTGAAATGATTTAAGGAGAGGGGTAACGTGAGTGTAGCAAGGTTGGTAGATGAGTCATGCAGCAGAGCTTTGTACAGATTGCAGAGGAGGAGAATCAGTCGATATCCATGCATCTATAAGCAGCAAGCAATATTTTAAAATTCTTGCAAAAAAAATCCAAGTTAACTTTCAACACTGCCTTTAGGGCAGTGATTCCCAACCCTGTCCTGGAGGAACACCAGGCCAATTGGGTTTTCAGGCTAGCCCTAATGAATATGCATGAAGCAAATTTGCATGCCTATCACTTCCATCATATGCAAATCTCTCTCATGCATATTCATTAGGGCTAGCCTGAAAACCCGATTGGCCTGGTGTTCCTCCAGGACAGGGTTGGGAATCACTGCTTTAGGGTATATTCAAAAATATCATTTTCAGGTCTGTTGTGCATCTACTAATTTTTTACGGTGCATTTAGTCATTTATACTTGTAAGTGATTCTTTATGTATGTAAATAACCTTGTACAAAATACTGCCTAGCAGAAAAGTATACACCATTATGGTACATATTACTTTACCAGTGGGCATGCATTTAGGCAGAGTTTGGGTGGGGTGTGGGCAGAGTACAGAAGTACAAACATAAATGATAGAAATCTATCACTTACATGCATACCTACTAACATCTAGGTACAGTAGACTCTGTTAATCGTAACTCAATTAACCAGAACTCTCAAGCAACCAGAAAAAAAAAATTAAGAAATACTTTAATACTTTGATTTTATTTTCATTTTTATTTCATTTCTGATAGAAATTTAAGTGTAAACTTGGCACGCCACATCCGAGTATGCTCACACTTTGCCTTTCATATGTCCGGTAGTTTGTCTGAAACGGTTTATGGTACGGCATAATATGGGGTATAGTGTTAGTTAGGCCTATTTTTAATAGTAACTCTCAAGCAACCGGAAAGTAAATTTATCCAGCATCTATCAATCACCATGGGTGCCAGTTAACTGAGAGTCTACTGTACAAGCATTTAAACCAGTGAGAGGACTGGTTTAAGTGATTGCACCATTATGTACAAACATTTTTGGCCATTTGCGTTAGTATTCTATAAATAAAAGTACTTTTGTCTTTATATAGCAGAATAAGCTTAAAACAAGTGCCAGCAATGGAACCCTGTTATATTGAATTAGCCTCCTAGTGCTTTAGACCTCTTCTGAATCTTATAAATGAAGCTGATCGCAGACAGTGTCTCCTTTTATAAAGAATAGGTTGCTCACACATTCCTGAGGATTGGTTGTTTTGAGCTCACAGAAAACAGCAAAAGAAAAGCAGGCAGAGCAATGGCATAATGGTTGTATTCGAATGCATACTGAATGTAATAAAGAGGATGTTAAGAAAGGAAATGCACAGTATGACAATCCCCAAAGAAGGAGATTTAGGTTAAATATTTGGGTTAGATATTAAGAAGAACTTGCTAATAAAGAAGGTAATCTACTAATGGTGTGCATGCCCCTGGCAATGTCTTTTCAAATAGCTAGTAAACTTACTATATATGCATATTGGTTGAATACATATAAGCTTACCTAAATATAAAGAGGCAGTTCTATAAATGTGTGTCATAATTTGGGTGCATTGATACTGCGTGATTAGCATTAATTCTATAAAGGCATTTGGGTACCCAGATTCCATTTACAGAATACTAGCTTAAGTTGGCACTCGTGTGCTTCAATGTAAGCACAAACAATGATGCCATATCTATTGCAGGCATTAACTGTTGGTGCTTAAATGCATCATTTTAGCACAGTTACATGCATAACTGGGAGACCTACCCATGGCCTGCCCATGTGTACAACCCATCACACTTATATGTTAAGTTAGGGTTACCAGATGTCCGGGAAAACCCAGATATGTCCTCTTTTTAGAGGACTGTCCGGGACTTTTCAAAATCTGGCAATTTGTCCGAGTTTTGGAAAGCTCTGACGAGCTCCGGCCACATCTGGAGGGCCTCTGAGCATGTGTGGATGCTGTCGCATACATTCACGCATGCTACAGGCCCTCCAGATACGGTCGAAGCTCGTCGGGGAAGACGAGAGGAGGCTTTGTAGAGGCAGAGCCAGGGACAGAATAGTGCAGGGCTGGAGGTGGAATGGAGCAAGGCTGGCGCAGACCAGGGTAGTACTGGAAGTGGAAGAAGGCAGGGCCATGTGTCCAGGGTTTTACCGCTCAAAATATGGTAACCTTATGCTAAGTGAATTGTGTACACAAGTTATAGAATAGCACTTACCACTTATACAAGTAGCTACATAGGAACATGATGGCAAGTAAAGGCCAAATGGCTCATCTAGTCTATCCATCCACAGCATCCACTATCTGCTCCGCTTCCTAAGACAATGAATCGCAAATTGTGTGCTGTAGCAAGATTCGAAGTGTGCCACGAGATGCTGGCAAGGAGGAGAACTGCCAGCACTGGCTGACTGCCTACAGGATGTGCCTCTCGCGGAGAGAGGCAGGTCCTTTAGACAGCCGCTGCCTCTCCTCCTCCCCATGTCTCTCCTCTTGACACCTCGTCCCCCACTGCCAGCTGCAGGCCCCATCTGCAGGGTCTTCGCACATGCACAGACGTCAACATGATGACCTCACGCGTGCACGTGAAGTCATCAAGTCACTGCGCACTTCCAGGTGCCCTTGAGCCACCTGTTTAGTGTGCTACGGCTGGAAATAGTTTGCAAGACACTGCTCTAAGAGATCTCACATGCTTTCTTGAATTCAGACACAGTCTTTGCTTCCACCACATCTACTGAGATTATTCCTCACATCTACCACCCTTTCTGTAAAAAAGTATTTCCTTGGGTTACTCCTGAGCCTATCGCCTCTTAATTTCATCCAGAGCTTCCTTTCAACTGATAGAGACTCACCTCATGCGCCACCTAGGTATTTAAACATCTCTATATCTCCCCTCTCCTGCCTTTCCTCCAAAGTATATATATTGAATCTTTAAGTCTGTTCCCATACACCTTATGATGAAGACCACCAGCTATTTTAGTAGCCTTCCTGACTCCATCCTGTATATATTTTTTTGAAAGTGCGGTTTCCAGAATTGTACACTATATTCTAAATGAGGTCTCACCAGAATCTTATACAGGGGCATCAATACCTCCTTTTTCCTACTAGCCATACCTCTCTCTATGCAATCTAGCATCCTTCTAGCTTTCACCGTCAACCTGTTTGGCCACCTTTAGATCATTACATACTATCACACCCAAGTCCTGCTCCTCTTTCATGCACAAAGTTCTTCACCCTTGAACTGTATTCCCAGATTCTATATATCATGCCCAACTTTATGCATACATCCGAGATGCACACACATATAAAATGACTAATAAGCTCAGAAACATCAATAATTGGGTATTGACAACCAATTATTGAAGTTAATTGGCAGTCTTAAAAATTTGCACATATTTCTCACTGCATGCTAGTCTATAAATCACAGTGTTTAATTTCTCTGAAAAGAGGCATAGCCAAAGCCATGTCAGAGATATCCATAAAGTTGTATGTGAATTTACAGAATTTGCCTGAAGTGCACTGTTTGTAGCAGGCATAAATACAACGTTCAAAAGTTAGGCATGGGATCTGTGCTAAATATTATTCTATTAAGGGTGCACTATTGGAAGTCTCTTATTCAGCCCTACTCTTTTCAGAAAATAATTTCTAGCCATGTAATTATAAAATAAAACATATTTTATCTCCTATTATATAAAGCTGTCTGGGCTATGTTGAAATGCTACTTTGGCCTGCACTATGATATGCTCTGTACCTGATATGGCTTCTACATAGAAACATTATTATGGTTTGGAAAAAAATTTACTTTAAGAAGTTGTAACGATATAGGCATTCTTTTTCAAGCTCCACATCTAACTTATTAGCAAAAAAGTCTTCTCTATCCACCACAAGCAGTTCTGTTTCCTCCATACAGACAATGGTAGCGTTTCTGTCCAGGCCTTTCAGCAGGGCTATTTCCTGTCAACAGAGAAATAAGAAAAGACACAAGTAACGTGTGACAAAATAGGCTCCAAATACGTGTATTCTTGGTGCCTAAAAATAGGCACCCATATCTGGAAATACTCTCTTAACACAGTGCAGTACCACAATCACTGTAACTCAGACTAGATGAAATGAACCTTATTCTGACCACATATACCTGCAATTCAGCAGTCATCGGTGTATGTGGTGAAGTAACCTGGGACCCAGGGGAACTGGGATTCTCACACTGCTGCTCCTTATGGCTCTGGACAAGTCATTTAACCCTCCACTGCCCCACCCAAGTACATAATAAGTATTGTAAACTGTTTTGATTGTAATCACAGAAAGGCAGTATATCACATTCAATCCCCTTAAAATTCAGCGAAATCCCTTGATCTCATGGTTTAGAAAATTAAAGCTAAAAAATTTTAAAAATGATTTTGAAGAATCCACATTAAAATATGGTGACCAGAATATTCCTTGGATTTTCGAGTTTGTAGGCAGGCCTTCTTTTTAAATTCTGAAATGTAGGTTTCTACCAATTCAATGGCAAATAAGAAAGCAAACAAGATGCTAGGAATTATTAGAAAAGGGATGGTAAACAAGACTAAGAATGTTATAATGCCTCTGTATCGCTCAATGGTGCGACTTCACCTTGAGTATTGTATTCAGTTCTAGTCTCCTTATCTAAAAAAAAGATATAGTCGCACTAGAAAAGGTTCAAAGAAGAGCGCCTGTAGGGGTAGGGGTATATTCTTTGTAAGCTTATTTTGCTAGACAAAAAAGCACAAAACATTTTCTCTTTTTGTTATCTGTAACTATGACTATTTGTACTGGCTGTGAAATTTCCCTCCCCCCTCCCTGCTTTCCTGTGAAACGAAACTTAGCTTTCCTCAGAAGATACACCCATAATTAGCTTGTGACTTCGCATGTACAAAGGGGAGGACTATAAATATGTGGAGTTATACTGAATAAAGTGGGACATCTCTTTGGACATGCAAATAGTCTGCATGTGTGTTCTTTTCTTTCTAAAGAGATGCCCCCTCCCCCACGATGCATCTGTATCAGAGATAACAGAGTATGTGTGTGAGGCAGTATTGGGACCTGAACCTTTTCAGCTGGGGGCTCGTCTGGGATTGGAGATTAGTGCCGGGACTTCAGTGAGTATCTGTTTTCCAGTGCTCACTGGGGTCTCTGCCCTCTTCCAAGCCCTTATTTGATTATTGAGGCTTTTGGCAAGCCTCTCACAGAGTTTTGGCAACTCCTGTTACTTAATTAAGGCTTTTGGAAAGCCTCACAGAGTTTAGGGAACTCCTGCAGTACTTTTGAGTGGCCACACGTTCTTTTGGGAAGAACAAAAATTATTAATAGAAACGCCTGCCTGCTCTGTCATCTGTGGGGTAAAAGCTTTGTGCATGCGCTTTTTTTCTAACGCTTAGAGTATAAGCTTTATCTTACATTGTATCTTACTGTGTCTTGCTTATAAGGTAAGGTAAGCGAGATTTGTGCTTTGTTCTGGATCAGACAGGCACTAAGGATCCTCCCCTTCCTAAGAAAGATGAGCCTTGGAAAAAAAAAACCCAAAAACTGCAGCTTTGGTATCTGCTCTCTGTTGAACAGAGAAGCGTGTCTGAATTACGTTACTGATTTCTGTCTGTGAAAAAAAACCAAAATGCAATCTGGCTTTTTTTTTTGTTCACTTGAAAAAAGTTCCCCATGCTGTGCCTCTGGGCAGCAGTGAGAGCTTTCACCCCTTCCTCCTTTTCCAGAAGGCGGGCTTTTGGCCGCCCTCATTTTTCTCCACATAATTTTTCTCCAGGAGGGAGGGGGGAATGGAGCAGCATGGATTTTTCTTTGTCTCAGGGCTACAAAGAATTATTTTTTAAAAATAATTTCTTTATTCATTTTTTCATATTACAACAAGTGTATCAGAAAAATTTATATGATCTTATAAATACACACTTGATTTACCTTCATGACCACTTTAAGTACAACATATCATATTTATATACATATTTTATAATGTTCTAAATAATATGTAATTCATTTAATATGTATGACCAATATAAATAAAATAAATCCCCCCCTCCCAATCCCTCCCTACCTATTTCAGAAAATCTAACTTAATCCTTTAAAATTTATTAATTAATTCATACATATTGTGAGATAAATAAAATAATACCCACCCACATCTCTATTTAACAAATATCTTATTATGGGAAAATGTTATTAATCATTACAAAAATCTGCTAATGGCCTCCAAATCTTCTGAAATTTACCAAAGTAACCTTTCTGTGTTGCTATTGTGCGCTCCATTTTATATATATATATGGCATACCGAATTCCACCTAAAGTTATAATTTAATCTGCCATAATTTTTCCAGTTACATGTTATTTGTTGAATTGCTACTCCAGTTAATATGAATAAAAGTTTATTATTATGTGATGAAATTTGACTTTTTGCTCTCAGACTTTTTAATACAGGTATCTGCTTAAAAATATGTTTAAATATTTAAAATCAGTTTTCTAGGAAAAGAGAGACGGTGTTTTCAGACAGATGACAGAGAGAATGAGGAAGGTGATTTTATAATACTTTTGTCAAGCAATAAGGAACTAGAGCTTGCTCTTGAGTGAAGTGGATTTGTTATAGGAAGTGAATGATTTAAAGAGAGCTGAGCCAGTTACGTGTTCTGGCAGTTGTGAAAGAGTGCCTGCAGGTTTATCCAGCATGCTTATAGAAGGTGTTACTTGGAGCCGAGGTATGTGTTGAAAAAAAACCCAACAAAAAATGTTTTGTTCCCCTGCATGGCTTGTGGGTGGAGTCGTGAGCCGAATTTTAGTTTACATGTTTGCAAGTCAGTGCTTCAGGATAGGAACCTGATACAGATTATGGATTGAGAATAATTATTTTGTGCTAGCAGAAAGTTTACTTGTGTCCTGTAGTGAGTCTTTTTCCACTGCTGTTGTTTTCCACAGTTCAGCTCAAAGGCTGTGGCTCTCCTTTGCAGGAATTTCTTTTCTCTTTGTTCTCTCTTCTTAATGAGTATGTGCTTATCTTACAGTGCTGACGTCGCCCGCCCTCTAAGGGAAAGGAGCAGTACCACATTCCACCACTAGCGAAGAGCACAGAGAATAGTATTAATTCTGTGCTTCTTTTTCAGCAGTGGCAGTTCACATTACTCAGGTTCTCTCTACAGACAGTATGTTTTCTACTCCCTTGGACGAAGAAAGAAAGAAGCTATCCACTTTCCCCCATGTGGTAGCAGTTCTGTAGTTACAGAGAAGATAAGCTTCACTAACAGACAAGATTACCTTCAAAATGTTTTAGCACGAACTCTAAAGTTCTTATGCAGTTTATTTAAATTCATTCAGAGACTCTGACCTTACAAGTTGCTAAAATATTTGCAAAGACTTTCTGGACTCATAAGATTTTGGAACAAAACAACGGACTTTATTTCAAATAACTTTACTGTAACTTACTTCATTTGAATTATGCTTCTGAACTTTACTTATGCATTTGCATATTCCCCTAGGCTCATTATGTCATCTTGTTAGCAACTGTATTTTCTTTATCATTGTCCTCATGCATTGTTCTCAGCAAAATATTTTTTGTTTATCCTGTATTTTAAATTTTACTTCATATTGCTGTATTCTATGTACTGTGACAGGTTCTAAGCTTGTCACACAGTGTGACAGCATCTCTTATTGGGCTTAATTACTGACATCACTAGTTCTTTTAATGATTTTAATCCAAATTTGAGAAATGAGTTCTTGCACCACACACAGAAAAAGAAAAATTATATCTTGTATGTACTCACTGAGTGCATCATCTGCACATGGGTTAATTTTACATATTAGTCATATATTTGGGTTTCTTAGCACTCTGCATTATTTTACATCTTACTGCATTACTTCTAGGTTACTATGCCCGAGCATAGGGACCGATTCTAAGCTGGTAATACTGAGGTTCTCTTCATTTCGGGAAATTTAGGGGTTTAGATATGTTTCATATATGTAAGGTTCTATCTTTCTCTTAGCATATTTGCTTTACATTTATACCTGCCCATTTGAATGGTAAGTTTTCTGTATGGTTTGGCTTAGCCAGCAACATACATAAATTACTGGAAGCTGGGTTTCCTTTAGGATAGTAGATGGGATTTGCTTGTATTCTCACTTGAGAATTCAAGTATGCTTTGGGACAGATCTTCTAGGCACCTGCCTTTGCAGGCCTAGGTAGTATATTTTTCTGGCTTTTGTGCACTTCGTCCTCTCTAATTGGCTTTAAGAGAATATACTTGCATGATAACTCACTGATCCATAAGCCGAGCTGTACCCAACGTGACCCCCTCCCCTGAGAGCCAGAGGTAAGACCACGAGCACCCTTTGTCTATCACGTGTGTGAACTTACGTGATTTTCACGACGGGATTGAACAGTACTGGCACTCGTGGGCTGTAGGGGGCGTAATGGCACGGATAGTATGTAGGACATGATGGTGCAGTAATTTTGTGGAGTTTGTTCTCTATATCGCCTGCTTTCTGTATGGTTCTGGGTAACTCTAGTTAGATACAAGCATATGTATTAGTTAAGGCCACACCCAATAGAAACGTACGAAAAGTTGGTGCATATAAATCTGAATATGGATGCAGCCAAGACCAGAAAACCACACTACAGATTCATCTTAAGGACACGCATCATCATATTCTCTGTATGTACTTTGCTCCTCAGCCAGACCATAGCGGGAATCAGGTCATGCGTAACATATTTCTATTCAGGCCTCCATTTTGTGTCAGTGACTTTTTGTCTCTGTCCGTTCTTTGTTCTCTCTGAGTGTTCCCGCCTTGAGCCTCGTGGTTCTCATTCATACCAGACCTCTCCGCCTGGCTTGTGGCATTATGAAGTTTCACATTGTTGAATATAGCAAGTTATATGTCTCGTATGCCTGCACTATACCGTGTTGTGTGTGAATGGAGCCCTGACCAAATGTGTGTGATATGTGGTTTGCATGATATGTGCAGAAATTATTTATATTTCTTTTCCAATGTTTTCTATATATATATGACCTCCGACACCTTAGCGGAGTACCTTTCCTCCACGCTACTGCTGTTCGCTTATGATGTCATCTTCCTGACGTAAGGGGGGATTGTAGGGGTAGGGGTATATTCTTTGTAAGCTTATTTTGCTAGACAAGAAAGCACAAAACATTTTCTCTTTTTGTTATCTGTAACTATGACTATTTGTATTGGCTGTGGAATTTCCCTCCCCCCTCCCTGCTTTCCTGTGAAACGAAACTTAGCTTTCCTCAGAAGATACACCCATAATTAGCTTGTGACTGCGCATGTACAAAGGGGGGGGACTATAAATATGTGGTGTTGTACTGAATAAAGTGGGAAAGCTCTTTGGACATGCAATAGTCTGCATGTGTGTTCTTTTCTTTCTAAAGAGGTGCCCCCCCCCCCCCCGATGCATCTGTACCAGAGACGACAGAGTGTGTGTTTGTATTGGGACCTGAACCTTTTCAGCGCCCAAAATGATAAAGTGGATGGAACTACTTTTGTATGAGGAAAAACTAAAGAGGTTAGGGCTCTTCAGTTTAGAAAAGAGATGGCTGAGTGGAGATATGATTGAGATTTATAAAATCCTGAGTGGTGTAGAACAGATACAAGTGGATCAATTTTTTACTGCATCAAGATTTTTAAAAACTAGCTAGGGGACACTCGAAGTTACATAGTAATACTTTTAAAACCAATAGGAGGAAATATTTTTACACTCGGAGAATAGTTAAGCTCTGGAATGCGCTGCTAGCGAATGTGATAAGAGTAGTTAATATAGCTGGTTTTATAAAAGGTTTGGACAAGTTCCTGGAGGAAAAGTCCATGAACTGCTGTTGAGACAGACATGGGAGAAACCACTGCTTAACCCTGGATCTGTGGCATGGAAGTTGCTACTATTTGTGTTTTTTGCTAGGTACTTGTGATTTGGATTGGCCTCTATGAAGATGGGATGCTGGGCTAGATGGACCATTGATCTAATCCAGTAAGGCTATTCTTATGCTCTTAATAGCTGGTTCCTACTCCTCCATCGCTGGCCTAGTGGAGGTCCTAAATGATCAACCTGCTTTAGATGGAGTGAGAGAACATAATATAGGTTCTTCATATGGATCATCCTTTCATGATATTTGGGTATCGTTCTGGAACTTTGTACCTCATGTAGCATGGAGTAGGCTTTTGAACTTTTAATGGAGCAATACAAGTGCACCATCTTTCACAAAATTCAAGTTTTCTTGCCAAATGTGTCTAACCAAACTCAAAAGCAGCTAACTTCTATACTAGGTGAGGCTTAATATGTGACACTAACCTTGTCAGGCCTACCTATGATTCTTTTCAAACATCAGCTAAAATTTCATGTTAGATAAAAGCATAAGATGAGCTACAGAAATGTGTTTTTTATTTGGACTTTTAACAGGCTGGGTAGGATTTCCAGGAAGCTTATCCACATACATACAGCCAGGACACACTTTGTAACTGAACAAGAGTTTTTATTATTCAGGTTTGCCTCACAAACAAGTTAACACAGTCCATAACTCAATAATTCAATGGCTTATCTTAGCCATGTAAGAACACTTTTTTCCCTTAACAGTCTCTCCTTCACTCAATAGGGTCACTCTGCTTCCCTTGGCTCTTTCTTTGGCCACAGCTAGGGACAGTTGGAAGTCTCTCTCTCTCTCTCTCTCTCTCTCTCTCTCTCTCTCTCTCTCAATCTTTCCTAGGGCTTCACTCGGCCATTAGCTAGGGAAAACATCTATCTTACTGGGCTCCCTGAGTTCAGGGAAGTCTCTTCCATCTGAAGACCTCTTCTGAATAACTCTGAACTAGGCATATATATTTCTCCCTGCCTGAGTCCACAGACTTAACAGAAACTATCTGGATGATTAGTACAATATCTTGGCATGATAAAGACTGATATTAATCACCGTCTGTAGCATAAAAAAACAGACAACTGTTGTTAACCCTTCATATACGTTTATCCTATAAATGCATGATATACCGGTATCGCCCAATTAACTTTTATAATTATATATAATGAACCTCATTAAAAAAATGTGACATTCCAGTGAAAAACTACAAAACCCATCCAACATTAACTCTGATGAAAATGATGTGTTGACCTGTGTTATTAGTGTTAGTTTTCATTTAAATTTATGCACGTAAATTTAGGCATGGAACACATGCAGCACCTAAAAGGGGGCACAGAAATGTGAGGACCATGAGAGAGACTCAGAGGCATTCCTCAAAGTTAAGTACATAATTATAGAAAAAGGGGCATCTGCGCCTAACTTTAGATGCAAGGTTTTGCACTACGTTTCTGTTGGTGCAAATTGCCATGCCTAAAATTAGGAATGGCTCCCAGGTGTAAACACTATTCTATAAACCATACCTAATTTTAGAAACATAGAAATCTGATGGCAGATAAAGGCCAAATGGCCCATCCAGTCTGCCCATCCACAGTGACCATTCTCTCTTTCTCTCTCCGAGAGATCTCACGTGCCTATCCCAGGCCCTCTCAAATATAGAAACACAGAAACCTGATGGCAGATAAAGGCCAAATGGCCCATCCAGTCTGTCCATCCGCAGTAACCATTCTCTCCTTCTCTCTCCCAGAGATCCCACGTGCCTATCCCAAGCCCACTTGAATATAGAAACATAGAAACCTGAGGGCAGACAAAGGCCAAATGGCCCATCCAGTCTGCCCATCCGCAATAACCATTCTCTCTTTCTCTCTCCGAGAGATCCCACGTGCCTATCCCAGGCCCACTTGAATATAGAAACATAGGTGCAGTTTATAAAATAATACTTAGGTGGATTTTTTCAGTGCCAATTTTTTTAGATACAATATATAGAATTCAGTCCAATATTGTAACCTATGCCAAAACTAGAGAAGTAGTTGTTAGGTGCCATCGATTTATGTTCGAGTCCTAGCGACTTGATGATATCATCAAGTTTTCTTGGCAGAATGCAGAAGTAGATTGCTGGGTCTTTCTTCTGTGCAATATAAATTTGTTGTCGCCGTTGTCACATCAAACACAATATTTCGCCTCCAACACTACCTATCTGCTGCTGCCCAGATGGGTGGTACATCGTTAGTTTGACATCTCCGCTGAAAACTCCACCTTTGGAGGCCCTGTTGGTAGTGAAACTACCGATGGCATAGCTTGCAGCTTCACAGATGTGTGCAAGCCCCAGTGGCACAAGCCCACGTAGACTTCTTGTAAAAATTGTATTTTGTTATATAGGGAGAAATGAGGTTTTTATTGTAGCTAGCTTGGCATCTTTCAGAAACATTAAATTCATTAGAAAAAGTTTAAAGATGAAATTTCAGAAAATAGTTAAATCAGTGCCACATGTTTTGAAACACTGGTGGCCACATTTAAATTGGATCCTCAAATATTTCCCATAAGTGAGTTTTCCCTGATTCTGAATTCATATATATACTATAATTTATTCTGCTACCATGAAAACAGCTAATTAATTCCAGTAGTCTAGTGGGTTTACTAAGGAGTTTTTCATGACTGACAATGAATCTTAGAGACTCATATTTCTACACTGGAATTCATAAAATTGGAAGTTGGAAGTAAAGAACAGGAAAGGTCCCAGGTGCATTAGAACAAGGTCTAACATAATCCTTCTGGAGTATGCAGTGATTCGGAGTACTCTGGACTGAAGGTAAGCACAGTGAAAATTCAGGTGCTCCTGTGAAGTTTTTTTTTTATTATTTTTATTTCATTTTATCAAATTAAATCAATATAGGATGCAAGATAAGGAAAACCAGAACATATAATACAAAAATTATTAAGTAATAATACAATCATTCCTTCAAGCCCACATCAAGAGAAAGTGATACCATAACTCTAAGAAATACATTAAGAGATTTGGATCAATAAATCTAACATTTTATAAGATTTAAAATTAAGCAGTTCAGAAATCCAACATATATTTGGCATAATTACTAAAGACTCCTTTTCAAATCAGTCATCATTTTTGACTTTCATGTAAGTTAAGAAATTGTTTTTTTGAAGAATTAGAACAAAGTTCTTATCCTGAAATTTCAATAAACATTTACAAGGAAACATCAAAAAATATGTGGCTCCCAAAGTTACAACTCTAGATTTTGACACTAGAAATGCCTTCCGTCTCGACTGTGTAGCTTTAGCCACATCTGGAAAAATCAATACTTTAGCTCCACAAAGGGGTCCTTTTATCAAGCCGCACTAGCGGGATTAGCGCGTCGGACATTTCATCACGCGCTAACCCCCGCGGCCGGCTAAAAAACTAACGCCTGCTCAATGCAGGCATTAGCGGCTAGCATGGCAGGTGGTTTAATGCACGGTATTACGCGTGCTAAACCCCTACCGCAGCTTGATAAAAGGACCCCAAAATTTAGCATCCTTATTTTTAAAATAAGTATTCATAATCAAAGATTTATCACTTTCATTAGAATATATCACGAAAAGGGTGGACCTAGTATGTATTAAATCTTGACAATTTTCCAAAAATCCTGTTAAATAAAACTCTGCTGTTACCAACTGGTCCACCCTTTGCTGAGAAGAAAGCTTCCTTTTTTCTAGGAATATAGTAACAATTCAGAATGGATAAAATGCCAGCATTTTGTAACCCTAGAATTTTCTTAAAATATTTTCTTAATAAGATTTCAGATGAAAGTAAATGGGTCAGAGGAAAGTTAACAAAACGCAGGTTTTTTGACCATGCAGGGTTTTCCAACATCTCAAGTTTATAATGCAAATTATATGAATCTTAACAGCTGAAGTAGAAATAGCTTGCAAGGCAGAAACCTGTGTTTCAATTGAAGACAAATGCTTATCTTTAAGTTAGAGTCCACTTTATCCAATTTCTCAACAACTTCCTGTGAAAATACTGAGGCCCTCTTCTATCAAACTGCAACAGCAGTTTTTAGCGTGGGGAGCCGTGATGCTCCCGATGCTCATAGGAACTCAATGAGCATCAGGATCAGCGCGGGCCATTCAGCGTGGCTCTCTGCGCTAACAACTGCTAGCGCAGTTTGATAGAAGAGGCCCTGAGTTTTGATTGATGACTGATTTCAACAAACTTTCTATT
This sequence comes from Geotrypetes seraphini, assembly GCF_902459505.1. Lineage (NCBI taxonomy): Eukaryota > Metazoa > Chordata > Amphibia > Gymnophiona > Dermophiidae > Geotrypetes > Geotrypetes seraphini. Next base: position 150,218,627 of record NC_047088.1, read on the forward strand.
CTACTATTAATTAACCATAAATCTTTCAAGGAAATTTCCTGTAGAATCTCCACTGGACCTTGTACTAAAGGCATATCTTCCTGCCAAGAAAAAACTTTATTACAAAATAAACAAGGGGTATAGCGGAGTATATATTTCTGGGGGTAATATGATATAAATTCACTCCAAAACTCACCAGGAACAGAGAATCACTTCAAATCTCTTTATAAATCCCAACTGTAAGGCTTATGTGTGCTCATAAGAAGAAAATTTTTAGTCATTTTCTTAAAGGAGATTTTTGAAGATGTCTGAGGTTCCAAGTTGTCTGGAGAAACATTAGGACCTTTTTCGGAACCTAAATCACTGGATAAAACTGAAGGGATGGAGGAGTTCAATCTAAAGGACTGAGAGATGCCCCTGACATAGAATCAGCTCTTGCAGTTTGTGGAGAATTCAAATTAGGAACAGTCAAATGACGGTCCATCGGGCTGGATAATACAGGAGTAGAACTTTTAGTTTTAACCTTCCTTTTCCCAATTATAGAAGAGAAAAAAAAATTACCTTAGAATTCAAACTTCAAAAAACAATATTCATACTCCTTGTTGATCCTCGTGGCTCCAATGGGTTCCCAAGGGGCCCAGCATTCCACTTAGGACATGTTTCTTTGACCATGCCCTAAGGCTATGCAGTTGCTTGCTGCTGCAGTAGTGACTTTTTCAAGCAGAACCCGAGATCCTCAATGATGTCACCTAGTTGTCTCCATGAGTGCCAGATGGAAATCGACACTTCTAGAAACAATGGTCACAGATGGAACAAGGGATCCGGCAATACTCTCAGAAGCAAAAAACAATCCTGGATCATAAAATGCCAACAACAGGTATCACCTCTGAATCAGCAACAGTCCCAGATAGAACAAGGGGTTTGGCAATACTCCCAGAAGCAAAAATCAGTTCGGAATCATAAAAGTTTGGAATCATAAAACAGTTCGATATCATCTCTTCTGGGAGGGCTTTTGTTGAATTATTTCATGAAAACATAATATCTTCCCACTTAAGAGTAAATCACTTAATTAGAAATTGGCAGCATATCAATGGGTACACAGAAAGAATGTAGTCTTCCTGTAGCATTCTGGTCATTATAGTACATTTCCATATGGTCTCTTATTCATGTTGTCCTGATCTGAGGAAGAAGATTCTGACCTTTGAAAGCTATTAATAACCCTGAATTCTATATATATATGGCAACCAAAATTGGGTGCCAATAATTGGGCATTGATCCAAGATGCGTGTTCAGTTAAATTAGCTAAAGCGCCAATTGGCACTAATCAGCATCAGTTTGGAATTGGGCACACATTTTGCTATGCGCTATCTATAATAAGATGTGCCCAGACTATAGCATGAAACCTAAAAGGGGGTATGACCATGGGATAAGTTAGGCGGGATTGAGTGTCTGCCCTTTAGGGCAGACGCGATTCTGTATAGGATGCTGGTTCTCAGGCGCTTTTTAGGTGGTTGCAGAAACTAGCGTCCTATACAGAATTTTCCCCTAAATGGATAGTTATCCATGAAAATGCCAGTAGAGCACCTAAACTGGCATTCGACAAATATGCACTCAAATGGTATAGTGTATATTTATAAAAGGGATGTTCACGTGACCTTAGATGGGGCTGACATTTAGGCAAGCAACTTCCAGAATACTGTAAGTTGCTTGTGTACTTGCTACATTTGGGTGCCCTCATTTAGGTCAATTTTACAGCAGGTACAAATAGGTGCCACTGAAAAATTCCGCCCAACCAAGAAGAGAATGATGTGGAGCCATGAAACGTACAAGTTATTCCACACTTTTCATTTCATATAATTGAAACGAAAAGTGTCAAGAAAAGTGTGGAATAACTTGTACGTTTCATGGCTCCACATCATTCTCTTCTTGGTTGGGCTGAGAGCTTTTCAGTGGCCCCTCATAGATGCACCAATACTGGGTTTAGGCTAGTATTCAATAAGCTTCAAAACTAGTACTTAAAAGGGACACAGTATGGGAGCAGTGAAAACTCAAATGTACAAAAAAATGAATATTTAATTATTTAAACTTTTAATTTTTATACGGGGTCCTCAGTGTGAGATAGTAACCTTCAAGGAGCAGATTGCAAGATATCTACTCAGTTGCTTATAGCCAAAGGCAGAAACCCACTGGGTTCTAGCTGCCCTTCTTGCAGCCTTCGGATCAACGGCGTTTGTGGCTTCAGCTTGGAGCTGTAGTCCCTGAGGAAGGGGCTTTTCAGCCTTGAAACTGGGCTTGGTTGGACACTTGCATGGACATTACTATTTTTCTACAGCCTGTGGAACGCGGTGCCTGCATTTAGAACAGAAGATACAGCTGATAGATCAATCGGGCAGCTTTTCCACTGCCTTCAGCTAAGTAATCATTATTCTCTGCTTGCTGAACATACTCACTTCGCCGGTTGTCTTTTTTTCCTGTTGGCTAACAGATTGGGGGTAGAAAAACTCTTTTATTTTTATTTTTTTTTTATTTATTCAATTTTTCTATACCGTTCTCCCAGGGGAGTTCAGAACGGTTTACATGAATTTATTCAGGTACTCAAGCATTTTTCCCTGTCTGTCCCGGCAGGCTCACAATCTACCTAATGTACCTAATTTTATGTTGCTTTGCTTTGTAGCGTTTAGTTTATTTAATCACTTAATGCACTTTTAATGGCACTATATTAGCACACAGTGGGGTGCCTCTGATGGTATGTGGCTGGAACCCAGTGGGTTTCTGTCTTTGGCTATAAGCAGCCAAGTAGATGTCTTGCAATCTGCTCTTTGAAGCTTACTACCTCATACTGAGGACCCCGTATAAAAATTTAAAATTTAAATAATTAAATTACATTACATTGGTTCTTATATACCGCAGCGACTTTGTGGTTCTGTGCGGTTTACAGGTCAAGAGTTACTAACAATGTAGCAGAGCACAATCAGTTATAAAATTTAACAGAAAATACATTTCCAACAATTTTCTAAGAGCCAAAATTAGTTACGATATTTACCAAAAAGATATGTTTTCAACATTTTTCTAAAGGCTGAATAAGATGTAAAAATTGATATATGAATACCCATTTCTTTTTCCCATAGCCTGAAAAGTCAGCATTATACCAAATAAATGTTTATAGACACTTCCCTTTACTGATGGAAAATCAAAGAGGCGTACTATACATAAATGTTTCCTATCAGCAAATTTGAAAGAATCAAAGAGATAACTAGGCAGTAATCCATTCAAAGCCTTAAAACATAAGCAGCCTAACTTAAAATCACTCTAGCCTCATCTGTCAACCAATGTAATTTAGAATAATACTGCGGAACATGATCTGTTCATGCCAATCCAAAAATCTGCCTTACTGCAGTATTCTGAATGATCTGCATCCTTTTTATATTTTGCTTAGAGATCGAAAGATAAAGAATATTACAATAATCCAACGAACTCAAGATAAGAGATTGCACCATCAGTCTAAACGAAGCAAAATCAAAATAAGACTTTACCGTTCTTAGTTTACATAAAAGGAAATAAGATTTTTTAATCAGAGTAGTAATATGAAAATCAAAAGATAACTTGCGATCAAGGTTGACTCTTAAAATTTTTATAGTCGGTGAGATGGAATAATTGTTACCGTTCAAATTTAGAGAGTCCTCCTTCATCATATCGGAAGGAGATGCCCCAAAAAATCTTGTTTTATCAGGATTGAGTTTTAAGGCTCCTTTTACAAAGATGTACTAGCGTTTTTAGCGCACGCACAAGATTAGCGCGCACTAGCCAAAAAACTACCGCCTGCTTAAAAGGAGGCGGTAGCGGCTAGCGTGTGCTAAAACCACTAGCACACCTTTGTATAAGGAGCCCTTAGTCTAAAGTCATTCATCCAGGATTCCATAGTTTCAAGTATTGATTGAATAAAAGATAGAATATCATTTGAGAAAGCAGTCAATTGAATAATTATTGTAATGTCATCTGCATAACTGTACAGCTTCCATACTTTAAGCATTAGTTGTGTAGCTTTGAAATAATTTTTTGCTTATACTGGGGTAATTTTTGTAGTATTCTATAAGGACAGTTGGATGCCCAAGTGTCTAAACAGAATAAGCTCGCACCCAGAGTATGTAACTAGAGGTGCCCAGTTATGGAATTGCTCCAAAAATGTTTCAAGTTAATCCAATAAAAAAGGAGTCTTCTTATTTTCCTTTGTTTTGTTTTATTTCTATTCCTTACCTTTAAATTGGATCAACACAAGGAAGCTACTTCATCCAAGCAAGGAAGAGATAATGGTTCAACCTGAGTAGAAACTGTTTCAAAAGAGAAAAATTGACTTACTCCGAAACCAGAACCGCTGTGGAGTAACACTGGCGCCTCATCCACAAAGGCACTGCTACCATCTTCATCCATGGTGACCGCAACACAGCCCGAGTAAAGGAAATAGAAACTGTTACCGGGTTGCCCCTTCCTTACAACCACTCTGCCACGTCCAAAGCTGATAAAGAAGAAGAGCAGAGCTTTATCCTCACCTGCCAGGCTGCCTCAGAATACTTTTCTATGCCATAATGTTATGCCTAAAGAAATCTGCCTGAGCTATTGCACCCGTGGAGGGGCATTTTTGAAAAAAATGTCTAAGTCCAACTTGAATGTTTCTAGCTGAACATCCAAAGTTGGAGGAAAAAAATGGCCATTTTCAAATGGCAAACTGCCGGACATCCAAATATAATTTTTTAAAAAAATTGTCTACTTAGACGTCTTGGCCACCGGGACATCTAACTATTCTCCATTTTCGATCAAAAAAACATCCAGGTTAAAAACATCCTAATCCTGACCATTTGGATGTGGGTGGGGCCAGCATAGTAATGGACTAGCCACATAGACATCCCCACAGAGCAATGGGACACCTTAGAGGGCACTTCTGTGAACTTCACAGAAAGGGTGTCAGCCCTTCACATAAATGTTGAGCCCCCCAAATCCCACCAAAACCTACTATACCCTCCTGTGTACCACCCTAATAGCACTTATGGCTGCAGGTGTACCTTTTTGTTCTCATTTTTGTGTGGTGGAAAGGGGTGTTTTACCTTGATGTGTGCAGTGGTCATCTGATCAGTTTGGGCACTTTTATGTCACTTAGACCCATCTAGTTCCAAAAGTAAATATTCCATCCAGGATGTTTTGTAAAATGTTTGATTATCGCTGCAAGACTTCCATGTCTAGCCCACCCTTGAGACTGCCCAAAGCTCACCCATAACACTCCTCCACCACATCCAGCTCATGCTCTGGATACACATAGGCTGGAACACCTTGCTAGATGTACAGAAAAATCTTTTGATTATCGGTACTTGGACATCCTTGCGATTAAGACAACCAAGTGCCGATTTAGGATGCTTTTTGGACGTCTATGTTTTTTGATTTTGAGCCTGATGGTAACTAGAGAAGCAAATGTTAGCCCAATATTTTGCTTGTTTTATTACCTCTCTTTCTAAAAATTATCATCTATTTCATGCGTTGTAATTGGAGATTAGTACATCTTTGGTTTTCTCCTCCTAAATTTTATAGTTTGTACAGGTTAGTGTGTTTGCAGTTGAAGAATCAGACTCAGGTCTTCATTTGCTATCGCTGCCATTTTCAAGATGCCCCATTCTGCATAAAATGTCCCCCGTGAATGCTCTTAAAAGGGAGATTTTGGGAAAGAATAAGAAATACCTTAACCTAGTACTTCCTAAACCTCTCCTGGAGACACCTAACTGGTGGGGTTTTCAGAATTACTAACAGGAATCTGCATATATTGGAGACCCATCATATGGAAAGCTATCATATGCTCATTGCAGTAAACCTGAAAGCCCAACTGGCTAGAAGTGCCTCTAGGAGAAGGTAGGAAAGCACTGCCTTAGTCTCCCATCGATATTCATAAGCGTAAGGAAATCTTACAAGAAAGGAACCTATAACTTTGAACTTTATAGGGCACCTCATTTCTACAGCCGGAGCATTGTGTCATCTCTAAATATACAGGTCAGAAGTAAAGAATGACAAGGGGACAAATTTGTCCCCATCCCCGCAGGAACTCAATTTACCCGTCCTGTCCCCGCCTCGTTCCTATAAGCTTTGCCTTAACTGCACAAGCCTCGAACACTTATGATTTTAAAGTGTTTGAGGCTTGTGCAGATGAGGACAGAGCTTGCAGGAATGGGTAGGGACAAGAAAAGAACTCGTGGGTATGGGACGGGAAAATGAGTTCCCTTGGGGATGGGGAAAAATTTGTCCCCGTCATTCTCTAGTCAGAAGCAATGATTACTAGATTAGAGTTTAGGGATGTCTAGCCCAAAACTTTTAATTTCATTTAGCTTTCTATGTTCTTTATGCTAATTGTCATTACTATAGAAATAAATAATAGTAGTAGTATTTAGTTTTATTGTTTGTTTGTTTGGTTTTGGGTTTGGTTTTTTTTTTTTTGGGGGGGGATCATTTTATGGGCAATGTCAGCTAGAGTGTGCGTTATTTACAGCATGAGAAAAAAAGATTTCTTCTTTACATTTCAGGCTAAAAAATGACATGGAAAATGTCACTGAAATTTCCCATGTCATTTATAAAGCATGCACAGCCCTAACACAGTTCTTGTCACTGGATGCTAGAGATGTATTAGATGTGGCTTTATTGATTTGATTTAATTTTCTGCCTTATCAAAAAAAAAATGCAAAGTGGATTGCATTTCACAAATCCCATTACAAACGGCCTCTTTTACAAAGCCGCACGGCAACAGCCCCAAAGCCCTTTAAATCTCTATGGGCTTTGGGGCCGTTAGCACAGCGCAGCCACTAGCGCGGCTTTGTAAAAGAGGCTGAAAATGTACGGTTTCCCATCAAAGATTAAGTAACTCTCTCTGCTGTCTCAGGAAATTATGTAGCTAAAAATGATGTTTCAGAAGGGGCCTGAGGTTAACATGAGTTCAGGGCCAGCTCAAGGGACATTGGTGTCCTGATCCAACTTTTGCACAATTGATCCCCACACCACAATCCGATTTCTCTCTCCCCCCACCTGTGATCCGGTGTCTCTCCCCTCCTGCTGGACCAGGTCATTGATGATAAAGGGCGCCAAAATCCCAGTCTGGCATCTATCCCTCTAGAATTTGGATTTTGGTTTCCTTTATCATTGGCGCTCTAGGCCAGGACTTCACCTGGTCCATAGGTTGAGAGTCCCTGCATAGGTTGACAGAATGTTGACACTCTACAGTCCTTTTACTGGCCCATGCCACTGCTGGTGACTGGAAGAGACTGACTCCATGTAGTGAGACCATGGCCTACCCAGGCCCATTCAAGGCAATGCCCCTGATTACTGTCTAGATAAATATAGAGCTGCTAAATGATCTAGTTTCTGCAGGGCAATTGTAGACCAACCTTAACTTTAACATACATCTCCTGATACCTCTTGGCACCCTTATTGCTTTGTTTATATTTAAATTCTAATTAATTAATTCAACCAAAGTTGTGACTTGGGAAATCATTGTGGCTACTTGATCACTATGGTGAATAATAATAATAATCAAGGATCCAAGTCTTGTGTGTCTTGCAAAAGGCAAATACTGTATATGCTTGTTATGTGGGGGTTATGGCTAGCATTCAGCTCTGAATCTCATAATACGTTATTGCCATAAATACAATTTACATGAACCTCATTATCTCTTGAGATTTATAAAGTTTTTCACCTGAAATCCCCTGACATCTGAAACTGCTGATCTGGTGAGAAGCAAATATTTTAAATAAATAAAATGAAAACATAGTGAGAAATAGATCACGAAAAGCATAGCATAAATTAGTTTTGTGCAGGAATAAAGGAAGCGTAACATATGTTGAAGCCAGAGAAAACAACATGAAAGGATCTTATACACCTTTCACAATCTGCCTTGTCCACATTGCTTTATGAGCGTCATGAACCATCAAGGATGCCCTATCCCCAATACACAACATTGAAATAGAAAAACTGAGGTAGATAAAGACCATGCCATTAGAGCAGTGATTCCCAACCCTGTCCTGGAGGAACACCAGGCCAATCGGGTTTTCAGGCTAGCCCTAATGAATATGCATGAGAGAGATTTGCATATGATGGAAGTGATAGGCATGCAAATTTGCTTCATGCGTATTCATTAGGGCTAGCCTGAAAACCCAATTGGCCTGGTGTTCCTCCAGGACAGGGTTGGGAACCACTGCATTAGAGAATGACAAGTGGATAACTGTTGTAAACAGGATACTGGGCTTGATGGACATTTGAACTATCCTGGTATGGTCATGCTTATGTACAGTCTTACAAGTCTGTCTTCCTCTGATCTCCCACCCAATCCTAGAGTCTTCAGCTAAATATGAGCCCTTGCTCTCCCAAATTCTCATGTACACCATATTGTCATCCTGCTTCTTTTTTTTTCTCTTTCCTCAGCATCCATTGTCCTTTCTTTTTCCTCACATCTTTCTCCCCTTGCCCAGAATCCATCTGAGTATTTTCCTCTCCAATATTCCTTGGTCTTTCTTTCCTTCTTACCCCAGTATCTGTAGTTCTGTCTTTCCCTCTCCACCTAACCCTGCATTTGCTATCTTCTCACTCTAGTACCTGCCAGTCCCGGTCCCAGCATCAACATTAGCCCCCTGCCAGCCCCAATCTCATTATCAGCATTAGTCCCAGTTCCAACATCAGCCTTAGCTGTCAACTAGCCCCAGCACCCACTCCCATTCAGCTCCAGCACCAGCCCCAATCCCAATTTCCTGAAAATTCTGACTATAGCAGTGGAAGCTTATTTCTTCCCTGCTCTGCTCCCCCAAAGCTCCAATTAGCTGTCTGCACCAGGGCATGTTGAAAGTCTAACAAGTAACAGGTCATGCCTCAATTGCTCTTTCAAAATGCCTCTAATCAGGCAGCAAGCAGTGGCTTAAGAGGAGTAGAGCAGATGAGGGAAGGAACAAGCTCCCACTGCTAGAAGGGGGAGCCAAGAAGCAGACTTTTTGCACTCTCAAACTTGGGTACCCTGAGCCAAAGTCTCACTGGCTCACCTTAAGCCGATCCTGAACCCACCTACTCTAATTGGTTTTGCCATATCCTCTGGTGCTGAGCTCCATGGTAATTGAAAAGATCAGCAATATGTTTTAAATGTACCACTTAGTAACTTCATGGTTCTTTTTGAAACCAAAGAGGCTAGCAAGTCATTTTCCATGGTTCACCAAGGAACTTCAGATAGTGATGAGTTTTATCAACTATTCAGGGAATAGTTAAGCTCTGGAATACATTGCCAGAGGATGTGGTAAGAGCGGTTAATGTAGCTGGTTTTATAAAAGGTTTGGAAAAGTCCATAAACTGCTGTCGAGACACACATGGGATAGAAGCCACTGCTTGTCCTGGATCAGTGGCATGGAATGCTGCTACTATTTGGATTTTTGCCAGGTGCTTATGACTTGGATTGGCCTTCGTAAAGACGGGATATTGGCTATCTTATGTACTAGTGACCTGACCTGGAGGTGAAAGGTTCTGCAATATATAGTAAATGAATGGTGGCACATAAAGATTAGCATGGTTCACCTAGTCTGCCTGTTAAGGTAGCTGGAGCTGAATCTGCCACTCCATGATAGTTATATTGCTCTATGGATTGTTTAAAGCTCACTTAAGTTTTGCTTTGATTTCATCCTCTTCCCATCACTGCTTTTGTCCCCACCACCTACCCTACACTGTTCCAATCTGCTTGACAGTTCAGCTCCCTGGCATCTATTCTGTTGAATTCAAATGGATGAAATAGGTCTTTTTAAAAACTCCAAAAAACACTGTTAATTGGGCTGAAACTTCAAACACAAGAAATAGGTAAAAAGAGCTCTTGAAAGAAACTAGGTCATTTGGCAGCTCTACAAAATAATGCCTCAACCTTCAAGAGTAATATTCACACAAATAATTTTTTTTAATGTATGGGAAAAGCTACTGAATTAAAATCTGTTATTTAGCATCTTTAAATTTAAGCTTCTATGAATAATGAGAAAGGGGCATCATATTTTGGGAAAGTCAGAGGCTATTTTTTACCTTTCATAACGAATAACCTTGGCTAGCAGGAACTGCAGATGGCTACTATAATGATGGTAGCTTGGAAGAACCTGCAAGAAGCTGCGAAGTAGTTTCATGTCCTCTTCAGTTCTCCATTCTGGTCTCTTCATGGTAATCCACTTTGCTTTGCTAGGAAAGCGATCCTGAGGAATATCAAACCAGAAACTATGTTAGGGTAGGCATAGTGAAAATTAGTATCTCTACTCAGTGGTGTAGCAAGGGCAAGAGGCATCCGGGCGCACCCCTCCCCCACCCTCATCTCCGCTCCCGATCCCCCCCTGCTGCACATGTACCCCCTTCCCTTCCCCTGTACCTCTAGAGCTTCAATGTGCTCCTCACAACCGCATTGTATCTCCCTCCGATGTCACTTCCTATGCGTGGCACCCGGAAGTGACATCAGCAGGAGAGATAACGCAGTCGTGAGGAGCACATTGAAGTTGTTGCTTGTAGTGGTGAACAACTAGAGGCATGGGGGAAACGGAAGGGGGGCGCATGCGGAGCAGAGAGGATGAGGGGGTGCCGGTACTCCCACCAACATGGCACCTTGGGTGGACTGCCCTCCCCTTACTATGCCATTGTCACTACTCAGACAGAATAAGGATAAAATAATCCTTGAAGTACCTAATAACTTTGGCCTCCTTTTACAAAACTGTGATAATAATAATAATAATAATAATAATAACAGCTTATATACCGCAATACCGTGAAGTTCTATGCGGTTTACAAAAGATTAAGCAGAGGCACAAATTGACTGACTTCAAGAGGGGAAGAAGAAAGAGAAGTAATTAGACAGGAAATTAATTGTTAAGGAGAAAAGTGATCAAAAGGACAGTAGGTCGCTATTGAGAGGAAAGAGATAAGTGGATCAGTTGTCAAGATGTTTTAGGAACAGGTGTGTTTTTAGACGTTTCCTAAATACCTCATAAGTAGAGGGCGAAAGTAATTGTTCTAGGTCTTTACCCCATGATGCTGCTTGGTGTGAGAGAAGGAATTCATGGTGTTTTTTCACTTTGCAACCTCTCACTGGGGGGGAAACGAAGTTGGAATGTGAACTTCTCTTGTGTCTGTTGGTTGAGAAGGAGAAAAGGTCAGTAATGTATTTGGGGGCAAGTCCGTGTAATGCTTTAAAGCAGAAACAGGCAAATTTGAACTTTACGCGTGCCTTCATCGGCAGCCAATGTAGCTGCCGGTAGTAGGGTGTCACGTGGTCAAATTTTTTTAGTCCAAAGATTAGTCTGACTGCCGCATTCTGCAACAGTTGTAGGCGTAGCATATTTTTTTGGGAAATTGCCAAATAGGCGATGTTACGGTAGTCAAGCAGGCTTAGTACGAGGGATTGGACTAGGATTCTAAAAACCGATGTAACAAAATAAGCTTTAAGGCAGTGTTTTTCAACCGCTGTTCCGCGGCACACTAGTGTGCCGCGAGATGTTGCCTGGTGTGCCGCAGGGCCGCCGGGCCCGGAGCTGACAGGGGGCTCGAGGCAGGGGCGCCAGTAGCTCGCCAAGGCAAAGTGAGTCGATCACCCAGGACTCACTTTGTCTTGGCGATCTAATCTATGGAGCCGATAAGTCTTCTTCTCCCCGACGTCAATTCTACAGTCGGAGAGGAAGTTCGGGCCAGCCAATCGCTGCCTGGTTCGGGCCAGCCAATCGCTGCCTGGCTGGGCGGAACTTCCTCTCCGATTGTAGAATTGACGTCAGGGAGAGCATGCGTCGGCGTCGGCTTTGGGGCCTGTTATCCATTGGTGGGTCCTGTTCCCCGATGGCAGTGGCAGTGGCAGTGGCTTGGGGAACGGCAGGGAGAAAGAAAGAAAGGGGGCAGGCAGGGAAACAGAAGGAAAGAAGAGAAACAGAAAAAAAGAAAGAAAGATCAGGGAGAGAGGAAGAAAAAGTTGGGGGAGGGAATGAGGTGTGGAGGAGAGAAAGCATACAGGCTGATAGAAGGGAAGAAAGATTGGATGCACAGTCAGAAGAAGAAAGTGCAACCAGAAATCACCAGACAAGGTAGGAAAAATGATTTTATTTTAAATTTAGCAAAGTGGAGGCAGTATTACCACAGTTTTCAAAGGAATTTGCCCAAATAACTTAATAGTTAACTGGGTAAATTCCCAGAGATGAAAACTTCCCTTCACTTACTATGCACAGTTCTGAATTTATATCTGCTGTCTATATTTTACAATATGGTCACCTTTTACTAAACCGCAATAGTGGTTTTTAGCGCAGGGAGCCTATGAGCGTCAAGAGCAGCGCTGGACATTCAGCGCAGCTCCCTGCGCTAAAAACTGCTATTGTGGTTTAATAAAAAGGATGGAGGGTATATTTGTCTATTTTTGTATGCTATAAAAACCAAATACAGAGAGAGACTGAGAGCTGTTGACGAAGAGCTACGTGTGTGTCTTTCTTCGATTCCAGCCAGAATATCAGCTTTGTGTTCAGCCAAACAGGCCCAGGTTTCGCACTGAATAAAGTATTTTATAATTTTTATTTCATAATAAAGTAATTATAAAATACTTTCTTTGTGTTTATTTGATTCCTATTCAAGAGAATTACTTTATATATAGTCAATATAGGCAGAGAGTTAAATTTTTTAACATTTTCTTATGGTGGTGTGCCTCGTGATTTTTTTCATGAAACAAGTGTGCCTTTGCCCAAAAAAGGTTGAAAAACACTGCTTTAAGGGATCTGAGTTTCCAGAGAGTGAAAAATCCCTTTCTGATTAAGGAATCTACTTGGTCTTTCATGGTTAGGCATTGATCCAGAGTTACACCTAGTATCTTTATGGAGGGCTGGATAGGGTAACTAAGGTTATTGATACAGAGGGGTGATTTAATGTCAAGTGGATGTGGTGAAACAATGAAAAAAGTTGTTTTATCTGAATTAAGTTTGAGCCTAAAGTTTGTCATCCATTGTTCCATCATGTTTATAGCTTCTGAAGCTTTGGGAATAGTTTCGGAGACAGAATTGGTGAATGGGATGATAATCGTAAAATCATCTGCATAACTAAATAGTTTTATCCCCAGCTGGGTTAGCTTCGTGCCCAGTGAGGACATGTAGACGTTGAAGAGCAATGGGGATAGTGGAGAGCCTTGAGGCACACCGGATGGATTGCTCCAGGTGTCGGAAAGCTCATAATTAAAATGAACCTGATAGGTGCGGGATATAAGGAAGCCACGGAACCAGTTCAGCACCTTATCCCGGATACCAATGGCATCTAGGCATTGCAGCAGTTTCATGTGGTCCACTAGATCACAGTTCTTCAACCGCCGGTCCGTGGACCGGTGTCGGTCCGCAGAAAATTTCTGCCGGTCCGCGCAGGGCCGGTGAGATCAAGTCGGCAGTTAAATTTCCTGCCGACTGCGGTTCCTTCCGACTAATGTTCCTCCCAGCCTCAGGCGATCAAGATAGGCTGCCAACGTCGGGGCCTTCCCTCTCTGAGTCTCGCCTGTTCGGAAACAGGAAGTTGAAACAAAATAGGCGGGACTCAGAGAGTGAAGGTCCCGACGTCGGCAGCGTGTCTTGATCGCCACCCCTGCCGAGTTGCTGAAGAGGGCCGTGGGGAAGTTGCGATTAGACCAGAGAGAGCTGCAGATTGAGGTGCAGGTGGAGGGAGATGGTCAGCGTGTGCGAACAAGATCCTGGGGAGCCTTCACAGTGGCTGTCTCCCCTCCCACCAGCTCTCCAATTTGCCAGGGAAGTGATTTACCGGCAACTTCCTGCAGGCAAGTACCGAGAGCTGCTGGAAGGGGAGGAAGCCACTGTAGAAGGCTGGGAAGGTCTGGAAAAGGGAGAGCTGTTACTGGACTTGAAGGGAGTTAGAAGGAGAGATGCTGCTGGGAGGGGAGGAGGGAAAGGTATGGGAAGAGAGTTAATGTTGGATAGAGGGAGGAGGGAAGGGAGAAGAAGGAGAGATGCTTCTGGGAGGGGAGGAGGGAAAGGGATGGGAAGAGAGTTACTGTTGGATAGAGGGAGGAGGGAAGGGAGAAGAAGGAGAGATGCTGCTGGGAGGGGAGGAGGGAAAGGGATGGGAAGAGAGTTACTGTTGGATAGAGGGAGGAGGGAAGGGAGAAGAAGGAGAGATGCTGCTAGGAGGAGAGGAGGGAAAGGTATGGGAAGAGAGTTACTGTTGGATAGAGGGAGAAGGGAGAAGAAGGAGAGATGCTGCTGGGAGGGGAGGAGGGAAAGGGATCGGAAGAGAGTTACTGTTGGATAGAGGGAGGAGGGATGGGAGAAGGAGAGATGCTGCTGGGAGGGGAGGAGGGAAAGGGATGGGAAGAGAGTTACTGTTGGTTAGAGGGAGGAGGGAAGGGAGAAGAAGGAGAGATTCTGCTGGGAGGGGAGGAGGGAAAGGGATGGGAAGAGAGTTACTGTTGGATAGAGGGAGGAGGGAAGGGAGAAGAAGGAGAGATTCTGCTGGGAGGGGAGAAGGGAAAGGGATGGGAAGAGAGTTACTGTTGGATAGAGGGAGGAGGGAAGGGAGAAGAAGGAGAGATGCTGCTGGGAGGGGAGGAGGGAAAGGGATCGGAAGAGAGTTAATGTTGGATAGAGGGAGGAGGGAAGGGAGAAGGAGAGATGCTGCTGGGAGGGGAGGAGGGAAAGGGATGGGAAGAGAGTTAATGTTGGATAGAGGGAGGAGGGAAGGGAGAAGAAGGAGAGATGCTGCTGGGAGGGAGGAGGGAAAGGGATGGGAAGAGAGTTAATGTTGGATAGAGGGAGGAGGGAAGGGAGAAGGAAAAAAAGGAAGGAGGGTAGGGAGAAAGAAAAAAGGAAGGAAACAGCTGGCAGGGAGATTACAGGAGGGGAAGGGGGGTCAGGGTGGAATGGAGAGATCAGATGAGAGAAAGGGGAGAGAGAGGAATGAGAAAGTAGAGAGACATTGATGCTGGAAAGGGGGTCAGCAGAGAAATGAGAGAGGGATAAAGATGCTAGATCTGGTGTAGGAGAGATAAATATGAAGAAGGCAGTGAAGCTGGAATGAATGATGTAAAAAGGAGAGAGGAGGATGGACAAGGAAGAGGGGCATAGAAAGAAGTCAGATACATATGGAAGGGGGAGAGGGCAGACATTGGATGGAACGGGCAGATGCTGGAAGGAAAAGAGTGAAAAGAAGATGAAAGCAGAAACCAGAGGACAACAAAAGGAATAAAAAAATAATTTTATTTCAATTTTGTCATTAGAATATATCGAATTTGAATTATATATCCTGCTAGAGACATAACTGGGGACTGCAGTATTCTGTTAGCATGATATTTCTATGTAGCATTCTATAATAACTTGGCTTGTTCAGTTTTCTTGATAGTAGAGGGGATATATGTGAAGGGGAGGGGAGACAGGGGTTTTGTTGGTCCGTGCTCTGTATATTTGTATTTATAAAATCACAGTTATTCAGAATATTGTTTCTTTTTATACTTTAATAAAATACGTTCAATATAAAATCATAATTGCGGCTTGTGCAGATGGGATCAGATGGTTTGCGGGGACCGAGCTCGCGGAGATGGGGGCGTAAACGGGGTTTTTAAATTTTAGTCCTAGTAGTTTGCCGGTCCACAAAATAATTATTTTATTTCTGCCGGTCCACGGGTGTAAAAAGGTTGAAGAACACTGCACTAGATCAAAGGCAGAACTCATATCGAATTGCATTATCAGGGCATTAAGGCCTTTACTAAACAGTAGGTGCAAATTGTCTAAGATAGCCGCAATTACTGTCTCCGTACTGAATAATGGCCTAAAACCAGATTGAGTTTCATGGAGGAGAGAGTATTGATCAAGATAACCCATCAGTTGGGTGTGAACCAATCCCTCCATAATTTTTATAATAAACGGAATGGAAGCTACCGGTCTATAGTTGGATATTAGGGCTGAGGATACTTTATGATTTTTTAGAATTGGGGTTATAATAATGTGACCATTATTAGAGAGGAACTTCCCATTGTTTAGGTTGTAAGCTAAGTATTGCATCAGTGATAATTTAAATTCTAAAGGTGCTGCTTTCATAATTTCTGGGGGAAAATAGGATCTAGAGTATTTGTTATATAATCTGATATAATCATTCCACTCTAAATCCTGAAAGGAGCTCCAGATCATGTCTGCCGGTATATCATTTCCTTGGGTGTTCGCTATTTGATGATCACAAGAGTCGTTTGTTGAACAATGGATTCTAAGGTTTTTAATTTTAGAATCGAAGTACAGAGCTAAGTCATTTGCAGAGGGTAGTTTAATGTTGTGTGTGGGTGAGGTGTAGCGAGTGGTGTCAAATAAATTTGTGATCAGGTTGAATAGCTCTTTTGTATTGATTCCTTGTGAACCATTACAAGATGAGTTGATTTTAGTAGAGTAGAATGCTTTACATTTGTCTTTTAACATTTGTTTGTAGATTTTTATGTTAGCTCTCCAGTTGTTACGGTCGGCTAGTTCTCCTGTTTTTTTCCAAGTTCTTTCCAGTCGTCTAGCTAGTTGTTTCATTTTTAGAAGTTCGATGTCAAACCATTTGTTATATTTATTTGAATTGCTTTTGCTATTACGTATTGGGGCAATTTTATCTAAAATGGATGTGCTGGTTGTCGTCCAGTGATCCCAAAAATCGATTCCTTCATCTATCTCTGTTTGCAATTCGTATTGTGACCAGAATTCTTTTGGATTAATATAGCCTCTTGTGTGATGTTCTCTTTTTATAATTGGGCGTGTTTTAGATTTATGATAAGACCAGAATAGCTGGAAATAATAAGTAAAATGGTCAGACCAGATATCATGAATCCAGGTGCCTTTAAGTAGCGAAATGGCAGGATCTGGGATATCCTTTGTGGGCATGGCTACCACATCCAATTGATGGCCTTTTTCATGTGTTTGTGTGGGTAGAGGAAGATTGTAATTGAGTAGGGATAGAAAGTTTTTGAACTCTATCGCATTTGTGTTGTCCACTTCATCTAGGTGTAGGTTTATGTCGCCTGCGATGATATTATAAGAAGGACCGATTGAATTGTTTAGGACAAATGCAAAGAAGTCTTCTTTGGCTTTTGGCCAGCTTTTTGGTGAGACATAGAATAATATGCAGGATAGGGATTCTTCTAGTTGACAGTTGCTAATTTTACAGGCTAAAATTTCTAAATGGTCTGTCATTTTGGAATCCAGAAGTTCAAAGTCAAATCCTTCTTTAAGAATAATTGCTAATCCTCCTCCTTTTTTTCCCACGCGGTTTAACGGAAGGATTTTGAAATTACTTGGTAGGAGATCAATTATTATTGGATCATCTTCAGATAGTAGCCATGTTTCAGTTAGTAAAAGGCAGGCTATTTGCTTGTTGATGATCCAATCATTAATTAGGAAAGCTTTATTCCTGACAGATCTAGTATTAAGGTATGCACAGGAGACAGATGTGGGTGTGATAGTTTTGGTAGCGGTAGTGGATCTGACGGGTTTTACTTGCCTTATTCTTTTTTTAAGTGTTCGTTGATGTCTTCTTTTATTTGAGATAACGGTAATATGATTTATTAGTGATAGCAGTTTCTAGCACTGGAAGCCACGCTGAATGGGCCGCGCTGCTCCCGACGCTCGTTGAGTTGCTATGACTGTCAGGAGCAGCGCGGACCATTCAGTTTCGTAAAAGAGGGGAATATGTGTAGAAAGAAAAAAAAAAAAAGCAGTTATCTGTGGTAGATGCTCTTTGGTCACAGCAATACAAAGAGTCATATATGCAGTCACATGATTCCCTCTCCTATCATCATGAAACACTAGCATTTTTTAGGAAAGCTTTTCAGAGCTGTACATTTTTTGCATGCTGTTGGGCTTAGTCATTCAGCTATTAGTTAACTAAGCTTGCATGTGAAAGGATAAGAGAACACCTTAAGGGAATCTGGTTACGGTCATGTGGCTTGTTGTGCTGCTGTCATAAGAGAACATGTTTGACAGGTAAGCAAGTTTGCTTTCCCTGATGACATGCAATGATACGGAACCATATGGATGAGAGTCTTTAGCTAAGAACTGTCTTTAAATAAAAATGGGCAAAATGAAATAAATGAAGAACCATCACTAGGCAAATACAGTTTTACATAAGAACATAAGAATTGCCGCTGCTGGGTCAGACCAGTGGTCCATCATGCCCAGCAGTCTACTCACACGGTGGTCCTCTGGCCAAAGACCAGCACCCTAACCGAGACTAGCCCTACCAGCGCCCATTCTTGTTCAGCAGGAACTTGTCTAACTTTGTCTTGAATCCCTGGAGGGTGTCTTCCCCTATAACAGCCTCCGGAAGAGCGTTCCAGCTTTCTACCACTCTCTGGGTGAAGAAGAACTTCCTTACATTTGTACGGAATCTATCTTCTTTCAACTTTAGAGAGTGCCCTCTCGTTCTCCCTACCATGGAGAGGGTGAACAACCTGTCCTTATCTACTAAGTCTATTCCCTTCAGTACCTTGAATGTTTCGATCATGTCCCCTCTCAATCTCCTCTGTTCGAGGGAGAAGAGGCCCAGTTTCTCTAATCTTTTGCTGTACGGCAACTCCTCCAACCCTTTAACCATCTTAGTCGCTCTTCTGATGGAATAAGAAACACTAAAAACAAAGGGGCGGAGCCTGACTGCCACGGAGATCGCACGCATGGTGTAACTGCTCCTCCACACCTACACCCGAAACCTAATTAAATGTGCTTTTTCGGGACAAATTTACTCCGCCGCTGATACGATCCTGTACCCTGAGCCTCCTATGTCGCCTCCAAAACCGCCGAAGAGCGAGTCTGTCGCGCCCACGCCACTCAGCGGTAAGAGGCCCAAACCAGACCCGAGCACGCCGGAAAAAATGGCACCGAAGAGCGACGAAGCCTCATTCGACCTGCTCCTAAAGGAGATGCGATCGATCCGGATCATAGTTCAGGAGCAGGTCGAGGAAACAAAACTTTTACGGGGGGAGATAGAGGCGCTGAATTCCCAATTCGTGGATGCACGCCACTGCCTCGACGCTCTGGAAGAAAAAACGGCTGACTTGCAGTCCACGCAAGCACTGATAAATAAACATGACAAACTGCTTACCACCCTGCAACGAGACATCGAGGATCTATCTAATCACAGCAGAAGGTTCAATTTACGAATTATTGGGCTGCCTGAATCTTCGGAGGGTTCTGATATGGCTTCCTTCCTGTCTGCTTTCCTGCCTGCAACCCTGGGGCTTGTCTTCTCACCTCCATTGGAAATAGAGCGCGCTCACCGCGTGCCATCTCATC